>NW_028227261.1:137256741-138681741 GCF_978045245.1 Mus caroli | reverse complement strand
CACAACTCTCAAGAAAAGCTTAATATTGTAACAAAATGAATTGTCAAATGTCTTCTAACATAATATTATCCTGAGTTCAACTGACAGGTATCAGAAAAATGCATGGAGCCTCCTTAAATTGCATACAAAATTTTATGTGGTGATAAAGTTCTTGCCTTGTATGCATGAAACATTGCATTCCATCCATTGCTCCATATAAAACTAGTGTAATGATTCACATCTTTAATCTCAGTGTCTGGGAGGTTAAGGCAGGAAAATAAGAATTTAAAGGTCATCTTTGCCTACATAATGAATTTGAGGTTAACCTCTATTAGAGGTGAGAGAAAAAAAGAGAGAAGGGAGGGAGGGAAGGGAGGAGGGAAGGAAATGGGGGGAGGGATAGAAGGAGAATGGAAGGAACAAAGGAAGGAAGGAACAAATATACTTGATTTGTACTTCTGACTGAAAATCTAAAATAACAAGACATTATTAAAAGTAATTATATTCAAGCAAGCTCTTAGTAATTGTTTTGCCATGTTCTCATTAAGTATGTAATAAGAAATTATAGCTATTCAATAAACTCATTACAAAAGTTACTGTACAATTTATTGTAGGAAAACTCATGGATTTAGGAACCAGACAGATCTATGTTTTCTAAGTACTGTGGCTAGTTGGCCACATAGAAAGGAAAACTCTTGTGAACAAAATTTCCCAGAATGCATCTGCATCTTCAAAGTGGACTCTTCTGTGAGACTGACTAAACCTTTGATGAGTTTAGAGAGTTCAGAATGACAAATGTCCAGAGGTTTATTACAATTTATCTTTGTTTATGTTTAGCCATCCTTGTCCACCTCTTTGTAAGACCTACAATCCTGTGTCTAACAGTTAAAAAACATTTTGGACTATATTAATTTAACAAGACCCAAGTTTCCAACAACCAAGGAGCTGAAAATGCAGACCTACGATATATAAGGTCTACAGCAAAGATTTTTCTTCTTTAATTATCCTTGCTGATTTTTTAACCAATGTGGAAAAGTATCTTGATTTACAACTTACTTTGTTCTGACACTATTAAAAAAAAAAAATCATGGGTTGGGCAGTGGTGGCACATGCCTTTAATCCCAGCACTTGGGAGGCAGAGGTAAGAGGATTTCTGAGTTCGAGGACAGCCTGGTCTACAGAGTAAGCTCCAGGACAGCCAGGGCTACACAGAGAAACCCTATCTTGAAAAACCAAAAAAAAAAAAAAAAAAGTCATGGAATTTGGGGTAACTTAAGTCTATGTTCCCAGGCCATGGCCATTCATATTTGGCTGCAGAATAAACTATTGCTTACTCCCTTTGTTGTAAGAGTTGTGTTTTTTCATGTGCACACTCTGAGGAATGTAGGGGAGTAGTGTGAGGGGTAATAGTAAGTAGGGCAGAGGAATAGAAGTGGGATGGGAATGTGTTCAAAATATACTATGAACATGTATCAAAATGTTCCAATTTCAACCCTTCATAATTAAAAATAGTCTATAGAAAAAAATCAACTTTTTCAAATAAAACCAATTTTTTAAAAACTAAGGGGAATAAACAAAAGGATTTTTTTCTGAAAAAAAACATTAAAGTCAGTGAATAGGTGTGCTAATACCACTTGTACCTTGGGATATTTCATATATATGACACACAAATAAAGCTGAGCTTGGCTGCCTTGAACTCTCACAGATAAAATGACTACTCATGATGTATTTCAACTTAGTGTTTTTAAAAAACAGAAATGAAAGTATAAAATAGTTGCAGTTGGTCTAACAGATAAAATCACGTCTCAGAAAAAGCAACTGGTACAATAAAAAGTTATTTTTTTAAATCACCCCCCAAACAAAACACCTGAATGCCTGCAGTCAACAGGGAAATCTGCCTGTGTTTGGTATTTGCAGAAGATGTGAGTGTTATAATTATGAAAAGCACAGAAATTATACAAACTGCTATAATTTAGTACTTGCTTTTTGTTGTGTTCTGTTTTGTATTAATGATGTGCTTTAGAAATTAAAATCTTAATGTTAAGTATTTACTTAGTATTTCTTTTTTAAGAAAGCCATAAACATACATAAGAATTTTCACATATTTCCCTCTGAACTTGATAGGAAAGGGGGAGAAAAATTATGATATCCAACACTTGAGCAGTAAATACCAAACAGTGCCTACCCAGAGGAGACTGGTATCACAGAGATCTTCCCATCATCCAACCACACCAAAGTCTTCAAGACGACTCAAAGAATAAAAGTACATGCTGAAGGGAAATACTCCTATTCACAATGCTTTTAAAATAAGACCTATATTATTCCTAAAGATAAGCCAAAGAACGATATAAATTTTCTATTAAAAAAATGAATGTTTGCCAAAGATTGTGACTAAACTCCCTAACTGAAGTGTATAATGTGCCAGCATCTTTTCTTTTGTTTATTTTTTAGATAGTATTTTACTTAAACCTTTCTCTGTCCCCTTTATTCCATTTAAACTCTCCCGTTGTTCCTCCCTGCTCTCTTTCAATTTTATTATGCTAGATTTTTTAAAAGATTTCAATGCAATTCTAAACACATAAGATTTACACAAAACACTTTTCAAATGTAATTCACTGTCAATTAAATTAATTATATAAATAATAACAAATATGCTATATTGACAAACTGGTTGTTAAATCTTAAAAAAAAAGATTTCTGAGTCCAGAGAGTTGGCTTACCAGGGAAAGGCATTTGCTGTCAAGTCTGAGGATATGAGATCAATCCTCAGAACCATAAAGTTCTGAAAAGAACTAACAACAAGCAAGTTCTCTTTTAAGTTCTATGCATACATACACCATAGCATTCACACACACACACACACACACACACACACACACGAAAGCATTCACTCATGCACACACATTTTAAAATAAATGTTAACAAATATTAAAATCAAAACAACTTATGAGGCTAAATGAGAAAAATTATAGTAGGGGTAAATTTGTTTTACTGGACAGTAAGACTGGTTACAGTTTACAGTGATTAAAAAATATGTCAATGGCATAGATAAACATAAGATAAATCTCCTACCCTGGGATCCAAATCCCAGCCCACAACCACAACAAAAGACTCTACCTGAGGCCATGTGTGCATTAGGAACCCCTGGAGCCCCAGAAGCCACACTAGAACCCCAGAGACTAAGTTAGTTCCCAGAACTATAGAACTCCAGGGACAACCCAAGCAAACAAAACCCCAGGGGTCACACAGGCATCAAAACCTCAATGGAGACACATTACTGAATTTGAAGACTTACTGGTGATCAGAAGCATTGCCACTTATTCCAGAAGACCCAAAAGGAAACAAAATGAAAAATAATCGATCCAACAAAAATAAAGTCAGTAATCAGCAAATAAATCTATAATAACCCAGATAACTAGAGGCCAAAGTACACAACATTGCTCAGGGCAATATGGCACCACCAAAGTCCAGCTATCATACTACAGCAAACTCTAGATATTTGACCAGGCTGAAGCAAAAAAAAAAAAAAAAAAAAAAAAAAAAAAAAAAAAAAAAAACACTTTAAATCCAAATATTTGAAATGACAGAGACTCTTAAAGAGGAAATAAACAAATTTCTTAAAGAAATCTAGGAAAACACAAACAGGTGAAGAAAATGAGCAAAACTGTTCAAAACCTGAGAATGGAAATAGAAACAATAAAGAAAACGCAAAATGAGGGAATCCTGGAAACAATAATCTAGGTGCCTGAATAGGAACTGCAGACTTAAGCATTTCCAATAGAATACAAGAGATGGAAGAGAGAATCTCAGGTATAGAAGATACAGTAGAAGAAAGATACATCATCCAAATGTAATGTTAAATCTAAAAAGTTCCTGACACAGAACATCCAATAAATATAGGTCCCTATGAAAGGAACAAAACTAAGAATAATAGAAATAGAAGAAGTAAATTTCCAGCTCAGAGACCCAGAAAATATTTTCAAAAAATCACAGAAGAAAAATTTTCTAACCTAAAGAAGGAGATACTTATAAAGGTACAAGAAGCTTACTGGATACCAAGTACTTTGACTAGAAAGTCCTCACCCAACATAAAAATCTCAACAGTCTCAAATATCAATTGACCCAATTCTTCCAATAAAAGAGACATAGGATTACAGAATAAACAGAAAAACAGCTTTCATCCTTCTGCTACATAGAAGAAACACATCAAAGATAGACATTCCTTCAGAATGAAAGGTTGGAAGAAGATTTTTACCAAGCACATGGACCCAAGAAACAAGTTGTTGTAGCTATTCTAATATCTAACAAAATCAACTTTCACCCAAAATTAATTAAAAGATAAAGACATTTCATACTCATAAAAAAAAACCATCAGGATGACATTTCACTTCTTAACATTTATACCCCAAATGCAAAAGTACCCACATTTGTACGAAGCAACATTACTAAAGCTTAAATTACACACCGACTTTCATACATTGAAAATAGGAAACTTCAATATCCTACTATCACCAATAGACAAGTCATCCAAACAAAAACTTAACAGAGAAACACTGGAACTAACAGAAGTTATAAATCAAGTGAACCTAACAGACACCAACAGAACATTTTACCCAAACAAAAGAATATACCTTCTTCTCAGAACCTCACAGAATATTCTCAAAAACTGACCACATACTCTTGTCACAAAGCAAGTCTCAACAGATACAAAAAAAACCCTAAAATAATCCCATGCATACTATCAGACCACCACAAATGAAAGCTTGATTTCAACAAAACCAGAAAAATCAGAAAGCTTACAAACTCATAGAAACTAAACAACTCCGTAATGAATAACTAGTGTAAAGGCAGAAATAAAGAGAGAAATTAAAGACTTCTTAGAATTTAATGAAAATGAAAGTATAGCATACCCAAACTTATAGGACACAATGTAAGTGATGCTAAGAGGAAGATTCATAGCAGTAGGTAAAGAAATTTGAGAAACCACATACTAGCATTTTAACAGCACACCTGAAAGCTCTAGAACAAAAGAAGCAAACAAACTCAAGAAGAGTAGTTGGTAGGAAATAATCAAACCAAGAGCTGAAATCAATAAAATAGAAGCAAAGAGAATAATACAAAGAATTAATGAAACAGAGTTGGTTCTTTGAGAAAAAAAATCAACAAGATAGACAAATTTTTATTGAAACTAACTAAATGAGGAATAATATACAAATTAACACAATTAGAACCAAAAAGGGAGACATGAAAACAGACAACAATGATATCTAAGGTAACATTTCAAAACCATGTACTCCACAAAATTGAAATATCTACAATAAACAGACAACTTTTGTAATAGCTATCACTTATCAAACTTAAATCAAGATTGGATAAACAATTTACATAGACTACAGCCCCTAAAGAAATAGAAGTAGTCATTAAAATTCTCCCAACCAGAAAAGGCTCAGGGCCACATGGTTTCAGTGCAGAATTCTACCAAACTTTCAAAGAAGAGCTAATGTCAATATTCCTCAATTAATCCACATAAGTGGGTACAAGATTAATTTAAAAAAATCAGTAGTCCTGATATATATAAATGATAAATGGGCTGAGAAAGAAATCAGAGAAATAAAACCTTTCACAATAGCCACAAACAGTATAAAATATCTTGGGGTAACTCTAACCAAGCAAGTGAAAGACCTATGTGACAAGAACTTCAAGTCGTTGAAGAAGACATTAGAAAATGAAATGATCTCCCATGCTCATGGATTCTTCGGATTAACATAGTAAAAATGGTTGTCATCCCAAAACCAATCTACAGATTCAACCCAATTACCATAAAAGTCCCAATACAATTCTTCAGAGACCTTGAAAGTATAATACTCAACTTCCTATGGAAAAACAAAACAACAAAAACAGGATAGCAAAGACAAACCTATACAACAAAAGAACTGGAGGAGCATCACCATCGCTGATGTCAAACTGTACTACAGAGCTCTAGCAACAATAATCACTTGGTATCAACATACAAACAGAGAGGCTGATCAGTGAAATTGAATCAGAGTCCAGAAGTGAATCCGTACATCTCTGGACACCTGATTTTTGATAAAGAAAACAGAAATATACAATGAAAAAGAAGAAAACATCTTCAACAAATGGTGTCGGTCTAATTGGATGTCTGCATGTCCACATCCTTCACCTTGTACAAAACTCAAGTGTAGGCCAGGCGGTGGTCGGGAGGCAGAGATAGATTGGCATCTGAGTTCAAGGCTAGCCTGAAATACAGAACAAGTTTCAGGACAGCCAAAGCTACACAGAGAAACTCTGTCTTAAAAAGCAAAGAAATGAACAAAAATCCTCAAATCCAAGTGGATCAAAGACCTCAACATAAATCAAATACACTGAATCTGATAGAAGAGAAAGTATGGGATATTCTTGAATGCAATGGCACAGGAGACAACTTACTAATCAGAATGCCAATAGCACAGGCACTAAGATCAACAGTTAATAAATGGGACCTCATGAAACTGAACATCTTCAATAAGGTACAGATTACTGTCAATTGGTCAAAACAGCACCCTATAGAATAGGAAAAGATTTTCATTAACTCCACATCTGATAGAGGACTAATATCCAAAATAGATAAAGAACTCAAGAAACTAGACATGAGCAAAACAAATAATCCAATTTAAAATGGAGTATAGATCTAAACAGAGAAAATGTTCAGCATCCTTGTCCATCAGTAAAATACAAATCAAAGCAATGTTGCGATTCCATCTTATACCTGTCAGAATGGCTAAGATCAAATACACAAGTGACAGCCCTTGCAGGTGAGGATGTGGAACAAGGGGAACAATCCTCCATTAGTGGTGAAAGTACAAACTTATACAGCCACTTTGAAAAACAATTTGGAACTTTTTTTTCCAAAAAATTGGGAATTGATCTGCCTCAAAACCCAGCTATACCACTCCTGGGCATATACCAAAAGGATATTCCATCCTACCACAAGGACATTTGCTTAACTATGTTTGTAGCAGCTTTACTCATAATAGCAAAAAAGTACAAACAACCTAGATGCCCCTCAACCAGAGAATGTATAAAAACAATTTGGATTATTACTCAGCTGTTAAAATAATGTGATATCATGAAATTTGAAAAAAAAAATGGAACTTGAAAAAAGACATACAAAGACAAACATGGTACATACTCACCCATAAGTGGCTATTAGCTGTAAAATAAAAGACAGTCATTCTACAGTCCACAGACCTAGAGAAGCTAAGTAACAATGATGGCTTAAGGTGAGATGCAAAGACATTCCTTGGAAAGGAGAATAGAAGAGATTTCAGCAGTTTGCTGGGGCCAAGTGGTGTTGGGACCAGGATGGATCAGGTTTAGCGGGAGAGACAACTGAAATTGGGGAGCATTTCAGGGGTGAGGTAGAAACCTAGTGCAATGGAAACTCCATGGAAACTAAGAGTGACCCTAGCAAAGACTCCTAGTACTGAGGGGACATGGAGTCTAAACTGACCGTATTTTGTAATCAGGCAAGAACTCAAGTGGAAGGATTGGGACACCAACCTAGCTACAAAAGCTTCAACCTACAATTTGTCGTGCCTGCAGAGTGACCAGAAAACCTTTATCTAACAGCTAACAGTAGCATATATGGAGTCCCTCAGCCAAACATTAGGCAAAGCTCTAGAGTTCTGTGAAGCAAGGGGGGGGGGATCAGAGGAACCATGGGGTCATGGATACCACAAGAGGATGGTCCACAGAATCAACTGACCTGAACTCATGGGGCTGCACTGAGATCAGGGAGCCTGTAGCAATCTAGCCTAGGTCCTCAGAATGTATTAGGGCTGAGTACCTTAATGTTCTTGTCTAATTACTAATAGTGAGACTCTTTTGCCTACATCTGGGACCCTATTTCTCTTAATAGGTTACCTTGTCCTGCCTTAATGTGATGGCATTTGCATGCTCTTATTGTAGCTTGTTATGCAGTGTTTGGTTGACATCCCGGTAGACCTGCTTTTGTATGAGGGGAGGGATAGTGGGTGGGGTTGGAAGGATAGGGTTGTGTTTGTGAGGAAAGGAGAAATGGGAAGTGTGACTGAGGAAAGAGGAGAGAGGGGAAAATGCAGCTGGGATATAATATATGAGAGATGAATAAAAATAAAAATAGAAAATGAAATGCAGGACAGAATATTTTGTGTGAAAGCTGTAGAACTAAAATTTATTTTGCATGGTAAGTTTTATAAGCCAATTACTTATTTATGCTTTCCTTCTGTTTAGTAAACTAATTTGGGGGAGTATCCCAGAGTTTTAATAAAAGCTTTAATAGCACTATTGCAAATGCCTACCTCCACTGCACAACCAAAGGGCCTACTTATCATTCTAATTTAAATGTGGAACATTAGCCAATGGGACAAAAATGGAGCTTAAACACTTATTTGCTTTTTAAAACAAAAGCAATCAGGCACCTGAATGTATTCTCACTGTCAAATGTCTTTAGCTTTGGTTAAGTGTCTAATCATCACAGGGCACAGTTGTTCTATAGGGTATGTTGAGAGGTGCCTCAGAGGATTAGAATGCCTGGCAAACATTAGGATAGTCATTAATGACAAAGGTGACAGGATGACCAGAAAAGAATGTTAATTGGAGCACATGGTCCTTCCAATTTAAACCATGCAACAGCTTAGTTAAATCTTACTTCCCCCATGTTACAAAGGAGGGTGCAAGCATTTTTTTTAATCGTTGACATCACTTTTCCAAAGTCATAAAGGTGATAAACATTGATTCAACCATTAAATCCAAGCTTCTAACACCAAGCTAGGCTTCTCCCTCTTCACCATTCTACCTCCACAATAGTCAGCTTGTCTCTTAAATATACTTAGACAATATAGATTCACTTTTTCTTTGGGTCCATTTTGTTTGTTTTTATGAATAACTCTACTTTAAAAGCCAGTAGAGACAGTGGAACCCAAATTCCTTGTTATCTAGGAGCAGACAAGAATCTGAAATATGAAAACAAATTCTTTTTCATTTCCATGGTGACAGACAAAATGTGAGAATGAAACCCTATGTTCATTGTCAGGTAGTTTATTCAAATTCAGAATGGTCAAATGAGCAAGACAAGACTACCTAGCAATCTGCTTCTCGGTAGGAAAGAGTGTGTACAATGCCCATTTAATTCCGATCTCTGTCTTTACTAAGGAGCTAAAAGGAAGACTGAACTAATTTTGACCTTTGGCACCACTCATAACATCCAAAATAAAACCTCTCCTTTGAGTTGGTTTTGCATATACACATACACATATACATATATTCTATATACACACATATAGATATAGATATAGATATAGATATAGATATAGATATAGATATAGATATAGATATAGATATAGATATAGATATAGATATAGATATAGATATAGATATAGATATAGATATAGATATAGATATAGATATAGATATAGATATATACATATATGGTTTTCTATTAATTGTTGCCTAAAAGTCATCTCCACTTATCAAGAACAGGAGGAGAGTTAGAGTGACAGGTTTAACCACATGATTCTCTTCGATTCTCCTCTCGATTCTACTCAGTTTCTTCTACCCAGGCCATCAGTGCCCTAGTAGCATAAACATTTCTGAACCTAGTCACTCGGAATTTTTGCTCCAATGGGTACAACTAATACATTGGTTTGTTTTGAAATTGAAAGAAAGATTAGTTTTTCATAATATTCCAGCTGTCTATTGTCTCAAATATTCTCCCCAGTATACCACAACCAAAGTAATTTCAATTTCCCCACATCTGTGAAATCTTAGGTGGAGAAATTTACCAGCTGGTTTACACTGCTGACAAGAAAGGTCACTGAAAATTAACAGTTGTGGCTTGCATGGAGCATGAACAAACATGATTAAAAATTCAAAGATGGAGACTAAGCTCAGGGGCTCCGACACAGGAGCGGTCGGAAGGAGTGGAGGAACTGAGGCGGGTTGCAATCCCATAGGAAGAACATCAGCTGGCAGAACCACTCAGTGCTCCCAGGAACTAGACCACCAACCAAGGAGTGTACAGGGAGGGATCCATGGCTCCAGATACATATGTAGCAGAGGATGGCCTTGTCTGACTTCAATGGGAGGGGAGGCCCTTGGTCCTGTGGAGGTTTGATGCCCCAGCGTAGGGCAATGCTGGAGCAATGAGGAGGGAGAGGATGGATGGGTAGGGGAGCACCCTCAGAGAGGCAAAGAGGAGGGGGGAGAGAGCAGATGTGGGATGGGGCTTTGTGGAGGGGTAACTGGGAAGTGAGAGATCATTTGAGATGTAAACAAATGGAATGATTAATTTAAAAAAGAATTCAAAGATGGTAGTGGACCAAATCATCTTTTTCTCAATGGTTGCTAAACTTGGATCACTTTTTATAAACATCTTTTACCCTAAATTGTACAACAGGGAACAGTGCAAAATATTAGTAAAACTTCAAAAATCTGACCTTCATAAGCAGAGGGATGAGAATCCAATTTTGCAATAGAAAATCAAATCTGTATTTTTCTTCTCTCTAGTGGAGCAAGAACAGGCAGAAAGAAGCTTAGATTCTATTTACAAGGAAAATTTCATTTTAAATGAACGTCATTAAATGCTGGAATAAGGATAAAGGTCAAAAAAGAACAAAGTTGGGCTTTATGTAGAAAACAGAATTTCTGTCTCCTGGAAAGATTCAGATAACATAAACGGAAATAAACTCCTATTAATCTAATTCTTAGTCTACACTGCCATGTTAAAATGTGGGCCCCTTCTCCCTATAGGCAAGGAAAACAAATTGGCAGAATTTAGTTGTCATGGAAATCAAAACTCGGAGTTCAAATCGAAATTTTTCCTCCTTAGAAACACAATCCTCACTAAGTCAGTAAACAGAGACAACAACGTGATGCTTTTACTTTGAGGATCTCAAGCGGAAGGAAGGAGCTGATGGTGCTGAAATCTCAAGGTGTTACAATTCTGGAAAGCATCATGCCTGCATCTCTAATTTCACCCTGTTCTCATATCCCAAACATCACTGCTTTAGTGGTGTTGTAAGAGCCTCTTCTTCCCTCCTCCCTTGGTGTTCTGACTATCACCCTAGCTTAGTGGTCTTTCACAGATTCAGGATCTGACACACAGAAGGAACTTAAGGTTATGGTTTAAAGAAACACAAGTATCAAAATTGTACACCAAGTTTAAGCTGAAGAGTTCATTTCGTCTCAGATTTCATACAAATCAATCAGGTTGGTAGATCTTCATTCTAACCCTCAACAAATGTCACTTCTCTCATATGTTTAGTCTCGTCTTATTAGCCAGCAGATTGTCTAACATTATGACTCTGGTCTTTTCATTTTCAACTGCATGAACTGTTATTAGCAAAAACTATATGACTCTGTTTGAATGTACGCAATGAAAGGTCTAGTCTGTAGCCATTTAAATGAAATTTTCTGCAGGAATAATATGTAACAGTCCTTAAAAGTAAAGTAACATTTCTATTTCATAATTCCCTCGGTCTGCACTTTCTGGAAACTACAAAGGAAACCGACTTCACCTTCACTGTTTACAGATCACAGGCACTGATGTTAATAAAAGCAGGCTTGGGAACAAACATTAAATTGGTCTTTGTTGTTGCTCAAGCCTGCCGGTGGGACTAGCCAAGAACATGAGTAGATAAAGATATAAAGAAATTTCATCTGGGTGATTCCCCCACTGAGCAACAAGTCTGTTCCAGAAACACCCAGTAATGCTGCCTACTTTCCTCATCCCTGCTTCCCTACAGCAGTACCTTTTCAGACTGTGTATTTTAGTATGGGTTTTTCCATATAAAACCTTATTGAGATACCCCTCTCAAAATACACTTGCTTTTCAGTCACATACAATTGACCTATCTCTATAATAAAACCATGCAGAATTATACATTTTATAATATCCAGGATTCATTTCAGGGCTTCTCCTGCTTATTAAGGCTCTCCCCAGTACCGACGTGTTTCTAAAATGAATGTTTTTCTCAAGGAATAATTATGACTTCTCATACATAGACAAGTGCACAGTAGAGTTAGATTAAATACATCCAGGCGAATTATGTAGTTCATTACTTGAGGTTCAAATTGTTCTCAAAATTCTAAAAAGAGTAGAAAATGTAATACTTGTGGTATGAAAGTAGAAAAGGGAATATGAGGGAAGAGAGTAGCCAGAGGATGGTGGGGAGGGCAGTGGGGGACAGGATCCAACGGGGAAAGTCACACAAAACCCATTACTTTGTATACTAACCTGAAATTTTACTTTTAAAATGTTGTATTATAAATGCCTTAAGTTATAAATTCACAGGCTCTCTTCCAGTCTGTCTGGGCAGGTGCCCTGAGCAGACCTTGGGCACAAACTCCACAGCCAGCCCCACAACGCCCAGTGGCAGCTCCACTCCCAGGTGTTCCAACACACCCAGGATCAGGGGATCAGAAGTGAGGAGGTGAGGAGGACACAACATCTGCCCCCAACACCCGGAGTAACTGAGACCTGTGGGACCCAGGCATGCAGGAACTCCAACAGACCAGTGACATGGGTTTCTTCTGGTCTGTCTGGGCTGGCCCCCTGAGCAGACCTTGGGTGCAAACTCTGCAGCCAGACCTAGAGGCAGCTCCAACATGCCCAAGATCAAAGGACCCCAGGATCCCAGGAGCTTGCTCATGCCAGGATCTCAAGGTCCCAAAGACAACTTGACTCCCAGGAGCTTGGAAACACCTAGGATCTCAGGATCACAGGATCTCAGAATCACAGGATCACAGAAACAGCTTGGGTGGGAGGAGTTCTGACCCAACCAGGATCACAGGAAGGACAGGCTCCAGCCAGACATAGCTAGGGCAAGTAGCACTAGAGATAATCAGATGGCAGGAGGCAAGAATAAGAACATAATCAACAGAAACCAAGGTTACATGGCATCATCAGAACCCAATTCTCCCATCATAGCAAGTCCTGGATATACCATCACATGAGAAAAGCAAGATTCAGATCTAAATCACTTCTCATGATGATGATAAAGGACATTTAGAAGGATATAAATAAGTCCCTTAAAGAAATACAGGAGAAAACAGGTAAACAGCTAGAAGCCTTTAAAGAGGAAACACAAAAATCCCTTAAAGAATTATAGGAAAACACAATCAAACAGGTGAAGGAAAGGAACAAAACCATCCAGGATCTAAAAATGGAACTAGAAACAATAAAGAAATAATAAAACAAGACAACTCTGGAGTTAGAAAACCTAGGAAAGAGGTCAGGAGTCATAGATGCAAGCATCACCAACAGAATACAAGAGATAGAAGAGAGAATCTCAGGTGCAGAAGATACCATATAAAGCATTGACACAACAGTGAAAGAAAATGCAGAAAACAAAAAATTCCTAACCCAAAACATCTAGGAAATCCAGGACACAATGAGAAATCCAGACCTAAGGATAACAGGTATAGAAGAGAGCGAAGATTCCCAACTTAAAGGGCCAGTAACTATCTTCAACAAAATTCTAGAAGAAAACTTCCCTAACCTAAAGAAAAAGATGCCCATGAACATACAAGAAGCCTACAGAACTCCAAATAGACTCAATCAGAAAAGAAATTCCTCCCCGTCACATGATAATCAAAACACCAAATGCACTAAACAAACAAAGAATTTTAAAAGCAAAAAAGTAAGAAAAAGGTCAAGGAACATATAAAGACAGACCTATCAGAATTACACCAGCTTTTTTTACCAGAGATTATGAAAGCTAGAAGATCCTGGACAGATGTCATACAGACATCTAAAAGAACACAAATGCCAACCCAAGCTACTATACCCAGCAAAACTCTCAATCACCATAGACAGAGAAAACAATATATTCCATGACAAAACCAAATATACACAATATCTTTCCACAACTTCAGCCCTACAAAGGATAATAGATGGAAAACACCAACACAAAGAGTGAAACTACAGCCTAGAAGAAGCAAGAAAGTAATCTTTCAAGAAACCCACACAAACATAATTCCACCTCTAACAAGAAAATTAATAATAAGTAACAATCACTTTTTCTTAATATCTCTTAATATGAAAATTAATATTACCAACATAACCTAATCGATTGAAATTCTAAAATATGAGGAATTAGAAATTTGCCAGCTGTCATCCAGTGGTCTCTCTAATTTGGTAATGAGAGAAATAGGTTCAATATTGTACAATCCCTATATAGTTTCTGCTTGTTTGTACATGACAGGGTCTTGCTGCTTACCACATAATGGTCTTGACATGCTTCCCCTATCTCAACCTATTAGTACGATTGTTTATTTGATGTTTTGACACTATACTATGGTTTTCAGAACAGCTTACATATTTCAAAATTATTTATACAGCCAAAAGAAGTATAGACAATGAATTTGGGAGGTGACTTATAAGAGAACAGCAAAGAGTGAAAGTGAAGGCTTTGCTTCATATTTATAATTATTGTATCAATTTTGAAGAAGAGGACTTTATAAGTTACTCTTATTCTGAAATGAATGTTTTTCAAAATCATCACAGCCAATGAACCAGAATCTTACCCTCACCTAAGGTCTGTGCTGCCCTCCAAGCAGAACCATTGTTCATTGAAACAGTTGATGAATGACTTCATGGATAGACCATCTTAATCCACACACCATTTCTTAAATGAATGTAACCTGTTCCCTGCGGGCTGAGAATGATGACAATCACTCAAGTCAAATAGTTTTGACCATAGCAGAAAATCTGTATCCAAAAATCATGCCTACAGTTCATTCCTTGGTGCAGCAGAACTGTCAACTCTTAGCTTATCCACTGTGGAGGTAAAATCCTTTGGTGATGTGAGGGACATTCGAGTACAGCCTTATAACAATGAACACCAGTGTCCAAAAACTGTTCTTATTTTGTGTTTGTACCACAGTAAGAGCCAAGATTTTAAGCTCTACTAAAAAGAAAACAAACAAACAAAAAGACTTTATCTATTTATGTTCATTTAGAAAACTAATAGTGATATATTATTTTAAAATATCACAGTTAATATATTTGGAGTTATTTAAAACTTATATTAAAAAACATATGTATTTTCAGTATTGCTGTAGACAAACATCTACGTAAAACTGTTCAATTGATTGTTGATTTATATCAAACAACTTTTATAATATTCATTTTTAATATTCATTCTTCTCCAGGAGAAGTTGGGGTATAAAAGGGAAAGAAGAATGTGATGTAAGTCTATTTACTCAAAATATGTTTTTAAATGTTAGCAAATTCAGATAAATTGAAATTATGTATCTTTTCTCACCATAATGCAATAAAACTTAAATCAAGAAAATGAAATATTGGGATTGCAAGCTTGTACAACCACTCTGGAAATCAGTCTGGTGGTTTCTCAGAAAATTGGACATGGTACTACCAGAGGATCCCACAATACCTCTCCTGGGCATATATCCAGAAGATGTTCCAACTAGTAAGAAAGAAACATGCTCCACTATGTTCATAGCAGCCTTATTTATAATAGCCAGAAGCTGGAAAGAACCCAGATGCCCCTCAACAGAGGAATGGATACAAAAAATGCGGTACATTTACACAATGGAGTACTACTCAGCTATTAAAAAGAATGAATTTATGAAATTCTAAGGCAAATGGTTGGACCTGGAGGGCATTATCCTGAGTGAGGTAACCCAATCACAAAAGAATTCACATGATATGTACTCACTGATAAGTGGATATTAGCCCAGAAACTTAGAATACCCAAGATATAATTTACAATTTGCAAAACACATGAAACTCAAGAAGAACGAAGACCAAAGTGTGGACACTTTGCCCCTTCTTAGAATTGGGAACAAAACACCCATGGAAGGAGTTACAGAGACAAAGTTTGGAGCTGAGACAAAAGGATGGACCATCTCGAGACTGCCATATCCAAGGATCCATCCCATAATCAGCCTCCAAACACTGACACCATTGCATATACTACCAAGATTGTGCTGAAAGGACCCAGATATAGCTGTCTCTAGTGAGACTACGCTGGGGCCTAGCAAACACATAAGTGGATGCTCACAGTCAGCTATTGAATGGATCACAGGGCCCCCAATGGAGGAGCTAGATAAAGTACCCAAGGAGCTAAAGGGAACTGCAACCCTATAGGAGGAACAACAATATGAACTAACCAGTACCCCAGAGCTCTTGACTCTAGCCGCATACTTACCAAAAGATGGCCTAGTAGGCCATCACTGGAAAGAGAGGCCCATTGGACTTGCAAACTTTATATGCCCCAGTACAGGGGAATGCCAGGGCCAAAAAATGGGAGTGGATGAGTAGGGGGGTGGGGGGGAGGGTATGGGGGACTTTTGGGATAGCATTGGAAATGTAAATGAGGAAAATACCTAATAAAAAGTATAATAAAGCTTTTATTTTAAAGAGTAAATAAATAAATAAATAAATTCACAGGCTCATGAATTTTACCAAAATAAAAACAATGCCTTCCTTTTCCTGAGAACTTTCCAAAATAAACGAAAGTTCTTTGGGGCTAAATGTTCAAACATTTTTATGGGTATCTGATGATGGAATTCACAAAATGATGAGCACAAAGTATGCTGGGCCCTAAACTACTTAAATATATACATTCTATGTCTAGAGTAAATGACCTCTTCATATTTCCTCACACCAGCACACACATGTGTGCGCACACACACACACACACACACTCACACACACACACTTCTTCTCTTATAGGGACTAGCAGACAAGAAGACACTAGGAGCA
This sequence comes from Mus caroli, assembly GCF_978045245.1. Taxonomy (NCBI): domain Eukaryota; kingdom Metazoa; phylum Chordata; class Mammalia; order Rodentia; family Muridae; genus Mus; species Mus caroli. Next base: position 138,664,994 of record NW_028227261.1, on the reverse strand, counting down.
GCTAACTCATGCTGGAGCTTGCAGTGCTTCAGGCCCACGGTGCTCTTCACTGAAGAAGGCTTTGTGCAGCTGTTCATTTTGAATGTTTTAAGAATGTCACAGTCTGATGATGTTCTGTAATGCATGTCGGTAATCTGAGCACTCAGTAGACAAACTCACAGCACACAGTGTAGCACCTGCCTCAAAGCCTTCAGTGTTGGAGGAGGTCTTAAATGTTGGGCCAGCCCACTTCATGAGTCTTAAAGTTTGTCAGCAGCAGCCAGTTGACAGGACAACCCAACTACTAAGAGTAAATTTGTAGGCTGTTCTAACTTTGGGTTTTTCCTCTCAAATTTTGAAATTGAAAACCCTGCATTTCCTACCTGTTAGCTTTCTAAGTATCCTTTTCACAGACAGTTAAAAGATATTGTAGAATTTGACATTTAAGGTACTGAGTTTAATTAAAAAGACATATCTCTGGCTAACATCCCCCCAGAGTAGTATCCTGGTAAAACAGAAAAAAAAAAAAAAAAAAAAACTGCCTCCAAGCATCCATAGCAGAGAAAACTATGGCCACATCCCAAACCTCCCTACATAGGTGAAGAGGCAAATAGAATATGCTTTCTTCAGGTCTTCCTTCTGCTGGACTGTTAGAGAACATGGAGCAGGAAGGCAGGCCTCCCACCTATGTTTGACAGTAACCATAGTAGGGTCAGTGAAGCACTCACAGGAACAGGAAGCTTTCCATGTCCCAGTCTGAGTGGTGTCAGAACAGGAGAATTGAAGGTCTGAATTCCAATGCACATGCGGTGATAACAAAACCTTCTACTAGTCTCCAGTTTCCATGGAGCTGGACGAACACCTGTACTCCCTCCACTCCCCGATTAGAACAACAATGTGGCTTGTACAATTTGCAAAACATCTTCATATATGCATCTTCATTCTCTGGCACCATGCCAAAGGAGTCCTAATACATCATAGGATTTAAATAAAATCCATAGACGCATTAAAGTCTGGAGCCAATGCATGAGTATCCAAAGGTTTTTGCAAGCCTCTTATGTGATTATTAGTAGCATGAAGTCAGACACTGGGAGTATTTACAGCACAGAAATGAAAAAGCATTATAAAATAGACCATTTCATTCGAAGAATAGTTTACAGCATATAAGCAAACAAGTCACCCGAGTTATAGATTTATTCATGTTTTGATCTCTGCCACATCAACATCTCTTAATCGTGAGACATTTAAATCTTTCAGCAAGAGTTAAAGTGTTCAAGTCTATGAATACACGGTGTTCTCCTCTTGCCTCTGTGTGTGTGTGTGTGTGTGTGTGTGTGTGTGTGTGCCCTCAAATGCCATGAGCACTGCCATTTCACTGCCTCCACCATCGTCCTTGTATACATTGGCATCTTCAGATCTTCTGTTATGTCTTGGTATACTAATAACTACTTACATTTTCTGTTAATGGCACGTGCTACATTGCACTGAAATTCCTTATCTACTCCCAAGTCTGTAACCAAGAATTCCCAGTAAAGGGCTCTTTAACCTTTTACCATTTTAGCAACCCCTTTTTCCAGCTTGTAAAATGGATACACAAATCAAACATTAATCAGAAATCATAAAGATATTCATTTCCAGGCATTTCTTTGATATGTGTATAATTTGGTCATTCATTAAGAATCTCAGCAAATTTTCATACTAATGAAATAGAGGTGCTTGTTGATTTTTACATAAAGAATTGTTACAGGCTGAACCTTTAGTACAAAATATAGAACATCTTTATAGTTTTCCTGAGTAGATATATTAATTTTAGAAACATCAATGCTGAGAAATGGCACATTGCACATACATATACACATATATGTATATATGCATAGTACAAAATGGCAGAAGTAAGTTTAAGACTTATTGTGGGACAATGGTCTGTGCCAGGAAATTTGGTAAGGTTAGCAGGATACAGAGTCCCTGAACTCAGGCACCCTTCTGAGACAGTAGGCGGCTCCCACTGCTACCAGATTCCTGGCCTGGAACTCATGCCACACTTCCCACATAGGAAACATGACCTGTGGTCATGTAGGCAAGAGCAGAGTTCTCCATGCTAATGAGGTATCTAGAGGCCCTGAGGGTTTAGTCACTAAGCCTCCCTTCTCAGACAGTCCTCCCTATAAGGTATTTAATTTCTGGTCCACTCTGAGGAGGTTGTATGCACAGAAATGAACAGCCAGAATGCACAGAAATACAACCCATTTTCCAGAATAAACAGTCAATAAACAGTTTGGAACCAAGGACTGTCTCTTTCTTCAAGAACCACCATAGCGAGCATGGAGAAGGACTTCACCTTCAGAGTCACATTGCCTAAGCCTCTTGCAGAAGGCTTCTCTGTACTCCCGGACATCCACAGGACTTTCACCCGTGAGCTGAGCTGAAGTTCCCCTTCCCCCACAGCCCAGGCTCACCTTCAGCCAACTGGCCCACTTTGTTCCCAACTTCTGGAGACCCAGTGGCTTCTGGATATCCAGGAGTTTGGGAGTCCCCGACCCTTCACTCTTCGTTCCTGACTCCATGAAGTTTCCAGCAGTGACTGGACACACCCAGGAGCTTGGGATTCCCACCTTCAGCCTCCCACATCCTAGGCTGCCTTTTCCCACACCCTGCTTCCCTTGAGGCCAGCATCCGACAGCTGTGGTACAGAGTTAAGACAGTCTAGGGCTCAGCATTTCGCCTGCCCAGCAGCATTACCACACCACGAGGCAAAATGTGAAACCATATACTATCTCAAAAGATGCTCAAAATTCCTCATAATCTAAAGCCAATGTTTACTAAATGTTTTCTTGTTTTTGAAACTCAACTCAGGTGTTCCAATAAATTTCAAAGTCAAGTACTCTAATACAGTACACTGCAAAGGCATGCTGATTTGATATAATTATTTTCCATAATCACACCATTATGTTTCTATAAGAGTGTAAAACAGAATACACAGTGAACTCACCGCAATTTATAATATGCCAAGATCTCAAATCTGAGGTGAGTCAAGCACTGCCTATTGGTGTTGTGTGGCAACATGCACAGAGCAAAGTGCACATGTTGTGTACTCAGAACCAAGGCTGAGGTGAAGTCATGAGCCTCCACTCACGTACAGACTGTCAGAAGCACTTTAGATGCATTACATAATTGGAATTAATTTTCTGTCATTACATATTCAGAAACTTTTTACTGGTGCAAACTTTTTCATAACCCCCACATTCAGTTATGTTGCCCCAAAATGGGATCACAAGTCAAAGTTTAAAAGCTGTGCCCTGGGGAATCACAGTTAGGAACTGTGTCCTTAGTTTACATCCAGTGGGTAGCACACGGGGACCTTTGATCCTGTTGAGTAGAAGCATTCCTTATTATGTAAGTGAGATACACCAGAACATGTAACTCACTTACTGAAAAGTCAGTTTATCTGCAACTTCATTAGCGTCATTGGGTTTCACAAAGTAAAACTGGCTCTGACTACATATATGTGTGGATGTGTGTGCATTTACTTTGTGAACACTTATCTATCAACAGGTAAAGCTCAGTTTACATAAGCTTAAATAAGTGTTAAATCATGTTTTCCTCACTTTAAATTCCCCATGGTGCCTGATGCTTCTGTATGGACTGATACCTAATTCTGATTGATTCCCATTATCTCATGGGTTGTTGTTTAAGTGTTCCATAGGCACATTTCCTTAAAAGAAAAATGATTTAAAGGTGCATTGTAAAATATTCACCCTGATTCAATTCTGAACATACAGTAATCTTTGTTATTTCAAAAGCAAAATAAAGAAGAATCCAATTTTCAAATCTTTTCTGGTGGGCAAAAGACATTCTTTTTTAAAATTACTTTTTTAAAGGATTCGTTTTATTTTTATGGTTTGTGTGTATGTTTGTGAGTGTTTCTGTTTGTTTTGTGTGTGTGTGTGTATGTGTGTGTGTAAGAGAGAGAGAGGGAAGGAGGGAAGGAGGGAGAGAGAGAGAGAGAGAGAGAGAGAGAGAGAGAGAGAGAGAGAGAGAACTGGTGCCTGTAGAGGGCAGAAGATAGCATATTTCCTTGAAATGAAGTTGGTTGCAAGCCATACCTAGTAGGTGCTGGTAATTAAACTCAGATTCTCAGGAAGACAGTACGTGCTCTTGACCACAGATCATTCTCTCTATCACAAGAGGAAACATTCTTAATGTTTCTGTAACATTATACTTATGTGTACCATGAAGATGATCCAGTCATCACACTGCATATGCACAGTGGTCCAACAGGGTTTAATTGCCCAATGAAGTTGTAGCCATCTCAGTTCAGACAAGTGCATTCCAAAATACTCAAAATGATGGACCTGCCCATGAGTTCTTCTCTTAGATATATTGAAGGGACACATGACTGCACCTCCAAAGGTTAAAGGTCCTTATAATGATCAACAGGCTGCACTTTACTTCATGCTGGTATTTTTGTTGTGATGCAGATGCCAAAAGCTCATTCAGATAAGTACCTGTAGTTAATGAATAAAAAACCATGAATGAAAATTAACAGTATCTAATAATCAACATGAATAAAATTCACCACAGAATTCTGCTATTATACCAAGTATAGGAATCATGTCAGCAGTCACCTTCAATCCAGGGTTATATACATCCTAAGACTCTTAACTCTAAATTGAGCTGTAGTTTGTAAACATTAGTGGAAGCTTATTTCAACTGCATTAATCACTAACAATTTGACCTGCTTAGCACACAGCCAAGCATGGTATATATGGTTAGCTCCCTTGTTAATCCGTGTTAGTCTGTACCAAAAGATAGATGTCACCATTTTGCAGATGACAAGACTGGTTTTGGCCAAATTAGAAAGTAGCAAACTAAGTGTTTTTCAATATGTCACCCTAACTGCCAAGCTCAGAGATATTTGATATCACTGAATGTATGGTAGAATAACACTAAAAGATACTGAATCTTTTATAACTCACTACAGAGAGAAAGAAAGAAAGAAAGAAAGAAAGAAAGAAAGAAAGGAAGGAAGGAAGGAAGGAAGGAAGGAAGGAAGGAAGGAAGGAAGGAAGGAAGAAAGAAAGAAAGAAAGAAAGAAAGAAAGAAAGAAAGAAAGAAAGAAAGAAAGAAAGAAAGAAAGAAAGAAAGGAAGGAAGGAAGAAAGGAAGAAAGGAAGGAAGGAAGGACAGGAAATTGGGTAGGCATGGAGGTGGGGAAGATCTGGGAGGAGTTCAAGAAGAAGGAATATAACCAAATATATTGAATGAAAATTTTTAAATAAAAATTTAAAAATAACTCAAAATCAAATAATAATAATCTCCCTTGAAATTTTTATGAATCTCATTCATTTTTCATATTTTAACTTCCAAACATGACTTCTTTACCGCTATATAGAACACAATTAAGTACATTCATAGAATACTATTTCTTTTCCCTCCATAAATCACTAGATAAAAGTAAAACTAAAAGAATACACAGATATCCTTTAGATTTTGATCTCTTTACTTTCTCATATTCAATAAATTTCACACCACAGCACCCTACTCCATATGCACATTTGTATGCTCAGCTTTAATAGAAATTTTAAATTTTTGAAGGCAGATTAGATTTCTGTTCATATAATATAATAACATGAAGTCAACATATTTTTTATTTTTGTTTATTGACATACAAATAAACTCTTGTTTCTTATAGAGTTCTTTGGGAACCATAAAGAGAAGCTAGATAGATGTGAATACCCATTAAGATGGAAACTACAAGCATGTTCTGGAACATTCCTGGATATACCAGCAGCATTAAAAATTATGTGGGATTGTCTGGCTGAAGGAGCCACTGATGAACTTGTCTTAAAACTTTTTCTTAATGACAAATACAGCGTTTGAGAAAAATGTCCTGCAGGTGTCTGAGGTTGCCAAAAGAATCCCCCCAAAAGAGCTCAAATGTCCCCCTATTCTAAAATCCTGCTAGTGGTTGTCTAAAGAGCTTTAAAGTTGTCAGTCAAAGTTAGCAGTATGTAAAAGGTGAATGTGGCTGAAAAATCTATGGTTCTTGACTTTTAGAGGGGGTAAAATCATAGGACAAACCAGTCCCTGAAGACTGGAGAGACAAATGAAAAGAGACATTGCAAAATTACCTGGGCAGAACCACAGGCATAAACCTCTGTGGGAAGCAGCACAAGGGTGGAAATATCTAGATTGTAATTGATACGTTCCTGGAGGCTCCATGCAAGTGAATCTGAGTTAACCTCCAGAACTACCAAACAGATGACAGACAGAAAGTGGAGGCAAGAATGTGGAGAAAAGAACCCTTCACTCGATTGATGGGGATGTAAACTAGTAGAATAACAACAATCACTCTAGAAAAATGAGGTGAGAGGCTCTCAGGACTCAATGGGAGTGACCTTAGCCAAAATGCCCAGTGGAGGTGGGGAGGGAACTCTAGGAGTCTACATCCAATAGATAAACAGGGTCTCAAGTGGCAGAATGGGAGGAGTTACCATAAAACAGTCAAAATTTCTGACCCAGGATTGTTCCTGTCTAAAAGAACTGCAGGGACAAAGATGGAAAAGAAACTAAGGGAAAGGTAGTCCAATGACTGGCCCAACTTGGGATCCATTTCAAAGGGGGTGGGGGGAGGCCTCACACTATTACTGATATTATGATGTACTTGCAGACAGGAGTCTAGCGTATCTGTCCTCTGAAAGGTCCTACTGTTGGACTGAAGTCAGGGGAATCTGTGGTTGAATTAGGGAAAAGCTGGAAGAAGCTGAGAAAGAGGATGACCCCATAGGTAGACCAGCAGTCTCAGCTAAGCCAGACCCCCCAGATCTCTCAGACACTGAGCTACCAACCAGACAGCATACATGGGCTGGTCCAAGGCTCCCCAACACATATATAGCAGACAACTGCCTGGTTTGACCTCAGTCTCTCAAGAGACTCAAGGCCCCAGGGAACAGGGAGGTCTGGTGGAAAAGGAGCAACCCTCTCAGAGGCAAGGGGAAGAAGGAATGGGATAAGGAACTGTGAGCGGAGAACAGGATGGGGTAATGGCTGGATTGTAAATAAATAAAATAATAATAATATTTTTAAAATCTGCTCCTTTCTGTCTCACATAATTGCTGAACTAAAATAAAATTATTTATTCACAAAAGAAGAAAAATGAAGGCATTAAAGTAGTCTGAGTGCAAAATAAATTAATGAGGAAAGAACTAAAATCAACCTTGTTTGTACATAGCAAGATGCTATATATAGAAAATCCCAAAATCATTACAAACAAAAACCATGTTAGAGCTAAAACATTCAGTGAGGTTGTATGGTACATAGTTGATATTCACCTGAAAAACTTGAATTTCTTTCCAACAAAAATGACCAAACCAAAAAGGGAAACAATACTACTTGTGATATCCTCAAACCAACAAAATCCTTAAGAATAAAGTAAATCGTCCAGATGAAATATTTTCACTCTAAAAATTGTAAAACATTGATGAAAGTCACAATTGAATAGAAAGCTACTCCACACTAGTGAAGAGGAAGACGTAACAGTGTTTAAATGTCAAAACCATCTAAAGAAAACACAAGTCATCAAATCCAGTGGTATTTTTCACAGATAAAGAAAAAAAATCTATACCTAACTTCACATAGAGCTACAGAAGACCCTGATTAGCTAAAGCAATCTTGATTTTTAAAAGAGTTGAAAGCATATTTTCTGGTGTCAAGTGATTCAAAGCTATAGATTTTAAAACAGGATAGTACTCGCACAAGAAAGAGACACAGACCAAGAACAGAATAGAGAGCTAGAAATTAACTCATGTTATCAGCTGGTTTTCAATAAGGAAAGAATGCAAATACATGCTATAACATGTAGGCACCTTAGCAATAGATTACATATTGCTTGATTTCACTTATACTAAGTATCCAAAAGCTCTAATTGACAGAGACCAAAAGAAGTCCTTAGATTCTAGGATGTCAAGAGTCCAGTCTGTTTTACACAGAAACTACCAGGACAGCCAGGACTTTCTAGTTACACTGTGTTACAAACAGGAAAGAAAGAAAGAAAGAAAGAAAGAAAGAAAGAAAGAAAGAAAGAGAGAGAGAGAGAGAGAGAGAGAGAGAGAGAGAGAGAGAGAAAGAAAGAAAGAAAGAAAGAAAGAAAGAAAGAAAGAAAGAAAGAAAGAAAGAAAGAAAGAAAGAAAGAAAGAAAGAAAGAAAGAAAGAGAGAAAGAGAGAAAGAGAGAAAGAGAGAAAGAGAGAAAGGGGGGGAGGGGGAGGGGAGGGGAGGGGAGGGGAGGGGAGGGGAGGGGAGGGGAGGGGAGGGGAGGGGAGGGAGGGAGGGAGAGAGAGGGAGAAAGAAAGAAAGAAAGAAAGAAAGAAAGAAAGAAAGAAAGAGAGAGAGAGAGAGAGAGAGAGAGAGAGAGAGGGAGGGAGGGAGGGAGGGAGGGAGGGAGGGAGGGAGGAAGGAAGGAAGGAAGGAAGGAAGGAAGGAAGGAAGGAAGGAAGGAAGGAAGGAAGGAAGGAAGGAAGAGAAAGAGAGAGGGGAGGGAGAGAGAGAGAGAGAGAGAAAGACACAAAGACAGAGACAGAGACAGAGACAGAGACAGAGACAGAGACAGAGACAGAGACAGAGACAGAGACAGAGACAGAGAAAGGAAGGCTGGTGAGATGGCACAGCGGATAAGAGCACTGACTGCTCTTCCAAAGGTCCTGAGTTCAAATCTTAGCAACCACATGGTGGCTCACAACCACCTTGTAATGATATCTGACGCCCTCTTCTGGTGCATCTGAAGACAGCTGCAGTGTACTTATTTCTAATAATAAATAAGTCTGGGCCCAAGCGAGCAAGCTGGGCGGGGCGGGCCAGAGCGATCCCAACAACCAGATGAAGCCTCACGACCATCTGTACAGCTACAGTGTATACTCATATACATAAAATAAATAAATAAATCTTTTTTTTTAAAGGCAGAACATCCAAAGGAGCACTTTTAAAAATAAATAAATAAATAAATAAACAAACAAACAAACAAAAACTAGTAAATTATTATTCAGCTTGGTTTATGTATTTACACCATCATGGTAAGTTTTTAAATATCCTCATGTTTGGGTCGCATTGCTTGAGGTTCCCATTAACTATCTTAGCGTCTAAGCAACAGAAGATTCTTGAAACCTTCTCATTAATTCTAGTGTGTGGCTGTGATGTTGGGGTCCTGTCGTAAGAACTTGCCCTTCCGTAAAGCCCTACCAGTACGGAACATTAATCTCACTACCCCAGCTCTGCACATCTATTAGGCTAAGCATTCACCGTGTCCCCAACATTGCGTGTCACAATGAGAAGACAACAAATTAGAGATCTCATTTCTGTTCTCATGGACTGAGGAACAGGCCTACAATCTGAGAATCATAATTGTGTATATAAAGGAAGCAAATAAAATGTTACAGTAAACACAGAAAAGGACCAATCCATCCAAGCAACAAGGAAAGGTCAGGGAGAGCTTAAGACGTGGTGGTTCTTAATCCTGGAAGATTAGGGGGAAGGAAGTGGCATATGAAAATACTCGGAATCGAAACCGCTTGGGTAAAGCAAATAATTCAGTACAGCTGAAAAATTGTGTAAAGAAATTAAAATCAAGATTAAAAAAATAACAGCATTGTCACATTGTGGGGTTGTTGAACTCAGATCTGAAGAGCAGTGGCCACTCTCCTAGACTACCCACATTAGATTCTCAGCTCTCAAAAGGAAAATCATAATCACTGATAACTCTAGTTCTTGGGATTCAACTGTGTCTTCCAGACTTTGCTGGCATCAGGTATACATGTGGTGCATAGACATGCATGCAGGCACAGTAGCACTACACATAAAATAAAGTGTTAAAACAAAAAACATGGAAAATTGGAGATTAGATCAGGTCTAAAGCACTTCTCTATCAGGCACAACACCTGGGTTCAGCCATAATCTCCAAGGGGGATAAATGTGGAGAAACTGAGGGTGAAAGAAAATTTGCAAAGAACTTCATACACCATGATCAGGAACCATGAAATGGCAAGGACACAGTCACATATTTTCTTTCAAAAGAGCACAGATAATATTTAAGCAAAGAATTAGGGAAACTCTACTCTACTTCTTCAGATAAGAATGTAAGAGAAAATCTTAATGACATTCAATTAAGCAAAGATTTCTTAGGTATCAAACACCAAAAATTTGATCCACAGAATAAAAACATTGGTGAAGTGGGCTTCATTGGGATTTTAAAGTATAGACCACGGGAAATTATTTGTAATTATATATCCAGTAATGGGCATAGTCACAATACTAGTTAATTAAAATGTCATATTCAATAATAAAACAACCCAATTTACAAAGATCTTTAGCACATACCTTACCAAAGGAGAAACACACAGAGGGAAAGTAAGCACAGAGAGTGGGGCTGGGCTCAGTGATAGAGTACTTTGCCAGGCATGCATAGGCCTCTCAACTCTGGCTATCACTTCTCATACCACTACCATTACCAACAACAACACCTACACCACCACCACTGCAACAGCAACAAGGAAAAAGAAGAAAAAGAAAGAAAGAGGGGAGATGGAGAGGGAGAGAGAAAGGGAGAGGGAGGAAGGAAGAAACCAGCATATGGAAAGATGGCCATTGGAGAAATTAAAAATGTAGTAAGATAACTAACATCACATTCACAAGACAAGATCTCTAAGGAAAAGACTGATTTTTCAAGAGCTGCTGACAGTAGGGAGGTGTTAAAACCACTATGCTTGTTGTCTATGTGAAATGGTACAACTTTGCAAAGCAATCTGAAGTTTCCTAAAAACATAGACATATTTTTTTTCATTTGAGTTAGCCAGCCTATATTGAAATACACTCTCAAGATACGTGAAAACAGACGTCATTTTTAAGCTGATTTGCTATTTGGTGATTATCACATATGGAACTACTGAGTTCTGCTTGCTCTCCTTCCGCCATCTTTCCTTGTCTTCCTCCCACTCCTGTTAACCCCATAGGTCTTTCTCCCTATAGGTCCTTTCCCATGCTCTTGACCTTTTTGTTTTGTGACCCACTGACTTTAACACATGCTATATGTGTGATCATAACTGTGGAGCTATTGAGTAAAGCTTGATGTTCTCACCAGTGGAGACAGTTCTAAAAATGTCTCTCCTCTGCCAGAATACTCCAGCAGCCAGGGAGGCTTAGGACACCACGAGCACCTCTTGTTCATAGATGTGTGTGCGAGCTTTATTTGTCACAACCAAGAAACTGAATAAGTGTCAGTACAGGAACAGATAAACCAATGCTGTGTGTCTCTGAGACTGTGGCAACATTCACAGGCGTCAGATGGGTTCCCAGCTCTGAGAGGGAATGTGCACACAATCTCCACCCCCTAACCCAGAACCTATCTCCAATTGGTAACCACTCACAAAGGAAAAGTTGATTCTCTCCAATGGAGTTTCAGTGGGTACACAAACCACACTTAAGGGCAAGACCCTTCCCTAGCAGTAGATGGCCAACATAAAACAAATTCAATTGTTTTTTGTTTGTTTGTTTGTTTGTTTGTTTGTTTTGCTTTGTTTTTTTCTCATAATTTAAGCATTTTACTCTTACTTCCATAGTATGGTTTAGGATTTTGTGTGTTTGTGGGATTTCTGTGTGTGTGTGTGTCTTTGCATCTATATGTATTTCTCGTGCTTATTTTTTAAAAAAGAATTTACTGTGTTTTGTCTTATTCAGGTTTGTTTTCATTTTGTCTTATTTCTTCTCTCCCTCCCTCCCTCCCTCCCTCCCTCCCTCCCTCCCTCCCTCCCTTCCTCCCTCCCTCCCTCCCTCCCTGTTTTCTAAGGAGAGCAATAAAAAAAATCAAAAACCTGTGGATTTGAGTGGGTGGGGAGGAGGATATAGGAGGAACTGGGGGAGGAGAAATCAGAATCAGAATATATTGTATGGAAAAAATCTATTTACAATAGAAAATAATAATGCTGCAAAGATATCTTAAAAATAACAGTTGATGGGGTTGAAAAGATAGATCACCCATTCAGAGTACATATGCTCTTATAGATGAACCTGGTTCCATCCCCAGCACTCACATGGCCTCCTACCAGCTCCCAGTGCCAGTGGTCATTGCCCTCTTCTGCCCTCTAGGGCTCCAGAACATGCATGGTGTCCTTAAACTCACACGGGCACAAACATACACATACATGATATATACATAAATGTTTTTTAAAATCAATGATTGACACATGTGACAACACGAGTGAATCTCTAAATAATTATACTGAATGGAAGAAGCCAGAGTGCCACCCCCCAGAAAAAGAAGATACTCTATGATCTCATTTACATAAAGCCCTAGAAAATACAAACTGATTGTTAACAACGCTAACTAAGGCGTGGTATTTACCAGGAGCTGAGAAGAGGTGGGTAAGGAAGCAAAGAGAGAGGTAAGAAAAAGCAGGTGGGATGAAGACATCATGGGTGATGGACTTCTCCACTGTCTTGATTGAGGTTATGGTTTTACAATAGTAATTCATCCATCAGAACATGTCAATATGTACACTTCAAGTGTGCAGTATTTCTTGTTTGATAGAGAATGAACCATGGAAAGCATTCAGAGCAAGGCAGGGAGCAGATGAGAGCTACAATAATTATCCAGTAACTGACAGGACTGAAGGTGATTGAAGAGTGACTTGCCGGGTGAAGGAGAGGGTTTGTAGTCAGCTTAGAATAAAGCCTAGTTTCTTTCATCTGGACTTCTAGACCTGTGGCTTGCAACCTCAATAGCCACTGAATCAGGTGCAATCATTCAGAGTCCTGTTCCCTACATGTGCACTGTCTTCAGTAATAACAGCCCACCCTCAACTCCTGAGAGTCAGAGATACTGCGGGAGCCAAGGGTTCTTTGATAGTCTACATTGTTTTGCGATTGTCTGTGTTTTCCAACCACTCAAAATGAGGCTTCTCTTGCTCCATTTGAGTTTTTTATTTATATGTGAGTCTTGTAGGGAGCATTGTCAGCCCAACTGGCTTAACTTCCCTTAAACTGTAAATACATACATGTGTATGTATATGCCTACACTTAAATGTATTGTGTATAATTTTAGGTGAATCTGCAAGCTTCCAAAAGTGAGAATCATTGAAACCATCGTACCCAGCTGCAACACCAATGAACCATAATAATGGCATGGATGGCAAGCATAACAAGCATGGAAGGATATCCACAAAGATGCAATAAATGGCATTCATAACTTAGTGGTAACTAACAGCCATCTAATTAGACTTAAGGCCCACTCAACAGGAGGGAAATCATGCATGCTACTAAAACGCTAACTAGCTTCCCAAAACTAGTGAAGTCATGGGCTTTAGATAAGAGTCCACTACCACCACTTTGCTAGACCAGCATAATTTCTTACTACATTCTAAACCTTATCCATATATCCACAGATGAGTGTGGCCACCACCTCTCATCAAGGAAGCCTCTCCTTACGAAGATGAAGACTATCACAGAAAACCACAATTGCACACATTGAGAGAGCAATGGGTCATGAATGGATAGATGCATCTACATCATACCTCCTGCATTACTGGGCCAAGGAATGTCACAGGAGACATGAGGGAGAGATTCTAAGAGTCAGAGTAACATGAAGCCTGCTGTGAAAGTCTATCCTAGAAATGACTGCATAATTGGAAATGTAATTGAGGAAAATATGTAATAAAAATATTAAAAATCAAAAAAAAAGAAATAAAAAAAAAGAAATGACTGCATAAACAAAACTGAAATAGGAGCAGTATCAATGAGCATGGTGACATGGAAGGGGTAAATTTCTTAGAGTCCTAGGCAAGAAATCACAGGCAACTATTGACTGCTGGACAGAGATTAGCCTCTACCAGGGGTGAGACCTTATTGATTATCTAATATTGATGATCTAATGCAGAGTGGTCAGTCCCAAAACATCTACACACAAACAACAACAAAAACAGATTTAGCAGGTTATATTTATATATGTATTTGTACACACATATACATACTTATATACATGTGTGTAAGAATAAAAAGGGAAAAAAGACTATCAACTTGAGAATGGGGACAAGGTATGGGAAGGATTGAAAGGACAGTGCCTAGGAGAGGCTCTAGGGAAGAAAGAGAGATGGGAAAGTGGTATGATTCTATTTCTGTTAACACAGTTAAAAGATAAATTACCCTTCAAGCAACATGAGAAGTACAGAGTAGAAACATGTAGACTGTAATAGGGAAGGGGAAGACTGGATACAATAAGTTCAGTTTGGGGTGAGACTTCTCTGACTTTAATATTCTGAGTTACTCTCAGCCATATGTCCACACAATTATTTCTTTTAACTGGCTTTTACATTTGCTTGAATGTGAAATGGATTTGAATGAAATGATGAGGATTTTCACTTGTTCCTCTTTCTCTCCACATGGCTCTTTTCTCCATGATTATTTAAACTTAGATCACGGACACTCGCCAGCTACCCACAACACCCTCCACAGGATCTTAAGACTTCTGGAGAGTGGAGCACAGCTTCTGCTCCAATCCAATTGCGCGGGACCTGAGACTGCATTAGTTAGGGAAGCAGAAACCGGCCTGCGTAGGACCACAGGCCTCATCCGGCTGGATCAGCGCCGGGGTAGCGGGGTAGCGGGAGAGCAGGGTTGCCTGACACCCGCCAGCTACCCACGACCCCAGCCGCAAAATTTTGGGACTGCTGGTGAGTGGAACTCAGCTTCTGCTCCAATCCAATTGCGCGGGACCTGAGACTGCATTAGTTAGGGAAGCAGAAACCGGCCTGAGTAGGGCCACAGGCCTCATCCGGCCGGATCAGCGCCGGGGTAGCGGGAGCGCAGGGTTGCCTGACACCCGCCAGCTACCCACGACCCCCGCCGCAGGATTTTGGGACTGCTGGTGAGTGGAACACAGCTTCTGCTCCAGTCCAATCACGCGGGACCTGAGACTTGCTCTGGTTGGGGAGAGAGAAATCCAGCCTACATAGGGCCACAACCCTCTTCCGGTCAGAAAAGCACCGGGGCAGCTGGGGCGCAGGGTCGGCTGACACTCACCAGCTACCCACAACACCCACCACAGGATCTTAAGACTTCTGGAGAGTGGAACACAGCTTCTGCTCCAATCCAATTGCACGCGGGACCAGAGACTGCATTAGTTAGGGAAGCAGAAAAACGGCCTGAGTAGGACCACAAGCCTCTTCCGGCTGGACCAGCACCGGGGTACCGTCAGCTACCCACGACCCCCGCCACAGGATTTAGAGACTGCTGGTGAGTGGAACACAACTTCTGCTCCAATCTTTAAATAGTGACAACGATAACAACTAACCCCAGAGATTACCAGATGGCGAAAGGTAAACGTAATAATCTTACTAACAGAAACCAAGACCACTCACCATCATCAGAACCCAGCACCCCCACTTCACCCAGTCCAGGGCACCCCAACACACCGGAAAAGCTAGACACGGATTTAAAAGCATATCTCCTGATGATGATAGAGGACTTCAAGAAGGATTTTAATAACACAATTAAAGAAATGCAGGAGAACACTGCTAAAAAGGCAGAAGACAATAAAGAGGAAGCACAAAAATCCCTTAAAGAAGCACAAAAATCCCTTAAAGAATTGCAGGAGAACACTGCTAAAGAGTTACAAATCCTTAAAGAAAAACAGGATAACATAATCAAACAGGTAGAAGTCCTTACAGAAAAACAGGAAAACACATCCAATCAGATGATGGAAATGAACAAAACCATACTAGACCTAAAAAGGGAAGTAGACACAATAAAGAAAACCCAAAATGAGGCAACACTGGAGATAGAAACCCTAGGAAAGAAATCTGGAACCATAGATACGAGCATCAGCAACAGAATACAAGAGATGGAAGAGAGAATCTCAGGTGCAGAAGATTCCATAGAGACCATCGGCACAACAATCAAGGAAAATGTAAAATGCAAAAAGATCCTAACTCAGAACATCCAAGAAATACAGGACACAATGAGAAGACCAAACCTACGGATAATAGGAGTGGATGAGAATGAAGATTTTCAACTCAAAGGACCAGCAAACATCTTCAACAAAATTATAGAAGAAAACTTCCCAAATCTAAAGAAAGAGATGCCCATGACCATACAAGAAGCCTACAGAACTCCAAATAGACTGGACCAGAAAAGAAATACCTCCCGACACATAATAATCAGAGCAACAAATGCTCTAAATAAAGATAGAATACTAAAAGCAGTAAGAGAAAAAGGCCAAGTAACATATAAAGGCAAGCCTATCAGAATTACACCAGACTTTTCACCAGAGACTATGAAAGCCAGAAGATCCTGGACGGATGTTATACAGACACTAAAAGAACACAAATTCCAGCCCAGGCTACTATACCCAGCCAAACTCTCAATTAACATAGATGGAGAAACCAAAGTATTCCACGACAAAACCAAATTCACACATTATCTCTCCACGAATCCAGCCCTTCAAAGGATAATAACAGAAAAAAACCAATACAAGGACAGGAACCACGCCCTAGAAACAACAAGAAGGTAATCCCTCAACAAACCTAAAAGAAGACAGCCACAAGAACAAAATGCCAACTTTAACATCAAAAATAACAGGAAACAACAATTACTTTTCCTTAATATCTCTTAATATCAATGGACTCAACTCCCCGATAAAAAGACATAGACTAACAAACTGGCTACACAAACAAGACCCAACATTTTGCTGCTTACAGGAAACTCATCTCAGAGAAAAGGATAGACACTACCTCAGAATGAAAGGCTGGAAAACAATTTTCCAAGCAAATGGCATGAAGAAACAAGCTGGAGTAGCCATTCTAATATCTGATAAGATTGACTTCCAACCCAAAGTCATTAAAAAAGACAGGGAGGGACACTTCATACTCATCAAAGGTAAAATCCTCCAAGAGGAACTATCAATCCTGAATATCTATGCTCCAAATACAAAGGCAGCCACATTCATTAAAGAAACTTTAATAAAGCTCAAAGCACACATTGCACCTCATACAATAATAGTGGGAGACTTCAACACACCACTTTCACCAATGGACAGATCATGGAAACAGAAACTAAACAGGGACACAGTGAAACTAAGAGAAATTATGAATCAAATGGATCTGGCAGATATCTACAGAACATTCTATCCTAAAACAAAAGGATATACCTTCTTCTCAGCACCTCATGGTACCTTCTCCAAAATTGACCACATAATTGGTCACAAAACAGGCCTCAACAGATATAAAAATATTGAAATTGTCCCATGCATCCTATCAGATCACCATGGACTAAGGCTGATCTTCAATAACAAAATAAATAATAGAAAGCCAACCTTCACGTGGAAACTGAACAACACTCTTCTCAATGATACCTTGGTCAAGGAAGGAATAAAGAAAGAAATTAAGGACTTTTTAGAGTTCAATGAAAATGAAGCCACAACATACCCAAACTTATGGGACGCAATGAAAGCATTTTTAAGAGGAAAACTCATAGCTCTGAGTGCCTCCAAAAGGAAACTAGAGAGAGCACACATTAGCAGCTTGACAACACACCTAAAAGCACTAGAACAAAAGGAAGCAAATTCACCCAAGAGGAGTAGACGGCAGGAAATAATCAAACTCAGGGGTGAAATCAACCAAGTGGAAACAAGAAAAACTATTCAAAGAATCAACCAATCAAGGAGCTGGTTCTTTGAGAAAATCAACAAGATAGATAAACCCTTAGCCAGACTCACCAGAGGGCACAGGGAAAGCATCCTAATTAACAAAATCAGAAATGAAAAAGGAGACATAACAACAGATCCTGAAGACATCCAAAACACCATCAGATCCTTCTACCAAAGGCTATACTCAACAAAACTGGAGAACCTGGATGAAATGGAGAAGTTCCTAGACAGTTACCAGGTACCAAAGTTGAATCAAGATCAGGTTAATGATCTAAACAGCCCTATATCCCCCAAAGAAATAGAAGCAGTCATTAATAGTCTCCCAACTAAAAAAAGCCCAGGACCAGATGGGTTTAGTGCAGAGTTCTATCAGACCTTCAAAGAAGATCTAATCCCAGTTCTTCACAAACTATTCCACAAAATAGAAACAGAAGGTACTCTACCCAACTCATTCTATGAAGCCACAATTACTCTGATACCTAAACCACAAAAAGACCCAACAAAGATAGAAAACTTCAGACCAATATCCCTTATGAATATTGATGCAAAAATCCTCAATAAAGTTCTTGCTAACCGAATCCAAGAACACATCAAAACAATCATCCATCCTGACCAAGTAGGTTTCATCCCAGGGATGCAGGGATGGTTCAATATACGGAAATCCATCAACGTAATCCAGTATATAAACAAACTCAAAGACAAAAACCACATGGTCATCTCGTTAGATGCGGAAAAAGCATTTGACAAGATCCAACACCCATTCATGATAAAAGTCTTGGAAAGATCAGGAATTCAAGGCCCATACCTAAACATGATAAAAGCAATCTACAGCAAACCAGTAGCCAACATCAAAGTAAATGGTGAGAAGCTTGAAGCAATCCCTCTAAAATCAGGGACTAGACAAGGCTGTCCACTTTCTCCATACCTATTCAACATTGTACTTGAAGTCCTAGCCAGAGCAATTCGACAACAAAAGGAGATCAAAGGGATACAAATTGGAAAAGATGAAGTCAAAATATCACTTTTTGCAGATGATATGATAGTATATCTAAGTGACCCTAAAAATTCCACCAGAGAACTCCTAAGCCTGATAAACAGCTTCGGTGAAGTAGCTGGATATAAAATTAACTCAAACAAATCAATGGCCTTTCTCTACACAAAGAATAAACAGGCTGAGAAAGAAATTAGGGAAACAACACCCTTCTCAATAGTCACAAATAATATAAAATATCTTGGCGTGACTCTAACTAAGGAAGTGAAAGATCTGTATAATAAAAACTTCAAGTCTCTGAAGAAAGAAATTATAGAAGATCTCAGAAGATGGAAAGATCTCCCGTGCTCATGGATTGGCAGGATCAACATTGTAAAAATGGCTATCTTGCCAAAAGCAATCTACAGATTCAATGCAATCCCCATCAAAATTCCAAATCAATTCTTCAACGAATTAGAAAGTGCAATCTGCAAATTCATCTGGAATAACAAAAAACCTAGGATAGCAAAAACTCTTCTCAAGGATAAAAGAACCTCTGGTGGAATCACCATGCCGGACCTAAAGCTCTACTACAGAGCAATTGTGATAAAAACTGCATGGTACTGGTATAGTGACAGACAAATAGACCAATGGAATAGAATTGAAGACCCAGAAATGAACCCACACACCTATGGTCACTTGATCTTCGACAAGGGAGCTAAAAACATCCAGTGGAAGAAAGACAGCATTTTCAACAAATGGTGCTGGCACAACTGGTTGTTAACATGTAGAAGAATGCGAATCGATCCATTCCTATCTCCTTGTACTAAGGTCAAGTCTAAGTGGATCAAGGAACTTCACATAAAACCAGAGACACTGAAACTTATAGAGGAGAAAGTGGGGAAAAGCCTTGAAGATATGGGCACAGGGGAAAAATTCCTGAATAGAACAGTAATGGCTTGTGCTGTAAGATCGAGAATTGACAAGTGGGACCTCATGAAACTACAAAGCTTCTGCAAGGCTAAAGACACCATCAATAAGACAAAAAAACCACCAACAGATTGGGAAAGGATCTTCACCTATCCTAAATCAGATAAGGGACTAATATCCAATATATATAAAGAACTCAAGAAGGTGGACTCCAGAAAGTCAAATAATCCCATTAAAAAATGGGGCTCAGAACTGAACAAAGAATTCTCACCTGAGGAATACCGAATGGCAGAGAAGCACCTGAAAAAATGTTCAGCATCCTTAATCATCAGGGAAATGCAAATCAAAACAACCCTGAGATTCCACCTCACACCAGTCAGAATGGCTAAGATCAAAAATTCAGGTGACAGCAGATGCTGGCGAGGATGTGGAGAAAGAGGAACACTCCTCCATTGTTGGTGGGATTGCAAGCTTGTACAACCACTCTGGAAATCAGTCTGGCGGTTCCTCAGAAAATTGGACATAGTACTACCGGAGGATCCAGCAATACCTCTCCTGGGCATATATCCAGAAGATGTCCCAACCGGTAAAAAGGACACATGCTCCACTATGTTCATAGCAGCCCTATTTATAATAGCCAGAAGCTGGAAAGAACCCAGATGTCCCTCAACAGAGGAATGGATACAGAAATTATGGTACATTTACACAATGGAGTACTACTCAGCTATTAAAAAGAATGAATTTATGAAATTCCTAGCCAAATGGATGGACCTGGAGGGCATCATCTTGAGTGAAGTAACACAATCACAAAAGAACTCACACAATATGTATTCATTGATAAGTGGATATTAGCCCAAAACCTTGGATACCCAAAATATAAGATACAATTTGATAAACGCATGAAACTCAAGAAGAATGAAGACCAAAGTGTGGACACTGTGCACCTTCTTAGAATTGGGAACAAAACACCCAGGGAAGGAGTTACAGAGACAAAGTTCGTAGCTGTGATGAAAGGATGGACCATTTAGAGACTGCTGTATCCAGGGATCCGTCCCATAATCAGCTTCTAAACGCTGACACCATTGCATACACTAGCAAGATCTTGCTGAAAGGACCCAAATATAGCTGTCTCTTGTGAGACGATGCCGGGGCCTAGCAAACACAGGAGTGGATGTTCACAGTCAGCTACTGGATGTATCACAGGGCTCCCAATGGAGAAGCTAGAGAAAGTACCCAAGGAGCTAAAGGGATCTGCAACCCTATTGTTGGAACAACATGATGTACTAACCAGAACCCTGGAGCTCTTGTCTCTAGCTGCATATGTATCGAAAGATGGCCTAGTCGGCCATCAATGGAAAGAGAGGCCCATTGGACTTGCAAACTTTATATGCCCCAATATAGGGGAATGCCAGGGCCAAAAGAATGGGAATGGGTGGGTAGAGAAGTGGGGGGCGCTATGGGGGACTCTTGGGATAGTATTGGAAATGTAATTGAGGAAAATATGTAATAAAAATATTAAAAAAAAAAAAAAACTTAGATCACTGGAAAGCTGAGAGCAAGAAGTCAATAATGTATTGAAAGTTCAGACCTTTAATTAAAATTTCATAAATCTGAAATTTTACAAATAATACATCACGTTTATATTATTGGGGCTATACCTGATGATGAACATATCTAATCCTAGCAGTCCGGAGTCAAAGACTGCAGAACCCTGAATATTAAGCCAGCCTGGACTGAATAATAAAACCCTGTCTCAAAATGCAATCAATCAATCAATAAATATATAAATAAATAATAAAAATACAATAGGGAGTTTTGTTTAAGTCGAGCACTTGTGAAACAACAGAGACAAATGAAGACTTGGTCACCTCTTGGTCACAATGGACATTTCATGGTATGATAATTGCAGTGTCCTGTCTGGGTATGTAGCAGAAACAGAACAGAAAATATTTAATACAGAAATCTTGAAGAAACGATTCTTGGCCATCCTCCCAAATGATGTTCATACAGATGTTCCAGGAATAGTGGATGTATGTGCAAAGACCCTCTAGCAAAAGGGAAGCCTCTGAGAACTGAAAAGCTTCTGTGGAGAAACAGCACAGAAAACATCTGAGAAGATAGAAGTCTAGAAGAACGACAAGCACCAGACTTTGAAAAATACATGTTTATACTCCTTCTGTACTTTCAATTCCTATTGCATACTTAAAGGGCTAATGGGGGGGGGGGGGTGGTGAGCTTCTAGCACTGTAGGACACGTGTTTCCTATGCACAAGGCCCTGGTTCCATCCCCAGGATCACAGAAATAAAAAAACAAAGGCTAATATATCCATTCATTTCATGTTTTACTGAAGGTGTTCTACCAGACCTGTCTCATTTGTACTTAAAAAAATGCAACCTTAAATATTAACATGTAATAAATTTCTCCTAGTCAGATATTAACTTGTAATCAGATTAAAATCATAATGTAACAAACTTCCAACCTGTTATTAGCTGACTTTAACTCATGAACTTAATTGTTTTTAGTTTAACTCTTTAAATCGCTTAGTAAATAACTGGACCTTCCTACTGAGGAGTCAGGCAGGGAAGACAGAGGACAAGAAAGTAACTTAAGTTATACCAATGCCGAAATATTATCTCTTAGTAAGAAGGAGATGCCAAAGGAGGGGTCAACAGATATCCCAAAGAAACAATGTTCAAAATATATAAATGATTTTGTTGTTAGATATTACAAGGACAGTATTGGAAGTGATGCTAAAATATATGTCTGTTTGAATTAAAGGCTTAATGGATTTAAATTCTACTGCTCAAGCAAATGAGTAACCACTGAAAGTTTTTAGATTTTATTTATGGTTTTATTATGTTTTGTATGATGTGTATATGTGCACATGCCAAGGCATATCAAGAGACACCTTTTTGGAGTTGGTTCTCTCCACCCTCCCTCTTCAAGTGAATTCTGGGAATCAAATTCAAGACATCAGGCTTGTAATAAGTGCCTGATCTGTGGAGACCCATCTCACCAACACCACTCAGACAGCTTTGAAAGGAAATTAACTGATTTCCTCATTATTAAAATACAGCTGATTATCACATATTGACCTGATAACTATAGACCAATAACTGTCAGATTCATCATTTCAAAAAATATTAAATGTGAGGAAAAACAGTGCAGAATTGATGAAAATTTGTATGAATTGCAAAGGTCTGGTGACTTTAAGTATACATGATAGTAGGCCTCTCATTTTGAAGTCTTTTTCTCTTAAATAAAGAAGAAATTCCATGTCTCTTTTTAAAGGTGGGAATACCATTAAGGTAAGTTAAAATACATGGGTTTGGAGCCAAGCTTTGAGGTGCACACCTTTAATCCCATCAGTTAGCAGACACAGAGGCAGGTCACCCTCTCAAATTTCAAGGCCAGCTTGGTCTACATAGTGAGTTCCAGGACAGCCAGGGCTCTGTAGAGAAACCATGTCTAAAACAAACAAACACGAAGCTTTGTACTTTGTAACATTTAGTAGTCCTTGTAATGCAGGAATGAGATTAATGAGGCCAAAGTTTTAATAATTACTGTTTATCATCAAGAAATACATTTCTATGGAAGAGAAAGATGTTAAAGGCATGAACTTTATTATAAAGAACTGAAGTTTGGTTCCTAGAATCCATGTCAGATGAATCGCCAACCCCGTGAAACTCTATCTCCAAAGGATCAAGATCTTTTCCTTGCCATTGGGGGCAATGCACTCACATGCAGAAATACACATACACATACGTGTGCATGTGAGCATGTGCGTGCACACACAAACACACATACACACAATTAAAAATAAAAATAAAATCTTAAAAAATAAAATAAAAAGAAATTTACCTCTCAAGGTTATAACCTATACTTACTGCTAGAAATGTCTTGTTCACATTCATGATATTTATCCCAACATAGGCCAGAACAAGCAGTCACAAAAATGTAGAACTAAAGAGATGGAAGGGGTCCAAGAAGCTGTAATGTCAAAGATCTGCAAGCCAGTACTCTTTTCTTAACTCTTGTCCCAGCCAACCATGTAGGCTCCATTGCAACATTGTTTCTGCTAAGCGTTAAGCTAGCAAGGTTAGAAATACTGTCTCATTCACCATTGTAACCCTGGGTTCTATATTGTGATCAATAGTGCTTGAATGAATGAGTATCCCTGAACATGGGTGGGGACAAACCACTCATATACACGTGTTCATCTTTGTGAAGAACTGCAAAGGAGAGAAGTCTGCTTAAGCTGTAAAAGATACCTCCAGTGAGTAACCTGGCCTTCTAATACAGTCCTCTCCCTCTCACTGGGTAAGAACAACAGATACATGAGGGCAGTTCCTCCGAGCCAAACTTTGTTATCTAAATCCACAAGTCCCCGTTCATGTTCTAAATCCCATAAATGTAAATTCACTGTTCTCAACCATGTTTTCTCTCTTCTGAATCACCTACATTTGATTGATCAGCTCCTTTTAGAAATGGTAGCACCCTGAATGAAACATACTACCCATGGTAGCTACCTAACCAAGAATAGAATCCTTTTACCAAAACATCTATATAAACCTTTCAACTCCTGGGAAAGGGGGATGTAAGATCTTTCAGGAAACACTAGTAGGTAATAGCATGAATCTCTCCCCAAGAAGGCTTGACTAATCTATTAGAAATCCTATGTGTGGACATGTTCATAAGAGAGCATGATGGAATCCTTCATGTACTTGAACCCACAGTAAAATATCTGAGCATTTTCTTTTCTGCTTGAAGGCTAAGAAAGCATTCATTGAACCTGAAAGGTTCTGGTTCTCCTATATGGATAGTGATTTGAACTGCCATGTCTTAGTCAGGGTTTCTATTCCTGCACAAACATCATGACCAAGAAGCAAGTTGGGGAGGAAAGGGTTTATTCGGCTTACACTTCCATACTGCTGTTCATCACCAAGGAAGTCAGGACTGGAACTCAAACAGGTCAGGAAGCAGGAGCTGATGCAGAGGCCATGGAGGGATGTTCCTTACTGGCTTGCCTCCCCTGGCTTGCTCAGCCTGCTCTCTTTTAGAACCCAAGACTACCAGCCCAGAGATGGTCCCACCCACAAGGGGCCTTTCCCTCTTGATCACTAATTGAGAAAATGCCTTACAGCTGGATCTCCTGGAGGCATTTCCTCAACTGCAGATCCTTTCTCTGTGATAACTCCAGCTGTGTCAAGTTGACATCAAACTAGCCAGTACATGCCAGTAGGGCCTAAGTCTAAATGCAGAGGCAATAATTCAGTAACATGAAATGGGAAAGAGTTTAATTGTGCTGAAATTTTTTTTCTCCTCTTATGACACATGGGATCGTGAACCTGTTCACCTGAATGCTGTGTAATGAGGCCTAAGAGGCAAGTCGTAAGAGTGCTTTGCAATGCTTTTGGAAAGTTTAATCTTATGGAACAATCACAGTATTCAAAGGGTGTATACTTCTTCCAGAATCCTAGAAAGTGAGAGAGGTTCCTGAATATTTGAAAAATAACATTCTCCCAATCTTGGTTAATGAACTGAAAAATTCAGCAGGCAGAAGGCAGAAATAGTTCTTAAGTTACTTCAGAGCTGTAGAACTGAAACACACACTTGTTTAGTGTCCTTAAACTCAATTTAATTTTGAAGTGACACCAAAAATGTCTAAAAGGAGATATTGATTTTAAATGAGAGTCTAAGACTAATAGTAATTTAAAAGAAAAATGTATTTTATGAAGTTACATTTCTTCTGCTAGAAGAAAAAATTATCCAGGAAAAAATATTACCTTAGAAAATCAAAATGTAAATTTAAGAAATTGAAGACTATAACATCCAAAGATGTTGAGGATGCCATGTTTACTGCTTGTTAATCTGAGTTGATACAAACTAAAAGAACTAATCTAGAAATGTTCTCTAAATTTTAAATTATATATGCTTTTGTACTAACAATAGTACCCCTATGACCAGGAAAAAAATGTATATCTAAAATAAATATCTGAAGATATTTGTTGCAGCTGTTTGTCACAGTAGAACACTAAAAAAGATGGAATGTCTACAATTTGGATGAAAAACTATGTTATGTAAACATGGGCTAATGGAGGAAGTGTCTACCGAGGAACAGACTTTTTTATATGAGGATGTGACTGGGTAGGCTGAGATTCAGTTTTCCCTGGAAATTAAGAGGTATATGAACAAAAGTAACTGACGTGTATTGGGTCAAATGCCCCTTTACCTTTGTAAGTCACAACAAGGTAAGGTTAATACGTTTTATTGCACTACTTGCAGGACCTAGAAGAGTACCTGACCCAAAAGCTGTTGATAAATGTTCACTGAATGGATGAAAATATAAACAACTGGGCATGCACATAATCTTTTTAAGTAAAAACAATATCCTTGTTATCCTCTCAGAGTTTGGCTTGCTTTGTGTATAATATCAGTCTGAGATTTGTGTGAGAATCAGATAAGATGATGAAAGTCAAAACTTACATCCATGAAAACTTTAGAGCATTATGGCTGCAGGACTTGTCTGGAGAAGACAATTGGTTGCCTCACAATCCCACTATTGGAGGAAACACAAATGTGGTGACTTCCATATTCTATGACACACGTGAAACCTGTGTCGCTTCATGAGCTCGTTTTGAAAGTTTATACCACACTGGTTTAAGTTTTTGTTACTGTAACCAGACACTTGGGTTCATTTTCAGCAGACCATAAGGTCTCAAAAGATGGACAATTAGATAACTTAGAAATACTTACGTAAAAGATAACCTAAATACAGTATTTGTCATATTAAAATACCAATTGTAACATGTAGCCGGATATTTTTCCCACCTCTAATGATTTCCAATTTCTGAAAAAATCCCTCACCTAGAGATAGGAGCAGCGCAGCTGTAAAATCAGTGAGCGGAGCTGCTACTGAATCAGTGGTTCGCCTGGTGATATTTCTTTCAGTTTCTACTTTGTAAGATGCAAGTAACTAATGGCATCGATAAAATCACCTCCTTCCTAACATCTTCAATTCTTATAAGTTAATTCTACTACATTCCAACAATTCTGCTTCAAGCTCAAAAAGTAACAACAGCAAGAGCAGCAGACTCCTGCATTCTGCTGTCTCTAAGGATAGCTCACATCTTAAACAGCCACGTGATGGTCTCCATTAGCGCAATATGAAGCATTGTTACAATTAACCACAGCAACGTATGCATTAATCAAATTAAACTAATACTTGACATCTGATTTTGTTCAAATACTCAACTGCCTCGATAAATACTAAGTAGACAAAATCTCCACTAACGTGGTTTTTCAGTCAGCTTTCCCTTCCATCTAAAAAAAAAAAAAAAAAATCAAACAATTCTAGGTATGTTGCTTTACTCAAACATTCAGCAGTGAAAGCCTCCCTGGAACAGGGAGATGTGAGGAGAAATGAGTCTGAGCAAGGGATCCCCACCACCTGCTGCTTCCTAGACTCCAAAACTCCAGCTCCAGCTATTTCCTGGGAAGAGAGAAATCGGAGGGGAGGGGAAGAAGGTTGGTGAGAGCAAGAGGCGGGAGCTAGGAAAAGGAGGCAGGAGGAGGCGTGGCCCGGCCTGGGGCCGGCGGGATAAATACAGAGAACTGGGTGCGGGGTGCGGAGAACTCCGGAGGACGCCCGAACGGAGCAGCACCGCGGACAGCGCCCCGCCGCGCCGCGCCCAGCTCAGCCTGCGCAGCCCTCTCGCCCTGAGGTTCGCGCTCCGTGCACTCTCAAACTAGCCGCTGCACCACGATGGCAGAATCCCACCTTCAGTCATCTCTGATCACAGCCTCACAGTTTTTTGAGATCTGGCTTCATTTCGACGCTGACGGTGATTATTTTCTTTTTTAACCCTTGCAAGACCCGTCCCCATTCCTTCCCTGCTTTTCCCTTCGACTGTGCTTGTTCATCCCAACCATCCTTTTCTGTTCTTTTCCGTCTTCCATCACCCTGTCTAATCTCGTCTCCCCCTGACTGCCTACCCATCATCCTGGAAGTTTACACTGAGTGTACGCCATCCCCGCGCTATAAGCGTTCACCTTTCTAGGAATGGTAACGGTAGGACAGAAGCAAAGATTGTGAAATCCTGTCCCCAAAAGTTTCAAACACCATCCCCAGCACCCCTGCTACCCTCCTATGCCCTTTATGCGGTTGAAGTTTTACACCTAGGAAGCTAAACGCTGCGGCGGCTGTACCATTGCTGATTAATCGGTGCTCAGGCTGTACATAGCCTCCCAGGACGGTTGTCCTGGAAAGAACCGAGAAGAAACTTAGAAAGAGACATCTGACACCTGGGTGTCTCTTTGTCTTTTCAGGAAGTGGTTACCTGGAAGGAAAGGAGCTGCAGAACTTGATCCAGGAGCTTCTGCAGGCGCGAAAGAAGGCTGGATTGGTAGGCTTGAGTTTGAGCAGGACCCTTCAAGCCTAACACATACCTATTCTTGTGTTTCATAAAAGAGGTTTTGTGGGAGAAAGTAAAGGCTTACCTACTAAGAAAGGCGAGAGAGAACATATTTCCAAATTGCGTCAAGAGAAAAAGTGTGTGGTGGTGGTGGTGGTGGTGGTGGTGGTGTGTGTGTGTGTGTGTGTGTTTGGACGTGGTGGTGGGGTGTCTAAAGAGAAAATCCCTATCGTCTTAAATCAGTCATATATATTTCTATAACCCTCCTTTCCTTAATAGGTCTTAAAAGGAAATGTCGATGTGCAAGACCCTTCCTCAGATCCCCACCTCTACCACTGAGTTGGTTGTGTGATTTCTAACTTCTCTTTTCTAGACGATAAGGAAGGGGTAGAAATACATTCCTGCCCCTTGGTGGTCAGGAACAGATCTGCAGATACTAGTACCAATTTCTGCTGCGAAGTCAGAGTAGCTGGGAGCGGGGTGGGGGAGGGGTGAAACTACAGCTTGCCTTGACCCTTATTCTTGAGAAAAGATAACCAATTCGTAATAAGTGTGAGAATTTAGCAAGAAATGGTTTTTTTTCATCTTTGTTGGAGAGAAACCCCCAAATTAAGAAAACAATAAAACAAAGCACTGTAAGAATTTCATGTATTGTGGAAAGGAAAAGATTCTGACAAGAAAGTGCGAGTGGTGGTTTTTAAATAAGCTATGGTTTGACATAAGCATTGGTTAAATGAATTATAATTATTGTTTAAGAATTAATTCCTTTGGGCCAAATCTATTTGTTGGGAAAAGATGATGTCAATGGAAAAATAAAAGGTACCCAACTAACTTTTAAACATAAGAGATGTTTGTATAAAGAATAAATTGAGAATTTTACAGGTCTGATAGCATTTACGTAAGACTGCTTTTCAGAAAGCAAGGTTGGGTACGCAGTAGTCAAATGTTAATAGCCTTTGGTGTTTTGGATTATAATTACAAAGAAATTTTTACATAAAGATAATATACATATCATCCCTAGATATTATATAGCATGCCACCATTTCTAGTGCTGTGTGTGTGTTTGTGTGTGTGTGTGTGTGAGTGTGTGTGTGTGTGTGTGTGTGTGTGTGTATGAGAGAGAGAGACAGAGACAGAGAGAGACAGAAACAGTATTAATGCGACTGTTTTGTTTTTTGGGGTTTTGAGGAGTTGATTTTTGTTTGTTTCTTTGGGGGACTTTTGCTGTTGTTCTGTACATGGTGAGATTTATAGAGTAGGAATCCCTATACAACAGCAAAAAGAATCTCCATACTGATGGAAATGCACTCTGATGTATTACACACAGACTATCAAATTGCTAAAATCATGCCAAACTGACTTTAAACCAGATCATGCTCTGGGGATTGTTTTACTCAGATTTCATATCAGGTAATCTAAAGTGTAATAGAATAAGATCAAATAAAAATGTCTTCTATGTTCTTTGCCCTCTTTTCCCCTTATGCATTAGCATGCAAATACATTTCTGTAATAATATCACTTTGGTTCTATGGATCTTTAGCTGATAAGACAGAAGCCATTTTCTTCCTCACTTAAAATACATTAAATGTATATGGAAAGTCTTATTTTCCATATAAATTATAATTACAGTCTTGGATGGTGCTTCTAAAAGCTACAGAATCATATTTTAATCTTCCAGAAACAACTTTATATTGAAATTTAGTTCTATTCTATAAATAAAAATATTCATGAAATTTGTTTTTCTTCTCATTTTAATAATTTCCTTTTTTATTTAAAAACGTTCAGGTGGAAGTTATACAGTTTAGAACTTATTTCTTTTCTCTGCTCCCTAGAACCTAATTTTAGTCCATAAGGAGGCCTAATTAGATTATAATTTGATAATATTAATCTTTCATACAAATGGCTTTGTACCTTGATACCTGAGTATTTTTTCTGAATTACATAATAGGCTTTGGTTTGCTAACTAGAAATCCAAATTAAGATCTAGAGAAAGAATTCATATATCTTAGGCACTTTCATTTAAATTAGTAATCTATTGCCATAAATCTTTTATGTGTTTCTTCACTATAAAAAACACACATGCTGACCTGATAAACCAGACTTCTTCTCATTTCCTGACTTAAAAAGACAGAAAGAAACATTGATTTGACTCATCACATTAATAATGTGAATTTTTTCATTTACATCAAGTGAATATGATAGTCCAGTGTTCTTTACCCTTCTGCAGTAAACAATGTGACATTACATTTACGCTCACCTATATTAAGTCTGCAATTGATGATGATGGTGATGATGACATGATCCTCACTATTTAAAACATAGATTGCAACACAGTTGCTACCCAGAAACTTCCCAAGGTAAGTATCAAGTCTGCTACTTGAGCTAGTAGAATTCCATAATTTTAATATTTAAAAATAAAGACTTTGTTCTTGGTTCACTTACAACTGTGTGTGAAGGGTCTGGAACTGATCATCCCAGGCTTACATTGTTGAGCCATACACTTTCATTTCCTTATAATTGTTTCTGAACCAAAATTTAATAAATGCACATTGAAAATCACCTATAGTAGAAGGGTTCTCTTAGGACTAACGTGTAATTAGTTTATTGCTGCTTTCTACGTTAGTTCTACTACACATTTACAATGGCTTGAAATGGGTAAATGCTGGCATTAAGGCTTTGGAGCTTCAGTTGGCCCTTACATTTTATGAGACCAGCTATCTACCCCTACAGTATACTTGTATGGTTGGCACTGCCATCTTGTTCATTAAGGTGAAAATTGAGACATTAAGTTGCTTTCGTAAGGAGGTAGAATAGGGTATTAGTAAGAACTGACCTATTTTAAATAGACCAGTTCATGTAACGGAGATATTTTAAGTGGGCTTTGTTTGAAACCCACTTAATAGAGCTCACAGTTCATAACTCTCTAATATGTTGATATGTAAAGATATTATAAACCAGAATAACCACATTGAAGATGAGAAAGCCAAAGGAGAAGATAGCATTTACTTAGTCGTGCCAAAGCACTATTTATTATACAAAAAAAATAATAATAATACATGGGAAAATAAGATCTTGAGGAAAATGGAAGCGAAGGAAGCTTGGTGATGTTTTCATATGTTCCTAGTGAAAACACATATTTGCCCAGTCATTCTTCCCCTCACACTTTCCTCCCAATATTTAATTCCCTAATTTTATTTAATGAACACACACTTGTTTCAAGCCAGAAGAGCTCATTGTTTGCAAACTGGATGGCTCTTTCACATATGCATATTTTGCTTGTTGGAGCCAAATACCTACTCTTTCTCCCATAGATAAGACACTATGTTAACATAAGGAGATGTTAGCAAACAAGGCTGTATGGCATAATAAAATAACCTTCCAAAAAGCAAACATTTTTCAAGTATATTAACAGCTATTCTGTTTCACACTTTATTTTTCTTTGCAGTAATTTATTAACATCATTATAAGAACTTTTTTAAACAAAATTCCTACCTAATTTGTTTTTATAATTTTAGGAGCTATCACCGGAAATGAAATCCTTTGTGGATCAATATGGACAGAGAGATGATGGAAAAATAGGAATTGTAGAGGTAAGAAACCTATGTATTTGTCTGAATGAGTGAACATCAACTTTAACATTTACCACGTCATCTTAAGGCAAACATAACTCATCCACGGAGGTCATTCAATGTGATATAGCATCTTGTCTTCCCACACATCAAATTAAAAATGGTGGCAGCTTAAAAAGAGACTAAAGTGTTTAATGTAGTCTGGACCCTAGTATGCAGACTTAGAAGAGCAACACTAAATCTCTCACACATTCCTGCTTGCTGACATAGTCGACCAAGCAAGTCCCCCCTTCTAGGTGAGCATATGCTCATTGTGTCCTCCACACTCCCCCCAGTTCAGGGTCCAACACTTAACAATGTAAACTTCTATGTGATCTTTTCAAATCAAATATTCTCAGCCCTATGAAGTTGTCATGGTAAAAGGTTGCATCCTGGCTGATTTCTAAAATTCTATTTCAGTTTGATAGATGGCCCTACAAAGACACAAGAACTTTCCTACAGTGGGTGAACACTTCACAGTCTAGTATGTAGGCTCACATTTGAATATCTAGAGGTTAAAACTGTGCATGTCAAATTTTGCCTTTTGACAATGACTTTTCCTTTTAAAGACATTATGTCTATAGGGCATCAAGGAAAGGAAATCAATTACACATCCTTCTCTATTCTTAACTTGTAAAATAGATGTGTCTTTCCTTACTCCTACCAGTGATGTCTTAGCTGTGTTTAGCTCTGCCACCTGTTTTTGAAAAACAGGATAGAAAGCTTTATCTATAAAAATGAATAAGATCACATTTTGAAATATGAGAAATCATAATTGTGTTCATAAAACATTCTCAGCCTCTTCAGTTGTGAAGTGCTGTGGGCTTCAAAATATTAGTTATAATTTACTTTTGAGTCAAAGAATTAACCTGGTTTTCAAATAATTTATCTTATTAGGACACTTGTGGTGCCAGTGTGAAATACACATATTTTTAAACACCTTCTACAAATAGAGTGAAGAAAGGACAGACTATTATTATCTTTGTAATTAAAATTTCTCCCTGGAGCATACACTTTCCCCTTTTGCCTGTGTGCAACTCATTACTGTATAAATAGGTAATAGTTATTGAACTTAGAGCTGATATTGAGGCCATCTAATCAAGACAAGAATAATAAAATTATGTTTCTTAACATACGTGAGAGGAGATAAATAATTACTCAAAACTAGTTTGAAAATCTATAACACATGATTTTCTAAATTGGCACTTTCAGAGTTTGGACCACTTTATAATTCTAGGTGAAGGAAGATTATCATCTTGTATTTAGCAATTTCACCCTGACGGAGTCTAGTGTACTCAATTATTTATTGTGTCATTTGGTGGTATGAGGTTATGTAGTAAAAGCATGCAGCTTATTCACAAGATGTTGAATTTAATTAGATAAAATGAGTGAATCCAGGTTATACTCTGCAAGTTAGAGTCCAGCCACTTCAGATTTATCATTTGAACTTTAATATCAATGAGAAGCTGGCACATAGCAAAATGCATTGTCTTAAAATATGGTGAAACACAGTCTCCACATGTTTAAGATAATAAGTATTAGAGGGAAGGCAAAAGGTTTTTGAGTCGAGGAAAAGAAATGGAGGTAAAAGAAGATGGGTAAGAAAGAGAGAGAGAATAGCAAACCTGCCAAACAGCACAGCTTAATGACACTGTGCACTGTACCTTGTGAGCCCTCATAACAGTTATTAGCTAAGATTTGGAGAAGCAGCTGAATGAGATTATCTAAAGAGAATTTTTAAATGGGAGAGCAGGAAAAAGACAGCCACAGTAGTTCATAACATATGTTCATAGTAGCTAAGTAAGAGCTGAGAGAAGATAAATCCTGATGCATCCACGGAAAACAAGAATAAAATGTTACCGGAAACATAGAGAAAACAGGGAGATGCTGAGGAATGTGCAGACTCTCAGTTCATCCTCTGGCATCACACGGTGTCCAATTTGATATGTGATATTACTTGCTAAGATGTCCTGTGTATAACGAGGCACTCCAATATAAAAAGTCTATCTAGCTATAAGAGAACACAAAACCCCATGTTTCCCAAGTCTATTACAGTCCCCTTCCTCCTAGCAAGTGCACTATGCCTTAGTGTTCTGAGAAGAAACGTGTTCAACTAGCTTGTATATAATGCTCACTTAATCTAACTCCAGAACTCACTGAAGTCTAATCAAAGTAAATTAACATACATGCAGTATTCTGCTTCCCAGAGAGCACAACCCAATTAAATTTAAAACAAAAATGTTACCTAACTTTCAACGTTCTGACCTGATACATAGGCTGACACTTTCCACAGAATGCATTTTACCTAAACATATTAAAAAGAAAGAATGTTGGTGTGTCTAATATTCTGAATTTGGCAATTTAATGACTTTGGTAGATTTTAAAATTCACATGAAGGGGTTCAGTAATAAAATTGTTAATATAAGTTCATAAAACAAGCATTGAAAATCTGAGATAATTTAACAAATACAATTGCAGTTAGACATGTTCTAAATTTATTCAGACTAATATAGTTCTGATGTTTAAAAGGTCCATTAAAATAATTAAGTAGGAAAACTGAATCATTTAGCAGGTCATGGAATTTTTTCTCTAGGTCTCACATGAAGTACACACAGATATTTCCTTTTGCTTGATGTCAAATCTTTAAGTGCTCCCTCTGTTCCCTTGGGCAATGTGTAGGAGCCTATCAACCTCTCTAGGCTTAGTGTTTCTATCTGTCCAGGTCAGTGCGTACACTGAAAAAAATAGATCTAAAAGCTATTTTAACCTAAAAACTGTAACAACCATTGAAGAGAAGCAGAAACTCCTCCAGCCATTTCTTCTTCTCTTCCAAGGTGGGATTTAAGCTTGTACACTTACTGAAGATGAAAGTTATTTTTCTTGCCAGACTACATATCTACTTTACAATGGTGGAAATTGATTAATGATAAAATTGGGTTTGAAATTTTGTTCTGGATAAACTTTTTCAAATGATGTACTAGAAACACTTTTTGAATATAAGGGGGATAAATGTCTCAAAATCAAAAAATGATAGAGTATCTGACTTAAAAACTGCCTCAAACTACAAGTTATATAAATAGTCTCAGAACATCTGTTTCCTGGACTACGGGCAAACATGACTGTGCACTAACTTCATATGTCTATTATGAGCATGTGCCAAACGAGATAATTCAGGTCATACAGAATATTGTAAAAACCTAGATGCACAGTTGGCATGGTTACTAAATACAGAAATATGCTACTGCAAAGTCTACTCAACTGTCCTAAATGTCAAAACTTCTTTCTCCTTCTCACATAATTTATTAAATTTGGGTTATTAAATTTAAATATTTTTTAAGTTCATGATTATTTACCTTCCCCATTCCCTGGATTTATTTCTCATTGGTGGGAAAAACCCTCCTTGGTTCTTCAAATGCAAAAATGAATCCTTGTCTAACGTGCTCAGGAGAAGTGATATGTCCCAGAGTTGCCTTCAAATGTGATGAATTTTGCTCTTTTGCACGTTGATGTGACTGTCTCAGCTATTTGTCTCTCTATAAAGTTGCCAGCATGGATTCTCTTCTGACATGTGGTATCTTGCTTTATTTTTGTCCCTATGTCTTGCTTATAAATTTTTATGTAAAGGGATTTTTTTAATCATCTGTCTTCCTGTAAGATTCTTACCATGGGAGGTGGGGGACTATGAATCAATCACCAGTATCCAACATCGTGACCTAGAGTTTAGCAGCCAAACAAGGCATGGCTAGGATTCCAACCTTCTCTAAAGCATAATGCAAAAGCTCCATATTATGCTAGGGAATGAAGGGCGATGGAAAAGCATGCAAAATCTTGCTAGGGCTGAGCTCCCTGGAAGCAGACCTGAGTGGAATCACTACAAAAAGAATTGCTAGGAAGTACCTGGGAGAGAAAATACCTGGATACTGAGGAGACAGGGTCCCCACAAACAAAGCTCTAATGCAAACTTCCTCTGTAGTGAGCTCTGAAGTGGGGGTGTCCCCTCAGAGATCTTCTAAATTTTGAGTAAGAGGGTAGGATTTTTATACTCCTGCATGGGTTAACCATGAGATACAGCCTTCTTGGACCTGGAGATGTCTTCAGATCAGTCACTTCCACAGTGGGACAGCAGAGTGCACAGTAATACTTCTGGGACCAGCAACAACTCAGGGCAGCATTTCCCTATATCCACACCAGCCCCTATCCACAGCTCAGTAACAATATGAGTTAAGTCCAAGGGAACTTTACTTCCAGCAGACATAAGCAATTTCATTTGTTTTTTTTTTTAAACAAATACATAAAATTCATTTGTTTTTTAAATTAAGATAGTACGATGGTGACTAATGTTAAAAGTTTAATGAGATTTTAAAAGAATGTTTTGCATATATAGTCAATATTTTTATAATTAAGATAAAACTGCACACACAAAAAATATACATCTATATACTGTCCATACTATCCATATATATACTAAATATTCTATCCATAAAGAACAGCGCACATCTTTAATCCTAACTGTTGGCGTTTACAGCTGACTCTCAAAGTTAACAGCATCCATTGCATCAGTAAAATGAAGGTGGTATCTTCAAGGACAGGCAACTAGAAAAACATTTCTTTGCCACTTTCAGTGCCAAGCAACCAATTCTATAAGCAATGACTTAAGAAATTCCACCTGCACCTGCAGACATCTGTCTTACTTTCTGTTCATTCCTGTGATGCGCTCTACTTTTTTCTGCAACTCACATTAAACACTGGGGAGTCCATAAGAGGGAGAGGAGGTAGCCCAGTAACAAACAAATGACCAAGAGTCTTAAAACCCTACCAGGACTGGAAACTTCTGTGGACATAGTGTCTTAGGAAATTTGAGAATAAAGCGGTCCTACCTAGGATTCTGTGAGAGTCCTTTGACATATCCTAGACAGTGTCTTAGCTGCTATACTTGGAGAATCTCCATACTCCTGACTGAAATTTGAATAATGATTTGAATGCATTGACAAAGGGGGCAACAGAAAACACAGGACAGCCACATTGTAGAATTTATCTTGAAAGGAAGTCTTTCTATTCACTCCAGGCACATATTATCCAAACATATGCATTGCTTTGTAAGTGGCTATTTTGTCTTACAATGATATGTTATATGAATAAAATACCTTTTTATATAAAAAGGATAGTACTATAAGTAACATTAACAGTTTAATGAGATCTTAAAATTGTTTGTATATAGATGCATTCAGTATTTTTATAATTAAGATTAAAACAGCTTACACAAAGAAATATAAATCTATACTAACCATCAAGAACAGCAGGTATGGTGGTGCACATCTTTAATGCCAGCACTCTGCAGGCTGAGGCAAGCGGATCTCTAAGTTCAAGGGCAACCAGGGCTACACAAAGAAATGTTGTCTAGAAAAACCAAAAAGGAGTAGAAGGAGGAGGAGAGGGGGAAATGGAGGAGGAAAAGAAAAGGAGAAAAAGGAAGAGATGGAGAAGGACAAGGAGAAGGACTATGACTCTTTATATGTGACATTCTAGAACTCTCTGATCTTTAAGTGAGTTACATGAAGTTTATAAAACAAAGATGGGTAAATTTCCATAACCTTATATCTAATCATTACTATTGTATTCAATATTTCATTTGTATTTCAATGTTTTAATCATTGGAAGATTTTTCAGAACTATACTTTTCAAGAGGAATCACTATTTTTTTTTAGGTTAAGACAACATATATTCGATGAAATTCAAGCATTATAGAAAATTATATTAGAAAAGGATGTTGACTCTATATCACGTCTCTGAAGTAATTCTAATTTAAAAAAAAATCATCACGAAAATCACAAGCATATATCCTTGGCACCTGATATGCCGGGCTCTGTTGACTCTAGATGGACATAGAATGCAGACAAGAAACACTTTCTGAGTTCTTGAAATGACCTGGGAAAGAATCCCTCAAAAGTTTAAAAGTTATATACTAGTAAGTGGAGTTGGATTGGTTATTTCCAGTTTCCTAAATGAGTGCATATGTTAATCATAGCTGTGACATAGTGTGAACAGACTTCCAGCATTACACAAAACCTCCTAACATGTACACTTACCAAGTTCTGTTGGTCAACTCATCTCATCACTGACCTATTTCCTCATTCTTTAAGACCTAAGATTTCTATTTTGTTATTCCTTTGTTCTCACCCATCTCCTGGGTAAATCTTTTCACCCTCCTCACATCATTTGAAGTTCTAAAAGAAGCATTCTACAGAATGCTTTCAGTATTCTACACTAGGCTTTAGGCGTGTGGTCATTTCTCCTCTCTTTAAAGACCTGCTCTATGCCTATAGTTCTCCCCCTCTCTTCTCTCCCCCCTTAGCTTCAGTGGAGACCTGTTTTCTGGGCCTAACTCATGCTTCTTTAATAATAAAAATCATGTATAGGCACTTTCTACTAGTGGCCCACATACAGGTGCAGAGGAAAGAGAAACTCATAAGGAGGATGATGAGTTCTAGATTTCCTGAGTGGGAAGAAGCACAGTTTATCATACCCACTGGTAGCAATCACCAACAAATGCTCGTTCTCATTCCAAGAGTGAAGGAGCAACCAACTCAACCTAGTACTGTAAACAAGAAGTGTGTTGAGGACTTAATTTATTAACAGTCATAAGATATAGCTGAGTTTCAGAGTCTGCAAATCACCAGACATCATCAGATCATTCAATTTGTATCTCAACTCAAATGCTGGGCTTTAAATTATATTGAACTGTGTTATTTCTAAAGGGCAGAACTTTATGGGCAAAGTAATCAACTATACAGACAAGACCTGAATGTTGTAATGAGATACCTGAAATATATATATTATATTGTATATTACTAGGTATATTATATATAATCTCACACTACAGTGATATAAATATATTTGAGGACCAAAACCTGATTTAATTTCTAAAATTACTGGCAAATCCTAAAGCCCTATTTTCTTCTTGTAGACATGTTATCACCTACATATACTACATATATATATATATATATATACTAGTTATCATCTACCCAGCTTTTGCTTCTAGTTAAGATATTCTCCAAGATTTATTTGTTTTGTTTTATATATAAAGGCTATGAATACAATTGAGATTTCAGCCATTTTTCAAAGATCAAAAAGCAAGATAATTTAAAGAACATAATATACAATACTATGTCTATAAGGTGAAATGACATTTTACATTAAACTTCAAACCTTAATGGACCTAGAAGGTTAGAAAAATTTTTAAATGGTCATGATGATCTTGCCCATTATTTAGCTGAACACTTAGGACATTTTTGGACACCATTACAGATGGTCATGAGTCACCATGTGGTTGCTGGGAATTGAACTCAGGACCTCTGGAAGAGCAGTCAGTGCTCTTAACCACTGAGCCATCTCTCCAGCCACTTAGGACATCTTAGGACCTTAATATTAATTTTAACCCCAGCTTCATAAACTGTGGATAATGACCCATACAGGATTACAAACAATTTGGCAAAGTAAAAGTTTTCTGAATACACACACACACACACACAAGAATTAATTCAAAATTAAAAGTGTAATGAATCCAGGGTGTTCCTGGTACACTTGCCATGCACAGCATTACTGTATCCTAGGTGCTGAGGCCCTTTGGCCTGAGGTGGGTTTGATGCTCTAGTGTAGGAGAATGCCAGGGCAGGAAGGCAGGAGTAGGTGAGTGGGTAGGGAAGCACCATCATAGAGGCAGGGGGACGGGTGTGATGGGGGGTTTCTGGAGGGGAGACCTGGAAGGGGATAACATTTGAAATATAAATAAAGAAATATCCAATAAAAGAAAAATCACACATGTTCACCTGATACTGCACATACATCATCCCATGCAATGTCAACATCACTGCCAGAAACACCCCAGCTATCACTGTGGTACATGGGGAATTTCAGTCTCTTTATCAAATTAGTGTATCTGTGTATTGTTTTACAATGTTTGGTTTTTAAAATGGTCTGTTAGAAGCATTGGATTGAGTTTTACAAAATTTGTTGAATGAATTCTGACTTGGGATTAGGATAGAGTTTTCAACAATTTCTGTGACAAAAACATGGTTGTGTCATTTTATACTATATACTTATATGAAATACTGTTCACAGCACTGACAATTTTATTGTACTTTAAGGAATTGCTACAGATAGATCAGTTCTAAAAGATTGAAGATGTTCTACATTCTGCAGTATCAAACATCCAGCCGAGATTTAGCCTGCAGTGGTGGCGCATGCCTTTAATCCCAGCACTTGGGAGGCAGAGGCAGGCCGATTTCTGGGTTCGAGGCTAGCCTGGTCTACAGAGCGAGTTCCAGGACAGCCAGGGCTACACAGAGAAACCCTGTCACAAAAAAACAAAACAAAATGGTAAAATTATATAAAAAGAATGATTTTAAACTAACTTGTTATGGTTTATTATCACTAACTGTTTTGTTTATATATTTATATTATACCTGCCTGAGGTCAGTTAAAACACGCTCAGGAGAAAAGAGGCTATGAGGGGGAGAAATTTAAGTAGCTCTGATCTAGATATTTAAAGTGTAAGCGCCAAGGCTAATGAGTCATGCCTGTATTTCAGAGAATTCAACCACTGCTGAAAATCAGTCAAATGTTGTATGTGAGGCTTCATTCTTTAATGGTAAAGGGTCAGTAATTCCAACAGCACATATTTTGAGCCTGAGACATTCATTTCTCCTTCACCTTCTTCTTCTAGTGATGAAGGTACTGAGGGCCAATGCAGCTAGGGAAGTTGCTGGGACCACAGCTCATTAGCAGCAGAGCCAGAAATAGAAGTCACATCAGCAATGGGGCCATCAATCCAGCTCCCTCCTTCTCCACATGCAATAGATTATATTAGTCTTAAAATGGGATCTGCAGCTCCTTACTTCTCAAGAGAGAAGGGGGGTGGGAAGGGCAGAGAAGGGAGAGAAAGAAGGAGAAACAGTGGAAGAGGTGTTGAGATTAGGGAATGAGATCTAAGGTAGAATGTCACAGAATCATGCACTGAAGATCAAAAATTAACCTGAGCCCTGGATTCAAGCAGAGATCAAATATAAGAGTATTCCCTGTCACTGTCCAGTTCCCCCTCTTTCTGGTGATGTGCCTTTCTACCTCCTTCTACTGTTTTACAGTTGTCTTTGGCCCCTCTCCATTGTGTTTCTCTCCAGAATTAGACATGTATAGAATTATTCTTCCTTTCCTTTACCTTTATGCACATTTTTCACAATTTCTCATTTCACATGAAATTTATAGCCATGCTGTGTTCCATCCTGTGCACCCCAAAAGGACCGAGACCTGATTGGTGGCTTAGAGGTTATGCAGCATGCATCTGCATGGATGTGCAGCAGTTCAAATGGAGTCCACTAGAGCCAGCTCTTCTGCTAGGCCTACAGGTTCTCAGGGGCATAGATACTGAAGTGCACCTCAGAATTTTGCAGAAGCAAAGTACCAGACAGGGAAAGTGAACTGTGTCTTCTCATCTCCTAGATGGCTGATATTTATATGCTCCGACTTTGCCAGCCAATAGAGTTGCTCACAGACTGTGCTGAAGCGAAACTGAAGCAGCAGGTGCCCCTCATGTCTGTTTTTCCATCTTTTCCAGTTGGCTCATGTCTTACCCACAGAAGAGAATTTCTTGCTGCTCTTTCGATGCCAGCAACTGAAGTCCTGCGAGGAATTCATGAAGGTAAAATAATCCTCCTCCCTGTAAGAAAGATGCTGGGAGTTGGGAAATTGTTGGGTTTTGTTGATTTATTGAAATCTGGTTTCCACCTCCAAACTTCTTACAGACTTGGAGAAAATATGATACTGACCACAGCGGCTTCATCGAAACCGAGGAACTTAAGGTGAGCGAGTGAAAGCTGAGGCTCAGTGTGCTCTGTCCAGATGCAATCAGGAACTGCTAAGGGATTCACATCTTTAAAAAAAAAAAAAAAAAAAAAAAAAAAAAAAAAAAAAAAAAAAAAAAAAACCTCCTACAAAAGAAACTTCCGTTGAGCAGCGGCACATTTGCACCCACTCTTTGCATCATTAATGAAACAGCAGATCGAAAGACAGACTTCAAGCGCTTCTTGAGATTCTGTTCATCTGTGTGAGAGATTAGCATTTTCTGTGCTGTACCTACATTGTTACATAAGATAGATGGGTGATTGTCATACATACAGAGACAGATAGATAGAAATAAGTAGCTAACTGTGCTAGCTAAGTACACTACCTCTCTCTGTTGAAATTTGAAACTTTATTTTATAAATTGAACGCCTAGAGAGACAAATGACAGAGACCCGTGTTGTACCTTATGCATATTTATTTCATCATTACATATATTGTGTGAGATAAGCATCGGCCCAATAACAAAAGGCCTGTAAAATGTTGAGAAACCTACTGAAGACCACACAGAAAGGAGACACCGGGCTATAATGTTTAATCCCAGACCCATCTGCATCAAAGGCCTCAGATACAGCATATAACCTGCTGCCTATCAACAATATAAATTATATAAACTGTGGAAAACTAAAATTTTGAAAAATAAAGCTATCAGCTCATACATCACATGATAGAATTTCTGAGTGATGAGGAGACACGTGGGAGAAAGATATAAGGAAAAGCGATCTGAATTAAATGTAACCTCAGGACAAGTCTCCGTGTGATTCTACCGTTCCCCATCTTCAAAGCAGGGGTAGCGATGCCATGGTATCAGGTATGCTATGGAGTCCAAGTAAGATACTGCATTGTTCTAGGAAATGGAAAGCATAACAAAGTATTTTACACTCAAGTCAGATAGGAGCAAATTTTCCACCTCATTTCCTCCCGCCAACTGGAAAACTTCTTAGTCAGAAAGGCACTATTTCTTCTAGTGTCGAATATGGAGTGATTAGTGGTAGCAAGGGCTAGCAAGATGGCTCACGGGGTTAAGGAACTGGCAAGTCTGACAACTTGACGTTGATCTCCTGAGCCCAAAATGGTGGAAGGAGAATTATCCTCTGGTCTGCACGTGTGTGCCACACACCTGTGCGCAGTCAAAGTGACACATGAACACACAGTTTTTTTTTTTTAATTTCTAAAAGGGAAGCAAGTTAATATTGTTGGATGCATGTACCTTCTATGTTACAGGTACAGTACTGAATCTTACTGAACCTCAGTTTTTATTCTTCAGGAAATTTGCCAGGTGGTTCCCACCTCTCCCAGTGTATGGAGAGATGGAAGTTCAGAATGGCTGGGGAACTTTTCAAAATGACATAGCTGCCTAGGAAGGGAACCTAGGCTTGGTCCTAGAGTGTCTGCTAACATCAGTAAACGTGTTTTTTCTACAGCACTGTGTGCCTCAAGCTTCAGCCACTGTGAGCTGCTTCTGATCTGATATGTAGGGGAATTGGGTACATCGTTTTCCTAATCAAACACCAACATGATTTAAGAAGGATAGAATTTTAGAGATTGGACTGGCTCATTTGAACAACTGTAAAATTGCTATAACAAACTCAACTGAAGCCTCTTTAAAGTGGTAACACCTTTAACATAAAGTTAAATGTCTTTTAAAAACACTACTCTGTAGCTAAAGTCCACAAGCTACCAGGGAAGCTATTGCGGTTTTATTCTTTTAGACTAAACCATCACAGTACGTAATGAAAACTTTAGCTCACTTCAATGCTGACCTCAAAATATTCTCAGAGTCTCATTCTTTGTTCTAAATTTTATCCTGAGAAAGGAAATTCTAAATAGAAGTCCTCCTCCCTGGAGAATTTTTAAGATACATTGGCATTCTTTTTTAATGGATAATTCAAGAAAGCTAATTTTAAGGAAAGAAAGCTAATTTTAAGATCCATAATAGAGTAAAACATCACTTGCTCTCAGATATGACTTTGAATCCTAGTGTCCCAAGGTTTCTCCAAGGCTATTTTTGTGACCACCATTTCACTGTCTGATGAGGCTTTTTATTTAACCCAATTAATCTCTGACAAAAAAGCCTCAGAAAGCTCAAAAATAAATCTCACCCCCACCAGATAACTTTGAATTTTCCACGGATTTCACTGTGAATCTGACGCAGAGTGTTCGAAGGGATAATAAAGGCATCAAACCAGAAGCAGCCCTCCCTCAAAAAAAGTAAAGCGCTTGCTCTCTTTAAGGAAGGAGCTGGAGCACGTATAAAGATGCCAAAGAAATACAGCCCTCCAGGACTTTCGGGGCACAGTCAGCTCAGTTTCCATAGCTGCATTAATTCGTTTTCTGAGGAAAAGAAAGAATGGCAAGTGAATATCCATTCAGGAAATGAAAGGCTATTACATACCTCAGAATTCACACTGAAATTTGTATAGCAAGCCCTTGGAAAACTTTTATAATTTTTATCTCTGTGAGACAAAAATTAAACTTGCTCCCAAGTTCCCACTCTTAATAGTCATTTGCACCCTTCCCACATTAATCTCTGTTTTAATATGATTCATATGTCCTTCAAGAATTCGATGTTACCAACTGTTGTACTTTGTATAGTCAGTGGAAGCACTGGAACAAAGACTCTGCACCCCATGATGCCTAAAACCTAACCACCAGGCCATCTGGGGAATGGGCTTCACACTCCCTACAGACTTATAGGCAAATGTGTCCCGGGGTATGGCAGGAAATGCATTTAAGTTAGAGCCATAT
Organism: Mus caroli; assembly: GCF_978045245.1. Lineage (NCBI taxonomy): Eukaryota > Metazoa > Chordata > Mammalia > Rodentia > Muridae > Mus > Mus caroli. The sequence goes on along the minus strand of NW_028227261.1, from coordinate 138,620,767 downwards.
TTCCATCCACCTTGCTGAACATTTTTCCCATAGGTTAGAGAGGTATAGACATGTACCTTATCCTTCTATCAGGAAGATCACGTGAATACAGGTGAAGAGAAGCATCCATTGTGGTGATGTTTCAAGTTTTAATTCTGATCCTTTTACATTACATAGTGCACACTCTTCTTTAATTACAATCATAAAAGTACAACATAGCTCTGACTGTGACACACTGGGTCTCAGTAGGAGGCAGATGTTGTGCCTGTCACAGGTCGGTTCATTTTGGGAGGCCACAGGGACCACCTGACTTCCAGAGTCATCTCCTCGCCTAACACTACCACAGAGGTTTTCTTTGACTTCATCCAAGTATACTTTGTTGTACACTACATGTTATCAGTGAAGTTTTCTGAGTGCTCTTTTTTTCAACAGAACTTTCTAAAGGACCTACTAGAGAAAGCAAACAAGACTGTGGATGATACAAAACTAGCAGAGTACACAGATCTCATGGTAAGACTAAACTAGAAAAGATGTAGGCAAGAACTCATTAAGCATATTGTCTGTGGCTTTGCCAACTCTCAAGAATACCTAGGATGGAATAAATAACCCACAGATTGCACATCACATAACCACAAATGAGCATTTCTGATGAAGCCATGTCACATTTATCTTTCAAAAGATGGCTTTTCTTTAAAAGCCAGAGTAATTGTATTACTACATTGTATGGCTTATGCATGTCATATTTATACAAAGCACATAAGTGACATCACCCTTTGGTCAAAGTAACTCTGAACTTATCATTGTCACAGTTTAGAAAACAATAGACTTTTTGAGAGTTTAAGAATGGCTGATTACTTTATTCATTAAATTACTTAAAATGGCTTTATTTTCATTTGATTTTTATTATTTTAAAATATTTTATCCATGCTATGAATGAGCATATTCAAACACACCTTAAACTTGATGTTTTGGTAATTATATAAACAGTATTTATTATAGAAGTTGAATGATATAGCCACAAAACTTCTTTAAACAAAGGTGCCTAGTGCAAATAAATTAATAATATTCTAGAGAAACATAAACATTTATGAGGTTACTTGTCTCAAGTAGGGGATTTACTCATCTTAACTCATTATAGGATTAGCAGTTCCAAATAATATGTATGCTTATATTTTCTCTACATACTGAAAGTTACTATGTCTTACCCCATGGGTTAAGTAAATAAACCATAAACCATTACTTCTGTGCTACATTAGATTTGGGATATCCCAAGGAACAATCTTGTAGAGGTTTCTGTTCTTGTCGGTGCTGCTGAGGCGTATTTTCAGTGTTTTAATTCCTCAGTACAGTTCTGTCTGCTCCTGCAGCATCAAACAGGTGGCAGACAGTCTTGCTGCATCATGAAGGCAAGACCTAAGCTGTCTTTGGTCCTCTCTGTGGGGAATGGACAATAACCTACATTTATCAATTTTCTCATTTGTCTCAATCTTAAGGGATTCTATTTAAAGTAAAGTCGCCTTTACAGGTAGGAATCTGAAGCTGCCTTTCATAAATGACTCAGATGGGAGCTTCCCCCTGTTGGTCTGCCCCAGTAGATCTGATTAAATGTCGTAAACCAGTTCCAACCCAGGAAGCAATTAATCAAGAACTAATTAAAATTTAAATATATAGGTGAGGAAACATTTCCCTATGGGCACTAAACTCAGTGATCTAGTTGTCTTGGTAGACAGTATAACAATATTAGAATTTATGGTCAATGAATTTGTAAAATGCCGTGTCAGTACAGAACACTGAAAAAAAGATGTACTTCCAAAAAAGAATTTTTAAACCATCTCAAGCTTTTCTTTTTTCTTTAGAAAGGACTCTCAAACCTCTATGCACTGTCTTTAACATGGCCTTTTTCTCAAAAATATTTTAAGATGCTACATTTGGCACATCTAGCATTAGCATTACCTTCATTATGGCAATATTTACTGTTTTCTAAAAATGTGAATGTTTCCCAAATATGTCTGAGTGTATCTCAGTATGTAATATTTAAGTACAATAGTGAGTTAGGAAATATTGTTAAGTTTCTAGTACCCAGTGGAAACTAAATAATTTGAGATTGTTCAAAATAACTTAGTCTTGTTATCCACTTACTGCTTTTTTTTTTAATTTTGTGCTTTAAAATAATAATAAAAAAAAAGGCTGGAAATGTAGTTCAGTATTAAAGAGCTTACATTGCAAGCACTCAAGATGTTTGATTTTTGAACGTTTGTCTCCTTTATTCAATAATTTATAACTCAGTGTTCCAACCAATAACAATGCCTTTCAGCTGAAACTATTTGATTCAAATAATGACGGAAAGCTGGAACTGACAGAGATGGCCAGGTAAGTTTCAGAACTGCACAAATGTTATTAGAATAAACAGAATTTCATCTAAAATTTCAACCTATTAACATATTTTTTCTCTCTCTCAAAAGGTTACTACCAGTGCAGGAAAATTTCCTTCTTAAATTCCAGGTAGTTGGTTTTTCTCTACAGTATCTCCCCTAAAATCTCAAATGGTAGGATATTTGTCAAGAGAAACAAGCTGAAATACATTATCACTTTTTGACTGAACTTCTCTTCTGACTCCTAGGGAATCAAAATGTGTGGGAAAGAGTTCAATAAGGCTTTTGAGTTATATGATCAGGTAAAAATGTTTTCTTCCCTTTTTTCTTTAAAAAGAACTTATGAGAACAATACTTAACATGAAATCTATCCTCTTGTGACTTTAAGTGTAAGTGTGACATGTATTATATATATATATATATATATATATATATATATATATATATATGCAAGGCTGTATGGCAGTTCTTTGGAGCTCACTCATCTTGCATATTTGAGACTGGACACTCGTTGCTGGCTTCCCCTTTTTTCTGCTTCCCCTTCCCTGACACCCACTAGTCTGCTGCTACCAAGAGTTTCTTTATTTTAGAAATATTGTATAACCACCCTCCTCTGATAAGCTTATTTGTCCTTGTATGTTCTCATGGTTCACCTATCTTATAATACGCTACAGAGTGTCCTTTTTAAACACAAAATAATAAAGTGCGGTATATGGATTTATGATCTCTTTATATGTATAATTTCATTAGGCTGTTTCCACATCTTAACTATTGTGAAAATGCTGCATGAAAATGGAATGTTAATACCACTAAGAGATTCTGACCTTTTGGATAAAACAGCAGAACTGTGATATTTTGTAACATATGTTAGTTGTATTTTTAATTTGTTGGTGTGTCAACACTGCTGTACCATTTTGATTTTCTGTTAACAGTGTGCATGTGTTCCCAGTTTCTTCACACCCTCACCAACACTTTCTTCCTTTGCTTGTATGGTAATGGTCATTCTTGCAGCTGTGAAATGATACCTCCTTTGTTTTCATTTGCATTTCTATGATGAATACTAACCCTGATCACCTTTTCATTAACTGATTAGCCATTTATATCTTTTCTTGGAGAAGTATCTATTCACATTTTAGCCCACTTTTAAGTCAAAATAGTTTTATGCTGATGAAAGACAGATATGCCTTACATCTTTCAATATTACATTCCTTTAGGTAAGGAATCAGTGCCTTACCTGAATGGTCTGCCAATGCCTTCTCCTCTCTGCAGGCTGCCTTTCCCCTAGATGGTTCTTTGTAATATCTATGCTTAGCTTCACTGTCTTCCTGTAGTTTGTGCTCTGTGCTCATAACCCACAAGCTCACTGTTAAGACCAATATCATGAACTTTCTACCTATTTTATATGGGTATGTTGTCTGGTTTGGGCTTTGGTTTTGACACAAGGTCCCATGATGGCTGGCCTGACACTCACTATATTAACCAGGCTGGCCTTGAACTCACAGACCCATTTCTTATGCTTCCCAAGAGCTAAGATTAAAGATGTGTATCACCACACTTGGCTCTAGGAGTTTTATATCTTCATAATTTAAATATTTGCATTATATTAATTTTGCCCAGATAAAAAACAGGGGTTCAGGTTTTTTTTCCACTTTGGCATGTGGATACAGTTTTCCTCATACTTTTTGCTAAAGAGAATATCTTGTCCCTATATTCAGCCTCCTAGAGAAAGATCAGTTGATTCTATGCCTGTGGACAAATTCCAAAAGAAATATTCTATTCTATTCTATTCTATTCTATTCGATTCATCTCTTTTGTCTCTATTCGCCTCTATTCATCTCTATTCAATCAGTCTCTAAGTAAATACCATACCGTTTTAGTTACTGTAACCGAGTACTACATTTTGAAATCAGAAACTTCTGTTGCTTTTTCACATTTGTTTGTTTGTTTGTTTGTTTGTTGTTTTGCAGGGAAGCATGCCACAGCATGTCTTAGTTCCAGAGCTATCTTATCAGACTGACACTGACATTTTCATCCTTTTTTTTTTCTCTAAACTATTTCAGCTTTGGGTCTTTGTGATTATGTATGATTTTAGTTGTATCTTTTATATTTCTTCTTAAAATACTATTGGAGTTTAGAAACGGATTATGCTGATCTTTAGAATTAAATGGTATGAACACTTTAACAAGATTAAGTCTTCCAGTCCATAAACTTAATAATCTGTTGGCTTATGTCCGATATCTTTCACCAGAGCTTTACAATTGTCAGCATACATGTGTTTTACTTTCATCGCTAAGTTTACTCTTAAGAAGTTTATTCTATTTTTAGTACTATTCCAAGAATGACTTTAATATCTGTTCTAAAACAGAACTGACTTTTAGTTATAGATTTTTATATTTTATGACGTTACTAAATTTACTTAATGCCAACAGGTTTTATCTTCAGAATGTTCTATATTTAAAAATCACATTATTACTTCCTTCTCCATTTTTTGTCTACAATTTTACCCTCTGGAAAACATGGAAACCACTCACCAAAGAAAACAAGAGCCACAAACTAAATGTTCACAATTTTTAAAAAGCATGGGTAGCTGAAATTACACAACCACATCATTCATTCAACTGAAAACTTGTATAGTATATCTCACATCACATGTTACACTAGCATGAGCCATGTCACTGTGAGGACCTGAAACCTAAACCCCCTGTGCCACAATATTAGTTGTAAATAGAAAACAATGATATTCCAAGACAAAGTTCAATGAAAATTAAGCTAGAGGAGACATTTCACAGAAGTGTCTCACATTTTTTTAAAAAAATTATAATTTCATGTATGAGAATAGATTGGGTGTGAGTTTGTTAGTTCATGGTTTTGGCCTCTAATTTCTCTATTCCTGGAACTAGACTCTATATAACTGTTGCCCACTGGTGTGACATTAAGCCAACCACAGCATCCCCAAGCTAAAATGTTCTCCTTTGTCATAGGAATATATTTAGTCTTACTTATTTACTTATTCCAATGGAAGATACTTCAAACATAAAAAGAAATATTAAATGTGAGCATGCTTTGAAATTTTCAATCCATTTCACAAATGTAAACTTAGCTATTTTGGAACTGTTAAGGGTTCTACCCCAACACTGAGAGTTAGGGTACCCACCAATGGGGATTTTTTTTCTGAGGGCTCTAGTTACTTCTAATATATACTGTTTTATTTCTTTTACCCCAGGATGGCAACGGATACATAGATGAAAATGAGCTGGATGCTTTGCTGAAAGATCTGTGTGAGAAGAACAAACAGGTAATTTAGTAGTCATGTCAGTTATTTCCTACACAGACTTTAGGGAACTGCTCAGAAACAACCACACATCTGTTGTGGAAATATACTGAAATAATTTGCAGAAGACAGGAGTGGATTTTAATTCTTAATTCAAATTGAGTCTAGCACAAATCAGTAAACTGTGACAATCAGATTTGAATTAAAAACAACCTGGTGACTATTCACATTTATAAAAGATCTCTTCTTAATGGACTGGTGTAACAAGCAGTTTCTCAAGTTTTATCACTGGCCAGTGGTTAATTAACATCCGTCTTTAATTGGATTACAATGCTATCTATGTCCTATACAGGAATTGGATATTAACAATATTACTACATACAAGAAGAACATAATGGCCTTGTCGGATGGAGGGAAGCTGTACCGAACAGATCTTGCTCTTATTCTTTCTGCTGGAGACAACTAGAGTTGGTGACCACAACCACTTGCTAGTGATACATTGTATCTAAAACCATAACTGTGCGCTATAAAGAAGTAGGCTGTATTTTCTTTTATATCTGTAAATTCTACTGCATATAGAGAACTATTCAGGATGTGTGGCACATTCTTTTCTGCTTGTTTCTACACTGTTTGTAATGTACAGTTTTTGTAAGCATATAAATGAAAAGAAGAACGTCCATGCTTAGGCCAGTCAGTACAATCAATTTTGAAAAATGAATCTACCATGGTTTTGCTTTCATAAATACAGACGAACACATGGATTTCCCCGAAAATCTACATCTCAAAACTTCTAGCGTCAGATGTGTAGATGAATATCTGTCATTGAGTAAAAGAATAACTCATGACAAGCCAACTGTTTTTATTTTAGACCATCATAGGACTGTCACCCAAAGCACCCTCTGTGCTGCTTCTATCTAGCGGAAGGGATGGGCTTCTGCCTCTGAAGCACCAAATATCAACAGTTAATTATGGCTTTATTCTGAAGTGATCTCCCTAGAGATTGAGTTTACTGATCAGTGACATGTCTACCGCTTAAATATAGACCACACTATTGACTCAAGCTGGCTTAGTGGTAAGAGGAGGTAGCCAGATGACACATAACTATGTCTGACTCTATGCCTATATTTCCAAGAAGTCTTCTGCCAGAGAGTATGACCATAGCCCATTTTCTAAATTATTTTCATGTGTTCCAGATGACAATTATTCTAGTAAACTGCTGTTTTATGTCATATTCTCTGTGTGCTCTCTGATTAAATTCAATGTACTGAGTATTCTGGTGTCTAGTTTGCATACTTCCTGGATTTTCTATGTAGAACTGTTCATTTCCACCAAGGGTATCTGCTGCCTCTGAAAATATTTTTTTCTAGCTATAACTACTCTATTTTTTAATATGTAATTGAATTTTAATGTAAGATTCACAGCAACCTGATTATTGAATGTTATTTCATCAAAACTTGTGTATTCTGTGGATTCTATGTTTCATATTGAGATCAGCATTCAAAATAGTTCTATTTCTATCTGGAGAATTCCAGACGAGTTGAAGATAGTAACAGAAGAGAAATACTAGTGTAATCATTTATCTTATTAGCAAATGATATTCTAAAACCTTCACTGACCCACATGTAACTCTGTTTCATGTATCCTTTAGCTAGTGTGTCCTCTGCTGGTTATTGATGACAAAAATCTAATTAATTGCCTGGATTCTTTATTGTGAAGCAAGACACAATGACAAAGTCTATGAAATTATAATTATCACCTAACGCAGGTTTGGGTCAGGTTGAATTTAAGCACTTTTTTTTTAATTGTTGTTCATAAAAATAACAACAAAACCAGGTATGGACTCTTTCCCTCAAGAATGAATACAAAAGAAATTTTTCACACACAAAAACAAACAAATAAGTAACAACAGAAACCCACTATATCCCAGGATGGGAAGAAGTGATACACTGGCTTTACTTGGGCATGTATTTGGAAGCAGTGAGTTTAGACTGAATTTAACTACCAAGAATAAAGGAAATTACATTATTCCCTCATATTTGTTTCTACCCCAAGGTGTTAATTGTCATGTAATCTGTTATCAATTAGGGTAGAAAAGTAGATATCTTGAATCATTATAGCCGAAGGACTGTAATAAAAATTTTGCTCAGTGAATGACTTATGAGCAGTTTTCAAGATTAGCCAACAATAAGTCCTAGAAGATCCAAATATTTAGAGATTTCCTTTTCCTCAAGTGATTTGGCAACAATTTTATGCAAGGTCTGAAAAGAAATAAGACAAAGATGTGTTAAATTTTATCTGTAGAAAAAATGTCTATTCAACAAAATAGACATTAAAAATGTCTATTCAGCCAAAACAGTACCAACTTTGGCATTCTTACTAATAGTAGTAGAACAAATCCTATAATAGTCATAGGTTTCTGATGTTATTTTTATGGATTTGGGGGGTATTCACCTATTCATTTTTGAAACAGGGTCTAACCACATAGCATATACTGGCCTTGAACTCTTGATCCTTCTGCCTTAGCTACCTTAGTGACAGGATTAGAGATGTGTGCCACCATACACTGGTGGTAGCATTTCTCAAAAGGCCTAGAGCAACAGCAGTCATATTTCTAGTATCAGAATTATCATAATGGAGTCAGATTCCTGAACACTATCAAAATTCTTATACTGTAGTAAGGCAACACATCCTTTTCTTGGGAAAAGAACAGAAAAAAAGAATAAAAAGAATATAAATCTAAAATGTGAATGTAAAACCACTGGTACAATGTCTGCCTCAAAACCTTGAACAAAATACATTTTAAGTATAGTTTCAATATGAATATAAATGGTATGTTGTTAATACTAAAGGTATATCTATTGCTCTGGGCATCAAAATAGTTTTTTGCCATTTAGAAGAAACATTGAAAAACCATACTCTATAAAACACACACACACATTACTAAGAGTGAAAAATTGTAATACAAGTAACTGACAAAGACTTTAAAATATAGCACAATTAATAAATATGTGAGAAAATTGAAAAAATGAAATGTTACAGTGACATTCCCCTATCCAATAAACATAAAAAATAACCAATTTTATTATTAATCATAAGAAGCAAAAACTTTAAAAATGGGATCCTACCATCTGCTCCTAAGAATGTTGATGAGGCCATGGTATGGGTAGAAACACCTCTGCTATGTAATAACATTTTAAGTATAAACACTTTGGCAGACCATTTGGCAGTGTCTACTAGATTTGAACATACCTCACTAAATATTCATTCCATACAGCTGGACAGTTTCACACCAACATACTATCAACCTACTAGAGAACGTGTATAATTTCACCTGACAAACAAGTTCACAACAACATTGTATTGAGGAGGGACTCAAACTAGAGCTGCCAAACTGGGGTACATACACACTCAATACATTAAAATGAATGCTACAGACCAATTCAGGTGCAGAAACAGCTTCTACACAGGTAGAAACGACCAGAAACAGAATAGCACCAACTGAGTTGCATGTTTCAAAAGCAGGTATAATGACTACTAAATGTCAGTCCCAAAGCGGATAGTCCTGAAGAGGAAGTAGCAGTTCCTGATGAGGAATAAGGGGTGGGGTTTCTGGATTCTTGGCAAGATTCTAATTCAAAATATTATGTGTGTGCTTATTTTGTGATGATTCGTTGTTTATATTCTTCTTAAATTAAAAGGTTTATGAAAATGGGCTTTTTCCATTTTAAGAATTTTGTAAGTAGCTTAGACGCTGTCATTATCTTTAAGATATGAACTCACATCGCTAACTGCATCACAGATGTGAGCTTGACTTCATGACCTGGTACAAGCCATATAACCTCTTGGACCATTGGCTGGGAAAGCAGAGAGCTTGAGAGTCTCATCAAAGAGTTCTGCTGCTGCACATTTCTCTTACTCAAAGTCAATTGTGCTCTTACTGCATCAGGTTACACAAGAAACACTGGAAACAATGACTGTCACTCTATCTTGAGACACTAAAATTTTCACATGGCAATTGTGAGTGACACTTACCAATAACCCTGCTTCAATTGACAGTGTTAAAGCTTCCATCAGTGAAATGAAAGGATGTGGACCAAAAGTACCAAGAGAGTGAATGGCCATGATCATTCTTAGGGCAACACCTTGATGTAGTGCACAGCCCAAGGGTGGCCATTCTGTTGATTCATGAATAGTTTTCTTTCATAAAAAGCTTACTAGGGGAAATTCCCATGATCTTTCTTCGGATCCCCCTCTGCCATGCTTGCAACCTTTGGCCCTTTGTTCATCTCTCATAAAAGCATGTAATAATTAGAACATTCAGTGATTTTTTAAAAAAAAGTACACAAGCTCATACAAGTCAAAACATTTAAATACCTCACTATCAACAGATAAAACACAAAATTCTCAAGTATAGAAATATAATCATACTCATATGCTAGCCAAGCACTCTAAAACAAAGCCAAACCGCTCAATATATCTTATGTGAACTATGATATGTTTCTTATTAAGTAGGTAAATAGTTTTTGTTGATAGCAGACATTTCAGTACTCAGGGGTTATAAATCCATGTACATGTTTGGAACAAATGTGTGAAAATGTTTTATCATGCTAAAGCTGCCTAACCTTTGATCAATATGGGGAAACTGGGTAGATGGTACAAATGGTTAAAATGATTGCCACCGAATCATAGGGGGCAAAGTAAGGTGTTCTGCGTTGTAATCCAGTATGGGAAACAGAGGCAGGCAGATCCCTGCACTCCCTGGCCAGACAGCCTAGATTAAAAGACAAACACCAGGTCCAATGCAGGGACCCTACTTCAAAAACAAGGTGGATCATTCTTGTGGAATAATAAAGTTGTTCTCTGGCCCCCACAAACACATGTGCATTCATAAGGTGTACCTACACCTATCCATATAATCACACACACTCACACACATGCATGCACACATGCACACACACATACACATACACATAATTTCTAATAATCTATCATGAAGAACACTTCAAATTATAAATATAATTTTTGTATTAAAAAGGATCTGTTTTATTTGCAACACTGGAATAATGTTGTATGATCACAGTTATATGTGCATATCACAAAGGTGAACATTCAATGATTAAAAAAAAAGTACTCAAGCTGATACAAGTCAAAAAATGTAAATACCTCACTATCAACAGATAAAGCACAAAATTCTTGAGTACAGAAATATAATCATATTCATATGCTAGCCAAGTATAAAGTAGAGAGTCAATGTTGGTTTCCAGACCCTGGGACAGAGTACAGAGAGATGAAGAGCTGATCATAGGATTTCTGATGGACGGGAATATTTTAAGATCTACTGCACAACAGAGTGACCATAGTCAATGGTGATGGATAATACATTTCAAAACGGGAAAATAAACTTCAGAAGTCTTACCATAAAAATAATATGGGTCACCAGACAATAAATGTTTCTTTGCTGGGTTTAAACAATTCCACATAGTATAAATATATCAAGATATTAAATTATTGGCCAACAGTGGTGGCCTACACCTTTAATTCCAACATTCAGGAAACAGAGGCAAGTGGATCTCTGTGAGTTCAAGGCCAGCATGTTCTACAGAGTGAGTTCCAGAACAGCCAGAGCTACAAAGAAACCCTATCTCAAAAAAAAAAATCAAATTATATTCATACATATATCCAACTATAATTAATCATTCAAAATAGTAATGATTAAAATCCACTAGCTAAAAAAGAACCATCAATATCCTTAGGGAAGAAATATTTTAATTACAAAAGAAACTAGTTCTAAGAATGAACAAATTAATACATTTAAACCACAGAATACAGAATCTGATTTATTATTCTGTCACTGGCTGGATTTAACACATGGCTACTCAGAAACTCTAAAGAACTGGGCATGGTGGTGCACACATTTAATCTCAGCACTCTAGACCAATCTGGTCATCATACTGAGTTCCAGGACAGCCAGAACTACATAGTGAGACCCTGTCTCAAAAATAAAATTAAATGTTTAAAAAGCAAAATAACAACAAAGATGGTAAAGACTTGAGAACAAGGGGTTGGGGCAAGGAGGAAAGAATTTGGAGACTGGTAACACAACTCGGTTGAGGGATTGTCTAACAGACAGGAATCCCTTGGTTCATTCCCAGCATGGAAAACATTGAGAATGGTGGTGCCCCACAATCTATCCCTGCAATAGGGAAGTAGCTGTAGGAGGATCAGGCTTGAGGTCTTCCTTGGCTACAGAGCAAGTTGAGGTTTCAAGCTCTTTCTCCCTACATAAAGGGCCAGAAGGCAGGCTTAGATTAGGTTAGAACTGATAACTAAAGACTTCTAGGCACTGCTATGATGCTCTGGAACAAGACCTGTGGAACCTTCTAGCCAGTTATCTGTAGATCATGAACATGCTCTAAATCATGAATGTATCTTATCATCATGTTGGTGTCTTCAGTTTTGGAAAAGAGGAAGGAATTGGGTCACTATGGAGGAAGTCAATCTATTAATGTCTCAGACAAAATTTCATAAATGATTAACAGGACTACCTACAGGAATGAGTGGAAATATCACCCAAAGGTTGTTAGAAACAGACTGATCAGCTGTGACCCCCCAAGGTAGTGACTGTTGTGTGTGTATCTGTTTGTGTGTGTGGAAATGTATGTGTGTGCTTGTATGTGTGCAAGGCAGAAATTGATGCTGGGTGTCTTCCTCGGTTGACCTTACTCTTACTTTCTGACATACGGTCTTACATTGAACCTAGAGTTTCACCAAATGGCTAGTCTGGCTGGCCAGCAACTCCAGGGATCCTCCAGTCTCCACTGCCCCAGTGCTAGGATTACAGGCACACGATTTAGCTCTTTTGGGGAGGGGTGTTGGAGGTCCAAACTCAGGTCTTCACAGTTGCATACCAGACACTTTCCTAACTGAACTATCTTACCACCACCCTATTTTAATGATTTTTAAGGTCAAAAGAAGGAAAGTAAAACTACAGAGTTTAAATTTTTCCTCAGTTATAATCTAAATTGTTAAAAGAAGGAGACAGTTCTTGCTCTTGCCTTCTTGCACTTGCTCTCACTCTGTCCTCTTGCCCCTTCCCTCTCTCCCATTCCCCTCTCCTCTCCTCTCCTCTCCTCTCCTCTCCTCTCCTCTCCTCTCCTCTCCTCTCCTCTCCTCTCCTCTCCTCTCCTCCCCTCCCCTCCCCTCCCCTCCCCTCCCCTCCCCTCCCCTCCCCTCCCCTCCCCTCCCCTCTCCTCTCCTCTCCTCTCCTCCCCTCCGCTCTCCCCCCCCCCCCCCCCCGTCACCCACTGACACACATGAGATACAGCAGCCACACCTGCAATGCCTCTAGTGTGCTTTGATTTGGTGGTGTTTTGGGCGGTGGGGGTGAGGGTAATTTTTTTTTTTTCTTAGTTTCAAGAGTTTTGTTGTTGTACTGGGTTTTTGGTTTGGGTTTTTTTTTTTAAGATGTTTTTCTTTTCATTGTTCACTTCACATCCCAGTACCCCCTCACCCAGATCTTCCCCTATTACCCCTCCTCTTCTCCTCTGAAAAGGGGAAAGTCTCCTGTATCACTCCAACTCCCACCTCCCCACACTGCAAGACTAGGCACATCCTCTCTCATTGAGGCCAGACAAGGCAGCCCAGTTAGGGGAACAGAACCTACAGGCTGACAACAGGTTCCACAGGCTGGAACATCCCCTGCTCTAGTTGTTGGGGGACTTGCATGAAGACCAAGCTACATATCTGCTAAATAAGTGCGAAGGGAGGGAGGCAGGTAGGTCCAGCCCTTGCTTGCTCTTCCCTTGGTGGTTAAGTCTCTGGAAACCCCCAACTGAGGAAGAATTTAAAGTTGGGTAGGTAAGGACAGGAAGAGAATCTAAAAGGCCTTGGTGGAGAAGAATATGTTAAAATACATTTAAATTTAAAAATCATTTTAAATAATAAAAATAAGATATAATTTTAAAAGAGAAAATAAAGTAAAATAAAAAAGAAAATGGAAATGAAAGAAAAAGGTGATGCCTTTTTCTCATGTGTTTTGTATTTTAAAAAGTTTTACTCCATCTTACTTCTCCCTAAATAACTCCATGAGGAAGCTATCACAATCTAGTATTTTGTTGAAGAAAATAGGGGATGAAGAAATGGCTGGGAGCATGTGCTGCTCTTGTGGAGGACTCCAGTTCACCCACATGGGAGGCAGGTAGCTCTCAACGACCTGTAACTCAGCTCCGGACCCGATGCCTAGCCTGTGTCCTCCGTGCACCCAAACACACATGTGCAGACACACATACATTCATAAAATAATGAAGAAAAAACAAGGAAGGAAAGAGATGATGCAACCTCTACAAGATTATACAACTGCCGAAAAGTTTTTAATGTTGAAGAAGTATTGACAAGTTTAAAGCAGCAGATGGGGATGAGGGGAAGGAAGCAAAGACGAGGGGTAGTTGTTGGCACTAAGGATGTGCGGGAAAAGCATCTTAGAACAGTCCAGTGGACAAGAGTGATTCTCAAAGGCCTTGTTCCAAACCCAAACGATGACACTGTGGTTGTGTTTACTGTACAACAAACATCATTTATGACACAATTAACTGTCAATGTACAGTTACCATACAGGTCTTACACATAACAAACAGAAACTCTACATTCTTGCATAGATCTATTTATGAGGTAATAAAAACTGCTTCCTGTTATAGCACAGAGGACAATGGTGACGGTCAGTGTAGTGAACATGCTGTAAGTGGTTGCTCTGAAAGCCAAATGGACTTTCTAAAAGCACAGGCTCAATTCTAATTCTGGAGGCTTAAAACTGTGGCTTTCTTATTTGGTTCTCAAAAGTGCAAGATTATAGCCCAAATAAAAAATATATATTAGTAAGATACAAAAATATTTTATAGCCTTCATGAGTCTCTACTTACAGAAATCCTTGACTGCTATCTCATATTACTAAATTTGTTAACTTTGAAAGCAATGTAAATTACTCCTTTCCCAACATCTTAATCCCATGTAATACTTATCTCAATGTCTTCAATACAATTATTTTAGAACTCTGAAATTTCCATTATCTAGTATCAAGAGCCAAGTACTATCAGTTATTCTGTATCCAATAAAGCATCTGCTATAATATACAATCTCCTAACACACTAAGGCTGAATTAATACAGAGCTACAAAGAAGATAATTCACAAGTCTAAATGAAAACAGAATATACTGAGAACTCAACATAGCGCCTCTCATTTCTAGGCCCCATGCCATAGGCACGGTGTGATGTGTCCCTCACAGGTTACCTCCACTCCTAAGCTTCTTCTGTTTCACCAGGTCACAGAAGCCTACTCCTGTTTCCATTCTCCACCTTTCCACACACATTTCAGTACTATCAAAGCTTTTTCAACACACCCAACCAGAGGCACTACAGGTGGAGAATGGTTGCTGAGGGAAAGGCGTCATAGGCCTCAGCCCCCTTCCTGAAGGAAAAGACCTCACACCCAAGCCAATGGAAGCAACCCTAAAAGTACAAGAAGACTGATAGGGAGAAAGAAAGGGTTCCATGGGAGAGGAAAGAGTATAATGGAGAACAATGAGAGAGTGTGAAACAATCGAGCCATTTATATACATGGTCGAGGTTGTGTGTACATTATGTGAACACACACACATACACACGTACACATGTGCTGGGGTGGGGTATGCATGTGTAGCAGGCACTTTGAAGAGTTGGTTCTATCCTACAGAGTGGGGCCTTGAGATTGAACTCAGTTCAACTGGCTTAGCAACAAGCATCTTTCACCTTTATCTACTGAGCCAACACAAGAATAATTTAGAAAAAAAAAATCTTTGCCCCTTTTTGTTTTTCACATGTTTTAAAGTAAAGATATCCTGTCCAATTTACCCTTCATACAGAGTGGCCACCCCTGACCTGGCACACTGTTTGCACATGGCAAACATCGACCATTTTTTAGGGCTGAGGTGTAACTCAGAGATAGAAAATGAGCAGAGCAGACACTCTGGGTTTGATCCTCAGAACTACAGAAATCATCAAGCAAACAATTTATTAACCCCCAAGACGAGGGGAAGACCACAGTCCATTTGTGGCACTCTAGTCCCTAACTTTAGTGTTTCACAGATGAAGTTGTGGCCATCTTAGGAGCCTTTTGTCTTCCTGATGAGCCCTTCGATTATATCCCACTCCTCCTTGGTGACCTGACGGAAGGAAACAAAGTCAATTTAACTGGGTCAACTAATGGTTTACATAAGCCCAGTATCCTAGCCTGTAATAGTGTATGAACCAAATGGCATTACCTTTTTTAGAG
Organism: Mus caroli; assembly: GCF_978045245.1. Classification (NCBI taxonomy): domain Eukaryota; kingdom Metazoa; phylum Chordata; class Mammalia; order Rodentia; family Muridae; genus Mus; species Mus caroli. The sequence goes on along the minus strand of NW_028227261.1, from coordinate 138,604,842 downwards.
AGTTGAATTCACCTGACAGAAATACTTCCTCTCCACCGTCAAATCTAATGACCTGAAAAAGATACCACAAACCCCTTCACTCCTTTTGAAAAGTCTCTCAGCCGTTATCCATCTTCGCATCCCAACTAAATGTAATCTCCTCGGTAGTCTCAAGCCAGGCTCAGATTTTGAAAGATAAAACTGCGATACAATCTGAACTTCTTTTCTCTGCTTAGAATGCTCTTTTCCAACAAAATTCTACCCAATTTAAAGATCATCTTTAAACAATGTCTAACAAGGCAACTTGCACTTAATCAAATTAATTTGTCAAGGAATAAATGTTTAGGATGAGTAATGTGTAAATATTTTATATTGTTTGCAACTAACTAAATATTTTTAAATCATATCCATATTCAGCGTTATTAGGATTGACTCCAAAATACAGCTCCTCCCACCACCAAAAAGGTGAAGACACAGCAATGCTTACTGCTCCATTAATCCAAGAGGCATAATCACTGCAAAGGAAAGTGGCCAGATTTGCAAGTTCCTCCATAGTTCCCAGCCGACCACAGGGGATTCTGTCAATCATCTCCTTCTCAAATCTTCCAGTCGGGTCCAAACGGCTAAAGGCTCCCTTAGCAACAAACAAGAAAAGTTAGCTTCGTGTATCTGCATGTATGTGTGATCAGGTGTGTATGCATGAATGTGTTTTATTTCTCAATTTTACATAAAATATAGCTGTACTATAGCGTGATGCTTACAGCTTAGACATGGTAAAACAAAACAAAACAAAACAAACAAACAAAAAAAAAAAACCACTGTCACCAAAATTTTTCACATTCACTGTCAGCCAAAATGGGTCATTTTCCCTAAATCTACCCTTGAAAAGGAAAAAGGGTCTTCCAAGAATGTAAACTTGTTACCTTAGTTTTTCATTTCTCCTACCTTAGCAAGTCATTATTTAAAAAATCAAATGAGCAAGCAATATACCCAAAAGAGCTCTGAGATTACATTGAATGCGAGAGACAGAGGGGTTTTATTTCATTCAATAAACACAGAAAAGCAATTCAAATATGCAATGTTTGAGAGAAGTTACTCTATTCTCTTTTCTTTAAAAATAAAAACAGAAAAGGTAAACCATGTGAGAACAAGGGAGCAGGGACCACACTGGTCAGTGTCTGGGGCTGTGATGTACAGACACAGCAAGGTGAGGTCAACTCTTGCGAACTTGCACGTGTTGTTCTTGCAGAGGATCAAGTTGAATTCTCAGCACCTACATGGTGGTTCACAGCCATCCCTATCTCCAATTGGAGGGGATTCACTGCTCTCTTCTGACCTCTGTAGCACCAAGCATGCATGTGGTACACTGATGTGCATGCAGATACAAATGTGCACTCACACACACACACACACACACACACACTCACACACACACACACACACACACAGTAAATTTAAAAAGTAAAGAAAAAGAAGGCAAATAAATACATGAAGGAGATGATCTCTTGTAATCACTGGCATCCAGGAAAGAAGCTGCTGCAAATATAGTTCTTCTGGGTTACTGTGCAACAGAGGGCACTGAGTCATGTGATTTGGCTTTTAGTTATTTTTGAATTTGACTCTTATTAATGTATGTATATGTGTATACATATATATACATACATATATACACATACATATATATACATATATACATCCAATTTTCATTTACTTTGGCACCTTTCCTTTGCACTTTCTATCTTTTTAATTAATAAATAAACTGATAGTAAAATTTCCATTCTAAAATTTAATACCACCTACTACTAAATGAATATACCTTGGTATGGTTTTTATGTAATTTCCTGGGTTTTCAAAGTTGCATCTCAAGAATTACACATTCTGGCTTTACAAGAAAATAAATGATATTTAAGAGTGAAGTCATGAGGGGGATGATGTTAGAGTGAAGCTATCAGGAGAGGTTGTGAGAGTGAAGCCATCAGGAGATGATATAAGAGTGAATCCATCAGGAGATGATGTGAGAGCAGAAATGTGTGGCCATTCTAAATGATGTCCAGAAAGTGGTGACTGGGAGCTGTCATGAGTGTCTGGAAGGTTAATGACATTGGTGAGGTGCACTCCTCCAGAGGGAATGTTAACCAGATGTAGAGTCAGAGACAAGCATAACTGGCTGAAAGTGAAAAGGCAGAGGCAACGTGTCAAAGAGAACATTCCTGAAAGCCTTCCTCTCAGATTTCTAGAGGTCCTTGTAAGCTACAGATACACTGACATTGCCACAACTTAAAAATAAGACTATAAGAGCCATGAGACTTCTAAAACACGCGAACATTGGACGGGAAGGGCAGCTCAATGGTTAAGAGCACTGGCTGCTCATCCAGACACCCAGGCTTCTGTTTCCAACAACCACATGGCAGCAGGCAACCACGTGGAACTCCAATTCCAGGGCATTCAGTGCCCTTTTCTTCCTCCACAGGCACTGCACCGAAATGGCGCACGGTCAAATATGAAGGTGACACACCCATACACATGAAATACATTTGTAAATAGGCAAAAAAAAAATAAGAAATGCAGGGCAATAACATACTTATGGTAACAGATATTAATCACTAAAATGTCAAAACTGATGACATAAGTAGCCATGAATATGAAGACACTGGCCACATTACCAGTACTTAATACTGGGTAATTGCAAAGACTCTCTCCCTACAACAAGGGTTTTGGATCCAGGTATCCCTGGAAAGTCCCACACAGCAATGAGAATGCACATCCATCACGGTTTCATTCTTTAATCCTTCACACGGTGTTATAATATGCCAAATAAAACTTACTTTGGTTTTGATAGGTCCTGGCTGAATTATGTTGAAACGCATGCCATATCTACCCCATTCAGCTGCAAGTGACCTAAAAATTAAAAGAGATAAAATGCCGAAAATTAAAGTACACAGAGTGGATTCTAAAACAGTGTACTGCATGTTCAAACATGAATAACCAGGGTTGACTGCACATTCAATGCCTCCCAGGAATCACACACCATCAGGTGTTACTATTACTCCCTGTGTTACAAGCTGAGGTGCAGGAAAATTAAACGATTTTTCTTAATTTTGCTAACCTGTCTAGGTCACAGTTGCATCTTTACTTCCTCTATTACACAAGTTAACACATTTTAGTGTCCTTAGTCACTATAGCTACGATCTACAATTTACACAAGAAATCTAATATGCTGGGCATAATGACACACACCTTTAATCCCAGCTCTTAGGAGAGACAGGGTTTCTATGAGTTCAAAGCCAACTAGGTTTACATGTGAACTTCAGGCTCATCCCTACCAGCTTCTGCAGCTCAAGCTTACAGTTACTTCCTTATTGCCTATGCTCTGGATCACAATGTCCGTAGGTACTATCACAAGTACATTAACTGAACAAGAGATGGATTACACAGTTAATTAAAATAGAAACACAGCCTCGTTTAACTAGATTTTAACATAATTGTTGAACTGGGCTTCAAAGGAAATGAGACTCAAGCAAAATCTTCAATGCCCTAAATGAAAATACATTGTTAAGAGTGAACATGGAACCTGTTTAGAAATGGCACTTGACAGTCTAGTTTTCAACAGTAGATTTTATAGATTGTACTGACATGTTTCTTATGTGTGTATATTTATACATATATGTACTTAACCCAGTTGCAAAAGGAGAGTGAAGTTACCTTAAAAGATACAAATAATCTGAATAAGGAGATAAGACAGGAAGGGAAGAAGCCAGAAAGAACTAAAGCAGACATGGGAGCCAAAACGAAGCTAAGAGCAATGCATTAGGATGTTTTATGTATGGGGGCTGGAGAGATGGCTCAGTGGATAGGGAGGTCCTGAGTTCAATTCCTAGCACCCACATCACAACTCACAACTCTATGACGCTGTCTTCTGGTGTGCAGATGTACATGCAGACTAAGTACCCATACACATAAATAAATCTTTAAAAAAATGTTTTATGTAGCCAGATGTGGTGGCACATGCCCTTACACCTAGCACTGTGTAGGGAGGCACAGGTAGAGAGATCTCTGTGAGTTCGAGGCTAGCCTGGTCTACAGAGTGAGTTCCACGACAGACAACCAGGGGCTGTGTAAAGAAACCCAATTTCAACAGCTGCCCTCCCCCCAAAAGAGTGTTTTATGTAATGGCAAATTTGCATCCTCTTACCATGACCCAGTGAATAAGGCAGCCTAGTCAGGCATGGAGTTTGAAGTGCCTGTGAAAAAAAACCATGTACTATTTCCTCACAAGTGCAACTGATTTTAGTACAAAACCCAGTAAAATGTTCCCTCCTAAGAGGTTTATAGAAGGAAAAGTTTTTAACATAATAATCATGACCTTAAAATACGGTAATTTTGCAACAGATAAAATTCAGTAAGAGAGTATCAATCAAAGTCCAGGTCAGTAAAATCAGTCCTGTGGCACAGGAACATGTGATCAGACATAGCCTGTTCCACATCAGTCTTCCTTTTGACCAGAGAACTTTATCTATTTTGGGCAACACAATTAACTCAGTAGTGCTCACTTATTCATGGCTTCCACGCCTGATTTGGCTGAAGAACTTGGCATTACAAAGCCTGATCCACTCTCAGCATACACGGTAGTGATAGCAAGAAACGCAGCTCCTAGAAAGTTAAAGGACGTGGTTATCAGCATTGCAGCTACTTCAGTGCACAGCCGGGAAACATGACAGGCACAAATGAGGTCCCGAATAAAAAGGAATCACAAAATCTAGAGGACCTATTCTTGTTTTTAAGTTTACTAGCCTTCATCACTGAAAGAGTAACCTAAGAAAAGTATATCGTCTTACTCCTGGTCTTAATGTCTGTAGAAGTTTGATTATGCTTGGTCCATGGGAAATGGTACTATTAGATGGTATGGCAAGATTGGAAGAGGTGTAGGCTTGTTAGAGGAGGTGTGTCACTGTGGAAGTGGGGCTTTGAGGTTACACACACGCACACTCAAGCATGGCCAGTGAGATCTAGGGCATCCTCCTGGCTGCCTGCAGAAGACAGTCCCCTTCTGCTGCCTGCAGATCAAGATGTAGAAGTCTTGACTCCTCTAGCACCATGTCTGCCTGCATGCTGTCATGCTTCTCACCATGATGATAATGGACTGAACCTCTGAAACTGTAAGCCAGCCCCAATTAAATGTTTGCCTTTATAAAAAGTTGCCTTGGGCTGGAGAGATGGCTCAGCCGTTAAAGGCTAGGCTCACAACCAAAAATATAAAAGTTGCCTTGGCCACAGGGTCTCTTCACAGCAATGAAACCCTAAGACACTGTTTTTGGGATGGCCAGTCTGCACTGTCTGCAATTCTTTGCCTAGTCTGTCAATACAAAGACTGAAATTTAAGAGACACATTCCATGGCCAAGAATATCTTCAATGTAAAGAAATCAGAATTAAATTATCAAGGACTTCTACCTCTAGCCATGATGGACTCTTATACATCACTATAACTGTGCAAGAGATACAGATCCTGTCACTGCCGGCCACCTTACTACAGGTAGAGAAGGAATGGCATCATGATATGATAAGCCTAACAGCATCTTAGAATTTCTGACTGAGAAGCGGCTCTGAGAAGGGATGTGCACAGGAACAGGGCTCGAGCACTTTTCATAGAGTCTCCCTGAGTGTGTGCTGATGCCCCACTATGTACCCGAGGAAAAGTGCCCATGGAATCTAGAAAAAGGCAACTGCTATCACAGCATTGAACTGGACGGTGTCTCTAAAGGCTCACAAAGGGCTGGGAGACGGAGAGGCGGTAAGCTTCCTAACTGGCATCCAAAGCCTTCGGCAGTCAGCTCAGAAGAATCATACGGAAGGGCTAAGTTAGACTCAAAGGAAAGCTACTATACCTACTCAAATAAACTTTACAGATGAGTTGTAAAATGATCATGTACTCAGAGTAACTGCTTCCTCGTGTAAGATGTAACACTTCAAAGGAAAACTCAAAACCCAGGCTTTGTGTTCACACTGAATTAGAAACGTGGGGAAACCCAATTAATAGAGTCAAAACATGTCCAGCAGATACAATTAGCATGGAATGACCTTTGTAACAGTACGATAACCTTGATAAAAAGATTTCAAAGAAACATGTTAAAAGAGTTCAGGGAAGGCCATTATATAAGCATGTGGGTAAAGGAGCCTGTTACCAGGCCTGACAACCAGCGTTCGACCCCTAGAGTGGAAAGAGAGAAGCTGATTCTGAAAGTTTTCCTTTGACCTCAAGCGCTCACTGCATCCACACACACGCACACGCGCACACACACACACACACGTGCATACAAATAAGTAATTTTACAAATAAGTAAAATGAAATACTAAAAATAATTAAAAATACCAAAATAGAAACAACATATATGGCAGAAAATGTAATATCTGAAATTTTAAAATTAAAGGAAGGAGCTTAGCTGTGGAAGATCTTCAATGAAGACACAATAAAAACTACCGAGTACAAAGGTCACAGGGGAAACAGTTAAAAGACTGGCCAAAGACTGGAACATATGGGGCATTCCAGTAGAATATATGTATAATTGGAGATCTGGAAGGAAGAAATATATACTGAAAAAAATCTAATTTGGTAGAAAAAAAAAAAAACCTATAAATTACAGTTTCTAGGAGGCAAACAAATGCCAAGAGGGGTGAACAGAAGGCAGAAACTGTAAAGGCAAGCAATGGGCCACCAGGACAGGGAGGACAAAGTAGCTTAGGGAGTGTCTTCACCCAGCCCTCATCAGGGGCCACAGGAAAACAGTGACACCTTTAAGATTCTGAATCAAAAATCTCTTCAACTTTGAATTCCAAAACCAACAACAACAAGTCCTGAAACTGAAGGTGCTGCCTCCAGCTCCCTCAATGCCGAGAGTTCACAGCCCCTAATCTGCATCAGACAAAGTTAAAGACAGCCTTGAGGCTAAGTACAGTTAATATTAGACAGAAATTCAGGTGGACAGGATGACTGACATAGCAGAAATGTGGACAAACAGAAAGCATGTTCTCCTGGTTCTCCATTTCCTAAACTGACTCTATAAAGTTAGAGTCCAACGTGACAGCACACACAGACGGAGCGGCTGTGTCTGGGACATGGCAGAGTCTGTCTCAGTAGACAGCACACACAGACGGAGCAGCTGTGCCTGGGACATGGCGGAGTCTGTCTCAGGAACCCGAATGCACTAAAAGTTGGAAGACTGCCCTGGATTACAAGAAACCTGATTTTCTACCTCTTAAACAGATATAATACTAGATATGAAAAAACTGCAAGTTCAATGTCTTAAAAGTATGATAAAACATACTTGTATGTTTTTACAAAACCCATTTTAATGACTGTATAGTGGAAAGTGAGGTCTGGTGGTACACACCTATAACCCCCACTTTCAAGGCTGAGGCAACAGCTGAAGGGTAGCCTGGGCTACATAATAAAACACTGCCTCAAACAACAGGAGGAAAGAAGGGATGAGGTGCTTTAAACTTGAAGGACCACAAAGAAAGCATTTTAAAGATCTTCCTCTCCTGCATATCATTAAGAGTCTTACTGTCAGCCATATCTGAGAACAGAAACAACAGGCGGCTCAGCCCGAGAGTGTGGGGTGAGGAGGGGGCTGGAGGGTCCCTTGATGATATGCAAATAAGCATGCTTCCGTTCACCATTCTCACAACTCCATCTACACATCCAACTCTGCCTTTCAGATCTCTAAAATCGGTTTGTCTGCAAAATGTCCTTGTGTGAAAGACAAGGGGTGTGGAGACTTAGTGGCCCCAGATCAGTACAGGGACAAGCAATTCCAGGCACATTTCTTTTTTAGTTATTCAGAGCTGCTAACTTTGTATCACCGCATCTGTCCCTCAGCTCTAGCTATTCTGCCCTCACCCCTCAACCCCCCTTCTGTGCCAATCTCTACAGAAGCAAGAGTGCACTTGAAGCTGGTGTCCTCATCTTCACTGGACAATTAGTCCATGACACTCCTAATCACCTTCCTAGGTGTTGGACTGCCTACATATTTTTGCTGAAGGATTACATGCATCCCCTAAACCAACATCCAGGCTTACCCACATTGGCATGCTTGAGAGATCACAAGCACTTGAGACCCTCAACTGGTAATGAGGTACCAGCTTAGACACACAGAATTCAGAGTCTCCAACCCAGGACCCAGAATGTCAGGTCACAGGCTCAAAGGACGGGAAACTTGGAAGGACAGAAATGGGCCTCCTTCTTTTAAAGAGTCTTAACCTAATGCATTTATAATGAAGCACATAGAATTTTAATCCAATGTGAGGAGTAAAAATAGACTAAAGTCTGTGTTAAAATGAAAGACAATGAGAAGTGAGTCAGAAAACTAAAGATCCTAAGGATGAGCAAGGAAGAAATAAGAGATAATGAAGCAGAGAAAGTATCATGGAGACAGAAAGAAACAGAAAAACAAAAATGAAGAGTCTACAGGAGACGGAGAAAGAAATAGAGGCAGGATCAGAAATTAGAGAGAGCAAAAAAAAAAAAAAAGAAAGAAAGAAAGAAAGGAAGGAAGGAAGGAAGGAAGGAAGGAAGGAAGGAAGGAAGGAAGAAAGGAAGAAAGGAAGAAAACAGAAAGAGAGAGAGAGAGCAAGCAGCAGGCAGGCAGAAGTCAGCTGACAATTCCAATTCCTTTCTCAAGTCTATCGATCTTTCTGGGGAAAAAAATAAATCAGTAATAAAATAACAGTAGCCACAAAAGTCCAGATCCAAATCACAGCTCCTTTGCTTAGGACTGTGGAGAGGTGGGTAAAGGATTATGCTGAGTGCTGGAGAAAGGAAGTCTCCATCTGTTGCAAAGCTGTTTCTATATTGATGCTAATTCTTCTTCCTCAAGAGGGGCTGCCCAATGAGGAGCAGATCACATACTCAGGTTGATTCCACATGGACCTTCCCCCATGCTGACTGGTCAAATAAAGGTTAGAGTCTGTGATTGGCCAGTAGAAAGGAAAGGTGGGGCTGGAGGTTTTAGAGAGGAAGGAGAGAGAGAATCAGGAAGAAAGAGGTGGAAGGAAGATAGAGCAGAACCACGTGGCCTGGAGGAACCGCATATAGCAAGGGATCTCATAGCTGTGGAGTAGAGTAGTATAGTGGTATATCTACCCAATATAGGTGTGCAGCTTATAAATGCTATAACTAAGTTGTGTGTTCTTTACACAGGTCTATCTATCTATCTATCTATCCCTTTCTCTGTGTATGCTAAGTATATAGAAGGTGTTACACATTCTTTATTTATATAGACATAAATCATAATAAGGAAATTGGTCAGTCATGACAAAAATGTTCTAGTTATGTTCTTTCAAATCTAGTCACTTTGTGGTGTTCTTGATCTCTCATATGTTTACAATCTCAAAGATGTCACCTACAAACAAACTATTCACCCCAGCTAAAAACCTTCCTCTCATAAGTTCTGCTGCTACTAGCTTTGAAACCTTTCCTCCCTTACCACCCACACCATCTTTCCATATGCCCAAAAGAAAAACAACATCAAACTGGCCAGCACCCAGTTCAGTCAGGGATATTTTACAGAAATCACCTTCTTCACAAGTAACTTCAATGGACTCTGACTTCCTATTTTGTTGCAGGGGACTTACCCAGTCATGTGACAAGCCACCTCCCCACAATTGTTTCCTACTTCCTCTGCTCTTCTCTATCCACATCGATTCTTTATTATTCTCTAAACACATCTGTCCTTCCTCTCTACCAGGTCTCTATCGAGGTAAAACTAGATTGGAGTCTGTGTTAAAATGAAAGATAATAATGATTAGTGAGTCAGCCACAGGAAGAAGGAGTTGCTCCCATCTGAGTTTCCAAATGCCCTTGAAATGTGTTTACTAAGTCTTCTACCACAGCCCTGGTAAACATGGATTGTCGTGCTAATGAGATGTACACGTGCGGAACCCGACAGACACAGGAGGAATGAACAGACATACCTTTCTGTGCTTTAATTAGCTGCTTTCCAATTTCTAGGGTCACATAGGCTGTGCCATTGAGAACTATGTCAGTTATGGTCTTCCAGCCATTGGGAGTCAGTCTCTCACTGGGACAAATGAAGTTCCCTGCCGCGTTGTTTATCACCACCTGAAATAAAGGAAGCAAGTTGTCAGCGAGCACCTCGGAACCCCGGTCAGCCAGGGAGCAAGGCCAGCAGACTCCCTTGGCTTTTATGTTTCTGGGGTCTGTAAAAATGACCTGTGTTATTTCCCAGTCTCAGAATTCCCAATCCTGTCTTTAAATTAGTGTAGACTGCAGAGACAAGGAAAGTAGGTAAGCTTACATACCAGTAACTACATTTTTCTTTGAATAACCACGAGATGCCTTTGAGAGAGCTTTGCTGACATATATCTGTAATCCCAGCGTTCGGAAGGCAGAGACAAGAGGACTGAGGATTAAAAGCCAGCCCAGAGGTACATAGGAAGTTCAGGCCAGCTTGTGGTACATGGAGAAGCAACCCCTGTCATCCTCCACCCACAGACACAAACCATCCAATAAAACTGCCTTTTAAGTTAGGCTGCGCTTTATATGTTTTAAGTAATGAACTTCACTGGCGGCCTGGTTTCCTCACTCCCAGGGACAGGTCTGCTGGGTTCTGCAGCAGCTTCAGTGTTAGGGCGTCTCTGAAACAGTGTTTAACAGAGGAGAGTGTTCTCTTTGAGACTACTGGAAGAGATAGGTTCTCTCTCACAAATGAGCCACGTAACAGCAAAGTACTCATTACCTCTCAGGTCCAGGAAGCAGAAGTGTGGTATTTCTGACAGTTTCCCTGGTTTGTGCCATTCTTTTCCACTGGGAAACACTGATAGTTACCAGGAAAAGCTAACCCAACCTATCATTAAAACCAGCTAATGTGCTCTCAGGTAACTCCTCTTGCTATTGTATAATCTCATTAAATGAAGTATAATAAAGTTTGCTCTGTGACTATAAATGTGTTTTTTTAAGTATTCCTGTACAGTAATGGCATATAAGTCCACCTAATCTTTTCTCTGCTTTAAACAGAGCTGGCTTTTCCCCTCACTGGCTCTAGCTCATTTCAACAGCTCATTCCCTCTGCGCATCCTGGTGATGTTCTCAGAATCAAAGCCCTGTGCTTTGAAAGGCCTCGGCCTCGTTACACTTACATCAGGATGCCCTGCAACTTTGATCAGCTCCAGCACTGTGTTATGTACCATATCAGGATCTCGAACATCACACCGAATCGCATGAACCTGCAAAATGATGAAGAAGAAAGAACTCAGCCATTTCCAGGCTTCCTAAACCAAAACCACAAACTATATAAATATGTTATAGTCCCCATATTAGATTTAAAGGGCTGCTTTAAATATACCTTATTTCCAGTTTTAGAAGAAATCTCTTCTGCAGTAGCTTTCAAAACATCAATATTTCTAGAAATAAGCACAGGGAACTTCACCTGAGTACTAAATGCTTTTATATTATATTTTTCTATTTTGTTCTCTAAGCTAAAGAACATATACAACTGACAGTTTAAAGAAAAACATTTCTGTGAAAGTATAAAATTTATACTTACTTGAAAATCTTGTTGATTAATTTCATTTTTTAAAAGTTAAATTGAAATATATCTGTGTAGAGCAATTTTAATGCAGCAACACGGCTGCTCTGGATTATAGACTGGCTTAGCTGGAATACAGACACACTCTGAGTATACAATTTTAATCACAAACAATGATGTCTAATTGAGGGACAGACAACGTGAGAAATCAGAGAAAGATTTGACAGGATGGAATACACCCAACTCTAACAAGCACAGCCCAGGAAGGAGAGGGGACTTAAGAGATCAGTGCGGGGGGTGGGGGGAGAAGCAGTTTTTATTGGGACAGTTTTACAGAGATAGACTGCAGAGAGAGCAAGCTAGACACAGGTGAAGACAGAATGAGCCAGAGATGGCTAGTGTTAATTTGTGGGCAAGCAGAGCAATTCACTGAGAAGCTGAGAGATGTCAGATTGAATCAGTCAGCTTGGATAGGAGTTTGAGCCGGAACTGCTGAGTTGAAGCAGGCAGCCAGACTTCAGAAAGAGCTAGAAAGGCTGAGCTCATTCAGCAGTGAGCCTCCGCGATGATGATTCCATCAGGCAAATAAAGGTTACTTTTACATATCTGAAATTAACTTATGAAATTAGTCTCTTTTATATAGCACTATCTACATATCAAATTACTTAGGAAGGTTTTGTTTTGTCTTAAAAACAGGAACTTATGTAATTCTGTCTTCAACTCTCTATTTATTAGACTGTGTGATCTTGAATCCTTCATCCTCCTGCCTCTATCTCCTATGCACTAGGGTTACAGATATGTGCAACTACACCTGACTTACTTATTGATTTAAATTATTTCCTTTATTAGAATCATTATATTCATTCTTCAACCAAAGAAATGTATTCCTGTTACAGTACACATGGTTTTCAGATTAAATTCATGAGTTTGGATAACTCTACGTGATCAGTCTTACATCCTTGAAAGAAAACAAAACACAAACACACCATAAACGTCAACTGTATAGCATTAAAGTAAAAATAATATTTTAAAATTCTTACACATTACAACAATAAGAACATAATAAACATTCTGTCTAATGTGCATTTGTGAAGGACAGACTACTGTCTCTGAGGTGACTACTTGGGCAAAAATTTTAACAAGGATCTAAAGATTCAGATTTCATAGTTGGTAGCAGGATATACCCACATAATAACTTCTGCCTGTGTGGCTTTATATCCATCACAATACGCATTTTGAGATTCTTGTCCACCATAAAACAACCATAAGGGTTGCATCCGTTATTCTAGTATGAGGTTAATTATCGATTAAATTAGTAAGGAGTCCTTACTCCAACAGATATCAAAACCACTTCAATGAAATCCTTTTAAACTCCACCTTCATATTCAGAAAATGAAAACTGCAAACACCATCAGTTTTATAACTGCCACTATTTTTACAAATCAAATTGCATCTGAAGTTGTCCAAGGAGGTTTATTTACTCTATCTACAGAATATGTTATATAAGATGCAATCAGATAGCCATGTTTGTAATACTGTGACACAGGTAGTTTCTTCACAGCCTCTCAGGTGACACTTACCTGCTGGCTATCACACACTGGGCACCCAGGGTAGACAAGAAAGTTGTCATTGCCTTGCCAAGGCCAGTCCCTCCTCCAGTAATGAAAGCCACTTTTCCTTGAAAAGCATTAGGTGGTAGCATAGGCTTTAAAAGGGGCTGGAAGAATTTAGACTGTGGAGCATCTTTGCTTTGATACAGTGTTTTTGTTCCAAAGCTGAAAAACTAAAAAGGAAAAACAAAAAACAAACAAACAAAAAAAAACAGTTGAGACCTGTTCTCCTGCATATTTACAAAAGGGAAGAAATCTTCTAACTATCCATTATTGCATTTAAGAATTTTTTCTGAATGATTAAATATATTAAGTGAATAAGTAGTATACTGAGGTGGTTTAAAAAGCATGGGCTGCAGAGCTTAGACAATATAGGAAAGAAATTCCTCCATAGTCATTTAAACATTTAGTAAGTTCTTAAATTTCCTTGTGCCTTAGTTTCTTCATCCATAAAAATGAGACCAACAAAAGCATCTCCATGGGACACATAAGGATTTCGCACGTTGTTGTAAGTAAAATAACTACAGTAATACTTAACCCGAGGAAGCAGTGCACAGTACTCTGTATAAATGGTAGCATTATCATTTGCAGGTGCTATGTTTACATTCAAGTTTAAAGAGTGATACAGCTTGTGGGGCAATGGTGGTGTACACCTTTAATCCCAGCAGGAGGCAGAAGTAGATCAGAGATCGAGGTCAGCCTGGTCTACAGAGTGAGTTCCAGGACAGCCAGGGCTACACAGAGAAACCCTGTCTCAAAAATAATAATAACAATATTAATAATAATGATAATATAATACAGTTGGGAGAGTAGTGTGTACACAGCAGAGGTTTAGGCGTGCTAGGTCATCCTCAGACACATAGCAAGTTTGAGGCCAACATGGGTTATTTGAGATACTCTTTCTCAACTCTCAACTCACAAACAGCTTTTTTTGGTTTTTGTCTTTTAAAAGAATATTTGATCTAGGTAGTGGTGGTGCATGCCTTTAATCCCAGCATTCACTTGGGAGGCAGAGGCAGGCAGGTCTCTGTGAGTTCAAGGCCAGCCTGATCTACAAAGCTAGCTCTAGAATAGCCAAGGGGACACAGAGAAACCATGTATTGGGCCAAACAAACAAACAAAACAAAAACAAAAACATATTTGAGCCAGGTGTGGCACATACCCGTGACTCAGGGGGCTGAGGCAGGAGGATCACAAGTTCAAGGCCAAAGTGGGCCACATAACACAATCTATTAACACAAGGATAATTTAGATGAAAATCTCACTTTGTCTTTGAATTACTGAAATAATTGTGGTAGTTTAAATGAAGATGGTCCCGAGGCTGATTAGGGATTGGTACTATTAGGAGGTGTGTTCTTGTTTTAGTAGGTGCAGCCTTATTGGAGAATGTGTCACTAGGATTTGAGCTACACATCTGAACTACAAGCCAGCCCCAATTAAATGTTTTTCTTTATAAGAGTTATGTGGTCACAGTGTGTCTTCACAACAATAAAAAAAAAAAAACCCAAGACAACAATTATTTTTAAACTCTTTATAGAGTTTATCAAATGCCTTTTTTATGCCAAAAAAAAAAAAAAAAAAAAAGACCAAAGTGTGGACACTTTGCCCCTTCTTAGAATTGGGAACAAAACACCCATGGAAGGAGTTACAGAGACAAAGTTTGGGAGCTGAGACAAAAGGATGGACCATCTCAAGACTGCCATATCCAGGGATCCATCCCATAATCAGCCTCCAAACGCTGACACCATTGCATACACTAGCAAGATTTTGCTGAAAGGACCCAGATATAGCTGTCTCTTGTGAGACTATGCCGGGGCCTAGCAAACACATAAGTGGATGCTCACAGTCAGCTATTGGATGGATCACAGGGCCCCCAATGGAGGAGCTAAAGAAAGTAACCAAGGAGCTAAAGGGATCTGCAACCCTATAGGTAGAACAACAATATGAACTAACCAGTACCCCGGAGCTCTTGACCCTAGCTGCATATGTATCAAAAGATGGCCTAATCGGCCATCTCTGGAAAGAGAGGCCCATTGGACATGCAAACTTTATATGCCCCAGTACAGGGGAACGCCAGGGCCAAAAAGTGGGAATGGGTGGGTAGGGGAGTGGGGGGAAGGGTATGGGGGACTTTTGGGATAGCATTGGAAATGTAAATGAGGAAAATACCTACTAAAAAATAAAAATAAATTAAAAAAGAGCAGGTAAAATGTTCTTGCTAACTTAAAATGAAGGTCAAATAATTCAAATTAACTTAAAACATACTTCTTTTTGCTTAGTTTTATTTTTACAGTTTAAAAATTAATTACTCGTGAAAAGTACTGTTATTCTCAAACATTTTGATTATAAAAGCAAACGTCAAGTGTGGAACAAAACACAGAGTAACAATCAACACTCATTTAGCTGTTACTATGATGGGCTAGGATTCTATACCAAGCCATGTGATCACCACAGCCATGTGCAACAGGTATTACTTTTGCCTCACAGCAAAGCAGAGGCTCAAAGACCTTACAAACATTGACACAGCTGCAGGATCAAATTCAGACCTAAGCTGGAGAACTCTGGAGCCCACTTCTAAAACACCCCGACACACTGCCTCTGGCTACCTCTAAGTTCTTCTCAAGCTTCATTAATACATGACATTTCCCCCAAAAGACATGTCATGATTGCAAGACTGAAATTCTAGATCTATCATTGCCTGCTAGAGTTTTTCTGTATGCTACTTGGCTGTCATCAGACATCCATGGTATCTACAAATCACTCCCAAAGAAACGATTAGGATTGTGAACAAAGACTTAAAAAAAAAATTCCGTCCAACTGAATTTATACAAGACATTGTTTCTCGTGGTGCAAGAGCTTCTTAATTACAAAAAAAAAAAAAAAAGTTTATTGGTGGGGACGTAGCTTACAGTCAGAGTACCGCACAGCAAGCATAAAGTCTGGATTCAATGGCCAACACTATACAGAAAAGTAGGTTTGGTAGGGCATGCTTGTAACCTCGGTACCACAGACATACAGGCTCGGGATGAAACGTTCAGGGTCATCTTCAAATGCATAATAAGTCTAAATCTACCTGGTCTCATTTTTAAAAAAATACAGTCAGGACAAGACAAGAAGAAAATAACAGTAAGCAGTAAGCTATTTGGTACCTGACCATGCTGCCTGTAGATAACAGCTATAATGCAAATTCTGTTGTCATATTCATTTGCACACTAGGAAACGGAAACTCTAAAAGGCCGAATAACCTACTTTTGAAAATATTAAGGAAACCAGAGAGATTCCCTCATTCTGTTAATAACTACCCGTAAGGCCAGCTACAGGCAATCTGACTCCGTCTTCATGATACGAAGCAGCCCTAACACATGGCATACCCTCACACAGACAAATTTTTTGCATAGACAAAAAATTTAAAATAATAAATTTGTAATAAGTGAAGACTTGACTCAAATCCAAGATGTGTCTGGCTTCAGTCTCTCCTGTACTCGGTTATTATCTCTAATCTTGAATATTTTTTTTCTTTTCTATTAGTGTTAAGTATCTTCAAAATCTACTGGGCGAGTCCAATCTTATGTAATAATCAGGAGAAATCATCCCCAAAGGTCAAGTTTTGCAAACCTGGTTATGCCTCCCTCATCTTCATCATAACTGAATATTGACAACACTATTTTCTCTCGCTGTGTAGCTTTTTCACCATGAAACAATAACACAGGCAACCTACAATCACCTTCTTCTCCATAACCGGCAGATTTGCTTAAGACTTCCACCCGCCTCCACAGCCACTCCTTTATGATGATGAATCAGGAAATGTATGCAAGGAGGCTGGGAAAGTTGTCACTATGGGGATAACAGGAAAAAAGTGCTGCAATCTTCCAAAGGCTCTGCCTTGAACTCTTATTTATTTGTGGTTAATCTGTGCAGGAATCTGAAGCTTTGTGAAAGATAATTACGTATTTAAATAAGAACACTTAGATATATTTGAAAGCATTTGATCAGCCTCCTAACAGGCAGAGGAAGCATACAAAGGTAAAAATATGATATTTGATAATAGAAACCCCCACTCTATTAATCGTTACCTGTCTTAGTAAGTTCATGCAATATGATTGATAATAATGCTATGAATTCCTTTCCTGCCACTGAAAGGGAAAACTTCGACTTGCTATTTTAATTGACACCATCCTCTGACAACGTATGTGTGAGCATGAACTCAGCCATCTCTTTGACTATTCACAAGTTGTCTATTAAGACTCACGTACATGACCAGATCTCACAGGACCAGGTTGTGAGAGTGCCTCATTCCACAAGGCGATATCCTGAATAATCCAACGCTGCACCTGGCGGCTTCCTCACTAGGAAAGACGGATGCAACGGAAATGGGCCTTGAATGACCTTCTTCTACTCACGCTATGGTTTTTCTACACATGGCTTATGTAGAAGTGAATTGGGCTTTTTGTTGTTTTGTTTAGCTGGAAAGAATACCTTTCTCACCAGCACTAATATCTTTGAAGACATTCAGTGACCAGAACTTTTAAAAAAACTTTCTAACATCTTCCTATTTTGGAAATGCCAACTGATTACGTGTTGAGTTCTAAATCTGCCTTAGGAAATTGGCTCTCACCCCCTTCCATCCCCTTACTCATCAGCCTCCCACATCATATTAGGGCGTACACAAGGGATGATCACACTTATCCCCAAAATGGAAAGCCTAAAAGAATATTGTCTTTGTCTTTTTCAGGAGGGATTAAAAACCACACATGAGAGTCATACCTAAATGATTTAAGAATAGTGTGTTAGCCTAAATTAGTGGTATTTTTAAGCTAAATGTGTATTATGAAGCTAGTTCAAAGTCTTGAAACCTTGAATCAACATTAAGATGTTGGGGAAAATTCACAGAAAACTCAGGATTCATGCCAAGACTACTGAGCAAGTACAACCCTGAACCACTCCCACCTGAGGTAAGTTTTGCTGCGTGCTCAGCCTCCGATCTTACAGACTGCCTGTCCTTCCTCTTCCGTGGTCTCTCCCATTTAAGGGACCTTTAGTGACCTGAGGCATTTGAGTGAAGAACCCTTGTCTAAATAAAACCCAACCGTCATACAAAAGAACAGTGAGACTAGTTTGGGGTTTTTGTAGACATCATTGTGTTGTTTTGCTTTTTGAACCACAAATAAGCTTCTGACATTTCCATATAAGATAAATATCTTTTTAAAATAGTATTTACTCATAGTAGGTTTCTTTAAAAAAAAACTAAGTTTCAAATCTGTAAAATTCATTAAGCAATAGATTTTCACAGGAAGTTTTGAGGCTGAATGGATCAATATTTAAAAACTACTGGCTCGGCTATTTTATCACCAATGTCATGGCTGTTGATCAGGTCTCCACAATCAAATTGCACACCTCCAAAACAAGGATACATCCAGAATCAAAGACAAAACCACACACTTCAATTTTCTCTCTCCCTCTGTCTCTCTGTGTCTGCCAGTCTCTTTCTCTGCCTCTGTCTCTCTATCTCTCCTCTCTCCCTCTCTGTGTGTGTATTTGAGAAAGAAAGAGAGAGAGAGAAAGACAGAGAGAGGGAGAGAGAGAAAGACAGAAAGAGAGAGGGGGAGGGAGGGAAGGAGGGAGGGAGGGAAGGAGGGAGGGACAAAGAAAGAGAGAGAGAGAGAGAGAGAGAATGAATCCTTGGATATCATCCTCAGGAATTGTCTACCATGTTTTTTGGAAAAGGGTCTGTCACTGGCCTGGGAATTGCTGATCGGGCTAGACTGGCTGGCCAGCATACCCCAGGAGTTCTCCCATCTCTGGCTCCCAAGCACTGAGATTATAAATGTCTACTATCTGACCCAGTTTTATATGGGTCCTGGGGATTGCACTCAGGTCTTGAAAGCCGCCCACCTAGTGTGGCCTCAGCTTGCTCTTCTAAAACAACGTCATACCACTTCCAACAAGAAACTTTACAGTTACTAATGCTGCAGCATTCCGAAAGCTTGCCAAGAACTCTCACCTCCCAACCTTTGCTCTATTTCTCCCTCCAGCCTGAGCTACTCTTTTTCAATTTAGCAAACTCACAGGTCAAAGCCAGGCAAATTACCAAGATTTCCCCTCTCATTTGGTGCCTACTTCTCTGGAGGTCAATTTAGTGACATTGATCAAAAGTTTACATATTATAATACCCTTTGATCTAGTCCCTTCACATTCAAAAATGTATCCACTCATTAAGTAGCAGGTGGAGAAGGGACATTTTGTTCATTGATATGCATTAAGGGGCAAGGAGTAAGCTCAGTGGTAAATCATTTGCCTAGCATTTACAAGGCCCTGGGTTCCATTGCCAGCATTGAAAACAAATGATATCCTTATCAAAATCCTACCTGGCTCTTTATAAAAGTTGATGAGACCATCCCGAAATTTATATGAAACTATAGCAGGCTTGAAATAGTCACAGCTATTCATAAAGCTTGGACCTATTACCCACTAAAGGGATATAACTCACACGCTGAAGCTAAACACTGCCACAGTTTGTCCAATTGCTCAATGCTGTAGGTTGAATATCAACACAGTGAAGCATCATTTGTTAAGAGAAAGATGCAAAGAAAGTATTGTATAATCTGTGTGCTTTTTAGAAGAAGCTGGCTTCCTATAGATGTTGACACAAACACAAAAGCTTCTGGAACAATCCACAGGGAACTTAGTCAGTGCAGTACACTCTCAGAAGAACTCTTATGAGATAGGCACAGCGTAACACTGCTTTACTACTCAACATGCTCGTTAGATGATATTTCACTGGAAATATCCAACACACAAGTGAATCATGTGAGCAGGCACACAAGACGGGAAGGTCTGAGGTGGAACAACACTCCAGAAACACAGCACAGAAACAGTTCATAAGGATGCCTCCTCATTTAACATGTGGCCAGGAGATCCATCATAGACAACGAACTTCTTCCATGGCTCTTTCAGGGAGAGGGGCAGGGGCTGAGTGTCTGTTGGTTTGCATCAGGTGAATATTTTTAGATCAAATTTACTCTGACTCAGATTTGTACACAAGTGGGTGTTTGTGAAGACTACTCTTTAACTGACATATAACATATGTTTGGCAAAAACTGGCTAACCATGTTCTTCAAAGTATGTGTTTGAAAACGAGTATCTTTATACACGTTTACTTTTATCTTTCACTCTCAGAGCACTCCCTGCATGGCTCGCCCACTAATCGAGCCTTCCATTACTGCTCACAACTTTTGTCCAGTTGCTAGAATGTGCTTATCTGAGCCATCCACGTGCTGTTGTTAGTGTCCAGACACTGCCTTTTCAGCAAAGCACCTGTGGTTCTTAGCAGGAGGCATGTGGTAACATAGGGACGTTTTTTCTCCATGTTCTCGTGTAGAAAACAAGGATCTTAGAAAGGAAGAACTGCCCAGCATCCCAAATGCCAACTAAGACCCTACAAACCTAAACAACTGAATTGTCCAAACTCTGTCACCCCTGGCTCTTCACAGGCCACGTTAAGCCCATCTCTGTAACCGTCTGTACCACCTGAGCGTGCCTACCCCCTCTATATCCTACAAGAGCAATGCTCAGAAGGCTGGGATGCTGAGTTGCTGAGGAGCTCAGATCTTGTTGCCACAGCAACCAGCCTGGATGTAAAAGAAAATGCCTTGCTGGACTCCAAAGGCTAGGCTGAATCATGCAGTTGCCAGGAGCTAGGCAGAAATTACATTTCTGAGTAATGGCACATCCCATAGCAATGAACCAAAGTTTTTGAAAAAGTCGTTACTCTGTGCTATGGGGTATACTTCCTTACTGTTATTACAGTTCTTATCTGTCTGCACACTAAGATGCTTCCCAATACTGCACAATAAAAGAAAATGAAATCAGCCTCAAATTAGGAAACCGTCTGAGGTACTCCACTGGAGTCTTCATTCCTGTCTGCCTTGGAGACATCTTTTACTGACTCCGTGTTACATAAGCCAAGAGAAACATGACTCTCATTATTGAATCAAACATCAGAGCTCCTGTTCTTACAAAAGGACTGGTTGGATTTGAGGATTTGCGTATATGGGAAATTATTAGACAGAAAACAGACATTATGGTAAAGTTCATCCACTTATTTAGTTCTAGCAAGTGCTTATTGAGCATCTGCTATGCCTCAAGCACCATCGTGGGCAATGATAGTACAGCAATGACAGAAAGATACACTATTCTACCTTTGGTGAGATTGCATTGGGGGGAAAGGGATAAACAAATTAAGTGAAATATACAGTATATTAAGCCTTGGTGCATGTTATAGGACAACATAGAATGGAGGCAGGACATTGTTACAGTTAAAAGGAGGGCACAGCTGCACCCAGGGTGCCTGTGACCAGTGCAGTGGATATCTGATAAGATGCTAATGGCACCCTTCAGAGTAGCCTGATCTTCCTTCCTTCCCCCCAACTCCCATCTTAACCATTCATTTACAGCTCTCAGTGTACTTCTAAAGCCCATTCTACTGCTAGTCTCCACTGCCACCCATCACCTGAAACTGCATCACCTCCCATTTGGGAAGATCAGCCAGTGTTGACAACTTTCCTCCATCTTTGCCACCACTCCACTGCCTTCGGAAGAAGCTCTAAGTCCTTCAGGGCAGACACGGTTGCTCAGTAACCCAGCTATCACCACCTGCCTCTTCACACTACACCAACCACCTGGACTCAGTCTGAACCCACACATAGGCTACTCTCTTGCCTAGAACTTTACGGCACCTCGGAGGCTGTTCTGAAACTCCAGCTCTTTCTGCTCTTAGGCAAAATGTTTCCATAGAGCTACTTTATCTGTCTGGGAAACTGTGAAGATAATCATTGGACAGAAACTTCTAAGACCTACCTTCTCTTGGGAGGGAGCGGCCACATTGGGCAGCATTGGAATGCCATTCTGAGGTGGTGAGTATGACTAGTTCAGAAAGCCCAGTTAGCAGGCACAGCTGGATCTTAAAACAAACCTTAATCTAAAAACGGACATACTTTAAATGGGAGACACACATAACTTTAATCCTAGCACTAGAGTTTGAGACCAGGAGAATAACCATGAACCTGAGGCTACCTTGGACTACACAGCAAAAGCCTGTCCCCAAAAGTACTTCAAATGGGGACTAGAGAGACGGTTCGGCAGTAAAGAGACCAAACTGCTCTTCCGGAAGACCTGGGTTTGGCTCCCAGCACCTGAATGGTGACTGAAAGCATCTAGGATCCCAGTTCTAGGGAGACTGATGGCCTCCTCTGACTCACTGCAGGCATCAGGAATGCATTTGGGGCACAGACACACATGAAGACAAAGCATTCATACACATGAAATCAAAATAAATATTTTCAAATCAATAAAATTAAAACAGTCATCTTCTTCAGAATGGAAGAAAGAAACAACATTTCTCCATCATCCTCCGCAAGCTCTCCAAAGTCCTTAGACTGAGATGAGGAGCATCGTGCATTTTATTTTCCGAGTCCTAAGACACAGACTCCATACATCAAACCATGGGAACTTTCAGAAACAGGCAATGACCTTCTCTTGTTGATGCACGTTATTCGTCGGGTTGAAATTATAATTTTTATCGAATGTGTATGTGTCTGTGTGTTTGTATGTACAAATGTGTACTGTGCTGTGCCATGGCGGTTGGTATAAGAATGCTCTCTATAGGCTCATCTACAGGGAGTAGAACTCTTCGAAAGAATCACAACGATTAGGAGCTGTGGCCTTGTTGGAGGTTTATGTCACTGGGGGTGAGCTTTGAGGTTTCAAAAGCCCACTCGAGTCTTCCCGCAGATCAGGATGTAGAACGGTCAGCCACCTCTGCAGCACCATGCTCCCTGCCACGATGATAGCGAACTCACCTCTGAAACTGTAAGCAAGCTTCCAATTAAAGGCTTGCTGTTATGAGTTGCCCTGCTCATGGTGTCTCTTCACAGAAAAAGAACAGCAACTAAGACGGGTGCCCAGCAAGGGTAGAAGTGGGTGTCAGATCCCGGGAGCTGGACTTATAAGTGGTTGTTCGTGACTAGCCAATGTGAGTGCTGTATAGCAAGCTGCAGTTCTCCAAAAAAGCAGCAAGCGATCCTAAGCACTGAACTATCTCTCCTGCCCTAGGCTGAAATTGCTGGCCTTACAATCTGACTTCTGACTCAAAAGTCAGTGCTAGGATCCACCTTCTCTGGGCAGCCTTTTCTGCCTCTTCGTGCACATAGTTTTGTTCATCTATGCATCACAACACACCATGTTTTCAGTCTGTTGGAGCTGGTGGTATCTCATGAAACTATCATTTTTCATGCATTTTTTTATGTGATCCACGGTGATAAATTTCCAGCTCCACCACATGGTATACACAGTCACTCATGCAACATGTGCCTTCTATGTTTATTCTGTGCCAGGCCCTGTGCTAGGATCAGGCAGTGAGCTGACCAGATGTAACAGAATTACAGAAGGAATAATAACATCTTCACTAGGATAAAGAAAAACTTCATTTTCAGAAAGGGTTACTATGTACTTTATTTAGCTAGATTGCTTCTATTACCACTGACCAGGAATCACTTTTATAAAAATAATAAAGTGGCTACTCTAGATAAAAAACACAGTGAGCACCAACCAGCAAGACTCTCCCAAAGTGAGCACATGCTCACGAAGGAAATGCCAGCTTCCTGCAAGACACAGCGGCACTGCCTTTGCCTCCAGCTCTTTGTTCCACCTGCTTTGGCTGCACTAGATGTATTTCAAAGTGTAATCCTAAATTACTACCCACACTCCAGAAACAGTTACTGAGATATTTCCACACCGAATGCAGGCTTGCCTTTCCAGCCAGGGAGCCTGTCTGAAGAAAGCCCCGCAATTACATTTCATGATTAACAACTGATTAAATTAAATGTTTCATCGGAGAATGAAAGGCAAACCAAGGGCAAGGTCCTTCTCAGCAGAGAGAATATTAAATGTTTACTGGATTGAACTGAGCCTTCCTAGGTCAAGGTTCAATGTAAAATAACATTGACAGATATGACAACTGAAACATTTCTCTCACGCGTAAGGTTTTAGCTGTGATATATTTACTCTCAAAACCATGATGTTGCTTGGCAGCTTCCAATTCACAGATGTCCTTCCTTCCCCATAGGCTTCACGGGTCATGGAGAGAGGCACCTGTATTACCTCAGAACTAACATTCTGAAAATAAGGTCTCTCTACATATCTCTGGCTGTCCTTAAACTCAGTGTGTGGACCAGGATTGCTCCAAACTCACAGAGATGCACCTGACTCTGTCTCCTTACTGCTGGGATTAAAGGTACGACCCACTACACCTGACTTCTAACATTTTTTTTTAAGCAAATGAATTTAAAAATGTCAGAGTGTGATATTTTTAATTATTATTTTTTCTTTCTCAAAATGGGCTGTCCAATGGTATTAGAAGAGTGGGATTCTGGGCTTAGGCTCTGTTGCTGCAATCCTAAGAGTATCTGTAGGTCACAAAGACACTGGGAGCCTGGAAAAGGGCCGGTTCTCAGAAAAGGAATGTGGGGGTTTTGTCTGTTTGTCTTCGCCATGCTCCATTGTCTTTAAAAAGAGAAACAGTACCATCACAAACCAAGCAGTGAACCGGCCACTTTCCAGAAGAAGGTCCTCTGACTTGAAGAAGTCACCACACCTTGCTGCCTTAGCGTGTGGAGCCTCTTTCCAGCCTGTGCCCTGACCTGTTCTCTCTCCCGTGATTCTCTGCCTACCTAGGACCCCTGCCTCTCTCTCACACACACACCCCTGGCCCCCAGTACTCAGTTCTTTCGAACCACTCCCACATTTTTCTAAAGTGAACACCTCTGGGCCTGTCTATCAAACTCAAAGCGGGTAGAGACGGGATTATCAATTGATGGTCTGAGTTTTCTCCTTGGATAAGGAAATTCTGATTTTTAGCTTAAGATTTTTAACTGAGTTAGGGGCAATGGGTTGTCTTGAACTAATGCTTTTTTTTTTTCCTTCTTCTTCTACTTCCTCTTCTCCCCTGGTTTCTTCACTTGCATGTTTCATTTCCATTGTCGACCGGGTGGGAAAATATTGGAAAGCAAAGCAATATAAACAAGAGCGAAACCGAAATGGATTCCACCATGAGATGCACCTCTAGAAGGTGAATGGAAATGTGGCTTAGGTTTTGACATTTTCAAATTACTTTACTT
The DNA here is from genome assembly GCF_978045245.1 of Mus caroli. NCBI lineage: Eukaryota > Metazoa > Chordata > Mammalia > Rodentia > Muridae > Mus > Mus caroli. The sequence goes on along the minus strand of NW_028227261.1, from coordinate 138,579,539 downwards.
ACATCATACTTGTTTATTTGAGGGAGAAAGGCCCGTGCCTACACCTGACAAACAAGAGTTCAATCCTGGGAGATTGAACCAATGATAGAAGGTGAGAACCAACTTCCACGAGGTTTTGGCTTTTCAGGTATTTCCTTTTTCAGGTGCCTTTGGTTTTTGAAAAAATAACTATAGAAAACGAAGTCATTCTTGCCATGTCCCTCAAAACAAGGCACTGTGGGTGTGTGTGGGGGGGGGGGGGGGGCTTGTAAAAGGGCAATAGTGCTCAGGGAAGACTTCTTCAGAAACAGAACCAAGCCTAATCTTTCTCTTTCTGACCCACAGAATTGACAGCTATGCCCTTCAGGCTAGCTTTGACCAAGGGCTTGCCACTGCTAAATGTAGGTAAAAGGTCATGGATTTCTTCCAACATAATCTCTGGTTTCCACCTCCCAACCAAATTCCCTTGTTCACTGGACAGACCAGGGTTCCGCCAGCCTGCTACGTGTGCGGCATTCCCGGTTTATTTACAAATGAAAAGTTCCTTTGTAGAGGATTCGTTTCTCCTCCCCACCCACCCCTATTCTCTCATCTCCCAGGGCCCTGAAACCCCTGGCTTATCAAAATTAGCTGGGTCTTTCCCTCTCCCCTCACTGCGCCCCTGGAGTGCTCTCCCCAAGTCCGGGAACCCTTGTCCCCTCACCCCTCTCATTGCACACTCTGCTTCCCGGGACGCCTGGCATCTCTCATCTCCCTGCACCGAACCCGGCCCTGTTTTGGCTGCCTGTGCCCTGGCCCCTGGCCCCTGTTCTCGCGCCCTGCGTGCTCAGCGTCGCCGGTGGAAGCCTGACCCACGCCGCGCTGCCTTACCCTCTGAGGACCCGGATCGCAGGGGAGGCGGGACACCCCAGCAAAGAACGCACGGCCCAGCAGCGCCATGTCTGCAGCAGGACTCAGTCCTTAATGCCAGGGTCCGCCCCGGCCCGGAAGTCTCAGTTCAGGGCGGAGGGAGGGGCCGGGCGAGGCTGTGACCACGGACCGTCTAGCCCCTAGCCTCGGGAGGGGGCGGCTCCCGGCCTGCTCCTTGCAGTTCTCCGCTCCCTCGCAAGGGAGAATTTTGTCCAGAGGGGAACAGGTTCGTGACCAGCCCCTGCGCAATACAAAAGTTTCCCTAAACCATGCGACCTGCAGTTAATCCACCGAATGCCTTTCGGTCGGTCGCGATTACTCCTCCATGATGTAAAGCCGTGATCCATGGGAATTCCGTCGCATACCATCAGATTAATATTTTGTCCTTATAGCATGGCTTCTGTAAATGTCGGAGGGCATGCCACCGCCTATTAGAAGAAGTTTGGCTCTGACCCTCCAACCCCTTGTTTTCTTTTCTCCAATGAACGAGTGCATACTTGAACAACAAAAGCACAATTATAGTACTAGTAAATGACTTGGGATAACAGGGTTTGAAATATGCAGGGCACCACAAAAGATTACAACTTTTCAGACTTGAAAAAATATTTATTTATTTATTTTTGTGTACACGAAAACACTGTAGCTGTCTTCAAACAAACACACCAGAATCGGAACCCATTACAGATGATTCACCATGTGGTTGCTGGGAATTCAACTCAGGACCTCTGAAAGAGCAGTCAGTGTTCTTAATCATTTGGAGCCACCTCTCCAGCCCGGCTTGAAATATAAAAAAAAAAAGAAAAAAAAAGTCTACCTTATTAGGAAAAAAAAATCCTTAAAACTATCTGTCTTGATTTGTTTTCCTGGCGGTATGATAAAACACTCTGGGAGTGAGGTAATTCACTGGCGAAGTAACTTGCGTTCAAGCCCAAGTTCCATCGCTAGGACTCACAAGGTAGAAGAGGAGAGAACCAACCCCAGCAAGCTGTCTTCTGAGGTCTGCACAAATGCCTTTGAACACGAAATAATAAATCTATTTTAAAATTTTAAACACTTTGAAAAAATAGGAGAAAGTGTTCATTTTAGCTCACAACTCCAGGTCCGTCATGACGGGTAGTCGAGAGAGCAGGAGCTTGAAAATGTGCTCACACTGTGTTGGAAGACAGGCAGAAGCCATGAATGTATCTGCCAGTAATCAGGTCTCTTCTCCACCTTGTACAGTCCAGGATCTCCAGCCTGGGAAATAGTCCTGTCCAAAATGAAGATGGGTCTTTCTACATCAGTTAACACAATCAAGATAACTGCCAGGCCTCAAAGGCCAGTCTGTTATATGATTCTTTCAAGCTCACAGTTAAAAACAATCCGTGCAGCTCTGCTACTTATCAGCCTGACACCCAACCTCATTATTTTTAGGCAATAAATGTCCACCTTTGCCCAAAAGGCTCATAACCATGTCATAACGTGAAATGTATTCAGTCTAGCTTTGAAAGTCCCCATTGTCTTTAATGACTATAGCACTTTAAAATTCCAAAGACTTAGGTCATAAACAAGTTACATACTCCCAACACAGAATAAGAAATCCTATTCAAAAATGGAAGAACCAGGATATAATACTGAATGAAATGGAGACATGACCACTCCTGGGTGTAATTGAGAAGAAGGTTTTTATTGCAGATATGAGAAAGAGAACAACCCAGAGGCATCTGGAAGAGTCCAGACTGAACATGGCCAGCAGAATAGACAGGACCATGAAAGGAGCTGGGGTAGAGAGAGAGGGAGGAAGAGGGAGGGGCAAGAGAGAGACCAGGATGGGTAGAATTAACCCATGTTCTTGACCAAAAATACCAAATGAATGTCCCTTCTCCAGTTCCTTACAGAGTCACTGCTCACCTCTGAAGTCTCATAAGCTGGTCCCCACTAGCCACACTCCTCTCAGCGTTCTTGTCGTCCAAGATCCCATCAGAATGGTCAGCATTCAAGGCTTCTTCTAACTGCAAGGTGCAAGTTCTTTCACATTCCAGCCACAAAATATGCTAAGAGCCACATAGTCAGGTGCATCTCAATGACTCACTTCTGTTACCAATTGCTGTCTTAGCTTTTATTCCCCATTTCTGAAGAAAACACTCTCGTGGATCAAAAGATAACAATGGTAAGAAGACCACTATGCAGACATACATTTTCAGGCAGGCTATATGCTACTCTCTAAAGGCTCTAAAACAGCTTTCAGGGAGGAGAGCAGCTCTGACCAGGTAATTGACAGCCCCATTTAGAGTAATTCTTAAGAGAAAAGACACTTTTTATTTTCACAGAGTTTAACCAGAAACTCTCCGTTAGATGATAGTATCTTTATCTTCTGGGAAGTTTAGAACATTAGTCCTCACCCACCAGAATATCAGAATGTGCAGGTTTAAGATGGAGAGATAGCTCAGGAGTTAAGATCCTGTGCTACTCTTACAAAGGGCAGAGTTTGGTTCACAGTAGCCCTGCTGGCCTATAACCACCTGTACCTCCGGCTCCAAGGAGTTCACCACCCTCTGTAGTATTCATGTGTGCATACCCATACAGAAATATATGTACATACATAATTTAAAATGCTTTATCAGAAAGAAGCTGCTTTCCCCCAAGGGACTTCAACAAAACCCCCTGCCTTCACTTTCTCTCTTTCCTATCAGATTTTAAATTCTAATGAGTCAATTACGATAAAAAAGAAATTAATGTACTAGAGACCAGCAAGAAGATTGAGCAGGTAGAAGTAGTTAGCACAAAGGCATAAGAGTCCCTCAGACACATACAAAAAGTTGGATCTAAGGCATGCATCTTTATTCCAAGCATGTTTGTGGTGAGGGGAGAAACAACAAAGAAAGGACAGTCACCTGGAAGCTTAGGGACAGCTAGCCTGGAGTATGAATGGGACAGAGAAAAGAAACTCTGCCTCTGCTCCGCCTCTGCTCCAACCTCCTCATGGTTACCTTGTGAAACTTTGGTGGGTATATTAACAGACAGCCTACCTCCACCAACCTCAAAGCTAAGACTGTTATCAAATAGCATCTAACACCCACAGCAGCAGGCATCTTCCTGTTTTGCTATTACCCACGCCTGATATTTCTGCCACTGCACTTGAAAAATGCCTTGGTTTTGTACCATTCTTTTCTTCTGGGAGTATGAGAATTTCATGACATGTGACTATTGAAGGCTGGACTGATCTTAGAGACCCTGATGTATGGATAAGTAGCACAGCATTTTCAAAACCAGGAACGTGCTTGGCAGAGCCTTTGTCTGAGGCCCTGATGTATAGAGAAACAAAACAAAAACAAACAAGCAAAAACAACAAAAAATACCAGCTCCTTCTCTAAAACCAGGAATGTGCTTCACAGAGCCAGTAATAGCCTGGGACCAGGGCCCTTGGGGAATGTATGGCTTCAGATCCTGACAGCCCAACTCTTCTGTGCTAAAGGGTTGTTATCAGTAGCAAGGCCATTGTATGCTCAATCTGCACTGATCTGTGTTCCACTTGTGCAAGATTGCTTGATTAGCCTCCTGCTGATTTTGTCCCATTGTATGACAGAGTCTGCTGGCTTTGCCACATTTCTCCCCTGGAAATAGTATAAGATGCTGTACTTCTTAATAAACTTGCTTGGCATAAGATGTAGCTTCTGCAAGACCTCCAAGTCCCCCCTCCCCCTTTAAAAATCTTCTCTACTATCCTCTTTATCTTTGGATCTCCTGATCTTCCTTCTAAGGACTCTGACAATGGAAAAGGAGCTGCTGAATCAGGTCCTGTGCCCATGTTGGAACACCGCATGTTTTGGAGTAACCTGAATCTATTGTAAGATTGCTGAACCTGAATACAAAGCTTGTAGCCTACAATGTCAGACAGCTTTCCTGAGCTTGGTGCAAAATGGAGGACTCCCTTTTCTTAGTGGGACTTCCTCTTCACTCCCTGATCTGGGGAGTCTGACCCCCTCATCTTCTACCTGAGGGATGTCACATACAAAATTACAGGTTCAACTTCCTCTCTCCAGATAAGAACCTCGCCATGCAGATGAGACATTCCCAGTACTTTAAGGTCTAGCCAATGATTTACATCCACCATGAATGAATCCATCCTTCCTATTCTCCAAGCTTCACATAGCCCTTGTTTACCCTGAATAAAGTATTTGTGCACAAGCCGTTTCACCAAATATCATCTAAGAGCGCTGTAACACCGAAATCCTCAGAGAAACTGTCTCCCTTAGGACTCGCTGGTCTCTGCGGGCATGGGATCCTACTGAACCACCCATTCGGTGGCGCCTGAACATCTCCCCAAGGGACGATTCGGAAGTGGAACCTCATTGGTCACTAATATTCCCTTGGTGTCCTATTTTGTTCTCTGTTGCTGTAGTAAGCACATGCAACATGTAGAGGGAGGGGTTTATCTGGCTTACAGGTGGCCATCCATCGTGGAGGAAGCCAAGTCAGGGACTCAAGGCAGGAACACAGACCATGTAAGAACACTTCTCACTGGCTTACTTTCTGTGGCTTACTTTTCAGCCACGACCTGCCCAACTGGTACCTTACCCAGTGAGTGGGCTGTCCCACATCAGTCAGCCATAATGCCTTACAGACATGCACATAGTCCAATCTGATGGAGACAACACCTCAGTTAGATTCCTATTTCCCAGATATGTGTTAGTTTGTGTTAGGATGACAAGAACTATGATACTTTGAGATGAAAGCTGCTATTTTGAGTGAACAGACCATTGCTAATTCTCATCTGATATTATCCTGTGATAAACACTGTCTTCTACATTGTCTATTCTGTCTCCTCTGAATTGATTTGACCAAGAATCTAAGCAGTAGGGTTTAACTTCAATATCTGAGCATATATTTCTCTTGAAAGCTAACATTTATCAATGTTGTTTTGAGTGTGTGTGTGTGTGTGTGTGTGTGTGTGAGAGAGAGAGAGAGAGAGAGAGAGAGAGAGAGAGAGAGAGAGAGAGAGAGAGAGTCAGTCCAGGGTCAGCACTCTTTATATACACAACCCTAATCCTCACAAGCACCTACAAAGTATATGGGATAGCTTTGCATCACTATAAGAAAATACCTAAGCTAAACAGGTTGGGGTTGGGAAGACTTCTGCAAGTGTCAGCATGGTGACATCAGGCTGTTCTGTACTCTGTAGGCATAACGCTTTTGTGTGTTGTGTAAAGATTATCCTTGAATTATTCAAATGCTGACTTCTCTGCCCCCACGTCTCAGACATGGCATTGGAACGCTTATTCTAAGAATCTCCTGTCTCAAGTTTGTGTAAACATTGTTCCCTGTTTATTCTTATTTGGGTTTTGGTTTGTTTGTTTGTTTGTTTGTTTGAGACAGAGTTTCTCTGTGTAGCCGTGGGTGTCCTGGAACTTACTATGTAGACCAGGCTGGCCTCGAACTCAGAAATCCACCTGCCTCTGCCTCTGCCTCTGCCTCTGCCTCTGCCTCTGCCTCTGCCTCTGCCTCTGCCTCTGCCTCTGCCTCTGCCTCTGCCTCTGCCTCTGCCTCTGCCTCTGCCTCTGCCTCTGCCTCTGCCTCTGCCTCTGCCTCTGCCTCTGCCTCTGCCTCTGCCTCTGCCTCTGCCTCTGCCTCTGCCTCTGCCTCTGCCTCTGCCTCTGCCTCTGCCTCTGCCTCTGCCTCTGCCTCTGCCTCTGCCTCTGCCTCTGCCTCTGCCTCTGCCTCTGCCTCTGCCTCTGCCTCTGCCTCTGCCTCTGCCTCTGCCTCTGCCTCTGCCGGGATCAAAGGCGTGCACCACCACTGCCGGGCTATTCTTATTTGTTAATAAAAGCTCATCAGCCAATGGCTGAGCAGGGCTGGACTTACGACTTGATCGGGGTGGGGAGGGGGCAGATTCATCATGTGGGAAGGGTCCCAGGGACACCCATAGGAAAAACCTGAAGGACAAAAGTCCAGATCGATGCTAAAATTCAAGAATCTGAAAGATTTTGACTGTGAGGTAGCCAGATTAGTTTAGAGGATTAGAAAAGATTAATAACTACTCAGACATTGTCAGTAGCGCTTACCAAATAAACCCCATAGTCTCTGTCTCATTCATTTGGAAGCTAGCCAGGATGAAGAAGCAACTGGTACTTAAAAATTGAAATAACACTACTCTATTTTTCTACACTGTGTGAAAGAGTGGTTTTTCAGAATGTTCCATGTCCTGAGAGTTTCCATTTTGGGGGCAGAATTTGACCTGGTTTTGAGTGCAAACAGGGAGTAGGATGACTACATTTGTTCTGGCACTACCCCCAAGGCACATACTGAGAAGTAACTTATTCATAAAAGTAAAGAGGGTACCAACCTACAGACTTGTCAAAGTAAATTGGGACCATATGGTCACATCGGCATATTAAAATCACACTGAGGAAACCATGCCCAAGAACTTTCCAAGTCAGCAGACTCAGGAGTGTGTGCAACACCCTGGCTATAAACCCCACAGAAGAGAACACCTGACAGTTTGAAGTTGAGAGCCTCACCAAACTGTCATCGGACCACCTTGAGTATATGTCAAGGGACTGGCAGGAAAGAATTCTCAACTCTGTGTGTGTATGTGTACACATATTGTGTATATGTGCCTGTGTTGTGTGTGTGTACATATTGTACATATGTGCATGTGTTGTGTGTGTATATACTATACATATGTGCATGTGTTGTGTGTATGTGTACACGTGTTGTGTTTATGTGTGAATGTGTTGTATGGATGTGTACACGTGTAGATCGTGAATCAGGAAGAAACACGTTTAATCTGAGCCACGCCATCTTCTGGAAGCTTATATAAGGAAATGGAAGAAGGAAGCACTTGCCCTTTGCCTGCTTGCCTCACCTTCACTGGCATGAGAGCTCATTTCAAGATTCCCGCATTGACTAAAGACCATCCAACTTTGTGGGCTGAGCAACTTTTGGATTCTTGGACTTTCTGTTCATAGCCAATGTTGCATTTAGTTGGACTGCAGTCTGCGAGTGATTCTAATAAATCCCCTTCATGTATGCATATATATATATATATATATATATATATATATATATATATATTCATTCTATAAGTTCTGCTACTCGAAAGAACCATGACTAGTGCAGAGTTAGTGTGAGGTCATCACAGTTGGAAGCAGACAGGCGTGACAATAGAGCAGTAGCTGAGAGCTTTATATCCTGATCTTGTTGGGGTCTGGGAATTGCCACACAAACCACTCAGACACCGATCCCAGTCAAACAGGGATGGTTTATTGAACACCACAACCTAAGACTAATCAGGCTCAGGAGCTGAACCATGGCCCTGAGTTAAGGTCCTACCGGGCTTTTTAAGCCTGAGAGCTACAAACATCTGTCCAAAGTTACTCTACCAATTAGGATTTCGGAATAGGAAGTCTCCTTAGGAACATATGTTGTACATTTATCCTGTTACCATTGGTTGGAAAATCCAGCTGTGGCAGGGGATTTTTCCTTGTCCAACATTCATGTCTTAACTTGCCAACCAGGATGTCAGCTACCCACATACACGTCTCTTTCTGCCATGTAGGATGTCAGTTCCCAGGGAGGCCTTGGGAACTTAAACTTTACTTGACCACTACTCAAAATGAAAGTCTTATATTAAATAGTTTCTTATATTTCTTATATTGAGGTCCATCCCAGGGGCAGCTTATAAAATCAAATACCATAAAACCTTATACATGGGTGCAGGAAGAGCTGCTGGTTGGGTGATTCAGGTCCAAGTTTATTGTGGTAACTATACAAAGCAGTGCTACTGACTTCTATCATGACTAGTTTCTGATGGCACAAAACATAACAGAATATGTAGTCAGCTTGCATTAGAAAGTTTCCTAGTAACAGCAGAACATATGAGAAGGTTTCCTTATAATGGCAGGCTAGCCAAGTAATAGTTACCTAAGCCTTAACATTTTGCCTAGGCCTTAGCATTCCATCTAGGGCTTAATATTTTACCTAGGCCTTAACAATCTACAGTTGTCAAGCAGAGAGAGAGAGAGAGAGAGAGAGAGAGAGAGAGAGAGAGAGAGACTTTAAAGCCCACTGCCAGCAGCACACTTCCTCCAACAAGGACATACCAACTCTAACAAGACTACACCTCCTAATTCTTCCCCAAAGATTCATCAATTGAGGACTAAGCATGCAAATACACGAGCCTGGAGGCCATTCTCATGTAAACCACAATGGAGGGCAAAAGATATGAAGGGATACACACACACACACACACACACACACACACAAAACAAATAAATGGGAAAAGATTTTCTTTCTTTCTTTCTTTCTTTCTTTCTTTCTTTCTTTCTTTCTTTCTTTCTTTCTTTCTCTTTCTTTCTTTCTTTCTTTCTTTCTTTCTTTCTTTCTTTCTTTCTTTCTTTCTTTCTTTCTTTCTTTCTTCCTTCCTTCCTTCCTTCCTTCCTTCCTTCCTTCCTTCCTTCCTTTCTTTCTTTCTTTCTTTCTTTCTTTCTTTCTTTCTTTCTTTCTTTCTAGACAGCGTCTACAATGTAGTCCTAGTTGTCCTGGAATTCACTGTGTAGACCAGCTAGCCTTGAACTCACAGAGATCTGCTTGCCTCTGTATCCTGAGTGCTGGGATTAAAGAAGTGTACCAACACACCCAGCTGGGAAGAAAGTTTCTTAGTGGCCTTTTAGATGTAGCTGAAGATCATATACATGATACAATCATGCCATGATCACCCTAGGACACTTCAGAGGTGCAATCCTTTTCTCAGAAACGCACACCCATGCTTTTGGATATGTCCTATCCTTTCCCTGAGTACCTCTATGTTAACTCCTACATTTAAATCTGTTTAAACATTTCTCTCAAACAAACTCCAAATCTGCTTTATGAAATTCTTTTCTGCAGTGGAGTTAAGGATCCAGCTTGGTCTGAATGGCAGAACCTAAAGGATAAGGCAGCCCACAGGCTGCTGACCCCAGATCTGGGCTGCTTCATTCTGCTCCTCTGCTGACAGGGTAACTGATTAAAACTCTGTGATTTCCAAGAGTTGAAATGTTATAAATCCAAAGTCAAATTATCTTAGGCTACCTTTAATGCCCTTAATAGCCACTTAGTGCACCCACTTCTGTGTCTGACTCGACAGCTTTGTACCAGTTAAATCCTTTTAACATGTATTAACAGACAACTAGCTTCCAGCAACAGAAGAGCTACAATGTATTGCTCTGACCTGCAGGGATAATCAGAGGCAATCCAGGGCAAAGGGAGTGAGAGAGTCGGAGGGAAAGAGACAGCAGGAAGAATTAAAAGAATTAAAGCAAGTCAATCATACTGATCAAGTTCTGAAAAACTTTATTCAGGAGTGGCAATATAAGCATAAGCAAGAGGAGTCTCTAAGGGGGCTCCCTGGAGGTCAGGTGGCCATTTTCAGCTCCTGGAACCAACGGTCACAGAGTCCTCTTTACTCACAAACATTCTTACTGTTAGGACCACGACTGTTCTCTCAGGATTGTTTATGTAAGCTAGAAAATTTCCACAAGGCCAAGGCTCCTGGCAATGTATTACACCTTTCTCTCTCTCCTTTGCTGTAACCTGCTTACCTGGTATTTTCACCAAGGAATATTGATTTAGGACTCTCTTCTGTTCTGTAATTATAAAAGGTTCAGGAAACTATGTCTGTGTTGGAACGGGGTACAACCTGTGTGTATATGTTGAGGTGATGATCACTCATATTTGACTTAAGAATATAGTATCTTTTGTTCTTTGTGAAGTGAGAACATCTATGTCAGTTACCTGCCTCCTCAGAGTAGAACTCACCTCAAGTTTGCTCTACCTCCCAATAAGTTTAAAGCACTTAGAACATGCCGTGGCCTAGAAATAGACAGGAAATGCTCACCGTTATCCTGCCTGTGGAGGATGGTTGCTAGGCCAGAATGACGTGACAGGAACTGACAGTGAGGTTGTAATATCATGTCTTTTTTTTCATGGTCTCCCATGTTGTAATCCACTAGTAAGTTGAAGAGGAAAGTAAACAACCGACCTTAGGTTTTTGTTGTGTGGTTCTTTTTGTTTGCTTTGGAGCAGAGTTGAAATGGAACTTCAACTGTCCTGATTGAGTGTTGTTTAGAAGTTCCTGAAGGACTGGTTAATTCCGTGTCAGCTTTATAAAACCCATATGCAGTACCTGTGCACATTTGTGATTAGCATTAAATCAAGGCTCAAATCTTCTGGGGTGAGGAAAGCGTTTCAAAGCAGTTGTCAGTGCCTCACAGCATTGCAGTATAGGCACAATTAAGAATAAGAAGCTTAGCAACTGAGCTGGGCCTGGTGGCACACACCTTTAATCCTAGTGCTTGGGAGGCAGAGGCAGAGGCAGGCACATCTCTATTAGTTCAAGGGCAGCCTGGTCTACATAGTTCCAGGCAAACCACGGCTACATAATGAGACTCTCCCAACAAAACAAAACAAAACAAAAGAACAGCAAGCTTAATTTTCAAGCTCAGTTCTCTATGTTGCATATAAAGGAAGAGGTCCCTTAGTGTAAACGGTTGATTGTCCACTAAGTGTTAGATTCTATGGGTTTCCAGATTCTTACAAACACAGACCAAAAATACTATTTTAAAAAGTATTTCTGCAGAACATGTATAGATTATTTTTCTTTAAACAATAGAACCAGACAACTGTTTAAATATCACTTACATTTTCCTATATATCACATGTAATCTAACAGTCAATTACAACTATGTGGGAAGATTTCTGTGCTGACAATCAAAACCAATGATGCATGCATGCTCTGTAAGAGCTCATCTACTCTGCTTGTAGCTGTTTCAGCTCCATACTTTAGCTTCCCAGATCCTTTGATGTCTCTTGCTGTGTTTCTGTAACTCCATTGCAGCCATTCTTTTTTTTTTTTGGATAGGATTTCTCTGTGTAGAAAAGGGTGGCCTTGAACTCACAGAGACTCACCTGCTCTGCCTTCCGAATGCTGGAATTAAAGGTGTGCATCACCACACCCAGCAGTTGAAGTCATTCTTTAATGGACACACACCCTTAATGTATGATTTATTAATATTACAACTGGATTAAAAAACCCATTTGCCGGTGCTGGAGAGATGGCTCAGTGGTGAAAATTAACTGCTCTTCTAAAGGTCATGAGTTCAATTCCCAGCAACCACATGGTGGCTCACAACCATCTGTAATGGGATCCGATGCCCTCTTCTGGTGTGACTGAAGACAGCTACAGTGTACTCATATACATAAAATAAATACATAATTAAAAGTGGGGGGAGATGGATGGCTCAGCGGTTAAGAGCACTGACAGCTCTTCCAGAGATCATGAGATCAAATCACAGCAACCACATGGTGGCTCACAACCAACCATCTGTTATGAGATCTGATGCCCTCTTCTTAAGTGTCTGAAGACAGCTACAGTGTACTTACATGTAATAAAAAATAAATCTTAAAAAAAAAAACTGTTTGCCAGTGATCAACTATTAAGGGAAATTGGGACTACTTGGCAAAAAGCTTGTGGATTTATTGTTATTCAGTAAATTCTGACATTGTATAAAGATGTAAACATGGTTCTGGTATAATACACTCAGGACACAGTGGAGAAGATTAAACATATTTTGACATGAAATCTTCATCTTGACTGATACTACAAATGATGTAACTTTTGAAAATACAGAAAATAATACACTCAACAGCACTTTGATACATTTAATTTAAAATCCACATTACTTCCGAGATTTTTAAACATCACAGTTCGTTGATTAAAGCGTCCGAGTTCAGTCCATCACATTCCTACCAGGACGCTTTCCGCGCTGCACTGCTGCATCTTCAGCACTAGGTGGCGCCCCCATCGGCGGCGCGCTCTGGCCGGTTCCCGCCTTTCCGAAGAACTTGTCAGAGTCCTGGGAACGCGCACGTCCGGGAGCCCGCGCCGGTGCAGCCGGGTGACCGCGCAGGCTGGGCAGCTGCGGTTGGCGTCGCATGTCGCGGGGTTCTGAGACGCCGGCCCCATGTGGAAGCTGCTCCCGGCCGCCGGTGCGGCTCCAGGTAGGCGCGTTAAGGAGGCGGCGGGGAATTCTTTCGCGGGAGCGGCCGCGGGGCGGTGGGGGCAGGGAAGCAGTAGAGCGCGCCTGCGCTTCCGGTCCGTCCTTCTCGCCTTCCGGCGGACGCCTAGGCGGCCGGAGCTGACTGGACACGGAAGCTGGGTGGTGGGAACCGGGATGGCAGCCCACCGTACTTCGGACGGTGGGGTGTGCGCGCCCAGGTTAGACCGGCTCCAGCTAGGCTGCGAACCGAGGGGAAGAACCACGCGGAGTTACCCAGGCGCCCAGCCAAGGCTGGGGACACACGCAGACCAGAGCGTAGTTAGGAGAAACCACGTGACACCAGGGGATCGCTTTAAGTTTTCAGAATTTCCCCTCAGGGAAAAGTCCTCCGCCCACACATTTTTACGCAGTTAAAAAGTTATCACGTGTTAAGTGGTTGTCCCCTTAAGTCACTGGTGATGGGAGATTATGTACTTGCCTGCGACTCTATCTTGTTTGCGGGGAACTTAAAGAAGATGCAGTTTACTAACAGTATAAGGGGAAGGATAAAGTCTGAAAGATTATCTATGTGGGTTGGGGTACTGCAAGGGTAGAACGCGACTTTGTGTTAAGGAGTGTGGAGGACTCTGAATAATTAGCCTTGAGCCTAGCTAACTCTATGAGTTTCTGTAAAATAGAAAATTTCTAGAGGTGGTGGCGCAGGCATATAATCCCAGCACTTGGGAGGTGGAGGAAGGAGGGTTAAAAGTTATCAACTACCTACGTTTGAAGCCTGCGAGCTACATGAGAGCCTGTCTCTCATGTGCTTTTAGGCTGTAGTTCAGTACTCACCTGGGTAGCACTTTATTAACATGCTAGCAGAATAAATATGCTTCTAGAACCAATATCACAGATGCATTTCGGAATCAGACGCTAAGGGATTAGTTTTTAAGTAAGGTGGTTACAGTAGAAACTCACAGAATATTTATTTATCTTCCTTGAAACCGTCCAAGTTCCTCTCTGCTAAACTGAGGGTGATAGTTCCTGCCTGTAATCCCAGCTCCTGAGAAGCCGAGGCTGGTGGATGTTGAGTTTGAGGACAGCTTAGTTAGTGAGACTTCCTCTCAAAAATGAAATAAAGCAAACAGAATTCTCATTGACAGTACTTAACTCAAACGGTTCAGAAGGATGCCAGGGATCTGCTGGACTCTTCCTGTTTGTCTAATTGTGATAATTACTCTTCCAAGTGTAATAGAAGCCCATGCCTCCAAATTCCACAGGTCACCAACATGTCTGCTATTACTCTGCCGGTTGCTGATTTACAACTTATTTTAGCGTTTTATTGATCTTTGGAAATTTCATATCATGCACTTCAACAGCTCATCTCCTCATCCTTCCATATCCACCCTCCACCCTCTGCCCTTGCAACCTTCCCCTCACAAAAGAAAACAAAACAAAATCTCACCCTGAAAACTTCACTGTGTCATGTAGTATACCCTTTTGGCCAAACAGCTTTCCTTGCAAATGTTCATTGCTATGAGTTGGTCTGGTTTGAGTCCTCTGTCTCCTGCTATACTATCAATACTGGATCTTCTTGGATATCCGGTTGTTGCCCTTTGCTGTGGAGGTCCTGCATCTTTGGATCTAGAGGACCAGCCCATTCCTGAGCTCCAACAGCTCATCAATGGAGTAGATGTTGAGGTAAACCAACTCAAAGCCCTGGATCTGGGCCTGGGTTGTAGCTGAGTTGGTCAGCCTGACAGCTCCAAAGTGCGGTAGGTGCTGAGGGGTGGAGCCAGCTCTGCACAGCCCTTGGCATGGCATCAACATGGCCCTAGCTGGCAGCCCAGACCAGGGATGACCACATGACCTTTGGTGGTAACATGGTCCATGCACATCAACACAGGTCCCCACTGCTGCAGGGCCATGGACCCAGGCATGGCTTTAGGTGGTGTAGTGGGCTACTCACATCAGGCCATTCTTCACTACTTTCCAGTCTCCAGTTCCACCTTTCTTCATTGTACCACATCCTTCTGCTTCTCTTTCTCTCCATCTCTCCTCCACTTACTTGTTCATCGTACTTGCACCTGGGCCTCTGGGGTGTCTTCTTAATGGTGCCTGGGAGAGGTTATCTTCGAAGTGCTCCTTCCTACCAGTGCCTCTTTGCACTGGGTAGGAGGCTTGTAACAACTTTTTTTTTTTTAATTAGTAATTTTCTCACTGATTTAAAATGCAACTGTTAATAGTAAAACAAAAGTCTTCCTAAGGTATAGTTGCATCTAATCTGATCTTAATTGTATTAATTTAGAGTTGTTTTTTATTTCTTTTCCTGGTCCATTGAAATATCTTTTAATGACTATAGCTTTTTGGCAAATTTTGCAATCTAACAAGGCAAATTTCTTTATATGATTATAAATTTCAGCATCCTAAGAGCACTGGCTACCCTTCCTGAGGATCTGGGTTCAAGTCAGCTGTACTCTGAATCCTCTGGATTTTGAGCACTGCATGCATGTGCTGCACAGACATTACAGACATACATTCAGGCAAATGCTCATACATAGAAACTAAAAGTAAATAAAATAGTTTTTGATATTTTTTTCTTACCAGCCTTCCTTTTTTTTTTTTTTTTGAGAGGGTCTCAACCATATCAGCCTGGCTGGCCTTGAACTCACTGATCTGGCTATGCCTCCTGAGTGCTGGGGTTAAAGGCATGTGCTTTTTAAGGTCCAGCTTACTTGCTTTATTTTTAAGATATTTTCCCAATTACATTTTAAAATCATTTAATCAACTCCAAAATCTATAGTGTGATTTTGTTTTGTCATATATTAAATTTATGTTATGTTGGAGGGAGTACTGGTTCAGTATTGTTTTCCCTTTGTAAAATGATAAAAGGCTCCCAGGTATTTAGATAACCTTTCACGTTCTTCAGTGAGGCTTTATTAGGAAGAAGCACATGGAGCTAGAAAGATGGCTCAGCAGTTAAGACCATTTCTTATTCTTGTAAAGAACTCAGGTTCAGTTCCCAGCATCCACGTGGTGACTCAAAACCATCTATAACTCCACGTCCTGGGAAATCCGATGCCCTCTTATGACTTACAGGGGCAGCAGACACATTCATGATTAGAGATGGTACAGGATCCTGTGCACACAGAGAAGCACGAGGCAAACTGGGAAAGTTGGACATGAAGGCCTACCTCTTCAAAGGAAGGAGAGACTTGTCAGATTCCACTTGGAATGCTGGGGAAAGTAGTTCACTTCAAAACCTGCTGGGCTTTGCTATCTGTGGGGCCAGTCTCCCAGAGTAGAATGTTTGTTTATTCCAAACCCCTCCCTAAATCTCCAGCATTGCTTCTCAGTCCATTAAAGCCATCCATATGCGCAATGTAGCTTGTACTTTCCAACAGCCTCAGTGACGTCTGTTAGCCTGGGGCCAGGCTAATCCTGACTCCTATAGATAGTATGTTACCTCAGCCGGTCTCCCTAGATCCTTATCTTTCTTGAGCATTTTTTCTGAGTCAACAGAACCCATCTTTGCGGAAGAAGGCATGTGTACTTTGTAAGGAGTTTCACTGTAAACAGGTCTTAAGCTTTGTTGTACACATGGGGCTGGGCTTATTGTCATCAGGAAACTATTATTCAAAGTTGTGCTGAGCTTAAATATGGCTAAAATCAAGACTCTAGAGGTTTGTACC
Organism: Mus caroli; assembly: GCF_978045245.1. Classification (NCBI taxonomy): domain Eukaryota; kingdom Metazoa; phylum Chordata; class Mammalia; order Rodentia; family Muridae; genus Mus; species Mus caroli. The sequence goes on along the minus strand of NW_028227261.1, from coordinate 138,562,966 downwards.
AGCACTGGCTAACTAAGTCAAGCTGAACCGAGCTTCATTTTTGCCTTTTTATGGATTGTTCTGCTTCCGGTTGTAGAACTGGCAGGGACCCCCCCCCCCCCACGATGTACATATGTACATGTAGACAAAACACATAAAATAAATCTAGCAAAATGTATTAAAAGAAACTCACATATGATGTATATAATTTATATAAATAATCGCATGCAAAATGTCAAGTTGCTTAGCATTTAAGTAGCAAGAGTTTGAGTTATTTGCAATAAATATACAGTATGTCCTGTATCATGAATGCCTGTGTGTGTGTGTGTGTACCTTACATTCATTTACTTCTGTCTTCCCTCAGGAGAACCATACCGACTTTTGGCTGGCGTGGAGTACGTTGTTGGGAGGAAAAACTGTGGCATTCTGATTGAAAATGATCAGTCAATCAGTCGAAATCATGCTGTCTTAACAGTAAACTTTCCTGTAACCAGTTTGGTATGCTGCTAACTTTATTTTACTGTTTTTGTTTGTTTTAAGATTTATTTATTTTATGCATATGAGTGTTGTATCTGCATGGACACTTACATACCAGAAGAAAACATCATGTCACATTATAGATGGTTATGAGCCATCACATGGTTGCTGGGAATTGAACTCAGGATCTCTGGAAGAACAGCCAGTGCTCTTAACAGCTGAGCCATCTCTCCAGCCCCTATTTTACTATTACTTGTTAGAGATTAGACAAAACAAAACAAGACCCAACAGAAAACCTCACACATAGTTAGGGATTCTAGTTGTCTTTATTTTGTCTTTATTTTGAAATAGGATGCATCTATTTGAATAGTTTACTTTTTTTTCTGGTGATTTTGAAATTCAGAGAGTATTTGTTAGAAAACATCCTGTCCTTCATCATAGTGATGGACTACCTAAGATAAGCAGAATAAAGAGGGGCATACAGACTTTGGCTCAAGATTTCAATCTGTGGTCTTTTTGCTCATCATTTTGGAACTGTGGTCCATGCCATACACCATGGAACACTTATAGGAGATTACTTCCATCCTTACAGCTAAGAAACAGTGCAAAGAGTGGAGGCCCCAGAACTTCTTCCAGGTTGTATGCAGCTGTACGGACACTGGCTTTCCCTGTGGAGCACATTTTCAGAGTAGGAATTGATATATGTTACAAGGGAAGATGACTTACCTGTGCCTTTTAGCTCCACTGAATGGATCTCAGTATGTTTTATCACAACCATAGGTGGTAAGGGTGATGAAGTATTTTTAGCTACCTGTGCTTATGTTAGTATTTGTGATGCAAGAAAAGCTATTATTTTGTGCACAGAGTACATATACATTCTGGATATGCTCAGAAAAATTCAGGCTTTAAATCTGTTTTTTTTTTTTAGGGATGGAGAAAATGATTATTATTGAAATTCATCTAGAAAAAAATAAAACAGTTGCATTCAGTCAGAAACTCTAGCCTTTTAACCTCGTATTCTCATTGGGTTATTTTTTAATGATATGATTTTGGTAGTGTAAAAATTGTGTAGAAGAGGATACACATGGCATGTTAAGCACAAAGCAGTCTACACCAAAGGAAAAGCATCAGCAAGAATGGGCTTGAGTGCCTCAGGACATGCAGTCTTAGCAGTGAGATCTGTTCTCTGGGTAAGGCTTGGCTTTAAGAAATGACCTTAGGGGAATGCTAGCTGAGTGACTTCCCTGAAGTCCACCTAACTGGAATCGTTGTCTGTCTACTTAGTTCCTACTTCCCCAGAAAGTTAGTAATGTTGTGAGATCTACCCCGTAACTACCAAGTAGTGAACGACTTTGAATCATTTGTTGATTTTTTTTTCAGAGTCAAACAGATGAAATTCCTACATTAACAATAAAAGATAACTCTAAGTATGGAACCTTTGTTAATGAAGAAAAAATGCAGCCTGGTCTTTCCTGCACTTTGAGGACAGGAGATAGAGTTACCTTTGGCGTGTTTGAAAGTAAATTCAGGTAAGATGTTTCAGAGTTGAACTGAAATCGACAGCTGTGTTTGAAATTCTAAGAGACTTCGGAGAATAAATTGTAATGGTGTAACTCAATGAGGTTTTGTGGGCCCTGACGATTGTAACAGGGAACTCAGCTTGTTTGGGTCCTCACTGGTTACATTGTCACCTTAATTGGTGTCATTGCTTTTTCTTCATTAGGACTCAAGACTGAAGAACTGATCATTTCTTAGGCAAATACATTAAAATTCAGATGACTGCTATTTTAAAGCCTCGTAAGTTGCTGTCACCAGCTCCACGGTCTAACGTGATGTAACTTATTTTCACTTGCAGAGTAGAATACGAGCCCTTGGTTGTTTGTTCTTCTTGTTTAGATGTCTCTGGGAAAACTGTTTTAAATCAAGCTATTTTACAGCTTGGAGGACTTATGGCAAACAACTGGACGGAAGCATGTACCCACCTGGTCATGTCGGCAGTTAAAGTCACCATTAAAGTAGGTTGGAAGTCTCTGTGTCCAGATCAAGTTCCGTCAGTTTGCCCTCAGTTACTTATAGGCACAGACTTACAGTCATTTGCTTTGAAACTGTCAGGAGGGCTGTGGATTCACGAGTGACTATCCATGTTTGTATTTGGGCTGAAATAGCTTTTCGTGGGTTATTATCTCAGAGAAGCAGAAGCTCACCAAATTACACTTCAGATTTTGATTTGACATTTTAAAAAGATTTTATGTGAAATGTATTTGATCGTATAGCTCGTTTTTCAGTCTAAGACAGGGACTACAGCTAATGGGCTTGCCACTTTTCAAGGTTAGCATCTTCTTTCTCCTATGTCAGGTTGCCTCTCCTGTCCTCATACCATCTCATGATGCCACACTCCTCTTTTGTATTGAAGATTCTGTTCATAAAGACTGTGGAGTCCTTGTAGTTTAGTATTACCTTAGTCTCACAGCATAGATATGTAGATATGTGTGTGCCTTTGCAATAGTGATTGAGGGCTTTCTAAATTTGAGTCTTTTTATAATGGTCATATAAACCTAAGCTATGACCTAAGCTGTGACCAAGTACTGACTTTTATTTTAGAATGTGTCTCCTTTGTGCATTAAGGGCTTTGAAAGGAGAAGTAGTGTAAAACTGCCTCTTTTTAGTTTATAACTTACAACTTTCTTTTAAATAAGCTGTTGTATGGATGTATGTATTTATAGTTACATTTGATTTTCCATTTTAGACTATATGTGCACTCATTTGTGGACGTCCAATTATAAAACCAGAATACTTTTCTGAATTTCTTAAAGCAGTTCAATCTAAGAAACAGCCTCCAGAAATTGAAAGGTATGTAACTTATGTTAAATATATTAAAATATAGCATAGAAATGAGAAGGTATTGGTTTTATGCATATTAATCCCATGTCAAATATTTCTTGTTACTATGGAACAAATCTTAAATAAGTGTCAATATTTAAATAACGAAATGTAAGGACAATGAATGACCCTCAGTTGTGGTCAGTAGAGCATGCATGACGCGGTACCTGGTGTCATCGGAGAGGAAGCCCCAAAGCAGAGTGCTGCAGCAAGACATTTTTTTTAAATCACAGATAAGATTTATTTTCTTTCTATTTTTCCTTCTATAATTTTTAAATTACATATTAATAATGTCAGAAATTACAATATGCATTACTGAGTTAAAAATCTCTACAAAACCGGTTTCTCGTTTCTCAGCTCTGTCTACTCCAAAGTCATTTACTGTCATTTTTGCTTTTTGTAGGACTGTTGTCATCTACTTACTTTAACTATGTAAATATTTTACCACAGAAGGTGAAATTATAATAATCTCAGTAATATGTGATTTAGATTTAGCTACATAGTTGAGAATTTGAATTTAAGTTTGAATTAAAACTTTAACTACAAATTAGAATTTATTTAATTTAAATTTTAAATTTTGTTCATTTTTAAAAATAATTTAAGAAACTTATTGCATCATTTTCTCTCTCCAGCCCTTTTAAGTTTCTGCTTTCCAGCTCCCTCCCTCCATTACCCCATTACTCTCACACTGATAGACTCTGTAGCCGTGGTTATGGGGAACTGATGACTTTTCAGGCCACAGAGGCCAGGACTCTGCTCTCTGGAGGTAGAGGGTTAGTCTACATACTCCTGCCCCAGAATTCAGCAGGGGCCTAAGCCAGAAGGAAGGCGGCGAATTCACAGCCAGCACAGACTGCATGGTGAAACCCTTTCTCAACAAAAAGACGGCACACCTGAGTGTCAGAGGTGACTAATACTCTCTAGCTGAGTTATCTTAGGTCTTAGTAATAGCATACAGTGTTTAAAATCTGAGTATGTTGTCTAATACAAGTGCTTGTGCTGTTAACTGTAAAAATATCTGAATAGGTTCATACTCATATTTGCTTTTGGTATTCTGTCAAATATTGAACAACCAACTTAGGAAATGTATATATTGTGCAGTGATACTTTGAGGTGATATAAACTGTGATTAGATAGGAAGATGTTGACCTTTTCCGTAGGTTGGTGGCTCATCTCTATGGGTTACTGTCTACTAGATGTGTAAGTGCATGCGCCACAGCAGACAACGGGAGGTTCTCTCTCTCCTACCACTGCTGGGTTCCGGAGATGGAGCTCAGAGCATCAAGCTTAGTGGCCAGTGCCTTTCCACACAAAACCATCCCTCCGGCCCTGTTGTTGCCTTTGATTTAGGGTCTCACATGTCCCAGGCTGGCCTGAAACGCATGTGGTCAAAAGATGACTTTGAACTTGTGGTCATCTTGCCTCCTCCTCCTGAGCTGCTGGGATTACAAGTGAGTTCCACAGTTCTCAGTCTCTGTGAGGCTGGAAGTGAGCCCAGAACTTCGTGTATACCCGGCAAATAGTCTACCAATTGGGCTACATCATCAGCCTTGAAGGAAAAATTTAAATTAGAATGTTTTGCAAGTTAATTTCTTTTTTTTGTTTGTTTTTTAACCAATTTTAAACTACCTAATACAAGTAAATTTATCCAATACAAATCTTTTTTTTTTTTTTTTTTTTTTTTAATAACTCTGGCTGGCCTGGAACTCAGTATGTAGACCAGGCTAGCCTTGAACTCACAAAGATCCACCTGCCTTTGCTTCCTCAGTGTTGAAATTAAAGGTATCTACTCCTGGTTCCACTGTACTTATTTTAGGGACTATTCATGCCTCTGTTGATCACAGGTGTCTCTGTTTAACTTAGCCAAAAATTAGATTCTTCTGAGTGTTTGGTTGATTTGTATTTTTATATGTACGTAATTATAATCTAGGAGGTTTATTTTATAATGTGGTTATCAGGTAACACAGTAGTTTGGATTCTGATCAATAGTAGGCTCTTCTTTACCTTGAGTCTTACAGCCTTGTGAGAACGGCTTCAGGAAGCATCTCTTATAGATTTCAAATTTGGCTGAACTTTAAACAAAATCACACTATCCTTCAGAAGCCTGTCTCTGTCTCTGCGAGTCCACTAAGTCCTGTGTATAACAGCGGCTTAGGATTTATAGTCATACGTCATAAGGCATTACTGATTTCAGGCTGCTTTAGGATGGAGAGCCTGGTAAACATTTGCTGCTGGGTGTATGTTCTGTTGTTGGGGCTTTTAGGATTAGCCATGGAACCATTCTTTTATTCAGATTTCTAGTCAATTCACACATAGGACTGCAGGGAAATAGCTTTACTCTAGGAGAACTTGGGATAACTCCGAACTCACTGCCTATTACAGTCGTCAGTGTTTTCTAGTGGCAGTTGACAGTCTGATAGTTCAGGTTAAAGCTGGCATGGTGGTACACGCTATAATCCTAGCACTCAATATAGAAAGATGATACTAGTCTATGCTCTATAGCAAGACAGTGTCTCAGAAAAACACCAAACAAAATTAAAAAGTATGTAGTCATTTTGTAGGTCCTTATATCTTGTCTGCATATTTAAGACCAAGTACTTTTTTTAAAAAAAACCAGGATCTCATTATATAGGCTGGCTACTCTTTGAGATGACCCTAGGTTTCTTTCCCAGGTCCCAGATGATAAACTCACAGTTGTCTTTTACTCTAGTTGAGGCCTACACATGGTACACCAACATGCATGCAGGTATGCACGCATAAACATAAATATAAACATAAAATTGAAAATAATATTAATAGAAACAAATATAAAAGGGATAGCAAATAAATTATAGTAACTCTTGATATCACTATACTTTTAGTTCTGAGAAAAGGGTGACTAGTTCTGAATTTAAATCAAGGGCGTGATGTGGTAGTAGTATTATGCAGCAAGAGCTATCCTGTTTAGTACAGTTATGTCTGCATTCTGCAGATCATCAAGAAAAACCAATAACACAGTCACCACTGCGTGTTGCTGATGTGATTTGTGACTCCTTGTTCAGTTCTGGGATAGATGAAGTCATCTTTCGAAGGCTCGTTGTAAAAGATTGTTTAATTGTATCATGTATATTCTAATAGCAGAGTTTACATGTGTATGTCTGATGGTAAGGAAGACAGGATGGTGTTCCCATTCAGTTAGTCCAGAACTCTCATGTTGTAACATGTTCTCTCGGTTATTTCAAATAAGCTGCTCACTGTTGGGAGTCTTCATAGATCTCTAGCATTCATATATAGCTTGCTGGCTATGTGAAGACTACAGATTCTGTCAGCCCTTTACACGGCCATTTCTGAATAATGTTTGTAGGGAGAAACCCTGGGAGATGAAGTAGTGTCTCTTCAGAAATAGAGCATGCTTGCTGACAGGTAGTTGGCATTTGAATGCAGTGCTGCTAACCTTATAGCACGGGTAAGCACTGTGCCTTCTAGACATGCACCAAGGAACTTGGTTAGGAAGAGATGTGTGCCACTAACAGCCTTTCACCTTTATTTTTCTTTAAATGTGTGTTTTGTTGCAATCGTCTTTCTTAGTGTATTCATTTTAAGAAAATACAGAGGCATTATACTATCATATATGGAACCGGTATCATATTTTAGGAAAAGCCAATTTGGTTATTTTGTTCCAGATAAAACCCTTTTGCCCAAAACAAAACCCTCAAAGTACTGACTTTTGTTTGTTTCTCCTTGTTTTTGTTTTTTTTTTATGACAGGATGTTACTGTGTTGCTCTGGCTGGTCACTCATGTTATAACATGTTCTCTCAATTACTTCATTTCATTGTGTAGGCTAGGATAACCCCAAATTAGCACTGACTCTCTGCTTCTGCCTCCTGCTGGTACAGACTTATTAGATCATTGTGCCTGGCTCAAGTAGTACTGAAATTCAGCCTTTTTGGTATCAGTCGCTTCATTTGAGAATTTAATAGTAATCATAGAGAATAGTACATAATTAGAGTATATTTTGGTTATCTTTACAGTTTTTACCCACCCATTGATGAACCAGCTATTGGAAGTAAAAGTGTTGATCTGTCAGGACGACATGAAAGAAAACAGATCTTCAAAGGAAAAACATTTGTATTTTTAAATGCCAAGCAGGTAATTCTAAAGCTAGCATACATTAATATTCCTTTTTTATCTAATCTATCTGTCTGTGTATGGGTATAGTTTTTGTTTTGTTTTTCACTTTTATTTATTTATTTTCTATTAGTTTAAATCAGAGATGGGTACAGCATCCCACTGATTCTGTGTCCAAGCGGCCTTTTCAGGAAGGTTGCTTCGGAATTTGGCAGGAACCATACCACTGTTTCCGTGGGCCCGAGTTACTTTTCCCCAGATCACTCTGGGTTTGTTTGGTTTGCCTCCGGGAGTCACTGTATTGTTTTTTTGCTTTATACACATAAGCACATCTCTTGCCTAAATAGAACACACTTTCATCCCAGGCATAAATATCTTCAGTTTTAAGAAGAGCCCTATGTTCTCTTTGGTTCTGGAAACCTTGCCTGTAGCCAGCAAAAACGGCCTTGCACCACAGCCTTCCAGACACACTTGCTTTTCAGAAGTCCTGTTCCCAGCAGGCCTGCACAGGTGACAAGATGGTGAAAAGAACTGTATGGCTGTGTTGTCTGCATGTGCATCACATGCATGCCTGGTACCCCTTGGAGGTCAGCGGAGGGTGTCAGATGTCCTGGGACTAGAATTACGGATTGTTGTGAGTTACTACCACCTGGTTATCAGAAACTGAAATCCAGGTTCTCTGGAAGACCATCCAGTGCTCTTAATCCCTGACGCATGTCTCCTCCTGATACACTAGTACTCTTATTGACAGCTGGCAGTCTTCTCACTTGGGGTTCTGTATAGGTGTGTGAAGGAAGATAAAAAGCTCCCTGTGCACCAGAACCTGCCTAGGGATTATGGATCTGATTATGGTATATCCTAACACTGGCTAATTGGCCTATTTCATTTATGTGAGCACCTTTGTGGAGAAGACGGAAAGTAATTTAAGTCCTAACCGGTTTAGCTAACAGAACATTTGCCTTTGTCTTTTGTGTTCCAAAATGTGGACTTCAGAAGTTTATGTTGTAGTGGCAAAACTATGCAGGTGACTCACTCGAGGAGCACTGCATCAGAGTGTGGTGAGAAAACGTTACAGTCGGTGGTCCACAGACGGGGCTGCTGACCTCGGGGCTTTCAAATGGAGGCTTAAGTTCCCCACTAGGAAGGGGGATGATGCTTCTGTTTTCTTTGCCAAGTTAAATTTGTACACAATGAGAATGTGCTCAGAACCCTCACTGCAGCTGGCGCTTCGCTTTTTAAAGTGCTTCTGCCCGTTTCCAGCACAAGAAACTCAGCTCGGCAGTTGCTTTCGGAGGTGGAGAAGCCAGGCTGATGGCAGAAGAAGACGAAGAGGAACAGAGCTTCTTTTCAGCTCCCGGAACCTGTGTTGTTGATGTAGGAATAACAAATACACAGCTCATAATTCCAGACTCCCAGAAAAAATGGATTCATTTGATAATGGATATACTTCAAAGGTACATAATTCTTACTTCATAAATTAAGAATGCAAGTAGCTTTTACATGCAACTCAGTTAATACCAAAGAGTGTACAAGGGCTTGTCATGCCATGTTCTTGAGAATTGTGATTTGGGATGCTAGGCAGTGGAATAGCTGTATAATTTTATCTAGTATTTTCTGTCTTTTACTCCTTTAAAAAAATTTATAGGATTTGCTTCTCCTGGTGTTGTTTTGTTTTGTTGAGATAGGTTCTCACTGTGTAGCTTTGGTTGTCCTGCAATTCACAGTGTAGATAAAACTGGTTTAAATCTGCCTGCTTCTGCCTCATCTGAGTGCTGGGATTCAAGGCATGTGCCACCACATCCAGGAGTTTCTTAAACTTAATGGACTAGTAGTTTTTGTGCAGAATATATTGTAGCTGGGATTGAAACTCAAAATATAAAATATTTCCTAAAAGTACATAGAATTGAAAAGCTTGCCCTTCATGACTGCTTGCTCTTTTATTTTATATGTATATAATAATGTATATAATTATATGTTGTATATAATATTGTATATAATTACACATATGTACATACATATATACTTATATACATATGTGTGTGTGCTCGTACACGCATGTGCTAGTTTGGGAAAATAGGGAAAGTGTCAGCTGTTTTGGCTTGGGATTTTTTTACTTTTTGAGATAGAACTGGTCTCAAACTTGCTATGTAGCCAAGGATGACCTTGTTCTTCTGTTTATACCGTAAATTTTGGTGTCTCTTTGGGAAGAATAATAGATTTATGAAGGTTGATATTGTATTACTGAAAGTTATTAGTTTTAATATACTACTATATTTAAGCTATTTTATTTTCATAGGAATGGTCTCAGACCTATTCCTGAAGCGGAGATTGGATTGGCTGTTATTTTTATGACTACAGAGAATTACTGTAATCCGCAGAGCCAGCCTTGTACAGGTAAATAAGACATTTTATTAAATTTTTACAAAATTTTTCTATGTGTGTGTGTATGTATGTATATATATATACATATATATATATATAAGCTTATTTATGTACTTTACTGTTGTACTTATGAGTGTGACCATATTCACCTTCTTTTAAAGCCCATCTATGTATACATCCATTCATTTACTCATTCAGTACATAGTTCTGCCATAATACTGCGTGCTGCTCTAGTTGCTGAAGGTTCAGTAGTGAGTGGAGTGAGGAAGACTCTGTTCAGAAGTTCAGGGTTTGCAGAGTCAACGAGCAGAGCACACATCTCAGTTCAGGAGAGCTGAGTATGAGGACGAAGCTAACAAGGCTTGTGACCCTAACTGGAAGTGTGCAGGCTCAGACTGGACTGAGACAGGGCACTTGAGTCTCCTGCAGCCTGAACTGCGTAGGCAAGGCAGCTGCGTGGGGTCTGACATAGAACTCCATGCGGAAGGATCACATGGCCCTGTGTAGCAAATAGATCTTAGGGTCCAGAATGGATGTGCAGACTGAAGTAGAAAACTACTGTGGAGCTGCTTAGAGATGGCGGCTAAGGTTTCTTTGCTACATTTGGGTCTCTGTGTCTGTGATTTCTACCAGGTTACCAATCCAGTCAAGATTACTCAAAGAAGCTTAGTATGGAGGCAGGGGAATCATAAATCTAAGGCCAGCTTTGGGGTACATGAATTCCAGACCAGGCTAGACTATACGGCAAGACTTCATTTTAAAAATATAAAAATAACGTTCAGTTTTGGAAAAGAGTTTTGCATCGATTTGTATCAACTAAATAAGTTGATATTGTTCCCCAAGCAATAGGACAACAACAAGTGATTTAGCATTTACAATGTAAGCAAGGTCTGCTATACAAATACTGTGCCATTTTTAAAAAGAATTATTTGTTTATTTTATGTATATGAGTACACTGTAGCTGTCTTCAGCCACACCAGAAGAGGGCATCAGATCCCATTACAGATGGTTGTGAGCCACCATGTGGTTGCTGGGAATTGAACTCAGGACCTCTGGAAGAGCAGTCAGTGCTCTTAACCACTGAGCCATCTCTCCAGCCCACTGTGCCTTTTTTAACACAGGGGACTTGAGCATCTTGCATTTTAATACCCGCTGTGAGGAACAGTGTCCAAAAATACTGAACAGCTGAGGTTTACTATATATTTCTATGTTTTTTCTTTTGGAAATAAGTTGGTTTATTTATAATTATTACTTTGAAAGAGTTTTTCCTGTTGTTTTGAGACTATAATTACGTCACTCCCCCTTCCCTGTCTTCCCTCTATACCCTCTCTCGCCCTCCCTTCCACTCTTTCAAATTCATGGCCTTCTTTGTCATTAATTGGTGGTGGTGGTGGTGGTGGTGGTGGTGGTGGTGGTGGTGGTGGTGGTGGTGTGTGTGTGTGTGTGTGTGTGTGTGTGTGTATTACTAAATTACCTGCTCAGTCTCGTTTTACTTGTATGTTTTCAGGAGTGACCACTTGGTACTGAATAACCAGTTGGTGTGCTCTTCTCTAGAAAAGAGAATCTGTCCAGCTCTGAGCATTCCTCAGTTGCCTGTAGTTGTTTATGTAGGGTTGAGGCCTCCTGGGCTTTCTGCTGACCACTCCGGTGTTAGGGGAAATATTAAAGAGAGTACAGCATATTTCCACACTTGAGCTGCTTACTCTCTGCCCGGCTGGTCTCTCTGCCTCTAGCTAGCCCCAGCAGCCACTGATAGCCATGGTTTGCTTGTCTATGGAGCTGCTAGTTCCTTCTCGGCCATAAACCCCCTGTGGACAGTGGTCCTACATTCCAGTAACCCAGTAAAACAAAACTCTAGAAGCTTATAATTAATCAGTCAGACTTATATATCAATAAATTCTCAATTCACAAGATGCCCACACAGTAATTTCTGGCAAATTGAGAATGGTACAAGCTGCTCACCTAGATTAGACAAGTTACCCCATTTTTTCTATCCCTATATGATATTAAATCTACCTGTGGCTGTTTAAAATCACATTCATTCTGCATCATCCAGGTCCTCACCCTCCATCTTGCTTCCTCTCCTCTTTCCAAGTCGATCTCTGTCTCTGAAATTCTTAGCTCCACCTTCCTTTTCCCTTTGGATCACAGGCCTCCTGCTACACTAATATTTAAATTAATTCAACAAGGAAAATCCTGCTAAACATCACCTTTTCTGTTCAAATAAAAAGAAACTTTTCTCTCAAATATAGATTGAGCACAACTATTACCATTTTGTAACTTACAAGGTATAAGGTAGACCTAATACCCCATCCAACATTTTTGACAATAAAATAGAACACTGTCATCTATCCTAAATTAAATGATTTATAATTCTTCACCTGACTTATGTCCTGGCTTTATAGATTGTCTGCCAGCTGAAAACAATCCTTTCAAATCTGCTCTCTCAATGTAAATAGCCTAGAATGGCTATGAGACTATAAGTAGTCTTTCAACCCCGTCAGAAATCTGAGAATGACAAATATATCTGAAAATATAGGAAGCCTAACGCAGTTTCCAGAACTGAGACAAATTGTAGATTCAGCTGCCTACGTATACAGCCCCAGTAAGTCAGGAAGTTGGAGCATCAGTCTTCAGCATTCTGGCCCAGGACCATCTGACAGACCTTTGAAAAACAGGAATTATTAAGGACTATCCTATTCTGTCTCATAAGAACTAAGCTGTCCTAACCTGTAAATTGTGTCCTTTCAAGAACACAGCTCTGTAGGAGAGATAGGCAATTTCTGCCCAGTGGCCACCTAGTCACAATGTATAGCCTTACCTGGAGGTATAGATAGATGCTCAGCTGCATCTTTGGATCCATAAATGAGGAGCTGTTACTAGCAGATTTGTCTCAACAACAAGTGAATAAATAACATTAAATATCACATTCTGTGGAAATATTTTTTTTTTCTTGGTTTTTCGAGACAGGGTTTCTCTGTGTAGCCCTGGCTGTCCTGGAACTCATTCTGTAGACCAGGCTGGCCTCGAACTCAGAAATCTGCCTGCCTCTGCCTCCCAAGTGCTGGGATTAAAGGCATGCGCCACCACTGCCCGGCTCTGTGGATTTCTGATGTTTTTGTAAACCAACTATATATGTAAAGTAATCAGGGCTGTTCTCCACTAACTACTCTTAGCTATTTATAATTAAATATCTGAAAAAACCCTAACAATAAACTCAAAGCCATGAATTTGCTATTTGGCCCTTAACTTGCAGGCTTAGTCATCTCAGATCAGTTTATAATGACAGGTATAGAAGAACTGGTTCTAAGCCCTGTACTTTTGAAATTCTTGTATCAGTAGAAGAAATTTATACCAATAAAACCCTTGATTTTACATCAAAATAAATGCAGTACCAGAATAAGAAATTATGACTTCAACATAATAATGATTATAAAGATTTCTACTAATTGAGATTATGGCTATACAGTCAATTCTAGCTATTTCCTCCCTGTACCAATTATGACCATTTCTAAATCCCCTAGAAAGACAACCTTAGAATAACCACCTCCAACACCAAAGCCCAGGAGCTGGGGCAATGACTCTTCATAATTTCTTCAAGCTGAATATGGGGATATTTTTGAAGTCAGGGGGAGGGGTAGGGAGAAGGGTTGGGAGGGCCTTAAGAAGGCCACACCAATGATTGATTTAGTCATTGATGCCTGTGTCCTGAGTGGATCTGGCTGAAAGTCCAAGACACCAGGAGTTCAATCAGGACAGCATGTCTGACGATGAGACTCACCAAGGTTATATATTCTGTAATATACAAATCTAAAAACAAAATTTTAGTATCATCAAGATAATTTTTTTTTTTTTTGATTTTCTGGAATCTGGTTCTCTGGGGGTCTCCCTCTATCAGGTCTGATCCACCTTACTCTGGAAGGTGGATAGACATAATCACCTTTTTTAAAAACGCAAAGACAAAACCTTTCTCCCAAATCAGCATATTCTTTAGCCAGTAATCAGAAAATCTTTATTTTGACCTCTCTCCCAGAGAAATAATATAACCACAAAACTCAAAATCACACCCATTTTGAAAATTAAAACAATCCCAAACAAATGAAGTAAAATAAAATACTGCATGTGCCTGTTCTTAGGCCTTATCTGTTTTGCCAAGCAGGAATATTTTATTTATTTTATTAATACCTGTTATAATATTTTTCTGTTGATCTCTCTACCTGGACCACAGACATTGTTAATTAATACCTGTCCATAGCAGGCAATGATTATCACCGCCCTCTCTACTTGGAGTCAGTGACTAATTTTCCCTATCCTAGTTCCAAACTGGGGGTGAAATTCCCCATGTGACTTCGTCAAAATCTGTATATAAATCTTTCCTAAAAGCAAATAATTCCATTCCATTCTACAACTCTGTGACTCAGAGCAGCCTGCACTGCCACAGCAGGGGACCTCAGCCTGCTAGCTGTTTCTTAGTTTGAATTCCAGAGCTTGAGTCCATGTGACTAATATTTAAATTAATTGGACAGGGAACATCCTGCTACACTCCGGCATGTCTATTGTTGTTGACCTTATTTAGGTCATGTTTCAGCAGTCATGTTGGTGAAACTTTGGGTGTTTTTCTGGCACTACTAGAAAATGTAGTATCTTGCACACCCCTGATCCTCTGACCTCTGCCTCCTCTTCTACAGTGTTCCTTGAGCCTTAGGTATGGGAATTGTTCTGTGCCTCGGGACAGGGTCCTTTAGAGAGTTTTTTGTTTATTTCTCCTGGTAGCTTTTCTTTGCCTGCTTTCATGAGCAGGTTTTGGACTTCGGCTAATAGACAAGGTGGAGAACATGCTCTCCACTTAAACTTGCGGCTGCTGTAGCGTGCTAAACAGTGCCTGTGAAATAGGCAGCAGTATACTGTATTGTGTTCTGCAACCTTGGTTTAAATAGATGAGGAATCTTTGAAATTAGAGTTTTGACTAGGAATCGGTTAGGTATAGAGAGACTATCAGGCATACTGATGAGTAATAATCACTGCTGCCTTTGCATGTATAGAAGCTATCGGAAGAATCTTCCGTGCATCATTACAACTTAGCTTGAAACAAAAGTCTTTTAAAAGATGTTTTATACATTGTATAGGCAAGGAAACTAACGTAGAGAGAAGTTAGTACATTAATATGAGTTTATAAACCAGATAATCCATTCAAGCCAGTTCTTACATCACAGCTGCTGAGACCTGCTGCTGCATGTGTATAGTCTGATGTGCTAAGTGAAGCACATTTGTTTCTCTTGCTGACCAAGCTTCACAAATATATAATTTGAAGTGCTTGGGACGTTTTAAACATGTCACATAACTTCTTTTGCTGGAGTTGTGTTATGATTAATATTTCCCAGAGTTCACGAATAGAATTCCCAGAGTTTATCTTTAGAAGCTAAAGATGAAGTCTTCACCCTTTAACAAGAAAACTAACCTACATATCACCATATTCCTGAGGAGGCCATCCCTTCAGTCTGTTACAGATCTGTCCAACTTTTTAGACGTAGCGTTTGCCTTTTGTGTTGTGGATATTATGGGGTTGGGGGCCAAATGTGTCAGTCATTTAAGGCATAAACAATAAGCATGAAAATAGCCACTGGCCCTGTGGCAGGAGCTTCTTGCATCCTAGCCTCCTTTGTGGCATCTGGCCTCTGTTTCTGTTTAATGCTCAGCTGTATTTACACACCACAGAAACAGGTTTTACTTCAAATTGGAATTCTTCAGTTCAGAATATCCTGGGAAGTCACCAAGACATCTGGGTGCTTTATTTGATTGTAAGTGCGTGTCTCACAAAGCCCTCAAGAGCCACTGGCTTTGATGTTCAGAGTGACAGGGTGAGACAGTCCCTCTGGCTTCCTATTGCAGTCCATATATCTGTTTATGTTGCCCCCCAAAACAACTTGAGGTTTTTATAATTGTTTCCATCTTATGCTTAATAGTTGTGTTTTTTGTTTTTTTTTTTTCTTGCATGATGTACAGAATTAAAGACAACGACTCCAGGACCAAGCCTTTCCCAAGTCCTGTCAGCCAATGGAAAAATAATCCCAAGTGCTCCAATGAATATGACCACATACGTAGCTGACACAGAATCAGAACCAGCAGATACATGGTAAAGCATCTCAGCATGCTGTTGCAATGATTCTATCCAGGAAGGCCATATTCAAGAAAAGTTGCTGTTTTTATCAAGACAAAGCATGGAACGGAGCGCCAGGGAAAATGATATCTCACAAGGATCATCAATTTTTTTCTCCCTCTCCTTTTCCTTTCCCTTTCCCTTTCCCTTTTTCCTTCCTTTCCCTTCCTTTTTTTTTTTTTTTTGAGATAATTACACCATTTTCTTCTTTCCTTTCCTTCCTCCAAATATTCCCTGTTACCCCCCCCCCCCCCCAATTCATAGCCTCTTTTTTTTCTTAGGTGTGTGTGTGTGTGTTTGTGTGTGCGTGCCTATTTGTATTCCTAAATGCATACCTACAATCCGCTCAGTCTGTGTAGTATCACTTGTATGAATGTTTTCAGGGCTGACCGTTTGGTATTGGGGAAGACTTTCTCCCACTCTCAGCATTCCTTTGTTGGATGTAGTTCTTTCAGCAAGGAAGTGTTACAGACCTGTGGGGTCTTGAACTTTGTTAGAGATGCTTAACTCTGTCATTGTAGGATCAGAGTAGCTGTAGACCCCAGGTAGCTAAGTGAGGGGGGTAGTGTGGCAGAGCTGAGTTAGTCTACAAGCTGTTCTGTTACTGCTGTAGGGTAATTTTTATTAGTCTTTCAAATGTGTTTTAAAGAGAAAAAGTATTAGTGACTAATGAAATAAATTTAAAATAGAGTAGCCCATACATATATGTATTTTTAATTACCCACAATACATCATTGTCTAAAAGTATTGAATGGAAAAATTGCTGAAACTAGAAATGTCTAAGTTTTAACTTACACTTCTGAAGAGCATGATGAAATATCGTAGCACAGCAGTTCTCAACCTTCCTAACGCTGTGACCCTTTACTGCAGTTCCTTATACTGTGGCCAACCCCAACTATAAAATTCTTTTGTTGGCACTTCATAACTGTGACTTTGCTACTATTATGAATCTTAGTGTAAATATCTGTATTTTCTGATAGTCCTAGGTTACCCTAGTAAAAGGGTCATTCAACCCCCAAAGGGACCACGACCCACAGATTGAGAGCCACTGTCACGTTATCTTACCTGCATGTACAGTATTTCTTTGTTCAGTGGGTTCCTGCTGTCTATGCTACCTACCTGTTGGTCACTAATAGCTGTTGTGGTTTGGAGTGACTGGCTTAGTGCTTCAGTGCTTACATTCATGTGCTTTTACATAGTAGCCGGATGCTGCCTCACAGTGCCTAAATCATGCATCTCTTTAATCACGTAGTGATTATTTTATGTCTTATCATAAGAAGGGTGGGTATAGTGCAATATGATAGTTTGGGAGACACCACGTTCATGTAACTTTTATTATAGTACATGGTAATTACTGATGTTTTAGTTTCTACTGTTAACCGCTAATTTAAGCCTACTTTATAAATTAGTGATATGTATACATAAAAATATGTATTTACATAATTTGGCACTATCATTGCATTCAGGCCTCAAGTGCCTGGTGGTCTTAGAATATATTCCTCTTGAATTTGAATATATTATTATAAATGTGTTAGTTTGTATAATTGTTACAGATAGCCATCCAGCGATGACCACACAGACACAGCTTGTCGCCAATTAAAAGGTTTTTTTCCAGGCCCCTGGACTACATTTAAGTATTTGGACCTAAGTGTAGCCCTAAGCATTTAGACCAGGAGGCTTTGAAAGGCAAAAACCATATCCTCAGCAGCTATGGAGCAGGGAGTGTTACACAAACGGACAGTGTAACAGACACTAAAATAAATTAGCTGGGGCATCTTGGCCTTGAGTCCTAGAGTAGAGCTGGGTAATTTGCCATTGATTCTCTATCAAGAGGTCAAATTCTAGTTAAACCTGAAATGGCCTCAGTAAGAATACAGGATGGAGGAACTTCTGGACTGTTTTGCCATTTTACATAATACCTATAATTAAATATTTCTTATAATTCGGGAGATAATGTATTAAGTCATCTTGGATATCTAGATAGTTAATATTCATCCATACATGTCATTTTTCTATGGTTTTTCTTATTTGAAAAATTCTGTTTGGCTTTTGTTATCTCTGTGATAGTTTTCATTTATGTCTTATTTTTAATATTACACAAAAACATGTTCTATTAAGATAGTTAATACACTATGTTAGGTTGTATATAAATTTATACTATTATATTGTGAACAGAACTTGTAAAAGAAATAGTTAATTTTTAGTAGTTGTTGCTTAAAAGTGGTTTTTTTTTTTTTTTTTTTTTTTTTTTTGGTTTTTCAAGACAGGGTTACTCTGTGTCACCCGGCATTATTTTTGTTTTTTGGTCCATTCAATCATATTGCACAAAACAATGTATGTCTATAAAATATTTCTCTAGTAGTCTGGAGTTCTACAGTAAAGACTACCATCTGGTTAGGTAGTCAGATATCAGTTTGTCCAGGGTGATTTAAATGCACACACAGCAATCTATGTGTGATGCTGGAGTAATATAGTTTTCTTGATTTCCTGTATTTTATTATAACACTTTCTTTCATGAAGATAATTTTAAAATGTTTAAATAAAAATTACCCAGGCCTACCACCTTGTTGAGTATACAGTGGGATGCTAGGTTAGGGTCGTGAGTGTATCTGGCAGTGTTTCTGGGAGAGTATCTGAAGGTGTGTGCTGTGGGGAGCCTGCTGGGCTGTGTGCCAAGAGTATGATGTCACCCTTCAGGCACTAGACAGCCAGGGTGCTTCTCTCTTGGAATGGGAAAATATGCTAGCTGAATTATTTTCTACACTTCTGAATTTGTTTCTATCAGAACATTTAGAGAGCTTTATTTGTGAGTACACGTTGTTGTACTAGTTGTTTGCCTCTCTGTCCTTCCCTATAGTATGCCTTTGAGTGAAAGACCAGAAGAAGTAAAGATCCCTGGACTGGAACAAAGCTCTAGGAAGCTTTCAGAAGAAACATTCAATATAAAGGAGGCCCCTAAACCAAGCTCCAAAGCTAATAACCTAGCATCAAATACGCTGGTTAGGGGAAAGTCCCCGAGCTATCAGCTTTCTCCAATGAAATTTCCTGTTGCAAGTAAAAATAAGGATTGGACTTCTCAGCAGCAGCAGAACTCCATCAAAAACTACTTCCAGCCATGCGCCAGAAAAAGGTATGTTGTCAATAATTCCTCTACTGTGTCTCTGAAACACATAGTTCAATAGACAGATAACTATAGAGCAGTATTGTATTTAGCCTGTTTTGTTGGAAAATAAACAGAATGTTATCTATAGAAAGTATGTATTTGGGTTTTTAGAAATGTGTGTGTGTGTGTGTGTGTGTGTGTGACGTTTTTGGAGGTCAGAAGATAGCTAGTAGGTGTCAGTTCTCTCTCTTCACCATGTGGATCCTTGGAGCCACTGCAGATTATCAGTGTCTTAGTAAGGTTTCTATCACTTCGATGAATCACCATGACCACAAAAGCCAAGTTGAGAAGGAAAAGTTTTGTTTGGCTTACACTTCCAAGTAATAATCCATCCTGGAGAGAAGTCAGAGCAGGAACTCAAGCAGGGCTGGAACCTGAGGCAGGAGCTGACGCAGAGGCCATGGAGGGGTGCTGCTTACTGGCTTGCTTCCCACTGCTTGCTCAGCCTGCTGTCTTATAGAACCCAGGACCTTCGGCCCAGGGTGGCACCACCCACAATAGACTGGGCCTTCACCTTAGCCCATTATTAATTGAGAATAGCCCTACAGCTGGATCTCATGGAGGTATTTCCTCAGGTGAGGCTCCTTTCTCTATGATAACCTAACTTGTGTCAAGGTGACATACAAACCCATCCAGTACAGTCAGGATTAGTGGCCCTCATCAGCTGAGCCATCTTGCTGGCCTACTGGTTTTATTTCTTAGCTTATTCCATCTCAGGTTTGTTTGGTTTTTTGTTTTTTGTTTTTTGTTTTTTTCTGAGACAGGGTTTCTCTGTGTAGCCCTGGCTGTCCTGGAACTTACTCTGTAGACCAGGCTGGCCTTGAACTCAGAAATCTGCCTGCCTCTGCCTCCCAAGTGCTGGGATTAGAGGCATGTGCCACCACGCCCGGCTCCATCTCAGTTTTGTCCTTAAAACCCACTAGGCCCATTATACAGACTGCACTTCGTGTTTCTTCACCTTCCTAAGACTTTAGCTTTGTTTTTGTGTGCTGCCTGTCTTTAAGAAAGATTAATCAAACCAAAGTTCCAGAGTCATCTTTCTCGTCTTTTTCTATAATAACCTATCTTGGAAGGTAGGGGGGAAAAAAGGGTAGTTTACTTTGGTGTAATCCTTAATTGTTTCCTCTCTGCCTCCCTGAAGTCACCTCTCCTCTACTGGACATTTGCAGCCAGCTTTGTACTCAGATCTCTGACAACCATGAAAGCAGAGAGCAAGTGTCACTCCTCTGCACTGTTGTAAAATGTGTGTTAGCAAACTGTTTAGTACTTCTTGAGTGAATGATGTACTGTTGTATAGAGGACTGTTAGAGACATGATCACATACTAATTCCAGTATTCAGTTGATGTGTGTTCTAAGTTTAGCCTGTTTGGCTTGATTTCTTGATTTCTAGACTCCAGCTCTCTTTAACTCATCAGGTAGAAAGGTTTTCATTGCCCATGAATTCCCTACACTGCTGAATAAGGTGCTGCCTTTTGCCAGCGGGCCCTGTGTATTTTTATATATTTCTCTTTTCCCTCACATTAGTTTATTGGATGAGTCTACATTAGCAGAGGGGACAGGGCTCTTCAAATGCTTTAAACACAGGATCCGTCTGTCCTGTCAACACAGTAGAAAGAATACGAAGCACACACCACTGGGAAGGTTGACTTTCAGTAATATTGCTAATAAAGTCAGGGGAAGGTTATGAGTTTCCTGGCCTGAGTAGTAAATAATGACAGATTAAACAAAATCCCTCATTCCAACTTTGTTTTCCTTTTCAAACAGAAGGGAAAGGGATGAAGACAATCCAGAACTGTCCTCATGCAAATCATCCAGGATGGAGCTGTCCTGTTCTCTTTTAGAACAAACACAACCTGCCGGACCCTCACTGTGGAAAAGCAAGGAGCATCAGTCTCAGAATGAGACCCTGGACAGGGAAGCCGACACCTCATCTGTGGGTGGGATGGACATAAAACTCAACAGGAAGAGTCCTGACAGGAAACCATTTCCCACAGAAACTCTTAGACCAAGAAAAAGAAAAGATGTTGATTTAGCTACAGAAGAGGAAGTATTGGAAGAGTTACTGAGGAGTACAAAGCCAGAGTTGGCAGTTCAAGTGAAGGTTGAAAAGCAGGAGGCAGATGTCACCATCAGAAAAAAGCCAAGGATGGATGCAGAGAGGAATCGGCCCCTGAATGGTGGATCAGAGCCGGAAAGCAACAGCGCTCCTGTACGTAACTGTTTACTGTATTGTGAGACAAGATCTCAGGTACCCAAGGCTGGTCTCAAATGAGATGCATAGGGACAGATCATCTTAAAGTTTGGTCCCTCTGCCTTCATGTCCTGAGTGCTGTGATTGCAGTTGAGATCTTTAGATGGCCTTGGCTTCTTTTCCTTAAACTCTGTCCCAGGTGACCCACTGCATACAGTGAGCACAGACCTGCAGAAGAGTGGTTGTAGTTTGAGTCTCAGAAGCCCTTGCTCTGCCTCTGCCTCTGCCTCTGCCTCACAGTTAGAATCCAGATAGGAAGAGACAAAAATTGAGTACCATGTACCCATGGACACCATTAAAATAGCATTCTGTGAAACAACAAAAGGCTTTTATTTAATATGTAAGGATTCGTGATAATGTAATTAGAAAATAAAATTATGTTATTGTATGTCTTAGTTAGGGTTTTACCACTGTGAACAGACACCATGACCAAGGCAACTCTTAAAAGGACACCATTTAATTGGGGCTGGCTTAGAGGTTCAGTCCATTATCATCAAGGCAGGATTATGGCAACGTCCACATAGGCATGGCGCAGGCAGAGCTGAGAGTTCTACATCTTCATCTGAAGGCTGCTGGCAGAATACTGACTTCCAGGCAGCTAGGATGAGAATCTTAAGGCTCACGCCTACAGTGACACACCTACTCCATCAGGGCCACACCTTCTAATTGTGCCGCTCCCTAGGCCAAGCATATTCAAACCATGACACTGTGGTATATGGTCTCATTGTATAATTTTATTCGTATTTTACTATCTTGAAACTTACAGTAAACTGATGTAAGCAAGGGGGCAGCAAACCACCCGTCAGAGCACTCCATATGTCAGGAAAGGTTCTTACTATAGATACAACAGAGAGAATAACCACAGGTATTTGGGGAGGTCTGAAGCAGCATGGCTACCTCTCTGGGGCAGAGAGGAACCTAGCAGACAGAGATATCTCTCTGGTGCACAGAGAAATTGGGGAGCGGCGCTCACTCATTATAAAGAAAAGGTATCTGTAGGGTCAGGGGAGGGAAGCCTGTAAACCGGAGCATCATGGGAGTGTAGGGGGCTTTGGTACACATAACAACAGATACAAATTAATAGGGACCAGAGGACCCTCAAGGTTACCGTGGCACTTTACTATGTAACTAGATGCCCCATTTGCCTGTCTCCAGGAGGAGCAGATGAGTAAGTGGCTCTTTCTGTGGCAGACAGCAATCCGTTTCACAAGCTCCTGAGGAGTGCTGCCTTGGAGCTTTATCTGTCCACCTATGCTGTAGTGCAGCCTAAGCTGAGCCCAGATTCTCCTCTTGAGACGTCACGCTTTGGTTTGGGGGAGGGGCTAGTATTGGTGGTTCCCTTTGGATTTAAGGATGACGTCATAAATAAAATGTAGGAGTTAAGAGAGAATAAACAAGTTAGGATCTATTTAAAAATAGATCACTATATTCTAGAACTAACTTGTTTTTAGTAAGAATCTTTTCAGAAAGGTTTCAAAAAGTATTAAGGATATTTTATTTTTCTGGTACTCAGGAGGCAGAGGCAGGCATATCTCGTGAATCTGAGATCAGCCCGGTGTCCTTAGTAAGTTCCCAGCCAGGCAGGCCTGCATAGTAAGACCCTGTAACCAAAAACAAATGAACAAAAACAAAGCACAAAAACCCCCACCTTGTAATTTTCAGGTAATTGCTGATTCTCTTGTATATGAGAGAAGTGGTATATATAGAGAGGATCTGCGAGCCCTTCAATCGACGTTTCTAGTTACTTGGACAGCATGATACAGCAAGCATCACATAGAGGAATGGTATAGTTAACCAACCTTACTCAGTTAGAGTATTCTTCATTTGATTTTCTTAACCCATTTGGAGGATCTGTCTTTGTAAATGTGTATACAGGAAGGTTGGTCAGCGCTTATTGATAGTCTACCATCCCAGCCAGATAGAGCATCTTCTTTACCATTTTTTACAATATAGGTTAACTGGTAATGTAATTTTCTGGCTATGATTTTATGACTTTATGTTGTGTTTACATTTTGTTGGATATAATTTACTTTTATTTCCAGGTTCATAGCATGATCGTTTTTGAGGTTTTTAAAGAGATTATTTACAACTCCTATGAACAGTGATTTTTATTTTTTAGCAAGAAGATGAAAGAGAAAAGAAAGATGAACTTCAGACAGAGTCGTGGTCAACAAAACAGGAAATAGCTGTAAGGAAATTGCTGTATTCTTGCATACATTTGACTTAAAATGACTACCATCATAGACATTTCTGACAGTTTACATTTCTTTTTATAATTCTGGTCCATTTAGGGATTTGCCTATTCTGTAAAGAGATTATGCTGTAGCCATGAGACATTAAAGAGTATAGAGAATCTTAGGTTTAACCGCTTTCTCTGTACTGCATGGATACAGTCTTGAGCAAATGGTTTTCTTAAGGAAACTTGTTTATAAAACAGCTGACAGCTGAAACTTTTCCAGCAGGGTTGTTGTTTATATCAAAATATGGTAATGTAGATGTGGTGCCTGTAAGTTCCAAAAGAGCTAGGCCAGTTTTACTTAAGTAAGGTTCTGATTACATTCATTAGCATCAGAGGAGCTTCTATGGGGGCATTGTTTGTTGTTGTTATTTCTATCTGCACTCATCTTGCATATAAATTATATAGTTCATCAATTAAAAGGATTAATAGCTGGGTGTGGCCTATGCCTTTATTCCTAGTAAGGCAGAAGCGGGTGGAGCTCCGTAAGTTCTAAGCAAGCCTGGGCTACATAGCAAATTTCAGGTTAGCCATGATTTCATAGTGAGACCCTTTCTCCGGAAAAGACAAAAAGAATTAGGATGGTCAGCCTTGATGTGTAAGTATCAGGATGAATTAGATTAGATAAGGATTAACTTAGAAATAAAGAGAATTGCAGATCCAGGCTATGAATTTTAAATCACTACAGTCATAACTAAGCTCAAACACATTGTTGTTAATCAGAATAGGAACTATTATAATCAATACATTTTTGCCACTGAGAAATGAATTTTTTTCCGGTAGCATAAAAACCCAGATTCAAGGAACTCTTAAAAAGCATATCTGCTTATGGTAGTGTTTCCCTGTAAAACAGTGGCAAGATGCCTGAAGCAGTGGTAGTCAGCTGGCAAGAACGTGGTGGATGGGGCAAGGCTTCCCATCCCGATTCATTTCAACTTTGGAAGTATTGATTGTGTGGTGTGCAGTTAGATGTTGTCAAGGAAAATTGGGGCCTTTCTGACAATCAGTGCAAGCCGTAACCATTGTAGCTTTGGGCACATCTCATTGGTTTGTTGTGCATCTTTTCTTATGCAGTGGTTTTACTAGGAAGTAACTGAAAAGCTGCACTGGGTCAGGCCAGCAGCATCCAGCCAGTGACATGGTTTTGGGGTGCAGGTTTGGTTTTGGTGAATGCCCTGGAGCTTCTCGTCCATCCAGTAAAGTAGCCATCACTGATTTGTGTTGCACATCACAGTCTGATTGAGACATGGTGTGTTGTATAGATAAGAGAAGATAGATGATACTCAAGCTGATGTGTTACTTACTTCTTATCATCATCATCATTATTGCTCAGCTCACAGGCACCCCTTTCACCTTTCCAGTTTACTCCAGATGCTGAGCAATAGTTGACCGGTCCCCATGGTCCCAGTTCAGCAACTTCTCTTGTAGCTGTAAGATCTTCTTCTTACGACTGCTCACTTCTTGGCCATGCTTTCTGATGGCTGCCACCACATTCCTCATTTTCAAAGCTCCTGCCTCTTTTGCCAGACCTCTTGAACAATCACTGCATTATATGTTCATTATATGTTCATATGTTCTTGGGTCAAGTGCTTCGCATGTAGTTTCTGCTGACTTATGAGCCATTTTGAACTCAACAAACCCACTCAGATTTCCTTTTGTCTAACATCATTTTTTATAATATAAAATAAGCAGAAAATAAAGGCTTTATAAAAATATAAAGCAGGAAATATACATTGCAATTCTATATTCTGAAATCACATTTGTTAAGAATGTGTTTCAGTAGCCGGGCAGTGGTGGCACACGCCTTTGATCCCAGCACTCGGGAGGCAGAGGCAGGCAGATTTCTGAGTTCGAGGCCAGCCTGGTCTACAAAGTGAGTTCCAGGGGAGCCAGGGCTATACAGAGAAATCCTGTCTTGAAAAACCAAAAAAAAAAAAAAAAAGAAAGAAAGAAAGAAAAAAAAAAGAATGTGTTTCAGTATCATAGAGCAGATTTTAACAGTGTAAAACCTACTGCCAATTCGATAGTAGTAAATTACATAAGCACAGAACCTCACTGAACAGATTATCAGTTAAGGACCAAGTGTGATCAGAATTCTAGATAATAGTCATGGCACCCAGTATTAATGGAAGAGGCAGACTGTGGTGACATATGTCAGGAGAATGTCTATAAGAAGGAAGCTTGCTGAGGTAGCCTCTAGGTGAAAAATACTGTACACATTATAGTCTTCTAGGTGGACATGCTAGAGATGTTTTCAGAACTGTAGAGTTCCTGAGTCATTTTCTGGTTTTGAAATAGATATGATTGATCCCAAACACAAAGTTCAGGTGCCAGAAACAACTCTGTTTTCCCTTGGGTATTTGGACTTTTTTTCTGTAGATCTCTAAATGACAAATAGATTTCCCTTGCCTTCTGATCTTATCTACCCATTTAATGTCCACTTAAGAATCGTGATGATCTTCAGGACAGCAGTGAGGAGCTGCCACGGAAACTGCTGCTGACTGAATTTAGGTCATTGGTCGTCAGTAACCACACCTCGAGAAATCTGTGCATAAATGATTGTGGTCCACTGAAGAATTTCAAGAAATTCAAGAAGGTAGGTGTCTTTATTAACCGTGTCGCCAGAGGGCAGTGTTTGCATTGTTGTTAGAAACAACACTGGCACTAAATACAAATAAAAGGAGTAGTTAATGGGATTTTTTTTGTATTTTGTTTTGCATTTTAAACTAATTTGTTTTCTGTTGTGTGTTATGTGGAGGTTAGAAGACAGCTTGCAGGAGTCAGTTCTTTTCTTCCACAGTGTAGGTTCTAGAGTATGAAGTCTTGATTGTCAAGATTGATAGCTTGTGCCTTTATCTAATGAACCACTTGGCCAGCCTCTAAAAGCAGTATTTTGAAAACCTGTTCTATTTCTTCTGCACCAAACAGAAGGAAAAAAAATTACTAAAAGACAACACAAACTATTAATAAACCTAGGACACTTAGAAAGAAATGTACTGAATGATTGCTTCGTTCTGAGGCTGCTGTTTTCCCCAACTGAAGAATGAAGGAGGCTTTATTACTAAGGACAGAGTCACACTGGTTCTAATGTTGCTCTGTGACGACCTGAAATCGTTCTTCACCTCAGCACTTTATGAAGATAAGAGAGTTAAAGAAATAGAGTCAGTAGTGAAATTTCATGGTTGGGATAGTATAAGTGAAACTGTGTACTCTGTCACTGTCAGACCTGATGTGTGCACTGTATTTATGTCACTTACCCCTTCCTTTTACTCCCCCAAGTCCTTCCACTTTTTCCCACTCCTCGTCAAAGCCTCTTTTCCTTTCGATATTATTGTTATCCACACAGAAATTAATAAATAAGTAGAACCTACTGAGTCTGTTCAGTGGCACTCCTACTTGGGACTGTGATGGCTAGTTTTCAGAAAGGAGGCTTCCAGGCCAAATCCAGCTCGATTCTTCCAACTCTTGTGTTTTCAGCAATAAGGACTTGCTTCAGCTTCTGGGAGGCAAGCGAGGGCTATGGCAACAGTCCATATTATTTTGGGAATTGCTTGGATTCCTCTGACCAACCACTCAAAAGGAGATTTCTCATGTCTGTACTGGGGTTTTTGTAACTGTATGGCTCTTGGGGGGAACATTTTTACCCTAAGTAAAGTAATTTCATTAAAATAATAATACATGAGCATGTGCACATGTGTGCACACATGCTCAGACACATTTACACACTTATACCTGGAACTTTCTCCACCCAATCCTGAGTATTGGGGCTCCAGGAATGCACCATCCCATGCTGGGATCTAACTCATGCCTTCACGCATGCTAAGCAGACACTGTGCCAGCTGAGCAGTAGTTCTGACACTGTTTCTCATTTTATTTAAAAACATTTATGTAGGATTATTTGTTTGTTTGCTTGCTTACTTATTTTCTATGTAAGGGTATGCACATGCCACAGCATATGTGTCTGGAGGTCACAGGACAACATGTGAGAGGTATGTCTCTTCTTCCACTGTATGAGTCATGAGAATTGAACTCGGGTTGACAGACTTGATGGCAGGCACCTTTACTCCCAGAACCAGCCCTATTTTTTCTTTTTATGATAGTCTTGCATGAAGTGTGAGCTTGCCTGGAACGTGATATGTACCCAGGCTTGCTTTGAACTGTGTTATCTTCTTGCCCCAGCCTTTCAAGTGCTGGGATTATAGGTTAAACTTTGAAAAACTTAGAATAAGATACAGTGTTTTAAACTATAGTTTGTTTTCTTTGGGTTGCTTTGATTGCTAGGTAATGAATTAAAGCAATTTAAAAATAAAACCTACAGGCAGTGGTGGCACACACCTTTAATCCCAGCACTTGGGAGGCAGAGTCAGGCGGATTTCTGAGTTCGAGGCCAGCCTGGTCTACAAAGTGAGTTCCAGGAAAAGCCAGGGCTACACAGAGAAACTCTGTCTCAAACAAAACAAAACAAAACAAACAAACCAAAACAAAACAAAACAAAAATTAAAAAAAAAACAACCTACAATTAAAACTTCTAAGTGTTTTTCATTCATGTGAAAGTCCTAATGGCATATCTAGTAGTAGATACAGTAATAGCAGAAAAGGGTGGGAATGCATGGGTGTGGCGCAGGTGTCTGTGTCTCCTTTTCGGTAATAGAATATACACACCTTAGACGTTTATGCACAACTTCCACTGTTTGTATCTTATTTCTTTTTTAAAAAAATAGTTATCTTTTTTGTGACTATGCTTACCTCACTGCTTCCTCTTTGGCAGGCTACATTTCCTGGAGCAGGAAAGCTTCCACACATCATCGGAGGATCAGACTTAGTCGGTCACCATGCTCGAAGGAATACCGAATTAGAAGAATGGTTGAAACACGAAATGGAGGTAAGTAGAAAGGGAGGCCCCCACACGTGGGATTGCACTTCAGCCTTGTGACTCGTCAGTGTGGGTGATACATATGCATGTGTGAGAGTGAGTGTGGGGGGTGCCTGTGCACAGAGCTTGATTTCAAGAGTCTTTTTTATTATTACCCTTTTTTGTATGCATTTGTTTATTTCTGAGACAGGGTCTCTCACTGAATCTGGAGTGCCAGCTGCTCATCTGTCCCCTACCTATCTTTCCCCTAGTGCAAAGATGACTGTGTGTACCCAGCTCTTACGTGGGTGCCAGGGCTCACACGCTAGCATACTTGCACAGCATGCCCTTCATCCACAGAGCCATCTCCCTGGTCAATTCATCTTAAAAGGAAACTTAAGTGACTTTAGTGACCTGAGGCAGGAGCTGATGCAGAGGCCATGGAGGGATGTTACTTTACTGGCTTGTTTCCCTTGGCTTGCTCAGCTTGCTTTCTTATAGAACCTAGGACTACCAGCCCAGGAATGTCACCACTCACAGTGGGCCCTCCCCGTTTGATCACCAACAGACAATACCCCACAGCTGCTCATGGAGGCACTTCCCCAACTGAAGCTCCTTTCTCTGTGATAACTCCAGCCTGTGTCAAGTTGACACATAAAACCAGCCAGTACACCAAGGAGAAGGGAGCGGCACCAAACACACAGCAATGCTCCTTGAATGCTTGGGAGGAGTTAAATGACAGTGCAGCTGTTGGCCTTTTCCATCTTCTGTTGCTTTCCCTGGGAGTTAGAGAGGTGCTTCGTGAGTGCTGGGTGCATGCCGCCAAACGCTTGGTTTGTTGCCACAGTGGTCGGCGTGTATACAGCTGATGCACACACACCTGAGCACACCACACAGTGACATCTTGCCCTAGGCTTATCCCCACTACCTCCTGTCTGTCATCTGGACTTTTGTTCTTTGTCTGACCTTCTACTCATGCTGCAAACCCTTAATTTTCCCAATCACTGGGCCAGTTCTTAAAGTTTCCTTGAATTGGTGGTGATGTCACTTCTGAGAGTCAGACATAATCTAACTCTGTGCTCCCTGACTGGAATATGGTCCTCATTGTGTAGTAGGCACTAAGTAAGTACTCAATAAGTTGGCCTTGAAAGTGACTAAATGTGGAAAAACAAATGGAGGGTGTCTTTCTGGGCAGAGGGAGAAATAGGAACAATACCACTCAGATTTTCATATTTAGGAGAAGAGTCTGTTTGTCCTTCTGTTCTGACTAAGAAAGCAAGCACACAGGGTCTATGAGGGGGCACGAGGTGGTTAAGCGGCCAGCACACCAAGAGCCAGATTTAAGGTTTGCACATTTGAGGGTCAGACTGGGGAGTCATTTGAGAAAGGAGCCTGCAGCAGGGGCTTTTCCCTGATCTAACTCTGTTGCGTTAGGAGCTTGGTGAGGTCTTTTGAAAATTATTGTGGCCAAAAACTTCTCTGTCCTGATTTAGCAAGAGGAAGGGAGATTGTTCGCCTGTCAGGCTGCTTTGACTGCAGATGACGTGATTCTTGCACTTTCAAGTCATGGTCACTGGAATGACTATGACTCAGAGCAAGCTAGACAAGTCTCTCTTTAAATCCGTAATTAAAAGGTTTAATTTTGTGGTTTTGCATGTTTCTGTGTGTGTATGCATGCACTTCCGTACTATTTTATGTGCCTGGAGGCCAGAGGTCAGACTTTTGGAGTCTGCCCTCTCCCTCTGTCATACAGACGTGGGTATTGAACTCAGCACATCACGCTTATCAGCATGCAGCCTCACTCACTGAACCAGTTTCAATGAAGCCCATATTCCATCATCTTCCTTGAGCCCAGAGCACTGAACTTTCTGCCAGAAAGACTGTTTAGAAACTCAGTAACCTAGCTCTCTGTGTTGATTGTCTTTGAAATTGTCTAGACAGTTACTTAACTACAATCGTGCAGTGATTTTAGCATGAAATGAAAATAGAGGGGTTGGCTGAATGGGAAGACTACAGAAGAACACTTGCTGACGAGTGACAAGCTTGTGTATGGAAATCTGGAGGTATTTACTGCTGAGTAAATGAGCCACATTATGTTAACTTTGACAGGTACAGAAACAACAAGCAAAGGAGGAATCTCTTGCTGATGATCTGTTTAGGTAAGATTTTACTTTTCTCCCAAGGCCATTTGAGAAATGTAGATATAATTCAGTTATGTTCATGACAGTCAAATATTTGTTTCTTCTGTCCACATAGGAGAGACACACAGTACTTTCACATAAAGAAAGTTTGACTTTTAACTCATGTATTTTTATTACTTGAACACATTGATGAAATTTCCTGGCTATAGATTTACGATTGATTCAGTCTTATCATGACATGTTTAAATTTTGCATGATATCCTTCAGGCAAGGGAAGGTCCCAAAAGTATTTCGATTATCAATCTGTGAGGTTTTTGTTATAGGAGAATTAAAGGAAAGGATTTCAGAATCAGACAATTAAAGAGTCCAGACCATTTGTCTAGTTTTAATTTGACAAATGGATAAAATGAAAGATTGGATGAGAGATCCAAAACTGGTTTTGCTTCCTTTATGGCAGGCTTTAGAAAGTTGCTAAGAATTTATAATTTAATATATTTTGAGACTTCTAGAAACCCAATAAACTTTGGAATGGTTACCTCTCAAATACTAATGAACTACCAAGTCAGGTAGACACTGGCTGAAACAGAGCACCCTTCTTTCTCAACCTAAAATACAGGATGCCTTAATCTTTTTTCTAAACACATTTATTGTGTGTATGCACACATATTTATCTATACCTGCATTTGGGCATGTGTGTGTTGAAGTATGCTTGGCATAGTGAGTGTGTGGAATTGAGAAGACAACTTTCAGGAGTTCGTTTTCTCCTGCCATGTGGGTCATGGGGACTGACCTCAGGTCATCAGGCTCAGCAGCAAGGGCTTTTACCTGCTCAGCCATCTTGCCGCCCCCCCCCCCCCCCCAGTATGTTTGCAGCCAGTTTGACAATTGTATTGACAGTAGATAGTGTAAAGTAACTGGTAAGAATGGTGACGATACTGAATTTTTATGAGTACAAGAAAAATCAATGAGACATCTGGCTGCCGAAGTTATATAGGAGAAAATCTTATAAAGCAGTAATTATATTTTGGAGCCACTAAGCTTTTTGTGCAAAGCATATACTTCATTTTGGGGAAATGTTTAGATGGGATCTATTCAAATCCACACTAAGTTCTTATATTATTGTTTTAGTTTTAATGTGGTCTGCTAAAGTGAAGACTGCAGGTTGACAGCCCATTAATGGAATCTCTACTGAAATGTCCTTTAACGATTTTTTTCTTTGCAGATATAATCCTAATGTAAGAAGAAGATAATTGAACCTTATAAAGGAAGCTGTAGAAACACATTTCTACTTCAGACCAACTGAGATACGTTAATATAGTACATAGAAATTATAAATGCTTTAAGGTTTCAGTTTATTAAATAAAGGAAACAAACTCCATTCCTTTTGTGTGGTAACGTTGTCTCTGGGGTGAATATATACATTATAATTATCCCCTCTTTTTAAATGTGTTTCTTACTTACTAAGTAATTATTAGAATCATAGTATTCAAAATCCTGAAACTCCATTACGGGTAAAGACCAAAGTCTCCCATCCACTAGCTGATTGATTCCTGCTGTGTTATGGATAGATAGATAGATAGATAGATAGATAGATAGATAGATAGATAGATAGATAGATAGAGATATACATATATTTATATCTATATATAAACACAGATATAGATGTACTAGATACATTTTTTAAGAGTTATTTCTTTATTAACATATATACAGTTCTCTGTGCATGCATGCTTACACACCAGAAGAGGGCGCCAGCTCAAATAGGTGGTTGTGAGCCACCATGTGGTTGCTGGGAATTGAACTCAGGCCCTCTAGAAGAACAGCTAGTGCTTTTACCCTCTGAGCCATCTCTCCAGCCCTCATTCAAATTCCTGTGCATAACACTTTTCAGGAATTACATTTGTAATTACTCTGTGCCTTGGTCATTTTCACTGTAGATTGGATGGTAGGCACATCAATGTACGTTTTCTCTTCCATTATTCTTTAGCCTCCCTAAGCTGATGTGATCCCAGTGCAGTGGTGTCCGTGAGCATATGTCCCCCATCTTAGTATAAGAGATTGAGGTAGTATGCAGCCTCCACAATGACTAGATCATACCAAAGAGAAAGATGGACCCCTTTTTGGTGGTTTTACTGAGCACAGTGACTCTGTCTTGGCTTCTTAAATGTCCCAAGTATTTCTGTCTATAAAGTAGAGGTAGTAGGTTGCCTCTACCTAAAAAGGAAAATGGTAACTGGAAATAGATTCTTTTTCAGATACTTTAATATAGAGACGTAGATCTCAACTCCAGCTGTATATTATATCTTATATTCTAGAAAGTATATATATAAACCTTTTATTATGAACTGAAAGCTTTCTGGTCAATGTAAATTCTGCCTCACCTCTTTTAGTTAGAACATACCTAGAAACAAGGTAACTATTTGCTGGGTCTTTATGGGACACTGTGTATGTCCCTTTACAATTATATGTAAGTGTCTGGATCAGCTACTCTCTACCTTTGACCAGACCTCAGAACATACTACTTCACTTTATAGAGTCATAAATATTTTATTTTATTCTCAACCTTCATTACACTTTCAAATTCCTCATTTGTGAAACAGTGAGCATATGTCTAAAGCATTGCTCTTCCTTGACACATTGAAGGAATAGGCACTAAAGGTCTCTAGTTTCAGTTCCAGTGCTTTTGTTACAATTCCATGTATGGGCCTGAGAGATGGCCCAGAGATGAAGAGCATTTACTGTGGTGCTGGAAAGAATCTAAGACTCTGCACATTAGGCAACCACTCTACCAACTGAACTACATCCCCAGCCCAAACTTTGAAATTTGGATAAAGTCGCATTTACCTATTTCCTTTGGTATTTTTCCTGTAGCATACATACACAAAAATAGTATTTAACTCCAAGACTTGGGGTTATTCCATAAGGTTACATTTTAATATTTCCATAAATACTAATATAAGTCCCTTAACTTTGAGTATGATGTAATGTATGGGTCAGGGGTAGGTAGGTTTTTCTCATATGAACCTCAAACATTGTTTATTTGAAGAAGTCTTTTCTACATTAAATTATCTTGGCAACTTCATCACACATGAATTATGTTTACCCATCCTGTCACTAGACTACTCTTTCTTGGATTACTGTAATAGCATGTAAGCTTTAGAACAAATATTCTTGTTTAAGTGCATTGGAGGCTCAAAGCTGATGTTGAATATCATGGTCCACCTTATTCACTGAGGTAGGGGCTGTCTCACGTCATAGCTCAGATATGGCCAGCCTCTGTGTTTTAGGGATCCCCTATCTGCCTTCTGGGGGCCTGAATTTCAGTGCTGTTTGTGATGAGCCATCTCCTCAGTCCCTGAGGCCCAATACTTCAGTCCTCCTAGCAAACCAGGTTGTATGTGTTACGATTTTAATTGAAATTGTACTAGAAATTAGTTAAGAGAACTGATATCCTTTGGTGGGGGTTGGGGGGGGGAGTTCAAGACAAGGTTCTTCTGTGTACTCCCTGGCTGTCCTAGAACTATTAGTAGACCAGGCTTGCTGGCCTGAGTAGGATTCCTGCCTCAGCCTCCCGAATGGTGGAATGAAAGAGTGTGCCAGCACACTGGGCATGATAAGAACTGATATCTTTAAAATAGCCAATCTATATATTCTGTCAATTAAATCTCCCATTTCTTTGAACATTTTTGTCCTTTCATTGTAAGGCTTGCATGCTTTAAATTGAACCCTAGCATACTTAGTAGTTTGACATTGTAAGTGGCCTTTCAAAAAGTTTATCTTAAAACGATCTATTGCTTGTATATGGAATTTTTTGTATAATGAATGTGGAACACTGTAAGTAGCTAATTTCACCTTAATACAAATTCAAGGGTTTCTTGGTAGACTTTTTTGGATTTTTACACATACATTATTTGTGAATAGATTTTGTATTCTAGTTGGTTTGCCTTTTCTCTCACCTTATTAAATTGACCATTAAAATAATGTTGAGGACTCAGAGCAGGGTCGTGCTGACTGCATATCCTTTTATGTTCTGTATGAGGTTTGTTAAGTCTTCAGAAATTCCACTACCATAAGCGTCACTTAAAGGTCAATATGAACTGTTGTGTCTAAAATAACTTGAGTCACAGCTGACCACCAGACAGTGATTCCAGCCCCTTCATATGAGCTCATTGTGGGTGTTGTCTAGCCCTGAGAAATGTTCAGGGTTGTACCTTCAATTCTCAAAGTCTGAGCTATGTCCCTAATCAATCAGCCTTGGGGGTGTGCATTCAATACACTATCCCTGTCTAAGACAGTTGTTCATGTGGTTTGTGGGGCAACTCCTGAACCCAAACATGTTATGTCTGAACATGGCTATTCAGACTTTCCATTTCTTGTAGCAGTTTTGTTAGTTTGTCTCTTTCAAGGATTTTATCCATCTCTTGTGCTTTCATATTAAGTTCTGCATTTTTGTTATACTGCTATCTCCTTTTCCATTCTCATTATTAGCGCTTTGTTCTTGTCTGTCTGTCTGGGAACATGTCTAGCCTTCAGATTTTGAAGGCCACTTCATTTGCTATTAATTTTCACTATTTGCTTTTTTTATACTCAGGGACTAATTTGGTCTAGCCCCTATAGATCATTTAAGACCAATATTAATACCTGAAACTGTCAGTCTGTATCGCTGTTGACAGCTGTGTGGTATTCAGTTTTTCCTCAGCTTTTCAGCCTTTTCTTATTCATTTTAGCTCCTGAATTGGTTTTGTAGCTTTATCAGTTTTTAGCTAATGTTAAAATATGTAACAACCCACTTTAATAGCAACACTTAATGTATACTGTTTTTAATGCCTTATAAA
Source organism: Mus caroli (assembly GCF_978045245.1). NCBI lineage: Eukaryota > Metazoa > Chordata > Mammalia > Rodentia > Muridae > Mus > Mus caroli. The sequence goes on along the minus strand of NW_028227261.1, from coordinate 138,527,504 downwards.
AGTATACCAACTATCTTATTATTTGTGCTTTAATTCATATTTTGATTTTAAGTGTTTTCTTCTTAACAGTCAGATTTTAAATACTTTTTGTAAAACTTTTCCACTTCAGCCTTCGTTTTCATGTAAACACATCTCACTAGGTTTACGCCCCTTCAATGTGAAGGTTAAGTGCAGTCTCATGTTTTCAATCTGAGTCTAGTTCACAATAAGGAGTTACCAGAACTTCCTTTTTGAAAATAAATTTAGAAGATTCCATCATTTCCTATTAACTGCTCCATCATGGTGGTTTGAATGAGATTCTTCCCCACATGACCCAAGTCTTAGATATTGAATATTTGGTCCCCAATTGGAGGCTGTTTGGGAGAATTAGGTGTGGTTCTACCATATGACTGATGTTTTGAGAGTATGCATCACTTTAGAGTTCTCTCTGCTTCCTGTTTGTGGATCAAGATGTGCACCCTCAGCTGCTGTGCCAGTGCCACGCCTGCTTGCCTGCCTGCTGTCATGTTCCCCCGATGATAGTGATGGGCTCATTCCTCCCAAATACATTCTTGCTTCTGTAAATTTCCTTGGTCACAATGTTTTCTTATAGCAATAGTAATATAACTAAGACATTCATACCTTAAATCTTTTTGACAATACTAATATTCTCATGTTCATTCATACTAAAGTACTACCTGTGTACGTATTAGGGGTTCCAAGGCATTCCTCCTGGCTGTGGTGACCTTGTGTATTTATTCTATTGTTTGTTTTTAATCCCCATCACAAATTTTGAGGATTCTTTCAACAATTTTAAGTATGGTCTTTTCTCACATGATATATGGAGGTGCTCACATGCTAGAGGATGTACTTAGTTCATGAAAAAGAAGTCTAATACTAAAATGTAAATGGAATTTTGGCCCAGAATTAATTGACAAGAGTACAGAGGATAGTACATGAGAGCTAATGCTTGAATGGGATACTCTACTGGACAGCCAGTACTGAAGGAGCTGGGAGAAGCTAGAGTTTGAGAGGGGTTCGAGTACCAGGTTTATTTAAGGACTATGGCATCTTATTCTTAAAATGTGTTAAATTCATCCCCTTCCCAACAACTGCAATGAAATATAAAACAATCTCCTTAAATATAAAGGAATGCCAGCCAGCATTATTTTACCCCAGAAATTACATTAATGATACTGTTATTTCCAGTTTATAAGAGACATTAAAGAAAAGCATCAATCCAACCCAGAGCTCAAGCGCGGGCAAGGAGGAGACTACTGAAGTATGGTCAGACATGTATCATTTTAAAAGGGTGTGAAGTTGCTCTGAGAGTAGTTAAATTTTTATAAAGAGCTAGAAGTAGATGTGACAGTTATAGAATGGTTAATGGTTGTCAGGAGTAACCGGGAGGTGTGTTAGCTATCAGCAGACTAAACAGCACTGGCAGTGAGCCATGAGCACTTAGAATCTAAGTGACGACACGCCACAGCAGGTTGTCCACTTAAGGAACTGCAAACGGAAGTTCAGTGAGCACATTCTAGATAAAATTATACACCCCCCACCACCACCAAGGGGGAAAAAAACTTTGAAAAGTTCAATTTCCCAAGAACCCTGGAAGACTTTGTTTAGCAGTAACACATTTCACAGTTTCTAGGGAAATGCAATTGAGACTATTAGAGGAGATAAATCTAATAACCACTGTGGGCTGTGGTATCATTTCCTATGAATGAACACTGTTACAGATCTCAAAATAATCACTTTGAGAATGGGAAAGGGCACAATCTGATTTTCCACATTAACCTTTAATAATTCTGCCAATACCCAAACAGTAACCGTGCCCCAAATCATGTGTCATTAATAGAAATTAACTCAGTGTTCACACAAGGGTAAGTAGTTCCATCCACAATTTATTGAATTACAAATCAGATTCATTAGCTGTTATGATGGCTAAACAGAATAAATCTCTAAAAAGTATCTTAGTGGGTTCTTGGATGTCAGCATTGTTGAAATATTAAATTATGAGATGTTAAAGATATCAAGTACCTATCTGTCAAAATTTCAACTTGTAAAAATATTTTTAAAGACCATCATATTTGATAATAAATTAGGTTTATATAACTGATAGTTTCAAAATAAATAAAACCTGAGTTGCAAATGCTTCCTCCGATCCTACCCAAACGTATTTATAGCCCATTTTCATTCAGACCAGTGGACTTCAAACGTCAATGACTACACATATAACCCTTGGAGATCTGTGTAAGAGCAGTTAAGTCTAAATGCCTAATGAGCTACAGAGGAAGCTTATGCTGTTGTCCCTTGGACCATCTCAAGCAGTAAGGTGACCCAGTATGAATTAAGTATGATTTCTGTCTGAATAACTAGCTTTATAAATGCCAAGTTAGAAAAGAATGTTCTAGTTAAATGAAAGCATTGATTATACCAAGTTGGCAGTGTTTGGGTTTATCTGAGAGTGACACCTTCGACACACTTGAATACAACTTGGGATACCAAGCTTTGCTAACTTTTGAAGAGTGACAGCTGGAGGCTCTCCCAGTTAATTCAAGCCAATACACTGCAAACCACTGTTAAAAAAATCTTTAATAGTAAAGTGTCCATTTAAATTCCTTGTGAACTTTAAGCTACCCCATCTCCTCCTCCTCTTTGAACAAACAAATGCTGCTTTTTCTTCTGTCTTGTAGCCAAACAGCGAGTAACACCCAATGCCCCTCCCTTTAAGAATCGAACGAAATTATCTCCAACCAAAGGGCCCAAAGCAAAAAGGTTGGCTTCTTTAACACATTCATAGGTGTATGCATCAACCTCCACTGGGTTACCCTTGCATGTAATTGGCTGGCTTGAGTTACGGCCTAGGTAACACCCTTGTTCCTTCAGAAAAGATAGGTTAGGATGAGAACCTATCAAGATTACAGCTGCAGACAGCTTAAATATTTTCTTCAATCCAGAGACACTTTGAAGAATGCATTTCATGTCTGCCTTAAAGGAAAGCACACGGTGCTCAGGAAAGCTGGTATAATCAGACAGAGGACCTGAGTCTGCAGAGTAGGACTGACTGCACATCATATGGTAGACTTTGTGGTACTCAGGATACAGCTTTTTGGGAAGCTGTTTGAAAATTAAACTTGGATCAGTTACTCGTCTGCGAAACACGTGGATCACAGGGATATTATTGTTATAGGCACAGAGCACTGCATCAGCGGCAGTAAGGCCGGAACCTACAATCAGCACTGGGTCCACTCTGCCACACAGCTTCCCTTTGTTTATAGCAGCTCCAAACTCAGGCATCGAATGAAAGACAAAAGGAAACTCTTCCCCTTCAACTTCCAGATGGGCAGGAGAATCCAAAGTCCCAGTTGCAAGAGCTACATTCTCAGCAAAGAGGCAAAAGGGAACATGAGAACCACCTGCTATTCGCTGATAGCCTCGGATTTCCCAGTTCCTCTTGATAAATTTTGACTTCTGGTTCTGTAAATGCTTTGTGGAAATATCTCTGTCTTGACTACCATTATCACCTTGGTCTCTATAGAGTCTTGATACAGAGGTTATGTAAGTATTCTCTCGGAAATTCTTCTGAAGGCCCATGACCTTTACGTAGTGCTTGTAGTAGCGAGCAATTTCCTCCGGCATGACACGGTCCCCCTTTAAGTTCCTGTAATACGAAAAGGGAAATACCCTATGAGAAGCACTTGATTACTTTCTCATCTGCTAAGCTTCTATATCTTAGTTTTTCCCACAATTGTGTTAGTTATAAATTGTCCTCATGTTTTATAAAAATTATTTTTATGCTTTCTTATCCTAGTCAGACTGGCAGTCATTAGCAAAGCACAAAACAAATGCTACTAAGGATGTGGGTAAAGGGGAGCGTTGCTGTAAAGAATTCAAACTGGTCTTGTCACATCGCAGATCTGTGTGGAGAGTCCTCAAAACCTGAACACCAGCTCTTCTATGATACTGTTTTACTATGCATGGGTATTTACCCAAAGGGTTTCAAGTCAACATATCACAGATACTGGCACATCAATACTTACTACAGCACTAATCAACAGCCAAGCTCTGGAACCAAGTTCAGTGTCCAGGTAAAGAAAACACAGCATAGAAAAACACTGGCTCTCCCTCCCCAGACATGAGTAAAAAGTCATGCAACAGGAAAACGGATGTGCCAGAGAGAACCATATTAAGTGAATTTGGCCAATCTGAAAAAACAAATGTTTTCTCTCATTTATAGCTGCTAGATTTTAAATGAGTACATAAATTCATAAAATCATGTATGAATGTATAAATGAGAAGAAACAAAACTCTTTACAGGATCAAAAACCATGTGACTGGGGGCTGCTTGATAAACTGTCAATTAGTAAATGGGTTAAAATGTAGACATTTGAAAATCAGACTATTTTATCTTACAACTAATTACGTAAATGACATCATTAACAAATTACTATTTGTTAATGGGCTGGACATGTGACTCAACAATCAACAGTTAAGGCACATATCTTTAATTCTCTGATTAAAAAGATCTATGCTTCTTTTTAGAAAAAAAAAAAAAAAACAAGGAAAACCTTTCCCTTTAACAAATCCAAGAATATGCTGAACTATTTATTTTGCTTGCTTACCAAATGAACTCAAACAATGTGACGGATTGTGCAACTTTAATTTTCAACCTCTTCATGTTTCAAGATTTAGCTTTTGGTTCCACTTACTTATTATGCATGTATGAGTCTTTCTCCTGGTGGACCTATGTGTAGCACATACAGGTCTGATGCAAATGAACATCCCAGAAGGGTTTTGCATTCCCTGTTACTGGAATAATGGGTGGTCGTGAGCCACCACCATGTGTTGGGAACTGAACCTGGGTCCTCTGTAAAAGCGGCAAGTGCACAGTGGTGCTAGTGTACGCCTTAATCCTAGCACTCAGGAGGCAGAGGCAGGCAGAGCTCTGTGAGTTCAAGGCCAGCCTGGTGTACAGAGTAAGTTCCAAGTCAGCTAGGACTACAGAGAAACTCTGTCTCAAAAACAAACAAACAAACAAAATACAAGAAAGAAAGAAAGAAAGAAAGAAAGAAAGAAAGAAAGAAAGAAAGAAAGAAAGAAAGAAAGAAAGAAAGAAAGGAAGGGAGGGAGAGAAGGAAGAGAAGAGAAGAGAAGAGAAGAGAAGAGAAGAGAAGAGAAGAGAAGAGAAGAGAAGAGAAGAGAAGAGAAGAGAAGAGAAGAGAAAAAAGGACCGAGAATAAGAAAGAGTAAGACAGAAGGAAGGAAGATCTGGGGCTGAAGAAATGGCTTAGCAGTGGAGTACTGATGCTCAGAGTCCAGAAGACTCTGCATTACATGACAGTTCACAACTGTCCATAACTCTAGTTCCAGGAGGACACCCTCACACCAACATATGTAGATAAAACACCAATGCACATAAAATACAAATAAATGAATCATCAGAGATCCACCTGCCTGCCTCAATCTCCTAAATGCTGGGATTAACTGTGCGCACCACCAGGATGATCTAGATCTAAGACTGATGTTCTTAAATCTTTTAAAATTAAGGAAAATTTCTATGGATTAAACATGGTTGCTACCTAGCATGATGTCAATTACACAAACTTCATCTCTATTCAAAGATTAAGTTCCTGCTTTGACATACTGCCATTAGTGGTAAAATTAGATTCTCTGTAATTAGTTATTCAAATCTGGTTTGTACATGAACCTGAAAATGATAGGGATTTTTACATTTCTCCTTTTGAATTTTATATACCTTCCCCCAAAATAAGACCTGTATTCTTCCAATGAGAAATTACTCAGTCCTACTTAAGGTACTAATAATTAAATATTGACCTTCATGTCCATGTTTTAGTTTATCATTTTAAGTGACAAATCATAGTAAGTGTATTATTACCCTTCAAAAATAAACACTGTGCTGGGTGTGGTGGTATGCACCTTTAATTCCAGCAGATTTAATAATCCTGGCAGAGGCAGACAGATCTCTGTGAGTTCAAGGCCAGCCTGATCTTCACAGTGAGTTCTAGAGCTGCCAAGGCTATGTAAAGAGTCTCTGTCAAAAAAAAAAAAAAAAAAAAAAAGCCAAAACTAAACCAAACCAAATCAAACAATACAAACCAACCAACCAACCAACCATCTTAGGCATATAGACACTTAGTATACATAGTATAAGTAAATAAAGCCACATCCTCATTGAAAAACTGACACATTTGGGAAATAATGCATAGGTAGATGAGAAAGTAACTAATTGAATATGAAATATAAATCCTGTTTAATAAGGTTAATATAAACAGGAAGGCCCTGCAAACAGTCCTTTATGTACACACAGCTTTATAGCATCCTAAATGGAAACTAGCTCATAATCACTGCTTCACACGAGTTTTATTTAGCAAGTGTATTTCTATTTGTGTAACACAGGATTCGCAGGTACTGTGAACATTTCTCAACAGTCCCTTTTTCATACGTCCAAAAACTTTAATATAGATAGATCTTTACCTTCGTTTGCTAGATATCCAGTCTTTAAATTGAAGTCCAGGAAGCTCCATCCAATTTCCAAAGCTGATTGTCAACATAGAACCTTCCATATTCTAGTTTAAAACAGTTGAAAAAAGCACAATGAAGCAGTATTACCTTTTGAAAGCAAGCACATCTTACTTATATACAGATTTGGATTATATAAAACATGTTCACAAGAGTCCAAGAGAAACAGTGGTATATAAACTATGGATTTTAGTTTCAGGCATGAAGAATAACAATCACACAATAGGAAAATACATGCACCCAGAGGTAATCCTACTAAGTGAGTTACCCCATCTTCAGAAATACAAGCATCTTCCGTTCTCTCATTTGTAGTGTATTTCCTCGGAAATTCCATTCTAATAAAACTTTCATGTATTTCACCGTTTGAAATGACTTACAGTCATACATTTTTGAGACAAATCACAGCACTAGTTTTGGCCTGTGATCTATAATTAAGATCTACATGTTAACGAACATATCAGCATTTTTATTTCTTAAAGAAAAGAAAAATGTTCACTAATTTCCAAAATTTTGGTTTTTTTCAATATGGTGTTTTTTTTGTTGTTTCGTTTTTTTTTTTTTCCTTACAGATTTTTTAAAAATTGGAAAACAGCTTTTCTCTATCAATTATAATTCTGAAATCTGGACTAGGCTAAATACAACATAATCACTTTCTAAAAATAGAAAATAAGCAGTGGTTGCCTGAGAAACAGACTCAGCATTGGGGTTAATGTTACCATCAAAGAAATAAGCCTCTCAAGCTACTTGTGCTCCCCTCAAAACAGAGAAAAGAGCTAAGTGCCAAGGGCCTACGTCATCCCCACCAATCTCAGCAGCACTCTAGACAATGCCTCTGTTCTCACAGCCCAGCACTGAGAATGGACATATTATAGTGGTTTTTATTCACTCACTGACAAAACTTTTCAGGCGGGGTCCCATGCATCTCTGCGTAAGAGTTGAGTACATTTACTCATGTCATTTTTTAACACATGGTGTCATATATGCCAGTCTTGACTTGACCATCTGATCTATTAAGCATGCTGTCACTGGGACAGCAGTATTCAGAAAGGGGTCGATGTGACACAAGTATTGTCCAAGTGTCTGTGAAATGGTACTTCTTCAAAGATGCAAGTGGGTTTTGAGGAGTGTGTCATTAGGAAGGGAAACTATTCCAGGCAAAATAAAAACCGATGTGACAGATGAATAACGAACAACATCATCAGTTTCATTCAGGAATTCAAAGAAACTAAACCCTGGGTAAGAAATGACGTATTCTGTAAGTCTGGGCTACTCCAAGGTTGCACATTTCTAAACATGTCAAGTCTCCCACAGCTTCTTAGACTATCTCCGAGCCTTTAGAATCTTCTACTGAATCAGATTGTGTCTGCACACCCAAGCCTTACGCAATTCTGTGCTTCTGTGATTATGACAGTTTTATCCTAAGGATGTGATACACGGTGAATAAGCGTGAACTTGAGACACAGATGCTTACTCTTACACACACACACACACACATCACACACACACACACACATCACACACACACATCACACATCACACACACAACACTTGCTTGTATACACGCACAGACACACAATCTCTGAAGGGATTGGGGCTTTAGTCTGGTTGACAGAATACTTGCTTAGCATGCAGAGCTTTGTCCCTAGGGCCTCATGAATTAGGCATAGTGGGACACATCTGAAATTCCAACATCTGGGAGGTAAAGGTAGGAAGAGCAGAAGTTCAAAGTCATATTTGTTACACTTGGAGTTTAGGGCCAGCCTAGGAGATTAAAAATATATCTATCAATGCCTATCTATCTAGCCTGGTCTACAGAGGGAGTTCCAGAACAGCCAGGACTTTAAAAAACTAGTGTGTGTGTGTGTGTGTGTGTGTGTGTGTGTGTGTGTACTAAGCATAAATAAGTTTCCCTGCTAGGCAGCTCTACAAGCAGATTTTCATATACTGTTCACTGCTGGAAGATTTCATCGCATCTTCAGCAAACAGCAAGGTTTGCAGGGCAAGCGAAGCAGCACAGGGCAAACGGTTACATGTAGGAAAGAAAACCTCTGTGAGTTTGAGTGAGAATGGCCCCATAGGCTCATATACATCCTTAGTCAGCAGTGGTTTTAACTATTTGGAAGGATTGGGATATGTGGCCTTGGAGGAGGTATGTAGCTGAGAGTGGGCTGGAGGTTTTAAAGCCCTGGCTGGGCCACTGTCACTCACTCACTCTCTCTTCCTGCCTCCTGGGCATGAATGTAGATCTCAGCCTTTTCTTCTGCACTCTGCCTCCACGCCACCACGCTCCTCACCACAATAATAATGTAGGAAACCGCCGAAACTGTAAGCAAGCCTCAATTAAATGCTTTCTTTTATAGAATTGCCTTGGTCATGTGTCTCTTTGCTGCTACAGACACTAAACAGTCATTAAATGAAGTTCAAACGTAGACTTTACAGGCTCTGAATCAGGGAGAAATGTCTTTTGTTCAAATTAAACCTTTCATTTACAATATTTTTTTCTTTAAAATCTTAAAACAATACATGGAAATACGGGCTAGAGACATGGCTCAGTGGTTCAGAGCACAAACTCGTCTAGAGGAGCAGGGTTTGATTCCCAGCACCTACATGGCAGCTCACAACAATCAGTAATACCAGTTCAGAGCATCTGAAGTAGCCCTCTTCTAATTTCTGTAGGCACCAAGCATCCATACAGTGCACTGACATACATGCAGACAGAACACTTATACACAGAAAAAAGATATAAATATATCTATTACAAAAAGAGAAAGAAAATACATGGAAATAAGATACTGATTTTTAAATTACCCTGCGAGACTTCTCTAAGCTTTAAATTATTGAAATTTTATTTACTATGAAAAGTGTTCTCTTTTTTTCTATACAATTTGTATAGGTTAGTATAGATATGCTTATTCAAAGACTACAACATTAATAAAAATCTGGCTTAACTACCTATAGCTAATGTATGCTTAACAAAACACAGAAATAAAATGTTCATGTTGGTGCACACCTTTAGTACCAGCACTTAAGGCAAGGCAGATGGAACTCTGAAATCAAGGCCAGACTGGTCTACAAAATGAGTTTCTAGTACAGTCAGATATACAGAGAAGCACTGCCTTGAAAACCAAACAAACAAAACAACCCCTTACGCCCGCCCCCCCCCCCCCCCAAAAAAAGTAGAATCAAGCTGGAAGCCCATATGGTGGCATATGCCTTTAATCTCAAACCTAGGACCAGAGGCAGGTGGAACTCTGAGTTTGAGGCCAGCCTGATCTATAAAGTGAAATCTAGGACAGCAAGGGCTATGCAGAGAAATCCTATCTTGAAAACAAAATAAAACAAAAATCAAGTTGGTTTTATTAGAGCAATATATAATAAATCCCTTAATATACACTAAAATGCAAATATATACTTACATGCCATGCCCCACCAGGCGGGCCCTTACCAAGAACTAAGTGAGGGATATAATGATGTTGTTCCAATTTCCAGTGCAGAATGGATGGGGACTCATATCCGAAGTCAGCATCTGGGTGAAGAAGGGTGTCAAAAAGGACTGCCACTGGATTGGACGATCGCCCCTCAAGACCCTCAGACAGGTATTCTAAGTCCTGAACCAAAGGAAAAAAAAATGTGAGTTTGAAAAAAAACAAGACAACTACGTTGATGAAGGACATGCCAACTCAGCAGCCTCTAAGAGCGAGTTAGAGAACATGTATTTTCCTTGAGTTCATTCATACTAGATTCCTCAGCAAAATAAATGTAGGCAAGGTTTAGATCTAAAAAAAAAGGCTTTTTGCTTTTTAATTAAAAATCCTTATGGGTGTTGAAGATGCCTTTGGCATACAGATGTCAACTGGGATGTAAAAAGTAGCTCTTCCCAAATGGATTTCAGCATAGAGCACACACTAAGCCCTCACCAGTAGGGCAGCAAAGACGGCTCAGTCAAGAGCATGCTTTCCTCACAAGCATGACGACCCGAGTCTCATCACTAGAACCACATTTTAAAAGCCAGGCATGGTGGCCCATGCCTATAATCACAGCAACGTGGAGGTGAAGATGGGAGACTTCTCCAGATCACTGGCTAGGCAGCCTAGCTGAGGGGAGATTAAGGCCTACCTACCAGAAACCTCATTTCAAAAACCATTATAGACAGTTCCTGAGAAACAACACCCAAGTTAACGTGCAGCCTACACACATGCACACACTCATGTTCTCATATCAACATGCACTCAAAGCCATATAAAATTTTTTAAAGCTCTACTAGGAAACTAGAAATTTTTGCTCAAAACTTCAGTATAGTTTAATACAACATCAGAATGTATTTATAAAACTAAATGCATTATTTAGAATGAAGGATTTACAACAAAGAAATACATAAATAAAGTTAATCATTTCAGCATTAAAATGTTTTATAAAACATGTAACAAAGAATACCTGATCCACAATGGAGAGATGTCTTGCTTCTTCTAGTTTACTATGTAAGATTGTATTTGGATGTATTGCTTCCGATGATAAATACGGTCTGTAGCCTGACAGCATATACGAAAGGCATATTCCTGAAGGTCCATTTCCTATTTTTTTTAAAAAGCAAAGTGATGTAAGTTGGTCTGCTTATTGGCTGGCTTCCCCTTTCTGCTCCTCCTCCCATCAACTAAAACCTGGCACTCATAGCTGACCTCTGCCTTCTCTTTTTCAGAATCTTATCTACTTAAAGCTTCCACTCTATGCTACTGATTTCCAAACTAGCTGTCTAGGATGACCTGTTCTTGAGAAATACATATTTTCGTAAGCTACTTCTTTATTATAATTGATGTGGAATCAAAAATTAGCCAATAGCAGGATAGACAGCTCAGCAGGTAAATACACTTGCCACCGTTCTTAGCAATCTGAGTAAAATGTCTGGAACTGACACTGGAAGGAGAAGCAATTTTTGCAAATTGTCCTCTGACCTCCACACATGTACTGTGGCATACACACACACATACTCATACGCATTAAGTCAGTATACAAACAAAATAAATGTGTAAAAAAAGAACCTTAAAGATATTTTAAAACCAATTCATACGGTTATATCCATAAAGAAGAGCAATTCTGGCTAAAGAAATAAATGTTAAAAAGCCCACATAGATAGGAGGATACTCCGTCTTCAGAGATAGGAAGACGAAACATTATTGCTAGTTGTTCTTAACCTGATTTGTAAACTTAATGCAATTCCAATAAACAATTCAAGAAAGGCAATTAGAAAGGCAAATAGCCACCACAATGCAGTCTTAAAACATGTCTTGCCTGTCTTCCTCAAGCTTGAGTATTAGATGGAAAATATAAATGGCAGGTAGTTAAATAAATCTAATTATCCACAGTTTTAAAAATCTCAATTGTTGAATTTTAGTAGCTGTATAACCTATCTGTTGAGGTGATACAAAGGATACAAATGGTTATTATAATTTAGGGAATTATAAATCTTACTGCAAAACACTATAATAAATGGCTCAAGTTACTAACTTACAGTTGTCATTTAGTTTTAAGTCTGTCTACACGTGCCTAGTCAATACAACAGAGCTATAGGGTTCAAATACAATAATAATATACACAGAGTAACCTGCACAGAACTCTAATAACAATGGTCATCTTAATATCTATCATCAGTAATTCAGTGAAAAGCTATTACATCCCAAATTGACTCTGTAATCATATAAGCCAATCTTTCTCCAAAGACCTGAATGGTTACTTCAACATATCTAACACCTTAAAACTTCATTATAATTCTGTCCTTTATTACCTGCCTCCATTCACAGAAGCGTCTCCTTTTATTTTTGTCCTTTAAAGATACTTACTAATTAGCACATAGTAGTTGTACATATTTGTGAGGCAAAGTGTGGCATTTTAATGCACATATACAATAATGATCAGATCAAGGTAACATATACATCACCTTAGATACATACCAATCGTTTGAGCTGGGAGCATTCAAACTGCTACTATTTTAATAAGTGGAGCCTTTTCAATAGAATGGAAGAACCTTAGAATTACAGAAGCAATAAGAGCAGTAACTAGCTTTAAGAAACAAAATATAGGGGCTGGAGAGTTGGCTCAGTGGTTGAGAGTACTAACTGCTCTTCCAAAGGTCCTGAGTTCAAATCCCAGCAACCACATGGTAACTCACAACCATCTGTAATGAGATCGGATGCCCTCTTCTGGTGTGTCTGAAAACAGCTATAGCATAGTTACATATAATAAATAAGTAAATCTTTAAAAAGAAAAAAGAAAAAGAAACAAAGTATAATAACTTACCAATTATTACCATAGGCAAAGTCACTGATGAATCTTCAAGTAAAGACGTTTCTTCAACTAATGGCATCCCTTTAACTTTTGGCCCCAAATTGTCACCAAAATATTGCACAAAAGAATTAAAAATCTCTCCTTCAGTTTCAGAGTCACTATAGTCTCTTTAAAAAAAAAAAGGTGAAAGTATAGTTAATATAGGTTTTATAAAATCCAATTCATTCTTATATTGTATGTAGGCAATAAAATATTCATGAGTTGCATAATGCTTTCAATTGTATATCATGTAAGTCCACGAGTCTGAAGTAGCTATTTATCTTATATTAATATCTTAAAAGCACATTAACTACTGAGTAAACTGTTTTCAGGGCTAGGGAAGTAGCTCAGTTGGTAGAGTACCTGCCTGCATCAGGACCTGAGTTCAGTCACCAGAAACCACACAAAAAGACTAATCACTATGTCCACTCCCTGGAGCTCAATAGCCAGCCCGTCCAGTCTTCTTAGCAAGCTTAAGGTCAGTGAGAGAAATCTTGTCTCGGGAAAATAAAAAAGAGTGACTTCATCTAGAAAATATAGTGGATAGTTTCTAAGTGCATTGTGCGTCCCCGCGCACACGCACACAAACACATAGCTTCTTCAAAGACAATGACAGATGAGATTTTGTAGTTCTTTTGGGGTGCCTAAGAAGAACTTGTTTCCTCTCTACTTTTTTTTTTTTTCCTCAGCCAGGAGCTGATGATGCACATCTTTAATCCCAGCAGTCAGGAGGCAGAGACAGATGGATCTCTGAGTTTGAAGTGAGCCTGGTGTACCACAGAGTGAGTTCTAGGACAGCCTGGGCTACACAGAGAAACTCTCTTCAGGAAAAAAAATTTTTTTACACACAGATCTAGTCATAAATAGTGTCAGACATTTTAAGGACACAAAAAGCACAAACACTGGTCCTTTTGCATAAAAGAAATAAGACCTTAATGTTGACTTCCAATCCTTATTTACCAACTGCATCTCTAGAAACTAGTTTCAGTATTCTGTCATTCAGTCAAAAACTGTAGTATCCTCTGAACTCAATTAATACTGTTATTTTTAGATTACTTCAAAACAGAATCCTCAAATTACCTTTCATCTCTCATCAACAATTTCAATGTCTGGAAGGGTTAATACCGTACATATTAGCTGTGTTTATTAGGACTTTCTAAATGACAGATGTTATTTCACAGGACTAAGGCGAAATTGTTTATCCCAGAGGGCTGATAAATGGAACCTTGAGAGAGAGGCTCCATCCTGCCTTTGATAGCTCATTTCTATTGTCAATGTGACTTAGTCTGAGGAATTTTCTAGATCAGATTATTTGAAGCATGAAAACGTATCTTAATTGTAGGCCACACCTTCTACTAGAAGACCTGATAAAAGAACATGGAAGGAAATTTGCTTTCTACCCTGTTTGTCTTCATTTTGCTGGCAAGTTCCTCTACTATCCTGTTGCTGAAACATTCCTTCACTGATCTTAGAACCAGCTTCTTCGGGCTGGAGAGATGCTCAGTGGTTAAGAGCACTGACTGCTCTTCCAAAGGTCCTGAGTTCAAATCCCAGAAACCACATAATGGCTCACAATCATCCGTAATGAGATCGGATGCCCTCTTCTGGGGTGTCTGAAGACAGCTACAGTGTACTTAAATATAATAAATAAATGAATCTTAAAAAAAAATAAAATGAAATAAAAGAACCAGCCCCTTCAGGGTGTTCACCATAGACACCAGCAGTGGCGGTTCTCCAGAATCTTCCAGGACTCCAGTCCCAGCCTGGGAGTGCTGAGATATCCAGCTCCATGGACTGAGCAGTTATCAGATCCTCCACTTATCCAGCCTGAAACAGCCTTTGTTGAACTAGCTGGACCATGTAAGCCAATCTACTACATTCCTTTAATAACCATTCCATCAGTTCTGTTCATTTAGAGAACTTAATAGGCTACCCCAGGTAGTACAAAGTTACATTGACCATACAATACACTACCCAGGATAGTACAACGCTACACTATCTAATGCTCTACCCTAGGACAGTACAAAGTTACATTAAGTATACAATACACTACCACAGAGTAATACAAAGTTGTTAAGAGACACCAACCTTTCCTGGCTCTTAAAACAAAACAAAACAAAAAATCTGCCTTAATAGCAACTAGTATTATTAGATTTCTATTTGTTTTGTTTTGCTTTGTTTTTAAGATGGAATATTTTATTTAAAACCCATCAGTGAAATGGACAGCTTGTATTATTCATGTTTAAAGTCAGTAACTGTAAGCCCAGACCACAACATTCTCAGTTGAAACAGAATAAACCTCCTTGTAAAAGTTGCATCTTTGTGAAATTTAATTTAGTATTCAGCTTCTTCCTCACCCTCTCTCCTCAACAGAATCCACACCAATTTCCTCATAATCCTTCTCTAGGGCAGCCATATCCTCATGGGCCTCCGAGAACTCCCCCTCCTCCATGCCCTCACCAACATAACACTACATGAAGGCATGCTCTGCATTTGTAAGATCAAACTTGTGATCTAGGCAAGCCCAGGCCTCAGCAATGGCTGTGGTGTTGCTAAGCATAAACACAGCTCTGTTGGCCAGATACACTGTGGGGGGCTGGTAACTAATGCCAATCTTAAAAGTGAGTGGGGCACGAGTCCACAAACTGGATGGTACACTTGGTCTTAATGGTAATGGCAGCACTGACATCTTTGGGGACCACATCTCTGCCGTACAATAGGCCATGTATTTACGATGCCAACGAATCACTATCTAGTTGGCTGACTAAAAGCAGACATTGGTCATCTCTGCTATAAAAAAATTCTTGTAGTAGGCTTTCTAAGCAAAAATGGTAGGAGCATAGTGGTCAGAGGATGTAGATTCCAGGACAGGGCACAAGATTGGTCTGGAATTCTGTCAGGTCAACATTCAAGGTCCCATCAAATCTGAGGGAAGCAGTGACAGAAGACAGTCTGACCTATCATCCTATTTAAGTTAGTGTAAATTGGGTGTTCAATGTTGAGATTTCTATAACAGATGTCACAGATGGCCCCATTATCTACCATGAAGGTACAATCAGTGTGCTCCATCCAGGGTGGTGTGGGTGGTGAGGATGGAATTGTAGGGCTCAACTACAGCAGTGAAAACTTTGGGGGGTTGAGTAATGTAGAACTCCAGCTTCAACTTCTTTTCATAACCAATAGAGAGCCACTCCATCAGCAGGGAGATGAACTCACAGCCTGATCCCCTGCCAAAGCCATGGAAAACGGAGAAACCCTGAAGATCTGTACACTGGTCAGCCAGTTTGAGAGTTCTGTCAAGACAAGATTAATGATATCCTTGCCAATGGTGTAGTTGCCAGAGGCACAGTTATAGGCAGCATCTTCCTTGCCTGTGATGAGCTGAGCTGCTCAGGGTAGAAAAGCTGGCAGTAGGTACCAGTGTGCAATTCATCGATAGCTATGCATTCCAGGTCTATGATCACTGCCCAAGGCACATGCTTGCTAGTGCCTGTCTCACTGAAGGAGGTCCTCAAAGAGTCATCTCTTCCCCAATGATCATGTCACTTGGCATATGGCCATCAGGTTAGATGCCATTTTCCTGGCAGTAGAGCTGCCAGTAGGCATTTCCCATCTGGACATCAGCCTGGCCAACATTTATGGAGATGCACTCACACATGAATGCTACTTGAGGCTGCTGAATGAATGATGGAAGACAAGGAAGCAGTATATGACTCTTAAGTAGTCTTCTAATGATGATACATTTAACTATAATAATGTAGCAAACAGGGTTTCTTCTCTCCCAACACTAAACTGTAGCAAATACTTTTCACTCCCTCCCCTAAATGACTTTGCACAGAGATAAGAGGATGGATGGTATTTACCACATAGGCTCAGAGTTAGAATTCCAAGCTCTCCCCTTACCACTCAACAGTACCCCAAAGGTGTCAGGAGACTTTCAGAGGGTTATTTTCTAAAAGAAATAGCTTCCCAAGAGGCTTCAAATTTTCACTCCAACCTGCTTTTTATAATACTCAAAGTGGATAGTGTGTAAGTACACACAATCTGTCTAGAACATAGTATCCAGCAGTCTTTGGCATAAAACTTTTTTAGATCTAGAATTTAAAGTCTCCTTACAAACTCAAAAGGTTGGGCAGACCTAGGTCGTTGCTATTACAGCAGGAGTCTGCTTTCTCTGCATCTCACATTCTTTTTCAACCTCTTCTGTGAAGGTTACTAAATACACACAACATTTATCTATATCACATAAAATAAGCTCTGTGATTTGTATTGATGACAGTCACAAATACTGTGACGTGGCTCACATTAGTAAAGAAAGCAATGTTAGTATTTTTAGAAATGATATTAATATCCTTTCCACCCAAGTTAATGGTTCACCTAAATTCTATGAGCCTCTATTAAACAAGTCTTTATCAGTTTATTCTGTAACATTCATACATGAAAAGCCAGGTCCTGGAGTCCTTACTAAACGTAACATTTCATCCCATCCAGTTTCTTGTACTTTTGATCTTTTTCTGTAATTCCCCGAAGTGTTGGTCAATTGTTCTGGATCTAGAACATACGTTCATTCATCTTTAAAACTATTGTTTTTCTCACCGAAAGAAACTTTCATCATAATTTGAGTATAAAACTGCCACTTTCCAAATTTCTCCATTCTAACGTGGCTTTACATCACTCATACCTTAGTAAGTCACGACCCACTGTCACTACATGACACATTCTTCTCCACTTCCCTTCAAGCCAGTAACTTATGTTATTAGATTTTTAAAAGATCAAAAATTCAAAGGAGGCTCTTCACAGATTTTCAAATTTACCATTTACATGTAACCGACTCACCGCCGGCCTAGCCACTCTCGCCGTCCTGTGACCCGCGCGGTCCAGGAACAAGAAGAGGGGACAAGAAAAGAGCGGGGTCCACGGAGCTCCGAGCAGCGCCGGCCCAGCGGGCGGCGGCCGAGGAGCACACGCTGCAGAGCCAGCTCCGACCCATCCCGGGGGGAAAGTCACCTGAAATGACCGGCCAGGGAGCAGCGGCAGCACCACACAGGCATGGAGAGCGGCTGCCGTCCTCCCGGAGGGCCGACCGCGGGCTGGTCCCGGCGCGCGCTCTGCCTGCACCGGGGCTCACAGGCGCGGGAGTCTGTCCCCGGCCAGCGGCTTCCGCTCCTCCCGCCGGCGGCAGGGCGGCGCAGCGAGTGATGAGCGCCGCGCTGGGGGCGGGACCGGGCGCTGCGACGGCGACGCGCGGCTCCGCCCACCAGGTGCGGCGCGTGGACGAGGCCGTCGATTGGTGGAGTCGCGGCGAGGGGCGGGTCCACGGAAAGGGATGCGCACAGCCACGGCGCTGCGGTCCGGGTCCTCACGAGGCCTAGGCTCGGGGCTTGGGTTGCGTTCTCGGTGCCCGCTCTTGGGATTGCGGAGCCGAAGAGGGGAGGCTTCTACCTCGGACCCTGCGGGTCTCAGGGAAGTCCGGCCGCGAGAACCTACCTGAGCTCACGTCCTCGCACTGTCTCGGATGCGTCTGGCCTCGGCCCCCGCATCGCGGCCACCCAGAGACTCCCATAAACCTTAGGTGCTCCGACCGCTCGCCTGGCGCTCCCCCTGGCCGGGTTCAGCCGCCCTTCTTAAAGAGCGCGGCTCCACCATTCCCCGGACTCTGCAAGGCCTCACTCAGCCATGCAGAGACATGTGGGGAAAGGGACAGGGCCAGAAAAGATGTTTTGAGTCTCTCCAGGTGTCTTTGAGTCCATTGGCAGTCAGGACAATTCAGCATAGGGAGTGCATCCTACTTGGTATTTATCCAAAGTTAAAAGGTGAGGGTGGACACTGTCCAGTGATTGATCACCTGCTGTTCTGCTTCTACAACGCCTCCACCCATCTCCGTTAAGCCGTGATTATCGGTGGGCAGAGGGGAGCAGTTACACCTGTATGTTTATGTCTTTAAAAGAAATTCTCTTTAAGAATGTTGGTTGGAGTCTGCATTTTTTAAAAGAACTCATCCTAGCAGAACATTGGCCCATGCCTTAATTTCAGCACTGGGAAAGCAGAGGAAGGTGGATCTCCATGAGTTCAAGTCCAGTTTGATCTACGTAGGACAGCCAGGACTTTGTAGAGAGACCCGGTCTTAAAAAGAAAGAACTCAGCGTGCCTTCAGAATTCCATATCTAAAGGTGTATTCACCGTTTTTTTTAAATTGTTTTTCTTCTCTTTGAAAATAATAGCAGTATAACAGTTCATTTTATGTTTAATGTGTTAACAGTTGTGAAGGAGAAAGGAAAGAAGCTGCGTCTCCTGAGACATTGACTAGAACTGCATTATAGTGGGAAGCTTAGATTGGTGCCGGTCCAGAGGCTAATTACCTTATCTAGGCTAGATCTAGCACTGCAGAACACTAGCTATTTGCCCAACTCTTTGTGTGAACTAACATCTTGTGACTAGAAGATAAAAACTTTTTGGAATCTATTGACTAAACAGACCACTAGCTTCCACCATCCAAAAGCTAAGAATGCAATAAGATAACACCCTGCGACTATAGTAGCACTTCGCTAATCTTGCTGTACCTATCTCTCTGGCGTGCTTTAATAAACTATAACAATGGATTTTACACTTACCTTGATTTCTTGATCTGTGAAACTTCACAGAACTGCTTCCAGTTGGAACATGGAATTTGGGGTAGTTAAAACTGTTCCTGGCCTATAGTCACTCAAAATGGCTCCAGAATAATTTCTTCTTATTCTGTTTAAGAGGAAAGCTGTGGTTTTTTGCAATGTGACATATAAGACTATGCTTTTTCTAATATTTATACCACTATCCTTTTAAACATCTTTTCCCATTAGGTCTTTGTTTTAATTTGTAGGGATTTTTTTTTCATTTATATTGTTTTTTCAATGGTTGCAGAACAAAAACATCAGATTTCAAATTTACATTGGTTTATATTTAATGTATTTTGAGCAATTATTTTTGGTCTCTTGTGTACCAGGTGTGAGGGGCAGAAATGAGTACGTGAGTGCAGATACATACAGAAACCACAGAGGTTATGGGCCAGAAATGAGTATGTGAGTGCAGATACATACAGAAACCACAGAGGTTATAGAAGAATCCTGGAACAGAAGTTAGAGGCAGTTGGGAGCTCCCCAATCTCTGTTCCTGGAACCCAACTCTGGTTTTCTGCAAAGCAATTACGTTCTTAATAGTGAGCTATCTCTCCAGCCCCTAATGGTTTGAGTGTGTCAGAGCTGTAAGAAAACAGATTCCTAGTGTTTAAGCTTTCTGATCTGTAGTATGGCAGTACAGCAGCCTGAGCCAAGATAGTGTGTTTTTCCATTTTCTACAAGTTTTTTAATCATTCAAAACAAACAGTTGCATTTTATATCATCTGGGCAAACCTAGTAATGATCATGCTAAAAAGCCAATAATTTGGTCATATAATACTCAGAACATTCCAGGGGAGAGTCTAGGAATGGTATTATTTTATTAGTTTGAAGGTAGAAACCCTTTCAGATTTTTTAATCATCAAGATCATTGCTCTTTTGGTTCCATAAGCAGCTGTGCCTATCTCTGATGAAGATAAAATTCTCTTCAGTTTTGGCCCTAGACAGGAAGTACTGTGTGGTCACTTCAATGATCACATACAAAGCTGGGGGTAGAAGCTCTATTAAAGACTTCAGGTGAATATGAACTAGCCAGTACCCCCGGAGCTCGTGACTCTAGCTGCATATGTAGCAGAAGATGGCCTAGTCGGCCATCACTGGGAAGAGAGGCCCCTAGGTCTGGCAAACTTTATATGTCTCCGTACAGGGGAACGCCAGGGCCAAGAAGTGGGAGTGGGCGGGTAGGGGAGCAGGGCGGGGGGAGGGTATAGGGAACTTTCAGGATAGCATTTGAAATGTAAATGAAGAAAATATCTAATAAAATTTTGAAAAAAAAAAGACTTCAGGTGAACAAAACTTCAGGTTTGTTTAAGGGACAGAAATCTAACAAAGAGGCTTCCCTCTTAAATAAACCTTTTTAAAGTTTTTGTTAATAGTACAACAATCCAATTCAGCTGCAGAGAATTTATAGAAAAAGATCAAAATAACTTCATACATCATATTTTATAAGGGTTACTTTGTAGAATAAGAGAGCAAAAGAAGCCTAATGAGGGGTGAGATTCAGAAAATCTACCAAGCCACACAGTAAAATCCATTGCTGTCTGAACAGAAAGCTATGTGCCTACTTAGAAAGCTGCACCTGCACTCAGGCTACGGCTATGTCTGACATGCAGGATTTTAATGTATTGTATTTTTGTTTTCTCTGCTACAAAGTTGGTTTAGGAGGTCAGAACTTTGTTTCTTTGTTCAGTGTTATATAGCAGAATTTGGCTTGTGGTAAACTACACAGGTAACACCCAAGTTAACTCAACAAGGCTAAAGTTGGCTGTGTCTTGAACTAAATGGAAGGAATGACCCAATTTAGAAGAGACGTGTTTTACACGTCTTACATGTTTTATAGCTTATAAACTCAATATGTGGGCATCATTTGCATTATTATAAGATTAGAGAAAAAACAAAAATTGAGGCACCTCATGTGACAAAATTTTTAAAATAAATTTTAGAAAATGAGAGTAGAAGACGTTGGAAGAAATGCATAATAAGAAAGAGTAAGAGTAGCAGGGGGTGGTGGAGCACACCTTTAATCCCAGCACTCGGGAAGCAGAGGCAGGCAGATCTCGGAGTTCAAGGCCAGCCTGGTCTATACAGGGAGTTCCAAGAGTATATAGAGAGACCCTGCCTTGAAAAACAATAGACAAAACAAAAGGAGGAGGATAAGGGAGTAGTGAGAATTTTGGTTTCTTTGAAAAACACAGAAATACTATAAGAATATGTTTTCATTTTAATTCCACGTGTGGGATATGGGGCTGCTTTAGGTTGTCCACAGCAGTGGAGTATGATTTGCTCTTGCTCTAACAGGGGCACGATTGTCAGCCGCAGATATTCTGCAAGTATGTGATGTTTGGATTCTGGGGACTTTTCAGAGGGTGTAAAAATGTGAGAGCCTCAATGGGGTTGCTGCTGGTGGTGGATTGTTGGTTGGTTGCTGTTGATTGCTGTTGGTCACGGTTTCTCAGTTTATTAAGTAGTCACGCATAAAGAAAAAGCAACAAGAAATTAGCTATCCAGTCCCCAGCAAGGAACTTGACAATCCTAAACAGCAGGAAGTTTTTTAATGGTAACATCTCTCTCTTTCCCCTCTGTTTCCTCCCCTATGTGGTGTTAGGGGGTTGAAAGGGTAGAAAAGGGGTACTGAAGGGTAGAATAGAGAACCCACAGTATAGATAACTAATGCCAGTTACAGAAGGAGGAGGAGTAGGAAGAGGAGAAGGAGGAGTAGGAAGAGGAGAAGGAAGAGGGAGGAGGAGGAAGAGGGGGAGGGAGGAGGAGAAGGAGAGGAGGAAGAGGAGAAGGAGGAAGATGAGGAGGAGGAGAAGGAGAAGAAGAAGAAGAGGAGGAGGAGGAGGAGGAGGAGGAAGAAGAGGAGGAAGAGGAGGAAGTCTGCATGTGCAGATAGCCAAATGCATACTAAGCTGGAAAAAAAAACATGCATGAAAGTTCCTTGTGGAATATGTTAAGAAGAGCAGAAGAAGCAAGAGTCTAAAAGCTCTTAAAAGGAATGAGAATCAGACTAGCGTTGGCTTGTCATCAACAGAACTAAGCCTTAGAAGGTATACCCTTGAAAGCTCCAGGTAATAGCTTTGAGCTTGGAGCCTGCTGTCTAGACTAAAGGGCTCCAGGGGTAGTAGGAATAACTGCTTGTAGAAAAAAGGGAGTTCCTAGTTATGATAGTATCCAGGGAATATTTTAAGAACCTATTCAAATGATGCTGCCATAAAAGTAGACTTTAATAACAAAAGTAAAATTGCACTTTGTAATACAATTGAAATGGCTTGGTGACAAAAGATGTTGCAGAATGAACCTTGCCTGGACAGGGAATGTTGTTCACATAAAGACAAAATAAACATCAAGCTATTTTCAGATTTATGTCCTTTACAGGCAAGAAGCTATTAGTGATTTTGTAGCGCTGGATAGCAGGAAAAGAGCCGTTCTGATGAGAAATGAGCAGTTTTTGGCGGCAGGAATGGGAGGAAACAGTCTCGCACGTTGAGCAGAGTAATGTTTCTTAACGTTGGCTGCATATTAGGATACCAAGGAGCTCCTAAAGCTCACCCTCAATGCTGGAGTCTCAGCACTGCTGCTGGGCCCCCTTCTCCACTGTCAATTAAGTTCAAAAGGTTCCGTGGAAGGGACCTGAGGCGCATCATACAAATCATGCAATTCCTGAAACTTCAGCCTCTGAATTGACAAAACTGTCAGACTGATGCCTATCTTTTGAGGAGTCTTATTAAACTGTCCTGACTAGCCTGAAAATCGCTGTGCTGACCAGGCTGAACTGAGATTACAGCAATCTTCCTTCCTCTGCCTCCTGAGTGCTGGGATTACAGGTATGAAGCGCATCCCTGTCTCAACTCCCCTTTTCCCAAACATTTTCATTCTGATATTTGTAATAAAGTTAAAAATCTGAAAAGGAAAAACTGTACTCACTCTTTTCCCTCCAAGACTTGTGTTGGTTGTTGGTTGTGGTTGTTGTTGTTTTCAAGATAGGGTTTCTCTGTGCAGCTCTGGCCCTGGAATTTGCTCTGTAAACCAGGTTGGCCATCAACTCAGAGATCCATCTGCTTTGGCCCCTGAGTGTTGGAATGAATGGTGGGTACTGCTGTCTGCCTGTCTGTCTGTCTGCCTGCCTGCCTGCCTGCCTGCCTGCCTGCCTACCTGCGTGCTTGGCTTTCTTTTCTTTCTTTCTTTTCTTCCTTCCTTCCCTTGCTCCCTCCCTCTCTTCTTTCTTTCTTCTTTCAACAGGGTTTTATGTATCCCATGCTGGCCCTAAACTCACTAAACTTACTATGTAGCTAAAGAAGATGCTAGATTTCTGTTCCTCCTGCCTCTGCCTCCCCAGTGCTAGGAGTATACACATATGCCACTACTTATGGTTTATGAAGTGTTAGTGATCCAATCCAGAGCATTTTATATGTGCCAGGCAATCACTCGACCAAGCTTTATGCCCAGCTCCTATGGACACATTTTTGACTTTTCATAAGTACAGCATATATAGAAAACATGTATCTTCTGTTTCATTGACAAAATTAATTCTATTCAAAGCCACCCCTCCCAGCATGCCTTTCTCCAATTTACTGTTGCAAACATCAGCTGTTGCCACATTCTCTTATTCCTCTCTCACATCGACCACGGTTCGCATTAAGCAAGCTCTTAAACTTTGTACTGCCTTTTTCCTCTGTACCATATGCACATAACTAAATCTCTTACCTCCTCGATGAGGCTGAGCTCATTATCCCATTTAAAACTACATCCTTCCCTCTGTGTTAAAAATGGTACCTACCAACGCTGGACATGAGGGTGTACACCTTTAATCCAAGCTCTCAGGAAGCAGAAGCAGGAGGATCTTTATGAGTTCAAGGTCAACTGAATGATCTATACACTAATTTCCAGGACAGCCAGAGCTACACGGAGACCAGGTCTCAAATATGAAACCAATCCCCCTAGATGGCACCCCCAATCTCAGTTCTCTACACATTGTTTATCATAGCATTTCTAATTTTATTTCCATACTTACATCTATTATAATAATGTTTGTTTATGCCCGCAGAATATAAACCAGTAACATGATAAATGTTTCTCATTTTATTCATTACTAAGCCTTAAGTGTCTGAAACACTCAACACCAATGAACCCTTAGTAAATGCTTGTTGAACCTCAGTGGCCTCTTAAATGGCATTTGGCTCATTTTCTTCCTAAAAAAAAAGTGTTTAGCCACACTATATTATGTGTATTTAATATGTGCTAGCATTACACAGTTACATAAAGTCTTTGTGGGTTTCCAGATCTCCCCAGGCAAATGTTCTGTCTCCAATGGGACTGGGCTGGTAGACAGGTCTGTCCCGTAATCTCTGTCTTTATGTGAAATGTCTATAAAAGGTTGGTCAATGTCTTAGTCAGGGTTTCTATTCCTGCACAAACATCATGACCAAGAAGCAAGTTGGGGAGGAAAGGGTTTATTCGGCTTACACTTCCATACTGCTGTTCATCACCAAAGAAAGTCAGGACTGGAACTCAAGCAGGTCAGAAAGCAGGACCCGATGCAGAGACCATGGAGGGATGTTCTTTACTGGCTTGCCTCCTCTGGCTTGCTCAGCCTACTCTCTTATAGAACCCAAGACTACCAGCCCAGGGATGATCCCACCCACAAGGGGCCTTTCCCCCTTGATCACTAATTGAGAAAATGCCTTACAGTTGGATCTCATGGAGGCATTTCCTCAACTGAAGCTCCTTTCTCTGTGATAACTCCAGCTGTGTCAAGTTGACACAAAAATAGCCAGTACAGTCAAGTTATTTTATCTCTGAGAACTTTAGTTATGTAATGTATGAAAGGAAGAAATTAATATAAAGCAATTCTGATTTAACTTGTTTTTCTATTATATTGTGTTTTCTTATTAGTTATGAGTTTGAAACAAACTGTTAATATTGTATTTACTTTTTATTGGTTGTTTTTGGTTTTGAGACAGGATCTCACTATGTAATCCAGGTTGGATACAAACTCAGCATCATCCTGCATAGCAGAGTATTTTTGGAAAGGGATCCCTTTCCTACATTCCAATCTATAAGCTTCAGAATTCAAATATATGCCACCAAGAAGGGCCATTAAAAAGGACACTGATGGGTTCCTGATTCCCCCAGAAACTAGTCTGCACAGGTGTGAGTGCGGACTACAGAAGTGACACAGCTTCTGGAGCAGACACGATTTCAGGTTCCAGATATCTGGGCACCTTCACTGCCAGAGGAGAGGTGTCTGCCCAGCCTGGAAGGGCTTTGCCGGAGCACCTGGGGTAGCCTTCTCTGGTCCGGGATCTCTCAGAGACTAGTTTGTGTAGGTGAGAGTGCCAACTACAGAAGTTACACAGCTTCTGGGATAGGCAGAGGCGACACAGTTTCTGGGATAGGCCCTGTTTCGGGCTTCATCTTCTGCCAGGAGGCAGGTCCGAACACCAGATATCTGTGCACCTTCCCTGCAAGAGAAGAGCTTGCTTGCAGAGAAGACTCTGACCACTGAAACTCAGGAGAGAGCTAGTCTCCCATGTCTGCTGATAGAGGCTAACAGAAACACAGGAGGAACAAGCTCTAACCAAAGACAACTATAACAACTAACTCCAGAGATTACCAGATAGCTAAAGGCAAATGTAAAAATTGTACTAACAGAAACCTAGACCACTCACCATCATCAGAACCCAATACTCCCACCTCAGCCAGTCCTGGATATCCCAACACACCCAAAAAGCTAGATCCGGATTTAAAAGCATATCTTATGATGATGGTGGAGGACATCAAGAAGGACTTTAATAACTCACTTAAAGAAATACAGGAGAACACTACTAAAGAGTTACAAGTCCTTAAAGAAAAACAGGAAAACACAACCAAAGAGGTAGAAGTCCTTAAAGAAAAACAGGAAAACACAACCAAACAGATGATGGAATTGAACCAAACCATACAAGACCTAAAAAGGGAAGTAGACACAATAAAGAAAACCCAAAGTGAGGCAACACTGGAGATAGAAACCCTAGGAAAGAAATCTGGAACCATAGATGTGAGCATCAGCAACAGAATACAAGAGATAAAAGAGAGAATCTCAGGTGCAGAAGATTCCATAGAGAACATAGGCACAACAATCAAAGAAAATGCAAAATGCAAAAAGATCCTAACTCAAAACATCCAGGAAATCCAGGACACAATGAGAAGACCAAACCTACGGATAATAGGAGTGGATGAGAATGAAGATTTTCAACTCAAAGGACCAGAAAATATCTTCAACAAAATTATAGAAGAAAACTTCCCAATCCTAAAGAAAGAGATGCCCATGAACATACAAGAAGCCTACAGAACTACAAATGGACTGGACTAGAAAAGAAATTCCTACCAAAACATATTAATCAGAACAAAAAATTCACTAAATAAAGATAGAATATTAAAATCAGTAAGGGAAAAAGGTCAAGTAACATATAAAGGCAGGCTATTAGAAATACTCCAGACTTTTCACCAGAGACTATGAAAGCCAGAAGATCCTGGACAGATGTTATACAGACACTAAGAGAACACAAATGCCAGCCGAGGCTACTATAAACAGCCAAACTTTCAATTACCATAGATGGAGAAACCAAAGTATTCCATGACAAAACCAGATTTACACAATATCTTTCAATGAATCCAGCCCTTCAAAGGATAATAACAGAAAAAAAAACAATACAAGTATGGAAACCAAGCCCTAGAAAAAGCATGAAAGTAATCCTTCCACAAAACTAAAAGAAGACAGCCACAATGACAAATGCCAACTCTAACAACAAAAATAATAGGAAGCAACAATTACTTTTCCTTAGTATCTCTTAATATCAATGGACTCAATCCCCCAATAAAAAGACATAGACTAATAGACTGGCTACACAAACAGGACCCAACACTTTTCTGCTTACAGGGACCCTACCTTAGGGAAAAAGACGGACACTACCTCAGAATGAAAGGCTGGAAAACAATATTCCAAGCAAATGGTCTGAAGAAACAACCTGGAGTAGGCATTCTAATATCGATAAAATCAACTTCCAACCCAAAGTTATCAAAAAAGACAAAGAGGGACACTTCATTCTCATCAAAGGTAAAATCTTCCAAGAGGAACTCTCAGTTCTGAATATCTATGCTCCAAATTCAAGGGCAGCCACATTCATTAAAGAAACTTTAGTAATGTTCAATGCACACATTGCACCTCACACAATAATAGTGGGAGACTTCAACACACCACTTTCATCAATGGACAGATCCTGGAAACAGAAACTAAACAGGGACACAGTGAAACTAACAGAAGTTATAAAACAAATGGATTTAACAGATATCTACAGAACATTTTATCCTAAAACAAAAGGATATACCTTCTCAGCACCTCATAGTACCTTCTCCAAAATTGAACATATAATTGGTCACAAAACAGGCCTCAACAAATACAAAAATAGTGAAATTGTCCCATGAGTCTTATCAGATCACCATGAATTAAGGCTTATCTTCAATAACAGCATAAATAATAGAAAGCCAACATTCATGTAGAACTGAACAGCACTCTACTCAATGATACCTTGGTCAAGGAAGGCATAAAGAAAAATTAAAGACTTTTTAGAGTTTAATGAAAAGGAAGCCACAACATACCCAAACTTATGGGACACAATGAAAGCATTTCTAAGAGGAAATCTCATAGCTCTGAGTGCCTCTAAAAAGAAACTATAGAGAGCACACACTAGCAGCTTGACGACACACCTAAAAGCTCTAGAAAAAAAGGAAGAAAATTCACCCAAGAGGAGTAGACAGCAGGAAATAATCAAAGACGGGTGAAATCAACCAAGTGGATACAAGATGAACTATTCAAAGAATCAATGGTGTGACTCTAACTAAGGAAGTGAAAGATCTGTATGATTAAAAACTTCAGGTCTCTGAAGAAAGAAATTATAGAAGATCTCAGAAGATGGAAAGATCTCCCATGCTCATGGATTTGCAGGATCAATATAGTAAAAATGGATATCTTGCCAAAAGCAATCTACAGATTCAATGCAATCCCCATCAAAATTCCAACTCATTCTTCAACGAATTAGAAAGGGCAATTTGCAAATTCATCTGAAATAACAAAAAAACCTAGGATAGCAAAAACTCTTCTCAATGATAAAAGAACTTCTGGTGGAATCACCATGCCTGACCTAAAGCTGTACAACAGAGCAATTTTGATAAAAACTGCATGGTACTGGTACAGCGACAAACAGGTAGACAAATGGAATAGAATTGAAGATCCAGAAATGAACCCACACACCTATGGTCACTTGATCTTTGACAAGGGAGCTAAAACCATCCAGTGGAAAAAAGACAGCATTTTCAACAAATGGTGCTGGCACAACTGGCAACTATCATGTAGAAGAATGTGAATTGATCCATTCCTATCTCCTTGTACTAAGAACAAATCTAAGTGGATCAAGGAAATCCACATAAAACCAGAGAGAGTGAAACTTATAGAGGAGAAAGTGGGGAAAAGCCTCGAAGTTATGGGCACAGGGGAAAAACTGAATAGAACAGCAATGGCTTGTGCTGTGAGATTGAGAATAGACAAATTGGACCTCATAAAATTGCAAAGCTCCTGTAAGGTAAAAGACACCGTCAATAAGACAAAAAGGTCACCAAAAGATTGGGAAAGGATTTTTACAAATCCTAAATCAGATAGGAGACTAATATCCAATATATATAAAGAACTTAAGAAGGTGGACTCCAGAAAATCAAATAACCCCATTAAAAATGGGGCTCAGAGCTAAACAAAGAATTCTCACCTGAGGAATACCGAATGTCTGAGAAGCACCTGAAAAAATGTTCAGCATCCTTAATCACCAGGGAAATGCAAATCAAACATGCTTGAGATTCCACCTCTTACCAATCAGAATGGCTAAGTAAAAAAGTACAGGTGACAGCAGATGCTGGCGAGGATGTGGAGAAAGAGGAACACTCCTCCATTGTTGGTGGGATTGCAAGCTTGTACAACCACTCTGGAAATCAGTTTGGTGGTTCGTCAGAAACTTGGACATAGTACTACCAGAGGATCCAGCAATACCTCTCCTAGGCATATATCCTGAAGATGTCCCACTGGTAAGAAGGACACATGCTCCACTCTGTTCGCAGCAGCCTTATTTGTAATAGCTAGAAGCTGGAAAGAACCCAGATGTCACTCAACAGAGGAATTGATACAGAAAATGTGATACATTTACACAATGGAGCACTACTCAGCCATTAAAAACAATGAATTTATGAAATTCCTAGGTAAATGGATGGATGTGGAGGGCATCATCTTGCGTGAGGTAACCCAATCACAAAAGAACTCACATGATATGCACTCACTGATAAGTGGATAT
This sequence comes from Mus caroli, assembly GCF_978045245.1. NCBI lineage: Eukaryota > Metazoa > Chordata > Mammalia > Rodentia > Muridae > Mus > Mus caroli. The sequence goes on along the minus strand of NW_028227261.1, from coordinate 138,497,635 downwards.
TAGTCCAGAAACTTAGAATACCCAATATACAAGATACAATTTGCAAAACCCATGAAACTCAAGAAGAATGAAGACCAAAGCGTGGACACCCAGCCCCTTTTTAGAATTGGGAACAAATTACTCATGGAAGGAGTTACAGAGACAAAATTTGGAGCTGAGACAAAAGGATGGACCATCTAGGGACTGCTATACCCAGGGATCTATCCCATAATCATCCTCCAAACACTGACACCATTGCATACACCAGTAAGATTTTGCTGAAAGGACCCTGATATAGCTGTCTCTTGTGAGGCTATGCCGGGGCCTAGCAAACACAGAAGTGGATGCTGACAGTCAGCTATTGGATGGAACACAGGGCTCCCAATGGAGAAGCTAGAGAAAGTACCCAAGTAGCTAAAGGGAACTGCAACCCTATAGGTGGAACAACAATATGAACTGGCCAGTACCTCCGGAGCTCGTGTCTCTAGCTGCATATGTATCAGAAGATGGCCTAGTCGGCTATCATTGGGAAGAGAGGCCCCTTGGTCTTGCAAACTTTATATGCCCCAGTACAGGGGAATGCCAGGGCCAAGAAGTGGGAGTGGGTGGGTAGGGTAGTGGGGGGGGGGTTATGGGGGACTTTTGGGATAGCATTTGAAATATAAATGAAGAAAATACCTAATTTAAAAAAAAGGACATTGATGCTATTTTTCCCTTTCAAGTGTATTTTTGTCATTCTGCTTTCATCTTTTCTTTTATGTTTAAAAAGCCAGTCTCCCCAGTTCATGCAAGGATTTTATAGCCCATCCATGCTTTGGTATCTGTAATGTGTTTCTGTGATCTCAGACTTGTATGCAACACCTATCAAAGACTCTCACTTTGAACTTCAACTGCTTCTGGGAAAAGGCAGAGAAGGTCTTTTACTGTGCCCAATCCCAGGGCTCCCTGCCTGATAGGCCAGCAACCTACTATTGAGTTTCATTTCAGCCATATCTAACAGATTTAGTTGGAACTGTTTGTAATATTGCAACTCCAGAAGAAGAAGGAAGGAAGGAAGGATCTGGAGTTCAAAGCCTACCTTGGCTACTATATTGTATTAGTCAGGGCTCTCTAGAGTCACAGAACTTATGGGTAGTCTCTATATACTAAGGGAATTTGTTGATGCCTTACAATCTGTAGTTCAGCTCTCCAACATTGGTCAGTAGCAGCTGTGAATGGAAGTCCAAGGATCTAGCAGTTGCTCAGTCCCACAAGGCAAGCAGGCAAAGAGAGTGAATCTTCCTTCTTCCAAGGTCCTTATGTAGGTCTCCAGTAGAAGTTGTGGCCCACATTAAAGATGTGTGCCACCAAGCCTGGATCTGGGACTTGCTTTGTCCCAGATGACCTTGAACTCAGAGATCTCCCTGTCTTAATTTTCTAGAATTCATAGCCACTACACCTCAAGATCTCCATGCCAAGATCCAGGTCAGAAACTTTTATCTCCCAGCCTCCAGATTAGGATCACAGGTGAGTCTTCCAATTCTGGATTGTAGTTCATTCCAGATATAATCAAGTTGACAACCAGGAATAGCCGCTACAGCAATGTAGAGAGTTCATGGATAAGCATGCTCCCCTATGTTAAGAGAAACCTAAGGAATTATATGTATGCATGTACACTTGTCTGTGTATGTGTATGTGTGTGCATATATACTTGTGTATGTTCTTAAATGTAGGCATGTGGATATGTATACACATGTTTGCACATGTGTTTGCAGGCCATATGTTATTGTCAAGTGTCTTCTTCTAACACTAGTCTTTTACTGCACCTGGAGCAATTCTGGCTGGACTGTGAGGTCAAGATCTCCACTCCAGTAGCTCTGGTATTACAAATGAGGATCACCACACCGACCTTTTATGTGGACCCTGGCCTTCATGCTCAGACAACAGGCACTTTATTGACTAAGCTATCTCCCAAGCCCCAGAAATTATTTAGTTTTTAATTTACATAAGGTCTAGCTAAGTTTCTCTGACAGATCCTAAATTTGCTAATTACTACACGAACCTTCCAAGTAGCTGTGATTATTGGCATGTACTCCTAGGCTCAGTTTATTCAGTACTATTTTGTATTTATTTCCTAAAGGGGAAAAAAAAGTCCCAAAACACGCAGTATAATCTCAAACACCCAGAGAGCAAATTACTTTGACCTCCACCATTATTTAATTTATTTTTAGTATGTTTTATGGCAAAGCAGATATTGTTATAATTCCCATCATTATATAATTTATTTTTAATATGTTTCATGCTAACATATGAATTGCTAACATAGTAAATTGCTTTAAAACTTAACTTTAAATGTTAAACTTTTATATTAAAATCAGTTCATTTATGTAATGGTGATGCTATGAGATGTTTAGCATTACTAATAACTATATAGAATAACTATACCCTCATCTTTGTTCTCATTATAAAAATATATAAAAAATCCTATAAACTAAATCTTCAATCATAAATAGTATTTTGCTTTGAGTTTTGTACCAGCCACAACATAGTTAAAATTAGGATCAGATTAACTAATAGCCTGTTCCACCTGAACGCATCAGAGGACACTAAGGGCCCTAGAGAACCCTCCATGCCACCGGACCTCAGGATCACCTCGTGATCACAGGTGAGTGAAACACAACATCAGCTTCAAAGAATCACGGAGGGTCTTGTGCCAGCAGGAACAGGGACAAAGGAACCCCACCGATCAGAGGCTGGGATCCAATCTGGTCTGGGCCAGCCCTGCCATCTTCTGCTTGAACCCGGCCCAGGGCATCTAGGGCCTCAGAGGACTCTCCATGCAGCAGGACCCCTAGCACACCCAAGACCTCGTGACTACCTGAAAGCATGTGGGGGACAGAACCAACAGAGCTTCTTGGACAGGGTCCCGTTGGGCCTTCATCCTCAGCCAGGAGGCAGAGCTAAGATCCAGACCACTGGGCACCTTCCTTACCAGAGGAGAGTCAGCCTACAGGGAGGGCTCTGACCCCAGGACTCATGAGGTGGATCTGAGCTCCAGGCTTCTGGACACCTGCCCTGCAAAAGGAGAGCTTGCTTGCAGAGAGTGCTCTGACGACTGAAACTCAGGAGAGAGCTAGACTCCCATTACTGCTGATAGAGGCTAACAGAATCAAAGGAGGAACAAGCTCTAACCAAAGAAAACTATAACAACTGACTCCAGAGATTACCAGATGGCGAAAGGGAGACATAAGAATCTTACTAACAGAAATCAAGACCACTCACCATCATCAGAACCCAGCACTCCCACCTCAGTCAGTCCTGGGTACCCCAACACAGTGGAAAAGCTAGGCCCAGATTTAAAGTCATATCTCATGATGATGGTAGAGGACATCAAGAAGGATTTTAATAACTTACTTAAAGAAATACAGGAGAACACTGCTAAAGAGTTACAAGTCCTTAAAGAATTACAGGAAAACACAACCAAACAGGGAATGCAATTGAACAAAACCATCCAAGATCTAAAAATGTAAGTAGAAACAATGAAGAAAACACAAAGTGAGGCAACACTGGAGATAGGAACCCTAGAAAAGAAATCTGGAACCATAGATGCGAGCATCAGCAACAGAATACAAGAGATGAAAGAGAGAATCTCAAGTGCAGAAGATTCCATAGAGAACATCGGCACAACAATCAAAGAAAATGCAAAATGCAAAAAGATCCTAACTCAAAACATCCAGGAAATCCAGGACACAATGAGAAGACCAAACCTATGAATAATAGGAGTAGATGAGAATGAAGATTTTCAACTTAAAGGGCCAGCAAGTATCTTCAACAAAATTATAGAAGAAAACTTCCCAATCCTAAATAAAGAGATACCTGTGAACATACAAGAAGCCCACAGAACTCCAAATAGACTGGACCAGAAAAGAAATTCCTCCAAAAACATAATAATCAGAACAACAAATGCACAAAATAAAGATAGAATATTAAAATCAGTAAGGGGAAAAGGTCAAGTAACATATGAAAGCAGGCCTATTAGAATTACTCCAGACTTTTCACCAGAGACTATGAAAGCCAGAAGATCCTGGACAGATGTTATACAGACACTAAGAAAACACAAATGCCAGTCCAGGCTACTATACCCAGCAAAACTCTCAATTGCCATAGATGGAGAAACCAAAGTATTCCATGACAAAACCAAATTCACACAATATCTTTCCACGAATCCAGCCCTTCAAAGGATAATAAAGGGAAAACACCAACACAAAGATGGAAACTACATCCTAGAAAAAGCAAGAAAGTAATCCTTCAACAAAACTAAAAGAAGACAGCCACAAGAACAGAATCCCAACTTTAACAACAAAAATGACAGGAAGCAACAATTACTTTACTTTGATTTCTCTTAACATCAATGGACTCAATTCCCCAATAAAAAGACATAGACTAATAGACTGGCTACACAAATAGGACCCAATATTTTGCAGCTTACAGGAAACCCACCTCAGGGACAAAGACAGACACTTTTCAAAGCAAATGGTACAAAGAAACAAGCTGGAGTAGCCATTCTAATATTGAATAAAATTGACTTACAACCCAAAGTTATCAAAGAAGACAAGGAGGGACACTTCATACACATCAAAGGTAAAATCTTCCAAGATGAACTCTTAATTCTGAATATCTATGCTCCAAATGCAAGGGCAGCCACATTCATTAAAGAAACTTTAGTAAAGCTCAAAGGTCACATTGCACCTCACACAATAATAGTTGGAGACTTCATCACCCCACTCTCACCAATGGACAGATCCTGGAAACAGAAACTAAACAGAGACACATAGACAGTAACAGAAGTTATGAAACAAATGGATTTAACAGATATCTACAGAACATTTTATCCTAAAACAAAAGGATATACCCTCTTCTCAGAACCTCATGGTACCTCCTACAAAATTGACCATATAATCACAAAACAGGCCTTAACAGATACAAATATATTGAAACTATCCCATGCATCCTATCAGATCAATACGGACTAAGGCTGTTCTTCAATAAGAGCATAAATAATAGAAAGCCAACATTCATGTGGAAACTGAACACACTCTACTCAATGATACCTTGATCAAGGAAGAAATAAAGAGAGAAATTAAAGACTTTTTAGAGTTTAATGAAAATGAAGCCACAATATACCCAAACTTATGGGACACAATGAAAGCACACCTAAGAGGAAAATTCATAGCCCTGAGTGCCTCTAAAAAGAAACTAGAGAGAGCATACACTAGCAGTCTGACAGCACATCTTGAACCTCTAGAATGAAAGGAAGCAAATTCACCAAAGAGGAGTAGACAGCAGGAAATAATCAAATTTAGGGCTGAAACCAACCAAGTAGAAACAAAAAGAACTATTCAAAGAATCAACCAAACCAGTAGCTGGTTCTTTGAGAAAAACAACAAAATAGATAAACCCTAAGCCAGACAAACTAGGGGGCACAGGGACAGTATCCTAATTAACAAAATCAGAAATGAAAAAGACATAACAACAAATCATTACGAAATCGAAAACATCATCAGATCTTACTACAAAAGGCTATACTCAACAAAACTGGAAAACCTGGATGAAATGGACAACTTCCTAGACAGATACCAGGTACCAAAGTTAAGTCAGGGTCAGGTTAATGATTTTAACAGTCCTATTTCCCCTAAAGAAATAGAAGCAGTCATCAACAGTCTCCCAACCAAAACAAGCCCAGGACCAGATGGGTTTAGTGCAGAGTTCTATCAGACCTTCAAAGAAGACCTAATTCCAGTTTTTCTCAAACTATTCCACTAAATAGAAACAGAAGGTACTCTACCCAATTCATTCTATGAAGCCACAATTACTCTGACACCCAAACCACACAAAGATCCAACAAAGAAAGAGAACTTCAGACCAATTTCCCTTATGAATATCGATGCAAAAATGCTCAATAAAATCCTCTCAAACAGAATCCAAGAACACATCAAAATGATCATCCATCATGACCAAGTAGGCTTTATCCCAGGGATGCAGGGATGGTTTAATATAAGGAAATCTATCAACGTAATCCACTATATAAACAAACTCAAAGACAAAAACCACATGATCATCTCGTTAGATGCTGAGAAAGCATTTGACAAAACCCAACACCCATTCATGATAAAAGTCATGGAAAGATCAGGATCCAAGGCCCATACCTAAACATAATAAAAGCAATCTACAGCAAACAAGTAGACAACATCAAAGTAAATGGAGAGAAACTGGAAGCAATCCCACTAAAATCAGGGACTAGACAAGGCTGCCCACTTTCTCCCTACCTATTCATTGGAGTACTTGAAGTCCTAGCCAGAGCAATTTGACAACAAACGGAGATCAAGAGGATACAAATTGTAAAGGAAGAAATCAAAATATCACTATTTGCAGATGATATGATAGTATATATAAGTGACCCTAGAAATTCCACCAGAGAACTCCTAAACCTGATAAACAGCTTCAGTGCAGTAGCTGGATGTAAAATCAACTCAAACAAATCAGTGGCCTTTCTCTACACAAAGGAGGAACAGGTTGAGAAAGAAATTAGGGAAACAATACCTTTCATAATAGTAAAAAATAATACAAAATACCTTGGTGTGACTCTAACTAAGGAAGATCTGTATGTTAAGAACTTCAAGTCTCTGAAGAAAGAAGTTGAAGAAGACCTCAGAAGATGGAAACATCTCCCATGCTCATGAATTACAGGATTAATATAGTAAAAATGGCTATCCTGCCGAAAGGAATCTACAGATTCAATGTAATCCCCATCAAAATTCCAACTCAATTCTTCACTGAGTTAGAAAGGGCAATTTGCAAATTCATCTGGAATAACAAAAAAACCTAGGATAGCAAAAACTATTCTCAACAATAAAAGAACCTCTGGGAGAATCACCATTCCTGATCTAAAGCAGTACTACAGAGCATTTGTGATAAAAACTGCATGGTACTGGTACAATGACAGACAGGTAGATCAATGGAATAGAATTGAAGAACCAGAAATGAACCCATGCACCTATGGTCACTTGATCTTTGACAAGGGAGCTAAAACCATCCAGTGGAAAAAAGACAGCATTTTCAACAAATGGTGTTGGCACAACTGGCAGTTATCATGTAGAAGAATGCAAATTGATCCATTTTTATCTCCTTGTACAAAGTTCAAGTCTAAGTGGATCAAAGATTTCCACATAGAATCAGAAATACTGAAATTTATAGAGTAGAAAGTGGGGAAAAGCCTTGAATATGGGCACAGGGGGAAAATTCCTAAACAGAACAGCAATGGCCTGTGCTATAAGATCAAGAATCAACAAATGGATCCTCATAAAATTGCAAAGCTTCTGGAGGGTAAAAGATACTGTCAATAAGACAAAAAGGCCACCAACAGATTGGGAAAGGATTTTTACCAATCCTAAATCTGATAGGGAACTAATGTCCAATATGTACAAAGAGCTCAAGAAGCTGGGCTCCAGAAATTCAAATAACCCCATTAAAAAATGGGGCTCGGGCCACAAGCCTCTTCCGGTCAGAAAAGCACTGGGGCAGCTGGGGCGCAGGGTCGGCTGACACTCGCCAGCTACCCACAACACCCGCCACAGGATCTTAAGACTTCTGGTGAGTGGAGCACAGCTTCTGCTCCAATCCAATTGCGCGCGGGACCTGAGACTGCATTAGTTAGGGAAGCAGAAACCGGCCTGAGTAGGGCCACAGGCCTCATCCGGCCGGATCAGCGCCAGGGTAGCAGGAGCGCAGGGTTGCCTGACACCCGCCAGCTACCCACGACCCCCGCCGCAGGATTTTGGGACTGCTGGTGAGTGGAACACAGCTTCTGCTCCAGTCCAATCACGCGGGACCTGAGACTGCTCTGGTTGGGGAGAGAGAAATCCGGCCTACATAGGGCCACAACCCTCTTCCGGTCAGAAAAGCACCGGGGCAGCTGGGGCGCAGGGTCGGCTGACACTCACCAGCTACCCACAACACCCACCACAGGATCTTAAGACTTCTGGAGACCGGAGAGTGGAACACAGCTTCTGCTCCAATCCAATTGCACGCGGGACCAGAAACTGCATTAGTTAGGGAAGCAGAAAAACGGCCTGAGTAGGACCACAGGCCTCTTCCGGCTGGACCAGCACCGGGGTACCGTCAGCTACCCACGACCCCCACCGCAGGATTTAGAGACTGCTGGTGAGTGGAACACAGCTTCTGCTCCAATCTTTAAACAGTGACAACGATAACAACTAACCCCAGAGATTACCAGATGGCGAAAGGTAAACGTAATAATCTTACTAACAGAAACCAAGACCACTAACCATCATCAGAACCCAGCACCCCCACTTCGCCCAGTCCAGGGCACCCCAACACACCGGAAAAGCTAGACACGGATTTAAAAGCATATCTCCTGATGATGATAGAGGACTTCAAGAAGGACTTTAATAACACACTTAAAGAAATGCAGGAGAACACTGCTAAACAGGCAGAAGACAATAAAGAGGAAGCACAAAAATCCCTTAAAGAATTGCAGGAGAACACTGCTAAAGAGTTACAAATCCTTAAAGAAAAACACGATAACATAATCAAACAGGTAGAAGTCCTTACAGAAAAACAGGAAAACACATCCAAACAGATGATGGAAATGAACAAAACCATACTAGACCTAAAAAGGGAAGTAGACACAATAAAGAAAACCCAAAATGAGGCAACACTGGAGATAGAAACCCTAGGAAAGAAATCTGGAACCATAGATACGAGCATCAGCAACAGAATACAAGAGATGGAAGAGAGAATCTCAGGTGCAGAAGATTCCATAGAGAACATCGGCACAACAATCAAGGAAAATGTAAAATGCAAAAAGATCCTAACTCAAAACATCCAAGAAATACAGGACACAATGAGAAGACCAAACCTACGGATAATAGGAGTGGATGAGAATGAAGATTTTCAACTCAAAGGACCAGCAAACATCTTCAACAAAATTATAGAAGAAAACTTCCCAAATCTAAAGAAAGAGATGTCCATGAACATACAAGAAGCCTACAGAACTCCAAATAGACTGGACCAGAAAAGAAATACCTCTCGACACATAATAATCAGAACAACAAATGCTCTAAATAAAGATAGAATACTAAAAGCAGTAAGAGAAAAAGGCCAAGTAACATATAAAGGCAAGCCTATCAGAATTACACCAGATTTTTCACCAGAGACTATGAAAGCCAGAAGATCCTGGACGGATGTTATACAGACACTAAAAGAACACAAATTCCAGCCCAGGCTACTATACCCAGCCAAACTCTCAATTAACATAGATGGAGAAACCAAAGTATTCCACAACAAAACCAAATTCACAAATTATCTCTCCAAAAATCCAGCCCTTCAAAGGATAATAACAGAAAAAAACCAATACAAGGACAGGAACCACGCCCTAGAAACAACAAGAAGGTAATCCCTCAACAAACCTAAAAGAAGACAGCCACAAGAACAAAATGCCAACTTTAACAACAAAAATAACAGGAAACAACAATTACTTTTCCTTAATATCTCTTAATATCAATGGACTCAACTCCCCGATAAAAAGACATAGACTAACAAACTGGCTACACAAACAAGACCCAACATTTTGCTGCTTACAGGAAACTCATCTCAGAGAAAAGGATAGACACTACCTCAGAATGAAAGGCTGGAAAACAATTTTCCAAGCAAATGGCATGAAGAAACAAGCTGGAGTAGCCATTCTAATATCTGATAAGATTGACTTCCAACCCAAAGTCATTAAAAAAGACAGGGAGGGACACTTCATACTCATCAAAGGTAAAATCCTCCAAGAGGAACTATCAATCCTGAATATCTATGCTCCAAATACAAAGGCAGCCACATTCATTAAAGAAACTTTAGTAAATCTCAAAGCACACATTGCACCTCATACAATAATAGTGGGAGACTTCAACACACCACTTTCACCAATGGACAGATCATGGAAACAGAAACTAAACAGGGACACAGAGAAACTAAGAGAAATTATGAATCAAATGGATCTGGCAGATATCTACAGAACATTCTATCCTAAAACAAAAGGATATACCTTCTTCTCAGCACCTCATGGTACCTTCTCCAAAATTGACCACATAATTGGTCACAAAACAGGCCTCAACAGATACAAAAATATTGAAATTGTCCCATGCATCCTATCAGATCACCATGGACTAAGGCTGATCTTCCATAACAAAATAAATAATAGAAAGCCAACCTTCACGTGGAAACTGAACAACACTCTTCTCAATGATACCTTGGTCAAGGAAGGAATAAAGAAAGAAATTAAGGACTTTTTAGAGTTCAATGAAAATGAAGCCACAACATACCCAAACTTATGGGACGCAATGAAAGCATTTCTAAGAGGAAAACTCATAGCTCTGAGTGCCTCCAAAAGGAAACTAGAGAGAGCACACATTAGCAGCTTGACAACACACCTAAAAGCACTAGAACAAAAGGAAGCAAATTCACCCAAGAGGAGTAGACGGCAGGAAATAATCAAACTCAGGGGCGAAATCAACCAAGTGGAAACAAGAAAAACTATTCAAAGAATCAACCAATCAAGGAGCTGGTTCTTTGAGAAAATCAACAAGATAGATAAACCCTTAGCCAGACTCACTAGAGGGCACAGGGAAAGCATCCTAATTAACAAAATCAGAAATGAAAAAGGAGACATAACAACAGATCCTGAAGACATCCAAAACACCATCAGATCCTTCTACCAAAGGCTATACTCAACAAAACTGGAGAACCTGGATGAAATGGAGAAGTTCCTAGACAGATACCAGGTACCAAAGTTGAATCAAGATCAGGTTAATGATCTAAACAGCCCTATATCCCCCAAAGAAATAGAAGCAGTCATTAATAGTCTCCCAACTAAAAAAAGCCCAGGACCAGATGGGTTTAGTGCAGAGTTCTATCAGACCTTCAAAGAAGATCTAATCCCAGTTCTTCACAAACTATTCCACAAAATAGAAACAGAAGGTACTCTACCCAACTCATTCTATGAAGCCACAATTACTCTGATACCTAAACCACAAAAAGACCCAACAAAGATAGAAAACTTCAGACCAATATCCCTTATTAATATTGATGCAAAAATCCTCAATAAAGTTCTTGCTAACCGAATCCAAGAACACATCAAAACAATCATCCATCCTGACCAAGTAGGTTTTATCCCAGGGATGCAGGGATGGTTCAATATACGGAAATCCATCAACGTAATCCAGTATATAAACAAACTCAAAGACAAAAACCACATGGTCATCTCGTTAGATGCGGAAAAAGCATTTGACAAGATCCAACACCCATTCATGATAAAAGTCTTGGAAAGATCAGGAATTCAAGGCCCATACCTAAACATGATAAAAGCAATCTACAGCAAACCAGTAGCCAACATCAAAGTAAATGGTCAGAAGCTTGAAGCAATCCCTCTAAAATCAGGGACTAGACAAGGCTGTCCACTTTCTCCATACCTATTCAACATTGTACTTGAAGTCCTAGCCAGAGCAATTCGACAACAAAAGGAGATCAAAGGGATACAAATTGGAAAAGATGAAGTCAAAATATCACTTTTTGCAGATGATATGATAGTATATATAAGTGACCCTAAAAATTCCACCAGAGAACTCCTAAGCCTGATAAACAGCTTCGGTGAAGTAGCTGGATATAAAATTAACTCAAACAAATCAATGGCCTTTCTCTACACAAAGAATAAACAGGCTGAGAAAGAAATTAGGGAAACAACACCCTTCTCAATAGTCACAAATAATATAAAATATCTTGGCGTGACTCTAACTAAGGAAGTGAAAGATCTGTATAATAAAAACTTCAAGTCTCTGAAGAAAGAAATTATAGAAGATCTCAGAAGATGGAAAGATCTCCCATGCTCATGGATTGGCAGGATCAACATTGTAAAAATGGCTATCTTGCCAAAAGCAATCTACAGATTCAATGCAATCCCCATCAAAATTCCAACTCAATTCTTCAACGAATTAGAAAGTGCAATCTGCAAAATCATCTGGAATAACAAAAAACCTAGGATAGCAAAAACTCTTCTCAAGGATAAAAGAACCTCTGGTGGAATCACCATGCCGGACCTAAAGCTCTACTACAGAGCAATTGTGATAAAAACTGCATGGTACTGGTATAGTGACAGACAAATAGACCAATGGAATAGAATTGAAGACCCAGAAATGAAACCACACACCTATGGTCACTTGATCTTCGACAAGGGAGCTAAAAACATCCAGTGGAAGAAAGACAGCATTTTCAACAAATTGTGCTGGCACAACTGGTTGTTAACATGTAGAAGAATGCGAATCGATCCATTCCTATCTCCTTGTACTAAGGTCAAGTCTAAGTGGATCAAGGAACTTCACATAAAACCAGAGACACTGAAACTTATAGAGGAGAAAGTGGGGAAAAGCCTTGAAGATATGGGCACAGGGGAAAAATTCCTGAATAGAACAGTAATGGCTTGTGCTGTAAGATCGAGAATTGACAAGTGGGACCTCATGAAACTACAAAGCTTCTGCAAGGCTAAAGACACCATCAATAAGACAAAAAAACCACCAACAGATTGGGAAAGGATCTTCACCTATCCTAAATCAGATAAGGGACTAATATCCAATATATATAAAGAACTCAAGAAGGTGGACTCCAGAAAGTCAAATAACCCCATTAAAAAATGGGGCTCAGAACTGAACAAAGAATTCTCACCTGAGGAATACCGAATGGCAGAGAAACACCTGAAAAAATGTTCAACATCCTTAATCATCAGGGAAATGCAAATCAAAACAACCCTGAGATTCCACCTCACACCAGTCAGAATGGCTAAGATCAAAAATTCAGGTGACAGCAGATGCTGGCGAGGATGTGGAGAAAGAGGAACACTCCTCCATTGTTGGTGGGATTGCAAGCTTGTACAACCACTCTGGAAATCAGTCTGGCGGTTCCTCAGAAAATTGGACATAGTACTACCGGAGGATCCAGCAATACCTCTCCTGGGCATATATCCAGAAGATGTCCCAACCGGTAAAAAGGACACATGCTCCACTATGTTCATAGCAGCCCTATTTATAATAGCCAGAAGCTGGAAAGAACCCAGATGTCCCTCAACAGAGGAATGGATACAGAAATTGTGGTACATTTACACAATGGAGTACTACTCAGCTATTAAAAAGAATGAATTTATGAAATTCCTAGCCAAATGGATGGACCTGGAGGGCATCATCTTGAGTGAAGTAACACAATCACAAAAGAACTCACACAATATGTATTCACTGATAAGTGGATATTAGCCCAAAACTTAGGATACCCAAGATATAAGATACAATTTGCTAAACGCATGAAACTCAAGAAGAATGAAGACCAAAGTGTGGACCCTGTGCACCTTCTTAGAATTGGGAACAAAACACCCAGGGAAGGAGTTACAGAGACAAAGTTCGTAGCTGTGATGAAAGGATGGACCATTTAGAGACTGCCGTATCCAGGGATCCATCCCATAAGCAGCTTCTAAACGCTGACACCATTGCATACACTAGCAAGATTTTGCTGAAAGGACCCAAATATAGCTGTCTCTTGTGAGACGATGCCGGGGCCTAGCAAACACAGGAGTGGATGTTCACAGTCAGCTATTGGATGTATCACAGGGCTCCCAATGGAGAAGCTAGAGAAAGTACCCAAGGAGCTAAAGGGATCTGCAACCCTATTGTTGGAACAACATGATGTACTAACCAGTACCCCGGAGCTCTTGTCTCTAGCTGCATATGTATCGAAAGATGGCCTAGTCGGCCATCAATGGAAAGAGGCCCATTGGACTTGCAAACTTTATATGCCCCAATATAGGGGAATGTCAGGGCCAAAAGAATGGGAATGGGTGGGTAGGGAAGTGGGGGGCGCTATGGGGGACTTTTGGGATAGCATTGGAAAGGTAATTGAGGAAAATATGTAATAAAAATATTAAAAATCAAAAAAAAATGAGGTTTTCCAAAAAAAAAAAAATGGGGCTCAGAGCTAAACAAAGAATTCTCAACTGAGGAATACAAAGGGCTGAGAAGCACTTGAAAAAATGTTCAACATCCTTAACCATCAGGGAAATGCAAATCAAAACAACCCTGAGATTCTACCCACACCTTTCAGAATGGCTAAGATCAAAAATTCAGGTGACAGCAGATTCTGGCGAGGATGTGGAGAAAAAGGAACACTCCTCCATTGCTGGTGGGATTGCAAGCTGGTACAACCACTCTGGAAATCAGTCTGGAAATCAGAAAACTGGACATAGTACTACCGGAAGATCCAGCAATATCTCTCTTCAGCATATACCCAGCACATGTTCCAACTGGTAATAAGGACATATGCTCCACTATGTTCATAGCAGCCCTATTTAAAATAACCAGAAGCTGGAAAGAAACCAGATGCCCCTCAACAGAGGAATGGATACAGAAAATGTGGTACATTTACACAATGGAGTACTACTCAGCTATCAAAAACAATGAATTTATGAAATTCTTAGGGATATGGATATATCTGGAGGATATTATCCTGAGTGAGGTAACCCAATCACAAAAGAAGGCACTTGATATGCACTCACTGGTAAGTGAATATTAGCCCAGAAACCTAGAATAGCCAAGATACAATTTGCACAACCTAAGAAAATCAAGAAGAAGGAAAACCAAGGCATGGATACTTCATTCTTCCCTAGAATAGGGAATAAAATACTCATGGAAGGAGTTACAGAGACAAAGTTTGGAGCTAAGACAAAAGGATCGACTATCCAGAGGCTGCCCCACCTGGGGATCCATCCCATAATCAGCCACCAAACCCAGACACTATTGCACATGCCAGCAAGATTTTGCTGAAAGGACCCTGATATAGCTGTCTCTTGTGAGGCTATGCCAGTGCCTGGCAAATACAGAAGTGGATGCTCACAGTCATCTATAGAATGGAACACAGGGCCCCCAATGGAGGTGCTAGAGAATGTACCCAAGGGGATGAAGCGGTCTGCAACCCTATAGGTGGAATAACAATATAAACTAACCAGTACCCCCTGGAGCTCATGTCTCTAGCTGCATATGTAGCAGAAGGTGGCATGGTTGGCCATCACTGGGAAGATAGGCCCCTTGGTCTTGCAAACTTTATATCCCAGTATAGGAGAATGCCAGGGCCAAGAAGTGGGAGTTAGTGGGTAGGGGAGCAGAGCGGGGGAAGGGTATAGGGAACTTTGGGATATCATTTGACATGTAAATGAAGAAAATATCCAATAAATTTTTCTTTTAAAAAACCAAACCAAACCAAACCAAACCTGATAGCCTGTTTGGTTGTAATGCCTGGCAAGGGTACTCCTTTATAGAACTGTCAAGGAGCCTGCTAATTGGTGTGCATTTTATGTCCATTTATATATCATAGAGAAATCACTGAAAACTCCCAAATGTGCAATTCATTGTTTTGTCCTGAACTTAACATGAGTGTTTAAGGTAAACTAAAACAAACAACTGTAATGAAAAACACACCTACCTTTCACATGTAGTTTCAATGGGACAACACTAATCTAAAATTTTATGTATGCAAGAGTCAATTTTTAGAACTAAATACCACAAAACTGCAGTGCTTTAGGTAAATCCATGAAAGAAAAGTGATTTGAACTCTCTGTGTAATGTTTTCATTTTTAATGTTTTTCTTTTGGTTATGTATTTTCTTTGCAAGGTGATTCTGTTTAGCTTTCTTACAAATCCTCCTGCTCTTATTAAAAATACTCTCTTGTTCTTTTGCTAGGGTTACATTCTTCTGTTTTGATTTCAAAGTGTCTTCATGAGAAGATTGTGTTTTTTTTCTAGTCCTTGTTACACAGATTCTTGTTGTGTCTACTGATGCTTCGTGGGAGTGACTCACTTCTTCACATTGTAAATTCTCCTCAGATCTCGGTTGGCTGGTATGTGCTTAGGACATAAACTCTTAACCATAAGCAGTTTTGTAATCATCTAGCTTGGGTGGATTTTGTGATATCCTGACCAGTTACCATGCAGACATTTGCTTCGAATCATTTGAGCCTAGCACATAGAATCAATTTGTACTCCACAGCTAACCACAGACTGAAGTTATCTTTGGCTGTGACGTTCTTCTACTTCAGAGCCTCAGTAGAGGATAAGTTTTCTTGCTGATTCAGAGACATGGTAAAGGACAGTGATCTTCCCACATCACATCTCCATGAAACTCCTCTGTCTGTGCAATCAACTTAGTCATACTTTGGTCATGATGCTCTTAGGACATGTTTGTCTGTATCCCAACATCATACTCATAAGCATGATATTAGCTTTCAAAATATCTGTTTAAGCTAGCAAGAGCTGATAGCTGATCATCTACGTCATAGCACTTTGGAAATAGAAAAGTACATTAATATTAAATTACTCTGGAGGCACATGTACAAAAAAGACTTAGCCCTAAACTGTCATGTCTATGGGCACTGCAGTGTTACAGGATTTGTTTTGTTTGTTTGTTTGTTTGTTTTGTTGTTTTGACTGGCTTAGAACACATTATGTAGACCAGCAGGCTAGCCTAGAACTTGTGCATAATTGTTTGCGTCTGCCTTCTCAATTCTGGGGTTACTGGAAGGGTTTTTAATTTTATTCCACCTCACAGGCTCTGCCTCCATTTTCTACTCAATCTTTATTTCTGACATCTAGAAATGTTCCTGTTATTTTCTGGCTTAACAGTACCTTGGGCCTTCTGTTGTTATTCATGTTGACTATGTATTTGTAGTACAAGGTGGGTATTCCTAGTATCAGCTTATGTTTGATGTGTAAACCTAAAAATATGTAGGTTTCTTTAATATATAAAAGTCTTCTTAAACCTTTACTATTCTGATGATTCTTGTGAATTCTAATTAGACCTACTAATTAGCTGTATTTAAAAAAATCAACATTTAGCTTTTTATTAATTTTATCTTACCACGCAAAGTAATGGATTTCTTTGTGAACATTATAATTATACTTACTTGTATCAGATACAAAGGGTAAATTGGCATTTTTTTTCCTTTTTCACCTTGAAAGAATTGACAGATCTAATCTATGTTATATACTTTCTGAATGTTCACATTTCTGAGGTATAATACAATTCTTCTTTGAATTCCCCACTGGAATACACAATACTTAGTACATTATTATTCTTTGGCATTTAATAATACCCAGTAAAGCTACCTTGGCAGAATATACATGTAACTTTTATTACTTAACATAGGCGCTGAGAGAAAAGCAAAAGCTGAAATGGTCCCCAATAGGCTGAAGGCCAGAAAGGCTTCTGGGAAATGACAATAACACAGAGAACAAGAGAGGCATCTTTTGCGATCTGAATTATGGCCAACTGGGCACTAGAGTGTTTTCTTGCAAGAGTCCTAGTGCCAGACTTTAGATACAAAGTGGAGAGGCTGAGCGAATCAGAAAACGCGTCCACATGTGCTGAGTGTAGACACACAGCACAGGGAGTGAGAGTCCATGTGGGTTGTGAGCTTAGAGAGAAGTTCTATCTTACTGGTGACCGTTTGTTGTCCTGCACATATTCCTTACACCCTGTTTGTTGTTCATAGTTTTATTCATGCCCCTCTCCTTCCTTGCATTGGCTGCTAGGGATGCTCAGACCCCTATAGTATTGAGGACCACCTGGAAGTGGGTTGGGGGTTGGGGGTGGGAATGGGTGGGGTTGGGAGGGGCATCAGCGAGGGGTAAGCTTGGTGGAAAAGCATCCAGTTGGCAACTATCAGCCACTGTTGTAACCTGGCCTTCTGGAATTGCCTGAAGGCTGTTTCACTCCTTTGGCAGAGGGACTGTGAGGTAGCTGGCCACAGTTAAACAGAGAGGGATGAATACTGGTGCTCATCAGTGTGATCAGACTTTCTTCCTTCCTCTCTTTGTTGAGTCTTGGCCTCCATCCCTAGGAATGATGCTACCAACTGCATGTTGGGTGGTCTTTCCTCCTCTCTAGAAACATCCTTGCAGATACGCTCATCAAGCTGATAGTAATGATTAACCATCACAGTCCTGTCTCGTCTAAACAAGTCCCCCAGACACACCACTTTAAAGACATTACTTCAATAACATGTTCCGAACACTGAAAGAGAAGCTAGATCTCATGCAAGCACACAAAGTTACACCAAACATGTTTGTGGACCTCATCTATCCTGTGCGTACATGTATACAAGAAAACTTCAATGTATGTTAATGTATGCACAAGTTGTTGCAGGACAACTTTTGGGAGTACGTTCTCTTCTTCCACCATGCTGTGTATGGAGATCAGAGGACAGCTATGGGGAATCTTTTTCTGCCTTCTACAGTGTGGGCCTCAAGATCAAATGCAGTTGGTCAGAATTGATGGCAAACTCCTTTACCCACTGCGTACTCTTGCCAGCCCTCGCCGGCTTTCTTTACTAAAGTGCTAGTTGCCACCTTTGGCCTATTATCTTATTGGGGTCATCTGTTTAAATACTAATTTGTTGTTGTTGTTGTTGTTTTTCGAGACAGGGTTTCTCTGTGTATCCCTGGCTGTCCTGGAACTCACTCTGTAGACCAGGCTGGCCTTGAACTCATAAATCTGCCTGCCTCTGCCTCCCAAGTGCTGGGATCAAAGGCATGAGCCACCACTGCCCGGCTTAAATACTAATTTAAGTTTATGACTGCTTCATCCACATGTACATTTGTGTGCCATGTGCACGCCTGCTGCCTGCTGAGTCCAGAATTGTGTATTGGATCCCCTAGTGAATGGGGTTACAGACAGTTGTGAGATGCCAAGTGTGTACTGAGTGCAACTTGGGTGTTTTGGAAGAGCTGTCAGGACTCCTGCCTGCTAAACTGTCTCTCTAGCCTTTGTTTTCTTACTGACTTGTAAGAGTTTTTAAAATTTGTAATATAAATTCTTTATCAGAGATTTTATACATAATTTCTGTCTTAAGGTTTTATTGCTGTGAAGGCACACCATAACCAAGGCAACTCTTATATAACCAGGGCTAGACAGAGAAACCCTGTCTCAAAAAAAAGAAAAAGAAAAAAAAAAAAAAAGAAAGAAAGAAAACATGAAGTGACAATGTAGATACAGAAACATAGACTAAAATATTTAAATATTTAACAGTGGTATTTTTAATAAAGCTATAAACTATCTCATAATTGTGATAAGACAGGTTTAACAGCTACATATAAGGTAGGTTAGAATTAAATGAAAAATGTGAAGGGTGGTATGTGATGGACGGAAGATTTAAAAGATTCAAAACTTCCTCAAATATTTCTTGCGCTCCCGACTGGCCAGCAAGAACTACGTTGCAACAGGATCCTTCCGCACACGTTTATTGGGAGAGCTTGATTGCAGAGGCGAAGTGACCCCAAGCCCAGAACTGGTGCTGCTTATATAGGCCTAGGAGAGGCGTGTCTCACACCCGGATTGGTTATGCTTACCACCTCATTTGCATGTCTACATCTTATTGGTTAACTTGTCTCTCATCTGATTGGTTAACTTGTCTCTCATCTGATTGGTTAACTTATCTATCATCTGATTGGTTAATTCTCAAAACCACATCTTGGCAAAAAAAACTTTACTGCCTTTGTATACGTGGTGGCCAGCGGTAGCCAGCGCCACCCTGCAAAGGCACATGTGGCTTCCCACAAATATTCAAAATCTTCACTCCCCACAGAAAATGGAGGAAGGCTATACCATAGGATGGGTACTGGGTTTGCTCCAACAACATATGTCTCCTAATGCAGGGAATCAGCTGTGTGGAAATAAAGGGAGGGGGAGAAGGAGAGCAAGAGGTGAGAGTAAGAGAACAAGAGCTTGAGAGAGATATGAGAGAGAGAGAGAGAGAGAGAGAGAGAGAGAGAGAGAGAGAGAGAGAGAGAGAGAGAGAGAGAGAGAGAGAGGAGGGGCCAAGCAGCCCCTTTTATAGTAGGCTAGGCTGCCTTGCTGTTGCCAGGTAACTGTGGGGGTGACAAGCGCTTCTGCCTGCTGAGCCATTTTGATGGCTCTTTTCTTTTGACACTGGTTCTTTATTGATACATCGTTCAATCTGGCCTTGAACTTAAGATCCCTCTGCCTCAGCCTCCTGAATGCATCCTTTGGTGCTGTCAGGTCTTGAATAGTGACATGGAGACTTATGTTTATTTATGAATGAGTGAGCCTTAAGGCTAGGCTTGTTCTCAACTAGGTCCTAACTCAACTAGGCTGTTTATTCTAGTCTAAATTTTACCACGTGGCTCATTAGTTACCTTTCCTTCAATCCTAATCTGCTTCTTACTCTGTGCCTTGCTGGCAAATCTCCCATACCTCTCTTTCCCAGAGTTCCTCTCTGTGTGAAAATTCCACCTTCTTATTCAGTCTTTGCTATAGGCTACAACCTTTTTATTTTACCAATCAGAAGGTGAGGGAGGGAGTGTTTACAAAAGACCGAGATGGGATGGTAACAATACCAAAATCCTGCCTGTAATCAGATCACTGCTGATTCAGAAATCAGCATTTGTGTAATACAAAGACCATCTTTATAAAATGCACAGTAATAGTAACCAACAGTGCGCCATCAAGGCCAGCATGCATTTGACTTTTAACTTGCACTGTGGCTCAGGTTCTTGTAAACTGTTAGATATTACCTTAGACAAATAAGACTTTAAAATAATATTTCTTTGTTTCTGTCTCTCACTCTCATGTGTGTGTGTGTGTGAGTGTGTGTGTGTGTGTGTGTGTGTGTGTGTGTGTGTATACACAGGTTGGTTCCCACAGAGCTCAGAGGTATCAGATCACCCTGGAGCCAGACATGAATGCTAATTACTGAAGCAGAGTCCTCTGCGGGAATAGTAAAAACTCTCCACTGCTGCACCATCTCTCTAGCTCGAAATACATTTTTACAATTATATGCATAGAATGTAAATGACAAAATATAAGGAACACCTGTTTATACTTCACAAACTTCCTATAGAACTTGTTGGGTTTTTTTCTAAAAGAGTTTAATGATAAATTTATATGTATAGAACTTGGTGGGGAGGTATTATAGGATATGAAGTCAGGCAGAAATTGCAAAGTAAACAGAATGACTAAAGAATCCACTGTGGAGTTAGTTTAGGGTTTTTTTTTTTTTTTTTTTTTTTTTTGCTGAGCAGTGTTGTTTCCAGATATAAACATGTCTAATAATAAGTGTGAGGTCTTAGCATTTGGTTCTATTTTGGAGAAAAGCAGTTTAATTCCTGAGGATGGGAAGTTGCCATGTGTTAGCCGAGTTCTATTTAAAAGCTCTGTCATTCTCAAGATAAGTAGCTTTTCTTGTGTGGTACTCAGCACAGGAATGCTGTGCCCATTTGCGTTATAGCATATTCGGTTTCATTAACTGGACAGAGAGCAGACCCTCAGCTGCAAAGTAAGGGATGCAGTAAGTTATCTCAACAGTTACAAAATTAACTCAACTTGGACAAATTACATGTAAAACATAAAATTATAAAATTGGTAGAAGAAAATATAAAAGACATATGTTACATTAGAACAGTCAAGCTGGGCAGTGGTGGCACACGCCTTTAATCTCAGCACTTGGGAGGCAGAGGCAGGTGGATTTCTGAGTTCAAGGCCAGCCTGGTCTACAGAGTGAGTTACAGGACAGTTAGGGCTACACAGAGAAACCTGGTCTTCAAAAAAACCACCACTATCAACAACAACAAAAACAGAACAAACAAACAAAGAAACAGAAAACTCAAATGTTTGAGTTACCAAACCAAGACTCAGGAGTCTGATGCTGAGATGAAAGCCTGCTAGCTCAGAGAGGGACTCTACTGATGTCCCAGAAGGAAAAGACTCCACACTGTCTTAAATACCTTTCAATTCAAACACGTTGGGTTTTTCCTGGGTTGTCTTATGTTCACTCCCTGTCAATTGGTTGCTTGCTCTACTTATTGACTTTATTTAGTTCTGTTAAGGTTAAATGGCTGAGCCACACCACAACAAGAAAAGTTTTTGTCCAGTTCACCATCTTGGGGTTCACAATGTGATCAAATATCCTACAACCACACTCCAGGGCAGGCCAACATAAAATGAACTCCAGGTTTTTTTTTTTTTTAATTTATTTGTTTTATTTGTTTTGTTTTATTTTGTTTTAGTCTGCTTTCTTTTGTTATGGTTTAACTAGTCTTGTCTTTTTTTGACTTTTATTTTCTTATTTTATGTTTGTTCTTTTGAGAGAAAGATCATGATGTTAGGTGAGTAAGGAGGTCGGGAGGATTTGAGAGGCCTTGAGGGAAGGGGAATGGTATAATCAAAATATATTCTATAAAGCATTATAGTTAAAACAATTCTAAGAAATAAAAAAAAAGGGTCCAGGTATGGTTGCATATACCTTTAATCCCAGCATTTTGAAGGCCAACACAGATAGGTTTATGTGGGTTTGAGACCAGTGTGGTCTGCACAGAAGTTCTAGGACAGCCAGAGCTACACAACAGAGAGACCCTGTCTCAAAAAACAAACAACAACATAACAAAACGAAAAGTAAAAAAGAAGAAAGGAAGAGTTATGTTCTTTAGATATAGAACACAAGAGTAGACTTAGAATGAAAATGTGCACAGATAATGGTTCTTTGAGAATTTCACACATGATTTTGATCATACCTCCTCTAAATTCCTCTCAGATCTACTTCCCACTCCCCACTCCCTCCCAGCATCACTTATTTCTTTTTTCTTTTAACAACCCACAGAGTCCAACTTGTGCAGCCCTGTATTCATGGGTGTGGGACCACCCTCTAGAACATGGTTGACCTACCCAGATGCCTCACCCTTAAAGAAAATTGACTCTCTTTCCACCAAGAAGCCATCAACTGTCAATAGCTCCTCAGTGAAAAGAGGGATGAGAGAGTTCATTAGTCTCTTCAACTTCCAAGCTGGAATGTTTACTGGGCTGATTTTGCTTAGGTCTTATACAGACAACCTTGTTGTTATGAGTTTATGAGTTCAGCAATCCTGTCCTGTCTCAAACTCACTGTTTTCACTCTGGTTCTCAAAAGCCTCTGATTCCTTCAATCTATCTACCCCCTTATTCTGTGATGGTCCATTAGCCTTGTGGAGAAGGGGTATAATATGATGTCCCATTTGTGGCTGAGCATTCCATAGACATTTATTCTCCACACTTTGGTGGGTTGTGACTTCCTTCATTAACTACCTTCCGCTGTACAAAGAAACATATGATACAATCTGAGGAGCTGCCTTAATCTGCGGACAGAGAGATACAAATTTAGAAGGCAATTTGATATGATGTTCATTTAGCAAAATAATAGCAGGTTCATCCCTGGTGCCAATGAGCTCCCCAACCGTGAGTTTTTAGCCAAATTTACAATACCAGACAAGAGTTGCTTTTTGTACAAGGGGCTTTAATTCCAATCGGCAAGCAGTTGGTTACTGCCATAACATTTGTGCCTATGGGTATGTCTTATTATGCTGGTCATCATTGTAGCTCTCAAGAATTCACTGCTTGGTATGACTGTTGATGATGCTCTTGAGCTCCCTACATAGCCCCAGCAGTCTGCATGACACTTTCTGGTGTGATGAGCACTAGCCACCAAGAAGGAAGCTCCTTGGTCTGAATTCAATGATTTCTCCATGTCCTGTGACAAGAGAGTGGTGGTATTTTCAGCAACAGACTTGTCATCAAGTTCTGGTAGGCAACAAAGAGCAATGGCAATCCTGTATTGTTTTAGGGGGTCTCTGATGGACAATATTTTAGATGAAATTTAATTGGGAGTCTAGTTCCTAGGATTCTTTCCTGAGTGAACTGTGAATGCAGAAATGTAAATGTGCAAAGCTGCTCACAAGGAGGTTGTTTATATTTACAAGAGTTAAAATGTTCTCTATTTCTGACTATGTGAGGATAATTAAGTCAAGAAATAAATCCACACAGGACACAAAACAGTTATATAGTACTTTAATTATATATAGATAAAAATGTCTATATTATACTGAGAAAAGGAAGAAAATACATTAACATTTTATGAGATTTGTTTTTCCTGTTTTCTTTTAGTATATTAACTTTTTAAGTTTTAGATTTCCTGCCAATATAATATTTTAATATTTTGAGGTTCTATGTTATCTAATAAAACCCCCATTTATATAACCCTTTGTTATATAAATGTTTTTAATTACTTGGGTTTTCCATTGTCACATGCTATGGGCATTTTAATGATTTAAAAACCCTGTGGATAGAAACTATTTGTCAGGATGTTTAATGTGTCAATGCTTTCCACCATAGTTTGCCAACTGTGAGGATATAACATTTCAGTCTGAGAGCACTGTGCAGATTGCAGATTTCTTCAGCTGCCTCTGTAGTTCCAAGCATTTTTTTCTGTTTATCCAATGATCTAGAATTAGCAGGGCCTGTTGTAACTAAAGTGCTCCTTGTCCAGTCCTGGGACTGCATGAATACAGACTTGTCCAAAAAGCAATTTGTGTTGAACTCCCCCCTGGAATTTTCAATTACTCACTTGTAACAGTCTCTCTACTAACAATGCCACCTTTCTTGTATATAACACCACATTATATTTTGTAAAAGTAGTAACTACTTAGTTCCCACAGTTCAGATTTCAAAGCTCTTCTTCTAGTCTCATAAAAATATTTAGCCCTAAGTCTTTCAAGTCTAAAAGTTATCGAAAGAGATACGCATGACCCATAGAGAAATATGTAGTTGCCATGCTCACTAGAGCGCAGACCCATACGCTTGAGTTGTATTCTCAAGTGTAGTTACAGTGTTCACTGGAGTGCGGGAGCCATATGATTGAGTTTGCTTTCTCAGTCTCAGCTAGGTGATGTGAGGAGAAGTTACTGAAGTTACCCAACACTCAGCTTTCTCAGTTGTCAAAAGCTCAACTCCAGCTTGTTAAAAAATACCCTATCTTTACAGTGCTATGTTCTTCTGGGGCAGTGCTTCTTGATCTTGCAGATTTTCCAAAGGGTATCATGTTACAAGAGAAAACAAAAAGCCTTATGAAGAAGATAAATTTACAAGCTGGTTTGTCAAAGAAAGCACAGTGGGTGTGCTACCTTGAGTTGCAGGCATGGCAAACTCAGAAACACTGGGCAAGTGGGTGACCAGTACACTGACTTGAATGTGCACTGTCAGGTACACAGAGCAGTTCTATAATTCACAGCACACTGCTGCCGGGAAGTGCATAAGAAGCAAATATAACCCCTCAATAATGGCATTTTCCACTGAACTTCAGTTAAATAACAACTGAATTTTCTTACGGCTTTCAAGCTTGGTTAATGGAGGTAAAGTTGAATGGTTATGTGCTTTTTGCAGTGGCTACTGTTGTAGAAATTTACCAACTCAATTGCTTTCCCTCTAGCCTTAAACTTGCTTTTGATAGGAATATAAGTTTCTCCCAAATGGACTAATGTTTCAAATAAAATTAGTGATAAATAAATGTGCTTTTTCTAAGGCCCTTCAACACTCAATGCATTGTGACTATTAGATCATCTATTGAAAGCCTAACCTGGTCATTCCCAGAAGAAAGCATTTTAAAAGAGGCAAAGCAAAATATATGGTCTTGCAAAATATTTTAACTTTTAAAATATTGTTTCAGGTATCTGAACATTGCCTCCAGGGTTCACACGACTCCTTTTGCTTTAGTTTCGTGAACACCTTTCTCTACCCCTTCTTCCCAAAGGTTAAATAACATCGGTCCTATCTAAATAGGAGTCCTGTTTGACTCTGGGAGTTGACTTTCCATGTCAGCAGAACCAAGGTCAATTATCCGGAAATGATGCTGCCAGTGTTGGCAGCCAGAGCTGAGAGGCTGAACAAACTTTAGAGTCTGGGTCTATGCCATCGACAGAGAATTGTTGGCATCATCAGTTCCCTGAACAAGCAACAAGTGAGCATTCCATTCCAGGGTGGAACTGAGCGCCCTCATCATGGTCCCCTTCTGACTGTGTGAAAGTTGCACACCTCAGCTCTTAGGAAAGAAACACAGATTGGTATTTTATGAGACTGTAACTTGACAGAAATTTTTCTCTTTGAGCAGGATTCTTGTTGAATGAACAACAACTACAATAAAAACTCACTAAAGTATTTTAAAATATGTTTTGTTTGAAATATTCTACATATGTAACAAATTTAAGATTTTTTTATTTTAAGTGGTTTGGCTCTGGATCAGCATGTTCCTAGGTTTGGAGGCACAAACACATACGACTTGCTATCCTTTAAGAATGTGTACTTGTGACAAGTTACAATTATATGTAGTTGGTATAGATATAATTTATATGTATGTAACATACACACACACACACACACACACACTAATTCATGTATAGTCTCTCTGGTCATTACAGTAGTGCTGCCTGATTCAGAAAAGCCAAGTGACATGAAGGAGCTATTAAGCTACAGAATCACCAAGACCTGGTTTTACATGACGACTCCAGCTAATGAATCATGGGGACTGATGTCTCTGAGTCCCTGTTTCATATCTGGAAAATGGCATTTATCCGACCGTTTCTCTGTAGCACTGTAGCCCCCAGCATTCTGGGACATTATCTATCCATGGGCAAGTGAGGCTAGCAGATTTATCTGTCCTTGAGAAAGTGGGGCTTATGGGTTAGAAAGAGAAAGTAGTAAAACTGAACATGGCAGGCAGATTGGACTTGGTCAAGAAGAGGAGAGGGGTAGGAAGCAGCAAGAAATAAAGACAAGATAATAACAACAAGGAAGACCAAGAAGGAGGGGCAAGAGAGAGGGGGCCAAAAGAACACACAGCTGAGATGGTAGGGCTCTAAGGGAAGGAGAGGCTGGGGGAGGAATGTCCCAGAGCTGGAGAAGTAAGGGAGGAGGTGAGACAAGCCTGGTACTTGAGGTGCTGAGGGAGTCAGGAGACCAGGAAGTGCTTTGGTGTGCTAATAGACACTACTGATAGCCATCTGCCCCTTCTGACAGTGATAAAGAAATGGCTGCTTTGGTAGAAGAAGAAAAAAAAATCATCAGAATTTGGGGGGAGTGGAATTTCCTTTGGATCTGACAGCTGGCCTTCAAACTCAGGTTCTCCTTTTTGTTAATGGTTTTTGTATGCATCTTCATATGTATGTACATATATCTTCTTAAATATAACCTGCTTGGTCCCTATGATGGTATTTGTGTTGAAACATGACAGCTAGCCCTAACCATAATTACAGAAATGTGTTATTGCCTGCTCTATCCCAGTCAACTAATGGCACTTCTCTGAGAGTACTCAGACCTGGGTAATGATTTACCCATAACTCTCCAGTGACTGCTAAAGCAACTTAATATGAAGTCAGGCAGGCATCCTGTTGCCCTGGAAGGCCTGTGTATTAATTAGGGTTTTACTGCTGTGAACAGACACCATGACCAAGGCAAGTCTTAATAAAACAACATTTAATTGGGGCTGGCTTACAGATTCAAAGGTTCAGTCCATTATCATCAAGGTGGGTGCATGGAAGTATCCAGACAGGCATGGTGCAGGTAGAGCTGAGAGTTCTACATCTTCATCCAAAGGCTGCTAGTGGAAGACTGACTTCCAGGCAACTAGGGTGAGGATCTTATGCCCACACCCACAGTGGCACACCCATTCCAACAAGGTCACACCTATTCCAACAAGGCCACACCTCCAGATGGAGCCACTCCCTGGTCCAAGGATATATAAACTATCACATTCCACTCCCTGGTCCCCATAGACTTGTTAAAAAACATGAGTCTATGGGGGCCATACTTAAACATAGCATAATGCAAAATGCATTTAGTCCAACTTTCAAAGTTCTCATAGTCCATAGCACTCTCAACAATGTTAAAAGTCCAAAGTTGAGATTCATCCAACTAATTAACTGTAATCCCCAAAACAAGACAGGAAACCAGCTGGGCAAACTCCAAACTCTGCATCTCCATGGCTGATGTCAAAGCGGTCTTCAGATCTCCACTCCTTTTTCATCTCTGTTGACTGCAACAAATTGTTTTCTCCTGGGCTGGTTCCAGTCTCTGTTAGCAGCTTTCCTCAGCATGTATCCCATGGCTCTGGCATCTTTAACAGCTTTGAGTCTCCAAAGCAATTTCAATGTTCCAGCTTCTTGTTTCAGCATCTGGGATTCCACTTGATCTTTTGGACTCCTCCTAAGGGCTGGCATCACTTCTACAGCTCTGCCCTCTGTAGCACTCTAAGCTCAGGTTGATCCACTTCACTACGGCTGCTATTCTTAGTGACCATCCCATGGTACTGACATCTCCAATACACTGGGGTGTTCCACTCCCACTAGGCTTCACCAATAGTCTCTCATAGGCTTTCTTCATGGTGCAAAGCATCAAATCCTTTGCCTGACCCCTTCAGTCCTGGGCCATCAACTACAGCTAAGGCAACACCTTCTCCAATGGCCTTCTATGACCTCTCACAGTGCCAAGCCTCAGCTGTTCTTCATGACACCTTCATGCCTTCAAAACCAGGACCACCTGGGTGACTCTTTCACATTACCAAGTCCAGCTGTAGCATGAGGTACAACCTTGACTATCTCTGGAAAACAGCTTCTTTGTGCTCCCAGAAAACACTTCCCAGAAGATATCACCTCAGTGATGCTGGTCTCTTCTTAATCATTGCTAATGTCTTAGCTCCAGCTAACCAGCATCAATTGTCCCAGTAGTTCCTTCCATTCTTAACTCTAGAGCCAGAGCCACATGGCTGAAGCTGCCGAGTTCTGCTGCTTACAAGGAACTAGAACATGATCCTCTTGTACTATTACATTATCACTGGCCTAATGTTTTCTAAATCCTTCACTGCCTAAGCGTGGCAATCCTGGATCTTGCTCTGTAGATTGACCTTGAACGCAGAGATTAGATTGCCTGTTTTAGGGGATTAAAGGTGTGTACCACCATGCCTGGATGTAAATTCAGCTGGGTAGGATCTTGCCCCAAGGTCCCACTCCCTTAATCTGTTATTTCCTAGAACACAGGATTTTGCTCCATTTCACTTCCTGGTATGCCTTTAATACTCGAACCATATATTTTATATTTGGCCTTTCTAAGCTTGCTATGCTTGTTCAAATTTCTCTTTGTGAGACTTAACCAGAGAATAAAGTCTCTGCTGGGCTTTTTTGAAACTTCCTTTGACAATGCAATTACTTCAATTAATCCAAGTCTCTTCACCTTAGCCTCAGGCAGACTTTTCAGACAAGGGCAAAAAGTAACCACATTCTTCATCAAAATACCACAAAAACAGTCTTTATGCCACATACCGAAATTCTTCTCCTTTGAAATCTCTTGGGTCAAGTCAACACAGTTCAAATTACTCCCAGCAACAAAGTCTTCCATATTCCTACTAGGATGACCCATTAAGCCCCATTTAAAGCATTCCACTGAGTTCCAAATCCAAAGACCAAAAATCCACGTTCTTTCAAATAAAAGCATGGTCAGGTCTATCACAGCAATACCCCACTCCCTGGTACCAACTTCTGTTCGGGTTTTACTGCTGTGAACAGACACCATGACCAAGGCAAGTCTTAATAAAACAACATTTAATTGGGGCCAGCTTACAGATTCAGAGGTTCAGTCCATTATCATCAAGATGGGTGCATGGCAGTATCCAGACAGGCATGGTGCAGGTAGAGCTGAGAGTTCTACATCTTCATCCAAAGGCTGCTAGTGGAAGACTGACTTCCAGGCAACTAGGGTGAGGGTCTTATGCCCACACCCACAGTGGCACACCCATTCCAACCAGGTCACACCTATTCCAACAAGGCCACACTTCCAGATGGTGCCACTCCTTGGTCCAAGGATATACAAAGTATCACAGCCTGTAAAAGCCTAGTGGCCTGCAGGTGAGATAAGAATAAGATAAAGGTGTTCCCGCTTTTTGCTTTAGGAGACTTTCTTATTGTTGTGGGACTGGGATAAAGTGGTCTTTTTATTACCACACAATAGGAAAGAGAAACACAGAGGCAAGTAAGGCAATTTTCTTGTCCAGCTATGGATTCCACAGACACACCTTGATGTCCATCTTTATAAACCCTCCTTTAGCTCCCTTCAGCATGGCTGCTGTTTGGCTCTACAGCTTTGGTCCTTGTGCTACCTGTAAGAATAAGTTAATTTAATCTAAACGTGAATCAAGTCCATGTCTGCTGAGCCAGAATAACCTTGGTAGGGACAGAATGACATGGTTCCCTGGGACAGGGACAGCAGGAGTGGGCCTCCACAAATGTTGAAAGCTGCTGTGGGTGTAAGGCATGTTTGGATAATAATGTATGTATTTTGCATGTTCCTTCAAGTCATGTTCCCTCGTTAACATTAATGACTCCATGACAATCAGAAACAGCATGAGTGTAGGAGTCAAAGGTGTGGCTGTCTTAGAAAATGGTCAGTGCTGGGACCTTCAAGTCAGCTCCTACAACTATGGAAAGGGACTCTAAAAACAGGAGTTCACAAATATTTAATTTTTCAACAATATGAATTGTTTAAGGGGCTTCACAGATCTAAAGTAACAGAGGCAACTACACTATGAGCCAGCTTGCTACAATCACAAAGATAGGCACAAATGCAGGCAGATTCCCAAATTCAAGGCCAGCCTGGGACAGAGCAAATTCCAATCCAGATGTGGTTTAAAGGTAATCCTAGGGTGAGGTCCTACCCAACTAGTTTATCCTCTGTGCTTAACAGAGGCAGGCAGATTTCTAAATTCTTTTGCAATGTTAAAAATAAATGTGCTTGCTGTCTCTTAAGAATCAAGGAGTTGGGGTCACAGGATGCTGACTTATAGGATAATCAAAAGGGAACCTGAAATAAATAACTACATGTATATGTGCTAAGGCCTAGGTAAAATATTTAGGCCTAGATGGAAAGTTAAGGCAGATGGAATGCTAAGGCCTAGGTGACAGTTTCTTGGAGCCTGCCTTTATAAGGAAACTTTCTCATAAGTTTCTGCTGTTACTAAGAAACTTTCTAATGCCAAAATTGATTATATATTCTGTCATGTTGTGTGCCCTTGGAAACCAGTCACAATAAAAGTCAATAGAACTGTTTGGATAGTTACCTACAATCAGCTTGGACCCGAACCAACTACCCAAGAGCTTTCCTGCACCTGTGTATGAGCTTTTATGATATAAGCTGCTCCTGCAATGGACTCCAACATAAGAGAGACATCTGCCCCAATATAAGAAACTATTTGGAATAATATTTCATTTTGAATTATGGTCAAGTAAAGTTTAAGTTCCTAAGACCTCCCTGGGAACTGGCATCCTACTTGGCAGAAAGAGACATGTATGTGAGTAACTGGCATTCTGGTAGGCATGTTAAAACATGAGTGTTAAACAAGTCCAATTCTGGTAGACAAGACAGGACATGGCTATTAGACAAGGCAAGTTCCCTGCTACAGTTGACTACCCCAAACAATAGGACCAAGATAAGTGTACAACAAAGGCATGCTCCCAAGGAAATCCCCCTATCCCCAACTCAAGTCCACGTTGGTCAAATAACTTGCACAGATGTTTTCTTTTAATTTGAGGCTTAACAACCCTGTAGAATCTTAACTCAATGTCATGGTTCAGTTCCTGAATTTGGACCATAGCCCTGGTCAACCAGTCCTGGGACGCGTGCTCAGTAGCTATCTCTGTCTGACTGAGATCTGTGGTTTTGTGGTTTATAAAGCAATTCCTGGACCCCAACAATATATCAATAAAGGCTTTTTGTCTGGATAAGATGAACTAGCAGTTCCTTTTGAGAATTTTTTCTCTATTGAGAGCTGAGCTGTCTGGAGACCTTTGGAAATCAAAACACCTCTTCAAGAATTTTTTCTAACATGATTTCTGACTTTGGTCAGAAAATCCATGGAGAGAAAAGCATAGTTCTTATAGAATTTTTCATAGCTTTTAAAGAATTTTTTCCAACAGGTTTCTGGCCTTGGTCAGAAATGCCAAAAATTACTTAGAGAGCAGACACAGCTCTTTTAGAATGCTTTCTAGCAGCTTTCCAGAGAAGGCTGCCTGGAAAGCCAACACAGCTCTTTATAATTGTTTTCTGGCTCTCCGATTTTGATCAGAAAACCCAAAAATTGGCTTAGAATTTTTCTAACAGGATTTTTGACTTGGTCATCAGAAGAGCCAAGAATATTTTATAGCAGCTTTTCTAACTTCGGTCAGAAAACCAATGAGATAAAAGCTAGAGCTTTCTCAATCAGAGAGTTTTAAAAATAGCAACAACAAGAACAACAACAACAAAAGTTGTCTAAAGCAGAGCAGAACACAGAGAGAACAGTCTAAAAGCCATCTCAGAACAACATAGGCTGTCAGCTTGGACCCATGATTTGACTTCAAGTTTGTTTTCATCACTCCCAAACACCCTTTTCTCCAAGCTGAGGGTGGTCTTTGGTATAAGACTTTGGTCTTTCCAAGTATATTTGAATGCTTGTATTGTAAGACTCTGGTGAGCCTTAGCTTACTGGGGACCCCCTGAATGAAACACTTGGAGCCAGAATCAATGCAAACACAAGAGGAATTTATTGTTCCAATGCACTGGGGTCATTCTAGACTCCAGCGCCCTGTTTGGCAAGTTTTTATATGGTTTCCAGGGTGTGGAATAGAGCATCAGCAACTAGGCACAATATGATTGGCGGAACAGTTCACCTTTTAAACTGATTGGTCTTTAAGGAATGAGGTGGCAAGGACTTCTCTTATCTGAAGGTGTCTGACGAATATTAATTAGCCTCTCCCTTCCAGAGGAGCAAGTGTTCCATGACCGTCCCAAAGTTCCTGAGCTGACCTCTCATTATGTATATCTTTTAGGGCTTGCCAATTGACACTGGACAACAACTAGCATAATCCCTAAGGACAATCTATAAACATTTGTCCTTATACCCACATATACGTGTCATCTTCACCCCTCAACAAGGAAACTTCTCTTTGCGACAGAGACCACTACAGAAAACCACGGCCAGTAAAAATGTAGAGTTGTGGATTCCAGTCTCAAGGCATACATCTACAAAACAGGTCTGCTCCTAAGTCTTAGGGAAGGTTCCAGAAGAAGGGACAGAAAGGCTGTTGAGCCAGAGGATCTGGGAGTTTGCTGTGAGTCTGTGTCAGGTGATAATGTCTGGTCAGTTACTTTAGAGAGCTCCCACACAATTACATATAAATCTAGCTTGCTGTACACAACAACAGCTTGTTTCTTATGAGAAAGGATTATGTGAATGAAATATATCAAAGAAGGCTGAGCATGTCGCCCAGTAGCTTTGCCTCTCTAGCTTTGATGAAGCCTGGGTCCAATTCCAGCACTGAGTAAACTAGGATTGTTGATAAATGATTATAATTCTTGTACTAGGGAGGTGAAGGCAGATAAGCCAGGAGTTCAAGGCCATCCTTAGCTACATAGTGAGTTTTTGAGGCCAGTCTGGAATATGTGAGAGTCACTCAAAATCAAGTGTCGAAAGATGGCCACTTGATTACCGTGATGTAGTCAGGACAGTGCCTCAGTTCTGTTCTGAAAGGTTGGTGGAGAAGGCCTTGGAAGTGGCAACTTCTCTAGCATAGAACAAGAGAACAACAGCAAGGATGAGTCTAAATATCTGTCTACCACTTGCTTGTGTCCTCCCAGTGCAGAGTTAAGTCTTCTTGAGGGAAACTGAACAAACATTTAGACAAAGTTTAGAAAAGTGTTAGAAAAACTATTTAGTAACCATTTTACTTAGTCTACTGAGTGTTTGGATCCTGGAAGTAAGTTCTACAGATTTCCCTATTTAGAGGGAAGTCACTTGTTTGTCCAAGAATTGAAATTGAGGGGCAAAAAGCGAATGCCCTGACAATCTGCATTGTCTTTACCGTAACAGGTGCATGAGACCAAGGGTGCACACCCGTTTCTTTCTGGTAGTAGAATGATCCAACATGTTTTCTGTACCCCGATTCTTTCCTTTTTCTTTTCCTCCTAAAACAAAGAGTAGATGATGAGTGGTGGAAGAAGCAGTCAAATGTCTCTTTCCCTATGCAACCCTCTCCTGCCTCCCAGTTGCAGTGCCCGATAGCATCTCTCTTGTGTCGCCACAGCATAGGTCCTTCATACAGAAAATTTTCAACAAATTTAGCAAAGACTCCCGTTGATGACAGTCACTCACTGTATGTGTCACATACTTGAAAATGTGCAGATGAAATAGATTATATAAAGTGTCAACTATTATCCTAGAGTAGTTCTATTCATCTGTTAATTATATTCATCCTCCCCACAAACTGATTCTGTTAGACTGCATTCTGCTAAATCTAAGTAAAAGTCTCTTTTCTGTATCTTTACTGCAATTTTGGGCTAAAGGGGAAAAAAAGCATGAGACCATTAATCCCCTTGATGAACAGTTTTTGCACAATAGTTAACTAAAGTCCGGAGCACAACTCCAGCAAGTGGGATACAGCAGAGTTTCAATGCAATGCTGCAAGCTCTCCACTATATATAATTACCAAAACGTCATCTCCTCATTTTCAATTTCCCCTTCTGCAATTGCAGTTACCTGTCCCTAACCAGAGTCCTGTTGTCCTGCTGTGGCTGGTGCTTTGCCAGGTATGTTATACTACGTGGGATTTTTGCATTTGTCAGCTTGTAGTAGCTAGTCTAGAAGGACTGTAGAGTACAAATAGTTTATAGCTTGCATTCAAGTAATGCCTGTTATCTGTAGTTGTCTCATTGCTTTAAAACACAATGGAGCCGTTGGCTGGAGAGGACTCACAGATAAGTACTGGAGAAACCAGGAACATTAATCAAACACTGAGTAGTCGTCTCAGTGGGGGAAGTGAATACCTGTTTTCCACCCAGAATGTGGATGTCATCTATAGTTTAGATGGGCTGTCTTATCTCAGGCAATACCTCATAGTACAGTATGACTACAAGGCTTGTTTCCTTGACCCTGCCGAGTTGACCATTACAGTAACTTTGAATGTTTAGACTGTCAGTGATTTGTTTGTTTAGTCCCTCAAACTAAACTGTTTAGACCCCACCCTCAAACCCCACAGCCTCTTTCTGACACTGACCAGTTCAGGTGCCCCTGGAGGAGGACCAGGTGGACACTGGCAGATAGTAACTAGACTTTAGAATTTCAAGAAGTATCTGTGCCAAGCCAAGCACAGATTAAGAAAGTGTAAGAGGTAACAGGTAGAGCTCAGACATCATCAGTCTTGGAAATGTGGCTGTGCTGGTTAGGTTCTTGTCACCTTGACATAAGCTAGAGTCATATGAAAGGCGAGAAGTTCAGTTGAAAAAAAATGTCTCCATGAAATCCAGCTCTGAGGCATTTTCTTAATATGTGATTAATGGGAGACAGGGCCCAGCCCATTTCGGGTGGTGCCGTCCCTGGACTGGGGTCTTGGGTTCTAGAAGAAAACAGGATGGACAAGCCAGGGGTAGTAGCCCTGTAGTAAGCAGCACAGTCTATGGGCTCTGCATTAGTTCCTGCCCCCAGGTTCTTGCCCTGTTTGAATTCCTGTCCTGTCTCCCTTCAATTTTAAACAGCAATGCAGAAGTGTAAACAAAGTAAACCCTTTCTCCCCACCTTGATGTTCGGTCATGGCATTTTGTCGAAGTAACAGAAGCCCTAACTAAGACAGAGGCTCAGGCACGACTGCTGACTGCTTGCCCTTGTTCCCCTCTCCCACGGCACAAACACTCTAATTCCCTATAAAGCCTGAGGGCTGGGGCTAAATGTAGGGCAGATCTTTTAGGGTATTAATCCATTGTTTTCTCACTGTTAGCTCTCTGAATAAAACACGGCTTAAAGATTCAATTTCTGTCTCATCTCAATGGTGTTTTGAGGAGTGAAGCATTGTGAGCACCCTGGTGTTCTGCTGACTTTGACAGGATAGCCTCGGGACTCCCTAGTAACTTCCTGAGTTACAGAGGAGCCAAGGAGTTCAGGAGTCACAGTTGCTGCCTAGACTTGCAGGGGCCTGGAGTTCTGGGCTGGAAACCTCCCCAGCAGCCATCATGTGATTTTGCTTGGAGCTTTTCCCTGTCCTGGATCCCTCCTGGCACCCTCTATCACTCTCATCTAACAACTAGAATTGCTGGGCTCTCTGGTTTGGTTTCTGACTTTAGGCTTGTTTGACCTTGTTTGTTCTAAAGTGCTTTCTGTGTAGTGCTCATTCCTGGCTCTGCCTGTGACCTCTGTTTTAAAGATGACATTCTATTCTGTTTCCTTTGTTTTGTTTTATAACTCTTATTGTTGTCATGGGTATCACAGCCCTGTTCCTGGTGACAGCCCTTGGGATCTGTTCTGACAAATTGGTATGACTATACTTACACATCTACAAGGAAAAAAGTTATTTATCTGTTTGATATCTCTTAACCCATACCTTTTGTTTCTGAAATGGTAATTATGGGGTTAACATATCAAGATTTTTCACTCTTTGTATTTTCTCTTCTGCTTTTTTTCTTATATAAGATAATTAACTGCCTAAGGCCACTGATAGTTCTGTTATCTTGGTCAGCTCTGGCTGGACTGTAACATTCTGTAACTTACAGACTGCTGTGAGACAAAGAAAAAACTATGTAAAAGAGCCTTTACAAACATCCAAGCTCCAAGCTGCAGATTGGACTCTTGGGAAACAGAGGCAGGAGGGCAGATCTCGGTGACTTTGAGGTCAGTCTGGTTTAGTGCATTCTAGGACACGCAGAGCTACAAAAACAAACAAACAAACAAACAAAAACAAAACGAACGAACGAAAGAAAGAGAGAAAAAAAAGAAAGAGAGAAAACAACAAACAAACAAACAAACAAACAAACACAATACAGAGTATGAAGCAGGTGGGCAGAAGACAGCAGATACCAGCCAGCCTTGTGGTCCACCCAAAGCAGGATACACCACAACATGCAAGCATGTTCCATGACAGAGATGGGATAGAAAGGGAAGCAGAACACTTTGAGTATTGAGAGTCAGCAGGTGAAGAGGATGAAGAGGGATAGCCCTTTGGGAGTAGCCTGTCCTGTCATCTGAGGCCATGGTGCATTCTTGGCCTGTGCTACTGCTGAAAGCCATGTCTGGGTCTGTGGCCATGCATCAACAGTGGTATGTGTTGACATCATGGTTCACATTACCACTAAAGGCCTTGCAGATGTTCCTGATCTCTACTGCCATCTGAGACCATGTTGATGTCCAAGGGCTGTGCAGCGATGGCCCTGTCCCTCACTGGCTGTAGCACTCTGAATAGATGACTGAAGCATTGGGGAGTATGGGTCCTGCACCTAGCCTAGGCAGCAGAGTAGAGCTCACTCTGGTGGCATGAGCACAAGACAGCTGGCCCTACCACTTGTTCGCTTTGTGGTGGTATGGCTGAGGGACAGATTCTTCTCCCCACCTCATTCCTCGGCTGCTGGCAATAGAGCTGGTCCAGAGGTCATAAGAGTGAGAGACCTAGACCTGCCCTTTGTAGGCTGCAACACTCAGGAAAACAGGCTCACATCTCACCTGGGAAGTAAGTACATTAGAGCTAACTCTGGTAGCATGGGCACAAGTGAGCTGGTCCCCAAGGGCGTGAGAGTAGGAGAGCTGGCCCTGACTCTTGCTTGCTGTGGCATTTGGTGAACTAGCTAGAACAGTGCTGGAGAGCTCACTCTGGTGGTATGTGTGCAGGAGAGTTGGTCCAGCTTCTGGACCAACTCAGCTACTGCTCAGGTCCAGAAGCAGGGCTTTGAGTTGCCCAACCCAACATCTTACCTCATCTATGAACTGCAAGAACATCTGAAGGGGTTGGTCCAAAATTGCAGGACCTCCATGATAGATAGCAACAACAGGATATTCAAGAGGCATCCCAATGATGATCCAGTTTTGATAGGGTAGCAGAAGCCAGAGGCCTCAAACCAGACCAATGATTCACTGCAATGAACATTTACAAGTAAAGATGTGTGGACCAAAGAGTTTCCTGTGCAGCACACTGTGACACATTTCAGCCTCCTCAGTGAGATTTTGTTTGTTTTGTTCATTTTGTTTTATTTTATTTTATTTTTGTTCTTTATTTTCTTTGGGGGGCGTTTTGCAAGGGCAGAGGACAGATATGAAGGTACTGGCAGATGAGGGGGATTGGGGTGCATGATATAAAATTCATAGAAAATTAATAAAAATTTAAAAAATGTCCAAGCAGCAAAAAAGCCTGGCTGGGAAGATAATAGAGAAGAACCGTATAACTTAGCAGTGTGTGGACAGGGAATCTTAACTCTTGGCATGGTGTCATAAGTAGGATTTGGATTCAACTCTTGTTCAGGAAGTTGATAAACTTATTTTATTACTGTGTCTCATTACATTAAGGGGAGAAATAAAACAAAAGAAACCACTGTGTAGGAAAGATAGATAGAGGAGACAATATAAGAATATAAAGCTGGGCAGTGGTGGCTCATGCCTTTAATCCCAGCACTTGGGAGGCAGAGGCAGGTGCGTTTCTGAGTTTGAGGACAGCCCGGTCTACAGAGTGAGTTCCAGGATAGCCAGGGTTATACAGAGAAACCCTGTCTTGAAAAAAAAAAAAAACCAAAAAAAAAAAAAAAAGAATATAAGCAGATGCATTTTGGGTTTTTCGGTAAGGCAAATTAAAAAGAAAAGAAAATACTTTTTTAAGACTGAAGGGTTTTGTTTGGTAAAATAAGATTTCATTCCAAGATAAGCATGACTAGATTTTTCCAAAGGTTAAAAGGAAAGATGAGAGAAAAATCAGAACCCTTATGTCTATTGCAGAAGATTCAAGTAAATCAAAAAGGGTATATAGAAGACAAGATACAAAGATGCTGTATATATGGTTACTAAAGGAAATCAAAATTGCAAGGGTCAAAGTTCAACATGCTTATGCTAAAATATAGTTCTCTTTAAAGTCCATGAAAGTCTCTTAAGACTGTGTGAATTTTCTGAATTTCTACAATGTCATATATCAAAAAAATTTAATTTTAATGAAAATATGAAGAAGCCTATATGTGTTGGCTACAAAGAAAGTCTGTAGGAGTGAGTTTCATGCAGGAGCAGGACGGAGCTGTGGAAGACATGATGCCTGTTCTCAAGTTCAATATCACCTTTCCTGAGAAGAAAATAGTTCTCAAGCAGAGTTCTCTGCCAAAGAAAAGAATTAGAATAAAAGGTTAATTTCTACAGCAGAAAATCCAGTCACTGACAGAATTAGAGTCATTCCGTAAAAGATGAGGCTGTCTTTAATGTGTGGTGGGACTCCCTGTAGACCATAAGTTTGCTCAACACTGTGTAAATATTATTGTCCCGGTGGGTGAGCATTCCTGCCCACAAGTGTCCAGGAAAACAGAGGGACTAGAGAGGACAAAAGCATATTTGTGTAGGTAAGAGGTGGATAACCTGTTCCAAGTGACTGCCAAAGTCAAGAACCTGCCCTGTCATTTTATCTTTGTCCATATTTCTATTAGGATACCCAAATTAGCAACAATGTTTCCTGGCTCTCCCCACAGGAAGTAGGTGCAATACCTGGAGATGGCTGTTACTTTCTTATGCTTTGTATCTCCCCTAAGCATTAGGCCTCAAGGTTGTATATGCAATGCTTTTATCATCTTAATTTTCACTTATAGGCTCGTTCAGCTCAGTTCTCCTTATGAGATCTGGAATACCCTTGTGCTTTTCAAAACACCTTAGCTCCATGAATTAACAAAGGTTTGTTGTTTGTTGTTTGGTTTGTTTTTTTGTAAATGTCTCAACTAATCCTTTTTAAAGCACAGTTCCAGTCTAAAGCTTAATAACTTGCGGGTAGAAATGGTGGTGACGAACAGATATTTCCCTTGATTTTCTGTTGTTTGTTTTTAGCTTGTTTTTCTCAAGTGGTATGTTTATGAATGGTTGGCATATAATGTCAATACAGACATAAGGTGGAGGCTCGCCCCAGGCCAGCTCTGTCTCTGTTGTCACTGTCCTGTCTGCTCTGCACAATGCTCTGATCTTTACCCATTCCTCTGTTCATTTTGTGACTGCTGCAAAGAGTGCCAACCTCTTTGAACCTGCATTCAAAGACGTGTTTGTGTCATTTTGACACTGGCGCCACAGAGATCAAGGCATTCATACTTGTCCTAAATACAACAAGCAACTGAACTATTAAATTCAGTCACTTTTATTTTCTGAGGAAAATAACTATATATTTTTTTGGAAGCCTCTTACACACATTGCACTAGAATACAAACTGCAGTTTTGATCACCAATGTGCTGCATGCCTTTAGAATACAAATTAAACACTGAGCTCCCTCTAGTGACAACAATACGGATGCATTTAAAAGCAGTATGGCTTGTATATACTTTGCATTCAATTATTTTTAATCTTATTTCTTTTTGTTTTACACAATAGAAGGTTTTGAGGGAGACAGAAATCTTGTGTTCCAGAACTACATAGTGAGATCTCATACATTTTTTTCCTCCTGCTTTAAATTTCTAGTTTAATAGCTTTCTGATTGTAAAAGGGTACTTTTATTGAAATTTATTGACTTAAGCTTTTAAAATTTGTTGAGATGTTTTGTACCATAGCAAGATCTACACTGTAGAATGTTTCATGTGTATTAAGAATGTATATTCTGCTATTGATGAATAGAACAGTCTGTATAGGCCTGTTAGGTCCATTCATTTTAAAGTATAGCTTCAGTCTGATGTTTCCTTCTAGTTTCTCTATCCGGACGATATACCCAGTGTCTCCTATTATTAGTATAATAAAATGTATACCTCCTTCCTGATATTCTAATATTTATATTATGTGCTTAGCTGCACTGATGTTGAGCATATATGCATTTATAACATTATTCTTCCAGTTATACTCCTTTATCATTATGTAATGATCTTCTTTTATCTCATTTTTATTGTTTGGATTTCTATATATTTTTACGTGTTGTGTATATTGGTACCCTCATTTTTCCCTTTTCCTTGGGGTCCTTCCTTCCTGTCATATTTTAAAAAAATACAGATATTTTTTATTGGATATTTTCTTTATTTACATTTCAAATGTTATCCCTTTTCCAGGTCTCCCCTCCAGAGACTCCCTATCATCCCCCTCCCCCTACCTCTATGAGGATGCTCCCCCACCTACCCACCCACTCCTGTCTTCCTGTCCTGGCATTCCCCTACACTGGGGCACCTAACCCCCTCAGACCCAAGGGTTGCTCCTCCCACTGATGTCCAACAAGGCCATCCTCTGTCACATATGCAGTCAAAGCCATGGGTCCCTCCATGTGTACTCTTTGGTCCAATCCCCAGGAGCTACAGGGTATCTGGCCGGTTGACATTGTTGCTCCCTCCATGGGGCTGCAAACCCTCTCAGCTCCTTCAGTCCCTTCTCCAAC
This sequence comes from Mus caroli, assembly GCF_978045245.1. Lineage (NCBI taxonomy): Eukaryota > Metazoa > Chordata > Mammalia > Rodentia > Muridae > Mus > Mus caroli. The sequence continues at coordinate 138,456,355 of NW_028227261.1, read as the reverse complement.
TCCTCCATCGGGGACCCTGCGCTCAGTCCAATAGTTGGCTGCGAGCATCCACCTCAGTATTTGTCAGGCTCTGGTAGAGCCTCTCAGGAGACAGCTATATCAGGCTCCTGTGAGCAAGCACTTTCCGGTCTCTGCAATAGCATCTGGGTTTGGTGACTGTATATGGAATGGATCCCCAGGTGGGCAGTCTCAGATTTTTAAAAGATTTATCTATCTGTTTTATATAATGAGTTCACTGTTGCTCTCTTCAGATATACCAGAAGAGGGCATCAGATCCCATTGCCGATGGTTGTGAGCCACCATGTGATTGCTGGGAATTGAACTCAGGATGTCTGGAAGAGCAGTCAGTATTCTTAACCACTGAACCATCTTTCCAGTGCCCCCTCCCCCACATCATACCTTTTAAAACTCAGTTTAAATATTATCTCATTAAAGTATTAGCTACTTTTCTCTTTACTGAGACAAAATACGTGGCAGAAGCAATGATTGAGAGAATGATTTGTTCTGGCTCACGATTTCAGGGCATCTCAGCAGATCATAGCAGGGAAGGCTCAGTGGGGTATGTTGTAAGAGTTTTCTTTTATGAAGCGACCAAGAAGCAGAAATAGCAACCTGTACCAGAAACAGGTATAACCTTCAAAGCCCTGTCCCCAGTTACCCATTTTCTCCACCTTCTACTGGGTTCCCAGTCTTTGAAATAATTACAGATGCTGAGAGCATGTGGAAGATATTTATGATTCACCCTATACCATGTTGCCACGGGCACCCCTGAGCTCAGTGTCATCTCATGCAAAGTACGTCGGGTGCAGCTTCAAGGGCCCCAGCAGTCTTAACATGATTCAAAAGTCTCAAGTTCCATGTCTTTACTCAGACTTAAGGGTTCTTTTAGCTGTGATCCTCTGTGAAGCAAAACCAAAACCAAAACCAAAACCAAAAGAATGAATAGCTTTCTTTCTCAGTATGTAGAACAAGTGGTCATTACTTTCCCAGAGGGCTGTCATTCTCATCTGAAACTTCACCAGTGCAGTCTGCACTCTTCATATTCCCACCAGCATTGTGGTCTTCCAAAGACCCACTGGAATTTCCTATTAAGCTCTGCTTAGAGTCTGCTATTGTTTCTCTAGCCCATACCTCCAAACTCTTCCATGTTTTTCTTGCAAGCAAGTCCCAGGGCCCAGCACTCACAGCTTTATAGCAGTATGAACCGTTAACTCCTGGAAACAATTTTGAGTATCAGTTACTGTTGTGTTTTATAAAATGGAAGGAGCACCTCAGCGGGCCCTGCCAAGGTGTAGCCCTGAACAATCAAGCCATGCACAGGCCTAGTATAAAAGGAAGTTTATTTGGGACCTGGAGGAGGGGATAGACAATGAGAACTGAGGGGGACAGAAAAGGACAGAGAGGGAGAGGAGAGGGGAAGAAAGAAAGAAGGGAAGAGGCTGGCTAGGGACATGTGGGGAAGAGAGAGAGAGAGGAAGAGAGTAGATGGAAAGAGAGAGAAAGAGAGGAAGTGAGAGATAACATAGGGAGAGAGACAGAAAGAGACTGAGATAGAGACAGACACAGATGGAAGGCAAACAGCCCTTCTTATAGTGGGCAGGCTCCTACCTGGCTGTTGCTAGGTAACTGTTAGGCAGAGCCTAGACGAAATGCCAACATTCCTCTATTTGAGTTTAATTTAAAAATGAGGAACTAGAAAGAAGGGATGGTGGGGCAGAAATGTGGTCGTCGTGTTCTTTAATTACTTCCTGCTGACTTTGAGGTGATCACTGTGTCTTTTGGAAACCTGGGATGGGGCTATTGGTCAAATAGTGGGAGAGCTGGCTGTTTCATTGCTGTCCATGGTCTGTGGAATCATGTGAGGCTAGGAAAGTGCAGGTGCAGTAGAGAAGTGTCTGTGAAGGTAGAGCAGATTTTGAGTAAATGCCTGGACTTTGCAAGAAACTGAAATACATACATATTAGAGGCAGAAAATAAAGTTTAATAAGTTTGGGAACAAATCTTTTTCTTGGGTGTGTATTTGAAGCCTTTAGGCTCATGGTCTTGGTGGTTGGGGAGGAGAATCCCCAAACCAGGGAACAGGGGAGGGTGGGAACCTGTGGCGTTGTGGGTCCTTTGTCTGCTCTGCCACAGGGCATGGACATTGAGGAGGAGGGACAAGCCCCATGGCAGAACTGGTTCAGGGGTCCCCAGGCCGGCGATGAGGCCGGGGCCATCTGGTTCTCAGGTTCTTGGACACCCAGGCAACACTGGGAGCCTGGGAAGAGTAGAGAACAGAGTTGGGGCCTGTAGGCAGGATCTAGCCTGGGGTCAGGGGGGAAGGGGGAGCTTCGGCTGGTTCCAAGGGGAGAGTCCTTGGCTTGACAGAGGCAGCAGGCTTGGCCTTGGTGGTAGTTGTGGCTGGGAGCGCAAAGAGGCCTTCTACGGGAGATTAGCCAGTGGCTTTATAGGTGAAGGCGGATCCCGATGAAAAGAGACAGTCCATGGTGTTAAGGCATTTATTTCATGGCAGAAAGTGGATGAGTAAAACCATACCCTACTTCCCAGGGTGGGCCTGATGTCAAATACATTTTTCAGGGAGAAATGTCTGGGCAGGAAAGCTTATTGGCTAAGCCCTCCAGGCCTTTAGGTACCCCATTAAGATGGAGATCTGTCTTGAGCCTACGTGACCACAGGCCATATCCTCCATATGTGGAGGGGCTTGGGGCATTGCCCTTATGTGACTGATGGCTACAAATCTATGGGGGTGGGGGGGTGGGCGGTGAGTAGTGACAGAGTCTGGTTTCCCGGGAACAGCGAAGCACCTACCATCCCTTCAGTGTTTCTGGGGTTTCAAGCCTTAGCCCAATGAAGAAACAGGCTACCTTTCAGGATCCCACATCCATCCTCTGAAATATGCAACAGGTGGAAACTTAGGGTATTGATTATCAGGGGTGCTTACCCAGATGACGTCCACTTGATTCATGAGAGGTAGATCTGAATGGATTTCCTGGAGCTTATGGGAATCTTTTCAAGTTTACAAAATAATTGGTCTTACAGATTTAGCCTGAGAAACACCTTAAGTCTATAGTTAAAAGACCACCAAAGGAAACTTAAATTTGTAACTAGGAAAGTGGATCGTATATACAGTGGATTGCTTTGTTAGAGTTAGGCTAATTTATAAGAACTGCATTGATTAATGTTAGAACTCTGAACTTTTGAAGTTCTAATATAACAGTAGCATAGCGAGGGGAAGAAACCTGAAGCATTTTGTAGCTTGTTCAGTGGGTAAGAGCACCGACTGCTCTTCCAAAGGTACTGAGTTCAAATCCCAGCAACCACATGGTGGCTCACAACCACCCATAAAGAGATCTGATACCCTCTTCTGGTGCGTTTGAAGACAGCTACAGTGAACTTATACTAATAAATAAATCTTTAAAAAAATTTGTGACCCCCAACCTTTATGTGTTGCAATTACTAACCTCAAAACCTTTTCTTAGTCCTTCAAATACATTTTTTTTTTAGATTCTCATAACTTCCAAGCCTTTGTATCCTCAGATCTTGCATACAGTTTATATTTTTTCTGACATAGGTGGCTGATCATTGGGGAGCAGTTTTTTGTTTTTGTTTTTTAGATAAAGGAGTAGCAGATATATACATACATATATATATATATATATATATATATATATATATATATATACACACACACACACAAAGGGTTACATCTGAAATTTGTGTATCTTTTATCATGAAGCCTTTGAGCAAGGCAAACCTTTGCCTTTTAGGTAAGTCTTAAACTGGTAGTCTTAACTAGCTAATGGACTGACTAATGATCTAACACAGTGGTAGATTACCTTGGGATTAATAGCTTGTCTGTTCTCTAGCTGTCAAGCTGCAGTTAGCTTAGTCTTCACAGTAATCAGGGACCTGAGAAGAATAAATTGCAATTTAGATGTCATATATTAGTTAAAAGGACAGAGGTTAGTCTATAGTCCACTACCTAAACACTTCTCCCAGGTTCCTGTGGTCTCCATCACAACTCTGGCCATTAGGCCCTGAAGGTGAGAGGTTTTTCTGTGGAGGAAGAACATGGGAAAGATGGCCTTATCTCAACTTAAGCAATATTAGACATTCAAATGTCCAGCGTTCTCTGTTGGTCCACAGTTTAGGCTGAGCCCTGGCAGTGGGCAAGTCAATAGGGCAGTTCTTCCCAGTGGTTGGCACACCACAATTCAGATGAGTCCTTTATCACCGTGCCCATGTCTTTTTGGAGACCTTGGGAGGGGGCTGTGACTGTTAGGATTTGGGAGTTTCTTTGTGTCATAGTAAGCTTAAACATTTAATGCCACATTCAGCAGTTCTCTGATAGGTCTGAGAGCTAGTATCTAGGAAGCGTATCTGAGTTAGACATATCTGTGTCTGCTTTTAGTCATCTGCTTTAGCTGTAACTAGCAAACCTAAAGCAGGGGCTAAAACTGAGTATTGTAATTAATGGCACCTGTTCTAAGCATGACTTTAGAGATATTTCTGAACATATTAGAAGATATCACCATTCATAGGGTTATTGTCTATTAGCCTGCATTTAACTATAGTAGCTTTTATGAGATTAGAACTGTTATAGTGGATTTTGAGACTAAAGCCTGTTAGGTTTAAGACTTAAAAATTAAGATTTTTGAGTTGAAACTTTTTTTGTATCATAACAAAGCTTTTAATCTACAAGCATAGTCCATAAAGAGATTTGGAACCCTATAATATGATATATTATTATAAAATTCTATAGCTTATAAAATACAAGGCTACATTAAAACTTTTTTTGGGAGGAGGGGTGGGGGTTGATTTTTTGAGACAGGGTTTCTCTGTATAGCCCTGGCTGTCCTGGAACTCACTCTGTAGATCAGGCTGGCCTCGAACTCAGAAATCCGCCTGCCTCTGCCTCCTAAGTGCTGGGATTAAAGACATGTGCCACCACTGCCTGGCACATTAAAACTTTTTTAATGTTGTAAAACTTTAAAACAATATTGGAATAAACCATTATTTTAAAGAGTGAAAAAATAGAGCAACATTGTAACAATTTACTGATACAGGATAGAGATCACATAAGGGTCTTATCTCATTGAAAAGTGTTTTTGCAGACCTGATTATTTGGTGGGCTCAGGTCACATGTTGCTGCCCTTAAGCAAGATGGTTGTAAAGGCAGGACTTCTTCCCACAAGCAAGATGGCTCTGAAACTATAGCTCTTCCTTGGCTGCCCTTAGCAAACATGATAATGAGCCAGTCTACACAGTGTGTGTGGAGGAGGGGCATAGTGGTGCAGCTTGCTGGTTCAGGTCCACTTGTATTTGGAGATCCAGTCCCTGGCCAGGCTCTTCTCCCACCCTGGGTCAGGGTAAGCCAAGGTTCACAGTCCACCCTCCTCAGTTCTCTGTGTGGTGCCTAGCAGCATCTTTGTGACAAAATACATGGTAGAAACAAATTAAAGTAAGAGAGATTTAATTTGGCTCCTGGTTTCAGAGGGTTTCGGTCCCTTCAGTTGAGTAGAGATGGCAGTACTCAAAGCAAAGGAATGAAGCAAGTGTAGTGAAGAATCTTCACATGGTGTCTTAGTTGGGTTTTATTGCTATGAAGAGGCACTGTGACCCTGGAAACTCTCACAAAGGAAAACATTGACTTGGAACTGGTTTACTGTTTTGGAAGTTTAGTCCATTATCATTGTGGTAGAAAGCTTGGCCACATGCAGACAGACATGGGGTTGGAGAAGCTGAGAGTTCTACATCTTGATATACAAGGCAACAGAAGGAATCTATGTTACTGAAGATATCTTGAGCATAGGAGACCTCAAAGCCTGCCCCTATAGTGACATACATGCTACAACAAGGTCACACCCCCTAATTGTGCCAGTCCCTATGGGTCAAACCTTCAAACACATGAGTCAATGGGGACTATACCTAGTCAAAGTACCACACATGGCATGGGATATGAAACATGAAAGTAGGCCCAAACCAGAAGTGTGTATAATCTCCAAAGGTCCACCCAAATGATGTACTTCCTCGAGCTTATGATCCATCTTACAAGACCCATAGCCTTTAAATTAACATTTCAAATTTGGGACCCATCATTCTGAGCATGAGTCTATAAGAAACATTTCTGATTCAAATCCCAACACTTATGTTTAGTTTAGGAAAAACTTACTGTAGAGTATATGAATACCCCAGTGAGAGAATGACGTAGAAATATTACAGTAGTTGGTGTGGAGAGACTGATGCATCTTTAAATGCCTATTGTGTAAGCATTAGGATCTGAGTTCTGATCCTCAGGACCTATGTAAAAGCTGGACGAATTGTCATTTGGGGGAGAGGCCAGAGACTGATGCACTCTGGATGCTCACAGGCTGGCCAGTCTAGCTGGAACAAAGACTCCATTTCTAAAAAATAAGATTCCATGAGATGGACACCACATGTGACACTGCTATAACAACAAACAACCTGAGACTATATGGGTCATAGGTGTAGGGGACAACCTACTACAGTTACTCTGCTAAAGGAACAGAGCAATGAAATGACTCCTCATGACATATTGCTAGACACGTAGATCAGTGCATCGCCACTCAGTCCTCATCAGAGAATCTTCTTTGTGCAGTAAGTGATAGTTAGCCAAGAGATCCCCAACTGAACATTGTACAGAGAGTGGGAGACCTTAAGCGCTCTCAGCTGTAAACAGAGTGGCTTTATCAAACCCCTTCCCTCATGAATGTGTGGAAAAGAGCAAAAGTCAGTGTTGGTGGGCGACTCCAAGGAAGCAGCATCTTTCAGACATGAGAGGACCAACACACATGCGCACTTGCAGAGACTGTGGCAGCATACATGAGACTGCACAGGTTCAAAACAGAAAAAAGTCCTAGCACTGAGAAAAGGAAGTAGACACAAAGTCTCTAAGCAAGAAGCCATTTGCAATTGAACCTGCTGAGAGAGGGAAAATCTGTTTTCTCCAATGAAGTGTTACTTTGCGTATCTATTGTGCACCAAGGCAGGCCCAGTTCCCAGGAGTCCCCCAGCACAAAATGGACTCCCTGTCATTTTGGTATGATTTATGTTTTGTCTTATTGATTTTCCGGCTTGTTATCGTTGCTTGTTTTGATTTTCTTTCTGTCTTTTTCATTTTTTTTTTCTTATGAAAGAGAAGGAACATGAAGTTGGGTCGATAGAGAGGTGGTGAGGATCTGGGAGGAGTTGGTGTAAGGGAAAGAATGTATTGTATTTTTTTCTAGCCAAAAAGGTTTTTTTGTTGTTGTTTTTTTTTTTTTTTAATTATTATTAAGAGGAAAAAATAAGGTGGGGAATTGATTGAGAAACTCAGCTGAATTTGGTTTCTGGTCTCCACACTTGCAACACAATTGAGCAAACTTGTGTACACACGCTTACAGATACACACTAAGATTATAATGTGCATGGTATGAGGAACCTTTGGGAGCACAGTCATACACTTCCTACGCAAGGAGAGCAGTTCTGTAGTGAGCTCTCTCATACTACGAGGTGCTTTTGTGACTAATAGATGCTGGATTACTTCTTGCCATGGGTTGTCTCAATATTCGGGCTGCCCAAACATTCTTCAAATCTCTGATATTAATAACACTAATGGGCCCAGGCACTTCTAAAATTATAATAAAATAGGGTTATTTTTTAAATGTACTTTTGTACAATTTACCACTTAAAATTAAGATTGCTAAAAATTGCCATTTTTATGTAATCATATGATCAAACCATTTCTTTAACACTTACAAATATCAGTCATCTAGCCAGCATCTTGTATGTCTATGTGATATATTTCAATTTTTAAAAATGATTTATTTATTTTATTTATGAGTACAATGTAGCTGTCTTCAGACACACCAGAAGAATTCCTCAGATCCTATTATAGATGGTTGTGAGCCACTATGGGTTGCTGGAAATTGAACTCTGGACCTCTGGAAGAGTAGCCAGTGCTCTCAACCACTGAGCTATCTCTCCAGCCCCCAAATTGCCATTTTTTTAATTGATGAAAATACCCAAAGAAAAATTTATCTTTAAAGTTTAATGTGACAATTTTTGCTTTTTTGACTTATAAAAGGATTTATATCTGTTCTTTAGTTTCCCCTTTTTTTTTTTTTTTTTTTTTTTACAAATTTCAAAGAATTAGTTTTCAAGTAGACCTTAAGTGACCACAAATGGGAATTAGAGAAATGTTTTTAGACTTTTCCATTTCAGATGGAAGTTAGCCACAGACCATACGTCTGTCATAGAGACGCACACAAATCGTCATTTATTCTGGTGATCTAAGAAGTCTCACCACATCAGAAACCCGAAGTGAGGCTAAATGTCGCCTCACCTTCATTTCTGACAGTTTCTGTTCATTATTATGCAAATATTATCAAAGATGCAGAGTATGGAGGATGGAAAAAAGACATAAGAAAAAAAGAAATCCCGGCAGTGGTGGTGCACACCTTTAATCGCAGCACTTGGGAGGCAGAAACAGTAGGATTTCTGAGTTCGAGTCCAGCCTGGTGTACAAAGTGAGTTCCAGGACAGCCAAGGCTACACAGAGAAACCCTGTCTTGAAAAACAACAACAACAACAACAACAAAACAAACAAACAAACAAACAAAAAGAAATAAAGAAAGTTTATAACCAGTTAAAATGTAAACTAGAAAATAAAGGGTACTCTGAAGGGGAAATGGTACCTGCACAATTAGCTGGTCTCTGAATTGAGTGTGGCCACCTGGCACCTGAGTATTTTATTTCTTGTAAGACAGAGATCTGATTTCTCCAACACTCTATTTTCAGTATTTAGTGGAGAATTGTTTCCAGGTATAAGACAGTTAAGTTATCCTTGAAAAACAATGTTTTCAGAAGATATAAGAACATATCAATGAATATGCATTCTCCATCAGAGGTGCTGTCTCATGTGCTGGGTATACATTGAAGAAGGATGTCAATGAGAGTGAACACATAGGTGACTGTTGTTTAAACTGTGCACTGGGCAGGACTTGTTTATACTTGACATTACCAAGACTTCTCAACTGCCCCACACTGTTACAATTATTTTCACTTTACAAGTGGTGGAGCTGAGATCCCAGAACAATTATGTAATCGGTCCAGGGTGCCCAGCTGGCAAATGACACACACAAGTGGAAAACAAATCTCCTAGAGTTTCATGTCAAAAGCCTTTCTCTCCTCATCCCTTGTAGAACTCCAGTGACTCTCTTGAGAAATATTTTACTGGATGTTTTCAGCATGCTATGCTTGGAGTGGGTTCTGTGGGAAGCCTGGTGTGCAAGAGTGATAACAAAGATGGGAAGGCAGCAGACAGCCAAGAAGCGGAGTAATATCTACTGATATCAGCCAATGTAGGAGCTTAGAGAAAGGACCAGCTAAGAAAAACCCTCTTTGAACTCTGAAAGTCATTTAGGGATCCAGCTAAGTGCTGGGAGGCAACAAATCTCCCAGCCAGAGGAAGTTTGATGTATGTCATAAATCTCAGCATTTGCCTGTCACTGTAATCTCTAGCAGTTCTTTCACAGTTTGACAGTACTAAGTAACCAAGTAAAACTCCCCTATCATTCCTAAGTGAGTTAAGGATTAGCTCATAGCCAACATGTGTTTGCTGGGAACTGAGCCCAGGTCTTCTGCAAGACTATCAAATGTTCTTAACCATTGAGATATCTCTCCTGTCCCTCACAGATGCTTTTAAAGACAGACTCTGTGTTCATTATAATTATTTAGTTACCATTTAGTAAACATTGAGACTCTATTGCTTAGTTGGTAGTGTTCTAGGCAATAAGGAGAGGTTATCTTAAGAAGATTATAATTTAATTTGTATATGTGGTGGTGTACATTTCTCTTAGCTTATTTTTCTACCAGTTGGTCACTGGTAGAATGTGATTGTCCTCATTTAATGTTATGAAATAATTCATTAACTGGCTTGCTCACATCAAGCCTGTCACACAACTGGCCTTGCCAGGTCTACCAGCCCAAAGCCTGCTCACAAAAGGAAGTAAAGTAACAAAAGCCTGAGTTGTGCTTCAGGGCTTCATGTGGACTTACACCGATTGTTTGACATTTTGCCTTCATTCTAGGGATTGAGCCCAGAACCCAACACAAGCTAAGCAAGTGTTCTATAACTGAGCTAATCCAGGACCCAAACTTAGATAATCTTAGAAATCTCTCTTAATGTTCAATACCCACCTTTATTCTGCTTTTATAGGTTCAGAACTTCCAACTCCCCAGAAACTCAACAGATACTAAACCTACTTGTCTGGGCACTTTAAGTGGTGATCTCTGTCGTATTTCTGTAGTGTTCAGTTCTACTTTTTGGTGCTTTTCATTTCGCCTTCCTGGTTGGTTGAGTGTAGAGGACACAGGTTACAGATAGTTGTAGAGAAATCAGAATTGTTAAACACTTTTTCCCCCTAACATAATATTTGTACTGATTATTTGGGAATTTCACATAATGCACCCTGATCACTTTCGCTTCTCAGTCTTCCAAGGTCCACCTCCCTTACCCTTGTGACACCCTTCCTCCAAAAAAAAAAAAAAAAAAGAAGAAAAACAAAATTAAGAAAACAAAACAAAAGTTCAATTTGTGTTACCCATGTGCTCACAGGAGCATGGTTAAACACCCAGTAGCTTGTCCCTTAAACAAAACTGAGTCCTTCCCTACCTACCCCCAGTAGAAGCCATAAATTGTGGGGAGCTACATTTCAGCATCCTTGCCATAAAACTTAAGAGTTCTCTTTGATGGTTTCCTTTCTAGGCTGTTACTTATTTTGGGAAGTGGGGTTAGGGGTTGTCACAGAGGCCTTTAATGTCTCTCTTAACTATGAGTCTCCAGTCATTGATACTACTGCAATAACAAACAGACAGACAGACAGACAAACAAACAACCTTCCCTGCCATTTACAATCAGCAGCATCATGGGTCATGGACTTCCACTAGGTTTCCTGATACAGCACAGACCACAGACATCCACAGCCCTCTGTTGGTAGCATGTGCTATACACCTCAGCATGGTCTGCAGTGACAGTACAGAACACCAAAGCATGGCCAGTGACAGTACAGAACACCAAAGCATGAGCATCAACATGGGCCACTGCCACAGCGTGGGCCACAGACACCATCATAATAGCCATTGGAGGCAACATAGGACACAGACATCAGCAGGGCCTCTGGGGCAGCATGGGTCATGGATAACAGTATGGACCCCAGTGGCAGCCTGACTAGCTCTGTAGACATCAATATGGTCTCTAAAGGCAGCACAGACAATGGACATCCCAGCTTATATATTGACTGTGAGGTGACTGCATAATTCTGTTGGGAAAATATTTTGCTTTCAAAGTTCTTTATGGTATGGACTTGGGGACATTTAGCCATTATGTACCAGCATCAATATAGCCCATGAAGTTCTCAAGTTTTTCCAAAAGCTCCTCTAAATTTTCTAAAACGTATTAGGTTTATTTTATTAAATTTACCTCCTCTGTCATATCTATAGGATTTAGGAAGAAGGGTGAATGCATGTACTGACTCAGGCAACGTTAGTGGGAAATCAACAGTTCTGTTCTACAGAGGCAATTATCAGTGTGCTCTATGGTGGCTCTCAGGAACCTCACCCAGAGAATGGTTCCTACAAGAGGATTCCTTCCCTGTTCTTTCATGAGAACAGCCAGTGTTCATTTCTCTTGTACTTCTCCCATTCTTTGTTATCTATTGTGAAATGAGACAATTCAATCCAGATTAGAGTATATAAAAGTACCCTTGAGCTGGCTTACTGGTCCCTCCCAAGGAAAGAGGCCAGGGAAGTCACTGGGGAGAGGCGACAAAGGGAATGGGGAAGTGAAAGAGAAAAAGAGCATACTCCAGGAGAGAGAGAGAGAAAATGCAGAGAGCGAGAGTGAGAACGAGAGCAAGAGTGAGAGAACAAAAGAGGGAGGGAGGGAGGGATGAAAGGAGCAAGGGAGGGAGGTAGAGAGGAAGGGAAGGAGTGAGACACCAAAATATCTAGATAATATAGTAAAGAGCTTCTGGGAAAGGGGAAGCCCAGCCCATGGGCTTGAATGTTCATGGGAGAGGGTGCAGAAGCCCTGTAACATGTAGAGACTGCGGGATGCTGGGGGAACCTGGAGACCAAGTCTGCTTTGGTATGCAAAATGTGCATCTCAACTGTTTGTCCATGGTCTGAACCCCAGCAGGTTATTGAGAGCTGTTTGTGGCTGATGTGGGTAAATCCTTTCAGAGCTCTTTACTTTAATAATGAAAATAACGATATGACCTTGTCTTTTCTCAGCTATCAATGGGACTTTAGTTCCTTCTAAACATATGATTTTATCTTTTGAGTCTTGGAACTTTCCATTAGAGATCTTTTCTTAATAAAAAAGAAGGATTTTAGATGTAATAAACAAATATAATTAAGAGAAACATTTTGCAACTCAATTTTTCCTCCTATTAAATACTGTATCACCATCACTAACAATAGGGAATTCCTTTTGTCTACTGTCTCCAACCTTGAAGAGTTCTTCAGAAGTCAAGGGTCATTTACAGCTTGGCCTTCTTAGTATTTTTCATTAAGGTCTGTCCAAGAAGAATCTCATTTTATTCTTGATGTGACGCCTTTCCTTTTAGCTTTTGTGCATGTGCTTTGAGAAATTAAAGGTTTTAGAATAACTCCCCAAGATATGCTGATAGCTCAAGCACATTAACATAGACAAGGAATTAATGTGAAAGTGTGAGTAATAGTGAGATACATAGAGTTTGATAGCAAATTCCAAAGAATGTGTCGGTGAGGCATCTCATGTCATAGCTCCCACTGCTGAGGAGTCACTGCTGGCTGTGTGGTAACTCTTCTCTGTTAAAAAGACACACCCAAGTCTAGACCAACAATTTCCTCTTGTGTCTACCATCTACTCAGTGTTCACTGGTTGCCACATCCTTTCAGATAAGCTACTGAACTTCCATTTTCTTCTCATCGACATAACATTCTTTTTTAAAGGGAGGAGGGATCTGGCAGGCTAGAAGAAGAGACTCCACTTTTAGGTACATAAGAAGGAGCTGAGAGAGGAGAACCGATGTGATGGCTGGATTGGAACATGCAGCAACTACACTTTTATTATTTTGTTGGTGTGAAATGTCCAAAACAGACAAACCCATGTATAGAGAAAGTGCAAAGGTGGTTGGAGGGACCAGAGGGAGGGAAGAATATAGGGCAATTGCTTAATGACTACTAGTCTTCTCTCAGGCTGCATCGAAACCAGAGGTGATGCTTACTCAACACTGTGAATATGCCAATAGTGACTTGATTGTCACAAACAACTGTGAATACATTGAGAGTGACTTCATTCTTATACAGAACTATGAATATACTGATGGTGACTTGATTGTTGACTTTAAAATGGTCACTTACTCTTTCTTCTGGATTTCATTAATAAAGAAAGTAGGGCTTAATAAAGAAAAGACTTCTGGCTGTTCTTACAGAGAACTATAGTTTAGTGTTTTAGAACCCACATTGGGTGACTTACAAGCACCTGTAACTCAACCCCAAAGGGACCTTGCATTGTCTTGTGGTCTCTCCATAGACATTCTGCGGTACACACACAGACACAGACACAGACACAGACACAGACACAGACACAGACACAGACACAGACACAGACACAGACACAGACACAGACACAGACACACACACAGACACAGACACAGACACAGACACAGACACAGACACAGACACAGACACAGACACAGACAGACACACACACACACACACACACAGACACAGACACACACAGACACAGACACAGACACAGACACAGACACAGACACAGTCACAGACACAGACACAGACACAGACACAGACACAGACACAGTCACAGACACAGACACAGACACAGACACAGACACAGACACAGACACACACACACAGACACAGACACAGACACACACACAGACACAGACACACACACAGACACACACACACACACACACAGACACACACACAGACACACAGACACAGACACAGATACACACACACACACACAGAGACACAGATACACACACACACATACAAATAAAATAAATCTTTAAAAAAGAAAATAGTATATAGAACACAAGTTTGTATTTTTCTGGAACATTTACGTCTACTTTTAATTTTAGATTTGCTTCACAGGCACTTGAGAAATATTTAGGATGAAAATCACATGGCATTGAGACAGAATGCACACAAACACACGACTCTTTGCCTGCTATAGATAGAGGCTCATATCCTACAACCAGTTAACTTGATGTGAAATCAGCATCAAGAAGGCATCTCCATAATCAAGGTGAAATACATATAGACTATTAGTGATTTATGATTTTGTTTTTGGTACATTTCTGTTTGGTAAAAGTTAATGGTTATATTAATACAAAAAACTGTAAACAATATTTTTTGTGCTTAACTCTAGCACTCATATCTTGTGTTATTCTGTGCTTTTAACTTTAAAACACTGCCCTTTAAAACTTTCGGGTAATAAATGGGTTCCACCTCAGTAAAGATACAGATTTTGAATGTTCTCCACATTTCCATGTTTAACTTTTCATTTGCAATCTCAGGCATAGTCCTCACACTCGAACTTCATGGAAAGTGTCCAAGTATATTAGTTACTTCTCTCATTTCTATGTTAAAAATACCTGAGAGAGAGGGAGCTTAAGAGGAAACTTTATCTTAACTTATCATTTCAGAGAAAATTTTCACTCTCTCAACTATAGCTCTCATGTAAAAGGGAATAGCAGATAGATTATTCTGGAGCCATTATGAGTGACCATGGCCCAGGAAAACAGATTAAGGTTACCTCAATTCCATGTTTCAACAGGAGAGCAGTTTCACAGATGTTTTTTTATAGTTTTACAGAAGGAAAGAAGTCTTAAATCAAAGCAAGTTTAAAATACATTAGTGGGTACACCAGAGACACAGATAGATCAAGATGGGGGAAGCTTTCTTATAGGCCCAAGATGTTATCTGACAACATTCTCAACTCTTGGCTTGATGGAACCTAGTGTTCTGCCAAGTTAATAACTTTTAAGAGTGTTTTATTTATTATCATGAGGTGTTAGTTCAGATACAGACTGGAGCAAGGCTTGGCTGTTCCAGAAGGCAAAACTAGCTCAAGATCGAGTAATTAGCCTCTGAACCTATAAAATTCTAATCTCTCCACAGACCTGGAATTCCAATCAGTCTATCAGTCTTTGCAGACACAGAAGTTCTTTACAGAAGTTTTCATTCACAGCTCCATCATGGTTGGGGGTCGTGGTGGAATGTGGTAGAGATTCCTCCTACCACATTCCTACCATAGAACAAGAATCAGACAGCAGACAGGAGCCTGGAGAGGGTATAACCTGCAAATGGCTGGTAGCCCACTTGAAGCCTATGCTCTCAACACCATAAGCTGTAGACCAAGAGCTCAAACACATGAACCTCTGGAGAACGTCTCACATTTAAATGGTAACATAGTGCAATGGCTTCCTACTAGGTTCTTTGTGATGCTTTGGGCAACTGTTCTGTTTTCTTCCTCTAGTAACCAGTTAGCCTGAAACCATGTCAACTCCTAGGCTTTTCCTCTAAGTGCATGTGATCTTAGAGAAAAGAGGGGTGGTGTAAAGCTACCATGCCTCCTCTATCTCTGATATTCCGCAACACCGTCATCTCTTTTCTTGCATTGCACATTGAAGACGGAACCTTCTATATATTTCTGAGTCAGACAACCCAAGTTAATGCCTTCATATG
The DNA here is from genome assembly GCF_978045245.1 of Mus caroli. Lineage (NCBI taxonomy): Eukaryota > Metazoa > Chordata > Mammalia > Rodentia > Muridae > Mus > Mus caroli. Next base: position 138,440,593 of record NW_028227261.1, on the reverse strand, counting down.
AGATCCTGAATGGATATGTTTTATTTAATTCTACAAGCTATATTTGATCTTATTAATTATAGTTACATTTAATACTCTTTAAGACACCAGTTCTCATAGTGTGGATCACGAGCCCTTGGGCTAAATGACCCTTTCACAGAGGTCAAATATCAAATATCTTGTAAATCATATGCTTAGGATTCATACAATAGCAGGTTACAGTTATGGCATAGCAACACAAATAACATTATGGTTGGAGATCACTACAACATGTACTAAAGGGCTCAGTACTAGGAAGGTTGAGAACACTGCATTTTAATCTATAAGGACAGAAATCTTAGAAAAGTCTGGTCAGCAAGGGAGGCCTGGGCATTGGTCACATCACTAGGCACAGCAAGATCTCTGAATACCCAATTCTAATGTTTGTTTCTGTGAGCAATAATGCCAAGTGTATGGAGCCTGGTTCAAGAACAGCCTCTATGACGAACACTTCGGTTACTTAGAAATATAATGAAGCACGACAAAAGCTCATGTCATGTTATTCTGCTGAAATGTTGAAGTTCCTCATTTTAAGGGATCTGCTGGATAATACTAAAGGTCGGATGATTCACCATGATTGTTTATAGAGTTTCTCAAAGAAAGATGTTAGGGATTTCCCAAGAAATTTCTCTTTTTCTTGAAGTCTTTTATTTCCTAATCTTTTTATTTCTGCTCATATACATATATGTGTTCTCAGATATCAGTGAGAAATCCTGTCTCAAGAAACAAAGCTGATGCCAGATGAGACACTCAAAGTGGACCTTTGGCTTGTATGTGCTTGGTCTCATATGTATGTGCATTCTTTCTGTCTGTTTCCTCTCCTCTCCTCTCCTCTCCTCTCCTCTCCTCTCCTCTCCTCTCCTCTCCTCTCCTCTCCTCTCCTCTCCTCTCCTCTCCTCTCCTCTCCTCTCCTCTCCTCTCCTCTCCTCTCCTCTCCTCTCCTCTCCTCTCCTCTCCTCTCCTCTCCTCTCCTCTCCTCTCTTCTCCTCTCCTCTCCTCTCCTTTATCTTCCCCTCACTTTGTTTTCTGGAGAACAGTAGCCCGGGCTGTCCTGGAACTCTCAACAGACCAGGCTGGCCTCCAATTTAGAGCTCAGCTGCCTCTCCCTCCAGAGTACTGGAATTAAAGGCATATGTCAACACACCCAGCTCTTCTTTGCAAATCTCCATGTCTGTGATTTTCTAACATCAGTGAGGAAACAGGGGTTGCATTTCTGGGTTTTTAGTCTTATTAGTAAAACAATATAGACATGGACTCCAGAGGAAATCTAAGGAGAATTTCTTAGAGATTAAGAGAATCATAGGAGGGCAGTCAAGTGGGAAACCTCAGCAGCTGTATGGAATGGCGAGCCAGAGGGGGGCGGGAGAGAGAGAGAGAGAGAGAGAGAGAGAGAGAGAGAGAGAGAGAGAGAGAACCATGCCTTTGCAATGGAGGCTGGCAAGAGGTGGTGCAGCAAAAGTGGGCCTAGTGAGAAGTCTGCACATGTCAGAGAAAGCATGCCAGAGCTTTGGGCAGTAGCCAAAGAAAAGGGAAAACAAAGGACATGAAGTCTATGACAGGACTCAGAAAAAAAATGGGCAAGCTGCATGGTTAGGGTCCCACGGACCCGCCTGACAGAAACTCTGCAAGCAAGGTAGTGGCGGCAGGGCTTCTGGGAAGGAAGAGGATGCTCATGCTTTGTATGGCTTTCACATGGCTCCAGGTGACTACGGTTTCCTGGAGTGAGGATGAAGGAAATAAACGGCTTTATCAATTAAGTTTAGACAACACTGCTCTGGTATTGGTATGGAGTAAGTCAGCTAACATGGTATTGACTAGATGTGCAGGGAACCACGAGTTAGCAGTAAATATGACTATGATGTAACTTATTATATAACTGTTTCATGTAAAATGCCACTTTTACAGGATTCCGTATATATAAATATGTCCTTGAGACCAGGGATGAGGATCTTGGCCTGAATCGAGTGAAGTATGTCACATCTGCCTGTGGGTCCTTGTATGTTCACTAATTTCCTAGCCTCTCAATCTCTCTTTCCACTGACTTTCGAACTCAAGACTGGTCATGGTGGTAGCCATTGAAGCACGTAATGGATAGGCCCATTTGGATTAACTACAATTTTGGGTGTCCACCCAGGATATTAGTTAGAACCTTGATTCTTTGTCTTAATGTGCCCAAGAAAAGCCCAGACACCATCACCTTTTCACATGGTAATTTATGGCAAAGCTGATGTTTGTCTTTCTAGTTTTACCTGGGAAACCTGAGGTAGGGTTTAAGCCCTTAACTTCTAAGGCTACTGTAACATTATGAAGTCATTTGGTGGGTAATGTGCCTTCATCTACAAAGGAAAGAGGAAGTTCTGAATTGTTCTGGAAGCCTTGCTAAACACTTTGAGATGTGTGTGTGTGTGTGTGTGTGTGTGTGTGTGTGTGTGTGTACAGGCTTTGAAGGGAAGTGAAAGGGGAAATCCTTTCATTTTACATACTAGGCGTTTGCTTTCTTTGCCTGGTTGCTATCCCCTGACTAATAGTGCAATAGGAAAAGAGGCAGCTTTTGGATTTATTATCAGAAAGTCTTTGTAAATATAAAGGCCTCTTAAAGAAAAAAAATGGTAAGTAGATTCCCAAGAAAGATGCAGGATAGAGACAACTAAGCAGCTGATTGTGTCAGTGTGGAGAGGGGGTAGTGTTAAATAGAGTTTCACAGTGGGCCTCAAGGGAGAACAGAGAACAGAAAGAGAAATTACAGCCACCAAGAGTCCGCTCTTTTGTTTCTACTCTTTATCCTATTTAGTTTACTTTCCTTCTCAGTGAAAGGTACTTACAGTTTCTGGTATAACCAACTTGTTCAATGTTACTGCATAGTCATACCTTGTATGTCAGTGATAAACAATGACAACAAAAGAAAAAAACAACAACAATAACAAAAAAAACCCAGTGAACTTAGAAATTCAATTTTGCTCATGTAGTGAGTCTGAGCTGATTATGACATAAAACATGATCTGACTAAACACACGTTGGAAGACATGACTCAAATGCCCGCCACTACCCTAAGCCTGAAATCTTCCACTTGATCTGCACTTGACCATGAAAAGCACTGAGGGAATGTGAAACTCAAATTTTATCCATGCCTTGCATGCAAGGAGCATATCCTTCCTATCCTCAATCATCTGCTTAGAAGTAGATTGGGATCAGCGGTAGCATTTTTTTTTCCTGGTTTAGCATCAATCAGAAAGTACAAATATCTCAATAAGCAAGAGGTAGCAGGAGGGCCTGCTGGCATTCACAGAATTCACCGACCAACAGAATGCAGCATCATTCAGGGACAGCTAAGCAAGGTCACATCTGCAGCCCAAGGTGAGTGAGGTGAGCTACAAAACCCCACCACACAAGTAGGAAGGCTTCCAGTAAGCTTGGCAGTGGGCTCAGTGACAGGAACATCAGGCCATCTCCGTACTTCTAAAGTTTATGCACTTAGAGTTGATGAACTGAAATAAAGTCACTGCCTGTCTACAGACTCTGGAAGCACCAGCGTCGGAGAAAATTCCAGATTTATTATTCCACTCCATTGCCCCATCACCTCATTACCTCATCTGTTCTCTTTACACCTATCGTTTGTTCATTCCTTTCTTCTCTGTTATATATGATACGCTATTGCTTTCTGCTTTACTACTTTGTAAATAGTTCAGCCACTTTTATAAGTTTCCTAATGAAGCTTTTAGTCATTTCTTTAAAAAGAAAAGAAGACAAAAGAAAAAGGGAAAAAGGAAAAGACCATGAATTGCCCTTTCTTCTCCATAGTTTTACTTTCTATTGTTCCAGATGCTGGGCCCCATGCCACGGTCATATAAAAACAGTAAATAGAAAAATCAAAAAGATGAGAAATTCCAAGTGTTAAATTGTTTACCCCCCTTTTTTTCTTAGAAAGTGATAAAAATCCAAAGGCTCCCCATCCCATCCTGCCTGAAACATGACTCTTCGCTGTGTCCAGCACAGTCATATTGTGACCATTACTGAGTCACCATGTTGCTTATCAGGTTAACTTTTAAGGTATTGAAGTTCATACATTCAAAATCCCCTTATTTTACTTAACACTTGCTCCAAAGTATAAGTTCAGTGATTCCTGCCATTCAGCTACTCCTCAAAGAAGGCAGAATGTGTTTTGGTTTTTGTTTTGGTTGATTTCTTTTTCTTTCTTTATTTTAAATTTTTTTATATGTTGAGTATTATTCCTGCATGTTTGTCTGTGTACCTTGTGAATGCCAGATGCCCACAGAGGCCAGAAGAGGGCAATGGACCCCCTGGCACTGGAGTTGCAAAAGGTTGTGAGACACCCAATGAGTCAGCTCCTCCAGAAGAGTCACTGCTGTCTCAATGCCCGCAAAGTGCTTCTTTTAAATGAAAATGTGAAAGTGAAAGTTTGCAATTTAACAAAGAAAGAAATTATATGCTGAGAATGAAAGATTATGAAGAAAAACCACACAGTTGTAACTTATTGTTAGTTTTTGCTCTTAATCTTATACTTTGCATGTTTATACATTATGATTTAGCACACATATAAATACATAGAAAAAAAAGCAGATAGATTGGTGCTATCAGCAGTTTTAGGCACCCACTATGGGTCTTGGAACATACCCATCATAAATAGGGAGACTACTGTACTATAAATATTATGTTATATTGTATTCTTTCAGATAACAAACATTGTGTTTTATAGATATATGATTTTTGAAAGCTATAGGATTTTCCATCAAGTTGGACATATTTTTGCTACTATTTTTGTTGTTACAAATGAGGTCATAGATAACATTCTTGCACTTACTCTTTTCATTTCTGTTTTTTGTTTGTTTGGTTTTTTTGACACACGGTATCACTTTTTATCCTTGGTTTGCATGGGGCCCTGGATTTATAGAGGTCTGCTTGGCTCTACTTCTGGAATGCTGGGATTAAAGGTATATGCTACCATGCCTGGAAAACGTTTTAATTATAAATTCCTATCTATGAAATAATGGATAAAACAATTCTTTAAAAACATTATTAAAAGGTATCCCTTTTATTTAAAACTAAGAAAATATAGCAGCTGTTGGTTGCGCAAACTGAGTTCGTCAGTGGGGTTGGAGCCATACACACACAGACTTCAGACCTGACAGGGATACTGAGGTGCACAGAAGGCACCAGTTGGAACCTAGCTCCACAAAAAGTTGTTTATTTCTAATTTAAATGAGAAAAATTGTTGTCTTAAAAATATCATACCTTAACAAAATTAAAGAGGATATAAAAATAAGTTAATGGTAAAAATTGACCCTAAATACTACAGTGAAATCATCTAAGAAGACATTTTGCATATTTTGAATTTTGATTTCAATTATTGCAGGTGGTGTGTATAGTGTTTATAATAAAAGCAATGGGAATTTCAGCAATTACACGTGCATCCAGAGAATTGCACCAATTTTTAAATGGTCTTTCCCACGATTAGTTACTAAAATGGTTTCATCAAGGATAGAGGACAAACTTAATTAAAAACATTTAATGAGATGTGTAGCTAAATGACCAGTTCAATATTTAAATAGAAAATACTGAAAAAATAGAAATTCCACCAAAACTGAGTGATCACATTGCAGAAATAATACTGTTAACACTTTTACATGAAAAACTTTTAAAATTCTGACCAGATCAGACCTAGTTATTAAAACCTATGCCCTAATGTATAACTTCTGTCTCAAAATTACAAGTTAAAGCAATTCATAAACTATTAAAGCTACATTTTGAGATCCATTGTATGTAAAAAACAATGTGACTAAGGTAATATTTTAAAATTAAAACACAATTGTGATATTTGTCACAATATGTACATAGAGCTATATTTTTTGTCTGTCCTCTTAATAACATTGAGAGGTTGTATGCCAGAATTCATGGTGCTAGTCATCTGTGCTTTATATTTAATTAATAAAAGGTAAATATTTTTGAAGTTATTTAAACATAGAAGTGGAATATGCTATCAATTAAATAATTAAAAGCAATGTAAAATTTAACAATGATAAGTTGCACATGCATTTAACATTATCCTCTGCCATAGTTAGTTTCAGCCTTCAATTTGGCATAGCCTAGAGTCACCTGAAGAAGTCTCAGGTTTTTGGAGCATTGTCTTCTTCATATACTTTTCTGGGAAGTTTATAATGTGTTTTTATTTAGTATTACATATACCTGGAACTTCTTGACATGGTAACACCCCATTCATCTGCATGTTGGTTAGGAAAGATTCTTGCTTCTGTCAGATATAGAAATGTGCTCATTTCATCTAGTTTCCCATTTTACCCAGAAACTGCTCTGACCTAAATAAAGTATTTATATTTAAAAAAATATCATACCTATAATACATAAAGATGTAGTATTTTTTTTAAATTGGTGTGACCAAATATTCATGAACTTAAGAGAAGGGTTTATATCTGCCCAGTTTCAGAGGTCTCAGTCAGTATGACTGGGTATGTGTCTGAACTCCCATTAGCCAGGGGAAGAGGGAGAGAGTAACTATACTAATACTAATGTTTTTCTACATTGTCTCCTTTGGTCCTATCTTACCAAGTCTACGGGATGGAAAATCCTATTGGCATTTGTGGTCAGACTTCCCATCTTTGGTTAATTTTCTCCAAAAATGCCTCATAGGCATACCCAGAAATGTACTTCAGTAATTTCCTGGGGACTTCTCTGTCCAATCAGTTGACAATCAAACTCAGTTAGTTACCATAATACACACACTGAAAAATTCTTCAACAATGTAGTGAGGTATCATCACTTGACATGTATCTTGCTTACACTGATTAGCCTTGTTTTGGGGATGGTGCTTTCCCATAAATATGTTAATCATATAATCAACAACTTGATAAAGAAAGGGAGCAGAGGATATAAGAGTTCATGAGCTGCTCAAAAAGAAAGAAGACCAAAGTGTGGCTGCTTCAGTCCATAGAAGGGGGAACAAAATACTCACAGGTGGTAGAGGGTGGGAGGGACTTTGGAGGAATAGAGAAGGAGAAGGGGAAGGGGGGGGCAGCATCAGGTATGGGAGGAAATGGGGATTATATACAGAGGGTCAGGAATTTGAGCAGAGGTGTGTAGCAATGAGGGATGGGGAACGGGGTGGCATTAACAACCAGAAAGTCCCAGACACCAGAAAGCAAGAGGCTCACAGGACCCAGTGGTGATGAGATTAGCTGAAATGCCCAACAAAGGGGAGGGAGAACCTGTAGGGACCATGTTAGTTAGATGAGACCCCTGGTTGGGGAATGGGGCCACCCACTCATCTCCAAATTTTTAACCCAGAATTGATCCTGTCTAAAGGAAATATGGGAACTAAGTGTGGAGCAGAGAGTGAAGGAAAGGCCATCCAGAGACTGCTCTACCTAGGGATCCATCCCACATATAGACACCAACCCCAGACACAATTGCTGATGCCAAGAAGTGCTTGCTGACAGGAGCCTAATACAGCTGTCTCCTGAGAGGCTCCACCAGAGCCTAACAAACACGGATGCAGATGCTCGCGGCCCTATCTGATTTAGGATTGGTAAAAATCTTTTCCCAAACTGTTGGTGGCCTTTTTGTCTTATTGACAGTGTCTTTTGCCTTACAAAAGCTTTGCAATTTTATGAGGTCTCATTCGTCTATGCTCCATCTTACAGCACAAGCCATTGCTGTTCTGTTCAGGAGTTTTCCCCCTCTGCCCATATCTTTGAGGCTTTTCCCCACTTTCTCCTCTATAAATTTCACTATCTCTGGTTTTATGTGGAGTTCCTTGATCCACGTAGATTTGACCTTAGTACAAGGAGATAGGAATGGATCAATTGGCATTCTTCTACATGATAACTGCCAGTTGTGCCAGCACCATTTGTTGAAAATGCTGTCTTTTTCCCAATGGATGGTTTTAGATCCTTTGTCAAAGATCAAGTGACCATAGGTGTGTGGGTTCATTTCTGGGTCTTCAATTCTATTCCATTGGTCTACTTGTCTGTCGCTATACCAGTACCATGCAGTTTTTATCACAATTGCTCTGTAGTACAGCTTTAGGTCAGGCATGGTGATTCCACCAGAGGATCTTTTATCACTGAGAAGAGTTTTTGCTATCCTAGGTTTTTTGTTATTCCAGATGAATTTGCAAATTTTCCTTTCTAATTCTTTGAAGAATTGAGTTGCAATTTTGATGGGGATTGCATTGGATTGGTAGATTGCTTCTGTCAAAATAGCCATTTTTACTATATTGATCCCGCCAATCCATGAGCATGGGAGATATTTCCATCTTCTGAGATTTTCTTTAATTTCTTTTTTCAGAGACTTGAAGTTTTTATCATATAGATCTTTCACTTCCTTAGCTAGAGTCACGCCAAGGTATTTTATATTATTTGTGACTATTGTGAAGGGTGTTGTTTCCCTAATTTCTTTCTCAGCCTGTTTATCCTTTGTGTAGAGAAAGGCCAATGATTTGTTTGAGTTAATTTTATATCCAGCTACTTCACTGAAGCTGTTTATCAAGTTTAGGAGTTCTCTGGTGGAATTTTTAGGCTCACTTATATATACTATCATATCATCTGCAAATAGTGATATTTTGACTTCTTCCTTTCCAATTTGTATCCCCCTGATCTCCTTTTGTTGTCTAGTTGCTTTGACTAGGCCTTCAAGTACTATATTGAATAGGTAGGGAGAAAGTGGGCAGCCTTGTCTAGTCCCTGATTTTAGTGGGATTGCTTCAAGTTTCTCTCCATTTACTTTTTATGTTGGCTACTGGTTTGCTGTATATTGCTTTTATTATATTTAGGTATGGGCCTTGAATTCCTGATATTTCCAAGACTTTTATCATGAATGGGCTTTTGTCAAATGCTTTCTCCGAATGTAATGAGATGATCATGTGGTTTTTGTCTTTGAGTTTGTTTACATAGTGGATTACATTGATGGATTTCCGTATATTAAACCATCCCTGCATCCCTGGGATGAAGCCTACTTGCTCATGATGGATGATCATTTTGATGTGTTCTTGAATTCAGTTATGGATAATTTTATTGAGGATTTTTGCATTGATATTCATAAGGGAAATTGGTCTGAAGTTCTCTTTCTGTGTTGGGATTTTATGTGGTTTAGGTATCAGAGTAATTGTGGCTTCATAGAATGAATTGCGTAGAGTACCTTCTGTTTCTATTTTATGGAATAGTTTGTGGAGAATTGGAATTAGGTTTTCTTTGAAGGTCTGATAGAACTCCACACTAAACCCATCTAGTCCTGGGCTTTTTTGGGTTGGGAGACTATTAATGACTACTTCTACTTCTTTAGGGGATATGGGACTGTTTAGGTCATTAATCTGATCATGATTTAATTTTGGTACCTGGCATCTGTCTAGAAATTTGTCCATTTCATCCAGGTTTTCCAGTTTTGTTGAGTATAGCCTTTGGTAGAAGGATCTGATGGTGTTTTGGATTTCTTCAGGATCTGTTGTTATGTCTCCCTTTTCATTTCTGATTTTGTTATTTAGAATACTGTCCCTGTGCCCTCTAGTTAGTCTGGTGTCTTAGTCAGGGTTTCTATTCCTGCACAAACATCATGACCAAGAAGCAAGTTGGGGAGGAAAGGGTTTATTCGGCTTACATTTCCATGCTGCTGTTCATCACCAAAGGAAATCAGGACTGGAACTCAAACAGGTCAGGGAGCAGGAGCTGATGCAGAGGCCATGGAGGGATGTTCTTTACTGGCATGCCTCCCCTGGCTTGCTCAGCCTACTCTCTTATAGAACCCAAGACTACCAGCCCAGGGATGGTCCCACCCAAAAGAGGCCTTTCCCCCTTGATCACTAATTGAGGAAATGCCTTACAGTTGGATCTCATGGAGGCATTTCCTCAACTGAAGCTCCTTTCTCTGTGATAACTCCAGCTGTGTCAAGTTGACACAAAAATAGCCAGTACAATTGACCCCTTGTCAACTTGACACACAAACACATCACTAGTAAGCCTTAACCCTTACATTCTTATTCATCCCCAAGATCTAAATAACTTTAAAAGTCCCACAGTCTTTAATATTCTTAAATTTTCAATCTCTTTAAAATATCCATCTCTTTTAAAATCCAAATTCTTTTTACAATTAAAAGTCTCTTAACTGTGGGCTCCACTAAAACAGTTTCTTCTTTCAAGAGGGAAAATATCAGGGCACAGTCACAATCAAAGCAAAAATCAATCTCCAACCGTCCAACGTCTGGGATCCAACTCACGATCTTCTGGGCTCCTCCAAGGGCTTGGGTCACTTCTCCAGCCATGCCCTTTGTAGCACACACGTCGTCCTCTGGGCTCCAGATGCCTGTACTCCACTGCTGCTGCTGCTCTTGGTGGTCATCACGTGGTACTGGCATCTCCAAAACACCGCATGACCCCTTCAGTCCTGGGTCTTCAAGTACAACTGGGGCTGCACCTTCACCAATGGCCTTCCATGGCCTCTCACAGTGCCGAGCCTGAGCTGCTGTGTGACCCCTTCATGCCTTCAAAACCAGTACCACCTGGGTGACCCTTACACATTACCAAGTCCCACTGCAGAAGGAGTACAACCTTGCCTATCTCTGGAACACAGCCTCTTTGTGCTTTCAGAAAACACCTCCCAGAAGATGTCACCTCAACGATGCTGGTCTCTTCTTAATCACCGCTAATTTCTTAGCTCCAGCTAACCAGCATCAATAGTCCCAGTAATGCAAAGTTTTTGCTTTAGTAGTTCTGGTATCTTGTTAATCACAGCTGGTTCTTCAGCTCCAGCTAACCAGAACTACAAAATCTTCACAATAAAAACAGCAATGGCCCTGAAGAGAGTTTTTAATTTTCCCCCTGAAATTTCACAAACCAGGCCTCCATCTTCTGCACTGTTCTCAGCATTATCTTCCAAGCTCCTACACAACATCTGACAGAGCTCTTAACAACGAATGGATCTTCAAGCCCAAAGTTCCAAAATCCTTCCAAAGTCCTCCCCAAAACATGGTCAGGTTGTCACAGGAATACCCCACTCTGCTGGTACCAATTTGTCTTAGTCAGGGTTTCTATTCCTGCACAAACATCATGACCAAGAAGCAAGTTGGGGAGGAAAGGGTTTATTCGGCTTACATTTCCATGCTGCTGTTCATCACCAAAGGAAATCAGGACTGGAACTCAAACAGGTCAGGGAGCAGGAGCTGATGCAGAGGCCATGGAGGGATGTTCTTTACTGGCATGCCTCCCCTGGCTTGCTCAGCCTACTCTCTTATAGAACCCAAGACTACCAGCCCAGGGATGGTCCCACCCAAAAGAGGCCTTTCCCCCTTGATCACTAATTGAGGAAATGCCTTACAGTTGGATCTCATGGAGGCATTTCCTCAACTGAAGCTCCTTTCTCTGTGATAACTCCAGCTGTGTCAAGTTGACACAAAAATAGCCAGTACAGTCTGGCTAAGGGTTTATCTATCTTGTTGATTTTCTCAAAGAACCAGCTTCTGGTTTGTTTGATTCTTTGAATAGTTCTTTTTGTTTCCACTTGGTTTATTTCAGCCCTGAGTTTGATTATTTCCTGCCATCTACTCCTCTTGGGTGTATTTGCTTCCTTTTGTTCTCTAGCTTTTAGGTGTCTTGTAAAGCTGCTAATGTATGCTCTCTCTAGTTTCTTTGTCGAGGTACTCAGAGCTACGAGTTTTCCTTGTAGGATTGCTTTCATAGTGTCCCATAAGTTTGAGTATGTTGTGGCTTCATTTTCATTAAACTCTAAAAAGTCTTTAATTTCTTTCTTTATTTCTTCCTTGACCAAGGTATCATTGTGTAGAGTATTGTTCAGCTTCCACGTGAATGTTGGCTTTCTATTATTTATGCTGTTATTGAAGATCAGCCTTAGTCTTTATCAATATCTTAATCAATTTAGCCTTCTATATCCAAATCTGGGCTTGCTGTGACCCAGAAAAGCCCTTAGACTACTCCTGTAACTTGTGACCACAAGCACTCTGCTCACTCACTCTCATGGCCATCATTTATTCATGCATCCAATCTATACCTGCAAACCTTTTAGATGCTGAGACACAGTTGTGTCTAATTTATTTTCACTGAGCTTCATTAAGAAGCAGATCTCTCAAAGCAAACAAGTACAAATTTTAATGTTGGTTAAACATCCTAAGAGACAGCAGGACAGAAACATAGAATGCAAGGAACTTTGAGTAGTAGAGGGTAGGGCTGTTTTCATAATAAGTTTGTAAGGAAGGGTATTGGACTAAGGCCTGGATGGTGAATACTAGGCTGATTCACAATGGTTGTTTGTTTTTGTTTGCTTGTTTTTCCCTTCCTCCTTGAAATGTAAAGGACACGAACTTGGAAAACTTGCCAGAAAGTATGCATGACGAGCATTAGGAGTGATGCTAAAAGCCTACAACAATTGCCTTTTTTGGAAAAGGAGATTACATTTGTAGCTCATTAGATAATGAAATGATGTGACTCACTTTTTAAAAGACCAAGTTCTGTGTATGTATGCTATCCAAGACCAACCTCTACTTCCCTGCCTAATAGTTAATTGCAAGCTATCCATTCCATTTCCAATACTGTTTCCTATGTGGTGTCTCATTAGCTATTTTTTTGCTCTGTTTTCCTGACCATAGCAACAATTTCTATTCATTAAAACTCAGTGATCCCAACATTGTCCAGGAAAGCCTTCCTGATCAGTAGAGCTCTCCTCCATGTACTCTGGATTGTAACTGCTGGTTAGGTTTTCTCTTTGTTTTCCAGAAGGCTGGAAGCAAAAGGAAATGCATAAGTGTGCATGTTTGTATGTGGACATTTATATATATATATGTGAATATGTATATGTAATTTATGAAGGGGATTTATTGGAATGGCATGCATGTTATGAGGTTTAGGAGCTTGACTTGTCCAAAACTGGTAGTATGCAGCCTGGAAACAGAGAACTCAGCTGCTACTCAGCCTAGGCAACTGGGAGTCCCAGCAATCACAGTCTCCGTTGGAGGCCTCCAAAGTTCCTAAAAGAGTGGTTGGTGTTGAATGAATGTTGACTGGCTGAAGAAGGCTGGTGGGAGCAGAGCAGGTGCACTTGCTCAGGAGGAAGGTCACTTGCACACCTGTGCTGGCTGCCTCATGCTCCTCGTGGTCCAATGTTTTGCATTTGAGCTGTGAGCTTACTGGATGGTGCCACCCACATTCAAGGCAGTTGCTTGCTTTCAGTCATTGTCTTGCATGTTAATTCTCTGGAAACTCCCCCAAGACACCCTAGAGGTTCATCTTACTAGTCCTAGACATCTCTGATTCTAGACAAGTTGATAACCAAAGGCAGCCATCACACTCTCCCTAAACATAGTTCTCTCCTGCTCTTACTTAATCTTCATTGAGTATGTGTGTTATACGTGTCTGTCCTCACCGACATTCTGTTGTTAGTGTATATACTTACCTTTATACAACTTTGAACCTGATTCCACAGAGGCAGGCAGAACTCTCTCTGAGTTCAAGTACAGCTTAGTTTACATATCAAGTTTCAGGGCAGTCATGGCTATGTAGTAAGACCTCATCCCAAAAACCAAACCAAACCAAAACCAAAACAACCCCCCCCCAAAAAAAACCCTATTCTCACTGGATGATAAATTACTGTGTCTGAGAGTCTCAAAGCCAAAATCCACTGATTTTTAAAACAAAGGCAAGCTAGATCAACAGAAGAAAAATTTTAATTTCCTCCATTGATAATATTTGCAAAAATAAGTGTTTCCAATAAAATTCAATTTTAAAGATCTGTAGAAATACATCTTCATATGTGAAAAGCTAGTTAGCACAAAACCAAGTTTTTAGTTGCTAATAGCACTCTAATCTTCTGTCTTTTTACTCTCTGGCTTCAAATGCGTGTGCAGGAACTCACTAATGAATGCAGCTCCATTGCACTGTGTTCAATCAACTTCACTTAGTTGAACTGACTGATGCTCTCTCTATAGTGCTCTTAAATAGCTTCCTTTTCCTGTGCTGTTCTCATGAGAGTTGAGTGTGCCCTATCTCTGACTCATTTTGTCAAATCTTTCTCTGATTTGTCACTTTGTCTGACCCTCAATTAGATGTCATTTTCAAACATATCTGCTTCTTTCTACAAACTAGTTTTAACTTAAAGGTATGTACTGAGGACATGTCTCTATTCCAGCCAGAGGAATTAAAGATGTATGGCATATCTGCATTCCATCTGAATCACACAGACCTAGCTCTTTGTATATAATCCCTTGCCAGAGAAGCCATGTTGCTGAATTAAAATTCCTCTGTATCTAGTAGCAAATCAGAGGAGCATAAGTGGCCTTGTTTCCTGCTTGTCCATCAAAAGGGGTCGAGTGTAGCGAATCTGAAGTTTAGTGTTGGTTTTGACTTCATGTCCTGCTCATTTCTAACTACCCCTTATCCAGACTGTTGGGTCTTGTAGAGACTCCAAAAGTTGTAAGATGTAATTCTTTTGGGTTAATGAGATATTTCACTAGAATGGGTGCTTGTTGCTGAGTCTCCCAATCTGAGTTTGGTCCTGGGAACTTATGGGGTGGATGGAGAGAATTGACTTCTGAAAGTTGTTTTTACCTTTGTGACATGGCACATGCACATGTATACACACATGTATACCCCCTCACTGAATAAAATGTAGTTTAAACAAATGAAAACACATTTACAAAGCCATATCTCTATTATTTGAAAACTATATATAAAAACAAAATATTTTCAGGTATATGGATACACAACATGAATAGGACAGAATAGGACAATTCTAAATCAATAATTGTTTCATAAGACACACATCAGATTTTTGAACAGAATTGAACAGAAGAACAGAGTCTGGTGGGAACTGCCCGACGTGGTCAATACTCAAATTGTAGAGGATATGCCCTTCTCTTGAGGCTAGCAAATGCATGTGAGAACCATGTTTTAATGATACCAGACAGATATTCTGGAAATGTTGTGGCTGTACTTTTCTTCTTCTTAAAGTAGGACTGACATTTGCCTGTGTTTGCTGCTTCCTTTTGTCACTTACTAGGAGTTAGGGGAAGGGTGTGGTAGGGCAGCAGACAGAACAATGTGCTGCAATAGGAAATGTAATGGAACCAAAAAAAAAAAAAAAAAGAAGAAGAAAAAGAAAAAAGAAAAAATGAAAAAAGAAAAAAAGGAGCTTTCCTCAGAGAAATGCAGACTACATCACTCAGCACTAGTGTGGAGAAAGAAGGGGTGGCAGAGAGGTCACAGAAGCTGGAAGCAGAGGACATGAGAGCAGATGTGAGCAGAGTTGTGGGTAGGCATATGGTCTTGGATAAATCCCCATGAAAGTCCTCTGAGTGATCTAGTTCACTCAGCCCTAAGACAAGGATGACAATTCTCTAAACAGCAGCCAGTTTTCACAGAGCTTGTTACAGTAAGTTAAACAGTATGAGCAAGAACGGTTGTTTATTTCAATAAAAATAGAGTGCTCAAATGATTTGGAGACCTGCTCATCACTGCTATTCATGATTCTGAAGTAGATATAGCAGCTTAAAGTCATGCAAGCCAGCCCATCTCCTAATATCGTCTTTTGCCTCTGAAAGCTTTCTGCCTGCTCACTGTTATTCTAGCAAACTGTAGAAGCAGTGTCATGCTCAGTCAGGAAAGTGACCATGGGCACACTGGGAAAGTGTGGCATGCAAACACAGTGTGAGTGAGTGTGGTGTGCTCAGCCTGCTTCTCGGTGCTCATCATGTGGCTCCCTGCCCTTCGTGTTGGTCCTGTCAGCACTTTCTCACAGTAGTATGTGGTTATGTGATTATCCTGGCTGACAGCCATGTGAGGCGTGTGATGTGATAGAGCTGTTGCATGCTTTCTCACATCCCAGAAGGCTGAGCCATTCAGTGTGGGTTGTGTTCAGGCAGAACTAGTTAAAGGCAAAAGTGGTAGAGTAAAAAAGTCCCCATTTAACAATTTGAAATTCCTGAAATGCTTTGATAAAAATGAGAAGTCATCAAGGTGTATGGCTGCTGATTATGGTAAATACTGAAACCAGAAGCTATTGTTTTCTCTTTGCTCAGCTTTGACGATGTCTAGTCCCCCCTCCTGCCCCATAATATGATAGTTAATAAGTTCAATTTGTTAGTACAAGATGTAGCCAGTGTAATAATAGGATGTGGGCATTGAACATTGCTAAGTATCTTACTGCTAAGTTTCTGAGAGAGGAGGAGAAGACAGGGAAACAGATATCTTAGAAAGTTATTGAGAGAACTGAGAGTGGTGGCATATGCCTTGAATCCCAGCACTCTGATGGCAAAAGCAGGCAAATCTCAGAGTTCTAACACAGCTAGGGAGTTTCAAAACAGTCAGGGCAACATAAGAAGCCATGTCTTGAAAACCAAAACCAAAACCAAAACCAAACAAAAGTTATTGAGAACCTACAGTTTACTTTAGCACTATGTAAAGTGAAAAGAAATGTACTTAAGGATGTTTAGGACATTGATAAATTATACAGACAATGGCAACACTGGTCCCATGATGATAATATGTATATAGAAAATATGTAGAAAACTATCAGTGAATTCCAAGATGCTCAGTGACAACAGAACATAAGTGTATTACACCATAATACCATATATGTTGCAAATAGCTAGATTGACTTTCTCTCAAATACCACACACTACATTCATAAAGGAACATCAGACCACAATGTGTTGACATGGTAGACCTCAAAAATGTTTCTTCCTTTTTTTCTCTCCCTTCATTATACTGAGAGTTAGAATTTATTTATTTAAAAGGGTAAACTTTCCATTATGATGATGATGATGATGATGATGACAGTGGTGGAGACTGATGATGTTTATATGGTGTGCGGTTGGAAAAACATGGAGATCAGAGGACAAGTTGGTTCCTTTTTTCCATGGTGGGATCTGGGAATAAAACTCAGGTCACTAATCTCATTTCTATTGTGTTGATAAAACACCATGACAAAGGCCAGAAATAAGTTTATTTTAGCTTACAGTTCCAGATTACAGGTCATCATTGTAAGGAAGTTAAGACAGAAACTTCAAGTATCTGGTCATATTATACCCTCAGTCAATGGTAGAGAGAAATGAGTCCACATAGGCTCAGGAATCAGATAGCTTTTTCTATTCTCATACAGTCCAAGGCCCCAAATCAGGGAATAGTAGTATTGTCCACATTAGGTTGGGACTTCCCACAAAATTAACTTAATTAATACAATCTCCCATAGACATGCCCACAGGTCATGCCAATAAAATCAAGTCCCTTGTTGAGACTCAGATGATTCTAGTTACTGACAAGTTGACAGTTAAGTTAACCATCATGTTCTTACCTGCTGAGCCATTTCAGTATCCTTAGAATAAAACTAAGAAGTTAGGGAACAAATCTAGGGATATCCAATCTGAAATGCTTCCAACTATAGAAGTAAACATTTATATGTTTAATGTATATATACATACACACATATATACATATATATTTACATTAAATGTATTATATATATATATATATATATATATATATGTAAAACAAAACAGGAGTGCAATTGGCTCTAGTTTTAGGACATTATGTGTGTTGTGGCAAATCATGGTGGTCAGCATCAAATACCTTGGAAGAGGGAACCTCAGTTGAAGAATCGCCTCTCTTACACTGGTGAGTGAGCATGACTATGGGACATCTTCTTGACTGTTAATTGATAGATGGGGGCCTAGTCCACTGTGGGTGGTGCCAACCCTGGGCAAGTAGTCCTGGGTTATATAAGAAAGAACATAATCTTGGATGGAAGCTACACAGCAGTGTTCTCCTGTAGTCTCCTATTTCCAGGTTCCTACCTAAAAGCCTTTTTCCTGGCTTTTCTGGGTCATGGATTGTAGTCAATTAGCAAAAAATACCCTTTCCACCATAAGCTGCGCTCAGTCATAGTGTTCATTGCAGGAACCCATAGCAAGTAGGATAATTATGTGAATAATTAATTTTTTGTTTTGTTTTGTTTGTTTAGGGACAGGGTTTCTCTGTGTAGCCCTGGCTATCCTGGGACTTGCTTTGTGGACCAGGCTGGCCTTGAACTCATAGAAATTATGCCTGCCTCTGCCTCCGCAGTACTGGCATAAAATGTGTACTATGCATGATTAAGTCTTTAAAAAAATAAAACCTCAAACTTTTATTCATGTAGGACAGGGAAGCAGGTAGACTAAGTGCAGATCTTCACTTCCTCTTCTCCAAATCCAGTCCCTAGTTCTATTTAACTTTGGCAAGTGGTAGCTATCACAAAAAGTATCCATTTCTTTTAGATTTTCCAAAGTAGTGCAGTACAGGTTTTTAAAGTATGTTCTTATAATTCTCTGAAT
The DNA here is from genome assembly GCF_978045245.1 of Mus caroli. NCBI lineage: Eukaryota > Metazoa > Chordata > Mammalia > Rodentia > Muridae > Mus > Mus caroli. Next base: position 138,422,244 of record NW_028227261.1, on the reverse strand, counting down.
TTTCTTGGTGTCTGTAATTTTCATTTCTGATTTTATTAGTTTTGAGATTATTTTTCTTTAATTAATTAAATTATTTACATAAAATGATGTCCCCTTGTTTCCCCCTCACAGGGACTCTCCCACATCCCTATCCCTTTCTCCTCTGAGAGGGTACCCCCCTCCCCCAATATTCCTCTACTCTTCAAGTCTCTACAAGGGTAGGCACAATCTTGGATATTCTTTCTCCACCTTTTAATTAATTTGGAAAAGAGTCTGTTGATCTTAATTGATTTTCTCAAAGAACCAACTCTTTGTTTCACTGATTTGTTTCATTGTTCTCTTGTTTCTATTTATTGATTTCAGCTTTGAATATGATCATTCATTGCCATCTATTCTTTTTGGATATGTTTGCTTCTCTTTCTTTGTTCAGATTCCTTGAGTTTGTAAGCTTTCTGATGTCTTTGTTGTTGAAATCCAGTGTTAATTAGTGAGGGTCTGATCTGATAGAATCAGGGGAGTTATTTTAATTTTGTTGTATCTGTTGTGATTTGCTTTGTGATCAGTTTTGGAGAAAGTTGCAGGAGGTCCAGAGAAATATATTCTTTTGAGTTTATTTTAGCCTGTCCTCTGAAACCTATGCCATGGTAGTACATTATGATGGAGCATGTAACAGAGGAAGCTACACCTTTCATAGTGTCATGAAGAAGACAGAAAGGAACTGGGTATCCAATGTTTCTTTCAAGGGTATATTTCCCACTCTATTGGAATTCCTTCCATAGTCCCACCTCTTAAAAGATCCATCATATCCTACTACTATATGTTAGGAACCAAGCCCTCAACAAACAGACCTTTGGGAAGCACCTATCCAAACTGTGGTAGTATGTCAAATCCATTGTATTCACACGTTTGATCTTTATGAGACTCTCATCAACCCAGCACAAAAAAGGATGAATTTTTTCTCTTATGAAAATTCTCTGTAGAAAGTCTCAGAAGGATGTTTCAAACTTAACATCCCAACAGTGTTATTTTTCAGGAGAGGGGGGCCTTTCTAGGATGATGTCATAAACCACATTAGTTAGTCACTCCATGACAGACACATTGGGAATAACCAAAGAAATGGTCAAGGTACATTCCTAAGAATAAAAAGCAATGTGAGGGATCTTGCACTGTTGGAAAATTTGATAATTAATAGTAATACAACCAAATGAAGAATCTCTTGTGGGCAAAAGGGAGATTTTCCCCTAGAGTTGAGAAAAGCTTTGCCAGAGTTTCTTTTTCTTTCTTTTATCCCTTCAATTTTTTCTACTCCATTAAGAAATAGTCATCCTGAAATATAAATAATTGGCATGGTCTTTGTTTTTAAAAAGTCAACTATATTCAGTTTTATCAGATGGCATAGTTATAGCTACAGAGAGTTGAGAAGTTTCCTGTTATAAAAAAGGTGTCCCCTTATTCTTGCTGGGCAATGAACAAAATCCTGAAATAAATGCAGTGTTGTAGGCAGGATTATGATCTGTGATCTGCGCCCTTTTGTTAGGTTTTTGAACATGAATTTCTTAAGTTATGTTGAAAATGTTGAATTGTAGTACTTATGGTTGTGGATGGTTAATAGTTGCTGACTTTAATATAAAGAGATATCCCCTGAGTCCTCTAACAAAGAGGCAGGAGAGATGGGAAGTGTGACATGCATTCTGTCTGATTTTATTGGCCTTAAACTTGGAAGTAGGGCATATGAAGCCAATGAGTGTAGTCAGCCCATGGAACTTGCTGGCTGCAATGCATAAAAAGACCTTGGTCTTATGACTTTAAGGAATGAATTATGAAACTGCAAAAATGAGCAAGCAGGCTCAAATTCTCCTTCACACCTGCAAAGGAATACAGCCCAGTTACAACTGCATTTTTTCCCTGTGAGATGTCTGTTTTACTTCTAGCCTATAAAAACAGGAGGTAACAAATTTGTGCTGTTTTAAGCTGCTAAGGATTGGTAATTCTCTAGGGGGAAGAAAAAGGAAAATAACAGCATTCACAAAATCTAGCGTTTGCTCACCTAGTCTAGGCTCCCAAGGACATCAGTTCTTCCCCGGAATCTTGAAGATACAGAGTCATCTGCTGGTCCTTGTCTTCCCAGACTTGGTTCAGCAAGTACTGAGAAGAGACTGTGTGACATTGTGGCTTTGGGCTCTGGAGCAGAAAGAAGTACTTTAGCTTATAGCTTCAAGGAAGCTTGAGACAAATGCATTTGAGAGTCACAGAAGGAAACCCTGCTCCAAGGGAGCAGGAAGAGCAGTTCCAGTGTTTCCAAGGTGTGGAGTCAGGAAAGGTTTGCTGAAATTAGTGCATGAAGGAATAACTTAAGGATAGTGTAGCCAAGTAGCTAAGTTAGGGTTTCTATTGCTGTGAAGAGACATCACGACCACAGAAACTCTTACAAAGGACAACATTTAATTGGGCCTGGCTTACAGTTTCACAGGTTTTGTCTATTACAGTCATGGTAGGAAGCATGGCAGGACACAGGCAGATATGGTGCTGGAGGAGCTAAGAGTTCTACATCTTCATCTGAAGGCACCCAGGAGGAGACTGGATTTCTTTTTCACACTGGGCATAGCTTGAGCATTTAAAAACTCAGAAACCCACTCCACAGCGACAAACTTCCTCTAATAAAGCTGTAACTGCTCCAATAAGCCCACATCTCCTGATGTTGCCATTTCATATGGGCCTAGCATTCATACTCATGAGTCTATGGGGGCCAAACCTATTCAAACTATCATAAAAAATTAACCATGTGAAGTGAGTGGGGAATGGATGAGGAGACCAGTGGCTACAGTATGTGCAAATGCCTGGCATGTTGTCAGCCTCTGCTTGCTCACACTCACCTGTCTTTCAGTTTTTAAGAATCCAATGAACATACTAGAAAATACCTTTTATAAAACAAACAAACAAACAAACAAACAAACAAACAAACCTATATTCAATTCTAGTTTCTACTCACTACTCTAGCTTCAGTGCTTAGCCCCTGATCCTGATTCACTTTCTTGTTGATCTTTTAAACATTTGATGCTCAGCCCCCTTTAAGCTCTTATTCCATTTTCAGACTTCCTCCCTCACTCTTTCAGCTGATATGCTCTCTCTGTTCACTGAGTAAATCCATAAGGGTCAGTCACAGAAGTAGGTAACTAACCATTTTCACGATCAAAGTAATTTCATCTTCCCCTAATCCTTCTGAAACCCATCTTTGTGCTTTGGTTTTGTTTGTATCATGGATCACCATCTGATGGTATTCTACTCTTTTAAATCCATCTGCCCATTTCTTATTTTGTTTTTCGTTATTGTCTTCTTACACTAGATCTTGAGCCCCCTGGAGATAGCAAACTTCAATGTTTTCATTGCATTTCTACTTTAGAATATTTCCTGATCCATGTTAGGCTTTACTAGCAATTTCTAGAATGAATCAGTTTAAGATTTATCATTACATTCCCTGTAGGGTAAAGGGTACATCTGGAGCAAGTCAAGAAATATAACAACGTAGATAATGCTTCTTAAGGCAGTTATATATGGTTTACTCATTTTCTTATTAGAATGTACAGGATGTCAGTAAAGCTAAATATATCTAACTCTTTCTTCCTCTGCAACCCCATGTGAAATTTCTACAGTTGTTTTTAGTGAAAAAAGCTGTAATTTCTTCGAAATTACAGCAAGCTAGGCTGTGGTAGTTATAGAGTATTTCATGACTGATGGAAAGAGTTTCCTATTAAGAGTTACTACATAATACACAAGGCATATGTAGTTACTTTCTGATGGAGTAGCAATGGCCATGCAAGATTGTTAACCACAGGCAAACAAACAAACAAACAAACAACAACAACAACAACAAAGCTAGGAATGGTTTACTTTTATTTGCCAGTGAGGTTTCATAGAAACCAAAATATTCTAAGGTATTTGCCATTGTCTTTGGTTGGCATCCAGAACTTGATGGTTAGACCCTATTGTTGAAGATATCATATACTTGAATCATAGAACACGAAGAAATTACCTGTTATTCTCCTGGACACTTCATCCCTATCAGCCAGCTTTCATAGTGCTGCACCACACAACCAGAGGAGACACAGAATCAACAATCTTACTCAGCTGGAAATTCAGAAGACTAAAATGACTGACTGTGCTGACAAGATATGTCTGTTGCAGCAATTGTGACATGAACATTGTGGGCTAGTCATTTTGTGGTTTAAGGTCCATTCCATGGTATGGAACCCACACAGGGCACAATTATCATGGCTAAGAACCTGTAGATCGATTGGTCAGAGGCCCTGGGGGAGAACTCCCTACTAATACTCTATCAAATAGAGTCCTAAAGGCTTATTGCCATGCACATAGATCACGTTTTCTCAAACCTCATTCAAGAAACTTTTTTTTGTAGTAGGCTATGGCTAACAGAGGCTCATAATTGACCAAGGTGCACAGACTAAGAGAAACAGGGACTTAAATGGGACATATCGATCATATCCCATCTTCTGAGTCTCAGGGATTATTCAGAAGAGGGAGAAAGAAAGATTGTTAATGCCAGAAGGAATAGAGAGCTAAAAGAAAATCATTATCTCGTTGTCTGGACCCAGCAGGGCAATTGCACATATGAACTCACTGTACTTGTGGAAGTGCAGGATCTGTGCAAAGTCAAGACAGAAAAATCCTAGCATAGAGCATGAATGGTAGACAGGAAGTTACACTACTAGGTGAGAAGCTGTTGATAATTGTGGGGCTGTGGGTGAAGAGGAAGAGGGGGAAGGGAGAGAGCTTATGTCTGACCAGAGTTCCTGTGCTTTGGGCAGGCAAACACGGGAGGACTGCCTGACACTTTCCCAGGTGGGCATCTGGCTGTGTGAAGCCATTGACCCCACACGGCAGGGGTTAGACAAGGGGCAGCCCTCAGTACCAGGTTCTCAGTCTCTGGCATCCCACGCTGGATAAGGCAGAGGAGCTGAGAACAGAATAGGGGCCCCAGGGTGACACTCTTGGCCCGGAGATACTGGAAGAGGGCAGAGGGAGAGAGGTTCCCACAAAGGCGAGAGTCCTTATTCCAGGTCTTAATGAACAGAGACAGTCTATGGTTTTAGAGCTTTTTTGTAGAAAGGCAGGGATAAAGAGAAAAGGTAGAAAGAGAGAGAGAGAGAGAGACTGGCCATGGCCGAGGGGAGAGAAGGGGGAAAAGAAAATAGAGAGAGAAGAAAGCTTAAAGATAGAGGTAAAAGCTGAGAGAGAGAGAGAGAGAGAGAGAGAGAGAGAGAGAGAGAGGAGGGAGTAAGGAAAGTAAAAGCTTAAGAGAGCAAGGGGCCAAACAGCCCCTCTTATAGTGGGATTGTTATCTTGCTGTTGCTAGGTAACTGGGAGGAGTCTAGCCTAAAGGTCAGAAGCTTGGGACATTGTGTACCTGACTAAAAGCCATGAGCCTCTCCTGTGAGGGCTGTGGGGGTGGTAACTTCGACAGGAGCCAGGGGTCCAGGAGACATGAGAGAATGCATTCTGTCCCATGTAGGTGAAAATTACCACCACTGAGTTTCTCTGGGATTCACAACCTCAGCTCGACTGGAGACCAGGCCGACTGTACATAGCCCATTGCCCCACAGATAATCATCTACTTCTTAGAGAGATCCTATCAGTTTTCCTTAAGGATGGGGTGCCTGGTACTCTAGACGCTAGCCACAGGCCCAATGGCATGTTGGCAACATTATTTGGATTCAGTGAGCTTACACAAAATAAAGACATGAAGTTTGGTGGTGTGGAATAGGAACTGAATCTTGAAGGAGTTAGGAAAGGGTATATGTGAATCAAATCAATATAAGTATAGAAAATTCTCAAAGAATTAATAGAAATGAAAATATATTCCTTACAATTCATTTTTGTTGCATTTCTTCTACACTAACACATTACAAAAATCTATTTTTGTTTTTAAAGTTCAAGGAATATTTAAAGAAGCATTTTTGCACATTTTTCATGGGTACAAATATAGTTACAGCAAAATGCATATTTCCCTAGATGTGGACATATGAAAATTATTCTTTGAGTTTCTGGAAGCAGTCTGCATTTATCATGGTTAAAAAGGATTTTCATTGAAACCAGACATTCTCTATAAATTGCCACTACAAGCTCACTGGATGGAAAGGTGACAACAGGAAATTGAAGCAGGGGTTGGAGTAGGGTACATAAAAGCCCCCAAAACTTGGATATGGTACAGAAAATGGTGTAGTTCTTATCCCATTTTATTAAGATAAAAACTAAGGTTTAACATCCTAGAAAAGTATAATTTCCCCTGTGACAATTTAGGGCATGATATTATTCAGTTTATCTTAAAAAGTCACATCAAAATATAATGTCAAGAAATGAAATATCATTTCTGATTACCAAAATACAGAAAAATAAATCAATATTTTACCCAATGCATTTATCTCTTTGGTGAACATCCAGAGCTCCTGACCATATAAGTCACACTCACATTAGCAGAGATGGGGCAGAGAGTGCATTGAATCGAAAGTTTGTTCATCTATAGGATCGTACTCCTAAAGAATTAATCCATTCCTGGCATGGGGTTCTAATTTGTTAGCCTGTGGTATCTCTTAGGAGTATTACCTCTTTGTTATAAGGTAACTCCATTTATACACATTTTAATATATGTGTATGTACTCATTTTAAGAAGCCTTTATGATAGTCTGTATTCATAGAACTTTTTCTTCTGTCTCTGTCTCTGTCTCTGTCCCTTCCCTTGCACCCCCCTCCACAAGACAAAGTTCTCTGTGTAGCACCAGTTGTACTGTAAGTTGCTCTGTAGACCTGACTGGCCTCAAACTCAGAGATCTGTCTGTCTCTGCCTTCTAAATGCTAGGGCTAAAGGCATGTGCCACTATTGTCTGGATCCATAAGACATTTTTCAGACGGTGTTCAGTGTTACTTATCAATGCACATATTCCCTCCTCCATTGTTACTTCCCACCCCATTTAACCCTTCCTTCTTCCATTATTTCCCTTTAACCCTTCATGACTTATTGTTATGCCAATAGTAGTGCTTCTCTCAAACCTCATCAGAAAGTCCTTACAGTAGAAGGTGTTTAACAGAGACTCATATCTGGACAATGTGCAAAGAATAAGAGACCACAAAGTGCTTAGCTCTAAATGGAACACCTATACCGAATTCCTTCTCCCAAGGATCAGAGATCACTGTGGAAGAGGGAGGTAGAAAGACTTCAAAATTCAGAGATAACGGATGATTAAAAGGAAATGATTGCCTGGATACAACAAGGAGGCTGTGTTTTTGCATTTACATTGGTTGTTATAGCATTCAATAGATCTATGTAAGCTTAAGCAGGCAAAATCAGACCACAGAGAGGAAGTGTGAGCACAGAGTCATAGCCGTAGATAAGAGCTATTGGTAGATGATAGCAGCTGGGTGACGGAGTCAGTTTTCTTTAGAGTATGGCCCCTGGTAGGTTGCTCATGCTGGCCACTGACCCAACAGTACATGGGCAACACAAATTCAACTCAGTGGGCTTAAAAAAAAATGAGGACATAATGTTGGGTGAGTAGAATAGGAGAATTTGATCTGGGAAAATTTTGGAGGAAGGTGAATATAATTAAAATACACTATGAATTACTCTCAAATAAATAAAAATATAGTCTGGAATCTCCATTTAGGGAGAAGAGGTTGGGAGAGTTTGGTTGTAGTTTGTGTTAGATATTAAAAAAAAGGAGGCATGATTTTGAAAAATATGTATTATATTGTGTGTGTATGTCTCTTCATGTGTGTGTGTGTATGTGTGTGTGTGTGCTTGCACATGCATGTGTGCGTGTGCTCACATATGCATGTGTGTGTGCGCGTGCGTGCGTGTGTGTGTCTGTGCACACAGATGACACAATGGCACGTGAAAATGAAAATATAATTTTCAGAATTGATTATCTCATCCATATTGTTGAGGCAGAATGCTCCCTTTTGTTTCTGCTGCACTAAATATTCAGTTATAGCTGTGCTTTGAGTTTCTTTATGATTGTCCTTTCTCCACTTTCCATCTCACAGGACAAGATCTGGGAATATAGTTGCAAGCCACCCTCTGTCTTTTGACATAGAATTCAGGAACAGAGTTCAGGTTGCCAGTCTTGCATGGCAAGTGTTTTACCTCACTGAGCCGGCTCAGCAGCCAGAGAGTTAAGATCTTTCAGACAGAAAACGGTTGAGGTGATGAAGGATCTTTTTATTTTTTTCCCCAGTGCAAAGAAAACTGTAGTAATTTCCTCAGAAGTCTGCAGACTTTTCTTCTTTTGGGAGCTTTTTGCTCAGGCTTAGTCTTTCTACCTGGACTTGACTTTTGATCAGAAAGTCAAGTGTTGGTGTTGGGAGTGTTGGTGGCAGTGGCGAGAAGGTATATAATAAGAGAGAAGGGACGATCTCCTGGCTCTTCTCTGCCTTGACTTTTGAATAGTCACCAATTTCTACTGTATCTTAGTACACTTTATAAAAATTGCTCTCTCTGTCTGCCTCCCTGATCCATTTTCATGATATTATGTAATATTTACATGGCATCTGTAGACTGATGGCTTAGACTTACTTCCCTGGCTCAGCCTCATCTGCTCACACCTTGTGCTGCACAGTTTGGACTTCTCACTGCAGGTTCATGCTCAGCACTCCCCAAACACAACACTTGATGTTTTTACCTCCCATCCGGTTAGTCCCACTTTTTTTTCTATCTGAAAAACCAGTAGTATTATTCACCCACGTTTTACTGCTAAAACCTTAGGGCTCATTTTAAAAATTTTTTTTATTAGATATTTTCTTCATTTACACTTCAAATGCTATCCCAAAAGTTCCCTATACCCTCCCCTCCCGCCTTGCTCCCCTACCCACTCACTCCCACTTCTTGGCCCTAGTGTTTTCTAGTACTGGGTCATATAAAGTTTGCAAGACCAAGAGGCCTCTCTTCCCAATGATGGCTGACTAGGCCATCTTCTGCTACATATGCAGCTAGAGACATGAGCTCTGAGGGTACTGATTAGTTCATATTGATGTTCCACCTATAGGATTGCAGACCCCTTCAGCTCCTTGGGTACTTTTTATGGCTCCTCCATTGGGGGCCGCAGGTTCCATCCACTGTGAGCATCCACTTCTGTATTTGCCAGGCACTGGCATAGCCTCACAAGAGACAGCTATATCAGGGTCCTTTCAGCAAAATCTTGTTGGCATATGCACTAGTGTCTGTGTTTAGTGGCTGATTAAGGGATGGACCCCTGGTGGGGCAGTCTCTGGATGGTCCATCCTTTCGACTTAGCTCCAAACTTTGTCTCTATAACTCCTTCCATGGGTATTTTATTCCCTATTCTAGGGAGGAATGAAGTATCCAAGCATTGGTCTTCCTTCTTCTTGATTTTCTTGTGTTTTGGAAATTGTATCTTGGGTATTCTAGGTTTCTGGGCTAATATCCACTTATCAGTGAGTGCATATCAAGTGACTTCTTTTGTGATTGGGTTACCTCACTCAGGATGATATCCTCTAGATACATCCATTTGCTTAGGGCTCATATTAGCAGCTTCTTTTTTCTCACTATATATTTTCATAGCCAATACATTGGCAAAACTTGTGCTGTTAGGTCTCCAAAATGTACTTGAACTCTGCCAGTTGCCATCTCCACTATCAAGAAGTTCCTCAGTCAGCACAGATTCCCACCTGAACCTCCACACTAGATGGCACAGCCAACCATTTTCTTCAGTTTCCCTCTGGCAGCCTATATGCATGCATAGCAGCTCTTGTGATGTTTCCCAAATCCCCATACCATGCCTTGTCTAGAAGCCCTCCACACAGTTCCTTTTCTCATGGGGATTATGTAAGAGACCGTTTCCTCTTCTGTAAGCCTCATTGTCTTTCTCTCCTACCTCCTCTTATTTTCCTTCTATTCCACTTACATTCATTCTCCAAATAGTTTGAGACAGAGTCCCATTTTATAGACAGACAGGCCTTGAACTCAGAGAAGAGCTTTCTTCTGTTTCCTGAGTGCTGAGATCCCACTGGCCTCCATTTTCAGTTATTATCATTCGTTCAAACCTTTTAAAATCCAAGGTTATATTTATTCTCTCAGGATAATGAACAGGTCATATAGTATGAACGTTGTGTCTCACTTAGGGTTCAGTTCCTGTGACTTGCCTTTATGAGGTCTTCCCCAATTACTGTTTAATGTAAATCTCTCAATTAGTCACAACACCATCTCTGCCCCATTGGCCATCAGTGATCTAATAATAAGTTATAATTATTTTATGTGTTAACTGTGGGCACTATTTACCTCACTATAATGGGAAGTTCCTAAAGACAGAGGTGCCTTTCCTGATTCCCACTGAAACACAAGGCTCAGTAATAAATAAGAGGTGCCCAGGCAGTTAAAATGCCAATAACAACTTCACTTTATACAAAAGAATAAGTTATAGAACTCATTTTTCAGCACAGTAATTTTGTTGACTTTTCCAACACCTGCACATTCTCTCCATGCTGTGCTTATTCAAGCAATATATACCCATTGCTTTATTTCAGAAATAAGTGCCCTATACAATTTTTTTTCACAAACGGAAACATTTTAATTAGCACCAGAGGCTCATGAATTATACTAATTTGAATTGAAAATACAGACTACTCTTATATCCTGTGTAAAAGTGTATCTTGCTCGAGGCAGTACCGTGGCTGATAAAGCTTGATGGGAAAGGTGCTTGCATAGAGTGTATGAAGATCTGAGTTTCAACATTTAAAAGAAAGCAGACCTATGTCTATGGCTCTGACTGTGACATTGACTCCAGGGCAGCTTAAATGTTCTCTTTTATGGCTAAATGACATATTTGTTTATTACAAAACAATTTTTATTTATTGTAGAAAAATTTAAGGTAGCTTAAAATGTTAAAATAAAATCATCAATATCCCAACACCTATAGATCATTATTTCATATAATCTATATATAAAACATTCATAATCTAATTTTTACTAATTATAGTAATAAAACAGATATTCTACTCACATTTTAATGACACTAAGCAATTCTATAATTCATGTTGGTGTTGAATACATGTTCTGTTGTTGTCTTGCCATAACTTACTTAACAATGGTCAAGAAATGTCATAGATACACAATTTGTGGAAAATGCTCTACTAAGCTTTAAATTTTAAATATTTGTAAATCATTTTATTTTTTAATCATGCGTGTGTTTGTTTCTGTATATGCATGGAGGGTATAGGTACCCACAGAGGACAAAAAAGAGTGACAGCTTTCCTGGAGCTCCAGTTACAGGCAGTTGTGAGTCTCTCAATGAGGTGCTGAAAACCAAACTCCATTGCTTTGCAAGAGCAAGAAGCTTTCCTAACTGCTGAGTGGCCTCTCCAGTACCTCTGCCAGCTTTTAAAATGTTACTGTAAGTGAGAACTACTTGTTCTAAAGGACTTATGGTTATAGATCAATAGACAGCAACAGTAAGGTAAAGAGTCCAAATTGTAACTGGGCAGATTTATTAGGTTTTATTGGTACTGCGAAGTCAGTAACTTAATACGTAACTTGTCTCCTTTTGGAGGTAGAAAGTACCACATTCATTTCTCTGGGCTAATTAATGTTAAGGTGTTTGCCTCACTGGCTCCTTTCCCCACGTTTGAAGGGAAATCAATTTCTCTCTTTCAACCTCTAGAGCTGCATTCCTTGACTCTTGGCTCCTTCTTGCATCTTAAATGTTAGCAGTGTAACATCTCCAAGTATCTCTGATACATGTTCCTCTCCTCTGTAATACCATCTCCCTCTCCGTCCTGCTATAGTCATTTGTGATTCCATTTACTATCTATTCCTGAGGTCCAGAATCAGCTCTCTGTCTCAAGATTCTTCACTTGAATCACGTTTGTAAAACATATGGAGGCCTTTACAGGGCCCCAGGGTTAGGCTGAGATGCTTTCATTTCTGAGTAAACTCCATCCATAGAGACTGACAGGCCAGCAAGGCTGGTTCAATGGTAGTCTTAGAAGGTGAGATCTTTCAGATTCAACTTGAAAGAGAAAGAGAACATTAAGGTAGTAGAACTCCCAGAAATCTGAGGTCCAGAGGACAGCAGATAACCTGAGTGAAGCAGATAAAATAGAAGCATTTGCAGAAGTGAGAAGAAGACCAGGAAAGCAGAAGCCAGAATTTGGAGGTCTTTGGTCTTTGTGTTCTGGGGGAAAGACCATGACAGAGTGGCAACAAAGGGAGAGATAGACATCAATGTTGTCCCTGGATCTAGTGTCTAAATTGTATTAGGGAAACATGCCTATTTTTTTGAACTACCAGGAAATATTACATTATAAAAATACATAGACTAAGATAGATATGGTTCACATCTACCTTTATGGAATGTATTTAATGAGAATAAGGCTAATAGACAATAAATGATAAAACCAAATATTTATACTTGGAGGTATAGTACTGAAGGAACACATAGAGTGATGTGAAAGAGTAACTGGAAAATACTCAGCTGTTGCCCAGGGACCTCCTTTCAGAGGACACAGGACTGAGTTGAGAACCAAAGAGCAAGAAGCCAGGAAAAGATGACCATAAGGATCCATTTATGAAAGGAAGAGAGATGCTGTCAGCAAGCCTCAGAGGAACAAGGAAGGATGTGATTTGGCCTGAGCTTGAAGAGATCAGCACACTCAGATTTCACAGACAATGAGAAGCCACTAAACTGTATTACTCTAGCAGATAGATTCCTTGGATGGATTTACTTTTGAAATGCCAGGTAGTTGGTAAAGTGATAGAGAAGTGCAGCGGGGGCGAAAGGGTTGCAGAATGAAGATGTGCTTTGGAGATAGAAGGCACAGCACCGGGGAATTTATGGATATGAATGATGGGGGTTTTAAAGTAGTCTAAAGCAAAAGCAGAGGGTCAGAAGAGTCAAACTTGTCTGTAAGTGATGATACGATTAACTGGGAAGTTAAACAGGAGAAGCAAGCTGTTTTGGATGTATGTGATAGCGAGGGACATCAAGGTCAGCTTTAGAATGTGGAGTTTCTTGTGGAGCAGTCACATGGGCAGGTCTAGAGGGAAGTGAATCTGGAGTTCAAGATAAAAGGCTGACTTTGGGAGCCATGGGTGTCTGGGTAGTTAGTTATTAGGACCTTTAAGGGGGATGAGATTGGTCAGGGAAATAGTGTAGAACACCAAAAACAGGAAGTTCCATACTGAACTTGAACTAGGAAGAATACCTAAAGCCCTTGACCAGGGGAGGAAGGACTACACTGTAGCAGGAAAGTGCAGAGGGTGGTGGTGCCCTCCATCCCTGTGAAACCACTAGCTAAAGGAGGGAGTGTTCAGCCACATCACATGAGAGCTGGTTTGGAAAGCTTCCTAGCTTTAGGAACAAAGAAGATGTGTTAGTCATTGAGAGCAAGAGCAGTTTCAGGGGAGTGGCTCAGAAAGATGGCAGATTAAATGGTTGAGGACTGAATGAGGGAGGGACTAACTAGGGTGATGTGAAAATGAGACCTTTTACAGATAGCATCCCCACGAGGTCTGGCCACAGTTCATAGAGGTACTGGTAAGACAACTAAGTAAGTTGATATGGACCCATGCAAGAGAATTTGCTCAAATTCACTGAAATTTAAAATGTTCTTAGTCTTGGACCCAAGACATTTGATTCCTAGATATGTTCCCTAATAATTTAAGCTTTCTAAAGAATATTCATATGTTTATTAGTCTGAGCTTATAAAGATAACTTTTATTTCTAACAATTTCATATATGCACACTGACCTTCCTTGCCTATTGATCTTTTCACCTTTCTACTACCTCTATTCACCTTCCCTCATCTTCACAGAACTCTTTCTCATGTTTACGTCTGTTTATTTTATTTAATGTCTCACCAATATTAACCAGAGCCATTTGTGTGACTGTGGGTTTGGAGCTGTCCATCACAGCCAAGTATGCTCAACTGGTGGAAAACAGCCACTTCCTAGAATTTATTGATGGCCAGTAGTGGACAGGGAGAGGCAGGACCCATGAGCATTCTGCACTCCTTGACTCATTGTTGATAGAGCTACTTGTGGGGCCCAGCTCAGGTACCTACAGTTGATGTGTTACTAATTAAAATGGATATACCCAGTTTAGGGAATGAAGCTCTGTATCCTCCCTTTTCATATAGTCTAGCTCCTACATATTTCTTTAACCCCTGTTTTAAAATGTTTCCAAAGCCTTAGAGAGCATGGTAAAAGTGACTTGTTTAAGGCTGGGTTTTGTCTTGGGTTGTACTGTTTAGTTTGTTTTACTTAATTCAGATAGCTGTCTCATTACATGTAATTTAAGAACATTCAAGTAAGAACTCAAATAAAACCAGATGTTAATTTGTCTTTAAACATTATAGCCAATGATACTACATTTGTCTATAATCTCTCCAATATAAAACCACATCCACACCTTGGTGGCCACCAAACCATTCAGCACATCTTCTTTAACTGTGAGGGTTTGAAGTTACCGGTTTTAGCACTTTGAACTTCCTCTTTTTACCCTCTGACTATCTGGAGGGAGCTCAGTAGGGATTACAGGGGAACCTAGCTCAACCATGGCATAGTGTGGTCAATAGAGGCTTCCAGTAAGTGTTCAAAATTAAGAACACATGCAATTGGCACAAAATTAAGCCTTTCTCCTTTCCTTAATGAGAAGGTTCAAAACAAAACAAAAACTATTATTATGTAGCTCAAATGATACAATGTTCTGAATCTCTGTTCTACTTAAAAATAATTCTACTTATTACTGTCTGTATTTGCATACATCTTGGGAAGCAGGACTTAAAGCGAGCATCTTACTCTGTTCTGCAGTTTTCATTTCACTCTTCACTAGAGTTATTTAGAAAGTGCCCACTCTATGCCAGGCTTTGTTGTGTGCTGACTGGTCATACTTAGCACAGGGTGTCACTTCCCTCAAAATAAGGACATGCAAACATTCAGTATAGGTCACAGTGAAAATTGTCTGCTGAGACCAGTAATACCACTAAAGGAGGACAGCTTATTGAAGATTCATCTTAATTGTTAACACCATAGGGATTTGGTTTTTTTTTGGGGGGGGGGGGGCACCATGTTCTAAGACAGAGTTTTCCTGGATGTCCTGGAAATCACTCTGTAGACCAGGTTGATCTTAAACTCAAGAGATCTGCCTGCCTCTACCTTCCTAATATTAGGATTAAAAGCGTGTGCCACGACTGCCCGGTGATACCATCCTCTTATTGTTCAGTGTGCTCTATTCATGTAGAAAGTTGTGGGGCTGTGACGATGGGTGACTATACATAGGTATTCCTTACAGTAAGTCACAGGAGAACAACAGGTGGGTTGTAAGCATGTAACCACAGACAGTGGGTCACACACTATGAATTGTAGACTTTGCAGCAAAAGCGAAGAACAGGGAAAACTTCATTTTATCAATCTACATATACCATACACCATTAGTATAAGAAAGAGAGGAGGGAGTGAGGGGGAGAAGGAAGGAGAGAGAGACAGAGACAGACAGAACTAAAAGAGAGAAATTAAAAAAACCCTTCTTCTTTTTTTTAATTCCCAAGTTAAATCTTTTTATTGTTTGTCCATTGGAGACAGGGTCTCAGATAGCCCAGGCTTGCTTTGAGCTTGTTAAGTAGCTAAGGATGACTCTGAACTCTTGATCTGGATGCTTCCATTTCCAAAGTTCTGGGATAACAGGTGTGCCACTACACCTGAATTTTTATTTCATACTTTTAAAAGAATTTAATCACAACTAATGAGTTTAATTGATTTTTTCTTTTTAAATTTCTGTTTCTGAAAGTCCCATAACAGTCACATCAAGTTAATGTCATTTTAAAATTGCATTTAAATTCTTTAAACATCTTCCTATATATATATATATGAATGAATGATATATATATATATATATATATATGAATGAATGATTGTTTTGCCTGCATGTAAGTGCACTGTACACCTGCCTTGTGGCCTTAGAGACCAGAAGAGATTTAGATTCCCTGGAACTGGAGTTATTGATGGTTGTGAGGTATCATGTGGGTGCTAGGAACAGACCCTGGTCCTCTCTCCGAGCAGCCAGCTCTTAAATACTGTGCTCGGGCATCTCTCCAGCCCTGGTGTTTAAATTATTATTTCAAATTAAGGAATATTTCATTGTCTGCATATGATCTAAGTCCTAATTCATACTGTTTTAGGTTATGAGTCTGGTGTGTCTTGCAAGTTTGAGTTTTCAAATTCATTCTGTTTCTCACTTTCTTCTAACTGTTAAAACAGTTTTCAGAAAAAGGTATCACTTTGTATTGGTTCCCTTTACTGACATAAGCTAATTATCAGAAGATAAAAAGAATGCACACTGTATTGCCTTTTTATTGTTTCTCATGAAGTTGGTAGGAGCAAGCTTGGGAAATCATACACGGAGAGGCGTGGCCGACATGCGGTGACTGAACGGAGTGAGTTAGCTGTGTGGAGGAGCGTACCTGCCGTACCCTTCAGTTCAAAAACCATGGTGTGTTACAAAGAAAACAGCTAAGTAAAGGTGGGCCTCTACCCAACCAGCATATGCTTAAAACAGGAGCCGGAAGCAGGCTACAGCAGGATACACAATGGGCTGCTCGCTCTGGAGACAAACAGGAGGCAACAGTTAAGCAGAGGTCCACGGCTGGCCAGTGTTAATTTTCTCTCCCCCATCCCCCTTCTTTATATACTCTATATTCCTTGGAACCACATGCTAAAGAACTTGTAAGTCAATTTTAAAACCGAGTAACTCTTTGGAGATCTGGACTTAGGATTGGCGAATGGGGAGTCTGAATCACTGCTGTATAAAGTCAAACTGCACTTTAGACGAATAATGAAGAATCCACAGAGAAGGTGAGTGTGAAAATGTCTTCCGTCAGAAACAAAGGCCACTTTAAGGCACTGTTACATACTAGAAAAATGTAATTATCACATAAAAAGTTCAAGTAGTGAAACTGACATAAAAACACAGCATAAAGCAAACTTTTTACTTATATTAATTTAAAAAAATACTGCAACGTCATGGGAAGAGACTCTTCCAAAAACCTTCAGTGAAGCGTCTAATACTCTCATGTTTTCTATACAAATATTATACAGGTAACAGAAATATAAATAACCATTTGTAAACTGACTTTCCTCCCAAAGAAGGCCCCCTTATAAGCTTTTATTCTGAGGAAAATTTGAAGGCGGTGCTCTGGAAAGCACAGGTACTTCTGGGTAAGGCTGCAGTCCCAGCTGCTTGTTATCTTTCAACTTCTGTACTATAACTTTGGCAAATTCTTCTCCTTGGATGTCAGACGTATCTAGCAGCTGTCTGACTTTTGAGGTCCTTGTAGGTTTGGTGCTAATGAGTTCATAGTCCTCCTTCATGATCAGGTCACGAGACAGAAGGGCGTCCAGGGATTGGTTAAGGCAGGCTTCAGTCATCTGGCTCACAATGGCTTCCCTCTTACTCTGGATCCACTGTTGGGCTATACCAGCTTGTGGGCGCTCTGCAGCAAAGCAATGCATGAGAATTACCAAGCTGAGGATACATATAGACAATGAGTGTAATTCTGTGTGAATGTGAGTAAGCAGAACACTCATTCCCGTATGACTGCCGGTGTGACGAGTATTATTTGAAAGTGCTTCTATTATCCAGGAACTATCAAGAGACTTGAGATTTAGCTCCCCATTCACCTTCCAGAAAGAGTATTATATTTTTATATGCTATGTTGTAGGGCAAAATGACTTTAATTTTTGTTTTGTTTCAGATATAAAGGATACCTGCCTATCTGATAAACGAAAATAGTTTCGCCTTTACTAACACTGAAAGTAATGCTGCTGCTTCCCACTTCCTTCTGGGTCAGAGATTCCTGGAATGCATTTGGTCAGCACCGAGTCTGGAAATGCTTTCCTACTTAAACAAATACTTACTGGAGTATGGAATGAAAACTAAGAAAACGTACTATATGGTGAATCTATGCATTGTGTACTTGTAGGGTAAACACCAACATTTGCAGTGTAACTCACAGCATATACTCACCTGAACCTTTCTCAACCAAGAGTGGACTTATTACAGCCAAGGAACACGAGGTGGCCCTGTGATCACAGAAGGCTGCCCCTTGTGGTACAGAAATGATGCCATCCCAGCTGTGGTTTCCAGGACAGTGGTGTGCCTTCAACGAAGAGCAGTCTTGAGGAGCTCCTACAGAACAGTTCATTACAGGTAGAGTTTTCATCAGATAAAATACCAGTGGGTGGGTCACACAGAAGGCAGGCTCTAACGGCTTTGGTTCTGCACTGTTATTGAAGGTACTTCAGAAATTCAATTGTGAAAATACTTGAAATGTATTTTAGAGTGTGTGTGTGTGTGTGTGTGTGCGTGAAGGTCAGAGGTCAACATGTAGAAGTCATCTCTCTCTCTACCCTGTGAGTTCAGATGATCAAATTCAGGTTGCTGGCATGGTGGGAAGTACTTTTCCACACAGTGATCTTGCCAGCCCTGCAAATACTTTTTAGAGTAATAAAAATTTATACTGAATTGTTTTTTTTTTTCTTACTATCAGTGCTTGCCTGGTCTATGCTTATAAATCATAAAGTTTCCCATCTTCTCACAGTCTCATACTTCTTCCCTGTGAATTCCTCCTTCTCCACTTTAAATATGTCGTATGTATATCTGTCAAATACACAGACTTTTAAGTGTAATAAATCTGTACTTGACATGTGTTTTCCACTTTCTCCTCTAGAAAACAATTTCAGTGCTCCAACTGTTTATCCTACTTCAAGTTTATGTAATTATTTTTCTGTCACCATTGAACACCCAGTCCCTTCAACATTCTCAGGCTCACTGCACATCACCTCCCCAACCGGCACTGATGACGACTCAATCAAACATAACATAAAAAAAGATGTAAATCGTAATCACCATCTGTCTTAACCCTAGCCCCACGTCAGTCCTTAGTTCTAACAGCTGTGAGTGCTCACAGCTTAACAATGCAGTACTCAGTCCTATGTTCTAACAGCTGTGAGTGCTCACAGCTTAACAATGCAGTACTCAGTCCTTAGTTCTAACAGCTGTGAGTGCTCACAGCTTAACAATGCAGTACTCAGTCCTATGTTCTAACAGCTGTGAGTGCTCACAGCTTAACAATGTAGTACTCAGTTCTTAGTTCTAACAACTGTGAGTGCTCACAGCTTAACAACATAGCACTCAGCTTTATGGCCTCCTCCCTCAGCTCAGGTGAGCAGTCAGAAGGTGTCAGGGAGTCGCCCTAATTTCTCACACCACCTTCCCTGTTTTCCCTTTTAACTGCCCTGACTCCAAGTCTCCTCTTGGCTTCAAATGGCTTCTGCAGGGCCATCATGGTGGCTCAGTGGGTGAAGGCACTTGCTTCACTTAAATCTGATTCCCAGACTCCACAGTGGAAGGAGATAAGTGACTCTCAAAGATGACTTCTGATCTGTACATGTGCACTGTGATGGCCTAGCCCTACCCATCCCCCTCCCCAAACAATAGATTTATTTTTATCTAATTTCAGTCATGATGAACCTTCCTAAAGCAAAAATTTGTATCCGATAGTCTTCTTTAAAAGCTACTCCCTCCTGAATTTAGAAGCCTAAAATAGATTAGCCGAATGTAGTATTTTTTTTAAAATTGATTAATTTTTTTAATTAAAAATATATGTATGTATAAGTGTTTTATTCTGCATTTATGTCTATGCACTGAGCATGCTTGGTGTCTATGGAGGCCAGAATAGGGTGGGAGATCTTTTGGAGCTGCAGTTGTGGCAGTTCTGAGACACTGTGTGGGAATCAAGCATGATTGCTCTGGAACAACAGTAAGTACCCTTTCCACTGAGCTCTCTCCAGTCCCTAGGAATTCTTGCCGATTACACTGTAATCCTTCATAATCTTTTATCTCTTCATTTCACTCTATCTACAAGACAAACTAAATTACTCATGTCACCCGTTTCCTTGCTTCTGGACTCCATATTGTTCTTTTAACGGAATGCCTATCTGTCATAAGTAGAGGTCAGTTTTCAGCCAGAAATATGGTCTTCATGATGACATAATAGAGTGACATTCGCCAAAGTAGAGTAAAGTATTCATCAAAGAGCCTGGCATTACTCAAGTCTTGGATCTGCTAGCTACTTGCTATGTGATCCAGAGTTCATAATCTGTCAACAAGGACTATGACTAGCTCCCTCACACAGCTATTAAAAAAAATACTTTCTTAAGAATGTGTCTTGTTTCCTGTAGTGATGTGATATATATATAATATATATTATATATATATATAATATATATGGTAACTTTGAAACATTTCTCTTTCTTGTGAGATTAAGAAACATACCCTTTCCATCATGACCACAGAGTGCCTTTAATATAAACATATTTGTTCATCATGCTACTGCTACCTTTACATATGTAGCCTTGTTACTTTAAAAAAAAGGATCATGAATGCAAATCAGAAATGTGTTCCACACACAGCATCTGTCTGCCAAGGGTATAATTTGAAAGAAAGTAAAAAAGTTATGTAACCATGCTGACTGGAAAATTGGCATACCAGATAAAAATCCCTTGTCTTGAGGAGCTGATAGGGATCTGGAGGGTCCAGGAGAACCAGTGGTTCTAGAGAGCAGAGAGGATCCACATGATTCCTAAAGTAAACAGAGGACCAACAGGTTGAGGGGAGCTGTATGCATAAAGTTTTGTAGAAAAGGCGTTGTCTTTAAAATTACATGGCTATAGTTTCTAGATTCTTGGTTATTAATAAAGGAAACCTAGAACTACTATAAATTATAAAGAAGTAAGGTATAAAACCATCACAAATAAATGTAATTTCTTTTTCACTCTTTTCTCTACTAGGGGTTGAACCTAGGGCCCCAGACATGCTAGGTGAGTGCCTTACCACTGAGTTATCTCCTCAATCTCTAAATTTAATGTCTTTATCAACTCAAATGGAAGGGATGGGGTAATAGCTATGTACTGGAAATAACTATACACCCATTATGATTTAGAGGACTTGTTCAGTGGCTAAAATGATGAACAAGAAACATGTGGTTATTTACTGATTTAGAGTAGACGCTGGTTATCAGGCTCTTTTAACCTGAAGGCATAGAAAAATGCTTGGAGAAACTATGGAGATCTTCACACTTAGCTCTGTCACTGAATTGCTTACTGCTTTTCAAAAGTTCATTGAAACTCTCTGGCTTTAATGTTTCATCAAAAATTAGATTATCCTCATAGAGGCAGGGGGAGGGGGGATGGTATAGGGGGTTTCCTAAGGGAAGACCTGGAAAGGGGAAAACATTTGAAATGTAAATAAAGAAAATATCCAATAAAAAATTAGCTTGTTACAAGGATCAAATTAGATACTTTATATAAAAGTGATTTTGAAACTACATATTGTGGGTCAGTGTGGTGTTTCAGTGGGTAGCCAAGTGGATAACCTGAATGTGATCCTTGAGAACCACATAGTAAAGGAGAGAATGGATTCCTGCAAGTTATCCTTTAACACACATGCATACATACATCCACATGTACACATGCTGGGTAAACAAATGTAAAAAAACCTACGTGGTGTGCTTTAATGCTCTTTTGAATGTACTGTTACTTTTATGAACCTGTAAAGTAGATATATAATCTTAAAATGATTCATAAAAATGACCAATTAAAGATATAGCTCTTGGAGAGCAACAGAAACTTATTACTTACTGTAAGAGGTGGAAGGGTGCTATAAAACAGTGGTGAGATGATCACCTATGATTTACCTATCCACCACCCTAGAGCATCATCCAAAGAGAGTGGAGTGAGATTTCAGGCTAGAGAGTGCCATGACTACTTAGCTAATTATAAACGCTTCCTGGACTTTAGTTTTCCAGCTCTATAAAAGGGGTCTGACTAAAAGATGTTTTTAAACACTGTTCTCACATTCAAGCTTAGTATGACAGAAGTATATTTGTACCTCCTGTGGGGGATGGTTTGCAGGTATGTTCACCGATAAATCCATTTTCTTATCACATAAGTGAATAGTACTTGACGCACTCTGTATCTGGAAAGAACATACATGTTTTGTGTTTACAGAAAAATCAATGGAAACAAAATTTACATCATTGCGAATATATAACTTAATTAGATAGAGACAGTACAGAACAAGAAATGCTTAGAGAATAGATTTTGCATCTTGGCCCATATTGTTTGATTTAGTAAATATTATCTCAAGAGAATTGCAGCTTCATCTTTAATGCTTACAAACAGGACTATTTAAAAATTGAAATAATAAAGCATTTGGTTCAAGCCGGGTATTTAATTTTGCTGTATGCTCTATTTATCCATAACTGTTATTATGCAAAACTGTATTTCAAGGACTACACTTCTATGACTATTTTCATTGTATTGAAAAGAAATCAAGGTTGGGCCAATGTAAAGGTGTGGTAGTGTGTTACCATGGTACAGTGTGATGTGCATGCGTGACGGTCAAGCATAGAGCCCAAGATATGTAAATAACTGGCCCCTACACACACACACACACACATATATATATATATATATATATATATATATACATACACACATATATATATACACACACATATATACACACACACACACACACACACACATATATATATATATATATATATATATAATATATATTGGTCACATTATCACTCCATTTCCTTCTCTTATGTCCCTCATACTCCCTTTGAAACTCTACTCATCTTGTCTTCTGTCCTACTTTCATGTCTTAAAAATTAAAAAAAAACTGTATCTATATAATAACTATTATCTATCTATCTATCTATTATTCTACTGAGTTTACTTAGTGTTGCTTACATGTGCATGGGCCAAGGGATGAAACTTAATATTAATTTTCCTATTTATACACTAGAGATAAGGATACTCATTTAGTAGGGTTAATATACGGAGAATTAGAAGTAATACATGCAAGACGGCACTAAGATTACTTGCAGGTATTCAATAAAAGGGAGCTTCTAAACAGGTGGTTTGTTTCCTTAAATACAGTTAACTTTATACTAAAGCGATTTACTTTTGGCTCCATGAACTAGACTTAAGACAGGCTGTCATCTCTACTAAGTCATTTAAAAACCAATCTAGAAGTCTACCCTCTGCCTCAACTCCATTTCACACAGAATCTTACTGTGTAGTTAGGGTCAGGCTGGCATAGAGTTTTTACTATGTAGACCAAGGTGGCCTCAAACTCAGAGCAATCTACATGCCCCTGCTTCTGGGATCCTGTGATTACAGGCGAAAAATACCACACATAGCCAAGTCTAAAGTCTACTTTCCCTCTCTATACCAGCATGGTATTAATTGTTCTTCAGAACTTTAGAAACTAGTGGGTTCTGCTCTCCACATCCCACTACAATGTCCTGCTCCACTGGGAGGAGAAGACTAAGAGCCAGCTGTATATACAGTGGATCTAGTTATTACTCTAGTTATTACTGGCTGGAGCTCAGCCAGTGTTCCTGCATGGATTGAGACTATGTGACCTTTGAGGACCTAGATCTTTCTATTGAACTTACAGAGACCCACCTGCCTCTGCCATCTGAGTGCTGGGGTTAAAGGCATGCACCACCACACCACATAAAATTTTACATGCATCTTTCAATTAATTTTTGGCTATGTCTGTTACGTAAAGTTTTCCTGACTTTTTTACTGAAATATTTCTAATACAGCTCTTTATTAGTAATACCTATTAAAAAAAACTAATGAAGTATGGTAACTCAAATTGATTATGTACTAGCAAATCATTCTTAAAGAAGAAAATACAAGAAATTATTAAAAAAAAGTTGTTTTGGTTTATTTTTTATTTTTTTAACATATAGGAAACACTTATTTAGAAAAATCCAAATAGTAAGAACTAGAATTTTAAAAGAATTAAAAAATACAGGAAATGCAAGTAAAACAACATTCTAGATAGAGAAATATTAAGTGTGTGTGTGTGTGTGTGTGTGTGTGTGTGTGTGTGTGTGTGTGTGTCTCATTATGTTGCTCCTGCTTCTCAGGCTGGCCTGGCTTCAAATTCAGTTCTACAGCCTCCACCTGTAGAGCAGCTAGCACTAGAAGCACACCACCATGCTGGGCTTTGAACTTTCTATTCTACTGTATTCTATACCGCAGAGTCATCTCTTCTAAAGAACCAGCATTTCACCTCACCCCCTAACTGTAACTTTGTGTAAAAATAACACTGTGACATAAAAACAATGATGAATCCACTGTGTGGTTACTAAGTTATCTGAGATGTATACTTTCCTTAAGAAGATACAACTTTTAAACATCAAGCTTATATATAGAACGTGAGTGTTTGAACTGTTTGGGGACAGAGAAGGAAAAGGGTTGTGGGACAGTTCTCTCTCTCCTCATAGCCTAGACAACAGGCCTTTGTATTTCCTGTCTCTCTCTGTTTCTTTTTTGTTTAATGATCTACCACTGAACTCTATCCCTAGGTCCCCTCCCTTTTTGTATTTTTAATTTTGAGACAGCTCTAGCTAACTTACCCATGCTGGCCTTGAGCTCACATTGTAGCCCAGGCACACCTTGAGTCTGCAATCCTCCTCTTAGCCTACACAAGTAGATGGGATTACAGGACGGTACCACCAGGTCCCTACTCATCTAGTTTTGCTTAGGGAAAGATGAGAAAAAGGAGAAACTTGTAAGGAGAAAATAGGAAAAGAAAAGAAAAGACAAAAGGAAACATACTTAGCAGTCTATATTGACACTGGTATCTCTGAAAAGGGCTGTACCCTATCCAGAAATTGGGGAGTTGGAGAAATTAGGAAAAGCATTCATAGTTCATATTTAGATCCTCTAAAACTTGGATATTCTCCATGTTATTGACACCAAAAAGACATGTTCATCAATCAATGGAATTGAACTGAAAACTTGGATATTAATACTGCTATGGTAAGTCTTTAATTTGATTATGAGTGGTTGTTTCTTTTACATACTAATCTGTAAATGAAAGGTTATGCTAGTAGGTCCAGCATAACATAAAGTAGGAGGGGAAAGCAAACTGTCAATCAGTAAAGAAACAATAGATTGGGCTAGTTCATTGCCCAAGAGTTGGGCTAGCTGGCAATCTGATTTTCACATACACAGCACAATTTAATGAAGCCCGGCGAGTGCTAGCCTATGCTCACTTTGCTCTAAGGAACTACAGATACTTTATAAATCCTCAGTCGTTCTGATCCACAAGAGCTACACTGATCACATAACTTTCCCAGGTCATTTACATTAACTTTTCTGACAGTTTAATTTATGCAACGTATTTTGAGAAAACAAAATAAAAATCAAGGAATAAAAGTATACTTTGGGGGCTCAAATATAACATAAATGCAATTATTTTACTTGGTGATAAATCTCAAAAAACAAACAAACAAACAAAAAACCCAAAAACCAAACCAAATCCAAAACCCCAAGTACTTTAAAGAGGAGCAAGCACTAGCCTCTGCAGGTGTTAACACTTAGCAGAAGTAAATACAGACCAACACTTATCATAAGCACGCTGTGAGAGACACAGGGTGTTTGCGGTGCACAGGAGCCTCAGCACAGATTCACCTCTGATATGCTGAGGATTCTGATTGTTGAATCTGAAGATAGCCCATTTGAATGAAATGGAAATGCCCATCAGTGACAAGGAAAAGGCAATAATCAGGACCCTTGTAAATTCTCCCACCTCCACCTCCAGCCTGTTTCTGGGAAACGTAATTAACACTTCATGAGTGACACACAGTTTTGTAAAGCTCTAAGTTATAACATTTCAAAGGGGAATTTACCTTTGCTTTCTTTAGCTGAATAACAGCCTCAAGGAAAGTTATGTCTTCAAATGTTCTCAGAACTGGTTCAAGTTCTATTAAGCATTCTAAATAAGGAAAAAACAAAACCGAAAAACAAAAACCCAACAATTTTAAGTTTGGATCACTTCTAATTAAACCAAAACGTTAACATTTATCTTAACATTTATCTTCCACGTCAATCTTTCAATAAAACTATGATATCCAATTATCTTAAGGAATTTTATTGCTGTCATAAACAGACATGAGGATCAACAGAACCAAATTAGCAGCCTTTAAATGAACTGTCACAATTCTGGGATGCTGATTTTCAACATAGGACCTTAAATTCCACAAGGCAAGGGAAGGACAGCCTTTTAAAGTAAACTTTTACTAAGACACTTGAATACCCATATTAAAACAGGTCATTTATACCCTTATTGTATACCATACATAAAAATTAAATCAAAATAGATCATTCACTTAAATATAAATCCTTAGAGGTGAGATCAAAAATAAGATTTCTAGAAACCCAACAACTAGACTTCCAAAAACAATTTTAAAAAATGGACCCTAGAGCAGTGGTTTCAAAATGTGGGTCGTGACCCTGTTGGGGATTGAATGACCCTTTTCAGGGGCTGCACATCAGATATTCTACATAATAAATATTTACATTATGATTTATATCAGCAGCAAAATTACGGCTATGTCGTACCAACAAAAATAACTTTATGGTTTGGGATTACCACAACAGGAGGAACTGATATGAAGGGTCTCAGCATTAGTAAAGCTGAGAACTATGCTCTAGAGAGATGTCCTTAAGAAAAAAAAAGAGAAGTGAAGCCACAGGCTAGGAGTAGGAGGAGAACGGAGTATCTCAAGGTGAGTATCTGCTAAAGGGCTCGCATCTAGCGTGAGGGAAGCATTCTGCCAGGGTGGCTCAGGATGATGGCTCAGTGGGTAAAAGCACTTGCTGTGAAGACTGCCTGCTTTAGCTTGATCCCAGCCCTGTGCAAAAACCACATTTTGAAAGCTGCCCACTGATAACTAACATAATATGCTTATACACACCCCCTCCACACACACGGGCACACACATGAGCACACACAGGCAGTCAGTCACACATGCACTCACATATACATACATGCGCG
Source organism: Mus caroli (assembly GCF_978045245.1). Taxonomy (NCBI): domain Eukaryota; kingdom Metazoa; phylum Chordata; class Mammalia; order Rodentia; family Muridae; genus Mus; species Mus caroli. Next base: position 138,395,314 of record NW_028227261.1, on the reverse strand, counting down.
CACACACACTCACACATGTATGTGCATGGGTTGGCTTGAAACTCCTGCGTTCAATATATTCTCCTACTACAGCCTCTCACAACCACTCTCAGCTAAAGGCTTGCTTACATGTCTTATAATCAGAGTAGACACGACTGACTGACCACTCCCTCCTTACAGCATTCCTTCTTAGACAAAGAGACTTTCTTCGAAATCTATTCTCTTGTTCCTCTATACAATTTCTAAGAAATGTCTCGGAGGTCTAATATGGATATTTAGTATTTGCTGAAGGGCTAAGTTCTCTATCTAGGGTTATCTAGTCTAAATTACTTGCATTAGCACCACCTGATTTTATATCATGAGTCCTAGATTCTTCCTTAGATAAAAACATTTACATGTTATTATAGTAGTAACAGTAATTATAATTCCTTCTACTGTTGGTTTTATGAATCATGTCTGTACACAATCAGCAGTGTGTGAGGGATTTCATTACCTCAGATCAAGGCCATGATCTTATTATCTGTCTTTTTTAACCATAGCCTTTTTAATGGGTTTGGATTGGGATCTCTCCGTTTGTATTTTCTAGTGATATGAACAACACCTTTATATGCTTTTTAGTCAACTGTATATTTTCTTTGGTAGAATCCTAATCTTCAATTTAAAAACTGTGCTATTTGTCTTATTATTGGATTAGTCAGAATGCTTTTTTATTTCCAGACATAAGTCCTTTTAATATAGGATATGAAAATATATTCCAACCATCCGTGGCTTGCCTTTTCATGTTTTTGTAGTTAATGTATTTTTGTAAGAGTGTGGGTGAGGTGAACATATTATATGCATGTTTGCATGTATGTGCATCTGCAAAGGACTGCTCCTCTTCTGCTTTCTACACTGAGGCTGTGATGCCAGGTCTCTCATTGAAGCCAGAGCTCACTAGTCTCGCTAGTCAGCTTGTTCTGGAGCCCCAGTCTCCACCTCCCCAGTGCTGGGATTACCGGCAGGCTGCGGCATACCTGTAGAGCATTTTATGGGTGTTGAGAATCGAAGCTCCTGTTCTCAGGCTTGTATGACAAGCACTTTCTCCTGTAAGCCAGCTCTCCAGCTGGTATTTTATTCAAGTACAAAGTTCTAATTTATAAACGTTCAATCTCCAAGATCATTTATTGAAAAAACCATTTTTTTTTTTAGGTCCTATGGATTCGAATCTAAGAACTCTGCCTAACCAAGGTCTTAAGAGTTTCCCCTGCTTATATTGAGAGTTCTGATCTTCCTCTTCCTCTGAAATGTGCCTTAACTTTGGATAACTTTTCTGTGTCTAGAATTGTCACTTGAATTGGACAATTACTGAGGGAGTTTCCGAACTGTTTTCTCTGTTCTCACACAGTCACTTCCCCATCTGGCAGTCAAGAGGGATTTTGACCTAAACTTAAATTAGATCACATTGCTTCCGGAGGAGACAGGAGTGAATGGCTTTCCATTACACATGAGTATAGGTCTGAGAGGGGCTGGCAGCCATTCCCTTACTCTCTAAGGCACCTTCACCACCTTCTTGGTTCACTATGCACTAAATACAGGGGCTTCCTCTTTTTTCTTTGAAAACACAAAACATTTTCTTCCTATCATCTCAGACTCTTTACTTTGGATGTTTTCTTTGCTGGACTACTTAGTCCGAGAATGACTGGCTCTGTTTCAAGCTTCAAACAAGAATCCAAATACAAGCTCCTAAAAACCCGTTGCCATTCTTCTCGTGGGTGAGGGCATTTGTTTTAGTACCAGACTGACTTGACAAGTTGTCTTAGTTATTTATTCATTCCCTCCATGCTTTCTCCAGAAAAAGGTTAAATTGAGAAGATGCCACATTTATTCTTAGCTCTCTCTGCTCATCCCAGTGAGGAGGGCGCACAAGGAAGGTGTTCACTAAGGGAACGGAATGTTACTACTACCAAACAACTTTGATCTTCTGTTAGGAATTCTCAACCTTTTTCTAGTAGCCATTGCCTATATGTAAATGTAACAAACAACAAGAGCAAATTAATGTATAGAATAGTTTCAAGATAGGCATGAATTTTCAAGGAATACGTTATTTAATGTATACTCATAATTTCTATAATTCAAAGGTCCAGATTAAAACTGTTCACTTACTCAAAAAGGATGGTCTTTCATCTGGGTTTTGCGCCCATCCACTCTGTATTAGAGAGATCATGAGACCTCGATGAGGTATATCAAATGGCAAATTCTCCTCACTGGTGTCAGGTCGATGTCCCTGGGACACACTGTACATGATCTGCAAAGGATTGGTGACCTCTGTCAAAACAAATGTATTTCATTAACTGGAAAGACATTACTAACACAATTCAAATCAAAATGAGGATATCTTAAAGTGTTAATTCAAAATACCCTTTTCTGTAAGAGGACTTATGTCCCAGCCACTGTCAGCCTGGTGCACCTCTCCTGGGAGGAATTTATAGTCTCTCCTCCTGAGTTCTAGATTTAGACAAGTCATTTGATTTGCTCTGTGAGAAGAGCCAAACCAGGCAGAGCTCAGCAGAGCCTAGCATAGGCAACAAGGGACAGTAAGGAACAGTTAATGTGAATGAGAGATAAATGCTGTCTGTTAAACTACTGAAATGTTAAGGATATTCATGATATAACAAGTTCAACATTATAAACTTCAAAAAAAATGCCCCAATATTATCTGGGAATGGCAAAAGTTATTTTTCAATGTTTGTTGGTATTTATAGAAGGAGTAACAATTCAATTTTCACACAGAGTTTTATAGATATCATGATTTTGAAAATAGTAATAAAAACAGGTATGATGGCACATGCCTTTAATCTTAGCATTTGGGAGGCAGGGGCAGGCAAATATGTGAGTTCTAGGCCAGCTTGGTCTATAGTCTACATAGTTCCACCAGGAGAGCCAGAATTACATAGTGAGCCTCTGTCTCGAAGAAAATAAGTTCTCATTTTGCAAAGGAAAAAAATGAGGTCATGAAATTTTGTGGCTTGACCACAGAGTTAGTTATTGCTAGAATAAGAACTAGAATTTAAATTTTTCTGATCTTTAAGCAAGTACACTCTTCATAACTGATCCTTAATCTAGTATATTTTATAGTATGCAATAGATGCATAACTGATATACTGCTATGTTTGTACAGTGTAGTTTGTGTACAAAAACAATGGCTGGTATATTTAAAATCTGGTTAGGTTTAGACAGTTGAGACGTGTACCACCCACATGATGTCTTCTGGAATAAAAGTATACGTACCTTCAAAAGGCTGTTTTCTGGATAACACTTCCCACATGATAACTGCATAGCTGTTTAAGTGAGAAAGTTAAAAGTAAGCAAACTTTGTATACAAACTAGTATAGCATTATTTAAAAATCACACCATTTTTGAGGATGATAAGGTAAAGAATCACCAGATACAGTCAGGATGGTGAATGTTCATATATGCCTGAAATTGTCTTTAAAAATAATGAATTTTAATGAAGAATATAAAGTTTACATAATACTGGCCTAGTGCTGCTACTCACCAGGATAAATATTTGTGATAATTTATTCTAAACATTCAGATAAATGTACCCTTTAATATGATGTCCTTATTTTTCACACAAAGTAAAGAGCAATAACAGAAGACAGTCTTTTCATAGTGCAAGTATTTTCACAACAATTATAATTCAGTTGCAAATTGCCTAGTTAAGCTGAATAGAGTTTATATTTGGAATAAATGAGCAGAAAATAGAAATTCTGCAGTATCTTTAACTGAATTATGTGTTCAAAAACAATACGTGAACTTGATTAGATACCAACACAGTATCTTTGAGCAAAGTGAGGATTACAGAGAAAATCCCACCCAAATTAAGTAAAAATATTTCATTTTTCACCCCTAGGGAATACAGAGCTTGAACATAAAAACATAATTCAAGAAGCAAGTGATAAGTACATTGATATCAGTCTGTTCTCAAAACCCTGATATCAATAGGGGAGAAAATAAGGAACAGACAATAATCCAAGCCACAGAAAGGCAACCAACAAAAGTGCAGGAATTAGTGAGTATCTCTCAATAGTCTCTGTAGATATGAGAGGCCAAATCTTTTGGGTTCAGACTCCCATCTTAGAGAACCTGACCTAGGGATGATCTGAAGTTAACTAACAGGCTGGTACCTAGCACCAGTTTCCAGGCTATCCTCCAACAAGAACCTTGTCTAACACGAGTTTACAGGTTATTCCCAACAAAACCTGCATCTAGTACCAGTTTCCAGGTTGTTCCCCAACAAATCTGTGCCCCCAGATTATAAGTCCACCCCTGGCACTTCACTTCCTAACAACTAAAATCAGGAGGAAAGCAGATGTTAAGTTTACAGTTTGGAAGCCGGCGGTGGTGGCCCATGCCTTTAATCCCAGCACTTGGGAGGCAGAGGCAGGTGGATTTCTGAGTTCAAGGCCAGCATGGTCTACAGAAAGAGTTCCAGGACATCCAGGGCTACACAGAGAAACCCTGTCTCCAAAAACCAAAAAAAAAAAAAAAAAAAAAAAAAGTTTAGGCTTTGGCTCCCAGCACCAGTCAATATGCTAAAGGCCATAATGACCCCTCCCAATCAGATGTGTACCAGTCTAGATACCCCCTTTTTTTTTTGCCTCTATAAATGCTTGCCTAAAACTAGGCTCAGGGTTCCACCTTCTTGCTGTGTCAGGGTTGGTGGGGAGCCCAACCTCAAGCTTGAATAAAGAGACCCCAATGTGACTGCATCAGATTCAGCTCCTTGGTGGTCTTTTTGGGGTCCACAAATGTTTCCTGGCATAACAGATGAAAATGGCCTCAACTCACTAATAAAGAGGCAGAGTTGGCTGCATTAAGAAACAAGATCCTCTGCAACCCTATAGTTGGAACAACATGATGAACTAACCAGTACCCCGGAGCTCTTGTCTCTAGCTGCATATGTATCGAAAGATGGCCTAGTCGGCCATCACTGGAAAGAGAGGCCCATTGGACTTGCAAACTTTATATGCCCCAATATAGGGGAATGCCAGGGCCAAAAGAATGGGAATGGGAGGGTAGGGAAGTGGGGGGCGGTATGGGGGACTTTTGGGATAGCATTGGAAATGTAATTGAGGAAAATATGTAATAAAAAAAAAAGACTAGGGTATAAGTTAAAAAAAAAATAAAAAGAAACACCTCTAAAAAAAAAAAAAAGAAACAAGATCCTACTTCTGTTGTGTCTAGTAGTCAGGCCTTATTGGTAGAATAAAACAATTATCCAAACAAGCTGAGCAGTTATTCTGAAGAAAAAGCCAACCTCCAACCACAATTAGTCAGAAGAGACGAGGAAGATTATCACACATTAAGAAGTAACAGGGGCTTGAGAGATAGCTCAGTGGTCAAGAGCACTGACCACTCTTCCAGAGGACCAGGGTTCAATTCCCAGCTCACAACATTCTTTAATTCCAGTTCTAGGATATCTGACATGCTTACACAGACATAAATGCAGCCAAAACATCAAGGCACATAAAATAAAAATAAATAAATCTAAAATAAAAAAGAAATCTTTTAACAAAAGAGAAGTAAGAACTGTAACTAGAAATCAAAACATGGGAGAAAGGGTACAGAAACTATACAAATACCTAGAGACTGAAGAATGAACTCTTGGGTCATTCCAGAAACCAGAGGGAAAATTTAAAAGTTCCTAGAATCAAATGAAAGTGAAAGTCTCCCAATCAAAAAAATCCGAGGACCAGATGGTTTTAGTGTGGAATTCTATCAGATCTTCAAAGAAGACCTAATACCAATACTCTTCAAACTATTCCACAAAATAGAAACAGAAGGAACACTACCCAATTCATTATATGAAGCCACAGTTACGCTTGTACCAAAACCACACAAAGATGCAACAAAGAAAGAGAACTTCAGACCAATTTCCCTTATGAATATCGATGCAAAAATACTCAATAAAATTCTTGCAAATGGAATCCAAGAACATATCAAAACGATCATCCATCACAATCAAGTAGGCTTCATCCAAGGGATGCAGGGATGGTTCAATATATGGTAATTCACTCATAAACAATCTCAAAGAAAAAAAAAACCCACATGATTATTTCATTAGATGATGAGATGAATTTGACAAAATTCTATACCCCTTCATGATAAAAGTCTTGGAAAGATCAGGAATTCAAGGCCCATACCTAACATAATAAAAGCAATATACAGCAAATAAGTAGCCAACATCAAACTAAATGGAGAGAAACTTGAAGCAATCCCACTAAAATCAGGGACTGCCCACTCTTCCACTACCTACTCAATATAGTACTCAGAATCCTAGCCAAAAACAATTAGACAACAAAAGGAGGTCAAAGGGATATAAATTTAAAAGGAAGAAGTCAAAGTATCACTATTTGCAGATGATATGATAGTATACTTAAGTGATCCCAAAAGTTCCACCAAGGAGCTCCTAAAGCTGATAAACAACTTTAGCAAAGTGACTAGATATAAAATTTACTCAAACAAATCAGTAGCTTTTATATACTCAAAGGATACAGAGGCTGAGAAAGAAATTAGGTAAACAACACCCTTCACAATAGTCACAAATAATATAAAATACCTTGGTGTGACTCTAACCAAGCAAGTGAAAGATCTGTATGACAAGAACTTCAAGTCTCTAAAGAAAGAAATCAAAGATCTCAGAAGATGGAAAGATCTCCGATGCTCATGGATTGGCAGGATTAATTCAGTAAAAATGGCCATCTTGCCGAAAGCTAAAGCAATCTACAGATTCAGTGCAATCCCCATCAAAATTCTAACTCAATTCTTCATAGAGTTAAAAAGGGCAATTTGCAAATTCATACCCAACCCGGGGACCCATCCCATAATCAGCCACCAAACCCAGACACTATTGCACAATGCCAGAAAGATTTTGCTGAAGGGACCCTGTTCATAGCTGTCTCGTATGAAGCTATGCCAGTGCCTGGCAAATACAGAAGTGGATGCTCACAGTCATTTATAAGATGGAACACAAGAGCCCCAATGGAGAAGCTAGAGAAAGTACCCAAGGAGCTGAAGGGGTCTGCAATCCTATAGGTGGAACACAATATGAACTAACCAGTACCCCCAGAGCTCGTGTCTCTAGCTGCATATGTAGCAGAAGATGGCCTAGTTGGCCATCACTGGGAAGAGAGGCCCCTTGGTATTGCAAACTTTATATGCCCCAATACAGGGGAATGCCAAGGCCAAGAAGTGGGAGTGAGTGGGTAGGGGAGCAGGGTGGAGGGAGGGTATAGGGAACTTTCGGGATAGCATTTGAAATGTATACAAAGAAAATATCTAATAAAAATAAATAAATAAATAAATAAATAAATAAATAAATAAATAATTTAAAAGAAAAAGAATGGAATAACTAAAAACCCAGGATAGCAAAAACTATTCTCAACAATAAAGAACTTCTGGAGAATCACCATCCCTGACCTCAAGCTGTATTATAGAGCAATAGTGATAAAAGCTGTATGGTACAGAAACAGGCAGGTAGATCAATGGAATGTAATTGAAGACCTAGAAATGAACCCACACACCTATGGTCACTTAATCTTTGACAAAGGAGCTAAAACCATCCAGTGGGGGGAAAAAAGACAGCATTTTCAACAAATGGTGCTGGCACAACTGGTGGTTAGCATGTAGAAGAATGCAAATCGATCCATTCTTATCTCCTTGTACTAAGGTCAAGTCTAAGTGCACCAAAACCACATAAAACCAGATACACTGAAACTAATAGAAAAGAAAGTGAGAAAGAGCATCAAACACATGTGCACAGGAGAAATTTTCTGAACAGACACACCAAAGGCTTATGCTCTAAGATCAACAATAGACAAATGAGACCTCATAAAATTGCAAAGCTTCTGTAAGGGAAAGGACACTGACAATAGGGCAAAACAGCAACCAACAGATTGGGAAAAGATCTTTATCTATCCTACATTCGATAGAGGGCTAATATCTAATATATACAAAGAACAAAAGAAGTTAGACTCCAGAGTATCAAATAACCTCATTAAAAAATGGGGTATAGAGTTAACCAAAGAATTTTCAATGGAGGAATATCGAATGGCTGAGAAACACCTAAAGAAATGTTCAACATCCTTAGTCATCAGGGAATTGCAAATCAAAACAACCTTGAGATTCCACCTCACACCAGTCTGAATGGCTAAGATCAAAAACCCATGTGACAGCAGATGTTGGTGAGGATGTGGAGAAAGAGGAACACTTCTCCCTTGCTGGTGGGATTGCAAGCTTGCACAACTACTCTGAAAATCAATCTGGCAGTTCCTCAGAAAATTGGACATAGTACTACCTGAGGACCCAGCTCTACCACTCCGGGGCATATAGCCAAAAGATGATCCCACATGTAATAAGGACACATGCTCCCCTATGTTCATAGCAGCCTTATAATAGCCAGAATCTGGAAAGAACCCAGATGTCCCTCAACAGAAGAATGGATACAGAAAATGTGGTACATTTACACAATGGAGTACTACTCAGCTATTAAAAACAATGTCTTCATGAAATTCTTAGGCAAATGGATAGAACTTGAAAATATCATCCTGAGTGAGGTAACCCAGTCACAAAAGAACACACATTACATACACTCATAGAGAAGTGAATATTAGCCCAAAAGATTGGAATACCCAAGATACAATTCACAGAAGACATGAAGCTCAAGAAGAAGGAAGACCAAAGTGTGGGTGCCTCAATCCTTCTTAGAAGGGGGAACAAAATACTCCCAGGAGCAAATACAAAGTGTGAAGCAGAGACTGAAGGAAAGATCATCCAGAGACTGCCCCACCTGGGGATCCATCCCATATATAGTCACCAAACCCAGACACTATTGCAGATGCCAAGAAGTGTATGTTGACAGGAGTCTGATATAGCTATCTCCTGAGAGGCTCAGCCAGAGCCTGACAATACAGAGGTGTATGCTCACAGGCAACCATTAAACTGAGCACAAAGTCCCCAATGGAGGAGTTAGAGAAAGGACCAAAGGAGCTGAAAGGGTTTGCAACTCCATAGGAAGAACAACAGTATCAACTAACCAGACCCTCTAGAGCTCTAGGGACTAAATCACCAATCAATGAGTACACAGGGAGGGACTGATGGCTCCAGGCACATATGTAGCAGAGGATGGCCTTGTAGGCCATTAATGGGAGGAGAGGCCCTTGGTTCTGTGAAGGCTAGATGGATGACCTAGTGTAGGGCTAGGTGATGGTGGGGAGGTGGCATTGGGTGCATGGGGAAACACTTTCATAGAATCAGGGGGAGGGGGAGATGGGGTAAGGGGTTGGGGCGGGATAACATTTGAAATGTAAATAAAGAAAATTTCCAATTAAAAAAAAAGCAAGTGAAAGCACAACTTACAAGGTAGGTATAAGAGGAACATTTGTAGCTATGAGTATTATCTTTTGTAACAAGGTGAGAAAAGAAGCCAGGGATATGTTTGGCGGAGGTGCAGTATGGTGCAGGGGACAGTGGTCCCTCTGCAGGCCCATGCTGAGGCCTCTCTTCCCCCTGAGGTACCAGTCACAGGATGGTGTGTTACAGAATGGAATTTATTTAGGACATAGGGAGGGGAGTTGAGGAAGGAGAGGGAGAGAGAGAGAGAGAGGGAGAGGGAGAGGGAGAGGGAGAGACACTGACAGAGACAGACAAGTAGAGACTGGCCATGAGCATGTGGAAAGACAGGAGGGAGGGAGGGGAAGGGGGAGAGGGGGTAAGAGGGTAAGGGAGCAAGAGAAGAGAGCAAGAGAGAGGAGGGTGCCAGCAGCCCCTTTTATAGTGAGTCAGGCACAGCTGGCTGTTGCCAGGTACCTGTGGGGCGGAGCCTAAATAAAATGCCAACAAGCAGTGCTTTAAAAACAAGAAAGAATTTGCAAATTGCCCTTTCTAATTCCTTGAAGAATTGAGTTGGAATTTTGATGGGGATTGCATTGAATCTGTAGATTGCTTTTGGCAAGATAGCCATTTTTACTATATTGATCCTGCCAATCCATGAGCATGGGAGATCTTTCCATCTTCTGAGATCTTCCTTGATTTCTTTCTTCAGAGACTTGAAGTTCTTATCATAGAGATCTTTCACTTCCTTAGAAGACACGCCAAGTTATTTTATATTATTTGTGACTATTGTGAACGGTGTTGTTTTCCTAATTTCTTTCTCATCCTGTTTATCCCTTGTGTAGAGAAAGACCATTGACTTATTTGAGTTAATTTTATATCCAGCTACTTCACTGAAGCTGTTTATCAAGTTTAGGAGTTCTCTGGTGGAATTTTTAGGGTCACTTATATATACAATCATATCATCTGCAAATAGTGATATTTTGACTTCTTCTTTTCCAATTTGTATCCCCTTGATCTCCTTTTGTTGTCTAATTGCTCTGGCTAGGACTTCAAGTACAATGTTGAATAGGTAGGGAGAGAGTGGGCAGCCTTGTCTAGTCCCTGATTTTAGTGGGATTGCATCCAGCTTCTCACCATTTACTTTGATGTTGGCTACTGGTTTGCTGTAGAGTGCTTTTATTATGTTTAGGTATGGGCTTTGAATTCCTGATCTTTCCAGGACTTTTATCATGAATAGGTGTTGGATTTTGTCAAATGCTTTTTCAGCATCTAAAGAGATGATCATGTAGTTTTTGTCTTTGAGTTTGCTTATGTAGTGAATTACATTGACAGATTTCCATATATTAAACCATCCCTGCATCCCAAGAATGTAGCCTACTTGATCATGATGGATGATTGTTTTGATGTGTTCTTGGATTCGGTTAGCGAGAATTTTATTGAGTATTTTTGCATAGGTATTCATAAGGGAAATTGTTCTGAAGTTCTCCATCTTTGTTGGGTCTTTATGCAAATTTATCTGGAATAACAAAAAACCTAGGATAGCAAAAACTATTTTCAATGATAAAAGAAACCCTGGTGGAATCACCATCCCTGAACTAAAGCTTTACTACAGAGCAATTGTGATTAAAAACTGCATGGTATTGGTACAGCGACAGACAGGTAGATCAATGAAATAGAATTGAAGACCCAGGAATGAACCCACACACCTATGGTTACTTGATCTTTGACAAGGGAGCTAAAACCATCCAGTGGAAGAACGACAGCATTTTCAACAAATGGTGCTGGCACAACTGGTGGTTATCATGTAGAAGAATGAAAATTGATCCATTCTTATCTCCTTTTACAAAGCTCAAGTCTAAGTGGATCAAGGAACTCCACATAAAACCAGAGACACTGAAACTTATAGAGGACAAAGTGGGGAAAAGCCTTGAAGATATGGGCACAGAGGAAAAACTCCTGAACAGAACAGCAATGGCTTGTGCTGTAAGATCGAGAATTGACAAATGGGACCTCAAAAAATTGCAAAGCTTCTGTAAGGCAACAGAGAGTGTCAATACGACAAAAAGGCCACCAACAGATTGGGAAAGGATCTTTACCTATCCTAAATCAGATAGGGGACTGATACCCATATATATACAAAGAACTCAAGAAGCTGGACTTTAGAAAATCAAATAAAGATATTAAAATATGAGGTACAGAGCTAAACAAAGAATTCTCAACTGAGGAATACCAAATGGCTGAGAAGCATCTGAAAAAATGTTCAATATCCTTAATCATCAGGCAAATGCAAATCAAAACAACCCTGAGATTCCACCTCACACCAGTCAGAATGGGTAAGATAAAAAAATTCAGGTGACAGCAGATGCTGGCGAGGATGTGGAGAAAGAGGAACACTCCTCCATTGTTGGTGGGATTGCAAGTTTGTACAACCACTCTGGAAGTCAGTCTGGCAGTTCCTCAGAAAATTGGACATAGTACTACCAGAGGATCCAGCAATATCTCTTCTGGGCAGAAGGAGAAGATACCCAGAAGATGTTCCAACTTGTAATAAGGACACATGCTCCACTATGTTCATAGCAGCTGTATTTATAATAGCCAGAAGCTGGAAAAACCCAGTTGTCCCTCAACAGAGGAATGGATACAGAAAATGTGGTACATTTACACAATGAAGTAGCACTCAGCTATTAAAAACAATGAATTGATGAAATTCTTAGGCAAATGGATGCATCTGTAGGATATTATCCTGAGTGAGGTAACCCAATCACAAAAGAATACACATGTTATGCAGTCACTGATAAGTGAATATTAGCCCAGAAACTTAAGACTACCCAAGATACAATTTGTAAAACACATAAAACTCAAGAAGAAGGAAGACCAAAGTGTGGATACTTTGTTCCTTCTTAGAATGGGGAACAAAATACCCATGGAAGGAGTTATAAAGACAAAGTTCGGAGCTAAGATGGAAGGAAAGACCATCCAGAGACTGCCCCACCTGGGGATCCATCCCATAAACAACCACCAAACCCAGACACTATGGCATATGCCAGAAAGATTTTCTTTCAGGACCCCGACATAGCTCTCTCTTGTGAGTCTATGCCAGTGCCTGGCAAATATAGAAGTGGATGATCACAGTCATCTATTGGATGGAACACAAGACCCCTAATGAAGGAGCTAAAGAAAGTACCTATGGAGCTAAAGGTGTCTGTAACCCTATAGGAGGAACAACAAACTAACCAGTACCCTCCAGATCTGTGTCTCTAGTTGCATATGTAGAGGAAGATGGTCTAATCAGCCATCAATGGGAGGAGAGGTCCTTGGTATTGTGAAGATCATATGCCCCAGTACAGCGGAATGCCAGGGCCAGGAAGTGGGAGTGGGTGGGTTGGGGAGCAGGACGGGGGGAGGGTATGGGGGGCTTTTTGGATAGCATTTAAAATGTAAATAAAGAAAATATCGAATAAAAATTTTGCAAAAAAAGGGAAAGATCTCAAATAATAAGGTAACAAAGATCATGGCAGAATTTAATGAAATTGAGACCACAACTATATATATTTTTGTTGTGAGTCCAGCCAGCTAAGTCATCTCTCCAGTCCGAGAGTTATATATTAAAAGAGTTCTCTAAAAACAAATAAGATGGTCAAACTTTTAGCTAAATAGTCAAGACATGAAGGCCAAAATTAGTAAAATTAGAGATGAAAAGGGGAAGCTAGTTTTTATTTTCAATAATATCCAAAGACTCATTAGCAAATACTTTGAAAATTCATTTTAAAAAAACTGGAAAATCCAAAAGAAATGGTAAATTAGATAAATACCACCAACCAAAATTAAATCAAGATATGTTCACACACAAACACATGCACACAAGCACACAAGCATATACTAGCAATCACTGATAGCTATGTTACAGTAACGTTTCCTAACAAGGAAAATCTCAGGGCCAGATGAATTTGTTTTCAAATTCTATCAAGCTTTTTGATGGAGGAAGGCGCAGCCCATCGTTGGGGCCATTCCTGGGCTGCTGATCATTGGTTCTATAAGAGAGCAGGCTGAGTAAGTCATGGAGAAGCAAGCCAATAGGCAGCACCCCCCCCCCCATGGCCCCTGTATCAGCTCCTGTCTCAGGGTTCTCAACGTGTTTAGTTGCTGTCCTAAATTCCTTTAATGTTAGACTATGATGTGGAAGTATAAGACAAATAAACCCTTTGCTGCCCAGCTTGCATTTGGTCAGTGTTTCTTTCATCGCAGCAATAGAAATCTTAATTAAGACAAATGGAAAGCAAAGCAGCACTACTAAACTCATTCTATGAAGCAAAGTGTGTTGGCCTAATGCTGCTTGTATTCTAATGCTAATTTGGGGTCTCCAAGGTAGGTTAACCCAAAGAAGAGAGAGTTCATATATAAGAAACTGTGTGACATTCCCCAGTTAATTGTGATTGGTAAAGAAAGATGCCAACAGCCAATAGCTTGGCAGAAGAGAAATGGTGGGGTTGGGGTTTCACAGGCTTGTAGAGAGGGCCAAGAGGAGGGAAGGAGGAGGAAGAAGTTGTGTTGCCATGGGCCATGGAATAATTGAAGAACAAGCAGGAGAGAAGAGGGGATGGCTGCCATGGATTAAGAGAGAGGAGAGTGTGGCCCTGAGGGGTCCCAAACTAGAGTTAAGAGCTGCCAAGATGAACCATAGTAAGTAATAATTAGGGGTTATTGTTAGGAAAGTAGATTCTAATAGCATGGAGGATAGGCAACTCCCCAGCTATTATGCCGGATAAAGCATATTATAAATATAAAGGCTGTGTGTGTGTGTGTGTGTGTGTTTGGGAAACCAATAACTAAAGGCAGGGTAGAAACCCTGGGCCAGAATTTTTAATATTTTTTACTACAATATTGCACTGATACCAAAACTGGACAGGGAAACAACAGAAAAAGGAAACCAGGGTTCAGTTCCCTCAATGAACATATGTGCAAAAGTTCTCAATAAAATTCTTGCAAATCAAGTTAAAAGACACATTAAAGAGCTCATCCTCCACAGTCGCCCTGGCATCATCTCAGGTATGCAAGGTTGGGTTAATACCTGCAAGTCAGGAAGTGTAGTTCCTGCACATGAATAGACACAACGACAGGAACCACAGGATCATCTCAATACAGGGAAAACCCAACCGACCAACCAAACTAACCTAATCCAACCCCAGCGGTCTGTCTTTAGAGTCACACCAGTGTTTGGGAAGTCTTGGCTAGATTATGCAGGCTTCATGTAGCGGAAATCAATTCTTTCTGTTGCTCCTTTCTCAGCAGCTGATCTTAATGAGTTAAGGAACAGTCAAGGAGGTATTTTTTTAATAGGACATTATGAATGTATACTAAGTGCTCACTCACATGAATTGGTTGCCACTGGATTTAAGAAGAAGTAGTAAGCAAATCTTTTCTTGTTGTGGGGCCACATTTGGAATATAAATACGTAAAATAATTTAAAATAATAAAAAAAGAAAATCTTTTCTTGATAAAAAGGTATATAAACTGATTATATAACTTTCTAGTCAAGACATACTACTTACTACTAAAAGCAATTTCATTTTACTGGTAATTACTTATTAAAGATAGAAAAAGTTGTTTGATAAGTTTAGGAAGCCTGACTTTACATTCATTGGCAGGTTAAAGAGACATGTGAATTACACTTGGGGTAAAAGCTCCCTTACTCTAATACTGTGCATAATAAATTACCATCCTCCTTTTCTCTGGTCAAAGAAGCAATATTAAAAACCATGAATTATGCTTAACACTATACTGTGAGGTTATAAGTAGCTGTAAATGAGACATGAAACCACACTTCTATTAGATACATTAATTCACTGTATAAAGGATCCATCCATATATAAATATTATGGCTGATTTAAACAAAAAAACATGCTTAACAGGTTCAAAACTTTGCTTATTTCTCTTTAAAAAAGTATGTGATATGTAAGTACCAATGACTAAACATTATGGACTGCTGTTAACCTATGCTTTCCTAAGTCACTTAAGCTAAAAACCTTTGGCCTTGTTACATGTTCCTAGGACAAAGTAAAAGCCTTCATATTTTTAAATGTTGAAACTGCTTAAGGTTAAAGGGTTTAATTTGAAAAATATCAACTATTGTGGATGCTAATTTATTTTTAATTATAAGTTCTTAGAAGAAAATCTCACTATAAAATATAGCTGGAAAATTCTGGCTTATTAACCTTACGTTTCTACTGAAACAATAATAATACCCTGTACCTGTATATATCATGCTTCACACTGGCCCTTGATTTCTGTCCTGGTTCATAGTTCTCAGGTGGCATATAGATGATTGTTCCTCCTTCGGGTGCAGATTTGTAACTTCGTGATTGAGAGAGTGACATCATGCGCCATTTTGATAAACCAAAATCTGCAATCTGTAAGTGGCGTTAAATTAAAATAATTAGTTTTCTAAAAAATGTTCAAGAATCAACTGCTGTTGTTTTCATATACTGTATTTATAATGTCTAGAATAGCCCCAAAAGTGATATACTATTAATACTCCAACCTTTTACCAAATTAAATACTATAGTGCTAGTACCAATAACCGCACATGTACTATATACACTAACCGCACATGTACTATATACACTAGTAAGGTTCGTAGCAGGATATGACACATAGTAAGGGGAACTGCTGGTTCAGCAGGTGACTAAGTATATGAACTCAATATTGGTTTTTATGGCAAGCAGCTTTAAGGGAGGCTTTCCAACGCCCTACCATTGACTCGTCCTCCCCATACGCCATGCGCATGGCTTACAAATGACGTCTATGTGGTCCCTAGTAAGTCTTTTTATTAAATTTATTCATTTGTGTATGATGTGTATATGTGTGGCCATGGAAGGCCAGGGGACAGCTCAGGAGCCTGTTCTCTCTTTCCATTATAAGGGTTCTAGGGATGGAACTTCTGTCATGAGGCCTAACACTTGTGTAGTTGAGACAGTTTGACAGCTCAGGTTCTTATGGTATTATTCTTGTTCTAAAAGTGGTGTTGTTAAATGTTAAAATAAGTAAAATCTTGTAATAGTAAAAGTCACCATTATATGCTTTATGCTCCCTATTAAGGGTCCCTTTGGATGGCTACATATCACATATGTGTGTGCCCCTAAGAATGCACAGCTAAGGAACTGACCAATGGTAAACATTTTTTTTTTTTTTAGTATGCCTTTTACAGCTTTATTTTGGTTGTAATCTTTGAATATTTTTAATATTTAAGGTCATTTTTCTGACTCTATGCTTTGGAAATAGGCATAAGAATACTGAGTTGCATTACGTATTAACGACTCAGAAATTACTCCTTATTTCTGTTCCCCTACTTTATTCAGGGTTACAGTACACCTTGTCCTTTACACAAAAACAGGTTCGAAACAAACATGAGATTTCAGTATAAAAGCAAAATAGTAAGAAACCTAACATAGAGGAAAATGGCCAGTACCTAGAGATTAAAGAACAGCCCTTAAAAGGGACAGCAGAAGCATGGTGCATAAGGGAAGAGAGTGATAAACTGGATAAATGTTCAGGTCTTTCTTGGCTACCGACTTTGATAAAGGATTAAAAATAGGCCTAGGAAATGGCTCAGTGGTAAAGTACTGCCGGGCAAACATGTCTAATGTCTCAGAGCCCACATAAAAATTCTAGGTGTGGCAGGGTACACCTGCAATCTAAGCAGTGGGGAACTGGAGACTGGAGGATCCTGTCACTAGCCATCCAGAATAGCCAATGATCACACACACACACACACACACACACACACACACACACACTCCATGATTCAGTACACACAAACGCACATATAACAATACAAGCTGTGGAGAAGTATTTGAAAGAAATATTTGAAAATTATTATCTGATGAATGAAGGACTTATTCAAAATATATACAGGGTTCTTTAAACTGAGTGGTTAAAAATGAAACAGTTAGGAAATGGGCTCATGAAGAAGCTTTTCATGGAAAAGGCTACATGGGTGACACGGAAGCACACCAGAAGGTTCAAAATCTCCAATCCCTGTCCAATTTCTGGTCTGGAAGCTGTATTCTAATTATGCAGGGAAACTGGGTAGTGGGTACATGGGACCATGTTGTATAATAACATCCTATGACTCTACACTAATTTTAAAACAGAAAAGAACAAAAGGTAAAAACATTTTTGACAATTTTAGCTAACACAGCGAATTGCTATTTTGTACCAAATTCTCTCTCTGAAGCTTAAGAATAACTGAGACTCAATGCCCAGTGTAGGGGAATGCCAAGGTGGAGAGGCAGGAATGGGTGGGTGGGTAAAGGAATACCCTCATAGAAGCAAGGGGAGGGGGATGGGATAGAGGGTTCTGGGGGGGGGGGACCAGGAAAGGGGATAACAGTTGAAATACAAATAAAGAAAATATCCAATCAAAAAAAATTAAAAAAAAAAAAAAAGAATAACCAGGCGTGTTGATGGTGGTGGTAGTACACACCTTTAATCCCAGTTCTTGGAAGGCAGAGGTAGGAGATTCCTGTGAGTTCCATGCCAACCAGGGATATACAGTGAGACCCTGTCTCATACAAACTGCAGAACAGAGTGGGGGAGTGGGATGGGAATAGCTGGTGGCTGAGGGGCCTCAGATGGCGGTGAGATCAGAGAGACAGCTTGTTTAATGGGGAAAACAAAGGCTATGTAAACCTTGGGAGGTGATTAGGGACTCTGGGGTTAGGGTACGTCATTGGCCAGGGCCAGGGCATTGGGGATGCCTCATTTGCATAGGGAGGAATTCCAGGTTCAGCTAGAGATGGTGTTATAAGGAAGAGGAAGTTTAACCTGGCTACAGGGCTACAGGACCTCCTCTGGTGGTACAAACGTGGAGAGCTCACAGAGCTATGTGTGCTGGGACATGCAGCCTACCCCCACCCTATCCCCAATCTCATTCCACGGTTCCCCTGGGTCCAAAACAAACCAACAATAATAACTGAACTCAAGAAAGGGGCTGAAGTATAGAGAGCTGAGGACCACCTGAGTGAAGGAATGACTCTTGCTGACAAAGAGCCATGAACATGTTAAGAACCCCCAATGCCTCAGACCCATAGGAATGCAAAACCCCTGGTCCCACTGCAAAGTTGGCAGTTTGTACAAACCAGGAACTAGAGCTTCCTCCTCCTGGATCTTTACAGCCTACACTGCTTCATTCCTTCACATACCCAGTCAGGTTTCCTACCCCAAGCCACAGGGAGGTGGTACTGAAGACAGAAATTAAGATACTACTAAAAAGCTTTTTCAGAATTATTAAGAAAAAGACCCAGAGAAACTGTCCCCGCCCCCTCAACCCCAAATAGTTACCTTAACATGAAATTCATTATCCAACAAGATATTCTGAGTCTTTAGGTCATGATGAAGCAGAGGGGGGTTCATATTGTGCAGGTAATTTACACCAAGAGCAATTTCATGCAGGATGCGGAATCTCAATGGCCATGCAATATCAGGATATTCAGTTTTCTTTGTATGGGTGAAAGAAATAAAAAGTACTACCTTAGTTTAACAGTTAAAAATTAAGAAACCCACCAGGAAAGAGATTACAAACTAAGATGAAACACACACTCAATTCTATAGCATAGTATCAATACTATGATACTGTTTAATATTCTTCCCCCCTTTTTTCTTTTCTTTTATTGGATATTTTCTTTATTTACATTTCAAATGTTATCGCCTCTCCTGGTTTTGCCTTCTCAACCCTCCTATCCCATCCCCCCTCTCCTTGCTTCTATAAGGGTGCTCCCCCACCCACCCACCTACCCACTCCCACCTCGCATTCCCCTACACTGGGGCATGGAGCCTTCACAGGATCAAGGGCCTTTCCTCCCATTGATGTCTGACAAGACCATCCTCTGTTACATATGCGGCTGGAACCATGGGTCCCTCCATGTGCATGTGTACTCTTTGGTTGGTCGTTTAGTCCTTGGGAACTCTGGGGATCTGGTTGGTTGATATTGTTACTCTTCCTATGAGGCTGAAAACCCCTTCAGCTCCTTGGGTCCTTTCTCTAACTCCTCCATTCTGTTTAATTGTCTTATATTTTAGGTTTAGGAGTTGTTTATGATAACTTCAGCAGTGGTATTTCTCTTCTTATATTGGCCATGCAATTGCACGAGATTACCGTCTTGTTCTTTAGCAGAAATAGCTCTGTTATTTGTATGTTTATACAGCCAGACACATGTATTTATAGTCCCATCCCATCCACTGCCCAGTTCCATGGCTTCATGTAATCACTTATACCCATAAGCACATGCACATAGAGAATATACACACACACACACATACACATATATATACATATATATACATACATATACACAAATACATACATATATATACATACACACATATATATGTATATATACTTGCTTCTGACATGCCAAACCATTCATTCAAAATTTTAACTTTTTTATACTAATTTAAAACTATAATTGTCACTATAATCTCTACATCAATTAAAAATTGACAGTATTTATTTGAAGTGTCAATATGTCATATCTGAAAAAATTAATTTGTTACTATAGTTGTGTGTGTGTGTGTGTGTGTGTGTGTGAAGGGGTATGTGTGACAGAGTGTGTGTGTGGGGTCAGAGGGCAACACCCTGAAGTGAGTCCTTTGCCTCCACCTTTGGGCTCAGCCTCAGGTCAAGGTTGTCTTGCTGGTGGCAGGTGTCTGTACCTTCTGTGTCACTCCACTCATCTGGATCTCATACTTTTCATTATACAACGTATTGACCTTACCTCTTGAAACATTAACTTTTGAGAAGTTTCCTTTTGTGAAATCAAAGACCACTTTTGTTTCTAAACCTTTATCTACCTGAATTCCTTTAAAATAATTGTTTCTGAATAAATTAAGTTAAGGCAGTTTCCCAGGAGAATGTGTACCCTCAGAAGAATCCAACACTTTGGAAAAGGTGGTAGCAATCAGGCACCAGAACCACAGATTCACTTTTTAAAATACTAAGTAAAAGTCACTTTTTTGGAAGTGCTAAAACTGCCTTCTGACTCTGAAAACAAATATGCTTACATTTCGGTGACCAATTGGTAAGGAGATGTTTGAAAATATTTTAGGCTGTTTTTATAGCATATTTCCATTTTCATTCAATGATTTTTTTTCTTTTTCTTTTCTTTTCTTTTTCTTTTTTTTTTTTTTCTTTTTTCTTTTTTTTTTTTTTTAGACAGGGTTTCTCTGTGTAGCCCTGGCTGTCCTGGAATTCACTCTGTAGACAAGGCTGGTCTCGAACTCAGAAATCCACCTGCCTCTGCCTCCCGAGTGCTGGGATTAAAGGCATGCACCACCACTGCGTGGCTTAATGATCTTTTACGATGTTAGGGATAAGTGCTTCAAGATAAATTCCACTGTGAGTAACCAGTGTATAATTTAGGGTAACAGACTAAGGAACCAAAAGGAACACAAAATACCAATGTAGAGAATTGCCTCAATACTATGCAGTAAGCAAAACTTTTGTTGGTCTGTACAGAGGCAACTTTTTCAAAACACTATGAAGTTTAATAACAACGGAGCTTCTGCATGACAGTGCCATAAGGAGGCTTTTCCTCATGCAGTCAAGGGTACAGTGACAATCTGTGTTTTATGGTCACATCTAAGAGTTAGCAATACCCCTAGAGAAGGCTTTCCAATGGGCTCCAAATCTGGGTGGCAGAGTATATACAGGGATGTGGAAAGGAAACATTAGAATTTCTGCTTAAACTTCACTTCTCAAACAAACAAACAAAACAAAAAACTTGATTTATGGAATCTTTGTAAGTTGATTTCTGGGGCAGGTACACAAACCTTACAGACTGACACCAGTTACTTTAGTCCGTCTTTGTTTCAGATGGTCACAAGTCATGAATAGAATGCGATGTATTCTGAAACAAAGAGGAAGTCACTCCATGAGTGGCTGACAGTGGTGCCCACCTTCCCTTGCCTGAGTAGAAAGCACTGTGTATAGTATAACGTGGGAGTGCCATAGGTATTCACAGGTGTTATGCAATTCTAATTAGCTCAAATCCTCATAAAATGCAGCATCTGGCCTAAAAAAGATGTCTGAAACAAAAATGCAGACTGGAAAAAAAATCAGTGTGTAAGATCAAGCAAAAATAAACAGAATTCATGTATTTTGAGAATGAGGATTCTCAAGTGTGCTTGTTGATAGGATTCACAAATAAAAGTCAGAATAACTCATACCTCCAGAAATAAGTCAGTAATATCTCAAACTGCTATAGATAGAAAAATAACATGCATCATGTCACTGAAGACAATTTATCTGGTTCATTAACTGCTAATACTTAATTTGGATCCTAAGTAA
Source organism: Mus caroli (assembly GCF_978045245.1). NCBI lineage: Eukaryota > Metazoa > Chordata > Mammalia > Rodentia > Muridae > Mus > Mus caroli. The sequence continues at coordinate 138,373,617 of NW_028227261.1, read as the reverse complement.
TCACTAATATAAAATATGGCTTAAAAATAGATTATATAGTATGAATTTCTTTTACTTCCCGTGCCTACCTAGTATGATTCATTTATACACTGCAAAGTGATGTGACTGAATGAAGAACACAAATAGTATATTTACTTTGAACAGAGTATATAGTGATGAAAGTCACTGAAAGCAAGCAGTACTTACTCTGTGTAGAAGCTCATTTAATGATCCATTTGGCATGTATTCAGTAACTATGCCCAAAAATTCAGGCTCATTGCAAATTCCCAAAATTGGAAGAATGTAACTAAATCTTGCTTTATGTAATATTTCGGCTTCTCGTAAGATATCATTTCTTTCACTAAGAGAAAAAAAAGATAATTATTTCAGATAATGAAAAACATACAAAGACTGTGCCAACAGATTAATTAAGTTTGGATTTTTTTTTTCACTAATTAGCTATGTAGCTTCATGTGAGTTGTTAACTTCTGCGTCCCTTAGTTTGACCATCCACTCAATTCTACTGGTCTGTTTAGAGATCAGCCAAAATAACTTCTCTAAGTCACTGGTGGGAAGAGGGCTACACATGGCTGTGACTATACTTTCCACTAACGGTAAAAGTGTAGCATATGGGTTCTTATTGTGCTTTTTCTAGGAAAGAGAAGGAACAACATTAGAGGAAGCTCCAAAAATCCACTTATGTTAGACTGACTTATACTTGAACTAATTCAATTATTGAGATTATTTTATACTAAAAGAAACATATTTGATTAGGAGACTATTACATTTTATCATTAAATACCATATAAAAATTTTCCAAACATGAATTCTAAAACATTCTAATAGTGTAGATGTAATTGCTTAGATCAGTGGTTTTCAACCTTCCTAATGCTGTGACGCTTTAATACAGTTCCTCATGTTGTGGTGACCCCCAACCATAAAATTACTTTCGTTGCTACTTTATTACTGTAATTTTGTTACTGTAATGAATGGTAATATAAGTATCTGTTTTCTAACCCATCTTAGGTGACCCTTGACCCCCTCCCCAAAGGGGTCATGACCCAGAGATTGAGAACCCCTGCCTTAGATTATGATCTGCATCATGATAAGCTACATCAAAGTCAGTAATATGTAGAACTTACACACCAAACAATAATAGCAAACAGGTAAGCACTCATAGCCCGACCCCTGGCATATCACATGGTCATGAATAAAAGACTATCAAATAGAGCTATGGACAGCATTTTACAACATAACAAAGACAAAATGGCATCTTTGCCTTTAAAGGCCCATAATTCAGATAAGAAAAATAAATAAATAATACAAGGAATAATGTGATAATTACCGTATGTTTTACATATGTATACTTACACACACACACACACACACACACACAGACACACACACACACGAAATAAGAAAAGCAAACTATGGGACGTTCAGAGGAGAGAGAATTTTGAGCATGGTAATGTCACCACCGTCTTCAAAGAGATAGACTTTCAGTGGAACTTGAAGTATGGCTAGAATTTCAACATCAGAGAGAAGATCCAGAAAGTAACTCCACAAAAGATAAGACCTTGCTTCTCTTTTGCCCATGTGTGTATCCATTCCCAGGACATAAACAATGGGTTATATACAGCAACACAGTGCATGTCCAACAGCCATGTGTCAAATGAATTCAGGAAGTGAAAGTAAGACTGTGACTGTTTAATGAGAGCTAAGATAGGAAAGAGTGTACGAAAGAGGAGGGTGGCATAAATGACATTTTGGGATCCTAAGAGGCCCAAAACTTTGTTTAGCAGTCAAGTGCAATGGAAGGTTTTGAGCAAGAGAAAAGAAATCAGTAAAAGGAGGTTTAAAGATAATTATCTTGGAAACAGGATATGGGATTAAGAGAAAGGGGAACAATTATGAAGACTGTAACAATAGTCCAGATACAAAGCAAGAGAAGCTGATAAAGTAGTGGAAAGACAAGAAAACACTGGCTGAAAAGAATGGTAGACTACAATGCAATGGCTACAAGGGACTTAAGTGAACAAAAGCAATGGGGGAGAGCTGATATGATGCCATCATCATTTCCCCAGATGCATGGGTGTTGGCAGCGCTGACATAAATAGAAAGGCTTCCAGGAGAAGCCTATTGGGTAAGTGAGGATGATTAGTTGGCTCTTAAGAAACCTGAGCTCTGGACGAATGGCTGTTGAAATAAGAATACAGACAGACATTCCTGACCAGACTACTTAAAGCACACAGAGAGACACACGGACACACACCCAACCATAGTAAGGAGTTATTAAGTCTTTGAGTAGGCAAAATATTTTATGCTTTTAAATTCAAGAGGCACAAGACAACATAAAGCAAAGCTTCTCTATTCTCTGTTCCTTACCTTGACTGAAAGGAAACCAGTTATATCAGTCTGTGAAGCCTATTTAATTAAACTTGAATTTCTCAAGTTCTATATTTGCCCCATGAGATATGGGTCAACAAGACAGTTCCTGTGTAGTACTTTACAGGATGAACCCAAAGATTCCTGGACATTTGAGATGAGAGGACACAGTGTGGAAGTTCCACTGACACATACATATAAGATAGCCTTTCCTCCTTCTGTCCAAAGTATGAAATAAAGTATTAGGAGAGAGTACATTAGTAAAGTGATTGTCATACAAGCAGGAGAATCTTGAGTTTAATTCCTAAGAATACACATAAAAAGCTGGCAACAATACACATTCCAAAACATTAAAGATACTTCTCTCTCTCTCTCTCTCTCTCTCTCAATGGTCTTGAGGAACAATACCTGAAGTTGACCTCTGGCCTACACATCATGCATGTGGGTCAGCAGCACATGGATCTCCTATGTGTGTATGCTAATACAAACACATGCATGTACATACACACATAGAAAGGTAGGATGTATTCCTCCTCCCTGTCAGCCATTTTCTATACAGTCCAACCCTTTACTCAACTCTCTAAAGCTGGTTTCATTCTCTCTGGTTTACATATTGGAGCATCTACAGTCAGAAAAATGAATGATCCTTTGGTGACAACAATACAAAGTGACAGGGTTTAAGTCAGATTTAAATTGTAGCCCTGGTACTCTAAAGTCTGTGTTTTTCTATTCTATTGTTTGATGAGAAAAGCAAATCAGATAGTTTGTGAGGTTAGAATTCAACAAGATTGAGGGGGAAAATAAAAGCAAAAGATTTTTAAAAATTTAAAATGCAAAATACAGCTTCAATAATTGTATCACGGAAATGACCCAACTCAAAATGTCAATAGGAAACAGCTATCCATCTCTAGGGTACTTGAACAACCAACCAATCGGAGTCATCAGTCCATTAAGGCTGGAAGACTGCTATGGAAGGCCCACTCACTGGCAATGGAGAGTGACTCACTGATTATTAAAATAATATGCAACGTCACCTAAACTTATTTTCTTTTCAGGTAATCTTAAAGAACAATGGGTACATTATCCACACCAGAGCACAACAAATATACGTACAGTGTTTATTATTCATATTTAATAGGTGAGGAAGTAAGATACCCTCAGAGTCAGTTTCATAAGCCTAGGCCTGTGCTCATGGTAAGATCTTAGACAGCAAGATAAAAGAATGCAATGCAGTAAGGCAAGGGGATTTTGTTGGTTTTATAAAGACAATGCCCTATCCAATTCAAGGAAATTATACCATGAAGTGGTTGGTGAATATGGGAAAGTAATACCATCCTGTCCATCTTTTTCCCTTGGCCGACAAATGGCACAAATGAAGCTTTGGAAAGCAGAATCAAAAGTGAGAAAACAACTAGCTTTAGTATACCTAGTGGTCTATTAGTGCTACATTTCCATAGACCATTCGTTTGCTTGGTACTAACCAACCTCCCTTTAAAGTTGACTACTTAGATGCGCGTGCTCGAACACATTCTTGAGCACGTGAACACGCCAACACACACACACACACACACACACACACACACAGCACTGGCTCCACAAACTGCTACACTACAGTGATCTAGCCCATGGGGAGAGGGAGGGCGCCTACCGGCAGATTTAAGTCCAACATTCGACCAGGGCTGAAGCAAGAGAGTTATCTGAAGCTGTATCTGACCTGATACCCAGGGTTAACAGCCTCTGACCAATAGGGCCGCTATGATCTCTCTATTTTCACACTAGATCCAGCAGGAGAAGAGGCCTGCAACCACCAAGGTTAGCAAGTGCACTAAAAACTGAATGAAGGTCTAGTTCAATTTCTGATGGAAATGAAACACACAAGAGTTCTGACTAGACCCATTGACTAACACATACAGCCACAGATCTATGGTATTTAGTTGTAATGTTTTCCTAGAAACAGAAACCAACACTTTTTTTTTTTTCCTTCTGAATATGTGGGAGCTGGACACAAATAATACCAGGGCAAGGGATGGTCAAAACTTTTAATCTTCATAAATTTTGACCATTTAATAGCCTTTGATTCATTTTACTGTTACAAAAAACATTGCACACTTCCTTTGGGGACTTTCAAAAGCAAGAGCTCGAATAACAACTGGTAATGTAGAATTTGATATCTGAACTTCATGAGTGCACGTAATAAACCACAAAGAAAACAAAACCAACCAAATCAAACCAAACCAAGCCATAATATGCAGGCTCAGGAGCAGGAATGAAACACACATAAAACCCTAGAAAAATATTTTGACGTTTAATCAATATAAAAACACCGGTATAGTATTATTATTTTTCTTTTTAGTGCTAAATGCTCAAACTCCGGTGTGTATTTTGCAGTCACTGCGTACTTCATTTCCAAGAGCAGTTTCCAGAGTTCCACAGCTCTTATGGCTAACAGCTAGCTAAAACAGAGCAAAGCCCACAAGCACTGTACCAACACACGTCGGGTTCAATAAACAGGGTTTTAGAGGTGGCCGTGATTGCAGGTTTTTGGAGAGTGGGAACACCTCGGGTGGGAGGAGAGGCAGGGCGAGTTACAAAGTCTGACGCACGTCCAGGAGAGTTTCCCCCTTGGATCAGGTTAGCCCAAGGACTTAAGGACTCGCTGCGGCGGAGCCGGCGCATCGCCATAGTGCGGCCGGTCTGTGGACGACCCAGCCCGCGTCTGTGTGGGGCCCCGCGCCGGCGCCCTACCTGTCGAGCAGCGGCGTGTGGATGTGTAGGTGCTTCACTGCCACCCGCACGCGCCAGTCTGCGTGTCGTGCCGACGAGACCGTGCCAGAGGCGCCCCGGCTGAGGTAGTGCAGGTCGGCGAGCTTGTGGTACGGGATGGGGGGTAGCGCGCTGCAGATGGCGTCCCCGTTCATGGCTCCGGCTCTGGCCGCGGCCCCTGCTGCGCCGCGCTAGGTCCCGGGGCGGCCCATTCCCGCGTGGCCGCTGCAGTTCCGGCCCGGTCAGCTGTGCCAGGGAGCTCGTCGGGTCTGCGGCCGCGCCGAGGTGGACCGTCCTCCTCCCTCCTCCTGGACTCGGCGGGCTCCTCCCTCCGCCAGCCCTCCCTGGGCGGACTCCTACCTTCACCAACTCCTCAGCCCGCGCCTCCTACCCCTGGCTCCTCCCTCCGCCGGCTCCTCCCTCCGCCGGCTCCTCCCTCCGCCGGCTCCTCCTTCTGCCCGCTCCTCCCTCTGCAATCTCCTCTCTCTGCCTGCTCCTCCCTCCGCCGGCTCCTCCCTCCTCCGGCTCCTCCCTCTGCGGGCTCCTCCCTCTGCCGGCTCCGCACTCTGCCGGCTCCGCCCTCTGCTGGCTCCTCCTTCCGCCGTCCCCTCCCTCTGCCGGCTCCGCCCTCTGTCGGCTCCTCCTTCTGCCGGCTCCTCCCTCTGCAATCTCCTCTCTCTGCCGGCTCCTCCCTCTGCCGGCTCCTCCTTCCGCCGTCCCCTCCCTCTGCCGGCTCCGCCCTCTGTCGGTTCCTCCCTCTGCCGGCCCCTCCCTCTGCAATCTCCTCTCTCTGCGGGCTCCTCCCTCTGCCGGCTCCTCCCTCTGCAATTTCCTCTCTCTGTGAGCTCCTCCCTCTGCAGGCTCCGCCCTCTGTTGGTTCCTCCCTCTGCAGGCTCCTCCTCCGCCCGCTCTTCTGTCCTCTGGCTCCTCCTTCCGCCGGCCCCTCCCTCTGCAATCTCCCCTCTCTGCCGGCTCCTCCCTCTGCAGGCCATGGGCGTGTCTCAGAGGCCTCCCTCTCTCCCCCTACAAGCCGGGTGGAAATCACTGAGGCTTGGAAAAGATTTCCTCCGGGGAAAATCCCTGTGGAGTCCTCCAGGCTGGTGTCAGGTGGGTCGGCTGGATTTTCCATTGGCCCGAGTGTCTTCCTTAGGCTCCAAACCTCGGACGTGATAGGGTGTGGGGTGACTACTGCTGGGGAGCCTGGTGACTTCTTCAGGCCCCACTTCCTGAGCTGTAAACCATCTGGTTGCTTCCACTCCAGTCTTTACTCAGTGGCTGCCACTTGTGAGAAGTGAGGTAGCGAGGCTAGCGCTGTCAGTGTGACAAATTGAGGTGTTTAGCTTCTGTGACTTGCTCCCTTACCAGGAAACGGTTTCTTCTTTTATTCCTCAAAGCCTACTCACAAATAGAATTATAAAACCATTTCTTGTGTTTGGGAAGCCTTCCATCCAAAAAGAAAAACAAAGGCAAAAACAAACAGAACCAAACAACCAAAATCCAGCACTATTTCATCTTTTTACTGTAAACACCTTTCTACTTAGGTATCTGTTCAGTACGATGTTTGGCGCAAATATCTCATATTTGTGAGCGATATAGTTCCATGATCCTACACGAACTAGGATACTACAATCTGTAATTGTTCCTTATATTAGTAGTGTAATATATATATAACACCGACATTTCCTTCCCTATACTCTAGTTCTTAATAGTTTTTTACAAGTCTACATTCTAAGATTATGTTTTCTTGGGCTGGAGTCATGGGTAAGCCGTTAAGAGGGCTTGTTCTTCCAGAGGATCTAAGGTTTGTTATCAGTACTCGAATCTAGTACAGCTGCCTGTTCTCCAGCTCCAGGGAATCTGACCAACACTTCTGGCTTCTGCAGGCAACACACATACACATAAATAGAATACAAAAATATAAAAATATGTACTTACAATATAATGTGTATATATCTCAACTAAGAATATATATAAGTATACATACTGTATGTATGTATTTATGTATACACATATATAGGGATTTTGTGAGTAAATACATTTAATTTTCATAATCAATTAATGATAGAAATCTTAAGACATTAACATTGAAGTAAATGTACTGGAGAAAAACTTAGACAAAATTGACAAATTAGCCTCAAAAATAAACATCACATCTATATGTTGAATTCATTTATTCAAAGTCCTACAAAATTATACCTGAATGTTATTAAGAATAAAGTTTATTTATGCCTTATTACATTAGCCTAGGAAATAGCAGCTTTAAGACATTCATATCTCATTTAGAAATAAGATACACATTTTTGCAAAAGATGGCACTTTTTCAAAACCAGCACAGTGTCAAGTCAAGTGCAGTGGTATTGGTACCTGCTTATGTTACCATCCAGGGTCATGGACTGAGTTCAGTTTTCCCAACAATTAAAGAATTAAAAGACAGAAAAAAAAAATCACAGCAACAGCAAGCAATCAAGTTCTGTTAATAGTAAAGTATGTGTGCACACACATGCACACACACACACACACACACACACACACACACGCGCATGAATGCACACAGACACAACAAATGGATATATCGATCATAAGTGGGAAGGAGATAGAAACTGAAATCTGCTTTTCCCTGGAAGATTGGTAGTTGAGTGTTTTGGTGATATTGGGTGGGGTTTCTCTTTTTGCATTGATCAGCTTGAAAAAAGAGGTGTAGGTCCATAGTATCTCGCTGTGCAAGCTTTGACATATTTATGCTCTGCCTAGAACATGCCCAGGTAAGTCAGCCAGAAAGGTCACACTTTTGGGAAAGGCCAGAAGCTTGCTATCTTGTTGATTATCTACACACTGATTCCCTGTCTGCCTACTACCACTCCTCCAGACTAGCTCCCAGACTGCTGTAATCCCCAGGATTCCCTCCTCCTGGATATCCCTTGTTCTCTATATGATAGCAAGTCTCTCCACTTCTTCATGCACACACTATTCTTGAAATTCTCTCTTGATGCTCTTCTGCTAATCTTGCTTTCCTCTGGGCCATGTCCAGTTAGCTTCCATTTCCCTTAGCTCTGGACTCTTCCAGATGCCCCTGAATGCCCCCACACCCTTCTCTCTCATCCACAATAAAAACCTTGCTCCCAGATTTTTCTTGGTTTCTTTACTTACACTTTTCCCCACTTACAAAGAACACAAGTATTCATCACCCCCTTCTTCTTATCGAGAACATCTGACCACTTGTTTTAAGCCCTTGCTCCCTTGCTTTCTTTGCCATAATCAATTGTTCCTTCCAGCTCTGAGTCTAAAATATACTCTTCTTTCTGTAGGTTGCTTTAGCAGGATACTTTATCACAGCAACAGAAAAAATTTCTAAGGCCAAGCTAATTACGATAAAGTCTAGGCCTTAATCAAAGATGACTGTTGATATAGGAAAAAATGAATCAGATGTGTTGGTATGTGCCCGAAATCCCATTACTTGGGAGATTGAGGCAGTAGGCTCCTGGGTTGGGGTCAACCTGTGGGCCTATGGTATCTAGTAGGATGCCCCAAATAATAAAGAATAGATATTTAATACCAAGATAGCCATGCATAGGGGGACAACAGAGTGAAGATAGAGGAACAAAGGCAACTGCAGTAAATCAAAAAATGACTGAAGTTACCACAGGCTAGGAGAGAGGAATTGAACTGATTATCCCTCATGGCTCTCAGAAGGGAAATTTCTGTAAACACTGAATCTGTTTTCCTTGTCTAATTTTGCTGATTCAGAATTGCTTTTCTGTCACTGTGACCCATTCCTTGAGAAAGTCTACCTGAAGGAAGAAGAGTTTATTTTACCTCGTGGTTTCAGAGCTATGGTTCGTGGTTGATAGCACCACTGCTTTGGGGCCCAATGAGCCAGGACGTTATGGCAGGGATCCTGTGTAGTGCAAACCTGTTCACTAGGAAGTATAGAGAAATATGGAAGAAGAGGGACATTCTTTATCTTCCACAGACAGCATACTAGCAATGTTTGCAGTGGCCTGCTTTCTTTAAGTAGGCCCATGATTTCTATGAACCCCTTCATTATGAGCTGATCAATAGATTACCAATAAGTGAAGCAAGCCTCATGATCTAGCCACCTCTCAGTAGTGCTACCAGCTGGGAAGTAAACCTTTAATGCATGGGCTTTTGGAAGGCCGTTTCATACACACACCGCAAATTGTTAGTAGAATTGTAAAATATGTCATGTTTTCAGATTGTTTTAGTTTATTCAGAATCATATCCTGGAATTCCATGTGACATTTTGTTTGTATCAATAGCTTTTAATAAATTGCTGAGTGGTATTGCACAGTATGGGCATACTATAGTTGTTTAATCATATATCCATCGAGGAACATTTTAGGTTTCGTCATCATCATCATTATCATCATTATTATTAATTACTTTTGCTTTTGAGACAGGGTCTCTCTACATAGCTCTGGCTCTTCTGGAACTCACTATGTAGTTCCAGGCTGGCCTTGAACTCACAGAAATCCAACTACCTTGCCTTCTAAGTGCTGGAATTGAATGTGTTTGCCATCACAGTTGGCCAAAATTCCTAATTTAATTTATTTTTCTGTGTATTTCTGTACACCATGCCTGGTACCCACAGAAGCCATAAGAGGGAATACCTTCTGGAGTTACGGATAGCTGTGAGTTGCCATCGGATGCAGGGAATCTTCTTCTGGAAGAACAGCCAGTGCTCTTAACTGCTGAGCAATCTCTCTAGCCCAACAGTGTCATTGGAAAAAGCTGACTATAAGGTTAGAACGCTAGGTCAGAATACCAATGAATCACTCCTTTGTTGACCTCCATATACTCTCAAAGCAGGGAAATATAAGATAGAATTAGCTGAGGAAACTGTTTAATAATTTCTTCATGATAAATGAAAAATCTTTCTAAATGAAACTATGTTTTAGTCCTCAAATTATGTTTGGCTTATTATGGTAAAGAATACAGAGAAGATAATTTACTTCAAAATCCCCTTATTTTGATTAAAAGAAAAGGGAGATAAACGGTACTGAATACCTACTACTTCATTAGTGCATTTAGTTGCCTGTAATATACTAGAAACGTGATTTTTAAATGTGTCTTAAATAGGTATGGTGTATGGCATTCAATTGATATTAAGAGGTGTGCAAATGAAAATTGGACCTGCCTGGTAATGCATAACTCCAGCCCAATACTCCAAGGCAACACATCTAATAGACATTTAATATATCGTTATCCCAAGTGCTGGAAGTAACAATAAGAATACAAATGTCGTCTCTGCATTCAAAATGCTTTGACTGTCCTAGGAAAGATCAGATGCCTGAACATACTCACAAGGTCGTAAGTGTTTTGCTGAAAGTTCAGGCTTCTCCTTTCAACATCAGGAAAAAACCCATGGACAGATAAAGAAAAGTGGCGTTCATAGTGCTGGTGTGAATTTCCGGAGGCGACAGTTTGTGAGCCGCAGGGTTGGGATGCTGGAGCACATGTATTGGGCTCAGAGTCCATTTTCTTTCTGGGAACTGCTTTCATTCGATGACGATCTGTTTTCACTTTCACTTTGTACAGGGTCTAAGGAGAGAAATAGAGTGATTAGGGGAATTCCCACATGCAAAAAGATGGTGCTGGACAAAGAATCATTAGTACAAAATTTTCCTGGGAATTTCCATTTTCCTGCCGGATTTTATTTGGCAGGTTTCTGGAAATGTGCAGGAACGTGTATATATAACTAGTTGATTAGTCTAAATCTAGGAATTTCAGTGCCTGAATTTAACAGAATAGTTTGCTTTTCTATTTTTTTCCATAGCTCAAAAATCATGTTCTCTGTCATTCCAAAGTTATAAGCAAAACATGCTGAGGCATACTACCTTTTAAGGCACAGTTATTTTCTCTTTAGGAAGCTACTCTGTGAAAGAGGATGTGAGCTTAGTACCCTTTTAAAGATCCTGTTTGGGGCAGAAACAGGACTGTGGACAATAGGCAAAGCTGTCCCTACTGAAGTAGCCTGTGGCCATTAGGTCTTAACAGAGAAGGCTAGCACAGCCTAGTGGAAGCAGGAAGTGTGATTAATCAGAGATCCAACACCAGTGGTCTAACAGATTTCTAGGGAGAAGTTGAAGTGTAGCTGGAAAATACAAAGCACCGTGAAGCATCTGTGACCCAATATTGTTCCATGATTGTTAAAAGGAACTGAAATATGCATCTTCCCAGGGAAGTATTGCATCACAACTCCAGAAGGCAGTCTTTATATCAAGGAGGGGTCATTTGCATGACGTACATTATCTATTGAACCTCTGGAAGTGAGTAAGAGAAGTCCCCCGCACCCCCCCATACTTGAACTGTTCTGAAGCTCAAGTTACACAATAATTATTAAAGAAAGGACTTTAAATTAAGCTCAACAATGTAGCAATGATAGCTACTATTTTCTTACCAGCCCTGCCATTTAATCAAAACTTTCTTATCTGGTTTGAGAAACAGGAAAACAAGTCTCTGCTAACCAGGAGCTTTCTAAGTACTTAGCTTGAATGTATGCTCTCCCGAGGGAAGATAAACACTTCCACAGAACACTAACCTCAGCTGAGACAACCTAGAGCATGTCGTGAAGCTGGACAGAAATAGAGTCTTCATGGGAATCTTCATGGCAATGTCTGAATAGGCAGAAATATGAACATTACCAACCAAGAAGATGAGCAGACGCTCTCCATTCCTGGCTAACAATGAGTGATCACTGCCCTTTTTGCCAATTATGGCACAACCTCGGCTTTTGTCTTTCAGTGACTGGATAAGAACTCAATCAAAACGATTCCTGCTCCTAGACAGTATCTAGTCTGAAGACAACCCTGCTCCTAGACAGTATCTAGTCTGAAGAGGATACCCATTTCCTTGGATGCTCCCTAGGCTCAACTCCTATAGGAAGTTCTTCCTAACAGGGTCTTATTGAGATTCCCTCTGTGTCCCCAGGATGCTTGTTTTTCCTGCTTGCAATGAATCAGTAAATGTAGCTTTGCATCACTGTAGATGGGTCTCTTGCTGCCTTTGCCTAGAGGAGGGTGATGTAATTAGCCAACTATCAGCCCTTATTGTATCTCAGGCAGTGCTGCCTCTATGGCCTTTTCAAAGAACAGATCTTGTGAACAAGGAACTTCCACATAATAATGTATGTAAAACAATACTTTCTAGCAAGGGCTATTGTTATTCACAGTTTACTGATGGAGATATTGAGGTACAGAGCTGTTATTTGTGTAATTAAATCCAGGAACAATTCTTGGATTGATTGAAAGCATGCAGGATTACCAGGCATACATATTTCAAGTTCTGGTTTCTCAGTTACCAAGTTCCTGTTTAAAAATATTTGAGCTGGGGAATGGCCCAGTAGGTAAAATGCTTTCTGCAGAAGACTGGATGCAGTGCCGCATATCTGTAATTTCATTTCTCCTATGAGGCAATCAGAGATAGAATAGGAGAAACACAGACGCTTGAGGGCCATCTAGCCTGGCATATGCCCCAGTGAACAACAAAAGACCCTATCTTAAAAGGGAGTACAATATTCAAGGTGATCCTCACATTTCCACACATGCTGTGTACCTGCACACACTCACACACACACACACACACACACACACACACACACACTCACACACACACATTTGTGTGCATACTCACAAGGTTAAAACATTTTTGAGCTAGGGATGTGACTTAGGGTTCTTGCTAGCATACATAACATTCAAGATCTGGTCTCTAAAAGTACCCAAGGAGCTAAAGGGATCTGCAACCCTATAAGTGGAACAACAATATGAACTAACCAGTACCCCGGAGCTCTTGACTCTAGCTGCATATGTATCAAAAGATGGCCTAGTCGGCCATCACTGGAAAGAGAGGCCCATTGGACTTGCAAACTTTATATGCCCCAGTACAGGGAACGCCAGGGCCAAAAAGTGGGAGTGGGTGAGTAGGGGAGTGTGGGGGGGGAGGGTATAGGGGACTTTTGGGATAGCATTGGAAATGTAAATTAGGAAAATACCTAATAAAAAATATTAAAAAAAAGATCTGGTCTCTAATACTGAAAAAAAATACATCTTTGTAGTCAAGATCTATATAATTCTCAAAACTCCAGAGTGCATTCAAATGTGGTATTTCTTAATATTAACTTGGGTATTTTAAATCATGTATTATAAAGAAATCCTGTACAACTGAAAACTTGTTTGGAAAAATGTCTTGCTTCAAGTGTAGTTAGATATTAAACTTGAGTGTATTCTTGCTAGATTTAATCAAAGTTCAATCATCTGAATAAATAAGTAACAGAAGATTATTTTGAAGGTAGATACACAAAAGATGATAAAATTGAAATATGAATTGCTTACATATAAAATGTACTTTATGCTCTACCAAAAACAGTATTTTTTTAAGGAAATAATTTGTGTGTTTGCATGCTGCTTTTGAGACAGTCATGCTATGTAGCTCAGGCTGGCCTAGAACTGGCTCTACAGACCACACCAACTACCTAGTTAGGGTTTCTATTGCTATGCTGAAACACCATGACCAAAAAGCAAGTTAGGGAGGAAAGGGTTTATTTGGCGTGTATTTCCACACCATAGTCCATCATTGAAGAAAGTCAGGACAGGAACTCAAGCAGAGCTGGAACCTGGAGGCAGGAGCTGATATACAGGCCATGGAGTGGTATTGCTTACTAGCTTGATGTGGCTTGCTCATTCTGTTTTCTTACAGGACTTTGGACCACCAGCCCAGGAATAGCACCACCCACAATGAGATGATCCCTCCCACACCAATAAATAATTTAAAAAAATGCCCATAGCTTGATATTATAGAGGCATTTTTTTTTTTTTTTTTTTTTTTTTGAGACAGGGTTTCTCTGTATAGCCCTGGCTGTCCTGGAACTCACTTTGTAGACCAGGCTGGCCTTGAACTCAGAAATCCGCCTGCCTCTGCCTCTCGAGTGCTGGGATTAAAGGCGTGCGCTACCACGCCCGGCTAGAGGCATTTTCTTAATTGAGGTTTTCACCTTGCAGATGACTTTAGCTTGTGGCAAGTTAACATAAAAGTACCTGACCTTGATTTTGCGATCTCATCTCTGCCTCCCGAGTGGCTTGGGTTATATGTGTGTATCACAGTGCCTGCCTGGCCTTTATAGCAATTTTGTAGTGATTATTATCTCTAGTATGATATGATGGTGCTAGTGAATTATGTTTTTTACTCAAACTTTAGAACAACTGTGGAAGTCTGCAAAAGACGGATTGGGTGGGTACTGGAACATCAACTTTGTTAGTGGAACTTGAAGACAATGATTTAGATATAGCTCACATAATCATAGTAAGAACAAACCCAATGTCGTTTCTCTCAAGGCCTGCCCTTGGCGTATGTATCGCATGGAGGAGTAAGGTAGACAATATTCTTTATGAAGGGAAGAAGTTTTTGAAGAGAAAGGAGATGAGAAGACATTTACACAAACTCAGGGTGTGGTGAGATTTTTTTTTTTCCTAGAGAGGAATACTAAAGAAGAAGGAGAAATTCAAGGTACATGAGAGGCAAAGAGTGTTGCTCCTACAAAGAACTCTCCTGACAGAAGTCCACAGAGGACAGAGGGATGGGGATGATTTCCTAACTTTAAATAGAACCAAGCCTGCAGCATGTAAGTTTATGTAAACACATGTTTGGCAAAAACAGAAGAGAGATAAAGTCGCATTTGTGTTCACATGAGGATATTGCCAAGGAGGGAGGGAGGTGGTAAAGAACAGTTAGAATTTTGAGATTTAACCAAACCCAAGGAAACAAATTATCTAAACATCTAAAGGTGTAATTGAAAGGGAAAGGCCAGTTTGCATAACAAAGATACAAGGAAAGTTTTCCCAGACCATTTGTGACACATTTTAAAGAAGACCACAATACCAAGAATCAGTACAAGGTTACTTAGAACTACTAGTGAGCCCTCATGTTTCAAGGGAGCAGTTGTCCTGCTTTTCAGCTTTGCTCCTGTGACATTCTGGGGCAATAACATATATCTAGAGTTGAGTATCATAATAGGAATGTGAAAGTCCCTATCTATAATTTGTAGGCCGGTGGGTAAAGGCTTTGAAAATCTGAATGTGTGCTTAGTCTTTTTTTTTTTTTTTTTTTTTTAAGAGACAGGTTTCTCTGTGTGGCCCAGGCTGTCTTGAACTCAGAGATTCTCCTGCCTTTGCCTCCCGAATGCTGGTTTTAAAGGCATGTGCCACCACTGCCTGGTGTAAAACCCTTCTCACAGGCCTGTGCTTGGTTTTGTCTGTCTCTGCTTTGCTATCTATGTTACCCATTCTTGCTGAAACTTGCTTTCATCATTTATGAGTTGGAGTAGGTATGAATGAGATAAGGCATGTGCAAGGTAAGGCGTCACAAACATAATTAATCTTTACTTCAGATCTCATGGTCTGTGCTCCATCCTAGTTTTCTTTATTTTAGACTAGTGTTTTGAGGGTGAGTTCTCTGCTGGGTTCTTATAAGGAACACAGGATTTTCTGCTTTTTAGGAATAATAATAATAATAAGACCCAGTGATTTTTTTTTAAAGGAGCTTAATAATTATTCTACCCTTGAATCTTTTCTAGTTAATGTAGTTTCTAAAATTACTCATCTGTGGGAGGCTCAATAAATACTTCTCGGCTGACAGCCATATGGTGATAGTCAAAGCAGGTAATGGGATGTAACATTTTCATTCATACAACACAGCAGGTGATCTTAGACCTGGGAATTGGCAGATGTGCAGAGAGTAATCAAACTGGCTTTCAGAGTCTAGCTGTACCAGTTTGGTTTTGATTTACTGTGTTTCCCATGCACGCTATAACTTGTACCTGTTTATATAGCCAGATATAGAACATCTGACTCATGCAAGAGTTTCATCCTTTGTCTCAATGCGGTTAAATCACAGCCTGATGAAGGAATCATCCTCTAAGGCACTTCTTCCCCTGAGCCTCAAACTCTGTATCCCTTTGTTTACTGCAGTTACTGCCCACAGCATCCTTTACACCATTAGCTGCCCAGGCTTTGGGAGGTGCTTGCCATGAGTGTTGAGCATTTTAGTATGATATATGTTATATATTTACATATATAGCATTTAGTATATATATATTATATGGATTATTTAGAAAGTGCAGAGTGTCAATATCGTCCCATAGAAAGCATACCTGAGTTATTTAATTAGTTCTTTTTGTTTCTTTATGTTTTGATTGATAAAGTTGTCCTTTTTAATTAGATTTTCCATAATATATATACTAATATATATATATCATACTCTCTCCCCTCCCCAAGTCCTTCCAGATACTCCTCACCTTCCTACCCACCCAACTCCATGATGTTTATCCTCTTCCCTTCACTCTCTCCCTCACGAAACCAAACAAAAATGAAAATAAACAGCCCATAGATGAAAAAATACCAAGCCAAAGTAAAGCAAAACAAAAAAGCAGGCACTACCCCTGACCCAGAATGGGGTTGATATAATCAATGACACTAATTTAGTTTTTCTTTTGCTAGCAGGCATCAATTGCAATAAGCTTCTTGGTTAGGGGGTGGAGCTTTGTGTTCACATCCCCTTTTCAATGTTGGAATTTTTTCCGTTTTGAGTCTTTGCAGGTCTTGTGCATGTTGTCAGTCTATGTAAGTTCATCTATATGGAGCCTTGTTGTGGCTGGAAGATGCTGATCTTTGGACTCATCTACCATCTCTGCCTCTGAAACTCTTTCTGCCCTTTCTTTTACAAAGATTCCTGAGCCTTAAGGGAGGGGTGTAGTAAAAACATCTCATTTATGGTTGACTACTCCAAAGTCTCTAACTCTACACAGCTGTGGAGTTTTGTGTTAATTCTACTGTAAGAAGCTTCTCTGATGGGGCTTGAGTGAGGCATTGAACTGCATGTATAGTAATATGTCATTGGGAGTAATTTCATTGCTATGTTCATTTAGCAGTATAGTAGTAGTAGGTTTCCTCCTAGGGCCTATCTACTCTCAGGTTCATGGCTACTTTGGTAGTGTTGGATATGGA
This sequence comes from Mus caroli, assembly GCF_978045245.1. Classification (NCBI taxonomy): domain Eukaryota; kingdom Metazoa; phylum Chordata; class Mammalia; order Rodentia; family Muridae; genus Mus; species Mus caroli. The sequence continues at coordinate 138,356,476 of NW_028227261.1, read as the reverse complement.
TTTTATAAGTCTTAAATCTAACTAAAAAGTGGTTGGTTGCTACCATAACACTTGTGTCACTATTGTACCAGTATGTCTTGTAGACAGGTCATTGTTACAGGTTTCAATGTTTATAGCTAGGTCATGTTGATGACCACTTTTCTCCTCTAGTAGCATATGAAGTACCTTCCAGCATGGATGCTAGTTAGTAGAAGTGAAGCTTCTAGTTGGACACCAGGTTGATTTCTCCAAGACATAGGTGGTGCTTCCATCAATAGAGCATTATCATCAGGTTGTGGGAAGTGAACAGTAGCCTTGGCAATAGTGTTATGTTTGACAGGCAATCTATGGCACTCCTTTGGCCAAGGAAATAGCAAGATGTAACTCACTGTGGAGATTTTACTTGGTGGCATATGATGTCTAGTTAGGACATTGTCTTTCTCATTATATGCAGACTCAATTTAAATTTCTTTCATATATGTATATATATTTAGAAAGCCTCGACAGTAGTTGGTTTTCATATGACTTCTCAAAATGACTTAGGGGTTAATTGTCCCCTCCATATTCTTTCCTTTACCTTGCCCTTCCACTCTGCTTCTCATTTAACCTTCTATCATAGTTTCTCCTTTATCTCTTCATAACACTATAGTTTATTCCCCCTTCCTTGGAAGATCTCCTCCCTGGTAGCCTTAGAGGCTCACTAATCTCTGCCGTTACTCCGACTGAAACACACACATCAAAAGCATAAAAGCTAACAACTACATATAAGACAAAACATTAAATAAATAAATAAATAAATAAATAAATAAATAAATAGGAGAACACAGGTAAACAGGTAGATGCACTTTAAAAAAGTACAAACTATGCAATATTTATCTTTTTGGATTTGGGTTACCTCATTTAATAAGATTATTTATAGCTCAATTTACCTACCAATTTCACTTTTCATTTATTTATTTATTTATTTATTTTTATTAAATATTTATCTTTTTGGATTTGGGTTACCTCATTTAATAAGATTATTTATAGCTCAATTTACCTACCAATTTCACTTTTCATTTATTTATTTATTTATTTATTTATTTATTTATTTATTTATTTTTATTAGATATTTTCTCTATATACATTTCAAATGCTATCCTGAAATTTCCCTATACACCCCCTCCGCCCTGCTCCCCTACCCACCCACTCCCACTTCTTGGCCCTGGCATTCCCCTGTATTGGGGCATATAAAGTTTGCAATACCAAGGGGCCTCTCTTCCCAGTGATGGCCGACTAGGCCATCTTCTGCTACATATGCAGCTATAGACACGAGCTCTGGGGGTACTGGTTAGTTCATATTGTTGTTCCACCTATAGGGTTGCAGACCTTTTCAGCTCCTTGGGTGCTTTCTCTAGCTCCTCATTGGGGACCCTGTGTTCCATCCAATAGATGGCTATGAGCATCCACTTCTGTATTTGCCAGGCACTGGCATAGCCTCATAAGAGACAGCTATAACAGGGTCCCTTCAGCAAAAATCTTTCTGGCATTGTGCAATAGTGTCTGTGTTTGGTGGCTGATTATGGGATGGATCCCCGGGTGGGGTAGTCTCTGGATAGTCCATCCTTTTGTCTTAGCTCCAATCTTTGTCTCTGTAACTCCTTTCATGGGTATTTTGTTGCCTATTCTAAGAAGAAATGAAGTATCCACCCAATGGTCTTCCCTCTTCTTGATTTTCTTGTGTTTTGCAAATTGTATCTTGGGTGTTCTGTGTTTCTGGGCTAATGTCCACTTATCAGTGAGTGCATATCTAATGACTTCTTTTGTGATTGGGTTACCTCACTAAGCATGATATCCTCCAGACACATCCATTTGTCCAAGAATTTCGTAAATCCATTGTTTTTAATTGCTGAGTAGTACTCCGTTGTGTAAATATACCACCTTTTCTGTATCCATTCTTCTGTTGAGGGACATCTAGGTTCTTTCCAGCCCAATTTCACCTTTATTAACAACTTAATAATATCCCGTAGTTCAAATGCAACATATTTTTCTTATCCATTCATCAGCTGGTGAACATCTAGGCTTTTCCAGTTTCTATCCATTTTACATAGAGCAGCAATAAACATGGATAAATATTATCTCCATAGAAAGATATTAACTCCTTTGGGTATATACCCAAAAGTGGTATAGTTGGAGCTTGTGATAGATAGATTTTTGGCATTTTGAGGAAACTCTATACTGATTTGCATAGTACTAGTTTATACTCTACCAGCAATGAATAAGTGTCTCTCCCTACATATCTGTCAACATGTTTTGTCATTTTTTTGTATTGGTCTTGGTCACTTTAATTTGAATAAGATTAATTCTCAAAGTGTCAGAAGCCATCATAGGAAAGTTTATGGCAAGCAAATATTTCTGAAGATGAGCTACAATTTTGCATGGCTACAGTGGGTGTGCTCTGAGATGCAAGGTCCTCGTAGACTTCATCCCAAAATTGCGTTTCACTGCTGATATGCCTTTCCTACCACTATTATATAGCCTCATGATTCCTGGGCATATCTACAGAATTAATATGAAGATCTACTTTCTGTGTACATCTTCTGTATAATGCTGTGTAGATGAGTTGATGATTTCATAATTCATTTTAATGACTTTATAAAACTCCTAAATTGATACAAGTTATCTCAAGCCCCCATATAGAGCTCTTCAGGTTTCATGGGCTAATTGCTCTAGGAAGAGAAAGCAGAATTTAAACAAATTTACAATCTAGGAAAACATTTCCTATAGGTTAGGAATGAGATCACTATCTGGTAACTGAAGATCATAAACTGGGAATGGACAATTTATTGTAAGTGCAAGGACAGAAGATAAAATATTGATTAGTTTATCTATACAAGACTTCAAATTAATAATACACAAGGCATCAGATTTGTTTCTTGACAAAGCCATATTACCTTGTGACATAAAAACTATTAATGAGCTTTAAACTTATAATGAGCTTGTGAATTCATAAAATACATAATGAATGTTTAGTAAGGTACTAGTCTTATTTTTGTTTGTTTGTTTTTGGCCAGCTCATATGATTTTTTATTAGATATTTTCTTGGTTTACATTTTTACTATTTTACTATTAGATATTTTCTTTATTTACATTTCAAATGTTATTCCTCTTCCTGGTTACACTCCAGAAACTCTCTAACCTCTACCCCCTCTCCTGCTCACCAACCGACTCACTCCTGCTTCCTAGTCCTGGCATTCCTCTAAGTGGGGCATTGAGCCCTCACAGGACAAAGGGCCTCTCCCCCCATAGATGACCAACAAGGCCATTCTCTGCTACTTATGTGGCTGGAGCCATGGGTTTCTCCATGTGTACTCTTTGGTTGGTGGTTTAGTCCCTGGGAGCTCTGGGGCTACGGGTTCGTTCATATTGTTTTTTCTTCTAGGGTGCTGCAAACCCCTTCAGCTCCTTGGATCCTTTTACTAGCTCCTCCATTGGGGACCCTGTGCTTAGTCCAATGGTTGGCTGAGAGCCCACCTCTGTATTTGTCAGGCACTGGCAGAACCTCTCAGGAGACTCCTGTCAGAAAGAATTTCTTGGCATTCACATGAGTGTCTGGGTTTGGTGACTGGTGTGGGATGGATCCTGAGGTGAGACAGTCTCTGGATGACCTTTCCGTCAGTCTCTGCTCCACACTTTGTCTCTGTATCTTCTCCCAGAGGAATTTTGTTCCCCCTTCTAAGAAGAACCGAAGTATCCACACTTTGATTTCCCTACCTCTTGAGCATCATGTGATGTGTGAATTGTATCTTGGGTATTCCTAACTTCTGGGCTAATATCCACTTATTAGTGAGTGCATACCATGTGTGTTCTTTTGTGATTGGGTTACTTCAAAATGGGGATATTTTCCAGTTCCATCTATTTGCCTAAGAACTTCATAAATTCTTTGTTTTAATAGCTGAGTAGTACTCCATTGTGTAAATGTACCACATTTTCTATATACATTCCTTTATTGAGGGTCATTTGGGGTGTTTACAGATTCTGTCTATTAAAAATAAGGCTGCTATGAACATAGTGGAGCATGTGTCCTTATTACATGTTGGATCACCTTTTGGGTATATGCCCAGGAGTGGTAGAGCTGAGTCCTCAGGTAGTACTATGTCCAATTTTCTGAGGAACTGCCAAACTAATTTCCAGAGTGGTTGTACCAGCTTGCAATCCCACCAACAATGGAGGAGTGTTCCTCTTTCCCCACATCCTTGAAGGCATCTGCTGTCACCTGAGTTTTTAATCTTAGCCATTCTGACTGGTGTGAGGTAGAATCTCAGGATTGTTTTGATTTGCATTTAATGACTAAGGATATTAAACATTCCTTTAGGTGCTTCTTAGCCATTTGGGATTCCTCAGCTGAGAATTCTTTGTTTAGCTCTGTACCCTATTTTTTAATAGGGTTATTGGTTCTTTGGAGTCTAACTTCTTGAGTTCTTTGTATATATTGGATATTAGCCCTCTATTGAATGTAGGATAGTTAAAGATGTTTTTCCAATCTGTTGGTTGCTGTTTTGTCCTATTGACAGTGTTCTTTGTCTTATAGAAACTTTGCAATTTTATGAGATTTCATTTGTCAATTCTTTATCTTAGAGCATAAGCTATTGGTGTTCTGTTCAGGAAAATTTCCCCTGTCCCTGCATCTTTGAGGCTTTTCCTCACATTCTCTTCTATAAGTTTCAGTGTCTCTGGTTTTATGAGGAGTTACTTCATCCATTTAGACTTGAGCTTTGTATAAGGAAATAAGAATGGATCAATTTGCATTCTTCTACATGATAACTGCCAGTTGAACCAGCACCATTTGTTGAAAATGCTGTCTTCTTTCCACTGCATGGTTTTAGCTCCTTTGTCAAAGATCAAGTGACCATAGGTGTGTGGGCTCATTTCTGGATCTTCAATTCTATTTCATTGATCTACTTGCCTGTCACTCTACCAGTACCATGCAGGGTTTTTTTTGTTTGTTTGTTTTTTGTTTTGTTTTTTGTTTTTTTATCACAATTGCTCTGTAGTACAGCTTGAAGTTAGGGATGGTGATTCCACCAGAGGTTCTTTTATTGTTGAGAATAGTTTATGCTATCCTAGGTTTTATGTAATTCCAGATGAATTTGCAAATTGCCCTTTCTAACTCTGTGAAGAACTGAGTTGGAATTTTGATGGGGATTGCATTGAATCTGTAGACTGCTTTCAGCAAGATAGCCATTTTTACTATATTAATCCTGCCAATCCATGTGTATCAGAGATCTTTCCATCTTCTGAGATTTTCTTTGATTTCTTTCTTCAGAGACTTGTATTTCTTATCATATAGATCTTTGACTTCCTTAGTTAGAGTCACACCAAGGTATTTTATATTATTTGTGACTCTTGTGAAGGGTGTTGTTTCCCTAATTTCTTTCTCAGCCTGATTATCCTTTGTGTAGAGAAAGGCCACTGATTTGCTTCAGTTAATTTTATATCCAGCTACTGCATAAGGTATTTATTAGCTTTAGGAGTTCTCTCGTGGAATTTTTGTAGTCACTTAAGTATACTATCATATCATCTGCAAGTAGTGCTATTTTGACTTCTTCCTTTCCAATTTGTATCCCTTTGATTTACTTTTCTTGTTTAATTGCTCTGGCTAGGATTTCAAGTACTATATTGAATAGGTAGGGAGAGAGTGTCTAGTCCCTGGTTTTAATGGGATTGCTTCACATTTCTCTCTGTTTAGTTTGATGTTGATTACTGGTTTGCTGTATATTGTTTTTACTCTGTTTAGGTATGGTCCTTGAAATCCTGATCTTTCCAAGATTTTTATCATGAAGGGGTGTTGGATTTTATCAAATGCTTTCTCAGCATCTAACGAGATGATCATGTGGTTTTTTTTCCTTTGCGTTTGTTTATATAACGGATGGTGTTGATGGATTTCAATTTATTGAACCATCCCTGAACCCATTGGATGAAGTTTACTTGATTGTAATGGATTGTGAGTGCCCAACTCGCCAGCAAGAAAGATGCCACAACATGATCCTTCTGCACATGTTTATTGGGAAAGCTTGATTGCAGAGGTGAAAAGACCCCAAGCCCCAGAACTGGCGCTGCTTATATAGGCCTAGGAGAGGCGTGTCTACACTCCATTGGTTATGCTTTCAGTACCTCATTTGCATGACTCGGGCCAGGCAGTGACTCAGCAAAAAACTCTACTGCACATGCGCACATTGGTTGTTTATCCAAACTTATAGGTGGTGGCCAGCGGTAGCCAGTGCCATCTTGTAATGGCATATGTGGCTTCCCACAATGGATGATCGTTTTGATGTGTTCTTGGACTCAGTTTGTAAGAATTTTATTGAGTATTTTTGCATTGATATTCATAGCCGAAATTGGTCTGAAGTTCTCTTTCTTTCCTGGGTCTTTGTGTGGTTTAGGTATCAGAGAAATTGTGGCTTCTTAGAATGAATTGGGAAGTGTTCCTTTTGTTTCTATTTTGTGGAATAGTTTGAAGAGTATTGGTATTAGGTCTTATTTGAAGGTCTGATAGAACTCCTCACTAAATCCACCTGGTCCTGTGGGTTTTTTTTTTTTTTTTTTTGCTTGGGAGACTATTAATGACTGCTTCTATTTCTTTAGGGGTTATGAACTGTTTAATGATTTATCTGATCCTGATTTAACTTTGGTACCTGATATCTGTCTAGAAAATTCTCCATTTCATCCAAGTTTTCCAGTTTTGTTGAGTACAGGTTTTTGTAGTAGGATCTGATGATGTTTTGGATTTCCTCAGGTTCTGTTGTTATGTCTCCCTTTTCATTTCTGATTTTGTTAATTAGGATACTGTCCCTGTGCCCTCTAGTTAGTCTGGCTAAGGGTTTATCTATCTTGTTGATTTTCTCAAAGAACCAGATCCTAGTTTGGTTGATTCTTTGTATAGTTCTTTTTGTTTCCACTTGGTTGCTTTCAGCCCTGAGTTTATTTCCTACCATCTACTCCTCTTGGGTAAATTTGCTTCCTTTATTTCTAGAGTTTTTCGATGTGCTATCAAGCTGCTAATGTATCCTCTCTCCAGTTTCTTTTTGGAGGCACTCAGTGCCATGAGTTTTCCTCTTAGTACTGCTTTCATTGTGTCCCATCAGTTTGGCTGTATTGTGGCTTCATTTTCATTAAACTCTAAAAAATCTTCAATTTCTTTCTTTATTTCTTTACTGACCAGGTTACCATTGAGTAGAGTGTTGTTTGGCTTCCACATTTATGTAGGCTTTCTATTGTTTATGTTGTTATTGAAGAATAACCTTAGTCCCTAGTGATCTGATAGGATTCATGGGGTTTATTCAGTCTTCTTATATCTGTTGAGGCCTGTTTTGTGACTGATTATGTGGCCATTTTTAGAGAGGGTACCCTGAGTAGTTTAGAAGATGGTATATTCTTTTGTTTTAGGATTAAATGTTCTATAGATACCTGTTAAATCCATTTGGTTCACAACTTTTCTTAGTTTCACTGTGTCTTTGTTTAGTTTCTGTTTTCATGATCTTTCCATTGGTGAGAGTGGGGTCTTGAAATTTCCCATTATTAGTGTGTGAGGTGTAATGTGTGCTTTGAGCTTTAGTAAAGTTTCTTTTATGAATGTGGTGCCCTTGCATTAGGAGCATAGATGTTCAAAATTGAGAGTTTTTCTTGGTAGATTTTCCCTTTGATGAGTATGAAGTGTCCTTCCTTATATTTTTTGATAACTTTTGGTTGAAAGTCAATTTTACTTGTTATTAGAATGGCTTATTCCATTTTGCTTGGAGAATTGTTTTCCAGTCTTTTACTCTGAGGTAGTGTCTGTCTTTGTCCCTGAGGTAGGTTTCCTATAAGCAGCAAAATGTTGGGTCCTGTTTATGTAGCTAGTCTGTTAGTCCATGTCTTTTTATTGGGGTATTGAGTCTATTGATATTAAGAGATATTAAGGAAAAGTGATTGTTGCTTCCTGTTATTTTTGTTGTTAGAGGTGGAATTATGATTATGTGGCTATCTTCTTTTTGTTTGTTAAATTAAGATTATCTTCTTGTTTTTTCTAGGGTGTAATTTCCCTCATTGTGTTGGCGGTTTCCATTTATTTTCCTTTGAAGGGCTGGATTTGTGGAAAGATATTTTGTAAATTTAGTTTTGTCGTGGAGTATCTTGGTTTTTCCATCTATGTTAATTGAGAGTTTTGCTGGATATAGTGGCCTGGGCTGCCATTTATGTTCTCTTAGGGTCTGTTTGATGTCTGTCCAGGATTTTCTGGCTTTTATAGTCTTTGGAAGAAATCTGGTGTAATTGTGATAGGTCTGCCTTTATATGCTATTTGACTTTTTTCCTTTACTGCTTTTAAAATCCTTTCTTTTGTGCATTTGATGTTTTGATTATTATGTGACAAGAGGAATTTTTTTTCTGGACCAGTCTGGAGTTCTGTAGGCTTCTTGTATGTTCTTGTTTATCACTTTCTTTAAGTTAGGGAAGTTTTCTTCTATAATTTGGTTGAGGAATGGGAATTGATCCATTCCTATCTCCTTGTACTAAGGTCAAATCTAAGTGGATTAAGGAACTCCACAAAAAACCAGAGACACTGAAACTTATAGAGGAGAAAGTAGGGAAAAGCCTGGAAGATATGGGTACAGGGGGAAAATTCCCGAATAGAACAGCAATGGCTTGTGCTGTAAGATTGAGAATCAACAAATGGGACCTTATAAAATTGCAAAGCTTCTGCAAGGCAAAAGACACCGTCAATAAGACAAAAAGGCCACCAACAGGGGCGCAGGGTCTGCTGACACTCGCCAGCTACCCACAACACCCGCCACAGGATCTTAAGACTTCTGGTGAGTGGAGCACAGCTTCTGCTCCAATCCAATTGCACGGGACCTGAGACTGCATTAGTTAGGGAAGCAGAAACCGGCCTGAGTAGGACCACAGGCCTCATCCGGCTGGATCAGCGCCGGGGTAGCGGGAGCGCAGGGTTGCCTGACACCCGCCAGCTACCCACGAACCCCGCCACAGGATTTTGGGACTGCTGGTGAGTGGAACACAGCTTCTGCTCCAATCCAATTGTGCGGGACCTGAGACTGCATTAGTTAGGGAAGCAGAAACCAGCCTGAGTAGGGCCACAGGCCTCACCCGGCCGGATCAGCGCCAGGGTAGCGGGAGCGCAGGGTTGCCTGACACCCGCCAGCTACCCACGACCCCCGCCTCAGGATTTTGGGACTGCTGGTGAGTGGAACACAGCTTCTGCTCCAGTCCAATCACGCGGGACCTGAGACTGCTCTGGTTGGGGAGAGAGAAATCCGGCCTACATAGGGCCACAACCCTCTTCCGGTCAGAAAAGCACCGGGGCAGCTGGGGCGCAGGGTCGGCTGACACTCACCAGCTACCCACAACACCCACCACAGGATCTTAAGACTTCTGGAGAGTGGAACACAGCTTCTGCTCCAATCCAATTGCACGCGGGACCAGAGACTGCATTAGTTAGGGAAGCAGAAAAACGGCCTGAGTAGGACCACAGGTCTCTTCCGGCTGGACCAGCACCGGGGTACCATCAGCTACCCACGACCCCCGCCGCAGGATTTAGAGACTGCTGGTGAGTGGAACACAGCTTCTGCTCCAATCTTTAAATAGTGACAACGATAACAACTAACCCCAGAGATTACCAGATGGTGAAAGGTAAACGTAATAATCTTACTAACAGAAACCAAGACCACTCACCATCATCAGAACCCAGCACCCCCACTTCGCCCAGTCCAGGGCACCCCAACACACCGGAAAAGCTAGACACGGATTTAAAAGCATATCTCCTGATGATGATAGAGGACTTCAAGAAGGACTTTAATAACACACTTAAAGAAATGCAGGAGAACACTGCTAAAAAGGCAGAAGACAATAAAGAGGAAGCACAAAAATCCCTTAAAGAATTGCAGGAGAACACTGCTAAAGAGTTACAAATCCTTAAAGAAAAACATGATAACATAATCAAACAGGTAGAAGTCCTTACAAAAAAACAGGAAAACACATCCAAACAGATGATGGAAATGAACAAAACCATACTAGACCTAAAAAGGGAAGTAGACACAATAAAGAAAACCCAAAATGAGGCAACACTGGAGATAGAAACCCTAGGAAAGAAATCTGGAACCATAGATACGAGCATCAGCAACAGAATACAAGAGATGGAAGAGAGAATCTCAGGTGCAGAAGATTCCATAGAGAACATCGGCACAACAATCAAGGAAAATGTAAAATGCAAAAAGATCCTAACTCAAAACATCCAAGAAATACAGGACATAATGAGAAGACCAAACCTACGGATAATAGGAGTGGATGAGAATGAAGATTTTCAACTCAAAGGACCAGCAAACATCTTCAACAAAATTATAGAAGAAAACTTCCCAAATCTAAAGAAAGAGATGCCCATGAACATACAAGAAGCCTACAGAACTCCAAATAGACTGGACCAGAAAAGAAATACCTCCCGACACATAATAATCAGAGCAACAAATGCTCTAAATAAAGATAGAATACTAAAAGCAGTAAGAGAAAAAGGCCAAGTAACATATAAAGGCAAGCCTATCAGAATTACACCAGACTTTTCACCAGAGACTATGAAAGCCAGAAGATCCTGGACGGATGTTATACAGACACTAAAAGAACACAAATTCCAGCCCAGGCTACTATACCCAGCCAAACTCTCAATTAACATAGATGGAGAAACCAAAGTATTCCACGACAAAACCAAATTCACACATTATCTCTCCACGAATCCAGCCCTTCAAAGGATAATAACAGAAAAAAACCAATACAAGGACAGGAACCACGCCCTAGAAACAACAAGAAGGTAATCCCTCAACAAACCTAAAAGAAGACAGCCACAAGAACAAAATGCCAACTTTAACATCAAAAATAACAGGAAACAACAATTACTTTTCCTTAATATCTCTTAATATCAATGGACTCAACTCCCCGATAAAAAGACATAGACTAACAAACTGGCTACACAAACAAGACCCAACATTTTGCTGCTTACAGGAAACTCATCTCAGAGAAAAGGATAGACACTACCTCAGAATGAAAGGCTGGAAAACAATTTTCCAAGCAAATGGCATGAAGAAACAAGCTGGAGTAGCCATTATAATATCTGATAAGATTGACCTCCAACCCAAAGTCATTAAAAAAGACAGGGAGGGACACTTCATACTCATCAAAGGTAAAATCCTCCAAGAGGAACTATCAATCCTGAATATCTATGCTCCAAATACAAAGGCAGCCACATTCATTAAAGAAACTTTAGTAAAGCTCAAAGCACACATTGCACCTCATACAATAATAGTGGGAGACTTCAACACACCACTTTCACCAATGGACAGATCATGGAAACAGAAACTAAACAGGGACACAGTGAAACTAAGAGAAATTATGAATCAAATGGATCTGGCAGATATCTACAGAACATTCTATCCTAAAACAAAAGGATATACCTTCTTCTCAGCACCTCATGGTACCTTCTCCAAAATTGAACACATAATTGGTCACAAAACAGGCCTCAACAGATATAAAAATATTGAAATTGTCCCATGCATCCTATCAGATCACCATGGACTAAGGCTGATCTTCAATAACAAAATAAATAATAGAAAGCCAACCTTCACGTGGAAACTGAACAACACTCTTCTCAATGATACCTTGGTCAAGGAAGGAATAAAGAAAGAAATTAAGGACTTTTTAGAGTTCAATGAAAATGAAGCCACAACATACCCAAACTTATGGGACGCAATGAAAGCATTTCTAAGAGGAAAACTCATAGCTCTGAGTGCCTCCAAAAGGAAACTAGAGAGAGCACACATTAGCAGCTTGACAACACACCTAAAAGCACTAGAACAAAAGGAAGCAAATTCACCCAAGAGGAGTAGACGGCAGGAAATAATCAAACTCAGGGGTGAAATCAACCAAGTGGAAACAAGAAAAACTATTCAAAGAATCAACCAATCAAGGAGCTGGTTCTTTGAGAAAATCAACAAGATAGATAAACCCTTAGCCAGACTCACTAGAGGGCACAGGGAAAGCATCCTAATTAACAAAATCAGAAATGAAAAAGGAGACATAACAACAGATCCTGAAGACATCCAAAACACCATCAGATCCTTCTACCAAAGGCTATGCTCAACAAAACTGGAGAACCTGGATGAAATGGAGAAGTTCCTAGACAGATACCAGGTACCAAAGTTGAATCAAGATCAGGTTAATGATCTAAACAGCCCTATATCCCCCAAAGAAATAGAAGCAGTCATTAATAGTCTCCCAACTAAAAAAAGCCCAGGACCAGAAGGGTTTAGTGCAGAGTTCTATCAGACCTTCAAAGAAGATCTAATCCCAGTTCTTCACAAACTATTCCACAAAATAGAAACAGAAGGTACTCTACCCAACTCATTCTATGAAGCCACAATTACTCTGATACCTAAACCACAAAAAGACCCAACAAAGATAGAAAACTTCAGACCAATATCCCTTATGAATATTGATGCAAAAATCCTCAATAAAGTTCTTGCTAACCGAATCCAAGAACACATCAAAACAATCATCCATCCTGACCAAGTAGGTTTCATCCCAGGGATGCAGGGACGGTTCAATATACGGAAATCCATCAACGTAATCCAGTATATAAACAAACTCAAAGACAAAAACCACATGGTCATCTCATAGATGTGGAAAAAGCATTTGACAAGATCCAACACCCATTCATGATAAAAGTCTTGGAAAGATCAGGAATTCAAGGCCCATACCTAAACATGATAAAAGCAATCTACAGCAAACCAGTAGCCAACATCAAAGTAAATGGTGAGAAGCTTGAAGCAATCCCTCTAAAATCAGGGACTAGACAAGGCTGTCCACTTTCTCCATACCTATTCAACATTGTACTTGAAGTCCTAGCCAGAGCAATTCGATAACAAAAGGAGATCAAAGGGATACAAATTGGAAAAGATGAAGTCAAAATATCACTTTTTGCAGATGATATGATAGTATATATAAGTGACCCTAAAAATTCCACCAGAGAACTCCTAAGCCTGATAAACAGCTTCGGTGAAGTAGCTGGATATAAAATTAACTCAAACAAATCAATGGCCTTTCTCTACACAAAGAATAAACAGGCTGAGAAAGAAATTAGGGAAACAACACCCTTCTCAATAGTCACAAATAATATAAAATATCTTGGCGTGACTCTAACTAAGGAAGTGAAAGATCTGTATAATAAAAACTTCAAGTCTCTGAAGAAAGAAATTATAGAAGATCTCAGAAGATGGAAAGATCTCCCATGCTCATGGATTGGCAGGATCAACATTGTAAAAATGGCTATCTTGCCAAAAGCAATCTACAGATTCAATGCAATCCCCATCAAAATTCCAAATGAATTCTTCAACGAATTAGAAAGTGCAATCTGCAAATTCATCTGGAATAACAAAAAACCTAGGATAGCAAAAACTCTTCTCAAGGATAAAAGAACCTCTGGTGGAATCACCATGCCGGACCTAAAGCTCTACTACAGAGCAATTGTGATAAAAACTGCATGGTACTGGTATAGTGACAGACAAATAGACCAATGGAATAGAATTGAAGACCCAGAAATGAACCCACACACCTACGGTCACTTGATCTTCGACAAGGGAGCTAAAAACATCCAGTGGAAGAAAGACAGCATTTTCAACAAATGGTGCTGGCACAACTGGTTGTTAACATGTAGAAGAATGCGAATCGATCCATTCCTATCTCCTTGTACTAAGGTCAAGTCTAAGTGGATCAAGGAACTTCACATAAAACCAGAGACACTGAAACTTATAGAGGAGAAAGTGGGGAAAAGCCTTGAAGATATGGGCACAGGGGAAAAATTCCTGAATAGAACAGTAATGGCTTGTGCTGTAAGATCGAGAATTGACAAGTGGGACCTCATGAAACTACAAAGCTTCTGCAAGGCTAAAGACACCATCAACAAGACAAAAAAACCACCAACAGATTGGGAAAGGATCTTCACCTATCCTAAATCAGATAAGGGACTAATATCCAATATATATAAAGAACTCAAGAAGGTGGACTCCAGAAAGTCAAATAACCCCATTAAAAAATGGGGCTCAGAACTGAACAAAGAATTCTCACCTGAGGAATACCGAATGGCAGAGAAGCACCTGAAAAAATGTTCAACATCCTTAATCATCAGGGAAATGCAAATCAAAACAACCCTGAGATTCCACCTCACACCAGTCAGAATGGCTAAGATCAAAAATTCAGGTGACAGCAGATGCTGGCGAGGATGTGGAGAAAGAAGAACACTCCTCCATTGTTGGTGGGATTGCAAGCTTGTACAACCACTCTGGAAATCAGTCTGGCGGTTCCTCAGAAAATTGAACATAGTACTACTGGATGATTCAGCAATACCTCTCCTGGGCATATATGCAGAAGATGTCCCAACCGGTAAAAAGGACACATGCTCCACTATGTTCATAGCAGCCCTATTTATAATAGCCAGAAGCTGGAAAGAACCCAGATGTCCCTCAACAGAGGAATGGATACAGAAATTATGGTACATTTACACAATGGAGTACTACTCAGCTATTAAAAAGAATGAATTTATGAAATTCCTAGCCAAATGGATGGACCTGGAGGGCATCATCTTGAGTGAAGTAACACAATCACAAAAGAACTCACACAATATGTATTCATTGATAAGTGGATATTAGCCCAAAACTTAGGATACCCAAGATATAAGATACAATTTGATAAACGCATGAAACTCAAGAAGAATGAAGACCAAAGTGTGGGACACTGTGCACCTTCTTAGAATTGGGAACAAAACACCCAGGGAAGGAGTTACAGAGACAAAGTTCGTAGCTGTGATGAAAGGATGGACCATTTAGAGACTGCTGTATCCAGGGATCCGTCCCATAATCAGCTTCTAAACGCTGACACCATTGCATACACTAGCAAGATCTTGCTGAAAGGACCCAAATATAGCTGTCTCTTGTGAGACGATGCCGGGGCCTAGCAAACACAGGAGTGGATGTTCACAGTCAGCTATTGGATGTATCACAGGGCTCCCAATGGAGAAGCTAGAGAAAGTACCCAAGGAGCTAAAGGGATCTGCAACCCTATTGTTGGAACAACATGATGTACTAACCAGAACCCTGGAGCTCTTGTCTCTAGCTGCATATGTATCGAAAGATGGCCTAGTCGGCCATCAATGGAAAGAGAGGCCCATTGGACTTGCAAACTTTATATGCCCCAATATAGGGGAATGCCAGGGCCAAAAGAATGGGAATGGGTGGGTAGGGAAGTGGGGGGCGCTATGGGGGACTTTTGGGATAGTATTGGAAATGTAATTGAGGAAAATATGTAATAAAAATATTAAAAAAAAAAAGGCCACCAACAGATTGGGAAAGGATCTTTACCTATCCTAAATCAGATAGGGGACTAATATCCAATATATATAAAGAACTCAAGAAGGTGGACTGCAGAAAATCAAATAACCCCATTAAAAATGGGGCTCAGAGCTAAACAAAGAATTCTCACCTGAGGAATACCGAATGGCAGAGAAGCACCTGAAAAAATGTTCAACATCCTTAATCATCAGGAAGTGCAAATCAAAACAACCCTGAGATTCCACCTCACACCAGTCAGAATGGCTAAGATCAAAAATTCAGGTGACAGCAGATGCTGGCGAGGATGTGGAGAAAGAGGAACACTCCTCCATTGTTGGTGGGATTGCAAGCTTGTACAACCACTCTGGAAATCAGTCTGGCGGTTCCTTAGAAAATTGGACATAGTACTACCGGAGGATCCTGCAATACCGCTCCTGGGCATATATCCAGAAGATGTTCAACTGGTAAGAAGGACACATGCTCCACTATGTTCATAGCAGCCTTATTTATAATAGCCAGAAGCTGGAAAGAACCCAAATGCCCCTCAACAGAGGAATGGATACTGAAAATTTGGTGCATTTACACAATGAAGTACTACTCAGCTATTAAAAAAATGAATTTATGAAATTCCTAGGCAAATGGATGGACCTGGAGGGCATCATCCTGAGTGAGGTAACCCAATCACAAAAGAACTCACACAATATGTACTCACTGATAAGTGGATATTAGCCCAGAAACTTAGAATACCCAAGATATAAGATACAATTTGCTAAACACATGAAACTCAAGAAGAACAAAGACCAAAGTGTGGACACTGCCCCTTCTTAGAATTGGGAACAAAAGACCCATGAAAGGAGTTACAGAGACAAAGTTTGGAGCTGAGACGAAAGGATGGACCATATAGAGACTGCCATACCTGGGGATCCATCCCATAATCAGCTTCCAAATGCTGACACCATTGCATACACTAGCAAGATTTTGCTGAAAGGACCCAGATATAGCTGTCTCTTGTGAGCCTATGCCGCAGCCTAGCAAACACAGAAGTGGATGCTCACAGTCAGCTATTTGATGAATCACAGGGCCCCCAATGGAGAAGATAGAGAAAGTTACCAAGGAGCTAAAGTGATCTGCAACCCTATAGGTGAAACAACAATATGAACTAACCAGTATCCCCTGGAGCTTGTGTCTCT
The DNA here is from genome assembly GCF_978045245.1 of Mus caroli. Lineage (NCBI taxonomy): Eukaryota > Metazoa > Chordata > Mammalia > Rodentia > Muridae > Mus > Mus caroli. The sequence continues at coordinate 138,339,906 of NW_028227261.1, read as the reverse complement.
AGCTGCATATATATCAGAAGATGGCCTAGTAGGCTATCAGTGGAAAGAGAGGCCCATTGGTCGTGCAAACTTTATATGCCTCAGTATGGGGGAATGCCAGGGCCAAGAAGTAGGAGTGGGAGAGTGTGTGTGTGACTTTTGGGATAGCATTGGAAATGTAAATGAAATAAATACCTAATTAAAAAAAAGAAAACCATGTAATCAGTTATACTGCTGTAACTTGATAGTTCTACCTGATAGTTGTATTAGGTAATTTTTTAGAGAAAGTATACAAACTAAGAACAACAATACAGTAGGGTGTAGGCATTCTTTGCTTGATCTCCACTTCTTTTCTTTTCTATCTGGCTCTGGAATTGTTAAGGAACTTCAAAACTCTCCTATGCCCAATGAGATGCCTGAGTCAAAAAGAAAAAAAAAAAAAAACCAAACAAGTAACTTTCTGTTTTCTTGCTGCTATCAGCAGTAGCTAATTGCCAGAAGCCAACAGCGTTGGCCCCCCTGAAAAGCAAGAAAGAGTTAAATTGCCAAAAGTAAGCAGCTTTTGGCCCCCGTTGCTGACTTCATACCCACTTTTTGCCTTCCTTGGGGAACTGGATGCTAGGATAGGCCCTGGCATCAAAAGACTTTTAATTTGTATTTCCCTGAAATGTATGGATGCTGAGAAAAATTTAAAGTGTAGTTTTAGCCATTCACATTTTATCTTTTTAGGTCTTGTATTTTTCATTAGGTTATTTTTTTATGTTTAGTTTTTTCCATTCTTTGTATATTATCATACTCTTTATCAAATGTATAATTGGTAAAGATTTTTCCTATTCTGTACGCTGCTGCTTTGCTCAAATGATGGTTTCCTTCAGTGCAAAGAAGCCTCTTCACTTTGTGAGCTTCCATTATATTAATTTTTCATTTTAATGGTAGTGCTGTAGATGGCCTTATTAGAAAGTTCTTTCTGTGACAATGAGTTCAAACATATTCCTCACTTTTACCTCTATCATATTCGGGGGATCTAGTCTTATGCAGAGTAGTAGACATGGATCTATTTTCATTCTACTACATGAGACTATCCAGTTTTTCCAGCACAATTTTTTGATGATGCTGTCTTTTCTCCACTGTGTACTTTTGACTTCTGTGTGAAAAGAATGTATCTGTAGATGTATAAATTATGTTTGGGTCTTTTATTTGATCCCATTGATCAAAGTGTCTGGTTTTATGCAAATATTATGCTGTTCTTATTACTATAGCTTTGTAATACAATTTTAAATCTGGGATGGTGATATCTCCAGCAGTTCTTTAATCATTAAGGATTATTTTAGTGTGTGTGTGTACACACACATGTGTGTTTCCATATAAAGTTGAAGATTATCTTTTAATTTTTCACTTTCTGTAAGGATTGTGTTAGAATTTTGATTGGGATTACATTGATTCTATAGAAGATGTTTTCACAGTACTTGTCCCGTCAATCCATAAGAATAGAAGTCTTCCATTTTTAGGTATCTTTTCTTTCCTCAGTGTCTTAAAGTTTTTATTATCCAAGACTTTCACTGCTTCATTAGAGTTATCCCAAGATATTTTTAGAAGATATTGTGAAAAACACAGTTTCCTTGATTTCTTTCTTAGTGTGATTTTTGTTTGTTAATTTTGTATCCTTCTACTTTGCTGAAACTTTATCAGATGTAGCAATTTTCGTGGTAAAGTCTTTATGTATAATAAAATCATATCACCTGCAAATGAAGGTACTTTGACTTCTTACTTTCATTATTGTTTTACATATGTTAGATCATCCTGCATCTCTGGAATGAAGCCAACTTGATCAGGGTGGATAATCTTTTTGATATTTTCTGGAATTTGGTTTGCAAACATGTCCTTCAACAGAGGAATGGATATAGAAAATGTGGTACATTTACACAATGGAGTACTACTCAGCTATTAAAAACAACGAATTAATGAAATTCTTAGGCAAATGTATGGAACAGAACATTTCATCCTGAGTGAGGTAACCCAGTCAAAAAGAACACACATGGTATGCACTCACTGATAAGTGGATGTTAGCCCAGAAGCTCAGAATACTCAAGATACAATTCACAGACCACATGAAGCTCAAGAAGGAAAGCCAAAGTTTGGGTGCTTTGGTCCTGCTTATAGCGAGATATACAATTTGCAAAACACATGAAACTGAAGAAGAACGAAGACCAAAGTGTGGACACTTTGCCCCTTCTTAGAATTGGAAACAATCACCCATGGAAGGAGTTACAGAGGCAAAGTTTGGAGCTGAGACGAAAGGATGGACCATATAGAGACTGCCATACCTGGGGATCCATCCCATAATCAGCTTCCAAATGCTGACACCATTGCATACACTAGCAAGATTTTGCTGAAAGGACCCAGATATAGCTGTCTCTTGTGAGCCTATGCCGCAGCCTAGCAAACACAGAAGTGGATGCTCACAGTCAGCTATTGGATGGATCACAGGGCCCCCAATGGAGGAGCTAGAGAAAGTACCCAAGGAGCTAAAGAGATCTGCAACCCTGTAGGTGCAACATTATTAACTAACCAATACCCCAGAGCTCTTGACTCTAGCTGCATATGTATCAAAAGATGGCCTAGTCGGCCATCACTGGAAAGAGAGGCCCATTGGACATGCAAACTTTATATGCCCCAGTACAGGGGAACGCCAGGGCAAAAAAGTGGGAGTGGGTGGGTAGAGGAGTGGGTGGGTAGGGGAGTGGGTGGGTAGGGGAGTGGGTGGGTAGGGGAGTGGGTGGGTAGGGGAGTGGGTAGGAGGGTTTGGGGGACTTTTGGGATAGCATTGGAAATGTAAATGAGGAAAATACCTAATAAAAAGTTAAAAAAAAAGAAGGGGGAACAAAATACTCATGGGAGCAAATATGGAGACAAAATGTGGAGCAGAGACTGAAGTAATGACCATCCAGAGACTGCCACACCTGGGGATCCATCCCATATACAGTCACCAACCCCAGACACTATTGTTGACACCAAGAAGTGCATGCTGACAGGAGCCTAATATAGCTGTCTCTTGAGAGGCTCTGCCAGAGCCTGATAAATACAGAATGATGCTCGCAACCAACCTTTGAAGTGAGCATAGGGTCCCCAATGGAGGAGTTAGGGGAAGGACTAAAGGAGCTGAGGCAGTTTGCAACCCCATAGGAAGAACAACATTATTAACCAACCAGATGCCCCCAGAGCTCTCAGGGACTAAACCACTAACCAAGGACTACACATGGAGGGACCCATGGGTCCAGTGCATATGTAGCAGAGGATGGCCTTGCTGGTCATCAATGGGTGAAGAGGCCCTTGGTCTGGTGAAGGTTTGATGCCCCAGTGTAGAGGAATGCAAGGGCAGGGAAGCAGGAGTGGGTGGGTGGGGAAAGCTCCCTCATAGAAGCAAGGGGGGAGGGGATGAGATAGAAGGTTTCCAGAGAGGAAACCAGGAAAGGGGATATTATTTGAAATGTAAATAAAGAAAATATCTAATACAAAAGAGATTTTTTTGCATTTATATTCATAAGGGATATAAGTCTATAATTTTATTTTTTTGGGAGGGTCTTTGTGAGGTTTTGGAGTCATAATAATAATGACTCCATGAAAAGATTTAGAAAGTGTTCCTTCTATTAATGTTTTATGGAATAATTTGAGGAGCATTTGCATTAGTGCTAATTCTTCTTTGAAGTTTTGATAGAATTCTGTGTTGTCTCCATATGGCCCTGGGAATTTGTGGGTAGGTTAGGACATTCTTTTTCAGAATTGCTTCTATTTCCTTAGGTGTTATGAGAGTCTGTTTAAATCATTTATTTCATTATGATTTAACCTTGATAGACCATATTTATCAAGAAACCCAAGCATTTGTTTTTGACTTTTCAGTTTGGTAGAAAATTATTTTTAAAAAATGTCCTAATTCCTTGAATTTCCTCATTGTCTGTGGTAGTGTCTCGCTTCTTCTCTCTAATTTTATTAATTTGTATCCTCTTTCTTTTGTCTTTTGATAATTTGTCTAATGTTTTATGTTTCTTGTTGATTTTCTGAATCAATTTTTGTGTCATTGATTTCACATATTATTTTGTTTGTTTGTTTATTCCTATTTTATTGGTTTTAGCCCCAGGTTTGATTATTTCTTCCCATCTATTCTTTCTGGTGTTATTTCTTCTTGTTTTTTTTCTGGAGCTTTTGCGTGTGATTAAGTTATTAATATGACATTTCTCAAAATATTTTGGTTGGGATCCTCACTTTTAATGACTGAGCAATCTCTCCAGCCCTCTACAGGTTTTTGTTGTTGTTGTTGTTTGGTTTTTTTTTTTTATTTTTTATGTTATCAACTTGCCTCTTATAACTGCCTGTTGTGGATATTTCTGGGGCTAATTGTGTTTGATGTTAGTTAATTCTGTCCTCCTGTGAGGGGCTGCAAACAAGGAATAAGTCAGCATTCAGGTGATTTCCTGTAAACCTTCTTCCCACCTTAATTTATAAATAAATGCTAGAGTCGGTGATTGGGCAGAGCAAGAGGGCAAGAGGGGAAGGTGAGGGAGGAGAGAGAGAGAGAGAGAGAGAGAGAGAGAGAGAGAGAGAGAATGACAGAGGAAGAGAAAAAGGAAAGTAGAGCAGAAGTACCTGGCCTGGAGAAACCACAAGTTATAAGGGGTCTCTTATATGGGGAAGATGGTAGAGTAGTAGCAGATCTGCCCAATCTAGGCACACAGCATGTATTCATGTTAATTAAGTTGTGTTTTTATTGCCTGGTCTTATTTGGGTTGGAGATTTAACTCAACAACTGCCTTCATTTTGTCCCATAAGTTTGGGTATGTTGTGTTATAACTTTCATTCAATTTTGTATAGTTTTCAATTTTCGTCTTAATTTCTGTCTCTCTGCAGTTTTCATTCAGTAGTGGTTTGTTTAGCTTTGATGAATCTGTATGCTTTCTGTAGTTTTTTTCTTTGTTGATATCCATCTTTAATAATGGCAGACAGATAGGATGTAGTATGTTTTTTCAAATTTTAAATATTCATTGGGACTTTCTTTGTGTTATATAGTCAGCTCTGAGAAAATTCCAAAGGCTGTTTTAGTGGAATGTCCTGTATATGTTTGTTAGGTACATTGGATTTATGATATTATTCAACTTCCTCATTTCTCCATTTTAATTTTGTCTGGATTATCTATGCATTGGCAAAAGTAAGGTATTAAAGCCATTCTTTGTCTGTCTTAGGGTCAATATATGATTTTATCTGTACTAGGATATGTTTTATGATATTTGGTGCCCTTCTGTTTAGTAAATAAATATTTAGAATTATAAGATTCTCTTGGCTTTTTCTTTTAATGGCTATGTAATATTACTTCCTATCTCTTTTGAATAACTTTGATTCGAAGTCTATTTTATAAGATATTAAAATAGTTATGCTTGCTTGCTTTTTAAAAATACACTTCTCAATCTCTTAACCCCGAGGTGATTTTTGAACCTGATGGTGAGGTGCTTTTCTTAGGTGCAGCAGAATGATGGATTCCGTTTTGTAATTCAGTCTGTTTGTCTGTGTCTTTTCATTGGTAAATTGAGATCATCAATATTGAGATGTTCATTGATTCCTCTTATTTTGTTGTCATGTTTTTCTTCCTTCAATTTTAATTAACTGTTCTGGGATTATTTATCTGGCATATTGTCCCAAGTTGTGTTTTTGAGCTGGGATATAGGCATCTGTACATAGAATGTTTGAAGTGTTTCTTGGTGTAGATATCAGATCTTATCCTTGTTGGGTTGGTGTTCCATTTTTTTGGTTGGTGTTGCCCACTCTGGTTCCTAGCCAAGTGTGGCATCTGTTGGGTTCCTGAGTTACAACCAAGTCTGGTAGCAGTGGTAGAGAGTAGTTCTGCAGGTCAACAAGGACTAACAGTGGGATAAGCTAATGGGAAAGGAGTGATGGGAAAGAACTAGGCAGATCCTGGACACTGGATCTACAGCCAGAGGCTGAGTCTCAAGGGGATATAGGTGAACTAGGAGGAGGAGCTCACAAGGGCAGGTAGTATACAATCTATAAGGTCTGAAGAGACTGCAATGGAGGAAGAATAGAAGGATTAAGTTTCCTTATTAAGTCCCAGCCCAGTGTGGCTCTGTGGTGCCCCTAGCAGAGAGCTGTTCTGCCATATGCTCAAGAGCCACAAAGAATGGAGATGGACTAGAAGAGAAGGCTGGAAGAAATGGCAGGAACTGCACATTAGTTAGTTCTTAAAAACAAAACAGAGCTACATAATAACTTGTTCTTCTATGTAGTAAAAATTGCATTTGGGGCTCTATTTGAAAAGATAAATATTGATATCAACAAATGTTGATAAATATTGATGAAGTGGGAGTATTAGAGGGTTGGAAAGAAACCGGATGGTGGTCATTATCTGAGCCACAATACTGGGCTGGGTTGTCTTATGACTCTATCACTTGCTTTAGTCCCTGGGGTAAATGACTGGATCCTGTGACAGGTTGGAATGTAATGTTATGAAATGGATGCTCATCCAAGTTGAGCAACTGTATAAAGTAACAATAAAATACTGGGCCTCAGTTCATCTTGAAGCTGATGCTCAAAAGCTGCAGGGGTAATTTTACACTAATGGGGAAGCCAGCTGAAATCCTTTAATAGGCCGTTGAGGGTAGCAGGAGTTTAAATAAACTACAGTTTAACCTGAGCTCCCTAAATTAAACACCAGCAGATGCCTGGCTTTATTTCAGAGTACTATGGGTCTATAAAAATCATTTTACATGCACGTTTGTAATAACATGTTTCTAGCTCACACATGTACATTGTATAAAGTTTAGAGGAATCAAAGGGTATGAGTAAAAATTTATTCTCCACATCTCTCACATGTCACAGTGACATAGTTTTCTTCCTAGAAGGTGTCAGCAGTTGCTAGTTTCGATCTTTCTTCCTTCTTCTGTGCATCCATTCCATGGCTGTCTTGCCCAGGCACAAATACTCTTCCCCTGGGGCTTCTCAGGCCATGTCTCCACAGGCCTTGTTAAATCGAACCATACGTATCTACTTTCAAAGCCTCAATGCTTTATTTACTCTTATCTGATTTCCTTTTCATTTCTCCATAATAAGCTTCTCATGTCTCATCCCTGCATGTGCTGTTCCTCTTCCTCGGCATCATTCTTTTTTCTCTGGCCTATTTGACCTTTGTTTCTGTTTGTTTCCATTTCCTTATTCTTAAACTTTTAGGTCACTATATCAAGCTAATCATCTTCATCTCATCAGATAAATGGATGTTTAGTTGAATTACTGTCTTTTTTTTACTAAATGATGCAAAATATATTAAAAGATTTCGGTAAAGGCTCTTGACAACCTGAGGTGGACAACCTGAGACCCACATGGTAAAAGGAGAGTAAATTGGCTACTACAGAATGTTCTCTGTGCCCCTTACACACTCAGTTGTATGGTTTACTCTCTCTCTCTCTCTCTCTTTCTCTCTCTCTAAATATAAAATTAAAAAATTATCAAGTTGCATTTGGACCTAGAATTGTATAAATCCCAAAAGATTTAAAGAAGTTAGCAAAGGCTTTCTGTTAGAAGTTCATCTTTTGTTTTGTTGTTGTTTGTTTGTCTGTTTTTGAGCCCTGGCTATCCTGAAAGTCACTTTGTAGATCAAGCTGGCCTCAAACTCAGAGATCTGCCTGTCTGTGCCTCCAAACAACTGCTCAACTGCTTTGCTGGAAGTTTGTCTTTGATTCATAAAAATATAATTAAATAAATGAATTTGCTCAGAATAAGATGTTTTCTTTTTAAAAATAATACAAGAATTATAATTCATAAAGTTTTTGGATCATTAACTAGGCACATATTTAGAACTTCACTGTATGCAGTGACCCATGCTGGGTAAGAACATGGCTTTTGGTGTCAAGAAGATCTGGGTTTGTCATCCTGTCTGTGAAAATTTACGCAACTTTTTAAGTTTTGATTTCTTGCCAGGGAAACAAATGAAGGCAAGAGAGAAGCATTGGCTAGACCAACTGCCACGTCACAAGTGCTTGATAAGTTCTGTTATTTCTGCTGTTATACGTTCTACTATTTTGTGTGGTTCATCTTCTGTACTGCAAAATAGTCATTTAACTATTCTTCTGAATTAGTCAAAAATGATTACTTCTGACTCCTCCAAACCTCATATCTTACTGGAAAAAAAGGGATTTAGAAGATGTGATTATGTCATGTATCTTTTAGATGCTTGATATCTGGGGTTATTCAGGTGAACCCCACATTATCACAGAGGTCCATCAAACATGGAGAATTCAAAACAGAAGGGTAGCAAGAAACCTGACAACAGTGTCAGTGTCAGGGATAGGGGAATTAAATGCAAAAAGGATTCAACCCACCATTGCTGGCTTTCAACATGGAAAAAAGAAAAAGGAAAAAGAGAAATGAACTGTAGGTATCTTCCAGAAAAGAGAAGAGCAAAGCAAGGAAATGAATGCTCCTTGTGATTTCTCTAAAGGATCCCCTGCTGAGATGCTAGTATAATGTGACCTAATTCAGATTTCTAGAATTAATTATAAGATAGTAAGATTAAATTGTTTTAAACCATCAGGCTTGTGGCGATTTGAAAGAATATCAATAGGAAATGATTGTTTCTCCTTAGCAAGACTCTTTTTGATCAATTTTCTATGTATCAGTGTCTGTGGTGTCAATGTTAGATGTCAACACAGACCAATCAATATGTTGAAACAAAGGATTTTAGCTCTTACTTAGTTGTTTTTAGTGGAGAAGGGGAAACCGGATTAACCATAACCATGCTCTCTTTCTGAATTGGATTCCGCTGAAGTACAAGTTCAAAATACTGGGGAAATTCCCACTCCACTGCCAATACAGACCTTAGCTGGCAATAGGTTTATCTACAGCCATGCCAGGGTTTCCCCATTTCCTCATAGCTATGGCTAGCTTTCAAGATCAACATCTACTGAGCACATGGTATGTGTGGTGGTTATATTTAGTGCTTTGAATATATTGTCTTAGTTAATTCTGTCAAAATTCTGATGTGGGCCAAAGAATCATAATTGTGCATTTTTTAAATGTCAGGTCATGGCTCATTAAGTTTTCTATCAGTTTTGTGGGGGATTATTAGCAGTTTGAAACAGCATGGGATATAACCAGTTCATTGCATGGAATAAGAGTAGGTATATTTCATAAAATTTTAGTTTCAAATCTACATATAATAGCATAGTTGCTAATATGTATTTGTGTAGTGGATTGTATTAAAAACCCACTTCCTGCCTTTGGTTGTATTTCTTACAATGGGTTAAAGATTTTTAAACAACCAATGAAATGTAAGTATGTTGTCTCCAGTTACAACCAGCCAGATTCCTGCTTTGTCTAACAAAATTTACACTCTTAGCCACTATGTGTCATTGCTTGAGTCTGAAATCCAAGCTAACATTATATATACTTAGATGTTCTCTTAAAGCAAACCATAGGTGAATAAACCTCCCTCTAAATACTACAATACTAGGTTCTCTGATCTCCTGCTGTTGGCCTACTTGGCATAGTCTTATCTCTGAGGCAATACCAGCTTTGTGACTTGTTCTGCTCTGAATAGCAAGAAAGGAACATGTGGAAATCAGCAGTGACCGTGGCCTGTGCAGAGCAGACTGATGATTCACTTATAGGGAGATAGCAGCGTCCCACGTAGACTGGAGCCAAAAGAAGAGATCGCCCAGGAATGTGGAGGGACTTCTGCTGCCTAAAAGCTCATTAGGTTATCAGAGTGCCAGTTTGTCTGTCTGCCTGTCTATCTGTCTGCCTACCTGCTTGCCTGCCTGTCTGTCTGTCTCTCATTGTAATTTGTGTATTTATGTGTTTTGCTGTTATTTTGTTTCTTTGTTTTTCTTCCTACTTTTTTTTCTTCCCTTCCGCTATGGGACTCAGGCATATAGTTAATTGTTTAAATCAAATTTTAGCCCAACTGGTCATTGAAATGTGTGTGTGTGTGTGTGTGTGTGTGAAGGCAATATTGCTTTTATAAACTCTGATAATTTAAAAATCAGGAAGTTTAAGTCTCTCAAGTTACAGGTTAATATAACAGGATATTATTCTAGTCTCTTAAACCACCAGTTTTCTATTTAGCTAAAAATACATCTAAAATGAATTGCATACAACTTCTAAAGAGTAATTTTGTTGCTTGTTGATATGTTGCTTGTAAATATGCTGCTGGAATTTTTTTTTTTTTGACTTTCATATCAGGAAGTAAGTGAGTCTAACCTGTCTAACAGGATCTAGCCAGTAGACAACAATGTTTTGAACCTCTAGGAAAAGAAAAGAGGTAAATTCCTCCTGTTTACCCCATGTCAACACGTCCAGTTCCTTGTAGTAACAATGGTAATCTTTCAGTTTTCATTTAGTTTGAATGTTGTCCATGGCGTGTGGCCCTACTGCCTGAGGACTGTAGGTAGGAGGGAAGATAAAATCAGCAATTTCTTCACAGAGATGCGCCCCTTTCTCTTTTAAGGCTATGAATAACCCTTGAGGGCAATGACAGTTTAAATTTACTGCTCATGTGTGGTAACCTGGTGTCATTTTGAAAGAAACATAGAGCTGCTTATTAACCTCTGTGCAAAAGATCCGAAGAGTGGATCTCAGGACTCTACAAGCCGGTCCAAGAGGTGATGGTGAAAATTCTAGGGACCTGAATCTCATGTTTCACTTGTCTTTATGGGTGGCATTGGAAATCACATGATTGGGGGAATGGTCTCATAATGAAGCATGTGAATATTTCTGATGCTCTGATAATATGCTGGGCCCCACCTTATTTCTGAAGAACAAGGATGAGATAGCAGTGTGCTTGCCTCTCAGTGTTTCTTTCTGCTAAACACAGGATCTTCTCATAGCAGTCTTCCTGGGGCAAGAACATTTTATTAGACCTCAGATACTTTGCGGGGAAAGGTGTTAAAAGTCAGAGCCAACACTGGATGATCTTTAGGACTATTTCACATTAAGACCTTGGAGAGGTGCATTAGGCTATTATAATAAAATATTACATGTGTTGTAGCTTATAGATAATAGTTTTGTAAATTGGTGTGTATTTATCATCTATGTTGTTGATTTTCAAAAGATAATTTCTTCCAGTATATTATATATTTGACCATCATAACCTCTATATTTTCTTCCTCTTCCATTTTACCCTTTACTCTCCCACAACCTCCCCCACTCCCACAACTTCTCTTCTACTTTTTATGCATTAGTCACAGTTCTTTAGAAGAACAGAACTGATAGAATGAATAGATCATAATATTACAAAGGGATTTTATTGTATTGGCTAGGTAGTCCAGCAATGGCTATCTGTATAATACAAAGGTTGAAATCATGGTAGCTTCTCAGTCCATGAAGTCAGATGTTTCAGTAGTCTTAATCTGGGACGGGAAACCTGGAAGAGTTATGAAGAGTCACTGGTTTCATTCCATGGTGGAAGACTAAGGAAGCTGGATTCTGATATCAGCAAAGTTAAGCACCAGCAGCAGAGTAGATGCACTTACCAGCAACGAGTGAAAGTGAGCAGAGACAGCAAAGCTTCCCCCTTAGACCCTTTGTATCTTAGCTGTTGCCAGAAGGGGCTGCCTACTCTGGGAGATGGAGGATCTTTCAGCTTCAGTAAATTCTCCTGGGAAATAACCTCACAGGCATTCCCAGACATGTAGTTGAACCAGGTCCAATCAAGTTGACAAGCAAGAGTAACTGTTACAGAGTAAGGCTAGGAAAGATTTTTCTTTCATTCGATGGGTTGTCCCTCACCTCTGGTGATAATTTCATTTACTTCACAGCTTTTTAATTTTGTGAAATCCCATTCATCAGTTATTTCCTGACTTTTTGAGGTCTGCAGAAAGTACTTGCTTATGCCTATATATTGAAATATATTATATTCCCTATTTTCCTCTAACAGTTTCAGATTATTAGATCTTGTATTAATGTTTAATCTATTTGGAGTTGGGTTTTGTTTAGGGTGAAATATGGACTAAGTTGCATTGTTCTTCCTGTGGATTCTAGTTTTCCCACATCATTTGTTGAAGAGACAAGATTTTCTTCTCCAGGGTATTTGGCATCCTTGGCAAAAATTATTTGGTTTAGTTAGCTATGCAGATTCAATTCTGTTTGCTTTCTCTCTCCATACATTATGCTATCAGTTTTTATGACAGCACCCTGGTGGTATATTCTCATGGGTTTGTATAACTTTCAACCAGGTACTGTGTAAATTCTTAAGATTTTTGTTTATTTGTTTGTTTTGATTTGGTTTTCTGTTTTTCTCTAAATGGCTTTGGATATCTTGGCATTTTGCATCTTTGTGTAAGTTCTAGGATTGCTTTGTCTAGTTTTATGCAGTTTTATGACATTGATATGTGATGAACTTAAACTTTGACACTTCTCACTTCAGCTTGGAGGACCTGTCTGTTGGTGGCACTGTGGTATTGAAGTTACTCCTTTTTACTGTTTTGAGGCCTATCTGTCCCTTTACATATAGTAATTTTTTTTTATAACATCGGGTACTCTAATGGTAGATATGTGCAGAATAAGTTCTTAGTGTATTTTTAGTCAATACAAAGTTACCTTTGTTAATGTTTCTAATTGTCTCTTTTATTAGATATTAAGATGGTCACATTTTCTTACTTTCTAAGTTCATTTGTTTAAAATATCTTTCCCTATTGTTTACCATAAGGCTGTATTAAGTTTGTCTTTGAGGTTTGGTTTTTTTAGGCAACAACCAGATTTTTAAAAATACAATTTGCTAATGTTGCCTTTAGATTAGAAAATTCAGACCATAATCATTCAGTTATTGGCTTACACACACACACACACACACACACACACACACACACACACACACATACCACATAATCTCCACTTCTCATTTTTTTGTTTGGTATTTTTCTACTTTCTGCTTGCTCACAAATAATAGGTTTATTTCTCATATGTTTGGCAATTGAGAAGTCAAAGGTGATATGGCCATAGATAGGAGATGCTGGTTTCTGCTTAGGGCCTGCATTTGTTGTTCACTGATACTGCTTTCTACCTACCATTATGGGGTGAAGCAGTCCTTTTTATAACGTCAATAATCTCACACGTGAGGGCACTCCCACATGTCTTCAGCAAATCTCAAAGGCCCTGGATTATAATATGCATTGGGGGATAGGCTTTACCATGTACATTTTTTTGAGGGACGGGGACACAAATACAGACATAGCTCTTCAACAATGTATCAATTGAAATAATTTGTTGTGTTTGGAACAAACTCTTTTTAGTTCAGGTTGAACTTGAACTTGTAATTTTCCTGCCTCAGGCTTCTGAGTGCTGGGATTAAGAGTCAGTACTATGATTAGATAAAAATAAAATGTTTTCATGATAAAAATTTTAGAGTTTGAGAATGCTCAATAATCAACATCTTTTCTTGAACTTAGAGACAAGAAAGAGATAACCTTATAGCAGATAGAAAAGAAAAGCAGCTTCAGTGCTGAGGAAAACTATATAGGAACACAAGGCTCAAGAGTTCAGCTACAGTGAATGTATTAGGTTTCATCTCTGAACTGGAGCAATTGGCTTAGTCATGTGTCTATCTGGACAACTGTAAATCCCTCACTCTGTAGGAGAGAGCAAAGGGGAGTTATTAATGGAGCCAAAAGGAACTTTTTAAACAGAGCATTCTTTTGCCTTGTGTGTCCTTGGGTTTGTTGGAAACATAGCAATGGGCAACAGAGAACAGTCCTCTCCCTGTGTGTGCTTTTTCTTTCATGGGCTTGGGAGGCTTGAGGATGGAGCAGCTGAGAGGAAGGTTGTAGACATTAATTACAACGAAGACACATCCATCAAGTCTATAGATGGCTCCTTAATTATTAGGGAATGGGTTATAAAATGTCTCATTATTCTCAAATAGCCGATAATTTCTTGAGAAGATTCTTTAAGTAAAGAGATTCATAAAATTATAGCATACATTCTTCAAGCGGTGGGGCAATGTGGATTGCTTTGTAACAAAGGGTCACATCTATGGATAAAAAAACCCGCACATATAGGTGCTTAAGTTTCCTACAGGCTCATTCTGAACTCCTCCTTAGATAACTGTTATTAATATTTTGTTATTCTCAATGTAGTTTTTGCTTCCATATTTTCCTTTTATTGAAAATATTTTCTTTTCTCATATAATACATCCTGATTATAGTTTCCCTCCCTCTTTTCCTCTCAGTTCCTCCCCACTTCCCCTTTCATCCAGATCCACTCCTTTCTGTCTCTTATTATAAAGAATCTGCTTCTAAGCAATAAAAACCAAACGTGAAAAAATAAAATATAAAAGATGAAACAAGAACTATCATATTGAAGTTGGACATGGAAACCCAACAAGAGGAAAGAGTCCCAAGAGCAGGCATAAGAGTTAGAGACCCACTTGTTATCATCGTGAGGAGTCCCATAAAAATAGTATACTAAAAGATATATTATACATGAAGAGGGTGTGGAGTAAACTCATGAAGACCCTATACTTGCTGCTTCAGTCTCTGTGCACTCATATGCACCTTGCTTAGTTGAGTCAGAGGGCCTTGTACTCCAGGTGTCCTCCATCCCCTCTGGCTCTTATAATCTATCTCCCTTCTCTTCCTCAGGATTCTCTGAGCTCTGAAAGGAGGGATTTTATGGAGACAACCCGTTTAGACTTTCTTTTTGTATAAATGTCTATGAGTCTCTGCATTTAATTACATCTGCTAATGGAAGAGCTCTTTGATGATTTCTGGATAAGGCACTTACACTGGCTGATTTTGTGTGTCAATTTGACACAAGCTATAATCATGGGAGAGCGAGGAGCCTCAGTTGAAGAAATGATTCCATGATAGCCAGTTGTAAGGCATTTTCTCAATTAGTGATCTTTGTCAGTGTTGTCGTACCTGTCTGGGTGGTCCTGGGTTCTATAAAAAAAGCATGCTGAGCAAGCAATCGGAAGCAAGCCAATAAGCAGTACCCCTTGATGTCCTCTGCATCAGCTCTTGTCTCCAGATTGCAGCCTTAGTTGAGTTAATGTCCTGACTTCCTCCAATGATGGACTGAAGTGTTAGGCAAATACATCCTTTCCTTCTTAACTTTTTTTGGTCATGGTACTTCCTTGCAGCAATAGAAAGGCTAAGTAATACACCACCCATCTATGGGTACAGGTAGGATACTACTATCTATCTACCTATTTCATTTCTATATCTATCTATCTATCTATCTATCTATCTATCTATCTATCTATCTATCTATTATATGACCAGTAGTATTGAATTTTACCGTTGGCTTTTAAATCAAGTCAGACATTGGCTGGCCAATTTTAGAAGTTCTGTGCCACCATTGCCCTAGCATATTTTGCAGGCAAAATGTGACCTACAGATTGTCGGCGAAGGTTTTGTGACTAGGTTGGTGCCCTGTTTTTCTTCTGGAAGCTTGTAGAGAACCTTTCCTACCAAAAAGACTAGAACTTAGGGGTGGAGGTTCCATCTAGGTACCAACGTGACTTCTCTGTATTCAATGTGTTCTGTGGGTATTGTCCTCAGCAATGGGGCCCCGATGACCATTTGCATAAAGCAACCCTTTATCTTAGCAGCAGCCTAGATTGTTCTGGAATTTCTGTTGGACCACGGGTCAACAAACGAATTGAATGCAACCCAGTAATGTCACTGGAAGTCTTACCTCGCTACAAGAGATGGCAAGTTGAGACTCTATATCCCTCAATACTAGGGGTCCTCATTAGGATCACCTTCATACAATGGATAAAATTTCTACTCCACTAGTTTTTCATATTGTCCATCAAATTCTCATCAACTTCACCTATCTCTCTCTACATTCTTTCCCTTAATCTATCTCCCCCTATACCTGATCAGCTCACTCTGGTCTTCACCCACCCCTATTTCACCCATAAAAAGGGGACTCCAGAAAACCAAATAACCCTATTAAAAATGGGGTACAGGGCTAAACAAAGAATTCTCATCTGAGGAATACCGAATGGCTGAGAAACACCTGAAAAAATGTTCAATATCCTTAATCATCAGTGAAATGCAAATCAAAGCAACCCTGAGATTCTACCTCACACCAGTCAGAATGGCTAACCTCAAAAATTCAGGTGACAGCAGATGTTGGCAAAGACATGGAGAAAGAGGAACATTCCTCTATTGCTGGTGGGATTGCAAGCTTGTACAACCACTCTGGAAATCAGTCTGGTGGTTCCTCAGAAATTTGGATATAGTACTACCAGAGGATCCAGCAATACCTCTCCTGGGCATATATCCAGAAGATGTTCCAACCGGTAAGAAGGACACATGCTCCACTATGTTCATAGCAAGCTTATTTATAATAGCCAGAAGCTGGAAAGAACCCAGATGTCCCTCAACAGAGGAATGGATACAGAAAATGTGGTACATTTATACAGTAGAGTACTATTCAGCTATTAAAAACAATGTCTTCATGAAATTCTTAGGCAAATGGATGGAACTTGAAAATATCATCCTGAGTGAGGTAACCCAATCACATAAGAACATACATGATATGCGCTCACTGATAAGTGGATATTAGTCCAGAAAGTCAGATTATCCAAGATACAATTTGCAAAACACATGAATCTCAAGAAGAAGGAAGACCAAAGTGTGGATACTTTGATCCTTCTTAGAAGGGGGAACACAATACCCGTGGAAGGATTTACAGAGACAAATTTCGGAGGTGAGACTGAAGGAAGGACCATCCAGAGACTGCCCTGCCTGGGAATCCATCGCATAAACAACCACCAAACCCAGACACTGTTGCAGATGCCAACAAGATTTTGCTGACAGGATATAGTTGTCTCCTATGAGGCTATGCCAGTGCCTGGCAAATACAGAAGTGGATGCACACAGTCATCTATTGGATGGAGCTCAGGGTCCCCAATGAAAGAGCTAGAGAAAGTCCTGAAGGAGCTGAAGGGGTCTATAGCCCTATAAGAGGAGCAACAGTATGAATTATCCAGTACCCCCAGAGCTCCCTGCGACTAAACCACCAATCAAAGAAAACACATGGTGGGACTCATTTCTCTAGCTGCATACGTAACAGAGGATGGCCTAGTTGGCCATCAATGGGAGGAGAGGCCCTTAGTCTTGTGAAGATTCTATGCCCCAGTATAGGGGAATGCCAGGGCCAGGAAGTGGGAGTGGATGGGTTGGGGAGTAGGGGGAGTGGGGAGGCGATAGGGGATTTTTGGAGAGGAAACTAGGAAAAGGGATAACATTTGAAATGTAAATGAAGAAAATATCTAATTAAAAAGAAGTGGAGAAAAACATCAAATTAAAAAAAACTTAAATGGTGATTAAAGTAAAGGGTACTTTATTTTATTTTAATTTTTACTTCATAATACCAGATGTTTTCTGGAGAAGAAAATTGATTTTCTCCAAAACAAAGAGTTACTGTAAGGAGCTGATATGACACATCAGGAAGGATTTCATGAGTAGGATGGACTGATAGCCATGAGAAGAATAAGAGGCATTTCCAGTCACTGTGGCAGAGTCACTATGGCACAGCAGGGTATGATTGTATGGTCTTTAGTTTGTTGGAACCAAACAGCTCGATGATACTATGTCCACATTTAAGTTTGTTGGAACCAACCACAGTGATTCTGTGCCCACATTTTGTCCTTTAAAAGGATGATTTATTTTTGTTGCTGTGTTGGTGTTCTATGTGCATGTGCCTGCAGACACCCGTGGCGGCCAAAAAATAAGGGCTCAGGACTCCCATGCTGGACTTACAGGTGGTTGAGCACCACTTGGTATGGGTGTTGGAAGGTGAACTCTGGTCTTCTGCAAGAGCAGGAAGTGCTTGCTCCTTCACTGTGGAGTCATTCCTGCGTATCTATTCTCCCCTTTGAATGTGAGCTAAGGACAATTTTTCTTTGTACAGGCTTGGCAAAGCTCCTCTGCCTCTCTTGCAACCATTTTCTGCCTCTCTTGCAACCATTTGTTGTCTCTTCTGCACTCTGGATTCTGTCCAAATTGTATGCCTTCACATTCCTGAATTTTACATCTTTGTGTCTGATTTCCTTTATTTTTCCCCTCATTTTAGATCCTGTTCCCCACCACAATCGGATGTTTTTCACATCATAAGTTTCCTTGTCTTAATTCATTGTAAATGTTCATATTGCAAAGAAGTTTTACTTCTCTCCCTTCATTCTGGTATCTGCAGCATACTATTTTAATGATTCAATATAATACTGAAGATTTAAAAACAGAAAAATACTGTATTATTTATTTTTGGTACGTACACACATATTTATAGCATTAGGGATTAGGGAAATATACAAAGACGGAGCTTTAATTACTTCTTTTTAAATTTAATATGCTTAGTGTTATATGAGAGTACCAGAGAAATACATTTTGCTTGGACAACAGCATCTACTGAGGCACTTCAGATATTCTATGTTGCTTCCTGAAAAACTGGTGCAGAATGGATATCCCTCAGGGGAACTTGTCAGAACTGTAGAATTCCCAAAAAAAAGGCACTCTCTTTTGCGTCGTTTTTTTTTTTTTTCTCGGTTTCTCTAAATTTAAAATTTTTATTGAAAAGTTTTCCCCCTCCCCATTGTGTATTCGAGATGGCAGAGGTATGAGTTCCACAGTATGCAAAGTCATTCCAAGGAAACTGAGAGACCCATGGAGGCTTTGAGTGGAGATATAGCCCCAGAGGATGAGTCTACAGAGAGTGTAGTATCTCTGGAACAACAATAAAAGGCATGTCTCATTGGAAGATGTTTTCAAAACGTGGCCTCAAAAATTGGAAAAGAAGATGATGGAGCAGAGACCCCCCCAGAGAGGAGAAAAGCAAAAACTAGAGTTGTGGCAGTAGCGGCAGGTATGGGACACAGCTGTAGCACACAAAGAAGTATGCCATTGCCAAGTGGGCCCAGCCTGGCACATGGAGCAGTTGCTTGCCGTGATTACCCTGCTGCACAGAGGAGAGCACAGGGCTGCAGCACTGCCGCCATGATCATGCCAAAACCAGCAAGGCAGCCAGTGCTGAGTGCAGGAAAGTGTGCAGTGGGCTGGAGCTCACACAGATCCTGCCCTAGCTGTATGATCACGCTGACACTGGGCGACAACCACGTACCCTAGATGAGTCTCCACAATAGTGCAGCATTTACCTGAAACCTTGAATCAGGCCAATGACTCGTTGCAATAACTATTTGCATATAAAGCATCTTGCAATGCCACTTTAATAAATGATTTTGCAATAGAAGCAGAACTCGAGAAGCAGCAGGAGCAACAGGTGTGAGAATGTGACTACGCTGGACAAGGGTGGACAAAGGAGGGTGCTGCTGCCAAGTAGGGATGTCAGAGGGGTGTGCTCTGTGCAACAGCAAGATAGCCAAGGTGAAAAATGGTTTGTTTTCTAAATTATGCCTCCTTAAAAGATTTCCACGGTCTATGCTGTCACCGGAGGCCATATTGGTGTCTGTGGTCCATGCTGCAGCCAGGGCTGTGCTGGTTTCCATGGTCCGTGCTGCCACCAGGGACCATGTTGGCTGGTCTTCGCTGCTGTCTGGAGGCTGTGTGTTCTATGGTCTATGTCTGTGGTCTATGCAGCCACTGGAAACCACGTGGAAGTCCATGCTTTGTGCTGCCTCTGTCTGTCATGGACAACGAAGCCTCTTTTGCAGTGGAGGTGATAACTGCAGACTCATAACTGAGAATGAGAGACATTGAAGGCTTCTGGGACAACTTCTCCTCCCTGCCTTCTCTCCAAGAAACAGTCCAGTAGGAAGCTGTTGAAGAGAGTCCTTCAAAATTGTGACAAAGATGCTAAAGTGTGGCTCTTTACAATTGGTGGCTGCCGGTGGAGCTAGGGTGGGAGAAATACTCAATTATCTTTAAGGGGCTGATCATTGCCAGTTTGACCATGCTTCAGTAGCATATGGAAACTGAAACTTCTGTTTTTATTTTTGCGGGTGGTGTGTGAAAGAGTGGGAAGGTATACCTGGGAGGAAAGGGAAACCACTGCGATCAGGGTAAATTGTATTGAATTCTCAAATAATCAATAGGAATATTATGTTGGGGGAAAAAGAAATTAATTTTCATACAATATATTCTGGTCACATGTTTCACCTCATCCAACTCCTGCCATATCCTACCTATCCAACTGTGTATTAGTCAGGGTTCTCTATAGTCACAGAACTTATGGATAGTCTCTATATAGTAAAGGAATTTATTGATGACTTACAGTCTGCAGTCCAATTCCCAACAATAGTTCAGTAGTAGCTGTGAATGGAAGTCCAAGGATCTAGCAGTTACTCAGTCCCACATGGCAAGCAGGCAAAGGAGAGAGAGCGAGACTTCCTTCTTCCAATGTCCTTATATTGACTCCAGCAGAAGGTGTACCCCAGATTAAAGATGTGTTCCACCACACCTTTAATCCCAGATGACCTTGAACTCAGAGATTTAATCTTCTGGAATCCGTAGCCACTGTGCCTCAAGATCTCCATACCAAGATCCAGATCAGAAACATCTATCTCCCAGCCTCCAGATAAGGGTCACTAATTCTGGACTGTAGTTCATTCCAAATATAGTCAAGTTGACAACCAGGAATAGCCACTACAAACTCCATGTCTTTTCTTTCTCTCCCTCTTTAAAAAATAAACATGAAACTTGTACACACACACACACACACACACACATACACATTCATACACACATACAAAATCTCACCCCTTCCCCAAAGTTGGGAACCAGAGAACAAAAGCAAAAGATCAAGAAGACAAAACAACAAACAGTTTGAGACACAGTCTATGAAAATACCATTGAATTAATTCTCTGTTGGCCATGTTGTAGACCTGGAGCCTACACTGAAGTATGGTTAGCATACCTGTTTATACTCCATTGGAGAAAACTAACTTTTTCCTTTGTAAGTGGGTACCAATTTTACATAGCTTCTTGGTTAGAAATAAGAGATTGTGTCCCCTTCTTCAATCAGTACTGGGGCTCTCTGACTTGAACCCATGTAGGCTGTGTGTGCAGCTATAGTCTCTGTGCCTCAGTCCTTTTGTGTCTGGAGGACACTGTTTCTTGGAGTCATCCTTATAACCTTTCTGCTTCTTCTTCCACAGAGTTTCCTGAGTCCTAATGGAAGGATTTGATGAAGACATCCCATTTAGGAGTGAGTGCTCCAAAGTCTCTTTCTGCCCATTGTACAATTGTGGGTATCTGTTGGTTCCCATATAGGGCAAGAAGTTTCTCCTATGACGAGCAAACATCTGATCTGTGAGTATAGTGGTATGTCAGGAATAACTTTATTGCAATATTTCTTTAGCAGAACGATAGTATGTTGTTTTCTCATAGGCCCATGGCCTATTTAGTATCAGATTCTTTGATGAATTCCTCTATAGACTGGGCTTTACACTCAATCAGATAGTGGTTGGTTACTCCCACATTTGTGTGGTTACTGTACCAGTATATCTCATGGGCAGGTCACCATTTTAGTAATAGTGTTTTTAACTAGATGGTAATTGACTTTTTCCTTTGGCAGCATGTAGGGTACCTTCCAGTACCATGAACTCTAGTCATTAGGGGACCAAGGCTCTAGTTAGGCACCAGTTTGACTTCTCTGTGTTGTCTTTAGCAACAAGGCCTTGCTACCAGTTTGTGGTGAGTGAGCCATAGCCTGAGATATCTGTGGTTTTCATGGGTCCCCACTGGTGAATGACTCAAGTAGATGTAACACATTCCTTGCACTGGAGGTCTTACTTGGTGGTGTAACATGTCTACTTGGGGCTTTGTGTCCACCATTATTTAGTGACTGCATTTTTATTCCTTTCATATGTATATATATATATATATATATATATGTGTGTGTGTGTATATATATATATACACACATATATATATGGAAGCTTCAACAGAAGCTGGTTTCCCTCAAATGCCCCAATGTTAGCTCTCCCTCCTCCCTTTCCTTCTCTTCTCTGTCCTGTTCCTCTTCCCATTTAATCCTCCCATTCCAGTTCCTTCTATTTCTCTCTATAATAATATATTGTATATCCCATTCTAGGAAGATCCTTTCCTTCCCACTAGTCTGTTACTACTCATCTATCCTCTGTGGTTATACAGATTATAGCATGTATATCCAAGACTTCAAAGCATCCACATATAAGAGATACCTTTTTTTTTTTTTTTTTTTTTTTGCTCTCCCCACATATTTGTCTTTTTGGCTTTGTGTTACCTCACTCAGGATAATTTTTTTCTTGTCACATCTGTTAACCTATGAATTTTAAATTTCAGTTTTTAAAAAAGATGAATAATATTCCATTGTATGAATTGCCATATTTTATTATCCATTCATCAGCTGATGAACATATAGGTTGTTTCCAATTTCTGGGTATTACAAATAGAGCAGAATGAACATTGTTGAATACAATCTCTGCAGTAAGATGTAAAGTCCAGACACGCTGAACCTGTAGAAGAAAAAGTGGCTGATAGGCTTGAATTCATTGGCACAGGAAAATACTTTTTTAATATTACACTTCTGTCTTATGGTTTTTATTGCTTTGAAGAGACACTACAATCATGGCTGGTCTTATAAAGGAAAACATGTAATAGGGGCCGGCTTACAGTCAGAGGTTTAGTTCTCTAACTAAGGTTTAGTCCTTCTTGCCTGTCATCATGGCAGGAAGCACAGCAGCACATAGGCAGATTTGGTGCTGGAGATGTAGTTGGGAGTTCTACATCTGGATCTTCACACAGCAGGAAGAGAAAGAGAGGAGAGAGAGAGAGAGAGAGAGAGAGAGAGAGAGAGAGAGAGAGAGAGAGAGAGAGAGAGAGAGAGAGAGAGAGAGAGTGTCTTAAGCATTTGAAATCCCAAAGCCCATCCCCAGGGATACACTTTCTCTAACTGACCATGCCTACTCCAACAAGAACCCTTAAGAGCCTATCGGGGTCATTTTTGTTCAATTAGCAGAACTGATAGCACAGGCACCAGGACCAACAATTCATAAAAAAGACCTCATGAAGTTGAAAAACTTGTATAGTTAAGGACATCATCATTTGGGCAAAGCAGCAGGCTACAAATGGAAAAGATCTTTACTAATTGCACATCTGATGCAGGTTTAGTAACTAAAATATGTAAGGAACTAAAAATACTGGATATCAAGAAAAGATATAACCCAGTTAAAAACCAGGTGAAAACTAAGTAGGGGGTTCTCAAACATAAATGATTGAGAAACACTTGAGATGTTCCACTTCCTTATTCATCAGGGAAGTGAAAATTAAAACCACTTTGACATTTCATTTTTATGCTAGTTAGAATGGCCAGGATCAATGAAGGAAGCGACAGGTCATGCTGGCAAGGATCTAGGGAGAGGAGAAAACTTACTCTTTGCTGCTGGGGGTACAAATTTGTACAGCTACTATGGAAATCAGTGTGGTAGTTCCTCAGGAAACTGGGAATAGTTCTTCTTCAAGATCCAGCTATGTCATTCTTGAGCATATACCGGAAGAACTCTAAATCCTCTTACCTCAGTGGTTTTCAACCTTCCTGATATGAAACCTTCTAATACCGTTCCTCATGTTGTGGTAACCCCCAACTTTCATTGCTACTTATAACTGTAATTTTGCTACTGTTATTAATTGTAATGTATCTGTGCTTTCTGATAGTATTAGGTGACAGCTGCGAAAGGGTCTTTCAGCTCCAAGTTGAGAACTGCTGTTTTATCCAGGAGATTCAAATATACAATTGTGACAGTTAATGATGGTAGTTGTGTTATTGAGTTTTTGTCAACTTAACACAAATTAGGATCATCTGGGAAGAAGAAACCTCAATTGAGAAAGTAACTCCATCAGATTGACCTACAAGGAAATATATATATGTGTGTGTGTGTGTGTGTGTGTGTGTGTGTGTGTGTGTATGGTGAGTGTTCCTTGACTACTGATGTGTGAGGGCTCAGCCTATTGTAGGTGCTACTCCTTCACAAGTTATATAAAAGGGCAAGCTGAGCAAACCAGGGGAGCATGAAGGAAGTAGCATTTCTTCATGATTTCTGCTTTACTTCCTTCCTCTAGGCTACAGCATTGCGCTCCCACCCTGCCTTCCCTTCACGATAGATTGTAACACACACACACACACACACACACACACACACACACATCCAAGTTGCTTTTGACCATGACATTTATTAGTGAAATAGGAATCAAACTAGAACAGTAGATAACATGACAGAATCGATAATTCTTGTAGAGAGAAGTCTTCAGGTATGTTTATGAGGGATTTTCTAGATTAGATCAACACATGTGAACAGAGCCCTAATCAATGGGGGTGGCACCATTTTTTTAGGCTGGGGTCTTAGACTGAGAAAGCGAATTAAGCACAGTCAATGCTCTTTCCTTTTTGGCTAGTGACTCAACATGACTAGCTACCACAAGCTTCTGCTACAATAACTTCCTTGTCGTGACACAGAGTCTGCCTACAGTGTGGGCCAAAATAAACCTCCCTTAAGTTGTATTTGTTGGATATCCTGACATAATAATTAGACAAATATCCAAGACATCAATAAAGTTAGAAAAGTGCTGTAGTAGAGCATAATAGAGAAATATGTGGCTTTTCTTCTAGAATGTAGTCAACTTTCAGAATTTTATGGCTGCCCCTTGTTTAATAATCTATTAGACTAGAGAACTAAGGACTTGTCTTGGTGGCTTTACAGTCAGTGTTTTGTAGTATTAATTGCAATTTAACATGGTGCCAAAGATACCGAGAGAATAGAATCAATCTGTGTTTGAGACTATTTTTAACATGTGTCACGAATACTGTGTATTATTCTACAATAAATATTATTTTTATATTATAATTGTTACATCCCTGTACATAAGTGAATAATGTATCTCCAAAGTCATTATTTGAGAGACTCGTTGGAGAGGCCAGACATGTAAAACCAGTTCAGTCTCAACAATAACATTCAAAACCATACTGGACTTCTCCTTACTTTCATTTCTATGCAAGTGTAGAGAAGAGACTAAAGCTACAGAGTTAAGGAAGTGGTAGAAATTCAGCGTTCTCTGGGTGCCCATGTGAATCACTTCTGATTCATATGTGCACT
Source organism: Mus caroli (assembly GCF_978045245.1). Taxonomy (NCBI): domain Eukaryota; kingdom Metazoa; phylum Chordata; class Mammalia; order Rodentia; family Muridae; genus Mus; species Mus caroli. The sequence continues at coordinate 138,314,837 of NW_028227261.1, read as the reverse complement.
TTCATAGTCTTAATAGTGAAGGATATTTGGAGATAAAAAAGATTAGAGTAATTTTGAGCTCATTAAATTATAGGTTGACATCTTTTGTGAGGATTCATTTTCCTGGTACAACATGTTTTTGGGCTCTTATTTTGTATTATTTTTGGCTTAGATTTTAAATCCTCCAATCATGAAAAATCAAATGTAGGTTTTTGGACCTGCTGCTCTATAATTAGGAATCATAATGAGAATGTCTTTTAGTATTCTCTGGTGTGTCTGTAGTGGAGAGTAAAGGATAGAGTGCTGCCACCAACTAGAGCACATTCATGGGACAGACCTAGTTCCCCTACACATATGTAACAGCTGTATAGCCTGGTCTGCTTGTGAGATCCCTAATAGCAGGAGCAGGGGCTGTCTCGGACTCTTGCTGCCTGTCTTTGGATCCCTTTCTCCTAACTGGATTACTTTGTTTCTCCTCAACATAAGAATATGTGCCCATTCCTGCAACAATGTGATATGCCAAGGATGGTTGATATCCATGGGAGGTCTCTCCTTCACTGAGGTGAACGGGAGGTGGGCATACGGGAAGGAGAGTTGAGAGGCAGGGACTGGGTGGAGAGGAGGGAAGGGACACTCTGATTGGTATGTAAAGTAAATAAATATATTAATAAAAACTGAAAAAATAAGGATAAATTTCAGGTCATGGTTCACAGGATTAAGGTACTGAATGGCTATGGAAAAGCTCCTTTTTAAAGATGAGAATGTGATTTTGTGAAAACCGAGAAGATGCTGAAGATATAAATAGGTTGCCCCAAGTCTTTAGAAATTTGAGGAGAACCAGAATCCTGGTGCTTCTAAAAAGAAGATGCACACGTGTTCATATTTCACTGGTAGTTTGTGAGGCTCAGGGAAGGGATGGATCAGAGGACCTCACAGATATCTCACTAATCATCCTTGCTGACCCACTCGGGCAAAGGGTTAAATCTTGTTTCTCAGTTCCAGTCCTATAAGGACATGCAGCCTTTCCTCAGGCTCCAGAACCACTAAGAGTGATTTCAGCCACTGAAGAGAATGTACCAGAGGCATAAGGAATACAGAAAATTCGAGCACCATGTTGCTTGCTTTTCATAGCATAGAGCCAATGTCTGCTCAAAGGAGTACTGGGAAGAGGCCATTTGAGAAGGCTTGTCTTAGTCTGGCCAGCTCCTGCACATTTTGTCTGCCTTTGGGCATTTCTCTGCAGTCTCTTAGAAGATGGTTCTCATGGTTGATGAATCGGTTCTTTCCAGTCTTGAACTCAATAGCTTTTCTGGGGAAGGGAGCAGCACAAGAGGGAAGCGTCCTGTGAGCTCTTGACATAAAACACAAGCTCCTATGGCAGGCATTCAGAGAGGGTATGCTTGCTAGCTTTCCAATATTTAAGAAGCAAGCAAGAAAGGAAACAATCAAACAGCACGATCCTGTGAAAAGGACCCAAGTCCCTGGCAAGTCATGCTTTCCCATGCTACTGTTTCCTACTCAAAAGGTTCTCAGTGCCCATGAACCATTAAAGTAGTTGTGTGGAGGGTGGCACTTTCCCATTTATTTTCCCAAGTTTTTATTTACGGAAATTTCATTTTGAACTAACAATGCATATGCTCAATAGGATATCTACAATTTAGTTCATATGAATGTTCAATTATCTCTTGGAATTTGTGTGGATTGGTTCTGCTAAAATCCACACTTACTCAGTCAGGCCTCACATAAAGTGATGTGGCAGTTGCACTAACCTGTTCACATCCTGCTCTGTTATAGCACCTTTAGATTACTTAGAGTGCTGAATATAGTTTAAATAGTTGGGGTATTGTATAGTTTAGAGGATAAAGAGGATACATGCTCAGAACAAACAAGTTCTTCAGGCACTTTCATAAGTGATTGGTCGTGTACAGATTTTGAGCTTTGCAGTTATACATGCCATCTTCTGAACATGACTAAGAAGATGCCCAGGATGAAGTTGGGGAAGCAGAAAGATCAGTGAGAGCAATCTGAACTTGGAAATGCTGTCTGAATTTTTATTCTTTAATTATACGTCTAGAGCTGCCTGGATGCTTGCAAAATGCCAGTTCCTGGATCCCAGCCTATGCTGACACTATTACAGTCTCTGGAAGCAGAAAAAGAACAGGTGTTTGTAACCAGAATCAGATGATCCTTTGACTCACAACAGTGGGAACATTTGATTTGAGATGTATTATTAATTTGAAACTATTTTTTCATCTCAAATTAATTGTTACAGAATAAAATTTAGGCAATACTTTGTAACCTTGTTATTTTTTAGGGATTACCTAGTAAATGAAGCATAGAGAAAAATATGATAAAAATAGTTTAGGTGGAGAATATTTGTCCTGCAAAATACAGTACTACAAAAGTAGAACATTTTTGAAAAAACATATCTGATGATAGCCATGTCTATGATATAAAAAGAACTTATAGTTTAATATAAATGCTGAACATCTGGTAGCAAAAACAGGTTTTGAAAATTTTGTAGTCATTTTTATTAAATAAATTGTATGAACAACAAATAAGGATATGAAAAGATGTTCAAAATTGGTTATTAAGGAAGAATAAAATTACGAGTGGAATTTCTACCAAGGAGGGGCATGTGGCCATTTTTTCTATTTTAAATTAATTTATTGTACATATATGTATGTGAAAGCCACAGCATATGGATGAAGCTTAGAAGATAATATGATAGTTTGAACATTTGTGTCCCAGGATTTAAACTCAAATTGTTAGGCTTTATGGCAAGTATTTACTGAGCCATTTTGTTGGCTCTATTTATTTTTAATAGATATCTCAAGTAGACATCATATGCTAGCAAATAAGAACCTCACAACTAAAAATGCTTTACTTAATTTTTATTTATTGGCCAATGAGATCACGTAGACTACGAAGTATTACAGTCTATTGGCATTACTCTTGGTTACCTTCTAGAACTCAACAGTAAGACAATTTGTAAAGAAATCTTATATGTGAGTCAAAGAATAGGAAGAAACCAAGCTTGTACTCTCCTGAATATGTCGTGCTTACTAGACAGCTTTCCTAGTGCTGGGAGATGCTGTGTGTGCTTGTTACCAGAGGAAACAAGTAATCGTTGATCTTACCTTGCTGTTTACTTTGCAAGTTATGACAAGCACTGCCTGACAACATACCAACTAGTACAACAGTGGCATGAATGTTCATGGAGTATGAATGGGACATTCATATCACAACCCTTTTCTTTGGCTCTAGGATCTTGTCAGAAGAAGAAGCAGAAAGGTTGTAAGAGCCACAGGTGGAATATAACTTCAAGGAAATAGTGTTTTCTGGACACAGCAGTGCAGTTGCATGTAAGAACTTACAGAAATTGTGACAGCATGTTCAAGACCTTTGGAAGCTCATGTTAGGCAGAATTCTGTCATGGAAGGGGAGGGAGAATGGACACAGAATCCCATCAGTAGCTAAGGAGCTATTGGCAAATGATAGCTGCTGGGAAAGGGAGCATCAGTTTTCTTTAGTGGTGTGACCCTAGGTAAGTTAGCCACACTCTAGAGCAGGGGACACCCCCAAGAGTATATAGGCCATGCATGGACTCCATAGTTAAAAAAAAACTCTTAAATTAAATGGGTAGGGTGGTGAGAGACTTGGAATGATTAGTCTAAGAGGAGTTGGCATAAGAGTAAATGTGATAAAAATACACTGTATTATATTCTCAAAGAATTAATGCAAATATTATTAAAACAATAACAATGGCCCAAAAGCCTCAGAAGAATTCCAAATGATCCTCAACTAAGAATGCATAAGTTGTACATCTATGCATAGAGTTCTACTTAGTAATAAGAAATAATGTGCTATTATGTGAGTGAAAGACCCCATTATCAAAATATTATGTAACACATGATTCTATTTATTTAATATTTTAGAAAACACGGTGGCAGAAAATGGATTGACTACAAAAGATAAATAAAATATTAATTTTCATTCTTAGTTGTGAGCTCATAAAATGGAGTACTTCAAACTGGTGAATTTTATTGAATGTAAATTATATTTTGATACTGTGGATTGAAAATACTTAGGGGAGAAATTAAAACTTAGATAAAAAAATAAGGAACACTCTTCAGGATTGTTAAGGACTTTGTGCAGTGTAATTTTATTTCAAATTGACACAGGTAGAATTATCAGAGTGGAAAGAGCCTTGACTGAGAAAACACCCCCATAAGGCCAGGCCAAAGGCAAGTATGCAGGGCATTTTATTATCAGGGGTTGATGTGGGAGAGCCTAGCCCACTGTGGGAAGGGCCACCCCTGGGACCTTGGTCCTGGGTTCCATAAGAAAGCAGGCTGAGCAAGCCATGAGGAGCAAACCAATAAGAAGCACCCCTCCATGGCTTCTGCATCAGTTCTTGCCTCCAGGTTCCTAGCCTGCTTGAGTTCCTGCCCTCACTGCTTTTGACGATGAACTGTTAATATGAAATTGTGAGTGAAATTAATCCGTTCCTACTCAAGTTAGTTTTGGCCATGGTGTTTCATCAGAGCAATAGTAACCCTAACTAAGATATAGTTTTTCAATAAAACTCCAGTTGCTCAGAAAATAATGCTGGTCACTGACAAAGTGGATTTCACAAAGTTAAAAAGCACCACAAAGCAAAAGGAACAGTTAATCAAGTAAAGAAATTGTCTAAATTGCACGTATATCTCAAGTGTGTGTGTGTGTGTGTGTGTGTGTGTGTGTGTACTGGCTAGTTTTGTGTCAACTTGACACAGCTGGAGTTATCACAGAGAAAGGAGCTTCAGTTGAGGAAATGCCTCCATGAGATCTGACTGTAAGGCATTTTCTCAATTAGTGATCAAGGGGGAAAGGCCCCTTGTGGGTGAAACCATCTCTGGGCTGGTAGTCTTGGTTCTATAGGAGAGCAGGCTGAGCAAGCCAGAGGAGCTAGGCAGTGGTGGCACATGCCTTCAATCCCAGCACTTGGGAGGCAGAGGCAGGCGGATTTCTGAGTTTGAGGCCAGCCTGGTCTACAGAGTGAGTTCAAGCACAGCCAGGGCTATACAGAGAAACTCTGTATCAAAACAAAACAAAACAAAACAAAACAGCCAGAGGGTTGGAGAGATGGCTCAGAGGTTAAGAGCATTAACTGCTCTTCTGAAGTTCATGAGTTCAAATCCCTTCATTCATGGCTTCCAAAGCTCTGAGAAGTGGTTTTTCACATTACTTGGTGAGCACCTGCCTAGATACCATGAGCTGGCAGGAACCACTGTGCCTGGTACCCCCCATTATTGTCACCCTTAGGGCAGCTCTCAAGCCAAGAGGAGCTGAGCTGGTCCCATAACTGCCCTCCATGGGAAAGCCAAAAAGCAAGCCAGTAAGGGACATCTCTCCATGGTCCCTGCATCAGCTCCTGCTTCCTGATATGCTTGAGTTCCAGTTCTGACTTCCTTGGTGATGAACAGCAGTATGGAAGTATAAGCCAAATAAACCCTTTCCTCCCCAACTTGCTTCTTGGTCATGATGTTTGTGCAATGATAGAAACCCTAACTAATACAATATATATATATATATATATATATATATATATATATATATATATATGACAGAGGATTAATATCTAGAGGACAAAAAGAACACTAAAATTTGAAGAACAAGAACTCAAACAATCCCATCAGTGAATGGGACAATGAGATGAAATGAACAATGAAACAAATTACATTTATCTTTCCCTCTCATCTCAGTGTGGGAGTAAATAATCAAACAAAGAACATCAAATGCTGGCAAATATGTGGAGTAACAGACCACTGTGGTGGGAAACAAAGAGTTTAGCTACTGTGGCAATCAATATAGAAGCCCCTGGGAACAACTAAAAATCAGCCTACCATATGATCTAGCTATATCATCCCTAAGTATTTACCCCAAGGACTCTCCAAGTCAACATATCACAAAAATACATTCACAACAAAGTTTATTGAAGCACTATTCACAATAGCTATGCTGTGCAATGGATCTACATGTCTAAAAACAGAGAAATGGGTGAAGAAAATGAATATATATGCACAATGTTTTTTTTTCCAATCATAAAAAAGAATGAAGTTTTGTCATTTGCAGGAAATTGAGTGCAACTGAAGATAAAAAGAAAAATAAGCCAGTCTCAGAAAGAAGAATAATATTTTCTGTTACTTGTATTTCTAAGATTTTATACCACCAAGATTTTATACTGTTACACAGAAACTCAGGTAGCATGCACAGGGCCTGCACAGGTCTGCACCAGGTCCTCTGGGTATGTATTATGGCTTCCAGTTTAGTGTTTTTATGAGATTTATGAATGTTTTAATGAGTGTGTCTCTGATTCTTGTGCCTTTTCTTGAGGTTTCTCCTTTATGCTTATTTGTCTTGTCCAACTCCAATGTGTTGGCTTTTGTTTTATCCCCACCTTATTTTATTATTAAAAGATTTTGTAGTGTTACATAAAATCATGTATGTATACATGGCATGAAAATAGAAGCAAGACAGTCTAAGGGAACAAAGTGGACTAATGGAAGGTAGAAGGATAAGAATGGAATGGGTAGGGTCTTGGAGGGAGGTATGTTTATGTACAATATACCTTGTTGAAAATGTCCTCATGTACATAGTGTAGTGACACAAACAATGTATGCATTGTGACACATACAGTGAACATTGAAAGAAAGTTCAAGAAGTCCAGCCTATAAACATAAATTTGGGACTCATGAGTATATGCATTGTATTCAAAGCTATGGTTTGGGATAAAGTTATTAAGTAAATAATCAATTTATGCATCTATGGATAAGCCAGAAAAACGAGTCTGAGAGCATCTCAGTGTTTAGAACACAGAAGTGAGAAGGAAATAACTGACAAAAATAAGCTGTTGTGGTAAAATCTCCAGCCCAAATAAGTCTGTGCAAAGAAATCACAACTCAATTAATATGAATACAAGCTGGAGGCCTAGATTGGTCAGATCCACCACTACACTACTTTATTTCCCAGCTATGAGATCCCTTATAACTTGCGGTTTCTCCAGGCCATGGGTTTCTGCTTCATTTTCTTTCCACCTCCTCTTGTCTTCTCTCCCTTTCCTCCTTCTCCCTAAAACTTTTCAGCTCCATCTTCCCTTCCACTTCCCTCTAATCTTTATTTTACAACTTAAAATCAGGAAAAGATTCTCATGAAGTCACCTTAGTATGTGATTAACTCCTTATCCCAGGCAGCCCATCTTGGGGAAGCAGAATTGGCATCAAAATACAAACAGCACCAGGGCAATCCACAACATTAAGCAATATAGAGAACTGGTTCCATGTGATGTCCTGGAGCCCAGTGATACATGTGCTTCAAAGACAAGTGAGCCCTTCAGCTGTTGCTGCTACTGCACCAGAGTGAGCATTCAATGCCCACTGAACACTGCAACCATGTTTGAGAGGAAATATTTCCTCTTGATAAAAGCATTTGGCTCTGGCCACTGAGAATTGAGAGAATGGGTGCAGACTTGGAGTTTCTGTCTACAGAGAATGGGACACTAGGAGTTTTGTTATAAAGGATGGAGTACAGGTGTGCAGGTCAGAGGGATAAGAAAGTGGGAGAGAAAGGTAGTAGCAAAAACAAAGCAATGACATTGTTTTTATGGTCCCAAGAAAAGGAGTCATAAGAGGAAGAAACGTTAATGGCAACAAATGAGGGTATTTTTAGGAGTGACATCCTTGAGCAGGAAAATGTTAATGACTCCTAGTGAACACACTGAAGCATTGTCTTTAATTATATATATATAATAAAAACCTATACATTATCCATAGCATGGAGTGGTCATGTCATTAGTTTATATAATTAACCTCAAGTAAGATAGCGCTGATCCTGAAGTCAGAAGGTAGATCAATTTCTGGAGCTCTTTATTGCTATAGAGCCCATGAATGCTGTGAAAGTGATGCTCAAGTTTCAGTGAAGACTAGAGGATACTGGAGATGCTCTTAATGGGACATCTGCTGAGGATGCTATAGGCAGGGAGTAGAGTCAGCCCATGAAAGGAGCTCAGGCTGTAGTCTACAGAACTGGAGAGGTAGGGCTACCCATGGCTTTTGAAAGCCACATGATGCTTCCAAGAGCACTGGATGCAGGATATGCAGCTGTAGAATTTGGTGTTTGCCCTGCTGGGTTTTTTTTTGTTGTTGTTCAAATGCCATTTTTTTTAATTTTTAATATTTTTATTACATATTTTCCTCAATTACATTTCCAATGCTATCCCAAAAGTCCCCCATAGCGCCCCCCACTTCCCTACCCACCCATTCCCACTCTTTTGGCCCTGGCATTCCCCTATATTGGGGCATATAAAGTTTGCAAGTCCAATGGGCCTCTCTTTCCATTGATGGCCGACTAGGCCATCTTTCGATACATATGCAGCTAGAGACAAGAGCTCCGGGGTTCTGGTTAGTACATCATGTTGTTCCAACAATAGGGTTGCACATCCCTTTAGCTCCTTGGGTACTTTCTCTAGCTTCTCCATTGGGAGCCCTGTGATACATCCAATAGCTGACTGTGAACATCCACTCCTGTGTTTGCTAGGCCCCGGCATCGTCTCACAAGAGACAGCTATATTTGGGTCCTTTCAGCAAAATCTTGCTAGTGTATGCAATGGTGTCAGCGTTTAGAAGCTGATTATGGGATGGATCCCTGGATACAGCAGTCTCTAAATGGTCCATCCTTTCATCACAGTTACGAACTTTGTCTCTGTAACTCCTTCCCTGGGTGTTTTGTTCCCAATTCTAAGAAGGTGCACAGTGTCCACACTTTGGTCTTCATTCTTCTTGAGTTTCATGCGTTTAGCAAATTGTATCTTATATCTTGGGTATCCTAAGTTTTGGGCTAATATCCACTTATCAGTGAATACATATTGTGTGAGTTCTTTTGTGATTGTGTTACTTCACTCAAGATGATGCCCTCCAGGTCCATCCATTTGGCTAGGAATTTCATAAATTCATTCTTTTTAATAGCTGAGTAGTACTCCATTGTGTAAATGTACCATAATTTCTGTATCCATTCCTCTGTTGAGGGACATCTGGGTTCTTTCCAGCTTCTGGCTATTATAAATAGGGCTGCTATGAACATAGTGGAGCATGTGCCCTTTTTACCGGTTGGGACATCTTCTGGATATATGCCCAGGAGAGGTATTGCTGGATCCTCCGGTAGTACTATGTCCAATTTTCTGAGGAACCGCCAGACTGATTTCCAGAGTGGTTGTACAAGCTTGCAATCCCACCAACAATGGAGGAGCATTCCTCTTTCTCCACATCCTCGCCAGCATCTGCTGTCACCTGAATTTTTGATCTTAGCCATTCTGACTGGTGTGAGGTGGAATCTCAGGGTTGTTTTGATTTGCATTTCCCTGATGATTAAGGATGTTGAACATTTTTTCAGGTGCTTCTCTGCCATTCGGTATTCCTCAGGTGAGAATTCTTTGTTCAGTTCTGAGCCCCATTTTTTAATGGGGTTATTTGACTTTCTGGAGTCCACCTTCTTGAGTTCTTTATATATATTGGATATTAGTCCCTTATCTGATTTAGGATAGGTGAAGATCCTTTCCCAATCTGTTGGTGGTTTTTTTGTCTTATTGATGGTGTCTTTAGCCTTGCAGAAGCTTTGTAGTTTCATGAGGTCCCACTTGTCAATTCTCGATCTTACAGCACAAGCCATTACTGTTCTATTCAGGAATTTTTCCCCTGTGCCCATATCTTCAAGGCTTTTCCCCACTTTCTCCTCTATAAGTTTCAGTGTCTCTGGTTTTATGTGAAGTTCCTTGATCCACTTAGACTTGACCATAGTACAAGGAGATAGGAATGAATCGATTCGCATTCTTCTACATGTTAACAACCAGTTGTGCCAGCACCATTTGTTGAAAATGCTGTCTTTCTTCCACTGGATATTTTTAGCTCCCTTGTCGAAGATCAAGTGACCGTAGGTGTGTGGGTTCATTTCTGGGTCTTCAATTCTATTCCATTGGTCTATTTGTCTGTCACTATACCAGTACCATGCAGTTTTTATCACAATTGCTCTGTAGTAGAGCTTTAGGTCCGGCATGGTGATTCCACCAGAGGTTCTTTTATCCTTGAGAAGAGTTTTTGCTATCCTAGGTTTTTTGTTATTCCAGATGAATTTGCAGATTGCACTTTCTAATTCGTTGAAGAATTGATTTGGAATTTTGATGGGGATTGCATTGAATCTGTAGATTGCTTTTGGCAAGATAGCCATTTTTAGAATGTTGATCCTGCCAATCCATGAGCATGGGAGATCTTTCCATCTTCTGAGATCTTCTATAATTTCTTTCTTCAGAGACTTGAAGTTCTTATTATACAGATCTTTCACTTCCTTAGTTAGAGTCACACCAAGATATTTAATATTATTTGTGACTATTGAGAAGGGTGTTGTTTCCCTAATTTCTTTCTCAGCCTGTTTATTCTTTGTGTAGAGAAAGGCCATTGATTTGTTTGAGTTAATTTTATATCCAGCTACTTCACCGAAGCTGTTTATCAGGCTTAGGAGTTCTCTGGTGGAATTTTTAGGGTCACTTATATATACTATCATATCATCTGCAAAGAGTGATATTTTGACTTCATCTTTTCCAATTTGTATCCCTTTGATCTCCTTTTGTTGTCGAATTGCTCTGGCTAGGACTTCAAGTACAATGTTGAATAGGTATGGAGAAAGTGGACAGCCTTGTCTAGTCCCTGATTTTAGAGGGATTGCTTCAAGCTTCTCACCATTTACTTTGATGTTGGCTACTGGTTTGCTGTATATTGCTTTTATCATGTTTAGGTATGGGCCTTGAATTCCTGATCTTTCCAAGACTTTTATCATGAATGGGTGTTGGATCTTGTCAAATGCTTATTCCGCATCTAACGAGATGACCATGTGGTTTTTGTCTTTGAGTTTGTTTATATAGTGGATTACATTGATGGATTTCCGATTATTGAACCATCCCTGCATCCCTGGGATGAAACCTACTTGGTCAGGATGGATGATTGTTTTGATGTTTTCTTGGATTCGGTTAGCAAGAACTTTATTGAGGATTTTTGCATCAATATTCATAAGGGATATTGGTCTGAAGTTTTCTATCTTTGTTGGGTCTTTTTGTGGTTTAGGTATCAGAGTAATTGTGGCTTCATAGAATGAGTTGGGTAGAGTACCTTCTGTTTCTATTTTGTGGAATAGTTTGTGAAGAACTGGGATTAGATCTTCTTTGAAGGTCTGATAGAACTCTGCACTAAACCCATCTGGTCCTGGGCTTTTTTTAGTTGGGAGACTATTAATGACTGCTTCTATTTCTTTGGGGGATATAGGGCTGTTTAGATCATTAACCTGATCTTGATTCAACTTTGGTACCTGGTATCTGTCTAGGAACTTCTCCATTTCATCCAGGTTCTCCAGTTTTGTTGAGTATAGCCTTTGGTAGAAGGATCTGATGGTGTTTTGGGTGTCTTCAGGATCTGTTGTTATGTCTCCTTTTTCATTTCTGATTTTGTTAATTAGGATGCTTTCCCTGTGCCCTCTAGTGAGTCTGGCTAAGGGTTTATCTATTTTGTTGATTTTCTCAAAGAACCAGCTCCTTGATTTGTTGATTCTTTGAATAGTTTTTCTTGTTTCCACTTGGTTGATTTCGCCCCTGAATTTGATTATTTCCTGCCGTCTACTCCTCTTGGGTGAATTTGCTTCCTTTTGTTCTAGTGCTTTTAGGTATGTTGTCAAGCTGCTAATGTGTGCTCTCTCCAGTTTCCTTTTGGAGGCACTCAGAGCTATGAGTTTTCCTCTTAGAAATGCTTTCATTGCGTCCCATAAGTTTGGGTATGTTGTGGCTTCATTTTCATTGAACTCTAAAAAGTCCTTAATTTCTTTCTTTATTCCTTCCTTGACCAAGGTATCATTGAGAAGAGTGTTGTTCAGTTTCCACGTGAAGGTTGGGTTTCTATTATTTATTTTGTTATTGAAGATCAGCCTTAGTCCATGGTGATCTGATAGGATGCATGGGACAATTTCAATATTTTTGTATCTGTTGAGGCCTGTTTTGTGACCAATTATGTGGTCAATTTTGGAGAAGGTACCATGAGGTGCTGAGAAGAAGGTATATCCTTTTGTTTTAGGATAGAATGTTCTGTAGATATCTGCCAGATCCATTTGATTCATAATTTCTCTTAGTTTCTCTGTGTCCCTGTTTAGTTTCTGTTTCCATGATCTGTCCATTGGTGAAAGTGGTGTGTTGAAGTCTCCCACTATTATTGTATGAGGTGTAATGTGTGCTTTGAGATTTACTAAAGTTTCTTTAATGAATGTGGCTGCCTTTGTATTTGGAGCATAGATATTCAGGATTTATAGTTCCTCTTGGAGGATTTTACCTTTGATGAGTATGAAGTGTCTCTCCCTGTCTTTTTTAATGACTTTGGGTTGGAAGTCAATTTTATCAGATATTAGAATGGCTACTCCAGCTTGTTTCTTCATACCATTTGCTTGGAAAATTGTTTTCCAGCCTTTCATTCTGAGGTAGTGTCTATCTTTTTCTCTGAGATGAGTTTCCTGTAAGCAGCAAAATGTTGGGTCTTGTTTGTGTAGCCAGTTTGTTAGTCTATGTCTTTTTATCGGGGAGTTGAGTCCATTGATATTAAGAGATATTAAGGAAAAGTAATTGTTGTTTCCTGTTATTTTTGTTGTTAAATTTGGCATTCTGTTCTTGTGGCTGTCTTCTTTTAGGTTTGTTGAGGGATTACCTTCTTGTTGTTTCTAGGGCGTGGTTCCTGTCCTTGTATTGGTTTTTTTCTGTTATTATCCTTTGAAGGGCTGGATTCGTGGAGAGATAATGTGTGAATTTGGTTTTGTCGTGGAATACTTTGGTTTCTCCATCTATGTTAATTGAGAGTTTGGCTGGGTATAGTAGCCTGGGCTGGAATTTGTGTTCTTTTAGTGTCTGTATAACATCCGTCCAGGATCTTCTGGCTTTCATAGTCTCTGGTGAAAAATCTGGTGTAATTCTGATAGGCTTGCCTTTATATGTTACTTGGCCTTTTTCTCTTACTGCTTTTAGTATTCTATCTTTATTTAGAGCATTTATTGTCTGATTATTATGTGTCGGGAGGTATTTCTTTTCTGGTCCAGTCTATTTGGAGTTCTATAGGCTTCTTGTATGTTCATGGGCATCTCTTTCTTTAGATTTGGGAAGTTTTCTTCTATAATTTTGTTGAAGATGTTTGCTGGTCTTTTGAGTTGAAAATCTTCATTCTCATCCACTCCTATTATCCGTAGGTTTGGTCTTCTCATTGTGTCCTGTATTTCTTGGATGTTTTGAGTTAGGATCTTTTTGCATTTTACATTTTCCTTGATTGTTGTGCCGATGTTCTCTATGGAATCTTCTGCACCTGAGATTCTCTCTTCCATCTCTTGTATTCTGTTGCTGATGCTCGTATCTATGGTTCCAGATTTCTTTCCTAGGGTTTCTATCTCCAGTGTTGCCTCATTTTGGGTTTTCTTTATTGTGTCTACTTCCCTTTTTAGGTCTAGTATGGTTTTGTTCATTTCCATCATCTGTTTGGATGTGTTTTCCTGTTTTTCATTAAGGACTTCTACCTGTTTGATTAGGTTGTCCTGTTTTTCGTTAAGGATTTGTAACTCTTTAGCAGTGTTCTCCTGCAATTCTTTAAAAAATTTTTGTGCTTCCTCTTTATTGTCTTCTACCTGTTTACCAGTGTTCCTTTGTATTTCTTTAAGTGTGTTATTAAAGTCCTTCTTGAAGTCCTCTACCATCATCAGGAGATATGCTTTTAGATCCGTGTCTATCTTTTCCGGTGTGTTGGGGTGCCCTGGACTGGGCGAAGTGGGAGTGCTGGGTTCTGATGATGGTGAGTGGTCTTGGTTTCTGTTAGTAAGATTATTACGTTTACCTTTCGCCATCTGGTAATCTCTGGGGTTAGTTGTTGTCGTTGTCACTGTTTAAAGATTGGAGCAGAAGCTGTGTTCCACTCACCAGAAGTCTCAAAATCCTGTGGCGGGAGTCGTGGGTCGCTGGCAGTACCCCGGTGCTGGTCCAGCCGGAAGAGGCCTGTGGTCCTACTCAGGCCGGTTTCTGCTTCCCTAACTAATGCAGTCTCAGGTCCCGAGTGATTGGACTGGAGCAGAACCTGTGTTCCACTCACCAGCAGTCTCAAAATCCTGTGGCGGGGGTCGTGGGTAGCTGGCGGGTGTCAGCCGACCCTGCGCTCTAGCTACCCAGGTGCTGATCCGGCAGGATGAGGCCTGTGGCCCTACTCTGGCCGATTTCTGCTTCCCTAACTAATGCAGTCTCATGTCCCACGCGCAATTGGTTTGGAGCAGAAGCTGTGTTCCACTCACCAGAAGTCTTAAGATCCTGTGGCGGGTGTTGTGGGTAGCTGGCGAGTGTCAGCCGACCCTGCGCCCTTGCTACCCAGGTGCTTTTCTGACCAGAAGAGGCTTGTGGCCCTATGTAGGCCGGATTTCTCTCTCCCCTACCAGAGCAGTCTCAGGTCCCGCGTGACTGGACTGGAGCAGAAGCTGTGTTCCACTCACCAGCAGTCTCAAAATCCTGTGGCGGGGGTCGTGGGTAGCTGGCAGGTGTCAGCCGACCCTGCGCTCTAGCTACCCAGGTGCTGATCCGGCAGGATGAGGCCTGTGGCCCTACTCTGGCCGGTTTCTGCTTCCCTAACTAGTGCAGTCTCAGGTCCCGCGTGCAATTGGATTGGAGCAGAAGCTGTGTTCCACTCACCAGAAGTCTTAAGATCCTGTGGCGGGTGTTGTGGGTAGCTGGCGAGTGTCAGCCGACCCTGCGCCCTTGCTTCCCAGGTGCTTTTCTGACCGGAAGAGGCTTGTGGCCCTATCCCTGCTGGGTTTTAATCTTGTTTGATCTAGTCTTCCCTTGCTATTTCCCACTTTTCCATTTGGAATGAGAATACTTAATCCATGCCATTGTATACTGGAAATATGTAACTAGAATTTTTGATTTTACAAAGACTCTGTTTGTCTTGAGTCTCATAAAAGACTTGGACTTTTGGACAGAGTTGGGATTGCTAAAGACACTGAGCAGTTTTTGAGGTGAAAAATGTGTTGTGTTACAATCATGGCTCATGTCCAGACAGACCATACCAGGCCAAAGTGGTTCCATGTGGCAAAGGTTTATTCTGGGGGAAGGGGGCAAAGGTGGCAGTGAAGAAGAGGGAGAGAAGAGAAGGAGATCAGAGGGGTCTGCCTTTTATTTGGATAGTGACATAGCTGTTCACAGGTAAAGGTGAGCCAAGTGAATTCTCAGGATGTATGGCAGTTGCCTTGGCTACAAATGTGCGGGTCCCTGTTGCCTAGGTGTGATGTCACTGGGTTCGGAGCCAATCCTGATACCAACACACCTCCCCTTTTCTTGTCATAAAGAGATGGAAAAAAAAGGGGGGAGAGGAAGCCAATGGTGAAAAGGGAATGGGGGCATCTTGTCTCTTAAAGTGCTTCCTGCTATCCTGGGGCATTATCAATTTTGGGGTGTAGCTGACTTTCACCATCGGAGTCCACTTGGAACACATCAGGTTCCTCTGAGTACAGCAGGTTCTTTGTGGGAAGTGGCTGATAATACTGTAACAGAAACTGATTAATAGTTTGGTTAGAAAAAAAAATTTATCCTTAATTGAAGGAATGTAGAAACAAGATTAATGAGGCAGGAAGTAAATAATAAGACCAGGAAGATGACTAGGAGAGGCGTTATGAATGGAACTATCCACTTCCATATAGTGTGTTAAAAAATCCCAGAACTGGAGGTCTCACGTTCCCTAAAATTCTATATGTCTGATTGTAGCTCCTGGATCTTATTTCTCACTATCCCAGGTTGGTTGATGTAGAAACAGCATTCTTCTTGGAGCAACAGGCAAAGACCACCTTCTTTTTTTTTTTTTGGTTTTTCGAGACAGGGTTTCTCTGTGTAGCCCTGGCTGTCCTGGCACTCACTTTGTAGACCAGGCTGGCCTCGAACTCAGAAATCCGCCTGCCTCTGCCTCCCGAGTGCTAGGATTAAAGGCGTGCGCCACCACGCCCGGCAAAGACCACCTTCTTTAGCTGTCAGGACATCTATCCCTTGTCAGTTTTGAAGCACCACAGCTGCCAAAGAATTGATCTGTTTCTGGATGGTAAGCACAGTTTTAGACATTTTTTGAAAATGGCTTTCAAACTTGGAAGTGAACTTATTATACTGGGTCATGGAAGTCGTTATCCCTGCAATTCCAGTACCAACACCTATGGCAGTGGCCAAGAGTGGCACAACTTAAACTGCCCTCTTATGTTGAGCAGCTATCATATCTACAACTGGGATTCACAGGGGCTCATTTCTCTGGATTACTCCCAGTTCAGGGAAAAGGAGTACCAACGTGCAAACTCCTTACCAGCTGGCAGGTAGATGATGATATACGTGAATGCCACCAACAGTTTAGGGAGCTTAGTGTTCCTATAGAATGTGTCTCAGAGGTCTTAGAACAGTTTGGCATACCAAAAAGAGGGATAGAGGAAAGGTATGGAATCATGGAAACATCAGAGTCAGGGCCGCTGACAAAAGGTGAGGTAAGGCTACTCTGCAGTATCACTGGAGAGGGTGTAAATGGCAATTGTGAGTCAATTCCAGGGGGCATGCACAGCCAGCAATCTAAAGCTACCAGGTATGGTGACGTTAAGGAGTTGGTATGCCAAAGTCAAGGTCTGAAGCAAAAGGGGAAATGACAAGTTAGTACCATTTATGAGGGGGATGTCAAAGAGGTAAGGACCTTAGAGGAATGTTTGATTACTTTCCCTACATTTCCGAGGGCATATCTACATATCTAGAGGTTGGGCAATTGAGACAGATTTTTTTCTGGATGCAGATGGTACTTACTGGGGATACAAGTTGATTTTTATGGTAGAGCTTACCAACAACTCCTGTCTCCCACCTGGGATTCCATGGGTCTTGTATATAGAAAAAGAGTGTCTTGTAGTGTTGATAGAAGAAATTATTAATCCATGATCCTAGCATATG
This sequence comes from Mus caroli, assembly GCF_978045245.1. Classification (NCBI taxonomy): domain Eukaryota; kingdom Metazoa; phylum Chordata; class Mammalia; order Rodentia; family Muridae; genus Mus; species Mus caroli. Next base: position 138,297,811 of record NW_028227261.1, on the reverse strand, counting down.
TATCTGACAAGATCAATATGGGCATCCCCCATATTCATCTGGCCATTTGTTTTACAATAATCTTTTGTCTGGTCAAAGAGAAAGCAAGTACAGAGATGGAATAACAGATATAGGGATGACAGCAATTTGAATCGGTTCCTGGAGTCTGGCTATAGAGTAGTTTCCTGATTCTATATGGAAAGACTGTTTGTTATCTATGGGGGTTCTTTGAACCTTGAATCTCCATGTGTAAGGGCTACCCTGGATGGAAACGAACAGCAGGGGGAAGATGAGAAACCCATGTCTAATTCAGTGAGGTTGAACTCTGCTGCCAGAGTGTAGTCTCATTTTCTGGGATTGGGGACAGGGTCTTGACATGCTCTGGAGCTTAACAGAGCATGGTCCTGTTAGGGTTGATGTGAATGAAGAAGTATCATTTTTAGATGGAGGAACAAAAGGTTTGAGGTGAGACAGGTGGACAGGTGAGAGAGTCCCTCGAGCTTAGCAGCTGTAGGAGTCATGAGAATTACCTTAAAAGGCATGCCATTTGGGAGAGAGGGGTAAGGGTCGATGGTCTGGAGGGGATAGAAGTACTTGGTCTCCAATGTTGATAGGCAGTGAATGGGAGACAGTGTGTGCCTGCAGTAGATGGTGGTCAACAAGGTTCCATAGGAGAGAACAGAGGTGGCAAAGTAATGGGGTGAGTAGATGGTCTGGGAGGTGAGAACATTTAGGTGAAAGACCAGGAGTTAGGACTGGACATCCATACATGAGTTCAAAGGGTGAGATGAGGGGAGGTTGCTTGGGGGAAAGCTCATGGCCTGAAAAGAGCCAGAGGTTGGAGTTTTACCCAATCAAGGTGAAGTTCCTGTGACAACTTAGCGAGAGTGGTTCTTAAAGAATGATTGGTTCTTTCTACCTTACCTGAAGATTGAGGGTGGTAGGAAATGTGAAAGTGCCAGGGAATGTCTAGGGCCTTAGATAGAATTTGAGAAATCTGGGAAGTAAATTCAGGACCAAATTCTGATGGGGGTCGGGGGGAAGGCTGGGACACCAAATCAGGGGATGACCTCTCAGAGGAGGAGATCAGAGACTGAACCCTTTTGTTAGTTGTGGGAAATGCCTCCATCCACCCTGAGAAGGTGTCCACCAAGACCAGGAGGTACTTGGCACGTTTTTACAGTGGGCATGTGGGTGAAGTCAAGTTGCCAGTCAGTTCTTGGAAGGGAACCTCTAGTCTGATGGGTAGGAAAAGTGGTGCTATAATACCTCAAGTTGGAGTCTGACATCTGACAGATTTTTCAAGAAGCAGTGATAGAAACTTAAGTCCTCGGGAGTAGGCTGTAGGTGAGTCTTAACAAAACAAGACTAACAATTATTGTTAGGCTGTTAGGATGAAAGAGTTGGTGAAGAGAGGACAGAATTTCATGAGTGTCAGGGGGTAAAGGTGGGGATGTTAGTTGTAGTGTAAGAATTTCCTGGGGAAAGTGAGATGAGTCTACGTCCCCAAGACTAGACAGCTCTAGCTGCCTCGTCAGTTTGTGTTTTTCCCTTGGAGACAGTAGAGTCATCCATTTGGTGGGATCTGCAGTGAACAATCCTAATAGCTGTGGGGAGATGGAAGACCTTTAGCATGGCCATAATTTGGTTTGCATTAGTTACTGATCCTCCTTTTGTGGTAAGTAACCGGTGTTCCTTCCAGATAGCAGTGTAGGACAGAGGATATGGAAAGCATAATTGGAATCTGTAGATGTTGAGAGATTTTCCCTATGCCAGTTGAAAGGCACGGGTAAGGGCTGTTAGCTCAGCCTGTTGATTAGTGGTGTGAACAGGAAGAGCCTGTGCCTCTACTACTTCAGTGTCTGACACTATGGCATAGCCAGCATTTCTGGCCCCTTCAAATATAAAGGAGCATCCATCTGTATACCAGGTATAGATGGCTTGAGGCAATGTGCCCTCCTATATGTGTGAAGGATGAGGTAATATTTCCTTTAAAGTTTCAGTGCAGGAGTAAGATAGGGAGTGGTTAGTATTTAGTCAAAGAAGAAGACTGGAAATATTAAGAGGTGGCCATGATTGGGAGGTGAATGTGGAGTCTTCTATTAGTGATATCTGAAGAGAAAGAACCCTGGAAGGAGGTAAACTCTGTAATCCTTTGTATGCTAAGAGCTGTGACAGGTTATTAGAAGAGAGGACAGTTATAGGCTCCCCCAAGGTTAGTTTTTTTGACTCTCAAATAAGGAGTTCAGTGGCTGCTAAAGTACAAATAGAAGGTGCCCATCCCTGGTTTGGTTAGATCTAGGTTTTTTTGACAAGTATGCTACAGGTGCAAAAGAGGGTCCCAGTTGGTGACCTAAGACTCCAAAGACAAATTCCTCTTTTTCAGTTACATAGAGGGAAAAAGGACAAGTCAGGTCAGGGAGCTGTAAGGCTGGGGCCTTAAGGAGAGCCTGTTGTAGCCTTTGAAGTGGACTGGTAACAAACAGGTTTGTGAAGAGGTTCCTGGGTAGGGCCTAACACTGTTTCATATAAGGGGCAAGAAAGGAGTGAAAAGGAAGGAACCCAGGAACGTGAGAAACTGGCCATTTCTAGAAATGATAAAACCTCTTTGTAGAAGGAACAATTAGAGACTGAATCAGATTCTTTCTATCTAAAGTAATAGCCTTGTGGGTTGGGGTAGTTGTTAGTCTTAAATAGGTGACCCAAGGAGTGGACAGTTGGACTTTAGAAGGTGAGACCCTGTAGCCTCGACTAGAAAGGAATTTTAGAAGTGCAGAGGTGTCAGCTTGGCTAATACCTATCGAGGGGCTACAGAGAAGGATGTCATTTACATAAAGTATAATCTTAGATTTAGGGAGAGATAAAGAGAGTAAGTCAGAAGCCAGGGCCTGGCCAAATAGGTGTGGGCTGTCCTGGAATCCCTGAGGTAGAACAATCCAGGTAAGTTGGGTAGAAAAGTGGGTGTCAGGATGTGTCCAGAAAGGGCAATTATGTTCTGTGACTGAGCATCTAGAGGGATAGAGAAAAATGCATCCTTGAGATCTAGGACTGAGAAATGGGAAGTTTCCGAGGGGATAGTGGAAATATGTGTATAATGGTTAGCCACAACAGGATGGATGGGAACTACTGCAGAATTAATGCAGCCGAGGTCTTGAACCAGGCAATAGGTACCATTGGGTTTCTCAGCTGACAGTATACGATGTTTGTAGATAGCCCTGGAGCTAATTATATTTGATGTTAATTCTGTTCTCCTGTGAGTGGTTGTGAACAAAGAATGAGTCAACACTCAGGTGATTTCCTGTAAACCTGCTTCCCACCTTAATTTGTAAAATAAATGAGAGCAGATGATTGGGCAGATAAAGGGATGGTGGAGCAGAAGGTGGGAGAGGGAAGAAGGAGAAAATGGAAGAGGGAGAGGATGCAGAGGAGGAGGAAGAAAAAGAAAAGCTAAGCAGAAGCACATGTCCTGGAGAAACTGCAAGTTCTAAGGGGTCTCAGATGTGGAAGATGGTAGAGTAGTGGTAGATCTGCCCAATCTAGGCACACAACATGTAATCATATTAACTGTGTTGTGTTTTCATTTGCCAGGGCTTATTTGGGAGGAGATTCACCACAAAAATAGGGGTGTTAAAGGGGGAAGCAATGAGATGAAGGAGTTTTTTCCTTAAGAAGTCAGAAATGATAGGCTTAAGTCCCCTGAGGCTCTGAAGAGAGAGAGGGCATTGAGCTTGGGTTATGTACCTGGTAGAGTCCAGTAACTGGATGACAACAGGAGAATGATGTTTAGCAAAAGAGGGGTTCTTGGCACCTCATACTCGCTGGTCCATCTGAGAAGATGGTAAAGGAAACAACATTTTAGTGTTAGTAGGTTGATGGGCTAGAAGTAGGAGCAGAGAAACTGCTGACAAGCTTGGGTTTAGGTGAATGGGAGGAGCAAAGGAAATAGAGGCTCTCAACTTAGCTAAAAGATTCCTTCCCAATGAGGGGACAGGACATGTTGGTACTACCAAACAGGAGTGGGTGGGAGGTACACCCCTAAAAATACAACTAAGTGGTGGGGTCTGGTGAGGAAGGTAAAGTTGTCTTCCTACCCCGAAAATAGGAAAATGCAAAGGAGAAATGGGTCAAAGTTGGTCAGAACTGAGTAAGTGGATCCAGTGTCCAAGAGGAAAGAGATGGGCCACACACATACCATGATGGCTACCTGGGGCTCCCTACTAGTGATAGCCGTGGTCAGGTTGAGAGAGCTTGGGCCTCTTCAGTTGTCTATAGCCAAGCCTAGGAGATCATCTGGGAGGTTATCTGGGAGTAATGTCCCACTCTCCTGCATGATGTGAGGGCAATCAACAGCCCAATGTCCCTCCTGATGGCACCTAGGACATGACCCCCTTGGCTTGCGGGGGGGGGGGGGGATAGGGCAAGCCCTTGCCCTGTGACCTTGTTAACCACAGCTATAGCATTGGCCTGGTGGTCTCTGAGCCTTAGAAGACCAGGAGTCCAGGGTAGTAACTGAGGCTGTTCAGACAGCCTTTGCCAGTATGTGGTATTTTTGTTTTTGAGCTTTCTCATCTCTCTCATGGTACACTGTGAAGGCCAGCACCAAGACTTCTGCCTGTGGAGTTAGTTGGCCCCTTCTCCAACCACCTAATCTTAGCTTTTATGTTGGGATAGCTCTGGGAAAAAAGTAGGTCATCAAAAGTTGCTTACCTTCTGGGTTTTTAGGGTCCAGATTAGTGTATTGTAATAATACACAGATTAGTGTATTGTAATAATACACTACCTTTGTGAGGCATTCTAAAAATTGAGATGGGTCTTCTTGTTTGTCCTGGACAACCTCTTTGAATTTTTTCAAAATTTACTGGCTTTAAGGCTACCTTTCTTAGGCCAGCCAGAAGTCAAGTTATAAATATATCTCTGGCTAAAATACCACCTGTGTAATTATAATTCCATTGAGGATCCCGGTCAGGTCCTGCCTCAGATCTGATTGGATATGTTCCATTTGTTTGATGAATGTCATCTGCATGCATTCTTGCTTCTTCCCAAACTTGCCTGTGTCCATCATGAAGTAAATTATTAGTAAGGATCATATGTACATCATGGAAAGTCAAGCTATAAGATTAAGTAATGTACTGGAACTCTTTAATAGAAGGCAGAGGAGTTAGAGATATAGGAACCCAGTTTGCTTTCTACTTGAGAAAGTTCACTCAGCAAGAAAGGAGCATGTCCTTGTCCAACAAAACTGTGCACCCCAGAAACTTAGAGGAAAGTCTGATGCTGGGTCAGTGTTCCTGGAGGAGAAGGACTTGAGGGTTTGGCTGTGGCCTTAGAGCACGTGATAGAAGGGGTAAAGGTTGGTGCCAATGCAGGGTGATTGGAGCAACCTGCAGCTGGCACAGGAGGAGGGAGGGGTCTGGAGAGGTCAAGCTAGTAGGCTCTTGGGTATCCTGGTGAGAAGGAGAAACTGAGGCAGAAGTTTGGGTTGTCAGTGGCATGGAAACAGGTCTGTGGCAGAAAGGAGGTGGTTCATTAGCTGGATCAAAGGTTGTAGCATCATCTAGTGGAGGTTGTGTAGGTTTCATGCCTAAGAGAAGTTGGGTTGGAGAACAAGCAGAACACATAGAGGGGTGGGAGCAAAGATAGATGAATGCATCAACATAGTGAGCCTCTTTCCATTTATTAGACCACTGGCAGTGTGTATGAAGATCCCTTAAAATAATTAGATCCAGTGTGTCATTAAGTGGCCATTTGGAGCTATTATCTAGCAGGCATTGAATCCATTTTGATGCCCTCAAGTTGGGTGTTAACTTCAGAGATTTGAAAATTTTCCAGGAGACATCCCAGTGGGGTAACCACTGGGTGATGGGATGTTACTGAACTATTTGTCCCAGCACCCGAGAAGAGATCAGTAACAGGTTATGAGTGTACAGCCAGACTGGATGTTCTGGTCATCATGTGAATATCCAGGGGCTACGGCAAAGTCCAAGACTTGCCAGAAAGCAGTCCTATTTAGATCTAGGAATTCTGGAATGGCTGCAAGAGCCTGAGGGATTGATTATGAACCGCTTTCTGAGAAGGGAAGTCATCCAAAGGTCTAAGTCTTATCTCATAGGACAGCTAGTAGGCTGGTTATAAGGACCAGGGCATTGAAATGCCAATGCCTTAGTGCCCCCCGTGTCCCCCTCCCCCCCTCCCCCGCCAAAGGCTGGCCAGGCCCTATTTAGGCATTTAGGGTCCCTACTGCTCACTGGAGAAAACCTTACCAATTTGCTAATGAATGTTTATGGACTTTTGTCTGGTAGCAGAAAATGTGGAACTGTATGGTTGGTGTAGACTCGTCTGACAGTGTAACCCATGTGGGAGAGGCTGGTTCCACATGGTAGACCATGGCAGCACAGCTCACATGGTAGAAATCTATGAATCAAAGTGGTGGGTGGCAGTGGTCTTCAGCAGCATCGGTGGTGGCGGTGGGTAGCAGCAGATGCAGTCCACTCTAAGACAAATTTTCTCCGATCAAGGCCCACGAGTTTACTAAGAGACTGTGCTTATAAGAGGGAAGGTCCATTCCCCCCCCCCCATCCCCACCAGTCTACCCTTGGTGCTTTGTCTCCGTGCTGTCAGCACGTGGTCGCCAGGCTGTTGCTTATTTAGGAATGTCTTAGGAAAACAGGTTCAGCGTCTCAGCAGGTAGCAGAAGAGCAGGGCAGTTGTCACTTCAAAAGAAGCCAGCCAAGTCAGAAAGCTGTACTGCAGGTGGCCCTACCTCAGTGGCAACAAGGTTTTCACAAGTCTGCTTCAGGCTAGGGGAGGCTACAATTCCCCCCCCCCCGATTATATAATAAAAATAGCTGGACCGAGACACAAAATTTATTTATGCTCCATAATCCTGCCTGGGAGTTATGGTGGCTGGTGGGTGCGCCTGGCTTGGGGACTCAGATATTCCCAAACCATTCTTATCTGTCAAGGAGCATACATGCAGCTTGTTCGTGTTTATTTTACACAAACATAGCTTTCTGGTGTATTATTAACAAACCACGGCCTCTTGGCATGTACCTCTGTCTTAGATTGATATAGTTCCGAAATCTGGTTGCCCTTCATTGGCTGATCGGCCCTCATAGCACACCTTATTCCCAAATTAGACCAAAGCCACCATATATACTTAATATGCTTCTTCATAGTGATGAATTTCTGCCACCTGCACTTGCTGGAGGCGAGGCTGCATGCTTGCTGAAATCAGGCTGTAAGGAGAGACTGACCTGCTTGAGAAACAAAGTTGAGATAGTTGAAAAACAACAGGATAAAAGCTTTGGGGAAGTCCAGGTACTTTATTCAGTTGCAAATTAGCAACAATCAAGCTCAGATTTTGACTTCCTGGTGTGGGGGGAGGTAACTTTGAGAATTAGCAGATAAGCCGAAAATTCTCTGAGAGTGGAGGCTGTGCTCCAAATTAACCTTTTTTTTTTTGGCTAAAAAAGGATTTTTAGCCATCAAAGAGGTTAGAATCATACTTACTAGAAGATTCAGGATCTGTGTCCAGTTGAGGAACCAGTCTTTCAGGCAGCCATTTCGCTCTGTCTTCTTTTTGTGAAAAAACACAGACAGAACCTCTTTCCCAGATTAAAACGGGGTCTGGACCATTCCACGTATTAGTTAATGGGTCCCGCCATTTAACCATGGCATAAGAACTGGAAGAAACTGGATGCCAGTGGCATTCTGCTGCAGACTGACCTTTAACATCAGTTTGCAAAAAATTTAAAATGAACAGGACAAAAGCAAGATGTGCTTTTGGTGACCTTGGGGGGGGGGTATAACTGCCCCTGTTTTGTTTTTAAAAGCCAATTTTTCAGAGTGAGATGAGCACGTTCAACAATTCCTTGTCCCATGGGGTTATAAGGAATTCCAGTTTTATGTTTGATACCAAGTTCCTTACAAAATGAAGTAAAATTGTTGCCAGTATAGGATGGCCCATTATGTGTCTTAATGAGTTTAGGCAATCCCATAGCATTAAAGGCTTGTAAACAATGATCAATTACATTTCTAGAGGCCTCTCCCATATGTAGAGAAGCAAAAAGAAATCCTGAACAAGTGTCAATACAAGCATGTATATATTTTAATTTTCCAAATTCCGTATGATGAGTTTGCATCCATTTGCAGCAATTGATTAAGTATGAGTTCTCAAGAATTAACACCATTATGTGGAAACAGGTAGAATCTGAGAGCACTAAGAACAATTTTTTTACAATTTGACATGCACATTCTCTAAAAATACCACAATATTATCTTAAGCCATTACTGTTTTGATTATATAAAGAACAAGATTATATGGCCAATTATTTTTGTGTAAGGCCTGTAATCTGCCTGAGATATAATATTGACTATTAATATACAAATTAAAGCTTGATTATTCAACATTTTAAAATACCATTTACAGCACACAATTTAATTATCTGTGCTGAAGCAGGAGGAAACTCAAAAGAATAAGCATGTGATCCAATTCACATATACTTTTCTCCCATAGAAGGGCTGTTTTCAAACACAGTAAATAGGATGCAGGCATGCATGCATGAATTTATAGAAGGTAGAAAAGTGTTCATAAAAACAATTTTTAACTTATCTTTAGGATAATGATTATCAATTTTATTTAAAATGATGGTATGCAATAGGCCAAATATCAATATTCTGTAATAACCAAATTAATTGCTGTTTGGAACAAGGAACAGACACTTTGTCATGTTCTTAAGACACAATTTTTTGTTATAGTTTTTCTAAAATATACGAATTTATCTTACAATTCTTTATTAGCACCACAGCAGCCTTAATGGGGTGTTAAAACTTTACTTTGAGGTGAAGAAGGATGATTTTACATCAATGTTTTCTCTTGCTAAAGAATTGCTGTGGGCACAATTAATAACCATAACTAAAATAAGCAGCTAATATTTAATTACCATTGATTATAATTGATAAGAATTATAAAAGCTTTCTTTATTTTCTGCAAAGCATTTTGTTCTTTGCCAGTTAATTTGTGTCTCTGAAGATAATATCCAACAAAGGTTTAAGTCACTTTAAGACCTTAAGGTGAGGCCTTAGCCAATCAACATCTCCTGGAAGCTTTTGAAAATAAAATTTTGAAGCAAATCAATTTTTCGTTCTTAGATTTTTCTGTACCACAATTTTCTAGTATAACTAAAACCCTAAATATTAAAGAGATATTGCCTCTGAATCTTATGGAGCAACAACTACTCCCCAGAACTTTAAAGTTCATTGTGTGAGAGGAAAGATTTGAAGTAAACTTCCCTTGAGTGGCATTAGCTAATAAAATACTTTCCACTTAGGAATCAATATACACTGAAAGATTCAAACTCTTAGCTTCTTGTATTGAAGCATAGACAATAAAATTTTTTCTAACAGATGTAAACCTATATTAGCCATACGTAGAGGCAAAAATTTCCGGTGATTACCAGTTCACTAGAAGCAAACCCTTTACAATTATCAGGATGCAAAGGAAAAACAAACTTTTAAATCTATAATAACTTTATATGAAGTAAGCAAGCCAGATTGTAATTTCTTTATAAGTTCTACAGCCTGATTGACCTTTTATAAATTCTGAATTTAAGCATTACTTAGAGCAATGTCTGGATAGATCTTTAACAAAGTAGTATAGCCAAAAAGAATTTCTCCAGAAGGCAGGGAGAGGCAAGTTTCAAGAACTTCCTTAGGCACACCGTTTGCAAAACAAAGAAACATTGCACAAGCTTCCCTGAGGCTCCTCTGAACTTTGCATTAACTCAAACATAAAAATTTTTTAATCTGAGCATCTTGGTCCTCCTGCAATGAGGACAGATTCTAGGGGAACAATTCAACTGTCTAATTTTGGATAGTCTTTCTTAAGATGACTTATAGTTAAAACTTTCCTTATAACTTTAGTGCTGCGAAAAAAGTCTCCTACCAGGCAGCAAACAGCCAAAATTTACTGTCTGAGGGTCTAATTTATGTACAAAAACAAACATATCTAGATAACTCTGTCTTAGTTTTGTATGGCCAGATGGCCGAAATGAACTACATTAGTGCTCTCATAAGATGATCAGTCTTGTAATAATCTTAATTAACAATATATGGTTGAGTAGAAAATCTTAAATTTGCGATCAAACTGCAAGCTGCAGTCAATGGAACACTGGGAACTTTAACAATAATCTTTAAGTTTCTTTTGCGACGTTAGGATAATATCTACAACCTTGGGAAAGCAAAACCCAATTTCAAAACAATTTATCGTCTTTAGAATCAATATTAGAAACATTACTATCATGTTACTAAGTTTAGCTGCAATTTATACCTATGAATGCATGACAGTGCAAATTTTAATGCTTCATTAAAGATACCTTTTAGGATAAGAATCACATTAAATATTATCTCAACTAGAAGTTTTTTGGCCTGCTTTATGCCATGTGTTTGAAAGACTCCAAACCCGAGTTACCAATTTAAAGCTGTCTTGCTACCAATGTTACACCCTTTTAATCATACCCAATAACTTATAAGCTAATATTCTATGATGAAGACATGCAGAGCATATTATACCTTTAAGACCAATAAAAAACCAAATTAAGTGGCTACACGAATCTTATAAATTTAGACCAATCAAAGAATTTTAATTTTTCTAGCTATATTTATAAGATAAAAAAGCACTTTGTCATTTGCTAAACACAATAATCATGATTGCAGAGAATTTTCTAGGAAAAAACAACTATCAACTTATTTGCCTTAGAACTAAGAGGTTGCAGACTCCTCTTCTTTAAAAACAGTTTTTCAGCAGTGGCTCCCCTGCTGTGCTTGATTCTTGGCTAAAGTGTGGGCCACTCTTGGGCTTTGATGAACTAGCAGATAAAGTCTTAGCCATTTTTATTTTCCAACATGAAACACAGAACATTCAGTCATTCAGACAATGAAACAAAACACACATGAATTGACACGTGAACAGATTGGTGCACCAGACATTAGACAACACAAAGAGGGCAGAGAACTTCTGCTGTAGGGGCCAGAGAGAATAAAACAGGGCATCCCTTGATTTCTCTCTGTCTCTGGGAGAGTTTCAAAATCCATTTTTCTTTATTTTATTTTATTTTATTTTATTTTATTTTATTTTATTTTATTTTATTTTATTATTTTAAACCCTATTCCTCTCGCCTGATACAGTCATTGACTGCAGACAACCACCTGTTTTGAAGTTTCTACTCCCATATTTCGCTGCCAAACCCTAAGTGGAATCAGCGCTGGGTCAGCACTGTTCCAACTTAGACCGTATCCTATCGCACCTCCAGCAACACTTTAAAAAATGAAGTTTAAAACCAGCGCTAGCATAAATACCTGTTGCTCACTGTGTCCGATACAATCTTCTTATTCTTCCCTTCTCATGGAGCTCCACACAAGACAGTGGTCCCTCAGTGTTTTCCTGCCGTTTTCAGGTCTCTGGTTCAGGCGCCAATCTGTAGTATTAGTAAGCTGGCCCAGGGCCTACATGAACCATTTCTGGAAGGCAGGCTGGGGCTAAAAGAGAGAGACTAGAAGGTGAGAAAAGAATGAAGCCAAGACAAATTTTCTCTGATCAAGGCCTGCGAGTTTCAGCACTTGGTCGCCAGGCTGTTGCTTATTTAGGAATGTCTTAGGAAAACAGGTTCAGCGTCTCAGCAGGTAGCAGAAGAGCAGGGCTGTTGTCACTTCAAAAGAAGCCAGCCAAGTTGGAAAGCTGCACAGCAGGTGGCCCCACCTCACTGGCAACAAGGTCTGCACAAGCCTGCTTCAGGCTGGGGGAGGCTACCCTATAGCTCTCCTGGGTAGTGGCACAAATGTTGTATTAAAATCACTGCTCAAGTCCGGACAGACCACACCAGGCCAAAGTAGTTCTACATGGCAGAGGTTTATTGTGGGGAAAGAAGGCAAACATGGTAGCGATAAAGGGTGGGGGGACAGGTCAGAGGGTCTGCCTTTTATTTGGATAGTCACATAACCACTTGCAGGTAAAACTGGGAGGTGAGCTAAGTGGATTCTGGGAATGTATGTCTGTTGCCAAGGATACAAATGTGGTCGCTTTCGCCTAGGTGTGATGTCATTGGGTTTGGAGCTGATCCTGATACCAACACAATACATTTTACTTTATGAGCTGAAACTGGGACTTTATGGAACAAGGGTGGGATGTTACGATTAAAATGGATTGTTTGATTGAAAGGGATCACAGGTGTTTTGGTTACTATTCAGTGTCAACTTGACTGGGTTTAGGATCACATAGGAAATAGTCCTTTGGAACATTTGAGGGCATCTCCTTAAAGCTTTTCCTGAGAAGGAAGACCATCCTGAATGTGCATGTCATAATTTTATGATCTTGGATCGAGGGATGGAAATAGAAAGTGAGCTGAGCACTAGCCTTCATCTCTCTCTGTAGTCAGGATGTCATATGCCTCCCCATGTTCCTTCCCATCATGATGTACCTTCAAACTGTGAGCCAAAATCAACCCAGCATCCTTTATACTACTTCCTGCCAGGTATTTGGTCACAACAATAAAAATGGTAATCAATTCAGGCCTAATGTCTGATAAAGCCTCTGTCTTAGTCTTATATGACTGTGAAAAGACATTATGACCACAGCAACTCTTATAAAGAAAAGCATTTAATTGGGAGTGTGTTTATAGTATCAGAGGTTTAGACCATGGTCCTCATGCCAGGGAGCATGGTGGGATGAAGACATATATGGTAGCTGAGAGTTTTATATTTAGATCCACAAGCAACAGCAAGAGAGAAGCAACTGGACCTGAAGAGAGCTTTAGCTTTTGAAACCTCAAAACTGCACCCCATCACCAATGATATAGTGCTACTTCCTGGAATCCAAGTGTTCAAATCTATGAGCCTGTGGGGGCATTCTTTTTCAAACTACCACAACCTTAAATGATTATTAAGTAAGAAAGTGACCGATGTTACTTTGAATATTCTATCAAAGAGAAGGTCTGCATATTGAAACAATCAAATCGCAGCCACTCTATGTAGCTGGAGTGACAGCAGCACAATGCCACATCCACTCCAGCTGGCTGTTCTTCTTTGTGATCTCTCTTGGCAGATGGCACTTTCAAATCTATCTAAATTAATGAGATATTACTACAAATTCATTAGAAAATGTGTCTTCAATTTTAACTTTTTTGTTTCCTAATGTATATATAAATGGCTTGAAAGCTAAGCAATGGTGGTCATTTAGTCATTTTCTCTAAATGAAGAATAGTATGTTTACAGGAATGAAGAGTTGGTTAACATTGAACAGGAATATGAGAGCACTTGATAGAAATTCTCACCATGGAGTTATATGTGAGATGCTAAATTTCTAAATGTAATGCCATTTGTTTCTTTTTGTGTCTTTGATGCAGGGTTTCTCTGTGTAGCCCTGGCTCTCAGTAGCTCTATGTCCCAGGTTGGCCTTGAACTCAGAAATCTACCTGCCTCTGCCTCCTCAGTGCTGGAATCACATGCATGCACTACCATACCTGGCTTTTAATGCCATTTTTATCTTGTTAGTGAAAATAGGCATTAGTAAGATGGCAGAAATAAGTTGCTACTGTTAGAAATGGGATGAGACATGAAACACTGAGCACATATTCATAAAGATGCATTATTGGAGAAAGAAAATTTGGGTTATTTGTATTTTAGAGAAAGAAACAGATCTTAAACATTCTACTGTATTTCATTACTACTTAAATAAGCTTGTATTTAAGTCCTTTTGCTTTTAAATGATTAAATATTTCAAATCCCAAGTAATAACACCACCTGTCTGTCTGTCTGCCTATCTCTCTCTCTATTTCTCTGTCTCGCTATCTATCTATCTATCTATCTATCTATCTATCTATCTATCTATCTATCTATCTATCTATCTATCTGTCTGTCTACATATCATTTACCTATCTCTTCTTCTTGTCTGAAGAGAAAGAATTATTCTTGAAATATCACGAGTATCTAGTTGGTTCATTATATAAAGCATGGCAACATACATTATTAAAAATAATATTTGAATCTCCCATAGTCCCATTTTAGGAATCATTGATATACACTGAACATCATATTTTGGTAGAACAATTTTATAGTTTGTATGCAAAGATAGTTTTTATCAGAAACTGCATATTCTTGCATATTATGGAGTCAGAAAGGGGTTTGCCTGAAGGGGTTAGCTATAAATTGGATGCTGTTACTGTTTTTGGACTGTTGAAGCAAATGAGAGTAAGTTGATTAAATTGTAAACAATATGTTTATTAGTATATCTTTCTATCTATTTATATATATCACCATAGTTGTTGAGCTGTCACAGTTTGAGTTTGAAGAGGGGCCACTTATTACTCATAAATCATAGGATATTTTATGTTTTGAAATAGAGCAGGAGTTTTGTAGGAAGGTTATTTTATTTATTTATTTATTATTTATTTATTTATATTTTATTTATCTTTATTTCTCTGTAGTGAAAATAGTCATTAGTAAGATGGCTGAAGTAAGTTGCTACTGTTAGTGATGGGATGAGATATGAAACACTGAGCACATATTCATAAAAATGTACTTATTGGAGAAAGAAATACATTTCACATTTATTTTTTATTTAATCTTTATTTTACAGTTTAGACTTTATCCCTATCCTGGTGCACCTGACCCCCGGCCCCCATCTCCAAGAGGATGTCCCCGCCCCCACCACATCTCCCCATTCCCTGAGGCCTCCAGTCTCTTGAGGGTTAGGTGCATCTTCTCTGACTGAGTCCAGACCCAGCAGTCCTCTGCTGCATATGTGTTGTGGGCCTCATATCAGCGGTGTATGCTGACTTGTTGGTGGCTCAATGTCTGAGAGATCTCAGGGGTCAAGGTTAGTTGAGACTGCTGGTCTTGTTATAAGGTTACCCTCCTCCTCAACTTCTTCCAGCTTTACCCTAACTCAACCACAGGGTTCAGCAGCTTCTGTCCATTGGTTGGGCATAAATATCTGCATCTGAATTTTTCAGCTGCTTTTGGGGTCTCTCAGAGGGCAGTCACCATAAGCCCCTTTTTGTGAGCACACAATAGCATTTGTAATAGTGTCAGGCCTTGGACCCTCCCCTTGAGATGGATGCAAAGTTGGGCAGGTCACTGGACTGTCTTTTCCTCAGTTTCTTCTCCATTTTTTTGTTCCTGTAGTTCTTTTAGACAGGAACAATTCTGGGTCAGAGTTTTTGACTGTGGGATGGCAACTCCACCCCTCACTAGATGCCCTTTCTTTCTACTGGAGTTGGGCTCTACAAGTTCCCTCTCCCCACTGTAGGGCATTTAATCTAAAGCCACTCCCTTTGAGTCCTGAGAGTTTCTCACCTCCCAGGTCTCTGGTGCATTCTCTGAGGTTGCCTGTTTTCATTCTTTCTGCTGGCCCTCAGGACTTCAGTCCTGTTCCCCTCACCCAATACTTGATCATGTTTCCCTCTTCCCTGCCCTGTCCCCTTTCCAACCCAGGCCCCTCCTTCCCTCCCATTCCTGATTGCTTTCTTCTCCCTCCCAAGTGGGACTGAGACATCTCTACTTGTGACCTTTGGCTTGTTAACCTTGAGTTCTGTGAATTGTATCCTGGGTATTTTGTACGTTTTTGGCTAATATCCACTTATTAGTGAGTACATACCATACATGTCATTTGGGGCCTGAGTCATCTCACTCAGGATGATATTTTCTTCTTCCATCCATTTGCCTGCAGAACTCATGATGTCCTCCTCCTTCTTAATAGCTGAGTAATATTCCATTGTATAAATGAAGCACATTTTCAGTATCAGTTCTTCTGTTGTGGGACAGCTGGGTCATTTCCAGCTTCTGACTATAACAAATAAGGCCAGTATGAACATATTGGGACACATGGTGGGTTATCATTTGGGTATATGCCCAAGAGTGGTATAACTGGATCTTCAGGTAGATCTATTTTCAATTTTATAAGGAACCTCCAGATTGATTTCCAGAGTAGTAGTACCAGTTTGCAATCCCAGCAGCAATGGAGGAGTGATCCTCTTTCTCCACATTCTTGCGAACATGTGCTGTCACTTGAGGTTTTGATCTTAGCCTTTCTGATTGGTTTAACGTGGAATCTCAGGGTCATTTTGATTTGCATTTCCCCAATCACTAAGGACTTTGAACATTTCTTTAAGTGTTTATCAGTTATTTGAGATTCCTCTGTTGTGAATTCTCTGTTTAGTTCTATACCACATTTTTGATTGGATTGGTCAGTTTCTTGGTGGCTAGCTTCTTGAGTTCTTTATATATTTTGGATATTAGCCCTCTATCTGATGTGGGGTTAGCAAAGATTTTTCCCCAATCTGTAGGTTTATTTATTTATTTTTAATAATGAGAATAGTAATTTCATTTATGAAAGCCTTAACCATTCAGGCCACAGCAGATACCTGGGGTATTTATTGTCTATTGTCAGAGTTTTAAACCTGAAATAACAGATTTAAAGTTATTTTAAAATCCATCATGGATGAGCAGTAGAATAAAACACTATATAGTAAGAACCACTGTGGAAGATGGATGGCAAAGATCTTTAATATATAGAATTAATAATATCACTAGTGAAGGGAAAAGTAAAAAGAGAGGCTATTAGATTGAGAATGAGGGGAGAAGAAAGGGGCTTGAGGGCATGGCTTGCACCTGAACAGAGGATAGTTGATAGGGTGGAGGCATGGCAGCAGGTTGTGGGGCAAGAATTGGTGTCAGTGTCCTAGTCATATATATAGTTTTTTGTTTTATAAGATTAAATTAACAAATCTTTGTAAATCTGTATTTCAAGTTTTCATAATTTAATTGCCTCACTTAGAAATTCACGTTCTGAGTCATAATTGTATTTTTATTTTCAGAGTAAGTATTGTTGTAGAAAAAGTTTAAATTTAAGTACCAAAAATAAAATTGAAATACCCACTATAAAATAATCACTATAAAATTGTACATATGCCTCATAGGGGTTTTCCATATACAAAAACATGCATAAAAGCATGTTTACATATATGCATATATAAGTGTATATACACAAATATATATAGCATACTGAGTCTGTTTTTGTTGTATGTAGATGTATGGTTTCAAGGCTGACCATTTTTGCATTGGACAACTGATGAGGTGGCTCATCTCTGGGATACAGTAATTCTCTTTCTGTAATCAATAATTATGTATAGTTCTTTGTTTACAGGTGGGACATCATGAAAAATTCCTTCTATGTTAGCATCTTTTTTGTTTCATAGCAGTCTTCCTCATATTCTGGTTCTTAGGATCTTTCTGCTTTTTTTTTTTTTTTTTTAATGTTCCCTTAACCATAGATTCTGGAGCTGAGATGCAGATGTATCCAGTGGGAAATGTGCTCTTTGTATTGCATTGATCATTGCATTTAGTCCAGTCTTTGATGGTCTCCATTTACTATAAGAAGTCAAAACTTTTCGGCAGGCAGATTGAACCCAATAGTCAAGAGTTACTATAAAATCATTATGTTGTCCACTTCCTCAAATTTTAACTGAAGTACATGTAATTGAGCATTTTATGAGAGAAATAAAGGTCATAAAAGTTAGGAGGAAGGTTTTATAGCAGCAGCAGGGAGGGGTATTTTATTAACCAGGAGGACATATTGGCACTTATAGTATCAATCTCACAATGAAAAAAAGGTTGCCAGGTAGGGAGGAAGGGAGGAGAACAGAATGTGTTGGAAGCATTTTTCTGTGAAGGAACAGACAATAGATATTTTAGGACTGATGACCATCAAGTCTTTGTCACAGTTATCAGACTTCTGCACCTCTCTACTAACAATGGCAGTGTTAAAACAATGAGTGTGTGTGTATGCCACTGAAAGTTTACTTAGAAAGTTAAGTATCAGAGACATTAAAACACAACTGCTTCATTTTCTCTCATAAACAGAATCTAGATTTAAAAGAATGTATATTTAAAACAAAAAGTAAAAGTGGACTGTGTAGGGGAAGTAAAGAGTCTAAAGGGAGAGAAGGATGAAAGGCAAATGGAAAGAAGAAAGGTATTCAGGTTTGGATTTATTTTTATGACATGAAAGAATATATACACAACAGGAAAAAGTGGAGTTATATTTGGGTAGTGACATGGGAAGGAAGGAAAGGGGAGAATAATGGGAGGACTATGAGTGAAGTGCAATGACACATGCATATAAAAATTCAATAAGGAAGCATACTAGTGTGTATACCAGAAAAAGTAAAATTTCACATGTAGGCTTTATTTTGTTGACTTTTCATCTAAACTTGTGAAAGTGATGGAGGAAAAGGCTAAAATGTCAAACAAATTGAAAGCAGTGTTGTATGCATAAGTTTTGCTATAAGAATGGCTCACAAAATGGAGATAATATATTTTTTGTTCAAGAATATTTACATTGAACCCTAGATCTGCACTGTTCTCCCTGGGCCACAGCTATGCCTGCTTCCCTGGAGGCCTGCTGCCATCCAGGAAAATGAGGTGAGATATCCATGCATCAATCCTCCGAATGCTGGGCTGTCCTCAAGCCCAGGAGCAGTGAGTGCTGCCTCATACCCTCTGCATTCCATCTTACAGTCTATACCTCTATATGAAATCCAAGATCTTCATTCTATTCCCTGGGCCATAACCTTGCCTGCCTCCCTGGAGGCCCGAGGCCACCCCAGAAAACCAAATCTGCTTGCTTTCCTGGAGGTCTGCTGTCATCCAGGACAACCAGACATCTGCTGCCATTAGGGACTACTGGCTCTATTTGCAGTTCCTGAGGCCTGCTACCACCAGGTCATCTAACATCAACAACAAAATGGCTAAAGACCAATGCAAAAACACAGCCAACAAATGCCAGGGCAATATGGCACCATCACAAACAAGTTCTCGTATTACAGCAAGCCTTGGATATCCCAACACACCTGAAGAGCAAGACAATAACCTTGAATCTCATCTTATGAGGATAATAGAGGCCTTTAAAGAGAAAATAAATAAATAAGTTCCTTAAGGAAATACAATAAACAGGTAGTGGCCTTTAAAAGGAACAGATAAATATAAAGAAAAACAGGAAAATACAATAAAACAGGTGAAGGAAATGAATAAAACTGTTTAAGACTTGAAAATGTAAATATAAGGAATAAAGAAAATATAGACAGAGGTAACCATAGAGATGGAAAACCTAGGAAAGAGAACTGGAGCTACAGACACAAGGCATCACCAACATAATCCTGGAGATGAAAGAGAGAATCTCAGGTGTAGATGACATGATAGAAGAAATTGACACTTCAGTCAAAGAAAATGCCAAATATAAAGTGTTTCTAATGTATGTTATCCAGAAAATGTGGGACACTATAAAAAGACCAAACCTAAGAATAATAGGAATAGAAGAAGGAGAAGACTTCATGATCAAAGGCCCAGAAATTTAAAAAAAAAATAGAAGAAAAATTTCCTAACCCATAGAAAGAGATAGCTATACATTACAAGAAGCTTACAGAACACCAAATAGATTGGACTTGAAAGTAAAATCTGCCTGCCACACAATAAAACACTAAATGTACATAACAAAGAAAAATATTAAAATCTGCAGGGAAATGGCCAAGTAACATAAAAACAAACCTATCAGAATTACACCTGACTTCTGAAAAGAAACTCTATATGCCAGAGGGGCCTGGACAGATGTCTTGCAGATCCTAAGAGACAAGAGATGCCATCCTAGACTACTATACCCATCAAAACTCTCAATCACCATACATGGAGAAACCAAGATATTCCATGACAAATCTAAATTTAAACAATATCTTTCTACTAATTCAGCCCTACAGAAGATACCAGAAAGAAAACTGCAACAAAAGGAGGGTAACTACACCCAAGAAAACGTGAGAAATAAATAATTTCACAGCAAAACTGAAAGAGGAGAAACAGACTAGACAGACAGACAGACAGACACACACAGGCACACACACTACCAACATCAAAATAACAGAAACTAACAATTATTTGTCATTAGTATTTCTCAACGTCAATGTCAGTGAACTCAATTCACTAATAAAAAGATACAGTTTGGAGCTGTAACGAAAGGATGGACCATCTAGAGACTGCCAAATCCAGGGATCCATCCCATAATCAGCTTCCAAACGCTGACACCATTGCATACACTAGCAAGATTTTGCTGAAAGGACCCAGATATAGCTGTCTCTTATGAAACTATGCCGGGGCCTAGCAAACACAGAAGTGGATGCTCACAGTCAGCTATTGGATGGATCACTGGGCTCCCAATGGAGGAGCTTGAGAAAGTACCCAAGGAGCTAAAGGAATCTGCAACCCTATAGGTGGAACAACATTATGAACTAACCAGTACCCTGGAGCTCTTGACTCTAACTGCATATGTATCAAAAGATGGCCTAGTCGGCCATCACTGGAAAGAGAGGCCCATTGGACACGCAAACTTTATATGCCCCAGTACAGGGGAACGCCAGGGCCAAAAAAATGGGAATGGGTGGGTAGGGAAGTGGGGGGAGAGGGTATGGGGGACTTTTGGGATAGCATTGGAAATGTAATTGAGGAAAATATGTAATAAAAATATTAAAAATTAAAAAAGATACAGATTAACAGAGTTGATGAGTAAACAGGATCCATCATTCTACTGCATACAAAAAACACACCTCAGCAATAAAGACAGATATTACCTCAGAGTAAAGGGCTGGAAAAAGGTTTTTGAAGCAAATAGACTCAAGAAACGAGCTGGTATAATCATTCTATCATCTAATAAAATAGACTTTCAACCAAAATAATCAAAAGAGATGGGGAAGGACATTTGATACTCATCAAAGGAATAATCTACCAAGATGTCAACCTCAATCTGAACCTTATGTCCAAAATGTAAGGGTACCCACATTTGTAAAAGAAACATTACTAAAGTTTAAATCACACATAGATCCTAACACATTATTAGTGGGAGAGTTCCATATCCTACTCTCACCTATGGGAAGGTCTTTGAGATAGTAGCTGAACAGAGAGATGATGAAACTAACTGATGTTATGAATCAAATGGACTTAACAGATATCAACAGAATATTTTGCCCAAACACAAGGAATACACTTTCTTCTCAGTACATCATGGAAACTTCTTCAAAATTGACCATATACTCAGTCACAAAGCAAGTCTCAACAAATACAAGAAAATTCAATTAAGCCCTTGAATCTTTTCATTATCACCATGTATTAAAATTGAACTTCAACAACAACAGAAACAGGAGAAAGCCTACAAACACATGGAAAGTGAACAACTTTCAACTCACTGACTACTGGGCCAATGAAGAAATGACAAAAGAAATCAGACATTCTACATTCAATGAAAATGAAGGCACAGCATACCCAAACTTAAGGGACACAATGAAACAGTGCTAAGAAGAAATTTCATAGCACTAAGTGCCTTCATAAAGAGATATGATAGATCTCATACTAACAACTTAACAGAGCACCTGAAAGCTTTAGAACAAAAAGAAGCAAGCACCCCCAGGAGTAGATGGCAGGAAATAATCATTCATGACCAAAATCAATGACTTAGAAGCAGAACAATACAAAGAATCAACAAAACCAAGAGCTGGTTCTTTGAGAAAATCAGCAAGATAGACAAACCCTTAGCCTAACTAACTAAAAGGCAGAGAGACAGTATTCCAAAAAACAAAATCAGAAATTAAAAGGGAGACATAACAACAGACACTGAGGTTATTAAAAAAATATTAGGTCTTACTTCAAATATCCTGTACTCCACAAAAATGGAAAATCTTAATGAAATGGATATTTTCTATCAATGTTAAATCAAAATCAGGTAAACTATTTAAAGAGTCCTATAACCCATAAGGAAATATAAGCAATCATTAAATGTCTCCCCCCACCCCCAATGCCAGGGCCAGATGATTTAACACAGAATTCTTGTAGACTTTTAAAGAAGAGCTAATATCAATACTCCTCAAACTATTACATAAAATAGATACAGAAAGATCATTGCTAAACTCATTCTAGGAGGCCACAGTCACCCTGTTACTTAAACCACACAAAGACTCAACAAAGATAGATAATTTTACATGGACTTTCCTTATGAACATTGACGCAAAAATACTCAATTAAATAATTGCAACCTGAACCGAAGATCAAATCAAAGAAATCATCTACCACGACCAAATAGACTTCTTTCTAGGGATGAAGGGATGGTTAAACTCTTGAAAATCCATCAGCATATGGATTAATATATGGATTCACCATATAAATAAACTGAAAGAAAACACCCACATGAGCATCTCATTAGATCCTGGAAAATCCTTTGACAAATTCCAACACCCTTTCATGTTAAACATCTTGGCAAGATCAGGGATACCAGGGCCCATACCTAAACACAATAGAGGCAATACCCAGCAAGCCAATAGCCAACATCAAACTAAATGGAGAGAAACTTAAAGCAATTCCACTAAGATCAAGAACAAGACAACACTGTCCATTCTTTTCTAGTACTATAGTACTTGGAGTTCTAGCTAGAGCAATAAGACAATTAAAGGAGATCAAGGTGAAAAGAAGTCAAAGTATCATTATTAGCGGATGATATGATTCTGTCTCTGTCTCTGTCTCTCTCTGTCTCTGTCTTTCTGTCTTTTTGTCTCTCTGTCTCTGTCTCTCTCTGTCTCTGTCTCTCTCTGTGTGTGTGTATGTGTGTGTGTGTGTGTGTGTGTGTGTGTGTATGTGTGTGTGTGAGTACAGGAAACTCCTATAGATGATAAACACCTTCACCAAAGTGGCTGGATATAAAATTAACTAAAAACAAAACAAAACAAAACAAAACAAAACAAAACAAAACAAAAACTACCAGTAGCCTTCCTTTATATAAACAATCAGGCTGAGAAAGTAATTAAGGAAACAAAACCCTCACAGTAGCCAAAAGTGCAAAATTTCTTAGTGTACTCTAACCAAGCAAGTGAAAAACCTGTATGAAAAGAACTTCAAGTCTCTGGAAAAAAAATTGAAGATCTCCTGTGCTTATGGTTCGGTAGGACTAATATAGTAAAAACGGCCATCTTACCAAAAGCAATCTATGGATTCAATGCAATTCCTATCAATTTCCAACACAATTCTTTATAGACCTTGAAAGAACAATCCTAAACTTTATATGGTAAAACAAGCAAAAAAAATACAAGATAGCTAAAAGAAGCCTGTATAATAAAAGAACTTTTGGAGTTATTACCATCCCGGATTCAAGCTGTACTACAGAGTAATAGTAATAAAAACTTCAGGGTTCAGTATAGGAACAGATAGGTTGATCAATGGAATCAATTTTAAGACTCTAAAATAAACCCACTCACGTCTGGACACTGGATTTTTGACAAAGAAGGCAAACCCATACAATGCAAAAAATGTATTTTCAACAAATGGTACTGGTCTAACTGGATATTTCCATATAGAAGAATGCACGACTATGGCATTTGGAGGAGCAGCAGTGATCACAGGCCAGCTTCTGGAACATACTGGATTCTCATTTCAGGTCATCATCAGAAAAGCTATGTTTACTCTACAGTTAAGATCAGGATATCTGACCCTGGTTGCAGAACCATTCCTGGTTGCAGAATACAGGGTTGTATTCCCACTTCATCTTTCCAGGCCATCCTAGGAGAGTACTAGGAATCCTTGGAAGGGAAAGAAGGAACATTGTTGGTTGGAATAAAAACAGGATTGAATGAGTTCCAGAAAGCAGGCTTCTCAAACTCGTGGACAACAATCTGCAGAAGAAGACAACTTTAAGAAACCAATTTGAGGCAATATGCAGAGAAATAAGATGAGAGGAGCTGCCTCAGGAAAGAAGTCAGCTGGTTCGCAGCCAGAGAATCTTGGTCCAGCTCTGCCAGGAAGATGGGGAGGTTGCTCTGCTGAGAACTACCCCCCTACTGGTTCTGTGCGGAAGACAAGGAAGAACAGAACAAGCAGAAGACTCCTGACAACGGATATGTGGCAGTACCAGTGAAGTGCCCGAGCCACCTCGGAAGAAAGGGACATGGGCCGACCCCACTGTGGAGAAAGAGGAGGCATTCAAGAGTAGGATGGAGGTAAAGGTGAAGATCCCTGAAGAATTAAAACCATGACTGGTGGATGACTGGTACTTGGTTACTAGGTGGAAGAAGTTGTTACAGCTCCCTGCTGAAAAGAATGTAGATGCCATTCTTGAGTATGCCAATTGCAAGAAATCACAGGGAAATGTTGATAGTAAGGAGTATGCAGTTAGTGAAGTTGTGGGAGGGATAAAAGAGTATTTCAATGTGAGGCTGAGCACTCAGCTGCTGTACAAGTTTGAAAGGCCTCAGTATGCTGAGATTCTGTTGGCTCACCCTGAGCTATCTGCCTCATTCCTTATGCAAAGAATTTTGCCTCTTTGCTTACTGCCAGTCATTACGAAGTGGCTTCTGCTGACTATTATTGCAAAGCCTGGTGAAGTTCTACTGACCACTCAGTATTGTTTGGTATCTGTAAACACTTCTGTTTAGGCCTTTCATGGTATAATTGACGCTCTTTAAAACTGTCAATGGATAGCCGGGCGTGGTGGCGCACGCGAGGCAGAGGCAGGAGGATTTCTGAGTTCGAGGCCAGCCTGGTCTACAAAGTGAGTTCCAGGACAGCCAGGGCTACACAGAGAAACCCTGTCTCGAAAAAAAAAAACAAAAAACTGTCAATGGAAAACAGGGCTTATGTTTCACTTGGTTTTCCTGTTCTGTTGTGGACAGAAAATAAAAGGAGTGCCTAGCTCCTTTCCTCATTTCAAAGCTACCAGTGTATGCAGTAATTTGACAAAGAAGAAATTCAGTAGACCATTTTATTGTCTAGTTGACAATATTGCTTGAATGCTGGTGGTTTTATCCCTTTGACACTACACAGTTTTCTAATATAAGTTAATGCTATGTGATGAGATGCCCTGGTTCCTAGTGCCAAAGGTTAAACTTAATTTATATATCTGGAAACCCGTTCATTTGTGCTTTTTAAAAAATTTATTTATTTATTTGTTTGTTTATTTATGTATGTATTTAATGGTGCTTGACATCTGAAAACAGCCCATCCTCTGAAAGTCCATCTTTGTTCTTTCTTAGGCTTTCATTCTATCTTTGTTCAAATTGTTGAAGGATGGTGATTTGTTTCCTGGTTTTTGTATTTGAGTCTAATGCACATTCTAATATGATAGAGGCAATGCAGTATTATATAGCCACAGTTTTCTGAAAAGTTGATATTTTAGGAATTGTATTTCTGATCTTAAATAAAAGTTGTTTCTAAATTTCAAAGCAAAAAAAAAAAAAAAAAACCCAAAAAACAAAAGAAGAATGCAATAGATCCACATTCACTACCCTGCATAAACCTCAAGTCTTAGTGGATCAAAGAGATCTACATGAAACCAGATACACTAAATCTAAGAGACGAGAAAGTGGGAAATAGCCTTGAATGCATTAGCACAGAGGGCAACTTCCTGAGCAGAAGACCAATGTCTCAGACTCTACAATCAACAATTGATAAGTGGGACCTCATGAAGCTGAAAAACTTCTGAAAAGTAAAGGACACTGTCATTAGGACAAAAAGGCAACCTACAGATTGGGCAAAGATCTTTGTCAACCCTATATCAAAGAGAGTGCTAATTAGTATCCAAAATATATAAGGAACTCAAGAAGTTAAATACCAACAAACCAAATAACACAATTAAAAATGGGTAACAGAGCTAAACACAATTCTCAACAGAGAAATTTTGAGTGGCTGAGAAGCACTTAAATGTTCAGTGTTCTTACTTATTAGGGAAATCCATATCAAAATAGCCCTCAGAATGGCAATATCAGAAACTCAAGCAATGGAACATGCTGGCAAGGGTGTAGAGCAAGAGGAACATTCCTTCATTGCTGGTGGGAGTGCAAACTTGTACAACCATGCTGGAAATCAATATGTCAGTTTCTTAGAAGATTGAAAATAGTAATGCCTGAAGACCCAGATATACCATTCCTGGGAATATACCCAAAAGATGCTCCACCATACCACAAGGATATGTGCTCCACTTTGTTCATAGCAGCTAGCTTTGTTCATAATAGCGGGAAACTGCTAACAACCCAGATGATGCCTCTCAACTGAAGAATGGTCATAGAAAATGTTTATTTACACAATGGAATACTACTTAGCTATTAAAAAACAAGGGCATCATGAGTTTTGTTAGCAAATAGATGGAACTTGAAAATATCATCCTGAGTGAGGTAACCCAGATCCAAAAGGACATGCATGATGTGTATTCACTTATAAGTGGATATTAGCCATAAAATATAGGACACACACACTACAATTCACAGACCCAAATAAGCTAAACAAAAAAGATTCAAGCCTTTGAATCTTACATAGAAGGGGGAATAAAACAGTTATGGAGGCAGATTGAGCGAGGGAACAGAATGGGAGAGGGAATGAGGCTCATTCAGGAACAGATGTGGGGAGAGACAGGAGAGAGGGCCAGAGTTCCAGGAGAATTCGTGGGAATAAGCAGCTGACAGGAGTGTGTATGGGGATATCTCTGGGTCATGCCAGAGACCTGGGATGGGAGAAGCTCTTAGCAGTGGGAATCTAGAGCCTGAAGTGTCTACCCCCTTTAGCTAGACAGGAATCAACCCTTCCACAAAACTCTCCACCCAAAATTTGTCCTTACAAGAACACAGGGACAAAGATGGAGCAGAGACTGAAGCAATAGCCAATCAATAACTGGCTTAACTTGAGATCCATCCCATGGGCAAGCACCAATCCCTGACACTATTTATCAGTGATACACTGTTATGCTTGCAAACAGGAGCCTAGCATAACTGTCCACTGAGAGGCTCTACCCAGCATGAAACATGCAAAGATTCACAGCCAAATGCTGGACAGAACTTGGGGAGTGTTGTGGAAGAATTGGGGGAAAGATTGAGGGACCTGTAGTGTATAGGAACCTCACAGGAAAACCAACAAAGTCAACTAACCTGGACACTTTTGGGCTCTCAGAGACTGAACCATCAACAAAGAACATATGTAGGCTGTACCTAGGCTCGCTGCACATTGGTAGCAGATGTGTAGCTCAGTCTTCATGTGTCCTCCTATAACTATAACAGGGGCTGTTGCTAAACCTGTTGCCTGCCTATAGATATAATATCCCTAACTGGGCTGCTTGGTTTAACCTCAGTGAGAGAGGATACACCTAGCCCTGCAGAGAGTTGATGTGCCAAGGTCTGGGGATACCCAGGGATCCTCCACCTTCTCAGAGGAGAAGAGGAGGGAAGAAATGGGGTAGGGACTAGGTAAGAGGGGGCTGGGAGATATACAGCCCTCAGGATGTAAAGCAAATAAAGATATTTATCAGAAAAAATAATATTTATATTCGGCAAGAGTTGCTGGCAGAACTGGAAAGGTGAACTTTTATCACTTACCTGTATTATTTTTTTCTTACTAATTACTGAAATAAAAAAATTAATGAAGATTTATATTCACAGAGAGCAGGCTTTGTACCCACACCGTGACTTCCTGCCATTGACTCTCATGCTATTTATGCTAACAAATGCTGCAGATGGAGATGTGTTAAAACTCAGAAGTCCTGTTCTAGAGTGACTCTCTTTTTCTATACAGAGCATCCCTTGCCATTGAAGAGGTAAAACTTAATTCCTGGCAGGCAGCCCAGTTGAGTAAATGCGTTTCTTTTATTTGAGAAAGACAACTTGTACATATTTGTCATAGCAACATGTCTTAAATTATACTCTATGTGTGTTTTAATTACATCATAAGAGGAATCTTTTGTTGATAGAATTCTCCATTTGAAGACTTATCTCTTGTTTTCAGTATGTTACTTTAAGCAGTCATTTATGTAAGAATGCATGGTGCTTTGGAGGTGGTGTGGAAGGGAGAAGTGAGGAAGGTGGTTGAGCCTTCTCATGAGAAAGTGAGAATGTGTGACTCCAGGCCATCCATTTGACTAGGTGGCAGGTCTGTGGAAGAGAGCCTCCACTTGTATGTAGCTCATTCTTATGCATCTGAAGAAGAACAAAGAAGGGCACGTGCAGAGGAGAGAGATTCTACAGAGACCCATGTGATGGTGCTTGATAGTAAATGTCAGCCCTGCAAGGCCATCTGCAGTAGGAATTGGGTGAAATATGGAGGATCAGTGCTTGGCCTGAGCGGGTGGATTGGGGCTGTGAGCCAAGTTTTATGCAAGCAAAGGTGATTTCTGAAGAGCTAGAGCAGAAACGGCTGATTTGGGTTACAATAGTAATTCAAGATGGCCATAATGTTTTTGTAGTGTTTCCCTTTCCATATTCTCTCTATGAATACCAGGTGGCAAAAATTGGACATTCTGTAAGATCTTGGTTTCATCAACATTGGAGGAGCATCACACATGATTGTGTTACATGTTCATCTGTTTGACATGAGGCACTCTTGCTTGGGATCATATTCTTCTGATTTACTATGACTTTGATACAAAAGTTTTAAAAATGAAATCTGACATTGGTATAGCCCCCTCACAATATCATATGCACAGCCATGATCTGGATGAGGGCCAATATGGAAGTGTGTGTCTTATGGTTTGAACTTTAGTTTGTGGAACAAGAAAAAAAGCACCGTGCAATGAAATTTCTTCCTGAGGCAAATGCTTACTTACACTTAAAATATGCTTGCCGCAAGAAACCAGGAATAGGTGCTTTCACAATGCCAGCTGTCATTAGTTAGTGTCAGTTGGCGCCCAGCAAACTGTATTCTTTTTCTATTGCCAGCGGACACCCACTATTTATTTTTCCTCTTTTACTTTAAATACAAACAGCACTACTGCATGGAATCTAAAGTTTGGAACCATATACATGTATATTGGAGACTTAAGTAAAAAAAAAAACAATAAGTAACAGATCAAACATTTATATGCTTCAAATTTTAACAGCGAGTTATTAACAAAGTGATTTATGGTGGCTGGAGAGATGGATCAGTAATTAAGGGCCTTTTCGCGAGGACGCGTGCGCGCGCGCGCGCACACACACACACACACACACACACACACACACAAATTAAAAAAAAAGTTTAAAAAAGAAAATGACTTACTAGCAATTCTAAATGTTTCTTCATAAATGGTGAATCCTGCTGTGTGTGACTTTACTTCCAGGTTCAGTGTATGTGTCAAAATTCAACTTCATAGAAGTATATGACATGAAGAAAAAGGGTGAGATGTGAATTGTTTGTACTGCATGAGCTCTTTTTTTCCGCTATATCTTTTTCATACAATTATGAAAGTACTGGGAGACATGAGTTTTGGGAATGTTAGGAACAGAAAACATTTTGAAAAGTAATTTTTTTTCTGTCTGAAAATGCACTTTAATAAAGGAACCACTGGATGTCACTGTTGCAACATACAGGTGGGAGCAAGCATCAGCCATGCTGAGGAAGACAGAATAAAGTGTCTTCCTGGGAGGAGCAATGTCCAAAATGTAAGTGCCAGAGTCTTTTTTTTTTTCCTGCAGTAAAAATATGCTTCTATAATTTAACAACCTTTAAATCTTTCAATCTTTCTAATAATTTAAGTTTTAAAAGCCAGAAGTTATCTTTTTGGGTCATAACAGCTATTTTTAAGACTCAGAAAATATGCATATTATCATGCTATGTTTTTCTTGTGTCTCTATGGCTTTAATGAGTCTCTTAAAAAAATCACAGTTCACAAAATGCACAAAACAGAACATGCCTTGTATTTTTAAGAGTTTTATTTCCACAGTTAGTAGAATTATTTAAAGTAGTGATAGGAACTTTGGTAGCTCTATCTTCTCCATGTTGGGTAGTCCTAAACCATTATGGGGAGATGCTTTTGTGGTTGTGATGTGGTCAAGGAAAGAGTGAGGCATTTCTAAGCTTTCTAGTGTCTGCCTCACTGGCCACCCTCAGATTATCTTTAAGTAAAGTTGACTTTTTTTCCTTCTCCTATTTGCACAATGTCTTGAAGGCTGGTGTGGCCTTTGAATCTTCAATACTTCATATTGTATGTTCCAAGAGATGCCTGGGGCATATTCTGTCCTTTCAGATCTTAGCTGGAAGTAGAGCAGCACTGTTCTTTATTCAGGATAGAAGTGGGCTTCTCCATTTGTAAGGTGGCCACAGTCATTTAATCTGTGAGATGGTGAAGATGAAGCATGTGCTCAGAAAGGAATTTATTAATCTTTACAAGAAAAATATTATATTACTAGAAACTGCTAGGGCTTCAGTTTATTTTAACAAATTTGAAACTGTACAGAGGAGAAGGAGAAGGGGGCACAAGGGATGGGGAAAAGGAATGTGAGAGGAGGTGAGTAGGAGTGGGGTGGTGAGTGGCAGTTAAAGTGAGTAATACCAGTGATAATAAAAATAGCAGCTTATTTCCAAACCCATGTGTTAAAAAGAATACTCAGGTTAGGTATATCAGGAACAATTGTAGAGGATTTGTGTATGTTTCTATTTTAAATTCAAGTAATTTCTATGATTACTAAGAAGCCCATTTTTCTTTAAAAATTATTCTAGGTTTGGGATTTAAAACATATGCATAAGCTAGAGACATAGCTCAGTGGCTGAGTTTAAAATTTCTGAAATTGTACACTGGTAGTTCTTAAAACTTCCTGTTTCAGAATCACTTGGGACAAGAGATTTATTAAAAATAATAGAAAATCAAGCCCTATTTCAAAAGTTTCTAATATAGGGCTGTAGAAAAACTGGAGAACCTGTGTTTCTGGTAAGTTCCAAGGTGTCTTCATTAGTAAGCTCTGTAGAACACTATTTGAATTTTCCCTCCAACTTTTTCCTAAGTCCTTACACTGCAGCTCTCTGAGTAGTGAAGGAGCTGAGGGAAAGATAGAAGCTTGCTTTCCTTAGCCTTACCTGTTATTATTCTTTAATATTACTACTCATTGTTGGTGTCTCTCAACACCCCAGTGTCCAAGTCATAGCTGCCTTGGGATGTCATGTATCTCTGAAGAATGTGCACTCTTTGAAGCACATGTGTTTCCTCACTGTATAATTTCTTGATGTACTACTCCAGCTTTGTCTCTTTGCCCTTTACCTGTCTGTGTATGGTTTTTATTTTCCAATGGCCCCTGTGTTGAAGGCTGTCCAGGGATACCTTGGGAAGTGTTTCTCTGGTTTAGCCACCCAGACACAAGAGGTAATTTTTCAGCTATGGTCCAAGGGGGACCAACTGTTCTTCAAGGGGTGGAAGATTTTGGTGTTGTATTTATGATGCTAGTCAAGGAAGCTTCCAGTGAGATTTCAAAGGAAAGTCTCGGAGGTCAGGCAATGGATGGCACAGTAAGGATCCTTGCAGGTAGTCCTTGAGAGGGTAGATCATAGAGCTGTGAGGGTAAAGTGAAAGAGGTAGTGTCATGCTTAGGAAGACAAAAGTGAAACACTTGAAACTGAAGGCTCCAGTAGCCACTGGAGATAACCCTCTTAAAAAGGGATGCTCTGTGGTTTGCTGTGAGAAAGGCCCTAGCAACAAGACTTTCCAAGGCTCCCTTTCTCACTTTGTATCATGCTCCCTAGATATTGAACATAGAGACACAGGATTTAGTGTTTGCTCTGTAATTTTTTTTCTTTTTTTGGCATGCTTTAGGGTCATTGAACTTTTCTGTTTTCCCATTTTTATTGAATAGGAATGTTTACTTTTTATAATCCTATATTGAGTCAATTAATGTTTTAAAAAAGTTTATGTGTTCTATAGGGTTTCACAGTTCAGTGTTTTCTTTGGGGCTCAGCTGAGTCACTGCACTTGTATTTTGGGAAATGCTGGGATGCCTGAAATGGAAGATGTGAAGATGAAGCAAATGCATTTTGCATCATGAAGTGGATGTGATATTTTGGCAACCAGGGTTTAAACCTAAAATGTCCCCGTCAAACTCATTGTGTACTACTTGGATGTCAGCTGATTGGCTTTAGGGCGTTATTTGATTTTAGCCTCATCAATGAGTTGAGCCAGTGATGAATTTATAGCTAAATGTACTATAGAATGCATGCCTTTGAAGAGTATACTTTGTTTCTGGTTTTTAGTATCGCTTTTTCCCAGTTCTCTTTTGGCCACAAGCAGCCTCTCTTATTACATACTCTCTCCATCATAATATCTTCCCTTGCCTAGAGCAATGGAGGTAGTCAACCATGGGCTGAAAATATGCATCAAAGTAAGGTTTTCCTCTTAAGTTCTTTTTCTCCTGTATTTTGTCATAGTGAAGAAAAACTTCTGAATATACTTATGCTCCTGCCATTCGTCCAGCCCATCTCTTATTGCTAGGGCCTTCTTTAATCCTCCACCCCAAACACCTTTATATATTCTAGACTGGATCACATTCTTCCTAGACATCCTTATCTTAATTGTCTTTCTTTGTCTTTGCTTTAATACCGTACTAATCTAACAGGGTTACCAGGGCTCCAAGTAATCTGACCATTTCCTGTCTTAACATGCACAGTCTATAACTGTAAATTCTCATTTATGATGCTTCTATCTCAAAGCTCTTCCTCAGTTCATATCTGCCCTATACCTATCTTTCCAAATCTATCTAACCAAATCTATCCCTCTACCTGAATCATTCTTCCAAACATTCAGCATTTGTTTATTCTCTTTCTTTAGTTTCAATTTAAATATCAATGTATCTGAAGACTT
Organism: Mus caroli; assembly: GCF_978045245.1. Classification (NCBI taxonomy): domain Eukaryota; kingdom Metazoa; phylum Chordata; class Mammalia; order Rodentia; family Muridae; genus Mus; species Mus caroli. The sequence continues at coordinate 138,265,182 of NW_028227261.1, read as the reverse complement.
TTCTCATCCAGTAGTCCTACTTGTCATGTTCTCTCATGGCACTATGTTTTTCCTACATAAGGCCCTTTGGGGTATGTTGGGGGTTTCATTTGTGCTTACATAGGAAGCTTCAGGTCCCTGCCAACAACTGGTTTTTTGACAGGTCAATAAAGAGCCAGCAGCCATTGGCTGGGTAGAGGGACAGATTGGAGACTATTAGGATTCCCAGGAAAGGAGTGGAGAGGAGTGAAGGAGTAGAATCACCATGAAGGGGAAGCAAAGAAATCAGACTTAAGAGCCTGCCAAAATGTAAGAGTCAGGGGAGCCGTCCCATGGGTAGCACAGGTGAAATATAGATTAAACAAATATTAACTCAGGAGTATTGGAGGGGAGTGTATTAGCCACGTGGAGTTTCAGGAGTGGCCCAACCATTGTGTTAGTAAGCATATTAAAAATAACACTGTATGTGTGTCTTTCACTTGTGAATTCAGAGATATTCGGTGGGTGCAGAGATGTGTGTCCACCCACTGAGAGCATAGAGTGGCTATTAAATATTTACCATGATGGGGATAAGTTTTGGCTACATTTTATTTTAAATACTTGTTTTTACCTCTGAATGTTAAGCAACCTCAAAGCATGTCTGAGCCACATATTTAAGACAGAGAAAATAAATGACCACAAAGTAGTGCTCAGCACATTTTGAATAAATGAAGAAAAGAAGGAAAGAATGACAGTCTTGTAGGGTGTTCTGTACTCTTGATAAACCAAGTAGCCTCTCAGAGCTGGAAGGTCAAGTGATTTTTTAAAAATTTTAAAAAATTTTTTAATTAATTTATTTTCACACTCCATATTTTATCCCCCCCATCCACTCTCTGTTTCACCTCCCCACGCCCCTGCCTCCATGTGAATGTCCCCACCTCTCCACCCCTTTTGACCTCTAAACTCCCTGGGGCCTCCAGTTTCTTGAGCGTTAGGTGCATCATCTCTGAATAAACACAGACCCGAAAGTCCTTTACTGTATGTGGTTTGGGGGACTCCTATCAGCTGGTGTATGCTGCCTGTTTGGTGGTCCAGTGTTTGAGAGATCTTGGGGGTCCAGATTAATTGAGTCTGCTGGTCCTCCTTCTCCTCCTCTTCTTTCAGCTTCCCCTAATTCAACAACAGGAGTCAGCTGTTTCCGTCCATTGGTTGAGTGCAAATATCTGCATCTGACTCTTTCAGCTGTTTGTTGGGTCTTTCGGGGGGGCAGTCATGCTATGTCTTTTTTGTGAGCTCTCCATAGCTTCAGTAATAGTGTCAGGCCTTGGGACCTCCCCTTGAGCTAGATCCCACTTTGGGCCTGTACATGGACCTTCTTTTTCTTAGGCGCCTCTCTATTTCCATCCCTATAATACTTTCAGACAGGAACAATTCTGGGTCGAAGTTGTGGCTGTGGGATGGCAATCCCATCCCTCACTTGATGTTCTGCCTTCCTGCTGGAGGTGGGCTCTATAAGTTTCCTCTCCCTACTGTCTGGCATTTCATCTAATGTCCTTCCCTTTGAGTCTTGAGAGTTTCTTACCTCCTAGATCTCTGATGAGTCTTGAGGGTCCCCCCAGCCTATTTCTCAAGGTTGCCTGTTTCCATTCAAGTGATAGTTTTTAGGCAAGCCATCAGAGAAGAGATAAAAGACAGTGACAGGGAAGTTTTATTTTCTGTGTATTTTATGCCTATGCTGAAAGTAGATAAAGTGTTTTAACATTATATATTTTGTTATCAAACTATTATTTAGCTATTTGTTAAAAGTTCATGTGTTTAATCCAGTTATGATGTTAATTCAGATCCTCTACCAAACAGAGAACAAGACAAAATTGGAAGTGGAAGAGATTTATGGAACACTGGGATGGGAGAGCAATTGTATGCAAATTGGAGGGAGAATCAGTGCAGATAGAAGAAGGATGGGATCACAATTCAAGTGTGATTCTTGAAGTAGAGATGGAAGAAAGCTTGGGTACAAAGTTCTTAGGTTTCAATACAACTTTTACAGTGTTATGGTAACATTATGGCCAGTCCAAAGCCTCAGTGGCCCAACACTGTTGTGTCTTTCAGAAATGAATCCCCTTCACTATGCTTGGCTCATATAGTTATTAGCTGTGAAATGTTTTGTAGAGGTGTAGCTTTCTTGCAGATAGATATAGTGGTAGATTAAGAGACCAACAATCTGTTCAATCACCATATATGGAGATATTTCATGATAAGATCAAATTTGAACAGTATCTATCCACAAATGCACCCTATAGAATGTGCTTAACTACATCAATGAAAACATAGATAATAAATAATCTCATACCAACATAACACAAAGAAGAAACACACAAACATACCACCAGTGACTTCAACAAAATAAAAGGAGTCAATCATTGATCATTTATATCTCTCAATATCAACAGGATAGGAAAAGAGGATCTATCCTTCTGCTGCATGCAAGAAGCACACATCAACATCAAAGATAGATTACCTCGGAGTAAAATGTTAGAAAAGGACTTTTTTTAAATTGGTTATTTTGTTTATTTACGTTTCAAATGTTATCCCCCTTCCAGGTTTCCACTCTGAAACCCCTCCTTCCACCCCTCCTCCCCCTGCTTCCATGAGGGTGCTCCCCTGCCAACTCACCCAATCCCACCCCACAGCCCTAACATTTCCCTACACTGGGATATCAAGACTTCACAGAACCAAGGGCCTCCCCTCCCATTGATGCCAGACAAGGCCATCTTCTGCTACTTATGCAAGTGGAGTCATGGGTCCCTCCATATGTAGTCTTTGGTTGGTGGTTTATTCTCTGGAAGCTCTGGGGTATCTGGTTGATTGCTGTTGTTGTTCTTCATGTGAGCTTGCAAAGCCCTTCAGCTCCTTCAGTCCTTGCCCTAACTCCTCCATTGGGGTCCCTGTGCTCAGTCCAATAGTTAGCTGAAAGCACCCACATCTGTATCAATAAGGCTCTGGCAGAGGCTTTCAGGAGATATCAATATCAGGTTCTTGTCAGCAAGCATTTCTTGGCATCACCAATAGTGTCTGAGTTTGGTGGCTGCATATAGGATGGATCCCCAGGTGGGACAGTCTCTGGATGGCTTTTCCTTCAGTCTCTGCTCCAAACGATGCTCCAACATATAACAAGGACACATGCTCCACTATGCTCATAGCAGCCTTATTTATAATAGGCAGGAGCTGGAAAGAACCCAGGTGTCCCTCAACATCTGTGTCCCCCAGATGGATACAAAAAATGTGATACACATTCCACAATGGAGTACTACTCAGCCATTAAAAACAATGGCTTCATGAAATTTGCAGGCAAATGGGTAGAACTAGAAAATATCCTTAGTGAGATAACACAGTCACAAAAGAACACACATGGTATGTACTCACTGACAAGTGGATATTAGGAAAAGGACTTTCTAAGCAAATGATTCCAAGAAGCAATCTGGTGTAGCTATTCTAATATCTAACAAAATAGACTTTAAATCAAGATTAATCAAAAGAGATGGAGAAGGACACTTCATACTCATCAAAGGAAATATCTATTAATGTAATCTGCAATATAATCAAACTGAAAAAGAAGAACACATGATAATCTCGCTAGATTCTAAAAAGACTTTGACAAAAATTCAATATCCATTTATGATAAAAGTCTTGGAGAAATAGGGGATAAAAGGGAATACATATATATAATCATAGCAATATACAACAAACCGATAGCCAACATCAAATTAAGTGTGAGAAACTCAAAGGATTTCTTCTTAAGTCAGGACAAGAAAAGGCGGTCCACTCTTTACATACCTATTCAATATAGTATTCAAAATTTTTGTGACAATGTGACATCAGAGGGAGATGGAGGGGATATAAATTGGAAAGAAATATATCAAAGTATTGCTATTCACAGATGATATGATAGTATACATAAAGAACCCCCCAAAATTCTACCAGGTAACTCCTACAGCTGATAAACACCTTCAGCAAAGTGTCTTGATACAAGATTAACTAAAAAATAAAATCAGTAGCCCTCCTATACACAAATTACAAGGGGGATGAGAAAGAATGAAACAACACATTCATAATAGTCACAAATAATAAAAAAAATTCTTGAGGTAACCAAGCAAGTGAAAGAATTGAATGACAACAACCTCAATATTTGAAGAAAGAAATTGAAGAAGGTATCAAAAGATGGAAAGGTCTTCCAAATGGTGCTGGTCTAACTGGATGTTGGGATGTAGAGGAATGCAACTAGATCCACATCTATCACCCTGCACAAAACTTAAGTCCAAGTGGATTAAAGACCTCAACATAAAACCAGAAACATTGAGTCTGATAGAAGAGAAAGTGGGCAATAGGCTTGAACACATTGACACTGGAGACAATTTTCTGAACAGAACATAAGGGGCATAGACACTAAAATCAACAATTAATAAATGGAACCTCATGAAACTGAAAACACTTTGTAAGACACAGGACACTGTAAGTAGAACAAAAAGATTTTCACCAACTCCACATCTGATAGAAGTCAAATTATATATATATATATATATATATATATATATATATATATATATATATATATATGATATAAACAAACCAGACAATTAAATGGGGTACATAACAGATCTAAAGAGAGTTCTCAACAGAGAACTTAGTTGAGAAACTAAGAAATGTTCAACATTCTTAGTCATCAAGGAGATGCAAATCAAAATGACTCAGAGATTCCATATTATACTTATCAGAATGGCTAAGTTCAAAAACAACAGCCATGCTTGCAAGAATGTTGGAGCAAGAGAAGCACTCCCCCATTACATATAGGAGTGCAAATTCATACAACCACTTTGAAAATTAACGACTGTTTCTCAAAAATTTGGGAATCAATCTAACTGAAGACATAGCCATACCACTCCCTTATAAGTGGATATTAGTGATAATTAAAAGATACTTATACTACAACCCACCAACCCAGATAGGCTAAGTAACAAGGAGGGCCTAAGTGTGTGTGTGTATGTGTGTGGTGGATGCAAGTATATTCCTGGAAGTGGGAAATAGAATAGATTTTGGGGGTGACTGGGGGAGGATGCTGATGGGAATAGGAGGGGTCAAGTGGGAGTGAGGTATAGAGGGAAAATATTGGCATAGACACTGGAACAGAGGTTGGGGCATTTTGAGCAGGTTGTAGAAACCCTATGTAGTGGAAACTCCATGGAACCCACAAAGGTGACAGTAGTGAAGACTCCTAGTAATGGGGGACATGGAAGCTTAACTGACCATCCTCTGTAACCAGGCAAGGTCTCAGGTAGAGTGACTGGGACACCAACCTAGCCATAAAAACTCTGGCCTACAGTTTGTCATGCCTGCATGATGTGCTAGGACTGGAGCCTAGCATAATCATCATAAAAGATACTAGAGAAACTTCATCCAGCAACTCCTGGGAGCAGATGTAGATTCTACAGACAAATATTAGGTGAGTCCTGTGGAGGAGAAAGAGGAAGGATTGGAGGAGCCAGAGGAATCAAGGACCCCACAAGAACATGGTCCAACAGAATCAACTGCTGGGACTCAAATGGGCTCACAGAGATAAGGGAGCATGTGTTCTTCTGGGTCCTCTGCGTATATGTTATGGTTGCATGGGATTCCTAACAGCGGGAGAATAGGCTGTGTCTGGCACTTTTCCCTGCCGTTGGGAACATTTTCCTCCTACTGGCTTGCCTTGATGTGAGAGTATATGCCTGTTCTTGATGTAACTTTTTATTCCATAGTTGGTTGATGCCCCTTGAAGGTTTGCTCTTTTCTGAGGGGAGGTGAATGTGGAGGCATGAATCTGTGGGAAGGGGGAGGTAGGAGGAAGAAACTGGGGAGAGAAAACTGCAGTTTGGGTGCAATGTATGTGAAAAGAATAAATACAAAGAAAAATAGGAAAAAGAAAAAAAATAAAGATTTTCATTGTGTCCAAGCATGTATGGTTTGTTTTAGAGATGCTTCCATGTGCTACTGAGTAATATCCATTGGCCTTTGGATTAGATATTCTGGACTATTTGATGTTAGATGTTAGATGCCTTTTCATTCTGAGATCTTGATCTTTCTCTCTTTCTATCTCTCTCTTTTGGTCCAGATGGTCTTTCTACTGGTGAAAGGTGGGTATTGGAATCACCTACAGTTGATAGCACAGAAGAAAGACACCCAAGCACTTGCCCCACACCAGTCAGCCCTGTGGAAGCTGGAAAAAAGATTCCCAAGTGCCTGGCCGTACTGGCCCAGAAAGCAAGACATACAAACACCTACCTCTGGAATCACTGTTATTTGAATGTGTGCTGGGGACATGGAAAAGACAAGAGTACATGGTGGAGAGATGGAAGAGAAAATGAAGCCAAGGTGTTTGTACATTGTAGAGAAAGGTAGAACTAGAGATGGTAGTGAGGAACAGGGAGCTATGAGGAGGCTATAGTGAGTTCCTACCCTGGGATGCCACTAAGGGCCATGTTTGCATCCATGGTTCTGTTGCAGCTGGGGTCGTTGCTGATGTCTTGGCCCGAGTTACCATCAAAGGCCAAGTGGATGTCCCACGGTCTAGGTTGCCATTGGAAAACATGTGGATATCTGAGGGTCATGCTGCTTAGGGAAGACTTGCTGATCTTCATGGTCTGCCCTGTCACATGAGGCCATAGGGATATTTGGGCCCAGACTAGTGCAATGGGCTATGTCTTGGTCCTTGACTTCATGACAGCTGAGGTCTGTGTTGATGTCCCAGTCTCATGAATTACCAAAGGCCATGCAGATATCCCCAGTCTGGACTGCTGCCTGAGAACTATGCTGAGCTGGAGTGTGTGGGGCAGGTGATCAGCCCCAAAGGTGTGACTGGGGGAGAGCTGGCCCAGGGCCCTGCCTCTTATCTGCCCCACAACAGTGGCAGAGATATCCAGGCAGTACCTCCCAGGGTACAGAAGATCTGATGGGCTAACTAGCTCAATTACCTGCCCAGATCTAGGGCACTGAGTTGGCTCACTCCAACATAGTTCTATCCCATCTATGAAATGCTGGGGCGTGTGAAAGGGCTGGTTTTGCAGATCCAAAGGAGCAGGATCTCCATGGCATGGGGCAGAAACAGAATATCCAAGCCATGTCCCCATGAGGACCCAGTATATATACTATAGCAGAAGCCAGAGACCTTGAAACAGACCATGACTTATTGCAAGGAACATTTCCAAGTGACAAGAGGGTGTACCACGTGACACACTACAGCTTCCTGAGCAAGATTAAGGGAGTACTATGTGACACACTACAGCTTCCAGAGCATGATTTTTTTTTTTAATTCTGTCTCCTTTTCTTTTCTTTTGTTGGGGGAGGTTGTAAGGGCAGAGGGCAGAGAACAGATATGAAGGGATAGGGAGGTGAGTGAAATTGGGGTATGCCATGTAAAACACACAAAAAAGTCAATAGAAATTTAAAAAACATCACTTACAGTTACTTGGTTTGTTTTGATTATTTACATTTATTCCAATATTATGAAATTGGCTTTTCCAGAGTTTGTTGCATATGTGTAGTATTGTAAATCAGTATTTTCATAATCAATTGATTTCTTGATGAGAAGGGAGTGCCATCATTATCTCTTCTGATTAGTTTTTGTTTGAAGTTTATTTTTGCCAGGTATTAGCCCAGCAATATCTGCTTGGCTGTTGATCATATTTGTTTGGAATACTTTTTATTTTCACTTTAAAGAAAATGATAGAAGCCAGATTAAATTATCTGAATGATACCAATGATAGAAGCTAAAGTGAGTTTCTTATAGAAAACAGACAAATGAATTTTGTTTTTAATCTGAGCACTCAGCCAGGCTGTGTCTTTTGATTGGAGACTTGACAACATTAATTTTTAGAGTTATTATTAGAAGATACGTGGGTAGATTGAAATTAGTTGGATGGTTTCTGATGGTCTGGGGTGAACTGATTAGCAAAACCCTAGTGATTCTGGTTCAGTCACTGATCATGGATGGTATGAGAAATATAACCAGATATTTCTCTCTCTCTTTTTATGACTGCATTATAGCCATTGGTTGCATGGTTGTTTTTATTACTGATAAATTGTTAAGCAATACTAATTTTTTATTGTTACAAATAAAAATTACAGTGAACATGCATTTATAGTAGTATCAATAAAGCTTTAATTCATTCATAAAATGTTCTTATATGAGAGAATATGTTTATATTTATTTAATTGATACTAATGATTGGATAGAGCTACTTTTTAATGTTCAGTTAGGCATAAATTAATCCATGAATTTCAAGGTACTAGTTTTGAGTCGTGTGATAAATATGCAAGGTGACAGTTTGAAATTAAATTATCTGAAAGATACAAGTCAATGACTGTCATAATTATCTTGTTTAACAGCTTTTGGGACTCTTGACATAGTCTAGTCATGAGAAACCTTTACTTAAAATTGGATCTAAAGAGAAAGGAAACTTTTGTGGAAATGCTTATTATAATTCCAGGTTGGTTTCAAGCAATTTCCTTGTTTTAAATGATAGTATACAAAGTTTGGAATCATCATCATCATCATCAGCAGCAGCAGTAGCAGCAGCAGCAAAAGGGGGAGGAGGAGGAGGAAGAGGGAAAATAGGAGGAGGAGGAGGTATTAAGTCATATAGTCGGCCAGTGTTTAAGGGTTTCATGAATGCATAACATTTTTCCGCATTTAAAAAAATTGCTTTTCTGCTTTAATCTAAACGATTTGATTTTTGCATTAGCAGGCCAGGTAATAAGATTTTCTTGTTTTATCCTTTAAAAAAGATAATATCATGTTCTTCAGTTGTAACCCTAAAACCTCATTCATGGAGTTGTTGGCAAAACTAAGCTTTGTTTATGTGGTGCTGCACAGAGGCTTTCAGTTTCTTGACAGCTATCAAATGGAAGCTGCTACGAGCTCCTTGCTACATGGCTATTTCCAAAGGAACTCATCATATGACAAGTTGCTTGTCTGCTGGAGAGAGTTGTCTTGCTAGACAGATAATACCACATGTAGTATAATCATCTGCATCCCATCATCTCTTCCAACCATTCTGGCTAGAAGGTCACAGGTTCTGTCACATTCACAAGGAAGATATTACACACAGTATGAATACTGGGGATGATGAAGTCACATTATGATCTATCAGACACTTGCATTATTCATCGACCATTGTAATTTTCATTTCACTAATATAGAATGACACTGGTCCGCATATTACCAATAAGCTAAAAACAATAGTATTAAGAATTTATGGCCTATTTTTTTTCAGCAAATTTTTTATTAGGTATTTATTTCATTTACATTTCCAATGCTATCCCAAAAGTCCCCCACATGCTCCCCCACACACTCCCCCACCCACCCACTCCCACTTCCGGCCCTGGCTGTCCCCTGCACCAAGGCATAGAAAGTCTGCATGACCAATGGGTCTCTCCTTCCACTGATGGCCGACTAGGCCATCCTCTGATACATATGCAGCCAGAGACACGAGCTCCTGGGGCACTGGTCAGTTCACATTGTTGTTCCACTTATAGGGTTGCAGATCCCCCTAGCTCCTTGGGTACTTTCTCTAGCTTTTCCATTGGAGGCCCTGTAACCCATCCAATATCTGACTGTGAGCATCCACTTCTGTGTTTGCTAGGCCCCAGCATAGTCTCACAAGAGGCAACTATATCTGGGCCCTTTCAGCAAACTCTTGCTAGTGTATGCAATGGTGTCAGTGTTTGGAGGTTGATTATGTGATGGATCCCTGGATAGGGCAGTCTCTAGATGGTCCATCCTTTTGTCTCAGCTCCAAACTTTGTCTCTGTAACTCCTTCCCTGGGTGTTTTGTTCCCAATTCTAAGAAGGGGCAAAGTGTCCACATTTTGGTCTTCATTCTTCTTCATTTTCATGTGTTTTGCAAATTGTATCTTTTATCTCCAGTATACTAAGTTTCTGGGGTAATATCCACTTACAAGTGAGTACATATCACTTGAGTTCTTTTGTGATTGTGTTACCTCACTTAGGATGATACCCTCCAGGTCCAACCATTTGCCTAGGAATTTCATAAATTCATTCTTTTTAATAGCTGAGTAGTACTCCATTGTGTAAATGTACCACACTTTCTGTATCCATTCCTCTGTTGAGGGACATCTGGGTTCTTTCCAGCTTCTGGCTATTATAAATAAGGGTGCAATGAACATAGGGGAGCATGTTTCCTTCTTACCAGTTGGAACATATTCTGGATATATGCCCAGGAGAGGTATTGCTGGATCCTCCGGTAGTAAGTACTATGTCCAATTTTCTGAGGAACCGCCAGACTGATTTCCAGAGTGGTTGTACAAGCTTGCAATCCCAACAATGGAGGAGTGTTCCTCTTTCTCCACATCCTTGCCAGCATCTGCTGTCACCTGAATTTTTGATTTTAGCCATTCTGACTGGTGTGAGATGGAATCTCAGGGTTGTTTTGATTTGCATTTCCCTGATGATTAAGGATGCTGAACATTTTTTCAGTTGCTTCTCAGCCATTCAGTATTGCTCAGGTGAGAATTCTTTGTTTAGCTCTGAGCCCCATTTTTTTTCTTTTTTTTATTACATATTTTTCTCAATTACATTTCCAATGCTATCCCAAAAGTCCCCCATACCCTCCCCCCCACTCCCCTACCCACCCATTCCCATTTTTTGGCCCTGATGTTCCCCTGTATATAAAGTTTGCATGTCTATTGGGCCTCTCTTTCCAGTGATGGCCGACTAGGCCATCTTTTGATACATATGCAGCTAGAGTCAAGAGCTCCGGGGTACTGGATAGTTCATAATTTTGTTGTACCTACAGGGTTGCAGATCTCTTTAGCTCCTTGGATACATTCTCTAGCTCCTCCATTGGGGGCCCTGTGATTCATCCAATAGCTGACTGTGAGCATCCACTTATGTGTTTGCTAGGCCCCGGCCTAGTCTCACAAGAGACAGCTATATAAGGGTCATTTCAGCAAATGCTTGCTAGTGTATGCAATGGTGTCATCGTTTAGAGGCTAATTATAGGATGGATCCCTGGATATTGCAGTCTCTAGACGGTCCATCCTTTTGTCTCAGCTCCAACCTTTGTCTCTGTAACTCCTTCCATGGGGGATTGTTTCCAGTTCTAAGAAGGGGCAAAGCGTCCACACTTTGGTCTTCATTCTTCTTCAGTTTCATGCGTTTAGCAAATTGTATCTTATATCTTGGTCAGAAAGGATTTTTTTTTAATGTGTTCTTGGATTCAGTTAGCGAGTATTTTATTGAGTATTTGTGCATCGATGTTCATAAGGGAAATAGGTCTGAAGTTTTCTATCTTTGTTGGATCTTTCTGTGGTTTAGGTATCAGAGTAATTGTGGCTTCATAGAATGAGTCGGGTAGAGTACCTTCTACTTCTATTTTCTGGAATAGTTTGTGCAGAACTGGAATTAGATCTTCTTTGAAGGTCTGATAGAACTCTGCACTAAACCTATCTGGTCCTGTGCTTTTTTTGGCTGGTAGACTATTAATGACTGCTTCTATTTCTTTAGGGGATATGGGACTGTTTAGATTGTTAACTTGACCCTGATTTAACTTTGGTACCTGGTATCTGTCTAGAAATTAGTCCATTTTGTCCAGGTTTTGCAGTTTTGTTGAGTATAGCCTTTTGTAGAAGGATCTGATGGTGTTTTGGATTTCTTCAGGATCTGTTGTTATGTCTCCCTTTTCATTTCTGATTTTGTTAATTAGGATGCTGTCCCTGTGCCCTCTAGTGAGTCTAGCTAAGGGTTTATCTATCTTGTTGATTTTCTCAAAGAACCAGCTCCTCCTTTGGTTGATTCTTTGAATAGTTCTTCTTGTTTCCACTTGGTTGAATTCGCCCCTGAGTTTGATTATTTCCTACTGTCTACTCCTCTTGGATGAATTTTCTTCCTTTTTTTTTCTAGAGCTTTTAGGTGTGTTGTTAAGCTGCTAGTGAGTGCTCTATCTAGTTTCTTTTTGGAGGCAGTCAGAGCTATGAGTTTCCCTCTTAGAATTGCTTTCATTGTGTCCCATAAGTTTGGGTATGTTGTGGCTTCATTTTCATTAAACTCCAGAAAGTCTTTCATTTCTTTCTTTATTCCTTCCCTGACCAGGGTATCATTGAGAAGAGTGTTGTTAAGTTTCCACGTGAATGTTGGCTTTCCATTATTTATGTTGTTATTGAAGATCAACCTTAGTCCATGGTGGTCTGATAGGATGCATGGGACAATTTCAATATTTTTTTTCTGTTGAGGCCTGTTTTGTGACCAATTATATGGTCAATTTTGGAGAAGGTCCTGTGAGGTGCTGAGAAGAAGGTATATCCTTTTGTTTTAGGATAAAATGTTCTGTAGATATCTGTTAAGTCCATTTGTTTCATAACTTCTGTTAGTTTCACTGTGTCCCGGTTTAGTTTCTGTTTGCACAATCTGTACATTGATGAAAGTGCTGTGTTGAAGTTTCCCACTATTATTGTGTGAGGTGCAATGTGTGCTTTGAGCTTTACTAAAGTGTCTTTAATGAATGTTGCTGCCCTTGAATTTGCAGCATAGATATTCAGAATTGATAGTTCCTCTTGGAGGATTTTACCTTTGATGAGTATGAAGTGTCCCTCCTTGTCTTTTTTGATAACTTTGGATTGGAAGTTGATTTTATTCGATATTAGAATGGCTACTCCAGTTTGTTTCTTCAGACCATTTGCTTGGAAAATTGTTTTCTAGCCTTTCACTTTGAGGTAGTGTCTATCTTTTTCCCTGAGATGGGTTTTCTTTAAGCAGCAGAATGTTGGGTCCTGTTTGTGTAGCCAGTCTGTTAGTCTATGTCTTTTTATTGGGGAATTGAGTCCATTGATATTAAGAGATATTAAGGAAAAGTAATTGTTGCTTCCTTTAATTTTTGTTGTTAGAGTTGGCATTCTGTTCTTGTGGCTGTCTCCTTTTTGGTTTGTTGAGGGATTACTTTCTTGCGTTTTCTAGGGCGTGATTTCGTCTTTGTATTTTTTTTTTTCTCTTACTATCATTTGAAGAGCTGGACTCATGGAAAGATAATGTGTGAATTTGGTTTTGTCCTGGAATACTTTGGTTTCTCCATCTATGGTAATTGAGAGTTTGGCCGGGTATAGTAGCCTGGGCTGGCATTTGTGTTCTCTTAGTGTCTGTATAACATCTGTCCAGGATCTTCTGGCTTTCATAGTCTCTGGTGAAAAGTCTGGTGTAATTCTGATAGGCCTGCCTTTATATGTTAGTTGACCTTCCTCCCTTACTGCTTTTAATATTGTCTCTTTATTTAGTGCATTTGTTGTTTTGATTATTATGTGTCAGGAGGAATTTCTTTTCTGTTCCAGTCTATTTGGAGTTCTGTAGGCTTCTTGTATGTTCATGGGCATGTCATTCTTTAGGTTTGGGAAGTGTTCTTCTATAATTTTGTTGAAGATATTTGCTTGTCTTTTAAGTTGAAAATCTTCATTCTCATCTACTCCTATTATCCGTAGGTTTGGTCTTCTCATTGTGTCCTGGATTTCCTGGATGTTTTGCTTTAGGATATTTTTGTGTTTTGTATTTTCTTTGATTGTTGTGCGGATGTTCTCTATGGAGTCTTCTGCACATGAGATTCTCTCTTCTATCTCTTGTATTCTGTTGTGGATGCTCTCATCTATGGTTCAAGATTTCTTTTCTAGGTTTTCTATCTCCAGCGTTGCCTCACTTTGGGTTTTCTTTATTGTGTCTACTTCCCTTTTTAGGTCTTGGATGGTTTAATTCAATTCCATCACCTGTTTGGTTGTGTTTTCCTGTAATTCTTTAAGGGATTTTTGTGTTTCCTCTTTAGGACTTCTACCTGTTTAGCTGTGTTCTCCTGTATTTCTTTTTTTTTTTTTCACTGTTTTTTTTTATTACATATTTTCCTCAATTACATTTCCAATGCTATCCCAAAAGTCCCCCATACCGCCCCCCACTTCCCTACCCTCCCATTCCCATTCTTTTGGCCCTGGCATTCCCCTATATTGGGGCATATAAAGTTTGCAAGTCCAATGGGCCTCTCTTTCCAGTGATGGCCGACTAGGCCATCTTTCGATACATATGCAGCTAGAGACAAGAGCTCCGGGGTACTGGTTAGTTCATCATGTTGTTCCAACTATAGGGTTGCAGATCCCTTTAGCTCCTTGGGTACTTTCTCTAGCTTCTCCATTGGGAGCCCTGTGATACATCCAATAGCTGACTGTGAGCATCCACTCCTGTGTTTGCTAGGCCCCTGCATAGTCTCACAAGAGACAGCTATCTTTGGGTCCTTTCAGCAAAATCTTGCTAGTGTATGCAATGGTGTCAGCGTTTAGAAGATGATTATGGGATGGATCCCTGGATACAGCAGTCTCTAGATGGTCCATCCTTTCATCACAGCTCCGAACTTTGTCTCTGTAACTCCTTCCCTGGGTGTTTTGTTCCCAATTCTAAGAAGGGGCACAGTGTCCACATTTTGGTCTTCATTCTTCTTGAGTTTCATGCGTATAGCAAATTGTATCTTAATATCTTGGGTATCCTAAGTTTTGGGCTAATATCCACTTATCAGTGAATACATATTGTGTGAGTTCCTTTGTGATTGTGTTACCTCACTCAATATGATGCCCTCCAGGTCCATCTATTTGGCTAGGAATTTCATAAATTCATTCTTTTTAATAGCTGAGTAGTACTCCATTGTGTAAATGTACCATAATTTCTGTATCCATTCCTCTGTTGAGGGACATCTGGGTTCTTTCCAGCTTCTGGCTATTATAAATAGGGCTGCTATGAACATAGTGGAGCATGTGTCCTTCTTACAGGTTGGGACATCTTCTGGATATATGCCCAGAAGAGGTATTGCTGGATCCTCCGGTAGTACAATGTCCAATTTTCTGAGGAACTGCCAGACTGATTTCCAAAGTGGTTGTACAAGCTTGCAATCCCACCAACAATGGAGAAGTGTTCCTCTTTCTCCACATCCTCGCCAGCATCTGCTGTCACCTGAATTTTTGATCTTAGCCATTCTGACTGGTGTGAGGTGGAATCTCAGGGTTGTTTTGATTTGCATTTCCCTGATGATTAAGGATGTTGAACATTTTTTCAGGTGCTTCTCTGCCATTCGGTGTTCCTCAGGTGAGAATTCTTTGTTCAGTTCTGAGCCCCATTTTTTAATGGGGTTATTTGACTTTCTGGAGTCCACCTTCTTGAGTTCTTTATATATATTGGATATTAGTCCCTTGTCTGATTTAGGATAGGTGAAGATCCTTTCCCAATCTGTTGGTGGTTTTTTTGTCTTATTGATGGTGTCTTTAGCCTTGCAGAAGCTTTGTAGTTTCATGAGGTCCCACTTGTCAATTCTCGATCTTACAGCACAAGCCATTACTGTTCTATTCAGGAATTTTTCCCCTGTGCCCATATCTTCAAGGCTTTTCCCCACTTTCTCCTCTATAAGTTTCAGTGTCTCTGGTTTTATGTGAAGTTCCTTGATCCACTTAGACTTGACCTTAGTACAAGGAGATAGGAATGGATCGATTCGCATTCTTCTACATGTTAACAACCAGTTGTGCCAGCACCATTTGTTGAAAATGCTGTCTTTCTTCCACTGGATGGTTTTAGCTCGCTTGTCGAAGATCAAGTGACCGTAGGTGTGTGGGTTCATTTCTGGGTCTTCAATTCTATTCCATTGGTCTATTTGTCTGTCACTATACCAGTACCATGCAGTTTTTATCACAATTGCTCTGTAGTAGAGCTTTAGGTCCGGCATGGTGATTCCACCAGAGGTTCTTTTATCCTTGAGAAGAGTTTTTGCTATCCTAGGTTTTTTGTTATTCCAGATGAATTTGCAGATTGCACTTTCTAATTCGTTGAAGAATTGATTTGGAATTTTGATGGGGATTGCATTGAATCTGTAGATTGCTTTTGGCAAGATAGCCATTTTTACAATGTTGATCCTGCCAATCCATGAGCATGGGAGATCTTTCCATCTTCTGAGATCTTCTATAATTTCTTTCTTCAGAGACTTGAAGTTTTTATTATACAGATCTTTCACTTCCTTAGTTAGAGTCACGCCAAGATATTTTATATTCTTTGTGACTATTGAGAAGGGTGTTGTTTCCCTAATTTCTTTCTCAGCCTGTTTATTCTTTGTGTAGAGAAAGGCCATTGATTTGTTTGAGTTAATTTTATATCCAGCTACTTCACCGAAGCTGTTTATCAGGCTTAGGAGTTCTCTGGTGGAATTTTTAGGGTCACTTATATATACTATCATATCATCTGCAAAGAGTGATATTTTGACTTCATCTTTTCCAATTTGTATCCCTTTGATCTCCTTTTGTTGTCGAATTGCTCTGGCTAGGACTTCAAGTACAATGTTGAATAGGTATGGAGAAAGTGGACAGCCTTGTCTAGTCCCTGATTTTAGAGGGATTGCTTCAAGCTTCTGACCATTTACTTTGATGTTGGCTACTGGTTTGCTGTAGATTGCTTTTATCATGTTTAGGTATGGGCCTTGAATTCCTGATCTTTCCAAGACTTTTATCATGAATGGGTGTTGGATCTCGTCAAATGCTTTTTCTGCATCTAACGAGATGACCATGTGTTTTTTGTCTTTGAGTTTGTTTATATACTGGATTACGTTGATGGATTTCCGTATATTGAACCATCCCTGCATCCCTGGGATGAAACCTACTTGGTCAGGATGGATGATTGTTTTGATGTGTTCTTGGATTCGGTTAGCAAGAACTTTATTGAGGATTTTTGCATCAATATTCATAAGGGATATTGGTCTGAAGTTTTCTATCTTTGTTGGGTCTTTTTGTGGTTTAGGTATCAGAGTAATTGTGGCTTCATAGAATGAGTTGGGTAGAGTACCTTCTGTTTCTATTTTGTGGAATAGTTTGTGAAGAACTGGGATTAGATCTTCTTTGAAGGTCTGATAGAACTCTGCACTAAACCCATCTGGTCCTGGGCTTTTTTTGGTTTGGAGACTATTAATGACTGCTTCTATTTCTTTGGGTGATATAGGGTTGTTTAGATCATTAACCTGATCTTGGTTCAACTTTGGTACCTGGTATCTGTCTAGGAACTTCTCCATTTCATCCAGGTTCTCCAGTTTTGTTGAGTATAGCCTTTGGTAGAAGGATCTGATGGTGTTTTGGATGTCTTCAGGATCTATTGTTATGTCTCCTTTTTCATTTCTGATTTTGTTAATTAGAATACTTTCCCTGTGCCCTCTAGTTAGTCTGGCTAAGGGTTTATCTATCTTGTTGATTTTCTCAAAGAACCAGCTCCTTGATTGGTTGATTCTTTGAATAGTTCTTCTTGTTTCCACTTGATTGATTTCGCCCCTGAGTTTGATTATTTCCTGCCGTCTACTCCTCTTGGGTGAATTTGCTTCGTTTTGTTCTAGTGCTTTTAGGTGTGTTGTCAAGCTGCTAATGTGTGCTCTTTCTAGTTTCTTTTTGGAGGCACTCAGAGCTATGAGTTTTCCTCTTAGAAATGCTTTCATTGCGTCCCATAAGTTTGGGTATGTTGTGGCTTCATTTTCATTGAACTCTAAAAAGTCCTTGATTTCTTTCTTTATTCCTTCCTTGACCAAGGTATCATTGAGAAGAGTGTTGTTCAGTTTCCACGTGAATGTTGGCTTTCTATTATTTATTTTGTTATTGATGATCAGCCTTAGTCCATGGTGATCTGATAGGATGCATGGGACAATTTCAATGTTTTGTATCTGTTGAGTCCTGTTTTGTGCCCAATTACGTGGTCAATTTTGGAGAAGGTACCATGAGGTGCTGAGAAGAAGGTGTATCCTTTTGTTTTAGGGTAAAATGTTCTGTAGATATCTGCCAGATCCATTTGATCCATAACTTCTGTTAGTTTCACTGTGTCCCTGTTTAGTTTCTGTTTCCATGATCTGTCCATTGGTGAAAGTGGTGTGTTGAAGTCTCCCACTATTATTGTATGAGGTGCAATGTGTGCTTTGAGATTTACTAAAGTTTCTTTAATGAATGAGGCTGCCTTTGTATTTGGAGCATAGATATTCAGGATTGATAGTTCCTCTTGGAGGATTTTACCTTTGATGAGTATGAAGTGCCCCTCCCTGTCTTTTTTGATGACTTTGGGTTGGAAGTCAATCTTATCTGATATTAGAATGGCTACTCCAGCTTGTTTCTTCAGACCATTTGCTTGGAAAATTGTTTTCCAGCCTTTCATTCTGAGGTAGTGTCTATCTTTTTCTCTGAGATGAGTTTCTTGTAAGCAGCAAAATGTTGGGTCTTGATTGTGTAGCCAGTTTGTTAGTCTATGTCTTTTTATCGGGGAGTTGAGTCCATTGATATTAAGAGATATTAAGGAAAAGTAATTGTTGTTTCCTGTTATTTTTGATGTTAAATTTGGCATTCTGTTCTTGTGGCTGTCTTCTTTTCGGTTTGTTGAGGGATTACCTTCTTGTTGTTTCTAGGGCGTGGTTCCTGTCCTTGTATTGGTTTTTTTCTGTTATTATCCTTTGAAGGGCTGGATTCGTGGAGAGATAATGTGTGAATTTGGTTTTGTCGTGGAATACTTTGGTTTCTCCATCTATGTTAATTGAGAGTTTGGCTGGGTATAGTAGCCTGGGCTGGAATTTGTGTTCTTTTAATGTCTGTATAACATCTGTCCAGGATCTTCTGGCTTTCATAGTCTCTGGTGAAAAATCTGGTGTAATTCTGATAGGCTTGCCTTTATATGTTACTTGGCCTTTTTCTCTTACTGCTTTTAGTATTCTATCTTTATTTAGTGCATTTGTTGTTCTGATTATTATGTGTCGGGAGGTATTTCTTTTCTGGTCCAGCCTATTTGGAGTTCTGTAGGCTTCTTGTATGTTCATGGGCATCTCTTTCTTTAGATTTGGGAAGTTTTCTTCTATAATTTTGTTGAAGATGTTTGCTGGTCCTTTGATTTGAAAATCTTCATTTTCATCCACTCCTATTATCCGTAGGTTTGGTCTTCTCATTGTGTCCTGTATTTCCTGGATGTTTTGAGTTAGGATCTTTTTGCATTTTCCATTTTCCTTGATTGTTGTGCCGATGTTCTGTATGGAATCTTCTGCACCTGAGATTCTCTCTTCCATCTCTTGTATTCTGTTGCTGATGCTTGCATCTATGGTTCCAGATTTCTTTCCTAGGGTTTCTATCTCCAGTGTTGCCTCATTTTGGGTTTTCTTTATTGTGTCTACTTCCCTTTTTAGGTCTAGTATGGTTTTGTTCATTTCCATCATCTGATTGGATGTGTTTTCCTGTTTCTCTTTAAGGACTTCTACCAGTTTGGTTGTGTTTTCCTGTTTTTCTTTAAGGACTTGTAACTCTTTAGCCATGTTCTCCTGTAGTTCTTTAAAGTCCTTCTTGATGTCCTCTACCATCATCATGAGATATGCTTTTAAATCCAGGTCTAGTTTTTCAGGTGTGTTGGGGTGCCCTGGACTGGGCGAAATGGGAGTGCTGGGTCCTGATGATGGTGAGTGGTCTTGGTTTCTGTTAGTAAGATTCTTACCTTTACCTCTCGCCATCTGGTAATCTCTGGAGTTGTTATAGTTGTCTCTGTTCAGAGGTTGTTCTTCTGGTGATTCTGAGTATCCTCTGTCAGCAGACCTGGGAGACAGGCTCTCTCCTCTGAGTTTCAGTGGTTAGAGCACTCCCTGCTGACAAGCTTTCCTCTTAAAGGGAAGGTGTACAGATATCTGGCGTTTGGACCTCCTCCTGGCCGAAGAAGAAGTCGGAAAACAGGACCTTTCCCAGATGCTGTGTTGCTTTGGCAGGTCACAGAAGCTGTAGGCTTCTGTGGTGCACACTCTCAGCTGTGCAGACTAAGTTCCTAAGTTCAGTGGAGTCCTGGATCCAAGATGTGCTCCCTGCTCCTGAGGCAGAGGGCTCCTGTGCAGGGCAGACCACTGTCTTCCAGCTAGGAGGGTGCCGGATGTCTGTGGCCCCAAAAGGGTGCTGCCTCAGCGGCTCTGTGGCTCCCGCCTGTCCCAGAAGCTGTCTGCCTCTGTGGTCCTCACTCTAACCTGTACAGACTAAGTTCGGCGGAGTCCCGGTGCCAAGATGGCGCTCTCTGCAGGGCAGGTCACTGTCCTCCGGCTGCCTCCTGTATTTCTTTAAGTGAGTTATTAAAGTCCTTCTTGTTGTACTCTACCATCATCATGAGATATGCTTTTAAATCTTAGTCTAGCTTTTTGGGTGTGTTGGGGTTCCCAGGACTAGGGGGGGAGAGTTTGGAGTGCTGCGTTCTGATGATGGTGAGTGGTCTTGATTTCTGTTAGTAGGATTCTTACGTTTGCCTTTCACCATCTGGTAATCTCTGGAGCTAGTTGTTATAGTTTCTCTGGTTAGAGCTTGTTCCTCAGGTGATTATGTTAGCCTCTATCAGCAGACCTGGGAGACTAGCTCTCTCCTTAGTTTCAGTGGTCAGAGTACTCTCTGCAGGCAAGCTCTCCTCTTGCAGGGAAGGTGTCCAGATATCTGGTGTTCGAACCTGCCTCCCAGCAGAAGTTGTGTTCCACTCATCAGAGGTTTTAAGATCCCATGGAGGGTCCTGTGGGGGTCCTCGCGGGTGTTCGGAGACTCCAAGCACAAGGAACCCCGGTGCTGGCGTGGACTGGAAGGGCTAATTTACTTTTTTATTAGGTATTTTTTCATTTACATTTCCAATGCTATTCCTAAAGTCCCACATAACCTCTCCCACCCACTCCCCTACCCATGCACTCCCACTTCTTTGCCCTGCTGGTCCCCTGTATTGAGGCATATAAAGTTTGCAAGAACAATGGGCCTCTCCTTCCACTAATGGCCAATTAGGCCATCTTCTAATACATATGCAGCTAGACACACGAGCTCTGGGGGGCACTGGTTAGTTCATAGTATTGTTCCACCTATAGGGTTGCAGACACCTTTAGCTCCTTGGGTACTTTTTTTTAGCTCCTCCATTGGTGATCCTGTGTTCCATCCAACAGCTGACTGTGAGCATCCACTTCTGTGTTTGCTAGGCCCCGGCATAGCCTCCCAAGAGACAGTATATCAGGGTCCTTTCAGCAAACTCTTGCTAGTGTATGCAATGGTGTCAAGCGTTTGGAGGCTGATTATGGAATGTATCCCCGGATATGGCAGTCTCTAGATGGTCCATTTTTTCATCTCAGCTTTCATCCAAACATTGTCTTTGTAACTCCTTCCATGGGTGTTTTGTTCCCAATTCTAAGAATGGGCAAAGTGTCCACACGTTGGTCTTCGTTCTTCTTGAGTTTCATGTGTTTTGCAAATTGTATCTTGTATCTTGGGTATTCTAAGTTTCTGGGCTAATATCCACTTATCAGTGAGTACATATCTTGTGAGTTCTTTTGTGATTGGGTTACCTCACTCAGGATAATGCCCTCCTGGTCCTTGTACTAAGGTTGAATCTAAGTGGTTCAAGGAACTCCACATAAAACCAGATAGTGAAACTTATAGTGGAGAAAGTGGGGAAAAGCCTAGAAGAGATGGGCACAGGGGGAAATTCCTCAATAGAACAGCAATGGCTTGTGCTGTAAGATCGAGAATTGACAAATGGAACCTCATAAAATTGCAAATCTTCTGTAAGGCAAAAGACACTCTCAATAAGACAAAAAGGCCACCAACAGATTGGGAAAGGATCTTTTACCTATCCTAAGTCAGATAGGGGACTAGTATCCAATATATATAAAGAAGTCAAGAAGGTGGACTACAGAAAATCAAATAACTCCATTAAAAATGGGGCTCAGAGCTAAACAAAGAATTCTCACCTGAGGAATACCAAATGGCTGAGAAGTACCTGAAAAAACGTTCAGCATCCTTAATCATCAGGGAAATGCAAATCAAAGCAACCCTGAGATTCCACCTCACACCAGTCAGAATGGCTTAGATCAAAAATTCAGGTGACAGCACATGCTGGCGAGGATGTGGAGAAAGAGGAACACTCCTCCATTGTTGGTGGGATTGCAAGCTTGTACAACCTCTCTGGAAATCAGTCTGGTGGTTCCTCAATAAATTGGTCATAGTACTACAGGAGGATCCTGCAATAACTCTTCTGGACATATATCCAGAAGATGTTCCAAGTGGTAAGAAGGACACATGCTCCACTATGTTCATAGCAGTCTTATTTATAATAGAATGAAGCCTGAAATAATGCAGATGTCCCTCAACAGAGGAATGGATACAGAAAATGTAGTACATTTACACAATGGAGTACTACTCAGCTATTAAAAAGAATGAATTTATGAAATTCCTAGGCAAATGGATGGACCTGGATGGCATCTTCCTGAATGTTTTGAGTTAGGATCTTTTTGCATTTTGCGTTTTCTTTGATTGCTGTTACCATATTTTTTTTATGGAATCTTCTGCACCTGAGATTCTCTCTTCCATCTCTTGTATTCTGTTCCTGATGATTGCATCTATGGTTCCTGATTTTTTTTTTTTTTTTTTACTAGGAGTTCTATTTCCAGAGTTGTCTCCCTTTGTGTTTTCTTTATTGTTTCTACTTCCATTTTTAGATCTTGAATGGTTTTGTTCAGTTCTATCACTTGTTTGTTTCTGTTTTCCTGTAATTCTTTAAGTGATTTTTGTGTTTCCTCTTAAAGTATTTCTACCTGTTTAGCAGTGTTTTCCTGTCATTCTTTAATTGATTTTTGTACTTCTTCTTTAAGGACCTCTACCTGTTTAGCAATTTTTTCCTGTATTTTTAAAAGAGAGTTATTAATTCCTTTCTTAATATTGTCTATCAGCATCATGAGATACGATTTTAAATCTGAATCTTGCTTTTCAGGTGCATTGGGGGTATTCAGGACTTGCTGTGGTGGGAGTAGTGTGTTCTGCTGATGCTGAGTGGTCTTGATTTCTGTTAGTTAGATTCTTATGTTTGCCTTTTGCCATCTGGAAATCCCTGGTGTTAGATGTTCTAGTTATCTCTGTCTGGAGCTCGTTCCTCCTTTGATTCTGTTAACCTCTGACAGCACTCCTGGGTGTCCAACTCGGTCCTGAGTCCCAGTGATCAATGCAGTCTCGGCAGGCTAGTTTTCCTCTTGCAGGGATGGTGCACAGAAGTCTGGGTCTTAGCTCTGCCTCCTGGCTGAGGATGAAGGCCAGAAGAGACCCTGTCCAAGAAGCTCTGTTGCTTCAGTTGCTCATGCACTCTCCTGAGAGGACTGGTCTCTGCGAGACCTGGCATACAAGATGAAGCTCTTACCTGTGTCCTGGGTCAGAGCCCTCCTTGCAGGGTGACTCTCCTCTTGTGGGGAAGGTGCCCAGACGTCTGGATCTCAGCTGTGCCTTCTGTGTCTGGGGTTCAAAGCCTTCCCTGGAGTCTGACTCTCCTCTGGTGGGAAAGGTGCCCAGTGGTCTGGTTCCCAGCTCTGCCTCTTGGCTGAAGATGAATGCTCGAAGGGACCCTGTCCAAGAAGCTCTGTTGCTTCTGCTCTCCACGTGCTCTTCTGTGCGGACTGGTCTCTCAGACACCTGGGGTACAAGATGGTGCTCTAACCTTAGTCCTGGGGTCAGAGCCCTCCCTGGAGGCCAGCTCTCTTCTGGAAGAGAAGGTGCGCAGAGGTCTGGGTCTCAGCTCTGCCTCCTGGCTGAGAATGAAGGCCCAAAGGGACTCTGTCAAAGAAACTTTGTTGCTTCTGCCAAGTCAATACTTTTAAATGAAAAATTTATCCTGAAATATGCATACAAAAATATGTGACTTTATCCCCAGCTTAATAATAAACATAACACCATCATCCACATATCCATTACCAAATTAAGGAACACTAGTTTGAAGACCTCTGATAATTTTTCCATTCTTTTAATTCTTAGGTCCATTAGAGTTTTCTGCTAATCACGTCTTTGTGTTTATTTGCTGTTTCATCAGGGAAGTTTCCTGTCCTTAAACAAAAGGTTTTTTTTTTTTTTCCAGTTCTTTTTGAAATGTATACACAGTGAGAGGTCCTTTTTTCTCTCAACACTTTATGTTTTTATTCTGTGTACTCACACGTGATTGGTATGTATTTATGTTCTTTGTATACAGTCACACTACTCCTGAATATATTGTAATTTACTTTTCCATACCATTGTTGATAGGTGCTGGGTTTTAACATTCCCGACTTGCTGTGAGAATGGCATCCTGAATCCCAGTGTTTCCAGTACTTTATGATCAGGACTTTCTCCTTTGATCTTTGGAGAGGAAAGCCTGGATCACAGGCCATAGTCCTGTTCACTTTTCTCTAGCAATACAAAGCTGTTGATGTAGACAGCCTTACCAGTTTACTCATACCTGCAGTGGAAAAGGCCATTTGTTTTAAAAAGTGAAATTTCTCAAGAGTCAGCTTTAAAAAATCTCATCAGAGGGATGATGACTTGAATCTATCAGTTCTACATTAAATTCTTGACAGTAGGAAACTGACATCTTGAGTAAATCATGTTGGCAAGTGGTTACATTTAAAATGAATTTTAAGATTTTAAACCTTGAGAGAGTTTAATTAAAGTGCTGAAGAGATTACAGCATAGTTTAAGAACTAAAATTCTCCTTTCATGTTCAATACCAATTAATTCTTCTCATCTTCCATTTCTAATTTATCAGCCTACTTCTGCTTCTTTGATAGAGCTGCTACAATTTTCTGCTTGGTGGTTATTTTAAACCTAAGCAGATACATTTGCCACACAGTAAATTCATGAAAGGAAAGCCCAGCTCACTTTTGGTCTTAATCAATGGAATTTCCTGTGATGAATTAGGACATGAAAGTGAATCTTTTAAAAGGTAACTAATGTGCAGTTAAGAAAATGCATAGGTCTTTTACCAAGGACATGCTTTATTTATCTTTATCTTCTTCACTAGAACATATTATAGGTCAAAATTAATATGTAAATTTAGAAAATAAATATCATGTGTGATTAGAAGAAATTGAAAAGTTTTTCAATATTGTACCTTCTATATTTTTGAAACTAATATGAATATTAATAATCATTTTCATTGAAAAATCATCTGCAACTTATTTATCTATTTATTTTTCTATTTATTTATTTATTGGTTTTGGGGATTAAACCTGGGAAGGAAGGGCTATTCTCCTGAACTATGTCATTAGTTCTAATAATACTGATTTTAAAAGATGACCTTCTCTATACTGATTTTGTAGTACTGAAGATGGGCCAAGGACCTTTTTTGTGTTAGGTACACAGTCTACCATGGAATAATTTCTCGGGCTCTTTTAAAAGTACTTGGAATTTAAATTCCTTATATGCTTTCTGTAAAATTATGTTGATTATATTTTATTATCTTTTGAGGCCTATTATAATATCATTTATTGGCTAGGTAGAAAGAAAAAATTTCTCTTCTCACTTTTCATTTGGTTAACCTTTTCTTGAGTTCATAAGAGAAGTCTAGAGAGCAGAAATAAAAGGAAGGAGAGAAACCCAAAGGAAAGGGAGCAAATCAAGCAGGGGTAGAATGCTTTATGACAACCATAAATTTCTCTCTACCAGAGAAGATTTTAACCACAGGGAACGGAACACATTTGATGTTCTCTTGCCTCTGGTTTACAGGTATGCAAACTCAGACACCCACTTGCATATTTACCATGCAAATATGCAACATTCTGCACACTCTTCCCAAACACTTGGGCACACATAGAGAGGGCTTGACTATAAAAATATAACCCAATGTCTAGAGAGATGACTCAGTGGTTAAGGGCACTTGCTGCTCTTACAAAGGGCTAGAGCTTAGTTCCTAGCACCTATATTGTCCAGCTCCCCATTACATGTAACTCCAGTTTGAGGGAATCTGACACATCCTTCTAGCCTGTGAGGGCACCTGCACATGTGCGTGCATACTCCCCCTCCCATGATTAAACAAGTATAAAACAATGAAGCAGAAGCCACCATGGTTCAAAGTGCCAGTGTATCTGGAAGGCTTTTCAGTTTGGCAGGGTGAGGTTCTGGGTGCTGGTTTCATTGCAGGTGAAGTTCGAAGTCTGGCAGGAACATTCTAAATTCTTTATGGAATGAATACAGCACAGACATAGCAGGATCTATGAGACTGTGAGCAATTAGGAGAGAACTCCATGTAAGCTTCTAATCTTTAATTGAATGTTAGGGCATGCCAACAGTGAAATAAAAGAATGAGGGTTCTCATGAACTGAAGTACAATATAAAACTGAAGGAAAGAAAGGGGGCATACTTACCTCTCATGGTATCGGAGATGTTTTGGGTCATTGGGGAACACTGCACATGATGCATTTAGTGAATAACATTTTCTTTCTTTTTTAAAATGTATTCTTCTCTTACAATACATCCTGATCACAGTTTCCCCTCCCTACACTCATCTTCCTCACACTCCACCTCCCATTCCCCCAACATCCACTGCTCCTCCAGTTCCCTTCAGAAAAGGGCAGGCCTCCCAAGGATATCAGGGAACACAGTGTAACAAGATGCAATCAGACTGGGCACAAATCCTCATGTCAAATCTGGACAAGGCAACACAGTAGGAAGAAAAGGGTCCCAAAAGCTGGCAAAAAAAAAAAAATCAGAGATACCCTAAACTCCCACTGTTAGGAGCTTCACAATAACCCTAAGTCAAACAATCACAGCTCACATGCAGTACATACCTAGTACAGAGTGATGGAGGTTCTGTGATTGCCACTCCAGTTCCTGTGAGACCTTATGAGGCCTGCTTAGTTGATTCTGGGGGTGGTGTGCTCCTGGTGACCTCTGGCTCCTATGCTTCTTACTCCTCTTCTGTGGGGATCTCTAAATCTCTGCCTAATGTTTGGCAAAAGGTCTCTGCATCGGCGACCATCAGCTGCTGGAGGAAGCCTCTCTGATTACAAGTGGGCTAGGCACCAATTGAAATAGCATTTTCGAACAAAATGATATTATTCAAAACAGGATGGAACTGAAAAAGCAAGCATATATGATCTCTTGTTGTTTCATTTTTTTTTCAAATTTGATATAAAAAAGTACCATTGTTTTGAGGAAGGTAAGTCTCTGGAAAATAAGAAAAATGTGAAATTAATGTTTAAAGTTTGCTATTGAGATCTATTATTTATTGGATATTTTCTTTATTTACATTTCAAATGTTATCCCCTTCCTTGTTTCCCCTCCAAACACCCGTCCCCCATTCCCTCACCCCTCCCGCAGCTCACCAACCCCCCCCCCTCCTGCTTCCTGACCCTGGCATTCCCCTACACTGGAGCATAGAACCTTCATAGGACCAAGAGTCTCTCCTCCCATTAACTCACCACTAGTCCACCCTCTTCTACACATGCAGCTGGAGCCATGAGTCCTACCATGTGTACTATTAAGTTGGTGGTTTAGTCCCTGGGAGCTCTGAGGGTACTGGTTAGTTCATATTGTTGTTCCTCCTATGGGGCTGCAAACCCCTCCAGCTCCTTAGGTCCTTTCTCTAGCCCCTTCATTGGGGACCCTGTGTTTAGTCCAATGGATGGCTGTGAGCATCCACTTCTGTATTTGTCAGGTACGGGCATAGCCTCACAGGAGAGAGCTATATCAGGGTTTTGTCAGCAAGCACTTGTTGGAATCCTCAATAGTGTCTGGGTTGGGTGATTGTATATGGGATGCATCCCAGGTGGGGCAGTCTCTGGATGGTCATTTCTTTAGTCTCTACTCCACACTTTGTCTCTGTAACTCTTCCCATGGGTATTTTGTTCCCCCTTCTAAGAAGGATCAATGTATCCACACTTTGGTCTTCCTTCTTCTTGAGTTTCATATGGTTTGTGAATTGTATCTTGGGTGTTCCGAGCTTCTAGGCTTCTGATAATATCCACTTATCAGTGAGTGCATTACTTCACTCAGGATGATATTTTCTATTTTTTTAAAAAGTATTCATATTGCCCCTTTCACTTTTGATAACCATATTAAAAGATTATTTTATTATATGCTTTGAACATATCTGATATGAATAACTACCTCAGCCATTTATTTTCAAGTTGCTCTAAATCATTATGTTTTCAAAGGATAGAAGGCTGCTTGTATGTAGACCCCTTGGAAACAACACCAAATACCTTTGAAAAAATCTCTTTTAACCATTACAAAGCACCTATTTACAAAAGATTTTTGTTCATAATTCAAATTTATTAATTTTGACAAAGACATTAAATATGTCTCCTTGTCCATCATTGTGTTCCTCCTGCAGTCTTTAAAAACTATTTTTTTCTCTATGTCAGAATGGAAATGCCCATTGAAATGTTGGCTAGAACACAATCGGGAGAGTGAGCTCATACGTGGACTCGATTCCTCTGCCATCTCCTTTGCGTATGTTCTGATTCCATTCTGGCAGAACCCTCTGCATCTCGAGGGTGTACTTCTCACCTCCTACAGCCACAGGCCTTCTTCTGACAGCTGGTCTTCCCTGCTCCAGTGCCTTCGTCTTCTCTCCATCCCCCCTTGTCTTAGACAGACAGTCACAGGCAGAGCAGCTTAGAAACCAACAGAGTGGCAAAACATAGCAGCTGTCAGGAGAACAGAACATGACACTGAGGAGACAAAAGGCTAAGACTCAAACTAAACAGATGAGGTGCTTCTGGAGGTTGTAATATTCAACCCAGAAATGGTTAGGTATGCAGCAAGTTTTTGAGATTATAGACAAATATATTTGGCTCCATGGAATAGATCCACTTCTAATGTTCTTTCTTTCATCTAGCTACTTGTGCATTAGTGAAGAAAAAGAGCCCAGGCCCACACACTCACATACTCACACACACACACACACACACACACACACACACACACACACACACACACATGTTTATGCAAGTATATATTTTTATGTATTTTTGTATGTGTGTGTATATATGTATATGTTTATATACATATATATAGACACATATTTTAGGCAAATATGGAAATGATTTTTGATCTAAATATTTCATACTTCTTCATTAAGCCAATTAAAAGGGCATAGAGAATGGTTGTTAATGGCTCCTTTGAAACCCCTCACTCTAAGTACCTTCATCTTTTTGAAAAAACCTCTCATTCTTCTACCTACCATGTATTGTTTTATAATATATTGTGCAAAGATACGCACATTTATTTATTACTTCCATTGATAAAACAAGCCTTTTAAATGCTTTGCCTTCTGTGTCATTCAATGGAGCCTTATAAAAGTTACTTTTTTTTTTAATGACACTAAAGTTTTGGGCCTCTCATTGTATTTTCTCCTCTGCACACTTGGAACAGTCATATTCTTCGCCCAGAATCCCTTGGCATTGTTC
The DNA here is from genome assembly GCF_978045245.1 of Mus caroli. Lineage (NCBI taxonomy): Eukaryota > Metazoa > Chordata > Mammalia > Rodentia > Muridae > Mus > Mus caroli. The sequence goes on along the minus strand of NW_028227261.1, from coordinate 138,235,966 downwards.
AGATTTTCTCCTCTTCAGTCATCTTGCTTCTGTGTCAAAGGAATCCCAGGGTAAGTTTCTGCCAACTGTAATTCTTGCTTTTATTCTTAAGTGTTGGTAGCATTTCTGTCACTTCTAGGCAATACAGTAGTGTTATTGAGGATCTGACTGGAAAGGGCCAGGGTTCATTCTGCTTAGTTTGAAGATGATGAACATAAGAATTAGGGGAAGTAAAATCTTTAATTCTTCTACCATCTTGGCCTGGGGCTACTAATGATGGCGAACATATATTTCATCATATGTTCTAGTTTCCTGTCAGTTAGCTGTGATAAACACAATGACCAAAATCACGTTAGGGGAGGAAAGAAAGTACTTCATCATATACTTCTGGGTCACCCTTCATCATTGAGGGAAGTCAGGGCAGGAGCTCAATCAGAAACCTGAATGAAGTATTGTTATTTAAGGCTGTATTATCTTTAACAGGAACTAACTTATAGCTAAAGGAATACAGGAGTACAGGCTTGTTTGCAGGCTCATGGTTAGCTAGATTCCTTATCTAGCCCATGCCCAAGTGCCTGAAGATGGTGCTATGCACAATGCCATGGATCCTTTTTCATCAATAGTCAAGATGATCTTTCAAGATGTGTCCATAGGCTACTCTGAACTAGGAAATTCCTCACTCAAGCCTTTCAGATGATTCTCCTCTCTGTCAAATCGACAGAATGAAAGAGGACACTATTCTGCTGACTGTTATCATCTTTAAATGGTCATTTTCAGTTTATTGCTTTACATTACATATTGGAGACAAATGCATCATTATTTTCACAATAGGTAAAAATAAACTCCCAGGTAGCACAGAATAAGTTTTAAACATCCAGATATGTGATGAACTCTTGGAAATTATAAAGTAAAGAACTACAATATGATCCAGCTGTACTCCTCAGAGTCATACACCCAAAGGGTTTTAAACATACTGCAGAGATAATTTCCATACATTTATGGCTGTATACTACATCATAGTCAAGATATGGATGTCCTTAAACAAAAAGGTAGAGTAGGAAACTAGTGATACATGAATAAAACTGTGATGTGTTCATCTGTGAAGAGGGAAATTAAGACATTTGAAGGAGAATGGACGCAACCAGAGACTATTATGTTATGAAAGTACGTCAGACCCAGACACATGTCCCATTTTCTTTCACACACGTGTATGTGCATATGAGTGCATGTGTGCGTATGTGTGTATGAGTGCATGCGTGTGTCTGCGGCATGGAGCTAGATAAGGGACAGTGCAGGGTGGGGAGAAGAGGTCTGAAGAGAAAGGGAGGAACAGTAGAGGGTAATGGAATATGTGCGTCATGAAAGTAGAGTGGAGAACCTTTTTGAGTTAAGGAAGGTGATGGACAAAGGAAAGGGGATGATGGGACTAGGAGGTAGAAGGAGTTGATAAGTAAATATAATGACGAATTTGAAAATGTTATCTTTAAACCCAGTTCTTTGTATGCTAACCAGAAATTTAAAAGGAAGATTTAGGAGACCTAGCATTTACTCCTTCTGCTTTTGGCATCTGAGTTTGAAATAAGAAAGATGGAACAAACACTTTGCTTTCTTGTTCCTTTCATTTGGTTTTTCATCATCACTTTCACATTTTAACGAAGTGTTCTCCATCCTGTGCATACACAAAGAAAATTAAGTCTCTTCTGGAAAAATTTATGGTCAAATCATGTAAGACACACACACACACACACACACACACACACACACACACACACACACACACACACTCAAAATTACATTAGAGTGCAGCATGCTGAATTCTGCAATAGAAGCAGGATAGAATTATCTGAAATCATGAAAAAAGAAAGATAATATACTAGGAAAGCTTCAGAAAAGATGGCATTGAAATTGTGTCTGAGGAATGTGTAGACCAGATGGTGAAGAAGGATTGGAATAAAGGCAGCTCTTAGGCAGGGGAAATTCATCCCTGAAGGAATTGTTTTCTGAGAACGAATAAAATGCCTGCTTATGAGAGCAGAGGAGTGTGAACAGAAGATGTGAAAGATGAATGAGCAGATGTGAAGTAGAAAAGACCATGAAGAGGAAGAAAGGGAGGAATGGAGAGACAGGGCCAGAGGGCAGACTGCTTTTCTATCACTAAAGGGCCTGCATATACATCTAAAGGGCTTAGTATTTAACTGTAGCTACACATAAGCCAGGACTGTCTAATTTACTACCACAACGCAGTACCAGAATGGCACTTGAGCAGGGTTGTATTACTATGAGAAAACAGTCCTACAGGGCTGATGGATTAGAGTGAAGGAAAACATGTAAGCAGTTTCCAGATTACCCTATGTGATCAGGGTGCTGGCCGATTTTGACTCTGGAAGGAGACCATTTCTAACAAGTGGCAGCTTCGAGATGTATACTCAGATTGTAGAAAGGGCAGATAGTCTCCCTTAGGCCACTTGCACAACAGCATGGATTTCAGTTATGAGGATTTTGCCCTCATTCATTTGCTCTGAAAAGACCCCATCTCTGAGCAGCCCACGAGGGCTCAGCCCTGGCTAAGGAGCCCTAGCTAAGGCAGTTACTGATGGTTGGAGATGGGGACTCACTTTTCTTCATTGTTATTGCTATTCTTAAGTTGCCCATCCTTCAGTAATTCACACCCACAATCCCAATCCTATCAACAACCAATTAAAAATACATGAGTATTGAGGATTTAGCTCAGGGGTAGAGCTCTGGGCTAACAAGTGCAAGGCCATGGGTTCCATCCCTAGCCCTGGGGGTTGAGGGGAGACAAGACTCACAAAGACCAGGAAAAACCTAAGGAAGCAGCCCGAAGCCTTCAGGTGGGCAGATGGCTCAGGAGGTAAGAACCTTGACACTAAGCCTAATGACCTGAGCTTGATGTCTAGGATAACATGGTGAAACGTGAGAACTGATTGCTACATGCTGACCTCTGACATCCTTAGCTCTCCTTGGTTCTTATGTTCCTCACCAATAAGTAAATAACAGAAATGTGGTAAAAGAGGAACTTATGAGTAGGAAGGGATTCCATGATAGTGAGATGTCATGGGAGGAGATGGTGCCAGGGAACAACATCAGAATGTATTACAGACATTATGAATCTCCTCAACAGTGTTCTGAAATAGGGAACAGTGTTCAGATGGAAGATCATGATACAGATATGAACATCAGTCACTGTTGAAGTCATAAATTCTATTGTTGGAAATGTGGATGTGAAGGACCAGGTTCCTTTCAGTAGAGACCTTGGATGAAATTGTTTGGTTCACTATGACACTTATGTAGCTTTCGGGATGAAAATGTGTGATAAATCATACCTCTCAATAAATATTTAGGGACCTTTTAAATTTCAGACACTATTATGCACCAGATATACAAAGTTTGTACAAGGATGAAAAAAATATATGGCTTCTTTGTCAGAGATTGAAATCTAGGAGAGAAAGACAGGTGAGAGAAATGGACAAAATTTATTGTGGTAGATGCTGTGTTGTCACAGAGCTGAACCAGGGGAGAACTGGAAAGACCATGCAGCATAGGTTTGGGAAGGGTTTAGTTAGAGAGATGATCTGAGTTCTGAAGGATAACTAAGGATATTTGCAGAATAAAACATGCACATGGGCATGCATACATGTGGGTGTGCATGAGAGTGTGTGTGTGTGTGTCTGTGTGTAAACTTTTCTGAGTCAGGTTTGATGGGGCTTGTACCTATAATCCCAGCACTTGGGAGATGAAGCCAGGAGAAATGCTGTAAGTTTCAGGTCAGTATGGGGTAAGAGAGTGACACAATGTATCAAAAACAAAAAACCAAATAAACAAAAGACAAAGGACAGCAGCTATAGGCTAATGTTTTTGAAAACTAGCTTACACAGTAACAGGTTTTTGCAGGGGATTTGCAATCACATTTTCTTCCCCCTTTCCTCTCATCTTCCTTCTTATCCATTCCTTTCCCCTCCCTCCTTCCCCCCTCTCCTTTCTTTCCCATCCCCACCCTCCCCTTTTTTCCCTGTGTTCCCTTTCATTCTGCTCCATCTATACCCATCCTGCTCAGAGCTCCCTTTCCAGCCACAGGGGCCATTTTCAGGTTTCCTGGTCTTTGCTTCTATTTTCTCCTGCCTGTACACACACATTTAATAGTGACTAATGAGGATGTGCATATGAGTGAAAACATATGATACTTGTCTCTCTGAGTCTGGGTTACCTCATTTAAAATACTATTTTCAGGTTACACTCATTTTCCTATAGACTTCATTTTCTTCATAAATGAATGAAATTCCACAGCGTTTATGTTTCACATTTTCACTACCCATTCATCCAACAGGCCAACCCTTCTTGATAAAGACAATGTCCTCCTCCTCTTCTCTTTTGTTTATTTTTTTAAATTAGATATTTTCTTTATTTACATTTCAAATGTTATCCCCTTTCCTGGTTTCCCCCCTGCAAACCTCCTATGGCCCCTCCCTCTGCTTCTATGAGAGAACTCCCCCACCCACCCACTCCCACCTCACCTCCTGCATTCCCCTACACTGGTGCATTGAGCCTTCAGAGGACTAAGGGCCTCTCCTCCCATTGATGCCTGACCAGGTCATCCTCTGCTACATATTTGTGGCTGGAGCCATGGGTCCTGCCATGTGCACTCTTTGGTTGGTGGTTTAGTCCCTGGGATCTTTGGAGGTTCTGGTTGGTTGATATTGTTTTTCTTCTTATAGGGTTGGGCCTTCAGCTCCTTCTGTCCTTGCTCTGACTCCTCCACTGGTCCTTGTATTCAGTCCAATGATTGGCTGAGAGCGTCCACATCTGTATTTGTCAGGCTATGGCAGAGCCTCTCATGAGACAGTTATATCAGCCTCCTGTCAACAAGCACTTGGCATCAGCAACAGTGACTAGGCTGCATATGGGATGGATCACCAGGTGGGGCAGTCTCTGGATGGCCTTTCCTTTAGTCTCTGCTCCACACTGTCCCCATATTTCCTTTAGACAGGAGCAATTCTGGGTTGAAATTTCAGAGATTAGTGGGTGGTCCCATCCCTCAACCAGGGGCCTTGCCAAACCTATGAATATGGTCTCTACGGATTCTCTCACTTCTTTTTTGAGTATTTCAGCTAGTGCCAGCCCCACTGGGTGTTGGGAGCCTCTTGCTTTTCTGGCATCTGGGATTTTCTGGTGGCTACCCCCATTTCCCCATCCCCCATTGCCACACACCTTTGTTCAATTTCCTGACCCTTTGGGTTTTTTGTTTGTTTGTTTGTTTGTTTTCCTGTTTTTTTTTTTTTCAAAACAGGGTTTGTCTGTGTAGCCCTGGCTGTCCTGGAACTCATTCTGTAGACCAGGCTGGCCTTGACCTCTGAAATCCACCTACCTTTGCCTCACAAGTTCTGGGATTAAAGATGTGTGTCACCACTGCCCGGCTTCCTGACCCTTTGTATATCACTCCCATCTTCTCCCATACTAGATCCTGCACCCCCTTTTCCTCCCAAGTACCTCCTACTTCCTACCTCCTGTGAGTATTTTTTCCCCCTTCTAGGAAGGACTGAAGAATCCACACTTTGGTGTTCCTTCTTTCTGAGCTTCATGTCATCTGTGAGTTGTATTGTGGGTATTCTGGGCTTTTTGCCTAATATTCACTCATCAGTGAGTACATACCATGTGTGCTCTTTTGTGACTGGGTTACCTCACTCAGGATGATATTTTCTAGTTTCATGCAATTGGCTGTGAATTTCATAAAGTCATTGTTTTTAATCACTGCATAGTAATCCATTGTGTATATGTACCACAATTTTTTTTTATCCATTCCTCTGTTGAAGGACATTGGGTTGTTTCCAGTTTCTGGCTATTATAAATAAGGGTGCTATGAACATAGTGGATCATGTGTCCTTGTTTTATGTTGGAGCATCTTTTGGGTATATGCCCAGGAGTAGTATAGCTGTCACCTCAGATGGTAGTATGTCCAATTTTCTGAGGAACCGCCAGACTGATTTCCAGACTGGTTGTATCAGCTTTTCCCCACTTTCTCTTCTATTAAATTCAGTGTATCTGGTTTTATGTGGAGGTCCTTGATCCACTTAGACTTGAGCTTTGTACAAGTAAATAAGAATGGATCAATTTGCATTCTTCTACATATTGACTGCTAGTTGAACCAGCACCATATGTTGAAAATGCTGTCCTTTTTCCACTGGATGGTTTTAGCTCCTTTGTCAAAGATCAAGTGACCATAGGTGTGTGGGTTCATTTCTGGGTCTTTAGTTCTATTCCATTGAACTACCTGCCTGTCACTGTACCAATACCATGCAGTTTTTATCACTACTGCTCTGTAATAATATAGGTTGAGGTCAGGGATGGTGATTTCCCAATTATTATTGAGAATAGTTTTCACTATCCTTGTTTTTTTGTTATTACAAATGAATTTCCAAATTTCTCTTTCTAACACTATGAAGAATTGAGTGGGAATTTTGATGGGGATTGCATTGAATCTGTAGATTGCTTTCGGCAAGATGACTATTTTTACTATATTATTCCTGTCAATCCATGAGCATGGGAGATCTTTCCATCTTCTGAGGTCTTTGATTTCTTTCTTCAGAGACTTAAAGTTCTTGTCATACATATCTTTTACTTGTTTGGTCACTGCCACTCCAAAATTATTTGTGACTATTGTGAAGGGTGTTGTTTCCCTAATTTCTTTCTCAGCCTGTTTAATCTTTTGAGTATAGGAAGACTACTGATTTGTTTGCGTTAATTTTGCATCCAGCCACTTTACTGAAGTTGTTTATCAGCTTTAGGAACTCTCCAGTGGAATTTTTGGTGTTACTTAAGTGTACTATCATACCCTCTTTTTAATTTTAAGCCTGAAATTTGGTTCTTCTCTGCTTGTATTTCTGGAGTGAAACTTTACTTCTCTGGCTACTTCCAATTGTCATGGCAGGCATCTGAATTTAGATTCTTTTCTGTGGGGTACGTGGTTTAAGCTTTTGAGGAATTCCACTGGATCACATCACTGTACTGAACTCATTTTATAGTCTCCTTGTGGACATACTGCTAAGGACACAGGGTGAAGCATGTAGATTTATCTGGAGACGTGAACTGTGCAGGGCAGTTAAAATTCTTTTTTATGGGTGATATTTCACGACTTGTAACACAAAACTGTGAATTCTATTTCACAATGCAAAATATCTGGTGTGACTCATAGGTTAAACCTACTATTCATAAAATCTGTTGAAAAGGTGGACATGTCTTTGATGGTTAAAATTACAAAAGTTTTTCAAGTATCCATAGACCACCAAATAATTTTACAGTATTAAACATGCAAGTAAAAAGGGTGGAAATACTAAAAATGGCCAATGTGGAATTACCCGATAGTACAGTTTTTTCTTTTCTCCATGCTTATATTAGCAAACCCACTTATAAGGAGCTGCATGTATAATGTTTGTAGTTGAAATGTATTTTTATAAAAATATGCTCAATCAAAGCCCACAGATTAAACCTTGCAAACTCGTATTTTAGTAAGATAAATGATCAGAAGACATAAATATTATGTTGCAGAACTGATGCATCTCATTTGGTTAGTTAGAAGTTGTAAGCTCCAGCTTGTTACTGAGATAAAGTGCTTCCAGGGGATTCATTCTTGGAGGTTAGCCTCTTTTTTTTTTTTTTTTTTAAAGACAGTGTGCATTTGTGTGTGTGTGTGTGCTGGTAGGTTATGCATTCCGATATGTTTATGTGTAGTAAGGGCAACCTTTGAGAATTCATCTGTATCTTTCTTCATTGATTGAGACATGGTCTCTCTGTCAGTTTTTTGCTTTAATTTTTTAGATTATAATATAATTACATCATTTTCTCCCCTTTCCTCCTTCTAAGCTCTCCCATGCAATGGTTCTTACTGTCTTTTAAATTGATGGACTCTTTTTTTCTTCATTGTTGTTACATTAAATGCTATATATATATTTCTAAGCATAACTCACTCCGTCTGAGAAATGTTACTTTATGTATACTTTTGGGTTAACCATTTGGTATGGGATAACCAATTGGTATGCCCTTCCTTTGGTAAGACTATTTCTATAGCATTCCTTACTTACCTATAGTTTTTTTGTACACAGTTATGGTCTTGAAGTTTTCCCCTCATTAACTTTAGCATGCATATTTTTGTCATTGTTTATCTCATGTTTATAGAGTCATGTTGATAAAACTTGTGTTTTTATATTCTGATATTACAAGACCAGTATAATGGCAAACTCCCTGATACTCTGGCAATTACAATCTTTCCACCACCCCTTCCAGAATGAGCGTTAGTTGTAGGAGTTGTTTTGAAAATATATCCATTGGTACTGAGCTCCATAGCCCTGCATTTTTTCTTGGTTGTAGTTTTCTGTCTCTATGTGTTGCAGAGATGTTTCTTTGATGAGAGGTGAGACCTATATTTATCTGTGGGTATCAGGACAGATATTTAGAGTATAATTAGGGATTATGCTAGTTTAATGAAATGGCAGTTGTTTCTTCTTCAGGATGTATGACTTCAGTAGCCCTAGGTCAGAGTTTCCTACTAGGGATCATTTTCTTCTTGTTGAGCAGGCCGTTAGTCCAACTTGAAAGATGTTGGTATGTCAACAAGTATGTGTTTCCCTACTGCACCCTTACTTATATTATGCCATGATGGTCATTGTTGTGGTTCATGGGCATCATAGCTGGGTAGGATTGTGGGTTGTTTTGCTTTTTTAGAAACTTACATAGTGTCATCTGGTATTATAAAAGCTAGTCCTCAGTGATTCAGGTCAATTCTGTCTCAGGGACATCTGGGCTTTGAAGACAGCTTCTCGTGCTTCTGCCCAAGACAGTCTAGTTGACTAAAGTTGTTTCCTCTATTCTCAGGTCTTATAGCCTCCCATCTTCTTGTTGAAGGGATTATAGCTACATATGTTACTCTATGCAGATTTGGAGCTTTGAATTTTTGACAGCAAATAATACATCATCAACCAATGCTTTTCACCCCAATGTTTATATTTATATATATGATTTTAAAATTCTTTGCAAATAAGTATAGACCTGTTACAATCAGCTGAAAGTTCATTCTATCCTTGAAAATACACAAGAAAGGAGAAAGATTTTTTTAAATGGGTAAAATATATCAATATTTGTTCAACCCAGTCAGTTCTCAGCAAAGTTCAAGCAGAATGAATTCATTTTCTGGTAAGATTTTGTTCCTCCTTTAAAGTTTAGCTTTGAAATAGAGTATGGAACTCTCCATCTAATTAAATGCCTGGCAAGTTGATGCGGGTGGAGAAATCTGTAATCTTTGACACTTTGGAGTGAAACTATAGTTCTAGGCAGAAGTCCAATTTCATTTTGTTCTGTGTAGGTACTGTAGAGATAGAATACATGCAAAGGCAGTCCCCATGCAGCCAATTGTAGAGAGGGAGGCAAGATAAGTCATTTTTTCTTATTGCTCTCAGCTTGATCTACAGGAACTTTCATTTTCATTGCCAAGCTGCTCCCCCAAAACCTGGTCTCCAGCCATGGTGCTGCGGCTTAGACATGTGTTTCACCTTGGGCAAGAAAGTTGATTCCTCCAAACAATAGTTTTCTTATATAAAAATATAGGGACCATGACACCAACCATACAAGAATGTCAAAAGCTTTATGAGACAATCTACAACACACACACACACACACACACACACACACACACACACACACAGCATTCAATAGTTTTTATCATCCACAATATCAAAGTCCTAAGAAGAGGGTCTTTTAAATGAATACAAATTGCAGTTCACTGAGGCATAAGCAGGAGCTGTAATGTTGATATATCCATTGAGGATGGGCTCACCATGCATTGTGTCTAGTTGTACTTTTCTGGGACAGTCTCCCTTTGCTGTCAGAGAGGCTTCTTTGATGAGGGATGGCAACTTATATGTGGATATAAGGATAAGATTTAAGATAAGGATAAGAATTGTGTTGGTTTACCAAAGTGGTGGTAGTAGATTCTTTTCTAAGATCCTTGACCTAACTAGTCCTGGCAGACTAACTAGGTTGTGAGTACCATACAGGATTTTCTTCCTGTTAAGTGGCCTGTAATTCAATAAGACAACTGTTTGTTGCCACCAACAGGCAGGTGCCTCTTACTGTTCTTTTACATGTATCTTGCCATGCTGTGCGTGCTTGGTTGTAGGTGTTAGAGCTGAGTAGGACTGGTTAGTTGCTTCCTTCCTTCCCTGACAGCTTGCATAGTGTTTTCTGGAACCACAGCAGCTAGACCACAGGAAAAGAGGCTATCAGGTCAGATTCAGCTTGAGTCAGCAGAGTTATCTGACTTAAATGTGTACCGTCTTCAGCAATAGGAAGCCAGATTCAACTCCTGAGGGGCAGCTAGGGGCTTCATCTATAGTCTATATTGTCTTTGCAATTAGAGGGGAAGAAAGATTGTAAAACTCAGGGCACTAGGAAGTTTGCTGTGAAGCAGTCTTTCTGAGAAATATATCCATTTTCACAATACTAATTCTTCCATTAATTAATTCTTCACACATCAATTAATTTATTCACTTTACATCCTGATAGCAGCCCCTATTCCCCTCCCAGTCGCCACTTATAAAGCCCCATTCCCCACCTCCCTTTCCCCTTCATCTCTGAGAAAAGTGAGCCTCCCTCCCTGGGTATCAATCTATTCTGGCACATCAAGTCACTGCAGGACTAGGTGATGCCTCTCCCAGTGATGCCAGGCAAGACAGCGAACTTAGAGGAAACAGTATCCACAGTCAGGCAACAGAGTCAGGGAAAGCCCCCACTCCAGTTGGGTGAACTATGTGAAGACCAAGCTGCACATCTGCTATATATGTGCATTATGTGTGTGTGTGTGTGTGTGTGTGTGAGAGAGAGAGAGAGAGAGAGAGAGAGAGAGAGACAGAGAGAGAGAGAGACAGAGACAGACAGAGACAGAGACAGAGAGAGAGACAGAGAGAGAGAGAGACAGACAGAGAGACAGAGAGACAGAGAGAGATGGGGGTGGGTGTGTTGGTCCAGATCTTCTATGCTATTTGGTTGGTGGTTGAGTCTCTGGAAGCCACTAGGGCTAATTTATTTCTTATTCAGGTAGATGTTCAGTTTTGACAGAAGCATTTGTTTAATAAGTTGTCTTTCTATTTCAAGTATGATTTTAATGCCTATGTAGACTACTAGGTATACAAAGGATGTGCATTTCTTTCTCTATTCTTTGCCATTGGTCTACATGTTTGTTTTTGTGTCAGGGTATTTTTGTCCTGGCTGCTCTGACTGTAGTATAAGTTGAGGTCAGGATGCTGGATATGCATAGGATTGTTTTGACTACTCATGGTATTTTGTGTTTTTAATGCATTCTAGGGGCTTTTCTACTTTTTCTAGAGTGCCATCAGAATGTTTATGTGGGATTGTATTAAGTCTATAAGTTTCTTTTGAAATAAATCCATTTTCACAATACTAACTCTTTTAACTATGAAAGTTCTTTCCATAATCTAGTGTGTTCTTCAATGTCTTGAGTGTCTTAAAGTTTTATTTTTATACTTTTTTTTAAAAAAAATTAAGTTTACATTTTACTTCACATCCTGCTTACTGTCCCCATCCTGTCATCTCCTCCCACAATCCTTCCCCCATAATGCTCCCCCTTCTCCTCTGAACTGGTGGGGGTTCCCTGGGTATCCTCCACCCTGGCACTTCAAGTCTCTACAAGGCTAGGAACTTCTTTTCCCACGGAGGAGACAAGGAAGCCCAGCTGGTAGAACATATCCTACTTATAAGCAATAGCTTTTAGGATAGCATCCGTTCTAGTTGTCTAGGACCCACATGAAGACAAGCTGAACATCTGCTACATATGTGTGAGGAGGCCTAAATCCAGTCTGTGTATGTTCTTTAGTTGGTGGTTCAAACTCTGAGAGCCCCAAGGGTTCAGGTTAGTTGACTCTGTTGGTTTTCCTGTGACGAACTTATCCCTTTCCATGTCCACAATCGTCCCTCTTATTCTTCCATAAGAATGTCCAAGCTCCATCTACTGATTGGCTGTTGGTGTCTGTATCTGTTTGAGTCAGCTTCTGGGTGGAGCCTCTCAGAGGACAACATGCTCCTATCCATAAGCATAATAGAATGTCATTAATAGTGTCAGAGATTGGTCCTTACCCATGGAATGGGTCTCAAGTTGGGTCAGTTATTGGTTGGCCATTCCCTCAATCTCTGCTCCTGACCCTGTGCCTACATTTCTTGTAGACAGAATGAATTTTGGGTTGAATGTTTTGTGGGTTGGTTGGTATCTCCACCATTCTACTGGGGTTCCTGATTGGCTACAGGAAGTGGCCTTTTCAGGTTCCATAGAGATCTTTCACTTCCTTAGTTAGGTATATTCCTAGAACATTTTTTTTGAAGTTACTATTATTTTTTCTAATTTCTTATTTTCTTCTCCCTGCCTCCCTCCCTCCCTCCCTCCCTCCCTCCCTCCCTCCCTCCCTCCCTCCCTCCCTCCCTCCCTCCCTCCCTCCCTCCCTCCCTCCCTCCCTCCCTTCCTTCCTTCCTTCCTTCCTTCCTTCCTTCCTTCCTTCCTCCCTTTCTTCCTTTGTTTCTTTCTTTTATTTTTGTATCTTGAATTTTGTATCCTTCAACTTTATTTGAACTTAATCAGGTCTAAAAGTTTTCTGGTGGAGTCTGTAGGGTCTTTTAAGTATGGAGTCATTAGCTGCCAATAGAGATAATTGTACTTCTTCCTTTCCTATTGTATCTCATTTGTTTCCTTCCCTTGTCTTACTGATCTAGTTAAGACTGTGTGCCTTGTATTAAGCAAGATTGGAGAGATCTGAAACCTTTGTCTTCTTCCAGATTTTGGTTTAAATATTTTCAGAATCCTCCCATTTTAGTATGTTAGCTATAGGTTTATGCTATAGGTTTTACTTCTTTGAGGTAAATTCCAACAATTCCATTTTCTCCAGGGTTTTTATCAAGAAGACACATTGAACTTTGTGAAATGCCTTTTATGCATATATTGAGACAATTATGTGTGGTTTCTGTCCTTCGGTTTATTTGTAGCCCTTATAATACACTTATTGATTTGTTTATTTTGAGGTATCTTTGTACCCCTTAGGTAAAGCTACCTTGGTTGTATAATTTTCTTAATGTAGGATCGAATTGACTATAATTTTTTAAAAGAATTTTTGCATGTTTGCTAATCAAGAAAGTTGGTCAGTGGTTTTTGTCTTTTATTATGCCAGTGTTGCAGTAATTTCCAACACTAATAAGCCTGTACAAAAACATACACAATCCAGTTATTCTAATTATAAGCTATGTGCCTAGATCAGGCAGATCTAACACTATACTCACTTATTCCCCAGCTGTGAGACCCTTTGCTACTGGCAATTTCTGCTACCTGGGCACATGGTTCTGCTCCATCTTTGCTTCCCCCTCTTCCCCTGTCCACTATCCTTCCTTCTCTTTCTCCTCCTACCTTCCCAAACTCTCCAAGATTCCCCATTCTACCTTTTCCTTCCATTGCCCAATCACAGGCTCTTGCCTTTGTTTGACCAGTCAGAATGGGGAAAGAATCATATGAGAATGCCTAAGTAGTGATCAATGGCTCTTCATTGGGGGAGCAGCCTTGAGAGCAGCCCCTCTCGAGGAAGCAGAATTAACATCAGGATTTGATTTTGATATCAAGATTACGCTGGCTTTATATAATGAATTTCATAATTCATTCCTTTTGAATTTTATGGAATGGTTTGAGAAGTATTTGTCTTAAATCTTCTTTAAAGGCTTTGTAGAATTCAGCCATAAATCCACCTGCTCTCCTTTTTTTTTTTTTTTTACCCTTTTTACTCCTTTGCTCTTGTTTCTTGTTATGAGTATATTTAAGTAAGGGGCAGCTATAACGTTTTTTTTTTTTTTTTTCTGATAAGACAGTAATTGAAACATAGTAGTTTAATAAGTAAAGTGTCAAGAATTTAAATAATAATAAAAAGCTAAAAAAGAATTATAGTTATTATAAAAAGCTAATAAAGAATTAAAAGTTGAAGAAATAACATGATTAATAACATGATTCAAAAGTATTATACCAGTCAGAAGTTTTTCCTCATTGCATTGTTGGTTTTCTCTCTCTAATTAGGCTACTATTTGATTAGTCTTCACATGTTGGGGTTGCGGAGAGAGGACTGTGAGACTAAGTGGTCAGACAAGTCAAGCATGTATGCCTTCCAAACAAGAAGGGCTCGTTTTGTTTGGACAACTTTTTACTTGAATTTCCTGGCCAGAATCTTTCCTGTCCTCTCTCCTCTTATAGCATTATAATCTTTTGTGAAATGAGACTAGACTTGTCCCAGCATTCTGTAATCCAGACTTTGATGGTTTGCTTACCTAAAGTGCTTTGTTAGGTTACTGTGCTGGGTTTCATTTCTTGCCCAGACAATGATCAGAAAGGGGATTGTTTTCCTCACGCTGGATGTCTTGTGTTCAAGTTCTTCAGCCATACTTCTAAGCGCTAAGCACTTTCACTTTTGTGCATACTCTAATCTGGTAGGCCCCCAAATTTAATTTTAGCCACCCATGACTGTTCTCTCTGAAACACTTGTGTTCCTCCTGTGAGCAGTTCACTGAACAAACTAATGCTGGCAACCTATCGGTCAATATGAGAATTTTGCTGTAGTGTACAGCAAATGGTCATTGGCTAGTCTAGTAGTCCGTAGGAGTAGAGTGACCTGGTCATACAACACTAGTACCTCTCATGATTACATTCATCCATTTTCTCAGATGCAATTTTACTCCATTCTCCAATGAGTACTATCTAATGTTACTCCAAAGCTTTGAGTTCATGTTAAAAAAAAACCTTTTATGATCGAAGAGTTTTGCATACATAAAATATGCATGATAGTTAGCAATTTGTTTTGCCTAACTTTCCTAAGACATAGAATCTATTTATTAGGAAACAATGTTCTCATGGCTCATGATTTAGACAATTTATATTAATCAACATCACTGTAGTTGGTTTCGTGTGATGCTGTCCTATTTAATGCTGAGCAGACTTGATTAGCACCAGAGTAAGTTTTTATTTTGCTTCTTAGACTCATGCATTCAATACTATGTATCTGTCAAGGAAAGGAGCCACAGCTAAATTATTGACACAATGCTCACGTAAGCAGATTTTTATGAATTGTGCCTTCAGAATGATTTATTGCAGCTTCATAGCATTTTCGGTGACATATTCTGCCCGTGTTTAAAATTTTGTTCAAAATGCTAGCAAGCTGGAATTCAGCTCTGGTAAAAGCTGTATGATCATTTGGTTAAAAAAAAATCTAAGTTTTTGTAAGGTTTCACAATTCATTGTCTTTGTTTTAAAGCACATAGTTGGCTGAGCGTTGGCTGAGCTGTTTAGGCAGGGGGAAGGGTGGGGTGTGTTGGTGGTGACTAACTGCTTCAGTTGTGTGTGTTCAGCCCTGGTGCTCTTCCTCCTGTGGTTGCTCTTGTTGTTTGCCTCCTTGGTTACTTTGTCCTTTTTATATTTTTGTTTGCAAGGAGCTGCCAAAGTTTGAGAGACTGTATCTATCCTGGTCCATTTGAATCCTGTGCTCAGTGAATACATGATGAGTACCAGCAGATACTTTTGTAACATAGCCAAGTCATAAAAAAAAGAAAAACAAAAAAGAAAAGACAACTTGTTATGGGGGAATATGGACATCAGTAACCTAGAGCAAATGCCCAAAGCTTTAAAATACACTGCCTCATGTTTATTGAAAACTGAAATTCTTTAACAAACTTTAACATTGGTAAATAGAGGAACATGTCAGTTAGACATGCTTCAGATTTCAAGGAAGTGCTTCTTCCCTGTGTGTGTGTGTGTGTGTGTGTGTGTGTTATACTCACATGTGCGTGTGGTTATGAATGCCTGTGTTTGTGCTCATAGAAACCAGATTACATTGGTGTCTTGCTTCATCACTCTCCACATTATTCTCTTGAGACAGAATCTTTTGATGAACTTTTAGGTAGGCTGGTATCTAACATGCCCCAGAACTCTTAGTGCAGCTCTAGGGTTTATATTCTTATGTGTCCATGTACATCTTTTTTTATATGGGTGCTGAGGATTTGAACTCAGTCCTTTGGTCTGAACTGGAAGTATTGTTACTCACTGAGCCATTTCTCCATCCCCTAGAGCTGTCTTACTAATCGTCTAACAATAAGTGACAGATTTCTTGTTCTTTTCTCATACATCAAGAAGTGGGTTATTTCTGGCGTTTGTTTGGTGGCTTAGCCATGTTTGAGTGCTGAGGACTGTCTCTGTGGTCTACTTGCTCTTCTTTTGTGCAATAGGGCTAGGCATCTCAGCATAGGCAAGAAACCCTTCTATGCTTGCACTTTCCCTGTCTTTGAGCTTAGCATTGCAGACCTTGTTAGCAGTCTCCTTTTCTATGTCATAGTGTTTTATTTTAAGATATCAAGGATTGCTTTCTCCATTGCTGTATTTTGGAGATGATTAATATTATTGATCTTCTTGGAGTAAGTATTGGCTCACATACTTTTTTTTTGAATAAGTATTCTCTAACAAAACAGACAAAAGCCCCTCATAACTTTCCTGTAGTAATCATTGCAGAGAAAAATTAAACACATAAAGAAAATCAAAGTTCGATTCAGGTGCATATGCTTTTGAGAGAACATGCTTAAAGGTGGGACATATATTTTAGATGAATAATGTACTATTTAGTGAAATATTAAACATTGCATGGGGCATTAAGGATGAAAACATCATTCTTTAGTACTCTTCCTTTCTTTGAAGATGCTTGCTGTCTGATTAATGTGTTTCCACATAACCTTGATAGGAAGAGACTGAACTACAAAGTCAACCCACAGGGGTTGACTACAAGGGTCAGCAGTACAGTGTGAAGTGTCTGCTTATATGCCAACAGGGAATTACCATTTATTTGCTGCATTATGATTTTGCTAGAGAAGAAACTTAAAATTAATATTAAAGCATTTCTTTTCTCTGAGAGTAATTAGAAGAGGGAATAGACCATCAGGAGGGGTGATTGAAGGAAGCAATATGTGTAAATTAGAAAACGAGCTCACAGATTCTATGGAATACCCTGGGTAGACACGCTGCATCTTCAGCATTTCTTGCTAAGTGTCACAAGGAAGAGAAGAGCATATGGGAAGGAATTTTAACCATGTGCTTGTATACGTGGGGGAAGAATTAAAAACATGATTTTTCTAACAGTTTCAAAGTGAAGATAGACCACTGCACACCAATAATCTCCATCATGCCTTAGAAAACTATCTTTAGTAATATAGTTTTTCTTACTACACCTCAATTACCTTAGCAGGTATTCCCTTCAGCCTGTTGACACAAGATGATGTGCACATTGTCTTTTTATAAAATAATGTCACTAGTCACAAAAGTGTTTCACACTTAGTGGAAATGGCCCTTAGGACTTACTAACAAATTTGGAAGATCCATGAAAGATTTTGGGTCTTGAAGAATTACCTAAAACTCCCAAGCTTGTCTGTAATGAAAATAGGCATTGGACTGAGATTGATCCCCATGGTTAGGTTTGATAGATTCCCTTCACTTTCTGGTTTATGATGTTTGAATGGAAATAACTGCTTTGCAGATTTATTTTGATTGAACTGATTGATTTGGTTTATATTATAGATGCACAATTATTGAAGTATATTGCATCTCTGGATGACATCGAAGTGGTTGCTTAATTTCATTCACATGGTTATCAGAATTTTTGGTGTAATTTTGACAGCCACACTCCTGCCTGAGTGAGGCCTGCAGTACTGACTGAGCACTGCAGAACTGACTGAGCACTGCAGTACTGACTGAGCACGATGTTGCCGCTGTGTTCAGGCTGAGAGAGAACTCATCCTGCCAAGTGTGTAGTAGATTTTAGCTAATTTATGACTTAACCTCCCAACAAACTGAAGGCTCATTCCACTGGTACCCCAGTGTTGTACATTTGGAATCTGTTAGCTTCCCAATGAACCAAATGCTATTTTGCTAAAAAAAAAAAAAAAAAAAAAAAAAACACTTTATTTATTTATTTATTTACTAATTTACTTTGTGTGTGTGTGTGTGTGTGTGTGTGTGTGTGTGTGCGCGCGTGCATTCATGTGTGTCTGACAGTACATATGTGGATGTTAGAGAACAGGTGGCAGGAATCATTTTTTTCTCCTTTTCCTCTGTGGGTTCTGGGGTTCAAGTTCCCGTGGTCAGGCATGGCTGCAGGCACTTTCACTCACTGATTCATCTCACTAGCATTATAGTTTCTATTTTTTAATGCTTGGAAACTGTTGCCTTGGCATAGGCAGCATACGTTTCTTAGTAATTTTAAATAATGCAGCTAGCAAGTTCTCTAGCTTGAGAAATGTGAAAATAACATTTAAATGTATTTTTGGGTTTTTTCTTTTTTTCTTTTTGAATCATTTATGTTTTTATATTTTCCTGGAAATAGCTTCACTTTACTTAAATTGGTGGTTGTTAAAGTATAGTTTCTAGACCAGCAGCATCAGCAGCAGTTAGCAGCACCAGATGCACCTGGGTCTTTTTCTAGAAGTTAGAGTCTTTTCACTGCATAACCCTGGACACATTTTTGTTAGGGACTTTTATGTCAAACGATGATGTAGGTGACTGTGAAACTGGTTAAGGTCTTAGACCTCCTAATTTACTAAGTCTATAGCTCCAGCTTATTCTTTATGCATGATGCACTATATACTTAGGAGTATGTATGTAAAGTTTACATATGCATAAATAAAGTGTAAATAAATAAATATATGTGTAAAATAACTGAGGACAGAAGCCATGGGTTTGAAAGATAGTGGGATGGGAGGTACACAGAGGGTATTGGAGGGAGGAAAAGGAAGAGAGTACATGATGGGATTATATTTTAATTTCAAAAAAATAAAAATAGTTTAAAAAGTAAACCTTACCCATATACTTAGTTATTCTTCTAATTCTTCATTGAGTCCCTGATGGTTAGACTATTAAGTTTGAACTACTTATTTTTACTGGCTTTCCAAATAGTCAGCTCTTGGGTTTATTTATCAGCTGGCTTTATTACCTTGTGCTACACATGAGGAACATTAACGTCAGCATTAAATAAAGTTTAATTAAAAAACAATGAGTGCTACAATAATTTTCTATAATTATAGTAATTAATCCAGATCTGTTAAATTTCTACTTTTGAAGCAAAGGTTTTTCTGTGCCATACTTTCAGTTTTAATGTGTGGGATACGGGCAACTAAACCCACTATCTGGAGTCTGCTACATAGAATTACTGTCATGGGAAGCAACTTAATTGCAAATTGCTGCCTCCTGTTTGGAGAGCCTGTTCTCATCTTCTTGAGTTTATAATTCTGGAAGATTTTTTAAAGTGTCCATTATATCTTAACTTGAACAGCAGCACACAGCCTTGCTGCTCTGTCACATCTCTGCTGCTGCTAAGAATGTTTGCAAAGTTTCTGTGATGTCCCTGACCCTGCTCCTGCACCAAATGAATTTTCACTAGGTAGCATAGCCTAAAAATTTTTTGGGGGGGTTTTCAGCATTTTAGACACATCTCTATCAGAATTAACTAAAACTGGATTTTTTTTTCTATGTACAATATAGTCAGAAAGGAAGTGATGGACTGGAGGAAGCTAGACTCATTTTTTTTCTACTGACATTCTAGCATTTACCTTTGTTATTTCTCCTCTGTAGCTTTCATTGGAATTCTTTGGTTGTTTTCTAACTCAGTGAGGCAACACACAGTTTACCATTCTGTTCTTTCCTTGCATTCTTTGACTCATTTTTTATGGTCATCGAATTTTGATTGGATTGTTTATGTTTAGGGGCCACATCTCATTCCATCTTTTAAAAACATTTTTATTAATGCTTAGAGAATGCTATAGAATGTCCTTTGGTCAAGTTCACTCCCCTGTGGTGATTTAAATGAGAAATGCTCATATATTTGAATACCAGGTTTCCACTTGCTTTTGGGGGTGGTGGTGGTAGTGGTATGAAACTGTTAGCACGTGCAGCTGAGGGATAGGAGTTAGGTAGCTCATCTGCAGACAGACAGATGGAAAGAAGGGACTCTACAGAGATAAATATAGTTCCCACAAACATTTAAGAGGGCCAATACTTGATCTTCCTCTCCAGACAAAAACTTTGTGAACTCTTCCTGCCTCAGGGAACTGTTCTCTGAGACTTTTAGGTATCCTGAGTGGTGGTGGTGGTGGTGGTGGTGGTGTGGGTAGGGGTTTGGTTCCTATAGCAGGAACCAGTCAACTTTCCTATTTTAAAATTCTTTATCTGGATTATCCAATTTCCTACAAGAGCACTAACCAGAAAATTTGAAGGGAGAATGGAGATTCATTGTACCCCTAAATATAGAAATCAAAGTTTTGATTTCCAGACATCATGAGAGTCTAAATCCTCCCTCTAGTTGGAGTTTATTCTCTCTGCTTTCTGACCGTGCTTGAGAACATAATCTCTTAACTTCCTGCTCTGGCTGCCAGTTGCCATGCCTCCACTGCCATTATGGATTCTCTTTCTGGAACCCTAAGCAAAATAAACTCTTTCATAAATTATGTTTGGACAGGTTATTTTGTCACATTGACACAAAGTGACGAATATACCCTGACTCCTTCCTCTAATTCTTTCCAGAAAACAGCCCCCCCCCCACCTTCCCACTCCATGGTCTTTTTGTTTTGTTTTATATTTTAAATAAACTATGGGCCATAGCCTTAAAACTGACTCTCCCTCTCTTCTCCCATTAACATTAATTGTTATCAGTTCTTTGGGGATGGGAGCTAATAAGCTTCACTTCCCTCCAGTCTAGAATGTTGACTGACTTGATCTTGTGCAGGCAACCACAGTTGCTGAGTCCATGAGCCCAATGGTCCTGTCATGCTTAGAGGATACTGTCTTGCTCCATTCCTCTCTGACCTCTACTTCTCCCAATCTTTCTACCCCATCTTTCATGAAGGTCCCTGAGTCTTGTGGTGGTTTGGGGGGCTGTGATATAGATGTCACATTTGAGTCTGAGCACTCCACAGACAATTGTACTTTGCACTCTGAACACTTGTGAGTTTCTACCTTAATTATTGTCCATCTCACAAAGAAACTTCTCTGATGAGGTTTGAAAGCTGCATAAATCTATGGGTATAGAGATCTTAACTTAGGGGTTTATTTGATATTATATCCAATAACACTAGTAGGTTCATTCCTGAGGTCTGTTAGCTACACCTCAACCATGAATTTTTATCCAGACTTACAGTACCAGGCATTCATTTTGTCCTATAGTGCAGATTTAATATCCACTTGGAAAGTGGTTGGTTGCTGCTATAAAATGTGTGCCACTATTGAACTTAAGCACATATCTTGCCATACTGTCATTTTGTACTTTACATGATTCACAGCTATTTGAGACTATTGATGGATTCCCCCCCACCCAGCAGTTTACATAGCCTCTTCTTATACTATTAAAGCTGTCCATCAGAGAATAAGCTTACTGTTCAGAACCAATTTTGTTTCTTTATGTTTTATGACCAAAATTTGTAATGTCCTTAGCAATAAGGTCATTGCGTCTTGGTATTAAAAATAAAAAACCCTTTCACAAATTTATAGTTATTATTTATTTACTTTTGGTTTTTGTGAGAGAGGGTTTTTCTGTGTAGACTTGGCTGTTCTGAAATTTTCTCTGTAGACCATGCTGGCTTCAAACTCAGAAATATCCAATGGCCTCTATCTCCTATGCGCTGGGATTAAAGACATGCACCAGTACAATCCAGCTAGAGTTATAATAATACATATACTTAATCTTCTCCTTTTTAATAATTCACTGACACTTTGTATAGTCATAGAATTATTGTTTCACAAGACTTCTAAATTAATGGTACAAGCAGAGAGTTGCTTTCCAATGTCTCATAACATTTTGGTCAGCACCACTTTACAATGGATTCTGATTATCTCTTTCTTGAAAGTGATTTATTTAGATACTCTGCCAACCAATAACAATAGTACCCTAGATCCTCTGTTCATTGGTTGTAGGAAAATGTTCTTCCTTCCTAGTTCACATTAGGTGTCAGGTTTATATGCAGAGCTGTGATACTTACTCTAATTACCTGGAAAAAAATGTGTGTATCTTGTTTCTTATGGACTGTGGAAGAGCTCAACATAGCCTTCTTAGACACTTGAACCCATAGATACCTGAAGTCCATGTTCTCACTAAGACTTATGATTGCCTATGTGACCCTATGATGGTGGGTAGTATGATATTCTAATTTATGTGTAAAAATGGATCACAAAGGGAATCTTTTCCAGGATTAGTTTACTTCTTGAATTCCATCCTGATTTCCAAGATGAAGACAAGCCTATGAGCAGCTTTGGAGGATTTTTTTTTAAATTTTTAATATTTTTATTACATATTTTCCTCAATTACATTTCCAATGCTATCCCAAAAGTCCCCCATAGCGCCCCCCACTTCCCTACCCACCCATTCCCATTCTTTTGGCCCTGGAATTCCCCTATATTGGGGCATATAAAGTTTGCAAGTCCAATGGGCCTCTCTTTCCATTGATGGCCGACTAGGCCATCTTTCGATACATATGCAGCTAGAGACAAGAGCTCCGGGGTTCTGGTTAGTACATCATGTTGTTCCAACAATAGGGTTGCAGATCTCTTTAGCTCCTTGGGTACTTTCTCTAGCTTCTCCATTGGGAGCCCTGTGATACATCCAATAGCTGACTGTGAACATCCACTCCTGTGTTTGCTAGGCCCCGGCATCGTCTCACAAGAGACAGCTATATTTGGGTCTTTTCAGCAAAATCTTGCTAGTGTATGCAATGGTGTCAGTGTTTAGAAGCTGATTATGGGATGGATCCCTGGATACGGCAGTCTCTAAATGGTCCATCCTTTCATCACAGCTACGAACTTTGTCTCTGTAACTCCTTCCCTGGGTGTTTTGTTCCCAATTCTAAGAAGGGGCACAGTGTCCACACTTTGGTCTTCATTCTTCTTGAGTTTCATGCATTTAGCAAACTGTATCTTATATCTTGGGTATCCTAAGTTTTGGGCTAATATCCACTTATCAGTGAATACATATTGTGTGAGTTCTTTTGTGATTGTGTTACTTCACTCAAGATGATGCCCTCCAGGTCCATCCATTTGGCTAGGAATTTCATAAATTCATTCTTTTTAATAGCTGAGTAGTACTCCATTGTGTAAATGTACCATAATTTCTGTATCCATTCCTCTGTTGAGGGACATCTGGGTTCTTTCCAGCTTCTGGCTATTATAAATAGGGCTGCTATGAACATAGTGGAGCATGTGTCCTTTTTACTGGTTGGGACATCTTCTGGATATATGCCCAGGAGAGGTATTGCTGGATCCTCCGGTAGTACTATGTCCAATTTTCTGAGGAACCGCCAGACTGATTTCCAGAGTGGTTGTACAAGCTTGCAATCCCACCAACAATGGAGGAGTGTTCCTCTTTCTCCACATCCTCGCCAGCATCTGCTGTCACCTGAATTTTTAATCTTAGCCATTCTGACTGGTGTGAGGTGGAATCTCAGGGTTGTTTTGATTTGCATTTCCCTGATGATTAAGGATGTTGAACATTTTTTCAGGTGCTTCTCTGCCATTCGGTATTCCTCAGGTGAGAATTCTTTGTTCAGTTCTGAGCCCCATTTTTTAATGGGGTTATTTGACTTTCTGGTGTCCACCTTCTTGAGTTCTTTATATATATTGGATATTAGTCCCTTATCTGATTTAGGATAGGTGAAGATCCTTTCCCAATCTGTTGGTGGTTTTTTTGTCTTATTGATGGTGTCGTTAGCCTTGCAGAAGCTTTGCAGTTTCATGAGGTCCCACTTGTCAATTCTTGATCTTACAGCACAAGCCATTACTGTTCTATTCAGGAATTTTTCCCCTGTGCCCATATCTTCAAGGCTTTTCCCCACTTTCTCCTCTATAAGTTTCAGTGTCTCTGGTTTTATGTGAAGTTCCTTGATCCACTTAGACTTGACCTTAGTACAAGGAGATAGGAATGGATCGATTCCCATTCTTCTACATGTTAACAACCAGTTGTGCCAGCACCATTTGTTGAAAATGCTGTCTTTCTTCCACTGGATGTTTTTAGCTCCCTTGTCGAAGATCAAGTGACCGTAGGTGTGTGGGTTCATTTCTGGGTCTTCAATTCTATTCCATTGGTCTATTTGTCTGTCACTATACCAGTACCATGCAGTTTTTATCACAATTGCTCTGTAGTAGAGCTTTAGGTCCAGCATGGTGATTCCACCAGAGGTTCTTTTATCCTTGAGAAGAGTTTTTGCTATCCTAGGTTTTTTGTTATTCCAGATGAATTTGCAGATTGCACTTTCAAATTCGTTGAAGAATTGATTTGGAATTTTGATGGGGATTGCATTGAATCTGTAGATTGCTTTTGGCAAGATAGCCATTTTTACAATGTTGATCCTGCCAAGCCATGAACATGGGAGATCTTTCCATCTTCTGAGATCTTCTAGAATTTCTTTCTTCAGAGACTTGAAGTTTTTATTATACAGATCTTTCACTTCCTTAGTTAGAGTCACGCCAAGATATTTTATATTATTTGTGACTATTGAGAAGGGTGTTGTTTCCCTAATTTCTTTCTCAGCCTGTTTATTCTTTGTGTAGAGAAAGGCCATTGATTTGTTTGAGTTAATTTTATATCCAGCTACTTCACCGAAGCTGTTTATCAGGCTTAGGAGTTCTCTGGTGGAATTTTTAGTGTCACTTATATATACTATCATATCATCTGCAAAAAGTGATATTTTGACTTCATCTTTTCCAATTTGTATCCCTTTGATCTCCTTTTGTTGTCGAATTGCTCTGGCTAGGACTTCAAGTACTATGTTGAATAGGTATGGAGAAAGTGGACAGCCTTGTCTAGTCCCTGATTTTAGAGGGATTGCTTCAAGCTTCTCACCATTTACTTTGATGTTGGCTACTGGTTTGCTGTAGATTGCTTTTATCATGGTTAGGTATGGGCCTTGAATTCCTGATCTTTCCAAGACTTTTATCATGAATGGGTGTTGGATCTTGTCAAATGCTTTTTCCGCATCTAACGAGATGACCATGTGGTTTTTGTCTTGAGTTTGTTTATATACTGGATTACGTTGATGGATTTCCGTATATTGAACCATCCCTGCATCCCTGGGATGAAACCTACTTGGTCAGGATGGATGATTGTTTTGATGTGTTCTTGGATTCGGTTAGCAAGAACTTTATTGAGGATTTTGGCATCAATATTCATAAGGGATATTGGTCTGAAGTTTTTTATCTTTGTTGGGTCTTTTTGTGGTTTAGGTATCAGAGTAATTGTGGCTTCATAGAATGAGTTGGGTAGAGTACCTTCTGTTTCTATTTTGTAGAATAGTTTGTGAAGAACTGGGATTAGATCTTCTTTGAAGGTCTGATAGAACTCTGCACTAAACCCATCTGGTCCTGGGCTTTTTTTGGTTGGGAGACTATTAATGACTGCTTCTATTTCTTTGGGGGATATAGGGCTGTTTAGATCATTAACCTGATCTTGATTCAACTTTGGTACCTGGTATCTGTCTAGGAACTCCTCCATTTCATCCAGGTTCTCCAGTTTTGTTGAGTATAGCCTTTCGTAGAAGGATCTGATGGTGTTTTGGATGTCTTCAGGATCTGTTGTTATGTCTCCTTTTTCATTTCTGATTTTGTTAATTAGGATGCTTTCCCTGTGCCCTCTAGTGAGTCTGGCTAAGGGTTTATCTATCTTGTTGATTTTCTCAAAGAACCAGCTCCTTGATTGGTTGATTCTTTGAACAGTTCTTCTTGTTTTCACTTGGTTGATTTCGCCCCTGAGTTTGATTATTTCCTGCTGTCTACTCCTCTTGGGTGAATTTGCTTCCTTTTGTTCTAGTGCTTTTAGGTATGTTGTCAAGCTGCTAATGTGTGCTCTCTCTAGTTTCCTTTTGGAGGCACTCAGAGCTATGAGTTTTCCTCTTAGAATTGCTTTCATTGCGTCCCATAAGTTTGGGTATGTTGTGGCTTCATTTTCATTGAACTCTAAAAAGTCCTTAATTTCTTTCATATTCCTTCCTTGACCAAGGTATCATTGAGAAGAGTGTTGTTCAGTTTCCACGTGAAGGTTGTCTTTCTATTATTTATTTTGTTATTGAAGATCAGCCTTAGTCCATGGTGATCTGATAGGATGCATGGGACAATTTCAATATTTTTGTATCTGTTGAGGCCTGTTTTGTGACCAATTATGTGGTCAATTTTGGAGAAGGTACCATGAGGTTCTGAGAAGAAGGTATATCCTTTTGTTTTAGGATAGAATGTTCTGTAGATATCTGCCAGATCCATTTGATTCATAATTTCTCTTAGTTTCTCTGTGTCCCTGTTTAGTTTCTGTTTCCATGATCTGTCCATTGGTGAAAGTGGTGTGTTGAAGTCTCCCACTATTATTGTATGAGGTACAATGTGTGCTTTGAGATTTACTAAAGTTTCTTTAATGAATGTGGCTGCCTTTGTATTTGGAGCATAGATATTCAGGATTGATAGTTCCTCTTGGAGGATTTTACCTTTGATGAGTATGAAGTGTCCCTCCCTGTCTTTTTTAATGATTTTGGGTTGGAAGTCAATCTTATCAGATATTAGAATGGCTACTCCAGCTTGTTTCTTCATACCATTTGCTTGGAAAATTGTTTTCCAGCCTTTCATTCTGAGTTAGTGTCTATCTTTTTCTCTGAGATGAGTTTCCTGTAAGCAGCAAAATGTTGGGTCTTTTTTGTGTAGCCAGTTTGTTGTCTATGTCTTTTTATCGGGGAGTTGAGTCCATTGATATTAAGAGATATTAAGGAAAAGTAATTGTTGTTTCCTGTTATTTTTGTTGTTAAAGTTGGCATTCTGTTCTTGTGGCTGTCTTCTTTTAGGTTTGTTGAGGGATTACCTTCTTGTTGTTTCTAGGGCGTGGTTCCTGTCCTTGTATTGGTTTTTTTCTGTTATTATCCTTTGAAGGGCTTTATTCGTGGAGAGATAATGTGTGAATTTGGTTTTGTCGTGGAATACTTTGGTTTCTCCATCTATGTTAATTGAGAGTTTGGCTGGGTATAGTAGCTTGGGCTGGAATTTGTGATCTTTTAGTGTCTGTATAACATCCGTCCAGGATCTTCTGGCTTTCATAGTCTCTGGGGAAAAATCCTGTGTAATTCTGATAGGCTTGCCTTTATATGTTACTTGGCCTTTTTCTCTTACTGCTTTTAGTATTCTATCTTTATTTAGAGCATTTGTTGTTCTGATTATTATGTGTTGGGAGTTATTTCTTTTCTGGTCCAGACTATTTGGAGTTCTGTAGGCTTCTTGTATGTTCATGGGCATCTCTTTCTTTAGATTTGGGAAGTTTTCTTCTATAATTTTGTTGAAGATGTTTGCTGGTCCGTTGAGTTGAAAATCTTCATTCTCATCCACTCCTATTATCCGTAGGTTTGGTCTTCTCATTGTGTCCTGTATTTCTTGGATATTTTGAGTTACGATCTTTTTGCATTTTACATTTTCCTTGATTGTTGTGCCGATGTTCTCTATGGAATCTTCTGCACCTGAGATTCTCTCTTCCATCTCTTGTATTCTGTTGCTGATGCTGGTATCTATGGTTCCAGATTTCTTTCCTAGGGTTTCTATCTCCAGTGTTGCCTCATTTTGGGTTTTCTTTATTGTGTCTACTTCCCTTTTTAGGTCTAGTATGGTTTTGTTCATTTCCATCATCTGTTTGGATGTGTTTTCCTGTTTTTCTGTAAGGACTTCTACCTGTTTGATTATGTTATCCTGTTTTTCTTTAAGGATTTGTAACTCTTTAGCAGTGTTCTCCTGCAATTCTTTAAGGGATTTTTGTGCTTCCTCTTTACTGTCTTCTACCTGTTTACCGGTGTTCCTTTGTATTTCTTTAAGTGTGTTATTAAAGTCCTTCTTGAAGTCCTCTACCATCATCAGGAGATATGCTTTTAGATCCGTGTCTAGCTTTTCCGGTGTGTTGGGGTGCCCTGGACTGGGCGAAGTGGGAGTGCTGGGTTCTGATGATGGTGAGTGGTCTTGGTTTCTGTTAGTAAGATTATTACGTTTACCTTTCGCCATCTGGTAATCTCTGGGGTTAGTTGTTGTCGTTGTCACTGTTTAAAAATTGGAGCAGAAGCTGTGTTCCACTCACCAGCAGTCTCAAAATCCTGTGGAGGTGGTCGTGAGTAGCTGGCGGTACGCCGGAAGAGGCCTGTGGTCCTACTCAGGCCGGTTTTCTGCTTCCCTAACTAATGCAGTCTCAGGTCCCGCGCACAATTGGATTGGAGCAGAAGCTGTGTTCCACTCACCAGAAGTCTTAAGATCCTGTGGCGGGTGTTGTGGGTAGCTGGTGAGTGTCAGCCGACCCTGCGCCCTAGCTACCCTGGTGCTTTTCTGACCGGAAGAGGCTTGTGGCCCTACGTAGGCCGGATTTCTGCCTCCCCAACCAAAGCAGTCTCAGGTCGCTTTGGAGGATTTAAGGTAGATCATCTTCTTGGTTTGTCCCAAGAATTTTAGATCTAAATTCTGAATGTTTTAAGCAAACTGGTATATGGGCTCCCAACACAGATAAGGGAAGGAAGAGTGTTGTCCCTACCACTGACATTTCTCAGATAATTCCACAGTAGTCGGGTTGCTTTCTGCCCAAATCAGGCTTGGGCTTACACAACTCCATAGAGACAAGACCAAATCATGTAAAGCTAGTCTAGCTGATATGATTTGAAGGCCCTTGACCCATTGTAGCCCTACCTTCCTTGCCCTCCCCTCCTCCCTCCTGACTTGAGTTATATATAAGCTAGCCCTATTTCAATAAATGAGCTGTCTTCTCAAACATTTCTTGGTCTCCTTGGTAATTCATTGCCCCCAAGATCCTGCTCCCCAGCTCCTCAGCACCTTGAGACATTCTGTACACAAGAGCTGATAGAATGGGGGACACTCACTGGTACAAGTTGTACACACTGATGATGAGTAGGCCAGATCTTAATAAGAGTCCACTCTGAAGAAGTCAAGGTCTTTGACATTTCCACTTATTTCCAACTTTCTTCACTTGGAAATTTAGGGGAGGACAGGAAATCACATGCCACCCACACAGAGTGCACCTATCCAGTAGAGACTACCAGAATCATATTCAATTTGCAAAGTAGAAATGTACAAAGATACTACCCCCAATCTCTAGTTTTTTCTGAATCTTTTTTTAAAAATTAATTCAATTTGTTTATTCACAGTGTATAAAATGCCCACCAATTTCTCTGATCCTCCTCCTCCTCTCTCCATCCCACCTCTATCTTTCCTCTTTTCTACAAATGTATTTCTCACATTCATGTCAAATCTTTTATTTTTAAAATTTATTTATTTTATTTTTCTTTCAAACTTTACATCATAACCATGGTTTCCCCTCTATTCTTCGCAGTTCCTCCTCCTACCTCCTTGTTCCCCCAAATCCATTCTTTGTGTTTCCTTCACACACACACACACACACACACACACACACACACACACACACACACAGAATCAGGACTCCCAGGGATATCAAACAAGCATGGCATAGAAAGATATGATGAAATTATGTACAAATCCTCACATGAAGACAGCTGAGGCAACCCGATAGGAAGAAATGGGTCCCAAGTGCCAGCAAAATAATCAGAGATGATACCCACTTCAATTCTTGGGAGTTCCATGAGAACACCAAGCTACACAACCATAAGGTATATGCAGAAGTCCTAGGGCAGACCCATACAGGGTCTGTGATCATTGCTTCAATATTTGTGAGCATATATGAGGCCCGCTGAGTTGATTCTGTGGGCCTGAGTTCTCATGGTGTCCTCAACATTTCTTGCTCCTACAATCCTTCCTCCTCCCTCTTTTGAGAGGTTCTTGTGGTTCTATCTAATGTTTGGTTGTGGGTCTCTGCATTTGTTCCTATCAGTTGCTGCATGAAACCCCTCTGATGATAGCCGGGCTAGTCACCAATCTACAAGCATAGCAAAATATCATTATAAATAATTTCCTTAACTTCTTTTTTTTTTTTTTTTCATTTGTGTTTGGTTTTATCTTTGGACTCTGGGCTGTCCTGCCTCTGTTTCCTAGCCACCTAGGAAGTGTCAGACATGGGCTTTCTCTTGTTGTGTGGGCCTCAGATCAAGAAAGACAAATATAGTATCTACTTTCTTATAAGTGGACTTTAGCTGTTAAGTAAAGGATAATCATGCCATAATCCACAGACCCAAAGAAGCTAAGTAACACGAAGGCATAAAGGCTGGAAGCATGGATCTCCCTGGAAAGGGGAAATAGAATAGACTTTTGGATAGACTGGGAGTGGGTGGGGATGGGAACAAGGAGGAACAGGTATGGAGAAGGAGGGCTGAATGGAGAGAGTACTAAGAGAGAGGACTGGAATTGGGGCCATTTGGGAGGTGATGTGGAAACCTAGTGTGGTGGAAACTCCTTGGAATCTATGAGAGTGACCCTAACAAATTCTTCTAGAAATGGACAATATAGAGCCTGAATTGGATATCTTCTGTAATCAGGCAAGGCTCCTAGAGGTGAGACTGGGACATGAACCTAACCACATAACCTTTGACCTACAATTTGTTCTATCTTTAAGATGTGCTGAAGTAATGGTGGAACAGAAATTGTGGAAGTGGCCAAACAATTACTGGTGTAATCTGAGGCCCAAGCTATTTCTGTTAGTTTGTATTCCAGAGTAAGGTCAGCAGTCCTGGATGGACTCTATTCTGCTACCCATTGGCTCTTCAACGAAGGGCAATTAGTTTCATCACACTTAATTTCTTTAAAGATATCAGAACTGCTTCTTGCTTTGTGGTAGATGCTGGCCAATAGCTCATGAAAGTGCTTTCTGCTGTGGACATTCCTCTGAAACCTTGCCTTTTCAAAACTGCTCTTTTCCACAGATCTTGAATGCTCCATACTACTTTGATGTCAGTCTCTTTTCCAGCACCTTTTTGAAAGATGCTCCTTTCCCCTAAAATTCTCATACTCCACTGCAGTTATGAACAAATAGGAGAAAAAAAAGGCTTCCAGGGAAACAAACCTCGCAGTTTGAGAAATGCCTGAGATGAGCTCAAACCCCTTCACATCACACTCTTTCTGTCCCATAGTCAGCCTGCTGTGGCCCAGAATTGAGTTAACGTGCAGATGTGTTTTTGCTTGCTCCCCATGTGTTCCCTTTTTGCTTTCAGGTGTCCTGTAAATTGACTGAATTTCAGAAAAGAGCTTTCCCTTCAGTTTTAGCTGACTACTGTAGGCAAAGATTAACCCTCTTCAGTTTAAAGCTCTTCTTGGCCTGTGGGTTTCGCTCACAGGAAGTGTAGTTTCTGTTTGAGGATCTCACTGGGAGCCTGACATTTCTCAGCTCACAGTCTCTCTGTTTTTGTTTTGTTTTGTTTTGTTTTGTTTTGTTTTGTTTTGTTTTTCCCTAGAAGATGTCAGTCTCCTCTAAAGAGCAGAAGATCACCTGGGTTTCTGAATGTCTGAATCACAGATCCTATCCTGTCACTGTCTGGGGCACAGGGTCCTTTGATGTGGTTAGGGAGTGCTTTATTTTCCTGAGTCAACACAGAATTATGTCTGGAGATGTCTATATCAAAATGGCCCACTTCCTATCTGTGAAGCATGTGACCTCAAAACCTTATCAATGTCAAGGAGCCCATTTGCTCCTTTGATGCCATGAAATTAGCAACTCTGCTTCTTGGCCACCTGACCGTCAGGAAGGTGCAATGGGGCTGCATGGGTGCAGACCGAGATCTCTAAAACTTTGAGCCAGCATGAACCTTTCCTTCTTTTAAATGGCTTACCTCATGAATTATGTTACATCACAGGTAGCATGCTATGAATGTCTTCATACTTAAACTGTGTCCAGTAGAATAACTCTTCACGTAGATACATTGAGAAAAAGTTCTGAAATAGGCAAATGAAGACATATACTTAATCTGGAACAGTAGGTAGCCTTTGAAAAATGAGTATCCTCTTTATGAAAAACATTTTGGAGATTTATTTGTATGTGTATTTATGCCTACATATGTATCTGTGTGCCACATGAATATACTGCAAGGGAAGAGCAGAAGAGGGCCTCTGGAACTGGAGTTATGACGGTTGTTAGCCACCTTGTGTGTACTGGGAGGCAAATCTGGTTCTTTGGAAGACTTGTCAGTCTTTTTAACCAATGAGCCATCTTGCCAGCCCCACATCCGTTTCTTCTTGACATGAATTTTTCTTTTTTGGTTTTCTTTTGGAGGTGGATAAAGGTCATAAAACAAAAACTTGACGCGCTTGGGGTATCCAGCCCTAACTATACATTGATAACACAACTCCTATACCTAACAATTATATAGCATCAATGAATAAGGGACAAAGATACTGTAAGAACTAGTGTGATCCAAGACACTTGCTGTCTTCTTTATATGGCAGGAAAGCTGCACTCATGAAATCCCATTATGGCTGATTAAACAAGACCTGTACAATAACAATAACAGTTGATAGGCCAGTGTGAATTAGATGGAATCTCATAAAACCCAATACCTAGAAGAAGAGTTATAGGCTGCTGAGATCATGGGGAAGAATCAGTTTCCTTCAGTGAATTACATATATGGAATGTACATTTAACAGTGATAAAGAATAGAACAATAATTTGAGAGGGAATGGACATGAACATGGGAGAAGTTGGAGGAGGAAGAAGGTAGAAATGCCATTAACACAAAACTCAAGTGTGAAACTCCCAAAAAAATAATTCAAAAATAAATCAACCAAAAGATGTACATGGTCTGATGGTTTCAGGATTGTGGCTGGAAAGATGGCTCAATAGATAAGAGCATGAACTGCTCTTCCAGACAATGTGATTTGATTCTCAGTGCCCACATTAGGCAGCTCACAACCAGCCCTAACTGTAGCTCCAGGAGGATTGGACTTTTTTAGCCTTCCAGGGCATGTGTGTATGCATGCCTGTATACACAAACAGAATTAAAATAATTTAGAAACTGTTATTTTTAAGATGTGCAAAGGTTATAACCTGAGCCAGATTTTGTCATTTGCATGAAGAGTAGATTGTTGAGTAGCAAAGACATAGTTTTATGATTCTCTCTGTCAATAAAACTTGTAGGATGGATAAATCAACATTCAATTTTCTGCTCCCCATATCTTACTATGTAGGAAGGGACAGGGGACATGTGTATTACACTTATCAAGGCAGTGCCACTGGCTGAGTGATTAAGTTTTTCTTGAGAACATCCTCAATTTTCCTTAGTGCCTTGGTATATTTGTGGCCTTTCAAACAACTTATGCAGAACTTAGATTTTTGCATAAATTCCCATTCTTTGCTAATCCTTATCACAATCACCCATACCAAAGCTTTATGGAATTAATTAGCTTCCACTCTAGCAAATATATTTATATTTTACAGTTCAGTGATTAACCCCATTGTCTTTTCTGCTTTTTCAATGGCATCTGCTTATTAGAGATTTATATTACTATCCTGTAAATTCCTCAACTTGCCTTCTGTGGTATAAGCTATGTAATCTATATTTTGTGAGCCCTTTTAATAGCTTCACAGAAGTGTGGACTTATTTTCAGAGAAGGTTATAGAAGTTTTCATTAATCCAATGTTACTTTTGGAATCTCTTGGATTTAATTTAAATTCAAATTTTCATTAGGTTTTTAATAATTATTTCATCAAATAAATGTGATTTTTATTTTGCAGTCTTTCTTTGATATAGGATCACTTCTATTGACATGTGTTCTGTTCATTTTCTTTTTATGGGCCATGAGTAGACAGTCTCATAGATAGCTGGGAATAGGTGAGGATACATTGTTATGGTAGGCAGCAACTACACAGCATGTAAAATGTCTAGTCCATTAGCTTCCTTTTCTTTTTGTTCAATCTGTGTTGTCCACTTTATTCATCTCCTCTCTCTGTCACTCTCTGTCTCTCTCTGTCTTTCAGTCTCTGTCTCCTTTGTGTGTGTGTTTGTGTGAATGTATGAGAGATAGAGACAGAGATAGAGAGAGTATGTGTGTGTGTGTGTATGTATATGTGTGTGTATGTGTGTGTGTGTGTGTGTGTGTGTGTGTGTGTGAGAGAGAGAGAGAGAGAGAGAGAGAGAGAGAGAGAGAGAGAGAGAGAGAGAGAGAGAGAGAGGTGTACAGGTGTGCTCCACATGTATGTGGAGGCCAGAGAACAACCTGCAGATAATTCCCAGGAGCTATGGTTATCTGAAAATAATGCAATTAATACTAATTTAACTTGGAAGAAATATATTAAAATGCTGTTGTATGCACTGAAGGAAAAATGTGTGATTTCTTCACAGGAAATAATATCAATGGGGGTAGCATGCTATTAGAGGATGTGAACACTTACTACCATGATTATACATAATCTCAGGTATTGATTCAGGCTCTGTCTTTATGTCTTCTCTGAAGTTCTCTGACCATAACTCTGGGATAAACAGAAATCAGTGTTATATGCTTTTGAAAGTTCTTGGGTAGGATAGCTGTCACTTTATGAAACATACAAGAAATGTCCTGTAAATTTGCTTGAGTATGTACCCAAAGTACTGTAAGTTACCATGCCACAGAGAACCTTGTACAACCATATTTATTGATGCATTGTATACAATAGGAAAAAAGTAGCATCATATCATCAACAGATGAACAAACTAACAAAACCTGGTTCATGTAAACAGTAGAATTTTATTCAGTCATAAAATGTTCTGCCATGTTCAGCTGATATCCCTTCGAGGTCTGCTATTTTCTGACTGGAACTAAAGGAGCAGTGGATCTCTGGGGGAGGGGGAGTGTGTGGGCTGAGAGGAGTGGAGAAAGGGGAGGCTATGGTTGGGATGTATTGGATGAGGAAAGAATAAGAAAAATGAAAACATAAAAACCTGAAATCCTCATGTTCTCAGGAAGAGAGTTACAATTGGACGTTATTATGTCAAATCAATAAGACATGTCTTTCTGTCACATGAAAGATATAAAATTGAACAATTTTCATACTCATGTATATGTGGAAACAGAAAGTGTGGCAATATGAATGAGGGAAGAAATTGTTGAGGATCAAGTGACAATCTGTAGGACAGTTGGTCAGGAGAATGAACTATAACAAAGTATAAAGACATTTGTATGAATATTCCATAATGATGCCCATTTATTTTTGTGATAATTAAAAAATTAATAACAGAGACATCCGGTACCCTCCCACCCGGAGGACAGTGATCTGCCCTGCAGGGAGCGCCATCTTGGATCCGGGGCTCCGCCGAACTTAGTCTGCAGAGGTGAGAGTGAGGACCACAGAGGCAGACAGCTTCTGGGACAGGCGGGAGCCACAGAGCCGCTGAGGCAGCACCCTTTTGGGGCCGCAGACATCCGGCACCCTCCCAGCCGGACAACAGTGATCTGCCCTGCAGGGAATGCCATCTTGGCTCCGGGACTCCGCCGAACTTAGTCTGCAGAGGTGAGAGTGAGGACCACAGAGGCAGACAGCTTCTGGGACAGGCGGGAGCCACAGAGTCGCCGAGACAGCACCCTTTTGGGGCTGCAGACATCCGGCACCCTCCCAGCTGGAAGACTGTATTCTGCCCTGCACAGGAGCCCTCTGCCTCAGGAGCAGGGAGCACATCTTGGATCCAGGACTCCTCTGAACTTAGGAACGTAGTCTGCACAGCTGAGAGTGTGCACCACAGAAGCTGACAGCTTCTGTGACCTGCCAAAGCAACACAGCATCTGGGAAAGGTCCTGTTTTTGGCCTTCTTCTTCGGCCAGGAGAAGGTCGAAACGCCAGATATCTGTACACCTTCCCTTTAAGAGGTAAGCTTGTCAGCAGGGAGTGCTCAAACCACTGAAACTCAGAGGAGAGAGCCTGTCTCCCAGGTCTGCTGACAGACGATACTCAAAATCACCAGAAGAACAACCTCTGAACAGAAACAACTATAACAACTCCAGAGATTACCAGATGGCAAGAGGTAAACGAAAGAATCTTACTAACAGAAACCAAGACCACTCACCATCATCAGGACCCAGCACTCCCATTTCGCCCAGTCCAGGGCACCCCAACACACCTGAAAAGCTAGACCTGGATTTAAAAGCATATCTCATGATGATGATAGAGGACATCAAGAAGGACTTTAAAGAACTACAGGAGAACATGGCTAAAGAGTTACAAGTCCTTAAAGAAAAACAGGAAAACACAACCAAACTGGTAGAAGTCCTTAAAGAGAAACAGGAAAACACATCCAATCAGATGATGGAAATGAACAAAACCATACTAGACCTAAAAAGGGAAGTAGACACAATAAAGAAAACCCAAAATGAGGCAACACTGGAGATAGAAACCCTAGGAAAGAAATCTGGGAACATAGATGCGAGCATCAGCAACAGAATACAAGAGATGGAAGAGAGAATCTCAGGTGCAGAAGATTGCATAGAGAACATCGGCACAACAATCAAGGAAAATGGAAAATGCAAAAAGATCCTAACTCAAAACATCCAGGAAATACAGGACACAATGAGAAGACCAAACCTACGGATAATAGGAGTGGATGAGAATGAAGATTTTCAACTCAAAGGACCAGTAAACATCTTCAACAAAATTATAGAAGAAAATTTCCCAAACCTAAAGAAAGAGATGCCCATGAACATACAAGAAGCCTACAGAACTCCAAATAGGCTGGACCAGAAAAGAAATACCTCCCGACACATAATAATCAGAACAACAAATGCTCTAAATAAAGATAGAATACTAAAAGCAGTAAGAGAAAAAGGCCAAGTAACATATAAAGGCAAGCCTATCAGAATTACACCAGATTTTTCACCAGAGACTATGAAAGCCAGAAGATCCTGGACGGATGTTATACAGACACTAAAAGAACACAAATTCCAGCCCAGGCTACTATACCCAGCCAAACTCTCAATTAACATAGATGGAGAAACCAAAGTATTCCACTACAAAACCAAATTCACACATTATCTCTCCAGGAATGCAGCCCTTCAAAGGATAATAACAGGAAAAAACCAATACAAGGACAGGAACCACGCCCTAGAAACAACAAGAAGGTAATCCCTCAACAAACCTAAAAGAAGACAGCCACAAGAACAGAATGCCAACTTTAACAACAAAAATAACAGGAAACAACAATTACTTTTCCTTAATATCTCTTAATATCAATGGTCTCAACTCCCCGATAAAAAGACATAGACTAACAAACTGGCTTCACAAACAAGACCCAACATTTTGCTGCTTACAGGAAACTCATCTCAGAGAAAAAGATAGACACTATCTCAGAATGAAAGGCTGGAAAACAATTTTCCAAGCAAATGATATGAAGAAACAAGCTGGAGTAGCCATTCTAATATCTGATAAGATTGACTTCCAACCCAAAGTCATCAAAAAAGACAAGGAGGGGCACTTCATACTCATCAAAGGTAAAATCCTCCAAGAGGAACTATCAATCCTGAATATATATGCTCCAAATACAAAGGCAGCCTCATTCATTAAAGAAACTTTAGTAAATCTCAAAGCACACATTGCACCTCATACAATAATAGTGGGAGACTTCAACACACCACTTTCACCAATGGACCGATCATGGAAACAGAAACTAAACAGGGACACAGTGAAACTAACAGAAGTTATGGAACAAATGGATCTGGCAGATATGTACAGAACATTTTACCCTAAAACAAAAGGATATACCTTCTTCTCAGCACCTCATGGTACCTTCTCCAAAATTGACCACGTAATTGGGCACAAAACAGGACTCAACAGATAAAAAAATATTGAAATTGTCCCATGCATCCTATCAGATCACCATGGACTAAGGCTGATCTTCAATAACAAAATAAAAAATAGAAAGCCAACATTCACGTGGAAATTGAACAACACTCTTCTCAATGATACCTTGGTCAAGGAAGGAATAAAGAAAGAAATTAAGGACTTTTTAGAGTTCAATGAAAATGAAGCCACAACATACCCAAACTTATGGGACGCAATGAAAGCATTTCTAAGAGGAAAACTCATAGCTCTGAGTGCCTCTAAAAAGAAACTAGAAAGAGCACACATTAGCAGCTTGACAACACACCTAAAAGCACTAGAACAAAAGGAAGCAAATTCACCCAAAAGGAGTAGACAGCAGGAAATAATCAAACTCAGGGGCGAAATCAATCAAGTGGAAACAAGAAGAACTATTCAAAGAATCAACCAATCAAGGAGCTGGTTCTTTGAGAAAATCAACAAGATAGATAAACCCTTAGCCAGACTCACTAGAGGGCACAGGGAAAGCATTCTAATTAACAATATCAGAAATGAAAAAGGAGACATAACAACAGATCCTGAAGACATCCAAAACACCATCAGATCCTTCTACCAAAGGCTATACTCAACAAAACTGGAGAACCTGGATGAAATGGAGAAGTTCCTAGACAGGTACCAGGTACCAAAGTTGAGCCAAGATCAGGTTAATGATCTAAACAGCCCTATATCGCCCAAAGAAATAGAAGCAGTCATTAATAGTCTCCCAACCAAAAAAAGCCCAGGACCAGATGGGTTTAGTGCAGAGTTCTATCAGACCTTCAAAGAAGATCTAATCCCAGTTCTTCACAACTATTCCACAAAATAGAAACAGAAGGTACTCTACCCAACTCATTCTATGAAGCCACAATTACTCTGATACCTAAACCACAAAAAGACCCAACAAAGATAGAAAACTTCAGACCAATATCCCTTATGAATATTGATGCAAAAATCCTCAATAAAGTTCTTGCTAACCAAATCCAAGAAACATCAAAACAATCATCCATCCTGACCAAGTAGGTTTCATCCCAGGGATGCAGGGATGGTTCAATATACAGAAATCCATCAACGTAATCCAGTATATAAACAAACTCAAAGACAAAAACCACATGGTCATCTCGTTAGATGCGGAAAAAGCATTTGACAAGATCCAAAACCCATTCATGATAAAAGTCTTGGAAAGATCAGGAATTCAAGGCCCATACCTAAACATGATAAAAGCAATCTACAGCAAACCAGTAGCCAACATCAAAGTAAATGGTGAGAAGCTTGAAGCAATCCCTCTAAAATCAGGGACTAGACAAGGCTGTCCACTTTCTCCATACCTATTCAACATAGTACTTGAAGTCCTAGCCAGAGCAATTCGACAACAAAAAGAGATCAAAGGGATACAAATTGGAAAAGATGAAGTCAAAATATCACTTTTTGCAGATGATATGATAGTATATATAAGTGACCCTAAAAATTCCACCAGAGAACTCCTAAGCCTGATAAACAGCTTCGGTGAAGTAGCTGGATATAAAATTAACTCAAACAAATCAATGGCCTTTCTCTACACAAAGAATAAACAGGCTGAGAAAGAAATTAGGGAAACAACACTCTTCTCAATAGTCACAAATAATATAAAATATCTTGGCGTGACTCTAACTAAGGAAGTGAAAGATCTGTATAATAAAAACTTCAAGTCTCTGAAGAAAGAAATTCTAGAAGATCTCAGAAGATGGAAAGATCTCCCATGCTCATGGCTTGGCAGGATCAACATTGTAAAAATGGCTATCTTGCCAAAAGCAATCTACAGATTCAATGCAATCCCCATCAAAATTCCAAATCAATTCTTCAACGAATTAGAAAGTGCAATCTGCAAATTCATCTGGAATAACAAAAAAACCTAGGATAGCAAAAACTCTTCTCAAGGATAAAAGAACCTCTGGTGGAATCACCATGCCGGACCTAAAGCTTTACTACAGAGCAATTGTGATAAAAACGGCGTGGTACTGGTATAGTGACAGACAAATAGACCAATGGAATAGAATTGAAGACCCAGATATGAACCCACACACCTATGGTCACTTGATCTTTGACAAGGGAGCTAAAACCATCCAGTGGAAGCAAGACAGTATTTTCAACAAATGGTGCTGGCACAACTGGTTGTTTTCATGTAGAAGAATGCGAATTGATCCATTCCTATCTCCTTGTACTAAGGTCAAGTCTTTTTTTTTTTTTTTTTCCTGATCAAGCTGACAAATTTTTCTTTTTCTTTTTTTTTTTAATTTTTAATATTTTATTACATATTTTCCTCAATTACATTTCCAATGTTATCCCAAAAGTCCCCCATAGTGCCCCCACTTCCCTACCCACCCATTCCCATTCTTTTGGCCCTGGCATTCCCCTATATTGGGGCATGTAAAGTTTGCAAGTCCAATGGGCCTCTCTTTCCAGTGATGGCCTGCTAGGCCATCTTTCGATACATATGCAGCTAGAGACAAGAGCTCCGGGGTTCTGGTTAGTACATCATTTTGTTCCAACAAAAGGGTTGCAGATCCCTTTAGCTCCTTGGGTACTTTCTCTAGCTTCTCCATTGGGAGCCCTATGATACATCCAATAGCTGACTGTGAACATCCACTCCTGTGTTTGCTAGGCCCCGGCATCGTCTCACAAGAGACAGCTATATTTGGGTCCTTTCAGCAAAATCTTGCTAGTGTATGCAATGGTGTCAGCGTTAGAAGCTGATTATGGGATGGATCCCTGGATACGGC
Source organism: Mus caroli (assembly GCF_978045245.1). Lineage (NCBI taxonomy): Eukaryota > Metazoa > Chordata > Mammalia > Rodentia > Muridae > Mus > Mus caroli. The sequence continues at coordinate 138,195,387 of NW_028227261.1, read as the reverse complement.
AGTCTCTAAATGGTCCATCCTTTCATCACAGCTACGAACTTTGTCTCTGTAACTCCTTCCCTGGGTGTTTTGTTCCCAATTCTAAGAAGGTGCACAGTGTCCACACTTTGGTCTTCATTCTTCTTGAGTTTCATGCGTTTAGCAAATTGTATCTTATATCTTGGGTATCCTAAGTTTTGGGCTAATATCCACTTATCAGTGAATACATACTGTGTGAGTTCTTTTGTGATTGTGTTACTTCACTCAAGATGATGCCCTCCAGGTCCATCCATTTGGCTAGGAATTTCATAAATTCCTTCTTTTTAATAGCTGAGTAGTACTCCATTGTGTAAATGTACCATAATTTCTGTATCCATTCCTCTGTTGAGGGACATCTGGGTTCTTTCCAGCTTCTGGCTATTATAAATAGGGCTGCTATGAACATAGTGGAGCATGTGTCCTTTTTACCGGTTGGGACATCTTCTGGATATATGCCCAGGAGAGGTATTGCTGGATCCTCCGGTAGTACTATGTCCAATTTTCTGAGGAACCGCCAGACTGATTTCCAGAGTGGTTGTACAAGCTTGCAATCCCACCAACAATGGAGGAGTGTTCCTCTTTCTCCACATCCTCGACAGCATCTGCTGTCACCTGAATTTTTGATCTTAGCCTTCTGACTGGTGTGAGGTGGAATCTCAGGGTTGTTTTGATTTGCATTTCCCTGATGATTAAGGATGTTGAACATTTTTTCAGGTGTTTCTCTGCCATTCGGTATTCCTCAGGTGAGAATTCTTTGTTCAGTTCTGAGCCCCAATTTTTAATGGGGTTATTTGACTTTCTGGAGTCCACCTTCTTGAGTTCTTTATATATATTGGATATTAGTCCCTTATCTGATTTAGGGTAGGTGAAGATCCTTTCCCAATCTGTTGGTGGTTTTTTTTGTCTTATTGATGGTGTCTTTAGCCTTGCAGAAGCTTTGTAGTTTCATGAGGTCCCACTTTTCAATTCTCGATCTTACAGCACAAGACATTACTGTTCTATTCAGGAATTTTTCCCCTGTGCCCATATCTTCAAGGCTTTTCCCCACTTTCTCCTCTATAAGTTTCAGTGTCTCTGGTTTTATGTGAAGTTCCTTGATCCACTTAGACTTGACCTTAGTACAAGGAGATAGGAATGGATCGATTCGCATTCTTCTACATGTTAACAACCAGTTTTGTCAGCACCATTTGTTGAAAATGCTGTCTTTCTTCCACTGGATGTTTGTAGCTCCCTTATCGAAGATCAAGTGACCATAGGTGTGTGGGTTCATTTCTGGGTCTTCAATTCTATTTCATTGGTCTATTTGTCTGTCACTATACCAGTACCATCCAGTTTTTATCACAATTGCTTTGTAGTAGAGCTTTAGGTCCGGCATGGTGATTCCACCAGAGGTTCTTTTATCCTTGAGAAGAGTTTTTGCTATCCTAGGTTTTTTGTTATTCCAGATGAATTTGCAGATTGCACTTTCTAATTCGTTGAAGAATTGATTTGGAATTTTGATGGGGATTGCATTGAATCTGTAGATTGCTTTTGGCAAGATAGCCATTTTTACAATGTTGATCCTGTCAAGCCATGAGCATGGGAGATCTTTCCATCTTCTGAGATCTTCTAGAATTTCTTTCTTCAGAGACTTGAAGTTTTTATTATACAGATCTTTCACTTCCTTAGTTAGAGTCACGCCAAGATATTTTATATTATTTGTGACTATTGAGAAGGGTGTTGTTTCCCTAATTTCTTTCTCAGCCTGTTTATTCTTTGTGTAGAGAAAGGCCATTGATTTGTTTGAGTTAATTTTATATCCAGCTACTTCACCGAAGCTGTTTATCAGGCTTAGGAGTTCTCTGGTGGAATTTTTAGGGTCACTTATATATACTATCATATCATCTGCAAAAAGTGATATTTTGACTTCATCTTTTCCAATTTGTATCCCTTTGATCTCCTTTTGTTGTCGAATTGCTCTGGCTAGGATTTCAAGTACAATGTTGAATAGGTATGGAGAAAGTGGACAGCCTTGTCTAGTCCCTGATTTTAGAGGGATTGCTTCAAGCTTCTCACCATTTACTTTGATGTTGGCTACTGGTTTGCTGTAGATTGCTTTTATCATGTTTAGGTATGGGCCTTGAATTCCTGATCTTTCCAAGACTTTTATCATGAATGGGTGTTGGATCTTGTCAAATGCTTTTTCCGCATCTAACGAGATGACCATGTGGTTTTTGTCTTTGAGTTTGTTTATATACTGGATTACGTTGATGGATTTCTGTATATTGAACCATCCCTGCATCCCTGGGATGAAACCTACTTGGTCAGGATGGATGATTGTTTTGATGTGTTCTTGGATTCGGTTAGCAAGAACTTTATTGAGGATTTTTGCATCAATATTCATAAGGGATATTGGTCTGAAGTTTTCTATCTTTGTTGGGTCTTTTTGTGGTTTAGGTATCAGAGTAATTGTGGCTTCATAGAATGAGTTGGGTAGAGTACCTTCTGTTTCTATTTTGTGGAATAGTTTGTGAAGAACTGGGATTAGATCTTCTTTGAAGGTCTGATAGAACTCTGCACTAAACCCATCTGGTCCTGGGCTTTTTTTAGTTGAGAGACTATTAATGACTGCTTCTATTTCTTTGGGGGATATAGGGCTGTTTAGATCGTTAACCTGATCTTGATTCAACTTTGGTACCTGGTACCTGTCTAGGAACTTCTCCATTTCATCCAGGTTCTCCAGTTTTGTTGAGTATAGCCGTTGGTAGAAGGATCTGATGGTGTTTTGGATGTCTTCAGGATCTGTTGTTAAGTCTCCTTTTTCATTTCTGATTTTGTTAATTAGGATGCTTTCCCTGTGCCCTCTAGTGAGTCTGGCTAAGGGTTTATCTATCTTGTTGATTTTCTCAAAGAACCAGCTCCTTGATTGGTTGATTCTTTGAATAGTTTTTCTTGTTTCCACTTGGTTGATTTCACCCCTGAGTTTGATTATTTCCTGCCGTCTACTCCTCTTGGGTGAATTTGCTTCCTTTTGTTCTAGTGCTTTTAGGTGTGTTGTCAAGCTGCTAATGTGTGCTCTCTCTAGTTTCCTTTTGGAGGCACTCAGAGCTATGAGTTTTCCTCTTAGAAATGCTTTCATTGCGTCCCATAAGTTTGGGTATGTTGTGGCTTCATTTTCATTGAACTCTAAAAAGTCCTTAATTTCTTTCTTTATTCCTTCCTTGACCAAGGTATCATTGAGAAGAGTGTTGTTCAGTTTCCACGTGAAGGTTGGCTTTCTATTATTTATTTTGTTATTGAAGATCAGCCTTAGTCCATGGTGATCTAATAGGATGCATGGGACAATTTCAATATTTTTGTATCTGTTGAGGCCTTTTTTGTGACCAATTATGTGGTCAATTTTGGAGAAGGTACCATGAGGTGCTGAGAAGAAGGTATATCCTTTTGTTTTAGGATAGAATGTTCTGTAGATATCTGCCAGATCCATTTGATTCATAATTTCTCTTAGTTTCTCTGTGTCCCTGTTTATTTTCTGTTTCCATGATCTGTCCATTGGTGAAAGTGGTGTGTTGAAGTTTCCCACTATTATTGTATGAGGTGCAATGTGTGCTTTGGGATTTACTAAAGTTTCTTTAATGAATGTGGCTGCCTTTGTATTTGGAGCATAGATATTCAGGATTGATAGTTCCTTTTGGAGGATTTTACCTTTGATGAGTATGAAGTGCCCCTCCCTGTCTTTTTTAATGACTTTGGGTTGGAAGTCAATCTTATCAGATATTAGAATGGCTACTCCAGCTTGTTTCTTCATGCCATTTGCTTGGAAAATTGTTTTCCAGCCTTTCATTCTGAGGTAGTGTCTATCCTTTTCTCTGAGATGAGTTTCCTGTAAGCAGCAAAATGTTGGGTCTTGTTTGTGTAGCCAGTTTGTTAGTCTATGTCTTTTTATCGGGGAGTTGAGTCCATTGATATTAAGAGATATTAAGGAAAAGTAAGTGTTGTTTCCTGTTATTTTTTGTTGTTAAAGTTGGCAGTTTGTTCTTGTGGCTGTCTTCTTTTAGGTTTGTTGAGGGATTACCTTCTTGTTGTTTCTAGGGCGTGGTTCCTGTCCTTGTATTGTTTTTTTTTCCTGTTATTATCCTTTGAAGGGCTGGATTCATGGAGAGATAATGTGTTAATTTGTTTCTGTCGTGGAATACTTTGGTTTCTCCATCTATGTTAATTGAGAGTTTGGCTGGGTATAGTAGCCTGGGCTGGAATTTTTGTTCTTTTAGTGTCTGTATAACATCCGTCCAGGATCTTCTGGCTTTCATAGTCTCTGGTGAAAAATCTGGTGTAATTCTGATAGGCTTGCCTTTATATGTTACTTGGCCTTTTTCTCTTACTGCTTTTAGTATTCTATCTTTATTTAGAGCATTTGTTGTTCTGATTATTATGTGTCGGGAGGTATTTCTTTTCTGGTCCAGTCTATTTGGAGTTCTGTAGGCTTCTTGTATGTTCATGGGCATCTCTTTCTTTAGATTTGGGAAGTTTTCTTCTATAATTTTGTTGAAGATGTTTGCTGGTCCTTTGAGTTGAAAATCTTCATTCTCATCCACTCCTATTATCCGTAGGTTTGGTCTTCTCATTGTGTCCTGTATTTCTTGGATGTTTTGAGTTAGGATCTTTTTGCATTTTACATTTTCCTTGATTGTTGTGCCGATGTTCTCTATGGAATCTTCTGCACCTGAGATTCTCTCTTCCATCTCTTGTATTCTGTTGCTGATGCTGGTATCTATGGTTCCAGATTTCTTTCCTAGGGTTTCTATCTCCAGTGTTGCCTCATTTTGGGTTTTCTTTATTGTGTCTACTTCCCTTTTTAGGTCTACTATCGTTTTGTTCATTTCCATCATCTGTTTGGATGTGTTTTCCTGTTTTTCATTAAGGACTTCTACCTGTTTGATTAGGTTATCCTGTTTTTCTTTAAGGATTTGTACCTCTTTAGCAGTGTTCTCCTGCAATTCTTTAAGGGATTTTTGTGTTTCCTCTTTATTGTCTTCTACCTGTTTACCAGTGTTCCTTTGTATTTCTTTAAGTGTGTTATTAAAGTCCTTCTTGAAGTCCTCTACCATCATCAGGAGATATGCTTTTAGATCTGTGTCTAGCTTTTCCGGTGTGTTGGGGTGCCCTGGACTGGGTGACATGGGAGTGCTGGATTCTGATGATGGTGAGTGGTCTTGGTTTCTGTTAGTAAGATTATTACGTTTACCTTTCGCCATCTGGTAATCTCTGGGGTTAGTTGTTGTCGTTGTCTCTGTTTAAAGATTGGAGCAGAAGCTGTTTTCCACTCACCAGCAGTCTCAAAATCCTGTGGCGGGTGTCGTGGGTAGCTGGCAGTACCCCGGTGCTGGTCCAGCTGGAAGAGGCCTGTGGTCCTACTCAGGCCGGTTTTCTGCTTCCCTAACTAATGCAGTCTCTGGTCCCGCGTGCAATTGGATTGGAGCAGAAGCTGTGTTCCACTCACCAGAAGTCTTACGATCCTGTGGTGGGTGTTGTGGGTAGCTGGCGAGTGTCAGCCGACCCTGCGCCCCAGCTGCCCTGGTGCTTTTCTGACCGGAAGAGGCTTGTGGCCCTATGTAGGCCGGATTTCTCTCTCCCCAACCAGAGCAGTCTTAGGTCCCGCGTGATTGGACTGGAGCAGAAGTTGTGTTCCACTCACCAGCAGTCCCAAAATTCTGCGGCGGGGGTCGTGGGTAGCTGGCGGGTGTCAGGCAACTCTGCCCTCCAGCTACCCTGGCGCTGATCCGGCCGGATGAGGCCTGTGGCCCTACTCAGGCCGGTTTCTGCTTCCCTAACTAATGCAGTCTCAGGTCCCGCGCACAATTGGATTGGAGCAGAAGCTGTGCTCCACTCACCAGAAGTCTTAAGATCCTGTGGCGGGTGTTGTGGGTAGCTGGCGAGTCTCAGCCGACCCTGCGCCCCAGCTGCCCCGGTGCTTTTCTGACTGGAAGAGGCTTGTGGCCCTATATAGGCCGGATTTCTCTCTCCCCAACCAGAGCAGTCTCAGGTCCCGCGTGATTGGACTGGTGCAGAAGCTGTGTTCCACTCACCAGCAGTCCCAAAATCCTGCGGCGGGGGTCGTGGGTAGCTGGCGGGTGTCAGGCAACCCTGCGCTCCAGCTACCCCGGTGCTGATCCGGCCGGATGAGGCCTGTGGCTCTACTCAGGCCGGTTTCTGCTTCCCTAACTAATGCAGTCTCAGGTCCCGCACGCAATTGGATTGGAGCAGAAGCTGTGCTCCACTCACCAGAAGTCTTAAGATCCTGTGGCCCTAAGGTCAAGTCTAAGTGGATCAAGGAACTTCACATAAAACCAGAGACACTGAAACTAATAGAGGAGAAAGTGGGGAAAAGCCTTGAAGATATGGGCACAGGGGAAAAATTCTTGAATAGAACAGCAATGGCTTGTGCTGTAGGATCGAGAATTGACAAGTGGGACCTCATGAAACTGCAAAGCATCTGCAAGGCAAAAGACACCATCAATAAGACAAAAAAACCACCAACAGATTGGGAAAGGATCTTTACCTATCCTAAATCAGATAGGGGACTAATATCCAATATATATAAGGAACTCAAGAAGGTGGACTCCAGAAAGTCAAATAACCCCATTAAAAAATGGGGCTCAGAACTGAACAAAGAATTCTCACCTGAAGAATACCAAATGGCAGAGAAGCACCTGAAAAAATGTTCAACATCCTTAATCATCAGGGAAATGCAAATCAAAACAACCCTGAGATTCCACCTCACACCAGTCAGAATGGCTAAGATCAAAAATTCAGGTGACAGCAGATGCTGGCGAGGATGTGGAGAAAGAGGAACACTCCTCCATTGTTGGTGGGATTGCAAGCTTGTACAACCACTCTGGAAATCAGTCTGGCGGTTCCTCAGAAAATAGGACATAGTACTACCAGAGGATCCAGCAATACCTCTCCTGGGCATATATCCAGAAGATGTCCCAACCGGTAAGAAGGACACATGCTCCACTATGTTCATAGCAGCCCTATTTATAATAGCCAGAAGCTGGAAAGAACCCAGATGTCCCTCAACAGAGGAATGGATACAGAAATTATGGTACATCTACACAATGGAGTACTACTCAGCTATTAAAAAGAATGAATTTATGAAATTCCTAGCCAAATGGATGGACCTGGAGAGCATCATCTTGAGTGAGGTAACCCAATCACAAAGGAACTCACACAATATGTATTCACTGATAAGTGGATATTAGCCCAAAACTTAGGATATCCATGATATAAGATACAATTTGATAAACGCATGAAACTCAAGAAGAATGAAGACCAAAATGTGGACACTGTGCCCCTTCTTAGAATTGGGAACAAAACACCCATGGAAGGAGTTACAGAGACAAAGCTTGGAGCTGTGATGAAATGATGGACCATCTAGAGACTGCCGTATCCAGGGATCCATCCCATAATCAGCCTCTAAAGGCGGACACCATTGCATACACTGGCAAGATTTTGCTGAAAGGACCCAAAGATAGCTGTCTCTTGTGAGACTATGCAGGGGCCTAGCAAACACATGAGTGGATGCTCACAGTCAGCTATTGGATGTATCACAGGGCTCCCAATCGAGAAGCTAGAGAAAGTACCCAAGGAGCTAAAGGGATCTGCAACCCTATAGTTGGAACAACATTATGAACTAACCAGCACCCCGGAGCTCTTGTCTCTAGCTGCATATGTATCGAAAGATGGCCTATTCGGCCATCACTGGAAAGAGAGGCCCATTGGACTTGCAAACTTTATATGCTCCAATATAGGGGAATGCCAGGGCCAAAAGAATGGGAATGGGTGGGTAGGGAAGTGGGGGTGCTATGGGGGACTTTTGGGATAGCATTGGAAATGTAATTGAGGAAAATATGTAATAAAAAAAAAGAAAACCGAAAAAAAATTAATAACAAAAGAAAGAATGCTAAAGGGAGAACAGAATCAATCAAGGTTTGTGGCCTGATTAAACAATGCTGACTAGAAGGAATACTACTGCAGCCTTTATATTCATGTAACACTCAAAATGAAACACAAACTGGCACACCAAATACATGTAATCAACACCAAATGAACACATCCAAGCTTAGAATATCAGCGTTTTCAAATGTTAAGTTTTGACTAGAATTACTTACAGGAATTGCTCAAACTTAAACAATATTTGGACCCTTTGAAGCTGATATAATGTAGGCCAACTACTATCATCTTCAAACTATGTCTTACTTCTGTTATTTCTAAGACATGATATTGACTGGTTTCACTTCAGTCTCATACAACATTATCAACAGAATCCGCATCTTTAAATAACTTAAAAGGCATTCTTAAAGGATTGTTTATAAATACCCCAGTGTATCACAGGCATTTAAGGATAATATATAAGTTCATTGGTGAATCATGCATGAAATACTCCATGACAATGATATAGACATGGTGGTCTAAAGATTAAATTTTAAAGAGAGATCAATAAATAATAAATGTATATATTTATAAGTGATATATATATATATATATATATATATATACACACACACACACACATTATAGTATTGTATTTGGTCAGTTTTGCAACTAGTTTCAAGTCTAGCTTGAGGTCATTCTTTTAGCATTTCTGTAAGAAGTGGACACAATTTCTGGATGACAGTTTTCTAGAGAGATAACTAAATGAGATGGTAAAGGTAACAGGTTTTGAACAGTTTGAAAGTGACTTTCTATAAACATTAGTCATTGTTATCATATTAATATTGTATAATCAGTAACTTCAAATTACTACCTAAACACCTTGGAGAGATTTGATCTCCCTAAACACCTAAGAAAACTACAGTAGACTTTTAATTTCTCAAAAAAAAAAGTTTCACTTTTGTTTCCAAAGTTTATTTACAGTTTTATATTAGTTTCAAAGAATGCAATTTTCTAAAAAAAATTATCTGCAGTCAGATCAATGCCAGGGTTAATTTAGTTTGGATCCCTTTTTTGTGGGGTGGAGAGTAGAGTCACATAAAGCCATGAAGGATCTTCACAGAACTGTGTTGGTATGAGTGCTCACAGTGGCCTTGCCCCAAGGATCCCAAGAGCTCAACTCTTCTTTTTTTTTTTTTTTTTTAATTGAATTTTTTATTAGTATTTTCTTCATTTACATTTCAAATGCTATCCTGAAAGTCCCCTATATCACCCCCTGCCCTGCTCCCCAGACCACCCACTCCCACTCTTCTTGTAAGCTGCAGTCATAAATCTCCTCAGGAGCTCCTCAGACCTCCTTTCCGATTGCTTGCTGCCCAGCTGCTCAGGCACTACTTGGTTTCTATCTAGATATCGAAGAGCTTTCTGATAACCACCAGCACTCAGAACATATGCCAGCAACAACCCCATGCCGGGTGCTCCTGTGAATAACTATTTCTGATAGTTTCTGGAGTGCAAATGGTAGTAGCATTTTACCATATTTTTGTTGTATTATGATGTTTCATTAATGTAATAGCTTTGACTTAAAACTGCCCTTATTTCCATACTTTCAAATCCAGAAAATTAGGTAATTTGCCATTGGTTTCCTACTCACTGGTGCATGTTATTAAGGTCTTATGTATTTCTTTCTTTACTTGAATAAATGAAGTATATCAAGATTTATACATTTCTGTTAAACTTTTAGGAATTCAATATTATGCACCAAGTCATGTTCCTTTTATTTTTCTTCTCAGGTAGTGATGATGTATTTTTTTTAGAGGGTAAATAAATTTTTATAAAGCTATCGAAGTCTCTTGCACATGTGTTCATTTAATGTTATTGCAAATTTTCTTGATATTTTTTCAGATTAACAATATAGAGGATTCTCAGGATGTAGAGAGCTGATAAAAGAACAGCTCTACTTCTTTACAAACTTAAGAAATTTTCTTAAGGATGTCTTGATTCTACTTTTGGGAAATTATTGTTTATATACAGTGTAAGCAGTATGTATAATTTATATAATTATGAATGCTTGACTTAATAAATCAGTGCTCATAGATAGTATATAAAAGTATAATACAGAAACACTTGACTTGATAGGAAGAAGTATCAGCAGGTGGATGCTACTTCCAAACTTTGGCCATCTTTTCCAAATTTCAGGACCACGAACAAGGTATTGTTAGTGACAACTGAGGTTGAGACATGTCAAACAGGAAAATGTCCACAGAGACTCAAACTTACAAAAGAATTAAAGACAACTGAGGAAAGCTGGGTGTGAAAGAGGTGGTTCTCCCCAAAAGGGAACATACAATTTGTTGTCAGGTTACAAACTGTCATCCCTGAACACACACATACAAGTAACACATAACATGGATTCAACTGGTTATATTGAAGAATAATATGTATGCACAAATACATGTTTTCATGTAATAACAATTGATAAAAAAAGAAGTGATGACTTTGAAAAATGGCAGGGTGGGGCATATGCAAGGGCTGGGAAGGAAGAAAGGGAAGGAATGTAGTAATTAAATTACAATATCAAAAATAAAGAAAACAAAAATAGAGTTGGGCATGATGGTATACTTCTCTGACTCCAGCCTTCAGAACACTGAGGCAGAAGGATGGTGGATTTGAGGAAGCCTGTGCTACACAACAGGACCTTATCTCAACTTACCTTTCTCCAAATTGTAATTTGGAGAATGATACCTCAGCCTTTGTTACTTCTCTGTTTACATCCATGTGATCTCCTTCCTGTTATCTTTTGATGTGAACTCTATCAGTTCCATTTAGTTTTTCTTCCTTGTTCTTTTTGTTCTAATTATAGGCTACACAGGATTTCTTTACTTGTTTGCTTAATTTATTCCTCAATCAATGAATTCCACTCTGTCCAAATTAAGGAGTACTTTCTTCCTAGACATTGTATTCTTCTTCACATAACTCTGGCATCAGTTCCAGCATTTTCTGTCTGTCTGTCTGTCTCTCTCTTTTTTTACTGAATATTTTATTTATTTACATTTCAAATGTTACCCCCTTTCCCTGTTTCCACTCCACAAATACCCTGCCCCTGCTTATATGAGGGTGCTCCCCCACCTCCCAACCACTCCTGCTACCTGGCCCTGGCATTTTCCTACACTGGGGCATCAAGTCTTCACAGGGCCAAGGAAGGGCCTCTCTTCCCATTGATGTCCGACAAGGCCATCCTCTGCTACATATGCAGATGGAGCCATGGCTCCCTCCATGTGTAGTCTTTGGTTGGTGGTTTAGTCTCTAGGAGCTCTGGGGGGTCTGGTTGGTTGATATTGTTGTTCCTCCTCTGGGTTTGCAACCCCCTTCAGTTCCTTCAGTCTTTGCCCTAACTCCTCCACTGGGATCCCTGTGTTCAGTTCAATGGTTGGTTGCAAGCATCTGCATCTGCATCTGCATCTGCATCAGTAAGGCTCTGGATGAGCTTCTCAGGAGGCAGTTATAACAGGCTCCTGTCAACAAGCACTTCCTGTCATCTGCAATAGTGTCTGGGTTTGGTGGCTGCATATGGGATAGATCACCAGGTGGGTCAGTCTCTGGATGGCCTTTCCTTCAGTTTCTGCTCCACACTGTCCCCATATTTCCTTTAGACAGGAGCAATTCTGGGTTAAAATTTTGGAGACTAGTGGGTGGCCCCATCCCTCACCCAGGGGCTTTGCCTAACCTCCTGATATGGTCTCTACAGGTTCTACCTCCACTTTGTTAGGTATTTCAGCTAATGCCATCCCCATCGGGTCCTAGGAGCCTCATGTTTCTTGGCATCTGAAACTTTCTGTTGGCTACCCCCAGGTCCCCATCTCCCATTACTGCACACCTCTGTTCAATTTCCTGACCTTCTTTATATCATCCCTGACTCCTCCCATACCTGATCCTCCCCCTTTTTACCCTCCCCCTCCTTGCTTCCTTCCAAGTCCCTCTTACCCTCTATCTCCTGTTATTACTTTGTTTCCCCTTCTAAGAAGGACTGAAGTATACACACTTTTGTCTTCCTTCTTCTTGAACTTCATATGGTCTGTGAGTTGTATCATGGGTATTCTGGGCTTTTTGCCTAATATCCATTTATCAGTGAGTACATACCATGTGTGTTCTTTTGTGACTGTATTACATCACTCATGATATTTTCTAATTCCATGCAATTGTCTGTGAATTTCATGAAGTCATTGTTTTTAATGACTGTGTAGTACACTATTGTGTAAATGTATTACATTTTCTGTATCCATTCCTCTGTTGAGGACATTGAAGGACATTTGGGTTGTTTCCAGCTTCTGGCTATTATAAATAAGGCTTCTATGAACATAGTGGAACATGTATCCTTACTACATGTTGGAACATCTTCTGGGTATATGTTCAGGAGTAGTATAGCTGGGACCTTATGTAATACTATTTCCAATTTTCTGTGGAATGGCAAGACTGATTTGCAGAGTGGTTTTCTTAGGTAGGGTTTTACTGCTGTGAGCAGACACCATTACCAAGGCAAGTCTTATTTAAAAAAAAAACAAAAAACAAAAAACATTGAATTGGGGCAGGCTTACAGGTTCACAGGTTTAGTCCATTATCATCAAGGTGGGAGCATGGCAGCATCCAGGCTGTCATGGCACAGGCAGAGCTGAGAGTTCTACATCTTCATCCAAAGGCTGCTAGTGGAAGACTGACTTCCATGTACCTAGGGTGAGAGTTTTAAGCCTGCACCCACAGTGACCCACCTACTTCAACCAGGTCACACCTATCCCAACAAGGCCACACCTCCAAATGGTGCCACAGCCTGGTCCAAGAATATACAAACCATCACAGTGGTTGTACCAGCTTGCAACCACACCAGCAATGGAGGAGTGTTCCTCTTTCTCCCTAACCTTGCCAGCATCTGCTGTTACCTGAATTTTTGATCTTAGTCATTCTGACTGGTGTGAGGTAGAATCTCATGGTCATTTTGATTTGCTTTTCCCTGATGGCTAAGGAAATTGAACTTTTCTTTATGAGTTTCCCTGCCATTCAAGTTTCCTCAGTTGAGAATTCTCTGTTCCCCATTTTTTAGTATATTTATTTGGTTCTCTGGAGTCTAACTTCTTGAGTTCTTTGTATATTCCATTGATCTACATGACTGTCTCTGTACCAATACCATGCAGTTTTCATAAAGATTGCTTTGCAATACAGCTTGGGATCAGGGATGTTGATTCACTCAGAACTTCTTTTATTATTGAGAATAGTTTTCCCTATCCTGGGTTTTCGATTATTACACATGAATATTCAGATTGCTCTTTCTAACTCTATGAAGAATTGAGTTGGAATTTTGATGGGGATTACATTGAATCTGTAGATTTCTTTTGGCAAGATAGCCTTTTTACTATATTAATTCTGCCAATCCATGAGCATGAAAGATCTTTCCATCTTCTGAGATCTTCTTCGATTTTTCTTTCTTCAGAGACATGAAGTTCTTGTCATACAGATCTTTTACTTTCTTGGTTAGAGTCACATCAAGGTATTTTATATTGTTTGTGACTATTGTGAAGGGTGTTGTTTTATGGTGAAATGTTTTATAGATATCTGTTAAATCCATTTGGTTCATCAGAATACATTTAATGTGTGTGTTCATCCATGAATTAAATGTTTCTCCAGATCTACTCAGGGCCAGAAGTTATCCTCAGGGCCAAGGATTCTATAATGAACAATTTAGAAAAGATATTTTCTTTATAGGAGTTATAGACTACAAATAAGTAGGTAAATGTTAATATCCAAAATTTCTAATGTCCTTACTTCTCCTGTGTGAAAGGGTCCTTTGACCCAAAAGGAATCATGACTCTTATGTTCATGTTGAGAAACATTCCGCTAAAGTGTACTTTGTGTTGAAGGTAAATAAGAAAAGGTAGATAGAAGTTAGGACTGAGAGCTCTCTTTCCATTTAACTGAAAGCAGAACATAAATTAGCAGTGACCCCAAGGAGAAGCAAGGTTAGTGACAGATACAACTCTGGATCCTTACCAAATGAAACCAGAGGGTTCTGTACTGGCAATCTTTCTTAACAAGTTGTTATTTCCCTCCCTTCCTCAATTCGCTATACCTAAAAACTCAATTTCTCTTTCCTTTGTCCTATAACCTCTGTGGCGGCGGGGAATGGGTAGGAGACTATTTTCTGAGCCTCAGCTTGGGTGTCATTTTATAATCAGGAGAGTCTTTTCTGTTTAAAAAATTAATTTAATTTTTACACTCTATATTCCATTCTCTGACCCACACCCACACCCCATCCACCCTCCAACTGTTCCACATCCTAAAGCTCCCCACCCTGTCTTCACATGGATGCCCCTACCCACACCCTACCTGACCTCTAAACTCCCTGGGGTCTTCAGTCTCTTGAGGGTTAGGTGCATCATCTCTGAATGAACACAGAACTAGAAGTCCTCTACTGTATGTGTTGGGGGCCTCATATCAGCTGGTGTATGCTTTCTGGTGGTCCAGTGTTTGAGAGATCTTAGGGTCCAGATTAAGATTGCTGGTCTTCCTATAAGATCACCCTTCTTCTCAACTTCATTTAGCTTTTCCTAGTTCAACAAGAGGGGTCAGCTGCTTTTGGCCATTGGTTGGGTGCAAATATCTGCAACCAACTCTTTCAGCTGCTTGTTGGATCTTTCAGAGGGCAGTCATGGTAGGTCCCTATTTTGAGTGCTCCACAACCTCAGTAATAGTGTGATGCCTTGGGACCATCCCATGAGGTGGATCCCACTTTGGGCCTGTACATGGACCTTCTTTTCCTCAGGCTCCTCTCCATTTCCATCCCTGTAATTCTTTCAGACTGGAACAATTATGGGTCAGAGATGTGACTGTGGGATGGCAACCCAATCCCTCACTTGATGTTATGCCTTCCTGCTGGAGGTGGGCTCTATAAGTTTCCTCTCTCTACTGTTTGGGATTTCATCTAAGGTCCCTCCGTTTGAGACCTGAGAGTCTCTTACCTCCCAGTTCTCTGGTGCATTCTAGAGGGACCCGCTCTTCTATTTCCCGAGGTTGCCTGTTTCTATTCTTCTGCTGGCCCTCAGGGCTTTAGTCCTTTTCCCTCTCCCAATACCAGAACAGGTTCCCCCTCTCCCTCTCAACTACCACTCTGTCCACTTTCCCTCCCAGGTCTCTCCCTTCCTCCCCATGTGTGATTGCTTTCTTCTCCCTCTCAAGTGGGACTGAGGCATCCTCATTTGGGCACTTCAGCTTATTGAGCTTTTTTAGTTCTGTGGATTGTATCTTGGATATTCTGTACTTTTTTTTTGTTTGTTTGTTTGGCTAATATCCACTTATTAGTGAGTACATACCATGCACATCATTTTGGGTCTGAGTTACCTCACTCACAATGATATTTTCTATCCATACATTTTCCTAAAATATTTAGGATGCCCTAGTACTTCATAGCTGAGTAGTATTCCATTGTGTAAATGAACCACATTTTTTGTATCCATTCTTCTGTTGTGTGACATCTAGGTTGTTTCCAGCTTCGGGCTATCACAAACAAGGCCTCTATGAACATAATGGAACACATGTCCCTGTGGCTTGGTAGGGCATCTTTTGGGTGGTATAGCTGGTATAGCTGGGTCTTCAGGTAGAATTATTTCCAATTTTCTTAGGAACCTTCAGATTGATTTCCAGAGTGTTTGTACCAGTTTGCAATCCACCAGCAATGGAGAGTATTCTTCTTTCTCCACATCTTCTCCAACATGTATTTTCACCTAAGGCTTTGTTCTTAGCCATACTGATTGGTGTCAGGTAGAATCTCAGGATCATTTTGATTTGCATTTCTCTGATCACCAAGGACTTTGAACATTTCTTTAGGTGTTTCTCAGCCATTTGAGATTCTTCAATTGTGAATTCTCAGTTTAGTTATATACCCCATTTTTTGATTGGGTTGTTTGGATTTTTTGGTGATTAACTTCTTGACTTCTTTATATATTTTGGATATTAGCCCTCTAATGGATGTGGGGTTAGTGAAGATTTTTTCCCCCAATCTGTAGGTTGCTGATTTGTCTTATCCACTATGTCCTGTGGTTACAGAAGCTTTCTAGATTCATGAGTTCCCATTTATCAATTGTTGATCTTAGAGCATGAGCCATTGGAGTTCTCTTTAGGAAATTTCCCTCTGTGCCAATGAGTTCAAGGCTTTTTCCCACTTCCTCTTTTATTGGATTCAGTGTATCTGGTTTTATGTTGAGGTCCTTGATACACTTGGACTTGAGCTTTGTACAAGGTGACAAATATGGGTCTATTTTCATTCTTCTATATACAGGCAGCCAGTTAGACTAGCACCAGTTATTGAAGATGCTTTTTTTTTTTCATTGTATACTTTTTTCTGTCTTTGTCAAAGATCAAGTGACTGTAAGTGTGTGGTTTTATTTCTGGGTCTTCAATTTTATTTCATTGATCCATGTGTCTGTCTCTATACCAACAGAATACAGTTTTTATTGCTATTGCTCTGTAGTAAAGCTTGAGGTCAGGAATGATGATTCCCCCAGCCATTCCTTTATTGTTAAAGATTTTTTTCACTATTGTGCATTTTTTTTTTGCCTTTCCAGATGAATTTGAGAATTGTTCTTTCCATGTCTTTGAAGAATTGTGTTGGGATTTTGATGGGGATTGCACTGAATCTATAGATTGCAATGCAACCTGTCCTTTGGTAGGATGGCAATTTTTACTATGTTTATGTTACTATGGATTCTCCAAATCTATGAACATGAAAGATCTCTCCATTTTTTGAGATCTTCTTTGATTTCTTTCTTGAGAGACTTGAGGTTATTTTCATACAGGTCTTTCACTGGTTAGAGTCACCCCAAGATATTTTATACTATTTGTGGCTATTGTGAAGGGAATTGTTACTCTAATTTCTTTCTCAGCCTCTTTATCTTTTGTATAAAGGAAGACTACTGATTTATTTGAGTTAATTTTATATCCAGCCACTTTTTTTTAACATGAAATTATTATCTACAAACTTCATGCTTGAGAAATGTGCCATCAAGTTATGAAAACACCACATAAGTTAATTTTATATCCAGCCACTTTTTTTAACGTGAAATTATCATCTACAAACTTCATGCTTGAGAAATGTGCAATCAAGTTATGAAAATATCACATAAGTTTCTCAATAATGTTTTTTTTTATATATTTTATTACGTATTTTCCTCAATTACATTTCCAATGCTATCCCAAAATTCCCCCATACCCTCCCCCATCTCCCCCATTTCCCTACCCACCCAATCCCAATTTTTTTTTTTTTGGCCCTGGCGTTCCCCTGTACTGGGGCATATAAAGTTTGTGTGTCCAATGGGCCTCTCTTTCCAGTGATGGCCGACTAGGCCATCTTTTGATACATATGCAGCTAGAGTCAAGAGCTCCGGGGTACTGGTTAGTTCATAATGTTGTACCACCTATAGGGTTGCAGGTCCCTTTAGCTCCTTGGGTACTTTCTCCAGCTCCTCCATTGGGAGCCCTGTGATCCATCCAATAGCTGACTGTGAGCATCCACTTCTGTGTTTGCTAGGCCCCGGCATAGTCTCACAAGAGACAGCTATATCAGGGTCCTTTCAGCAAAATCTTGCTAGCTTATGCAATGGTGTCAGCATTTGGAAGCTGATTATGGGATGGATCCCTGGGTATGGCAGTCTCTAGATGGTCCATCCTTTCATCACAGCTCCAAACTTTGTTTCTGTAACTCCTTCCATGGATGTTTTGTTCCCAATTCTAAGAAGGGGTACAGTGACCCCACTTTGGTCTTCATTCTTCTTGAGTTCCATGTGCTTAGCAGATTGTATTATATATCTTGGGTATCCTAAGTTTTGGGCTTATATCCACTTATCAGTGAATACATATTGTGTGAGTTCCTTTGTGATTGTGTTACCTCACTCAGGATGATGCCCTCCAGGTCCATCCATTAGCCTAGGAGTTTCATAAATTCATTCTTTTTAATAGCTGAGTAGTAATCCATTGTGTAAATGTACCACATTTTCTGTATCCATTCCTCTGTTGAGGGGCATCTGGGTTCTTTCCAGCTTCTGGCTATTATAAATAAGGCTGCTATGAACATAGTGGAGCATGTGTCCTTCTTACCAGTTGGAGCATCTTCTGGATATATGCCCAGGAGAGGTATTGCTGGATCCTCCTGTAGTTCTATGTCCAATTTTCTAAGGAACTGCCAGACTGATTTCCAGAGTGGTTGTACAAGTTGCAATCCCACCAACAATGGAAGAGTGTTCCTTTTTCTCCACGTCCTCGACAGCATCTGCTGTCACCTGAATTTTTGATATTAGCCATTCTGACTGGTGTGAGGTGGAACTCAGGGTTTTTTTGATTTTCATTTCCCTAATGATTAAAGATGTTGAACATTTTTTCAGGTGCTTCTCAGCCATACGGTATTCCTCAGGTGAGAATTCTTTGTTCAGTTCTGAGCCCCATTTTTTAATGGGGTTATTTGATTTTCTGGAGTCCACCTTCTTGAGTTCTTTATATATATTGGATATTAGTCCCCTATCTGATTTAGGATAGGTAAAGATCCTTTCTCAATCTGTTGGTGGTCTTTTTGTCTTATTGACAGTGTCTTTTGCCTTGCAGAAGCTTTGCAGTTTCATGAGGTCCCATTTGTCAATTCTTTTTTTTTAAATTTTTAATATTTTTATTACATATTTTCCTCAGTTACATTTAAAATGCTATCCCAAAAGTCCCTCATAGCGCCCCCCACTTCCCTACCCACCCATTCCCATTCTTTTGGCCCTGGCATTCCCCTATATTGGGGCATATAAAGTTTGCAAGTCCAATGGGCCTCTCTTTCCAGTGATGGCCGACTAGGCCATCTTTCGATACATATGCAGCTAGAGACAAGAGCTCCAGGGTTCCGGTTAGTACATCATGTTGTTCCAACAATAGGGTTGCAGATCCCTTTAGCTCCTTGGGTACTTTCTCTAGCTTCTCCATTGGGAGCCCTGTGATACATCCAATAGCTGACTGTGAACATCCACTCCTGTGTTTGCTAGGCCCCGGCATCGTCTCACAAGAGACAGCTATATTTGGGTCCTTTCAGCAAAATCTTGCTAGTGTATGCAATGGTGTCAGCGTTTAGAAGCTGCTTATGGGAAGGATCCCTGGATACGGCAGTCTCTAAATGGTCCATCCTTTCATCACAGCTACGAACTTTGTCTCTGTAACTCCTTCCCTGGGTGTTTTGTTCCCAATTCTAAGAAGGGGCACAGTGTCCACACTTTGGTCTTCATTCTTCTTGAGTTTCATGCGTTTAGTAAATTGTGTCTTATATCTTGGGTATCCTAAGTTTTGGGCTAATATCCACTTATCAGTGAATACATATTGTGTGAGTTCTTTTGTGATTGTGTTACCTCACTCAAGAAGATGCCCTCCAGGTCCATCCATTTGGCTATGAATTTCATAAATTCATTCTTTTTAATAGCTGAGTAGTACTCCATTGTGTAAATGTACCATAATTTCTGTATCCATTCCTCTGTTGAGGGACATCTGGGTTCTTTCCAGCTTCTGGCTATTATAAATAGGGCTGCTATGAACATAGTGGAGCATGTGTCCTTTTTACCGGTTGGGACATCTTCTGGATATATGCCCAGGAGAGGTATTGCTGTATCCTCCAGTAGTACTATGTCCAATTTTCTGAGGAACCGCCAGACTGATTTCCAGAGTGGTTGTACAAGCTTGCAATCCCACCAACAATGGAGGAGTGTTCCTCTTTCTCCACATCCTCGCCAGCATCTGCTGTCACCTGACTTTTTGATCTTAGCCATTCTGACTGGTGTGAGGTGGAATCTCAGGGTTGTTTTGATTTGCATTTTCCTGATGATTAAGGATGTTGAACATTTTTTCAGGTGTTTCTCTGCCATTCGGTATTCCTCAGGTGAGAATTCTTTGTTCAGTTCTGAGCCCCATTTTTTAATGGGGTTATTTGACTTTCTGGTGTCCACCTTCTTGAGTTCTTTATATATATTGGATATTAGTCCCTTATCTGATTTAGGATAGGTGAAGATCCTTTCCCAATCTGTTGGTGGTTTTTTTGTCTTATTGATGGTGTCTTTAGCCTTGCAGAAGCTTTGCAGTTTCATGAGGTCCCACTTGTCAATTCTTGATCTTAGAGCACAAGCCATTACTGTTCTATTCAAGAATTTTTCCCCTGTGCCCGTATCTTCAAGGCTTTTCCCTACTTTCTCCTCTATTAGTTTCAGTGTCTCTGGTTTTATGTGAAGTTCCTTGATCCACTTAGACTTGACCTTAGTACAAGGAGATAGGAATGGATCGATTCGCATTCTTCTACATGAAAACAACCAGTTGTGCCAGCACCATTTGTTGAAAATGCTGTCTTGCTTCCAATGGATGTTTTTAGCTCCCTTGTCGAAGATCAAGTGACCGTAGGTGTGTGGGTACATTTCTGGGTCTTCAATTCTATTCCATTGGTCTATTTGTCTGTCACTATACCAGTACCATGCAGTTTTTATCACAATTGCTCTGTAGTAGAGCTTTAGGTCCGGCATGGTGATTCCACCAGAGGTTCTTTTATCCTTGAGAAGACTTTTTGCTATCCTAGGTTTATTTGTTCTTCCAGATGAATTTGCAGATTGCACTTTCAAATTCGTTGAAGAATTGATTTGGAATTTTGATGGGGATTGCATTGAATCTGTAGATTGCTTTTGGCAAGATAGCCATTTTTACAATGTTGATCCTGCCAATCCATGAGCATGGGAGATCTTTCCATCTTCTGAGATTTTCTAGAATTTCTTTCTTCAGAGACTTGAAGTTTTTATTATACAGATCTTTCACTTCCTTAGTTAGAGTCACGCCAAGATATTTTATATTATTTGTGACTATTGAGAAGGGTGTTGTTTCCCTAATTTCTTTCTCAGCCTGTTTATTCTTTGTGTAGAGAAAGGCCATTGATTTGTTTGAGTTAAATTTATATCCAGCTACTTCACTGAAGCTGTTTATCAGGCTTAGGAGTTCTCTGGTGGAATTTTTAGGGTCACTTATATATACTATCATATCATCTGCAAAAAGTGATATTTTGACTTCATCTTTTCCAATTTGTATCCCTTTGATCTCCTTTTGTTGTTGAATTGCTCTGGCTAGGACTTCAAGTACTATGTTGAATAGGTATGGAGAAAGTGGACAGCCTTGTCTAGTCCCTGATTTTAGAGGGATTGCTTCAAGCTTCTCACCATTTACTTTGATGTTGGCTACTGGTTTACTGCAGATTGCTTTTATCATGTTTAGGTATGGGCCTTGAATTCCTGATCTTTCCAAGACTTTTATCATGAATGGGTGTTGGATCTTGTCAAATGCTTTTTCCGCATCTAACGAGATGACCATGTGGTTTTTGTCTTTGAGTTTGTTTATATACTGGATTACGTTGATGGATTTCCGTATATTGAACCATCCCTGCATCCCTGGGATGAAACCTACTTGGTCAGGATGGATGATTGTTTTGATGTGTTCTTGGATTCTGTTAGCAAGAACTTTATTGAGGATTTTTGCATCAATATTCATAAGGGATATTGGTCTGAAGTTTTTATCTTTGTTGGGTCTTTTTGTGGTTTAGGTATCAGAGTAATTGTGGCTTCATAGAATGAGTTGGGTAGAGTACCTTCTGTTTCTATTTTGTGGAATAGTTGTGAAGAACTGGGATTAGATCTTCTTTGAAGGTCTGATAGAACTCTGCACTAAACCCATCTGGTCCTGGGCTTTTTTTATTTGGGAGACTATTAATGACTGCTTCTATTTCTTTGGGGGATAAAGGGCTGTTTAGATCATTAACCTGATCTTGATTCAACTTTGGTACCTGGTATCTGTCTAGGAACTTCTCCATTTCATCCAGGTTCTCCAGTTTTGTTGAGTATAGCCTTTGGTAGAAGGATCTGATGGTGTTTTGGATGTCTTCAGGATCTCTTGTTATGTCTCCTTTTTCATTTCTAATTTTGTTAAATAGGATGCTTTTCCTGTGCCCTCTAGTGAGTCTGGCTAAGGGTTTATCTATCTTGTTGATTTTCTCAAAGAACCAGCTCCTTGATTGGTTGATTCTTTGAATAGTTTTTCTTGTTTCCACTTGGTTGATTTCGCCCCTGAGTTTGATTATTTCCTGCCGTCTACTCCTCTTGGGCGAATTTGCTTCCTTTTGTTCTAGTGCTTTTAGGTATGTTGTCAAGCTGCTAATGTGTGCTCTCTCTAGTTTCCTTTTGGAGGCACTCAGAGCTATGAGTTTTCCTCTTAGAAATGCTTTCATTGCGTCCCATAAGTTTGGGTATGTTGTGGCTTCATTTTCATTGAACTCTAAAAAGTCCTTAATTTCTTTCTTTATTCCTTCCTTGACCAAGGTATCATTGAGAAGAGTGTTGTTCAGTTTCCACGTGAAGTTTGGCTTTCTATTATTTATTTTGTTATTGAAGATCAGCCTTAGTCCATGGTGATCTGATAGGATGCATGGGACAATTTCAGTATTTTTGTATCTGTTGAGGCCTGTTTTGTGACCAATTATGTTGTCAATTTTGGAAAAGGTACCATGAGGTGTTGAGAAGAAGGTTTATCCTTTTGTTTTAGGATCGAATGTTCTGTAGATATCTGCCAGATCCATTTGATTCATAATTTCTCTTAGTTTCTCTGTGTCCCTGTTTAGTTTCTGTTTCCATGATCTGTCCATTGGTGAAAGTGGTGTGTTGAAGTCTCCCACTATTATTGTATGAGGTGCAATGTGTGCTTTGAGATTTACTAAAGTTTCTTTAATGAATGTGGCTGCCTTTGTATTTGGAGCATAGATATTCAGGATTGATAGTTCCTCTTGGAGGATTTTATCTTTGATGAGTATGAAGTGTCCCTCCCTGTCTTTTTTTAATGACTTTGGGTTGGAAGTCAATCTTATCAGATATTAGAATGGCTACTCCAGCTTGTTTCTTCATACCATTTGCTTGGAAAATTGTTTTCCAGCCTTTCATTCTGAAGTAGTGTCTATCTTTTTCTCTGAGATGAGTTTCTTGTAAGCAGCAAAATGTTGGGTCTTGTTTGTGTAGCCAGTTTGTTAGTCTATGTCTTTTTATTGGGGAGTTTAGTCCATTGATATTAAGAGATATTAAGGAAAAGTAATTGTTGTTTCCTGTTATTTTTGTTGTTAAAGTTGGCATTCTGTTCTTGGGGCTGTCTTCTTTTAGGTTTGTTGAGGGATTACCTTCTTGTTGTTTCTAGGGCGTGGTTCCTGTCCTTGTATTGTTTTTTTTCTGTTATTATCCTTTTAAAGGCTGGATTCGTGGAGAGATAATGTGTGAATTTGGTTTTGTCGTGGAATACTTTGGTTTCTCCATCTATGTTAATTGAGAGTTTGGCTGGGTATAGTAGCCTGGGCTGGAGTTTGTGTTCTTTTAGTGTCTGTATAACATCAGTCCAGGATCTTCTGGCTTTCGTAGTCTCTTGTGAGAAATCTGGTGTAATTCTGATAGGCTTGCCTTTATATGTTACTTGGCCTTTTTCTCTTACTGCTTTTAGTATTCTGTCTTTATTTAGAGCATTTGTTGTTCTGATTATTATGTGTCGGGAGGTATTTCTTTTCTGGTCCCGTCTATTTGGAGTTCTGTAGGCTTCTTGTATGTTCATGGGCATCTCTTTCTTTAGATTTGGGATGTTTTCTTCTATAATTTTGTTGAAGATGTTTGCTGGTCCTTTGAGTTGAAAATCTTCATTCTCATCCACTCCTATTATCCGTAGGTTTGGTGTTCTCATTGTGTCCTGTATTTCTTGGATGTTTTGAGTTAGGATCTTTTTGCATTTTACATTTTCCTTGATTGTTGTGCTGATGTTCTCTATGGAATCTTCTGCACCTGAGATTCTCTCTTCCATCTCTTGTATTCTGTTGCTGATGCTCGTATCTATGGTTCCAGATTTCTTTCCTAGGGTTTCTAACTCTAGTGTTGCTTCATTTTGGGTTTTCTTTATTGTGTCTACTTCCCTTTTTAGGTCTAGTATGGTTTTGTTCACTTCCATCATCTGTTTGGATGTGTTTTCCTGTTTTTCTGTAAGGACTTCTACCTGTTTGATTATGTTTTCCTGTTTTTCTTTAAGGATTTGTAACTCTTTAGCAGTGTTCTCCTGCAATTCTTTAAGGGATTTTGGTGCTTGCTCTTTACTGTCTTCTACCTGTTTACCAGTGTTCCTTTGTATTTCTTTAAGTGTGTTATTAAAGTCCTTCTTGAAGTCTTCTACCATCATCATGAGAAATGCTTTTAGATCCGTGTCTAGCTTTTCCGGTGTGTTGGGGTGCCCTGGACTGGGCAAAGTGTGAGTGCTGGGTTCTGATGATGGTGAGTGGTCTTGGTTTCTGTTAGTAAGATTATTACGTTTACCTTTCGCCATCTGGTAATCTCTGGGGTTACTTGTTGTCGTTGTCACTGTTTAAAGATTGGAGCAGAAGTTGTGTTCCACTCACCAGCAGTCTCAAAATCCTGTGGTGGGGGTCCTGGGTAGCTGGCGGGTGTCAGCCGACCCTGCGCTCTAGCTACCCTGGTGCTCTGGCTAGGACTTCAAGTACAATGTTGAATAGGTATGGAGAAATTGGACAGCCTTGTCTAGTCCCTGATTTTAGAGGGATTCCTTCAAGCTTCTCACCATTTACTTTGATGTTGTCTACTGGTTTGTTGTAGATAGCTTTTATCATGGTTCGGTATGGGCCTTGGATTCGTGATCTTTCCAAGACTTTTATCATGAATGGGTGTTGGATCTTGTCGAATGCTTTTTCTGCATCTAAGGAGATAATCAAGTGGTTTTTGTCTTTGAGTTTGTTTATATACTGGAATACGTTGATGGATTTCCATATATTAAACCATCCCTGCATCCCTGAAATAAAACCTACTTGGTCAGGATGGATGATTGCTTTAATGTGTTCTTGGATTAGGTTAGCAAGAATTTTATTGAGGATTTTTGCATCTACATTCATAAGGGAAATTGTTCTGAAGTTTTCTATCTTTGTTGGATATTTCTGTGGTTTAGGTATCAGAGTAATTGTGGCTTCATAGAATGAGTTTGGTAGAGTTCCTTCTACTTCAATTTTGTGGAATAATTTGTGCAGAACTGGAATTAGATCTTCTTTGAAGGTCTGATAGAACTCTGCACTAAACCCATCTGGTCCTGGGCTTTTTTTTGACTGGGAGACTATTAATGACTGCTTCTATTTCTTTAGGGGATATGGAACTGTTCAGATTATTAACTTGATCCTGATTTAACTTTGGTGCCTGGTATATGTCTAGAAATTTGTCCATTTCATCCATGTTTTTCAGTTCTGTTGAGTACAGACTTTGTAGAAGGATATGATGGTGTTTTGGATTTCTTCTGGATCTGTTGTTATGTCTCCCTTTTCATTTCTGATTTTGTTAATTAGGATGCTGTCCCTGTGCCCTCTAGTGAGTCTAGATAAGGGTTTATCTATCTTGTTGATTTTCTCAAAGAACCAACTCCGCATTTGGTTAATTCTTTGAATAGTTCTTCTTTTTTCCTCTTGGTTGATTTCACCCATGAGTTTGATTATTTCCTGCCGTCTACTCCTCTTGGGTGAATTTTCTTCTTTTTTTAATAGAGCTTTTAGATGTGTTGTCAAGCTTCTAGTGTGTGCTTTCTCCAGTTTCTTTTTGTAGGCACTCAGAGCAATGAGTTTCCCTCTTAGAAATGCTTTCATTGTGTCCCATAGGTTTGGGTATGTTGTGGCTTCATTTTCATTAAACTCTAAAAAGTCTTTAATTTCTTTCTTTATTCCTTCCTTGACCAAGGTATCATTGAGAAGAGTGTTGTTCAGTTTCCATGCGAATGTTGGCTTTCCATTATTTATGTTGTTATTTAAGATCATTCTTAGTCCATGGTGGTCTGATAGGATGCATGGGACAATTTCAATATTTTTGTATCTGTTGAGGCCTGTTTTGTGACCAATTATATGGTCAATTTTGGAGAAGGTCCCGTGAGGTGCTGAGAAGAAAGTATATCCTTTTGTTTTAGGATAAAATGTTCTGTAGATATCTGTTAAGTCCCTTTGTCTCATAACTTCTGTTAGTTTCACTGTGTCCCTGTTTAGTTTCTGTTTCCATGATCTGTCCATTGATGAAAGTGGTGTGTTGAAGTCTCCCACTATTATTGTGTGGGGTGCAATGTGTGCTTTGAGCTTTACTAAAGTGTCTTTAATGAATCTGGCTGCCCTTGCATTTGGAGCATAGATATTCAGAATTGAGAGTTCCTCTTGGAGGATTTTACCTTTGATGTGTATGAAGTGTCCCTCCTTGTCTTTTTTGATATCTTTCTGTTGGAAGTCGATTTTATTCGATATTAGAATGGCTACTCCATCTTGTTTCTTCAGGCCATTTGCTTGGAAAATTGTTTTCCAGCCTTTTACTCTGAGGTAGTGTCTGTCTTTTTCCCTGAGATGGGTTTCCTGTAAGCAGCAGAATGTTGGGTCCTGTTTGTGTAGCCAGTCTGTTAGTCTATGTCTTTTTATGGGGGAATTGAGTCCATTGTTATTAAGAGATATTAAGGAAAAGTAATTGTTGTTTCCTTTTATTTTTGTTGTTAGAGTTGGCATTCTGTTCTTGTGGCTGTCTTCTTTTTGGTTTGTTGAGGGATTACTTTCTTGCTTTTTCTAGGGCATGATTTCTTTCCTTGTATAGGTTTTTTTTTCTGTTATTATCCTTTGAAGGGCTGGATTCATGGAAAGATAATGTGTGAATTTGGTTTTGTCGTGGAATACTTTGGTTTCTCCATCCATGGTAATTGAGAGTTTGGCGGGTATAGTAGCCTGGGCTGGCATTTGTGTTCTCTTAGTGTCTGAAGAACATCTGTCCAGGCTCTTCTGGCTTTCATAGTCTCTGGTGAAAAGTCTGGTGTAATTCTGATTGGCCTGCCTTTATATGTTACTTGATCTTTCTCCCTTGCTGCTTTTATTATTCTATCTTTATTTAATGCATTTGTTGTTCTGAGTATTATATGTTGGGAGGAATTTCTTTTCTGGTCCAGTCTATTTGGAGTTCTGTAGGCTTCTTGTATGATCATGGGCATCTCTTTCTTTAGGTTTGGGAATTTTTCTTCTAAAATTTTGTTGAAGATATTTGTTGGCCCTTTAAGTTGAAAATCTTCCGTCTCATCAACTCCTATTATCCGTAGGTTTGGTCTTCTCATTGTTTCCTGGATTTCCTGAATGTTTTGAGTTAGGATCCTTTTCCATTTTGTATTTTCTTTGATTGTTGTGCTGATGTTCTCTATGGAATCTTCTGCACCTCAGATTCTCTCTTCCATCTCTTGTATTCTGTTGCTGATGCTCACATCTATGGTTTCAGATTTCTTTCCTAGGGTTTCTATCTCCAGCGTTGCCTCACTTTGGGTTTTCTTTATTGTGTCTACCTCCCTTTTTAGGTCTTGTATAGTTTTGTTCATTTCCATCACCTGTTTGGATGTGTTTTCCTGTTTTTCTTTGAGGACTTCTACTTGTTTGGTTGTGTTTTCCTGTTTTTCTTTAAGGACTTTTAACTCTTTAGCAATGTTCTCCTGTATTTTTTAAGTGAGTTATTAAAGTCCTTCTTGATGTTCTCTACCATCATCATGAGATATGCTTTTAAATCCGGGTCTAGCTTTTCGGTTGTGTTGGGGTGCCCAGGACTAGGTGGGGTGGGAGTGCTGGGTTCTGATGATGGTGAGTGGTCTTGATTTCTGTTAGTAGGATTCTTGCGTTTGCCTTTCGCCATCTGGTAATCTCTGGGGCTGTGCAGAATACACTGGGCGGGGTCCAGGAACCAAGATGTCTGTTGCTGATGCTGAGGCAAAGAGCTCCCTCTCCTCTCAGACCCCTTTCTTCTGTCCGGTAGGTGGCCAGATGTCTGGAGCCTGTGCAGAATACACTCGGTGTGGTCCCAGAACTAAGATGTCTGTTGCTGATGCTCAGGCAAAGTGCTCCCTCTCCACTCAGACCCCTTTCCACTGGCTGGAAGGTGGCCGGATGTCAGGGGCCTGTGCAGAATACACTCGGCAGGGTCCCGGAACCAAGATGTCTGCTGCCGATGCACAGGCTAGGCGCTCCCTCTCCTATATCCAGCCACTTTATTAAAGTTGTTTATCAGCTGAAGTTCTCTGGCAGAACTTTTGGGTTCGCTTATGTATACTATCATATCATCTGAAAATAGTGGTATCTTTATTTCTTCTTTGCCAATTTATATCCCCTTGATCTCTTTTTGTTGTCTTATTGTTCTAGCTATCACTTCGAGTACTATATTGAATACATATGGGGAGCATGGGCATCCTTGTCTTGTCCCTGATTTCAGTGGGATTGCTTCAAATATGTCTCCATTTAATTTGATATTGGCTGTTGATTTACAATAAATTGCTTTTATTATGTTTATAATAATAGACATATGGGCCTTGAATTCATGATCTCTCTAATACTTTTAACATGAATTTTTATAATTTGTCAAATGCTTTTTCTCCATCCAAGGAGATGATCATGTGATTTTTTCTTTTTTCAAGTTTGTTTATATGGTGGATTTTGTTAATGGATTTTCATATAGTAAACCAACCTTGCATTCCTGGGATAAAGCCTACTTGACTGTGGCGAATGATGGTTTTTATGTGTTCTTGGATTCGGTTTGCAAGAACTTTACTGAGTACTTTTGCATGGATATTCATAAGCAAGATTGGTCTGAATTTCTCTTTTTTGTTTGTGTCCTTGTGTGGTTTAGGTATCAGAGTAATTGTGTCTTCATAGAATGAGTTAGGTAGTGTTCCTTCTGTTTCTATTTTATGGAATAGTTTGAGGAATATTGGTACCAGGTATTCTTTGAGGATCTGATAGAATTCTGCACTAAATCCGTCTGGCCTTAGGTTTTTTTTTTTTTTTTTTTTGGTTAGGAGATTTTTACTGAGTTTTTCTATTTCCTTGTGTGATATGGGCCTGTTTAGATAGTTTACTTGCTCTTGATTTAACTTTGGTATGTGGTATCTGTCTAGAAAACCATCCGTTTCATCTAATACTCCAGTTTTGTTGAGTATAGGCTTTTATAGTAGGATATGATAATTTTTTGAATTTTTTCCCTTTCTGTTGTTATGTCTCCATTTTGAATTCTGATTTTATTAATTTGGATACCGCCTCTTGGCCTTTTAGTTAGCTTGACTAGGGGTTTAATCTATCTTGTTGATTCTCTCAAAGAACCATGTTTTGGTCTTGCTGATTCTTTGTATTTTTTTCTTTGTTTCTATTTGGTTGCTTTTGGCCAAGAGTTTGACCATTTCCTGCCTTCTACTCCTCTTGGGTAAGTTTGCTTCCTTTTGTTTTAGAGCTCTCAGGTGTACTGTTAAATTGTTACTGTAAGATCTCTTTATTTTCTTTACCGGGGCACTGAGTGCTATGAACTTTCCTTGTGGCACCACTTTCATTGTGTCCCATAGTTTTGGGTATGATGTGTCAACATTTTCATTAAATTCCAGGGAGTCTTTAATTTCTTTCTTTATTTCTTCCCTGACCAAGTTATCACTGAGTAGAGAACTGTTCAGTTTCCCTGTGTATGTGGGCTTTCTCTAGTTTTTGCTGTTATTGAAGACCAACCTTATGCCACAGTGATCTGATAGGATGCATTATATTATTTCAATCTTCTTGTATCTGTTGAGGATTGTTTTGTGACTAATTATATGGTTGATTTTGGAGAAGGTATGATAAGATGCTGAGAAGATGGTGTATTCTTTGTTTAGGGTGAAATGTTCTGTAGATATCTGTTAAATCCATTTGGTTCAGAACCTCTCTTAGTTTCACTGTGTCTCTGTTTAGTTTCTGTTTCAATGATCTGTCCATTGGTGAGAGTGGGGTGTGGAATTCTCCCCCCTCATTATTGTGTTGAGTTCAATGTGTGTTTTGAGTTTTGTTTTTGTTTTGTTTTGTTGAGACAGGGTTTCTCTTTGACTCTATAGATCACTCTATAGACCAGGCTTGCCTCGAAATTGGAAATCCGCCTGCCTTTGCCTCCCAAGTGCTGGGATTAAAGGTGTGTGCCACCACTGCCTGGCTGTTTGAAGTTTTAATAAAGTTTCTTTTATGAATTTGGGTGCTCTTGCATTTGGGGCATAGATGTTCAGAATTGAGACTTTCTCCTGGTAGATTTTCCCCTTGATGAATATGAAATATCCTTCTTTCTCACACTTGATAACCTTTAGTTGATAGTCTATTTTCTTGGATATTAGGGTGGCAACTCCTGGTTATTTCCTGGGACCATTTCTTTGGAAGACCTTTTCCCATCCTTTCATTCTGAGATAGTGTTTGTCTTTATTATTGAGGTGTGTTTCTTGTATGCAGGAAAAATGCTGGATATTGTTTGTTTATCTATTCTGTTAGTTTTTGTCTTTTTATAGGTGAGTTGAGTCTATTAATATTGAGAGATATTAAAGAAAGATGACTGTTGGTTCTTGATATGTTTGTTTTTGTAGGTGGTTTTATGTGCTTGTGACTCTCTTATTTTGACTTTGTTGTGAGATGCTTAATATCTTGTCCTTTCTTTGGTGCAGGTATCTTCCTTGTGTTGGAGTTTTCCTTCCAGGTTTCTCTGTAGGGATGGGTTGGTAGCTAGATACTGTTTGAATTTGGTTTTATCCTAGAATATTTTGGCTTCTCTTTTTCCAATTCCTTTACTTGTGTTTTCCTGTATTTCTTTTAGTAAGTTATTGATATCATCCTTAAAGGACATTTTTATCTTCATGAGATAGGATTTTAGGACAGATTCCCGATTTTCAGGTGTGTTGGTATATTCAGGAGTTGTGGTGGGAGAACTGGGTTCTGATGATGCCCATGTATTTTGGCTTTTTTTTTTTTTTTTGCTTGTGGTCTTGCACTTGTCTTTTGCCATCTGTATATCCCTGGTGTTCATTGGTCTGGGTGACTGTATGGAGTCTGTCTCTTTTGTCTCTGGGTTGCTTCAGGTCTCCCAGTAGGTCTGTGTCCCTGATTGTATCCGACCACCTGTGGGGTCTTCCTGTTGCTCTGACTACAGTAGATCTCCTGGGAAGCCTTCAGATAACTGCTCTGAATGCAGTAGGTTCTTGAGTGCAGTGGGTCCTCTATGATGGATCAGGATATGGAGTCTTCATGGGAGCAGACCAACTAGGGGTCTGCCCAAGCATTAAGGTCTGGGTGGAAGGGGTAGAGGGACAGAAAGGGCATGATATTTAGGAGGGCCATGATTTGTGGGGTGATGGGTTCAGAGTCCACTAGGCTTCCAGCAGCAGCTCTGGGATTTGGGGAAGGGTTTTTTTTTGTTGTTTGTTTGTTTTTTTTGTTTTTTGTTTTTTTGTTTTTTTTGTTTTTTGTTTTTTTTTTAGCAACTGCTCTGAGCACAGCATGTCCTCTAGGATGGATAGGGATATGAAGTCTTCATGGGAGCAGACCAATTTGGGTCAGCATGTCCTCTAGTTTGGATAGGGATATGGAGTCTTCATGGAGCAGACCAACTATGGTTCTGCCCCAGTAGCAATGACTGGGTAGAAGGGGTGGGAGTGGGGAGAGTCCTTTCTTGAAGACTATTTTCCATAGATCAATATTCTGCTTTATCCAGAGTTCATCTCTCTCTTTGTGTAAAAACAGCTCACCTGTCTACTCACTGACTCTAGGTGACTATCCTAGTAGCCTGTTCAGAAAGTATTACTCTTGTTGTGCTGAGTATCCAAGAGTTTCCTGTATTTTCTTTAGTTTCATAAATTTCTAAACCTGTTTTTGTTTACACAGTCCTCATGCCAGCAGCCAGTAACCTTGGGAAATGTGCCAGGGCCTCTGCTGACTTCTATTATGAAAAAAAAAAGATGTTATTTACATTGAAATCATATATAATAAATATACAGTCATGTTAAAAATAAGGAGCTACTTATAAATTGTATAAGCCATGTACAATTGCTGGTTTATTTTGGGATAAAATAGCTTGTATTTGTTTTTGTGTGTTACTGTAAATATTTTCTAAAGTTTTAAATATTGACTAACTTCCTTGACTTCCTTTACTTATATTTTCAAATTGTATAGATAGTATCAAGTTAATTGTGATGTCTTTATTAGTATATTTGTGCATACTCATTTTAAATAATGGTTTTGGCTGTTTGATTGTGAGAATTATTTCATCTCACTTTCTGGTGATTTTAGAACAAATGAAATGTATTTCAGAATAAAATGTGGAATGTCACAAGCACATAATACAAGTTAACTGCTTTTACAAACTCTGCCTCTCCACCTCAACTGCTCCTCTGTCCCCTTAAAGGTTTTTACTGCTACTGGGGGAGATACTGATCTACTCACATCCCTGCACATATCAAATACTGAAATCTTCTTTTATTTTGTCTTTTTGTTGAGTCAACTTGTATTTTCTGCAAATGATTTTTTTTAGTATCTTTGGTTTTTCTATTAAGTAAACTTTAGCAGTTGTTTCTAATCATAATCTAACCATGATAAAATAATTTATTCTGTGTTTTTAAAAAATATTCTTCGAGTATAATATAATTACACCATTTACCCCCTTTTCCCCTCCTTCCAAGAATTCCATGTGTCTCTTGTTGTCATCTAAATTAATGACCTATTTTTATTTCAATGAATGTATAAGAATGTGCATAATATAATTGACTGTATATTTTCTAATAATAAACATACATCCTTTTCATTCTGTAAAATGTTACTTGTATGTTTCCAGACTGAGCATTTGTTTTTGGATAACCAATTTGTGTGCCCTTCTCTGGGGAAGGCTATTTCTCCCAGTCTCAGCATTCCTTATTGTTTTTTATCTTTGGTCGAACTCTCATGAAATCACTTTACTCCATGTTAGCATGTATTGGTCTCATCCTTGTTCATCTCATGTTTCTTTTTTTTTTTTTTTTTTTTTTTTTTTTTTTTTTATTACATAATTTCCTCAATTACATTTCCAATACTATCCCAAAAGTCCCCCATAGCGCCCCCCACTTCCCTACCCACCCATTCCCATTCTTTTGGCCCTGGCATTCCCCTATATTGGGGCATATAAAGTTTGCAAGTCCAATGGGCCTCTCTTTCCAGTGATGGCCGACTAGGCCATCTTTCGATACATATGCAGCTAGAGACAAGAGCTCCAGGGTTCCGGTTAGTACATCATGTTGTTCCAACAATAGGGTTGCAGATCCCTTTAGCTCCTTGGGTACTTTCTCTAGCTTCTCCATTGGGAGCCCTGTGATACATCCAATAGCTGACTGTGAACATCCACTCCTGTGTTTGCTAGGCCCCGGCATCGTCTCACAAGAGACAGCTATATTTGGGTCCTTTCAGCAAAATCTTGCTAGTGTATGCAATGGTGTCAGCGTTTAGAAGCTGATTATGGGACGGATCCCTGGATACAGCAGTCTCTAAATGGTCCATCCTTTCATCACAGCTACGAACTTTGTCTCTGTAGCTCCTTCCCTGGGTGTTTTGTTCCCAATTCTAAGAAGGTGCACAGTGTCCACACTTTGGTCTTCATTCTTCTTGAGTTTCATGCGTTTAGCAAATTGTATCTTATATCTTGGGTATCCTAAGTTTTGGGCTAATATCCACTTATCAATGAATACATATTGTGTGAGTTCTTTTGTGATTGTGTTACTTCACTCAAGATGATGCCCTCCAGGTCCATCCATTTGGCTAGGAATTTCATAAATTCATTCTTTTTAATAGCTGAGTAGTACTCCATTGTGTAAATGTACCATAATTTCTGTATCCATTCCTCTGTTGAGGGACATCTGGGTTCTTTCCAGCTTCTGGCTATTATAAATAGGGCTGCTATGAACATAGTGGAGCATGTGTCCTTTTTACCGGTTGGGACATCTTCTGGATATATGCCCAGGAGAGGTATTGCTGGATCCTCTGGTAGTACTATGTCCAATTTTCTGAGGAACCGCCAGACTGATTTCCAGAGTGGTTGTACAAGCTTGCAATCCCACCAACAATGGAGGAGTGTTCCTCTTTCTCCACATCCTCGCCAGCATCTGCTGTCACCTGAATTTTTGATCTTAGCCATTCTGACTGGTGTGAGGTGGAATCTCAGGGTTGTTTTGATTTGCATTTCCCTGATGATTAAGGATGTTGAACATTTTTTCAGGTGCTTCTCTGCCATTCGGTATTCCTCAGGTGAGAATTCTTTGTTCAGTTCTGAGCCCCATTTTTTAATGGGGTTATTTGACTTTCTGGAGTCCACCTTCTTGAATTCTTTATATATATTGGATATTAGTCCCTTATCTGATTTAGGATAGGTGAAGATCCTTTCCCAATCTGTTGGTGGATTTTTTGTCTTATTGATGGTGTCTTTAGCCTTGCAGAAGCTTTGTAGTTTCATGAGGTCCCACTTGTCAATTCTCGATCTTACAGCACAAGCCATTACTGTTCTATTCAGGAATTTTTCCCCTGTGCCCATATCTTCAAGGCTTTTCCCCACTTTCTCCTCTATAAGTTTCAGTGTCTCTGGTTTTATGTGAAGTTCCTTGATCCACTTAGACTTGACCTTAGTACAAGGAGATAGGAATGGATCGATTCGCATTCTTCTACATGTTAACAACCAGTTGTGCCAGCACCATTTGTTGAAAATGCTGTCTTTCTTCCACTGGATGTTTTTAGCTCCCTTGTCGAAGATCAAGTGACCATAGGTGTGTGGGTTCATTTCTGGGTCTTCAATTCTATTCCATTGGTCTATTTGTCTGTCACTATACCAGTACCATGCAGTTTTTATCACAATTGCTCTGTAGTAGAGCTTTAGGTCCGGCATGGTGATTCCACCAGAGGTTCTTTTATCCTTGAGAAGAGTTTTTGCTATCCTAGGTTTTTTGTTATTCCAGATGAATTTGCAGATTGCACTTTCTAATTCGTTGAAGAATTGATTTGGAATTTTGATGGGGATTGCATTGAATCTGTAGATTGCTTTTGGCAAGATAGCCATTTTTACAATGTTGATCCTGCCAATCCATGAGCATGGGAGATCTTTCCATCTTCTGAGATCTTCTATAATTTCTTTCTTCAGAGACTTGAAGTTTTTATTATACAGATCTTTCACTTCCTTAGTTAGAGTCACGCCAAGATATTTTATATTATTTGTGACTATTGAGAAGGGTGTTGTTTCTCTAATTTCTTTCTCAGCCTGTTTATTCTTTGTGTAGAGAAAGGCCATTGATTTGTTTGAGTTAATTTTATATCCAGCTACTTCACCGAAGCTGTTTATCAGGCTTAGGAGTTCTCTGGTGGAATTTTTAGGGTCACTTATATATACTATCATATCATCTGCAAAAAGTGATATTTTGACTTCATCTTTTCCAATTTGTATCCCTTTGATCTCCTTTTGTTGTCGAATTGCTCTGGCTAGGACTTCAAGTACAATGTTGAATAGGTATGGAGAAAGTGGACAGCCTTGTCTAGTCCCTGATTTTAGAGGGATTGCTTCAAGCTTCTCACCATTTACTTTGATGTTGGCTACTGGTTTGCTGTAGATTGCTTTTATCATGTTTAGGTATGGGCCTTGAATTCCTGATCTTTCCAAGACTTTTATCATGAATGGGTGTTGGATCTTGTCAAATGCTTTTTCCGCATCTAAGGAGATGACCATGTGGTTTTTGTCTTTGAGTTTGTTTATATATTGGATTACGTTGATGGATTTCCGTATATTGAACCATCCCTGCATCCCTGGGATGAAACCTACTTGGTCAGGATGGATGATTGTTTTGATGTGTTCTTGGATTCGGTTAGCAAGAACTTTATTGAGGATTTTTGCATCAATATTCATAAGGGATATTGGTCTGAAGTTTTCTATCTTTGTTGGGTCTTTTTGTGGTTTAGGTATCAGAGTAATTGTGGCTTCATAGAATGAGTTGGGTAGAGTACCTTCTGTTTCTATTTTGTGGAATAGTTTGTGAAGAACTGGGATTAGATCTTCTTTGAAGGTCTGATAGAACTCTGCACTAAACCCATCTGGTCCTGGGCTTTTTTTAGTTGGGAGACTATTAATGACTGCTTCTATTTCTTTGGGGGATATAGGGCTGTTTAGATCATTAACCTGATCTTGATTCAACTTTGGTACCTGGTATCTGTCTAGGAACTTCTCCATTTCATCCAGGTTCTCCAGTTTTGTTGAGTATAGCCTTTGGTAGAAGGATCTGATGGTGTTTTGGATGTCTTCAGGATCTGTTGTTATGTCTCCTTTTTCATTTCTGATTTTGTTAATTAGGATGCTTTCCCTGTGCCCTCTAGTGAGTCTGGCTAAGGGTTTATCTATCTTGTTGATTTTCTCAAAGAACCAGCTCCTTGATTGGTTGATTCTTTGAATAGTTTTTCTTGTTTCCACTTGGTTGATTTCACCCCTGAGTTTAATTATTTCCTGCCGTCTACTCCTCTTGGGTGAATTTGCTTCCTTTTGTTCTAGTGCTTTTAGGTGTGTTGTCAAGCTGCTAATGTGTGCTCTCTCTAGTTTCCTTTTGGAGGCACTCAGAGCTATGAGTTTTCCTCTTAAAAATGCTTTCATTGCGTCCCATAAGTTTGGGTATGTTGTGGCTTCATTTTCATTGAACTCTAAAAAGTCCTTAATTTCTTTCTTTATTCCTTCCTTGACCAAGGTATCATTGAGAAGAGTGTTGTTCAGTTTCCACGTGAAGGTTGGCTTTCTATTATTTATTTTGTTATTGAAGATCAGCCTTAGTCCATGGTGATCTGATAGGATGCATGGGACAATTTCAATATTTTTATATCTGTGGAGGCCTGCTTTGTGACCAATTATGTGGTCAATTTTGGAGAAGGTACCATGAGGTGCTGAGAAGAAGGTATATCCTTTTGTTTTAGGATAGAATGTTCTGTAGATATCTGCCAGATCCATTTGATTCATAATTTCTCTTAGTTTCACTGTGTCCTTGTTTAGTTTCTGTTTCCATGATCTGTCCATTGGTGAAAGTGGTGTGTTGAAGTCTCCCACTATTATTGTATGAGGTGCAATGTGTGCTTTGAGATTTACTAAAGTTTCTTTAATGAATGTGGCTGCCTTTGTATTTGGAGCATAGATATTCAGGATTGATAGTTCCTCTTGGAGGATATTACCTTTGATGAGTATGAAGTGTCCCTCCCTGTCTTTTTTAATGACTTTGGGTTGGAAGTCAATCTTATCAGATATTAGAATGGCTACTCCAGCTTGTTTCTTCATGCCATTTGCTTGGAGAATTGTTTTCCAGCCTTTCATTCTGAGGTAGTGTCTATCCTTTTCTCTGAGATGAGTTTCCTGTAAGCAGCAAAATGTTGGGTCTTGTTTGTGTAGCCAGTTTGTTAGTCTATGTCTTTTTATCGGGGAGTTGAGTCCATTGATATTAAGAGATATTAAGGAAAAGACATTGGTGTTTCCTGTTATTTTTGATGTTAAAGTTGGCATTTTGTTCTTGTGGCTGTCTTCTTTTAGGTTTGTTGAGGGATTACCTTCTTGTTGTTTCTAGGGCGTGGTTCCTGTCCTTGTATTGGTTTTTTTCTGTTATTATCCTTTGAAGGGCTGGATTCGTGGAGAGATAATGTGTGAATTTGGTTTTGTCGTGGAATACTTTGGTTTCTCCATCTATGTTAATTGAGAGTTTGGCTGGGTATAGTAGCCTGGGCTGGAATTTGTGTTCTTTTAGTGTCTGTATAACATCTGTCCAGGATCTTCTGGCTTTCATAGTCTCTGGTGAAAAGTCTGGTGTAATTCTGATAGGCTTGCCTTTATATGTTACTTGGCCTTTTTCTCTTACTGCTTTTAGTATTCTATCTTTATTTAGAGCATTTGTTGCTCTGATTATTATGTGTCGGGAGGTATTTCTTTTCTGATCCAGTCTATTTGGAGTTCTGTAGGCTTCTTGTATGTTCATGGGCATATCTTTCTTTAGATTTGGGAAGTTTTCTTCTATAATTTTGTTGAAGATGTTTGCTGGTCCTTTGAGTTGAAAATCTTCATTCTCATCCACTCCTATTATCCGTAGGTTTGGTCTTCTCATTATGTCCTGTATTTCTTGGATGTTTTGAGTTAGGATCTTTTTGCATTTTCCATTTTCCTTGATTGTTGTGCCGATGTTCTCTATGGAATCTTCTGCACCTGAGATTCTCTCTTCCATCTCTTGTATTCTGTTGCTGATGCTCGTATCTATGGTTCCAGATTTCTTTCCTAGGGTTTCTATCTCCAGTGTTGCCTCATTTTGGGTTTTCTTTATTGTGTCTACTTCCCTTTTTAGATCTAGTATGGTTTTGTTCATTTCCATCATCTGTTTGGATGTGTTTTCCTGTTTTTCTGTAAGGACTTCTACCTGTTTGATTATGTTATCATGTTTTTCTTTAAGGATTTGTAACTCTTTAGCAGTGTTCTCCTGCAATTCTTTAAGGGATTTTTGTGCTTCCTCTTTATTGTCTTCTTCCTTTTTAGCAGTGTTCTCCTGCATTTCTTTAAGTGTGTTATTAACGTCCTTCTTGAAGTCCTCTATCATCATCAGGAGATATGCTTTTAAATCCGTGTCTAGCTTTTCCGGTGTGTTGGGGTGCCCTGGACTGGGTGAAGTGGGGGTGCTGGGTTCTGATGATGGTGAGTGGTCTTGGTTTCTGTTAGTAAGATTATTACGTTTACCTTTCGCCATCTGGTAATCTCTGGGGTTAGTTGTTATCGTTGTCACTATTTAAAGATTGGAGCAGAAGCTGTGTTCCACTCACCAGCAGTCTCTAAATCCTGCGGCGGGGGTCGTGGGTAGCTGACGGTACCCTGGTGCTGGTCCAGCCGGAAGAGGCCTGTGGTCCTACTCAGGCAGTTTTTCTGCTTCCCTAACTAATGCAGTCTCTGGTCCCGCGTGCAATTGGATTGGAGCAGAAGCTGTGTTCCACTCTCCAGAAGTCTTAAGATCCAGCAGTCCCAAAATCCTGCGGCGGGGGTCGTGGGTAGCTGGCGGGTGTCAGGCAACCCTGCGCTCCCGCTACCCTGGCGCTGATCCGGCCGGGTGAGGCCTGTGGCCCTACTCAGGCCAGTTTCTGCTTCCCTAACTAATGCAGTCTCAGGTCCCGAGCAATTGGATTGGAGCAGAAGCTGTGCTCCACTCACCAGAAGTCTTAAGATCCTGTTGCGGGTGTTGTGGGCAGTTGGCGAGTGTCAGCAGACCCTGCGCCCCAGCTGCTCAGGTGCTTTTCTGACCGGAAGAGTCATCTCATGTTTCAATAGCTATGTTGCTAAGACGCCATGGATGTAGTGCCTGATATTAAGACACAGCATAATAGAAAATGCCTAGATCCTCTGGCTCTTAAAATCTTTCCCTTCTTTTGCAATATTCCTTGAGCTGGAAACACAGAAGTTGTTTTGTAGATGTATCCTTTGGGATTGGGCTCTATGACTCGACAGATGATTGATAGTAGTTTTCTGTAATGGTCTTCACTTATTTCAAAGAGAAGTTTCCTTGCTGAGGAGTGAAGACTACATTTATTTATGGCTATAAGTATAAATATTTAGAAATAGTCAAGGATTATGTGGCTTTAGGGAGGTGATAGTTGAAGGGTCTTCTTTGAGATCCATAATTTCACTAGCTTTGGTAGTTGTCAAGGTTTACAATAGTAGACATTATTTCCCTATTGTTGAGTTGATAGAAAGTTCAATTAGAGAACTGTTGGTTACCATCAAGGTATGTATGTTAGTTTTGGACCCTTAGGATTATCATGCCATGCTGAGAGTTGTTATGATTTGTAGCCATCATATCTAGGTAGGTCTGTTGGTTGTTTCCCATTTGGAAACTTGCATGGCACCTTGTGGTACCTTGATAGCTAGTCCTGGGAAGGAGGCCTTCAAGAGGATCCATCTTAGGTTTTCTGAGCTCCGTGTCTTAAGTGCATGTTTTCAGTAATTTATCTTCTACCTCTGGGGGATAGCCAAGTGCTACACTAATAGCCAATAATATTTTGTGACTCTGTTGAACAACCACGGGGAACAACTCAAAAGAGGGTTTCTCATGACTACCATTAAATATATATATTCTATGGCTCTTGTTTAGAAGAATATATATACACTGACTTTTCTGCATTATAGACATATTTACGTAGATAGTTAACAGTATGATTCCTCTTCACATTTTCAGAAATTGTTACTCTTTTTACCTTATGCCCTCTTTCTTTGCTTCCTTTCATTTTGTAATATAAGCCCTCCATTTCCCATTTCATCTTCGGATCACTTACATCCTGCTATTCCTCCTTGTGTTGCTGCTCACACCTGCAATGAACCCCTTTGTACTTTCTTGTTTTGTATGGTTACTACATATTACATACTCACAACTGAAGATATGAAGTTAGGAACCTCTGATGAGAAAGAACATGCAACATATGTGTTTCTGAGTCTGGAAAACTTCACTCATGTTCTTTTCAAGTTTTACCCACTTACCTTCAAATTTTATGATTTCATTTTTCTTTATAGCTAAAATGTATTCTGTAACTGTAACTATCCATTCATCAGTTGAAGGACATTTAGGTTATCTGACACTTTAAATTGGTTCTCTCTCAAAGGTATTTTAATTTCATGTCTTGCTTATTTCTTCTGCATAGAGTGTTTGTACACAAGGAAGAATGTTTGAATATTACTCCAAAGCTGAAGTTTGCTTTAGATCAATCTGAGATTAAAAGATTTCATAACATTGCCTATTTGTACTACCTTTCCATTACAGTAACACATACATAAGACTATCAACTTAAGGAGAAAACATTTGTCTTATGTCATCATTTTGGAAGCTTTAGTTCATGACCACTCTTTAGTTTGGGGTTAGGACACCAGAGGGACACCATGGGAAAAGCAGGAGATAAAAAAAAAATCCCTGTTCATGCAAAGAAAGAAAAAGATACCTTTATCACACATCTTCTCTAGGAACACTAAGGAACTAAATCTGTCCAGTAGGCCCATTCCTAAGAGGTAGTATTGCTGAGGAACAAACCTTTTATTTTATATTTTTTAAAATTATTACTACTCAGCTATTAAAAATGAATTTATGAAATTCTTAGGCAAATGGGTGTATCTGGAAGATATCATCCTGAGTGAGGTAACCCAATCACAAAAGAAGTCACTTGATATGCACTCACCGATAAGTGGATATTAGCCCAGAAACCTAGAAGACCCAAGATACAATTTGCAAAACACATGAAACTCAAGAAGAAGGAAAACCAATGCGTGGATACTTCATTTCTTCTTGGAATAGGGAATAAAATGCCCATGGAAGGAGTTACAGAGACAAAGTTTGAAGCTAAGACAAAAGGATGGACCATCCAGAGACTGCCCCACCCTGAGGTCCATCCCATAATCAGCCACCAAACCCAGACACTATTGCATATGTTCTTTTCAAGTTTTACCCACTTACCTTCAAATTTTATGATTTCATTTTTCTTTATAGCTAAAATGTATTCTGTATTCCTGAAAGGACCCTGATATAGCTGTCTCTTGTGAAGCTATTTCAGTGCCTGGCAAATACAGAAGTGGATGCTCACAGTCATCTATATGATGGAGCACAGGGCCCCCAGTGGAGGAGCTAGAGATAGTACCCAAGGAGCTGAAGGGGTCTGCAACCCTATAGGTGGAACAACAATATGAACTAATCAGTATCACTCCAGAGCTCGTGTCTCTAGCTGTATATGTAGCAGAAGATGGCCTAGTTGGCCATTATTGGGAAGAGAGGCCCCTTGGTCTTGTAAATTTTATATGCCCCAGTACAGGGGAATGACAGGGCCAAGAAGTGGGAGTGAGTGGGTACGGGAGCAGGGCAGGGGGAAGGTATAGGGGTCTTTTGGGATAGCATTTGAAATGTAAATGAAGGCAATATCTAATAAAAAATTTAAAAAAGAAAGTCAACAGATGTCCTGAAAAAAATTATTATTCTGAGACAAGGATTCTCTGTGTATCCTTGACTGTTCTGGAACTTACTTTGTAGATCAGGGTGGCCTCAAATCCACAGATCCTCCTGCCTCTGTCTCCCAAGTACTGGGATTAAAGGCTACTACTCTCTGGGTGAGAAGCAACTGGGCATTTTGATCTATGTTTGAAGCAAATTACAGTACGTATAGATGAAATTTGACCACTGAATATATTTGTTCTGATTATTACATGCTAACAAATGTAGGATGTGAGCATCTATATAGTATAGAAATCTAGCCTTCTGGTTTGGACCTGTGCTAGGAGTAGAGATTCTGCTTTGGTTTCAACAAATTCCTCCAACACCTCAGTGACAGCTCAACCCCTCAGGGGTTTTGACACATCCAGGCTCACAGGCTCATAGGCTTACAGGAGGGACAATCTTCAGTCAGAGATACAGCAAGGCCAGTTAAGGCTAGAGATAACCAGATTGTGAGAGGCAAGCACAAGAATATAAGCAACAGAAACCAATACTACTTGACAACACCAGAACCCATTTCACCCACCACAGAAAGCCCTGGATACCCCAAGACACCCGCAAAGCAAGATTCAGATCTAAATTCTCAGCTACTGAAGATGATAGAAGAATTAAGGAGGATGTAAATAACTCCCTTAAAGTAACACAGGAGAACACAGGTAAATGAGTAGAAGCCCTCAGAGAGGAAACACATAAATCCCTTAAAGAATTACTGGAAAACACAGTCAAACAGGTGAAGAAGGAAATTAACAAAACAAACCAGGATCTAAAAATGGAAATAGAAACAATAAAAAAAAAACCACAGAGGGAAAACCCTGGACTTAGAAAACCTAGAAAAGAGGTCAGGGGTCATAGATGCAAGCATTACTAACAGAATACAAGAGATAGAAGAGAGAATCTCAGGGGCAGATGATACCACAGAAAACATTGACACAACAATCAAGAAAAATGCAAAATGCAAATAGCTCCTAACTCCAAACATCCAGTAATTCCAAGACAAAATGGAAAGACCAAACCTAAGTATAATAGACATAGGAAAGAGCAAAGATTCCCAACTCAAAGGGCCAGTAACCACTTTCAACAAAATTATAGTAGAAAACTTTCCTAACCTCAAGAAAGAGATGACCATAAACATACAAAAAGCCTACATAACCTTAAAAACATTGGACCAGAGAAGAAATTCCTCCTGATACATAATAATACCAAATGCACAAAACAAAGAAAGAATATTAAAAGTTATAAGGGGAAAAGACCAAGTAACAGATAAAGGCAGACCTATCAGAATTACACTGGACTTCTCACCAGAGACTATAAAAGCCAGAAGATCCTGGACAGATGTCATCCAGAGCCTAAAGGAACATAAATGCCAGCCCAGGCTACTATACCCAGCAAAACTCTCAATTAACATAGATGGAGAAACCAAGGTATTCCATGACAAAGACAAATTTATACAATATCTTTCTACAAATCCAGCCCTACAAAGGATAATAGATGTAAAATTCCAACACAAGAAGGTAAACTATACCCTAGAAAAAGCAACTTAATCTTCTTTTAACAAACCCAAAAGAAGATAACCACACAAACATTCAACCTCTAACAACAAAATAATAGGAGGCAACAATTACTATTCCTTAATATCTCTTTACATCAATAGACTCAATTCCCCAATAAAAAAGACATAGACTAACAGACTGGATATGTAAACAGGACCTAGCACTTTGCTGCATACAGGAAATGCACCTCAGTGTCAAAGACAGACACTACCTCAAAGTAAAAGGCTGGAAAAAATTTCCAAGCAAACGGTCCTAAGAAACAAACTGGAGTAGCAATTCTAATATCCAACAAAATAGACTTTCATTTGAAAGTTATCAAAAAAGATGGGGAAGGACAACATATATTTATTAAAGGGAAAAACCACCAAGATTAACTCTCAATTCTGAATATCTATGCCCCAAATGCAATGGCAAACCTCATTTGTAAAAGATACGTTACTGAAGCTCAAAAGCACACATTAAACGGCACACAATAATAGGAGATTTCAACACCCCACTCTCACCAATGGATAGATCATGGAAACATAAACAGATACACAGTGAATCTAAAAGAATTTATGAACAAAATGTATCAGATTTAACAGATATGTACAGAACATTTCATCCTAAAACCAAAGGATATATCTTCTTCTCAGTACTTCATGGCAAAAATCGACCAGAAAACAAACCTCAACAGATAGAAGTACATTGAATTAATCATATGCAATCTATCGGACCACCATGGACTAAGACTGGTCTTCAATAACATCAAAAACAACAGAAAGCCCACATACACATGGAAGTTAAACAACTCTCTACTCAATGATAACTTGGTCAGAAAAGAAATAAAGAAGGAAATGAAAGACTTTTTAGAATCTAATGAAAACTAACTCATAATATATCCAAACTTATGGGACACAATGGAAGCAGTACTAAGGAAAACTCACAGCTTTGAGTCCTCCATAAAGAAACTGGAGAGTGCATACACTGGCCGCTTAACAGAACATCTGAAAGCTCTAGAACAAAAAGAAGCAAATACACCCAAGAAGAGTAGACAGCAGTAAATAATCAAACTCAGTTCTGAAATCAATCAAGTGGAAACAAAGAGAACTATACAGAGTCAAAACAAGGAGCTGGTTCTTTGAGAAAATCAACAAGATAGGCAAACCTTTAGCCAGACTAACTAGAAATCTATACACTTCAGTCTACAAGAAGTCCTCCATTTCCTATTGATTTAACTACAAACACTCATTTTTACAGATCCTGATTTCTGAGCCTATTTCAATTTTAACCCCTTTTTGAATATTTGAGGATATATTGTCAATATAAAGCATCCAAATAACACTTGTATTTTGATGAATGATTGTTCAATACAAGTAAATTTAATTTAATTTCATTACTATTGCTAAAGACTAGCTATCATTTGCAAATCTTGTTTTTATTATCTGTAAAGCCATAACAACTCCTAAGCATGGGGATGTTGCAAAGATTGCGTTAAAGGATGTCTGGTATACAGTACATG
The DNA here is from genome assembly GCF_978045245.1 of Mus caroli. Classification (NCBI taxonomy): domain Eukaryota; kingdom Metazoa; phylum Chordata; class Mammalia; order Rodentia; family Muridae; genus Mus; species Mus caroli. The sequence continues at coordinate 138,150,468 of NW_028227261.1, read as the reverse complement.
ATCAATAATGGAAGTTGTTATTATTGTTGTTCTAACTTTTACAGTACTATCAAGTGAGCTTTAAAATAGCCATGATGAGATTGAGAGCTAATGGAAGTCACTTTATAAAACATAAACATTTATGGCACAATGTATATGGTTGTTACAGTTATTAGCATAAATAAGTAACGATCACAATGTATTTTGGATCAGTGCCACTTTAAGAAGCCCACTTGCTAAAATGTGTTTCTGGGAACAACTTCTTAGTAAGGAATATGGTGCATAGCTCCTGGCTCATATCCAAGTCCTGAAGGCATCATCTGTCATTGGTGACAAGTGCTCAGAACCCAGACACCCAGGACTCCCTTAAGCATTTGAAAGGACTACAGGAAGGTAATTTTTTGGCAGCAGAAGCGTGTAGCCAATCACTGTATCATTATTACATGTTAAGGTTGATGTACTTTTTGGCCTGAGTTTCTCTGGAAGCATGGCTTACCAAATGACTTTACCTTTGTGTCTCTTTGCATGGCACAGATGGGGCTATAAAAGTTGTGTGTGAGGTAGTGAGTTTGCATCTGTATGTGAATTTAGAACCTTCAGAAAATCAAATAAGCACGTACATAGCCTACAGCAAGTGGCTTCTTTTTACATAAAATATCTTCCTTTTTTAAAAAAATGACTAATTTTTATGTATATTTATTTTGATGATATTTATAGCATAAATGAAAGATCTCCAGGTTACTGAAGAATTTCACAAATCCGGATTATTTCCATTGGAAAAATGATGTGCCATACAGCATACAGCATTATTTTCCTTATTGATTGCACTTAGAACCTCAGTAAGCTTGTCAGAATAATTGACCTGAGAAGAAAGTAGAAGTGTATTTTGTAGATGGACAATAATAACTTTCTATACCCAGGTTCTTCTAGAGAAGATGGCAAGATAGCAACGTATACAATGAAATGTGCTTTGAAATTAGAAAATCCAGCTCTATGCCTAGAACTTTGAAACATACAACCTACATCTTCTCTTCATCACTCTTGTTACTATAGTTACAGCATCAGTAACCCCATCTTTCAGATGAAGATCAGGAAGTTTCAGAAAATCTGGCATAAGGCATTTTGCATAAGATGATGGCCAGAGTCAGGATTTTATTATTGACTTTAAATCTACAGTTCTTTCTACAACAAAACTGAAAATGGCATTTGAGTCCTTGTACTTATGAGCCATCATTATTAAAAATCTTTTTTATTAGATATTTTCTTCATTTACATTTCAAATGCTATCTTTAAAGCCCCCTATACTCTCCCCTGACCCTGCTTCTCAACCCACTCACTCTTGCTTCCTGGCCCTGGCATTACCCTGTACTGGGGCATTTGATCTTTGCAAGACCAAGGGCCTCTCCTCCCAATGATGTTCATCCTCTGCTACATATGCAAACAGAGACAGCTCTGGGAGGTACTGGTTAGTTCATATTGTTGTTCCTCCTATAGGGTTGCAGACCCCTTTAGCTCCTTGGGTAATTTCTCTAGCTCCTTCATTAGGGGCCCTGTGATCCATCCAATAGATGACTGTGAGCATCTACTTCTGTATTTGTCAGGCACTGGCATAGCCTCACAAGTGAGTGTTCATTCCAATCTTTGGAGAGTAGAAAAATAAGACTAAAAGGATGAGACCAGGTGATCATAGAAAATTCTCCTTAGGGTTGCCTCTGAGAACAAGTCACAAAATAGAACTCTGAGGTCAAGTCAGAGGAGTAGCTACCAGTAATTAATCAGTTTGAAAAATGGCTGCACATGACACAAAAGGACGGTTGTGAATTGAGAGAAGAGAAAAACAGAAAAATGGGCAATGGCAATGTTAATTTTGCCAAAGTAGGCAGAAGGGTGGAAAGCAAGAGAAAACAGAGGTACACTAGACTAAAGAACCTCATCCCTGTTACCTTTGAACAAGTTCTTGGCAAATAATGCTGCTTTGTGGTGTGTAGCATGTGTAAGCTTCTCAGGGGTTGGACCCTGTACTATAGACATTGCCTGGAAACATTTAACAGAAGCAGGGGGCACAAGGGGGCAGGAAACATGAGCTTTATTGAGAGGAACATTAACAAAATTAGACAGTGAGCTGGAGTCTGATTTTTAGAAGCAGGGCAGACAAGTTACTTCTTTACTTTGGACAGGTGCTACCAGAAAGATGATGGAGGCACTAACCAGAGAGCCTGGTTATGTCTCAGTCTTGCTATTACCTCATTTTACCTGGCTTGGAAAAAAACCCTTTCTTCTGTGAATGTGACAATCTTGGTGTTAAATGTCAGATGTTGGAAGTGTGGAGTAGGATAAGATGTAGCCACATGCATGGGGTCCTTAGGTTCATCAGCATCATACTAATTCCTTTGCTTACTCTTCCCAAGGCATATCCTTAAATGAACTTTTTAAATCTGTGTATGGGGAAGAGCCAAAATTTGCAGATTCAGTATACTAAAACTGTCATAACAATATGAAAAATGGTAATTTCCCCTAGGAAATCATGTTTTATGTGCTTGAAAGCTTACATACACTTTTGCATTCCTTTCTTTCTTCTCTCCTGGTGACATTTTCTCACTTTTGTACTTTGTTAGCATTATGAAACAAGCCATTGGTGTGAAAAAGAGCTGTCAAACATAATACAGAACTCTATAAAACTGAGAAAATTGGAATTCTTAGTCACTACATGGGGTCCAATTTCAGGTGCGCTATACACTCTGTTGTAGGGAGTGAGACTGCACTGCAAGCTCTGTCAGTATTACAGGCCCACTTCTCACATGCCATTCAATGGCTGCAATACTTTCATCTATTTTTTTTAATGTGATGGCATTTATCCAATAGCATTCATGCTGAACACTGATGGGAATGACAGCACTCACTAATGCCAAAAGCATTCAGGGAATTTAATCTCAATTCCAAATGCTTAAGCTTGACGTCTGCACAGACACTTAGATTATTAAAGGACCAGGGAAAATGATTTTGAAAAATTCAAGTCATACAACAGCAGGGGCACAAAGCAGCTTAGATTCAGATAGGAAAATTACTTTTAAAATCCTTAAAGATCTGAGAGCAGGAAGTGAATTTAAGGGTCTTTTCTTTAACACTTGGCAACTTTTGAGATTGTGTTGCACTGACAATCCTGACATTTACTTTGAGAAAATAATGAATCTGAAGATGTAATCATGCATTTGTTGCTAATTATTAAATGAAGATCATTCATTGAGACCTGCTCTGTACCAGTAAGGAAGATCTTGAAGTTCTTTGGTGTTTTATGGTCATATAAATCTATAAGCAATGTTTAGTCTTGTCTCTGAAAACTCTAGCCATTGACTCTATGGTGGTATGCATTAACTCTTCTTGGCTTCCTTTTGGGAAGTCTCAATAAATGTATGTTTTCAGGCTTCATCTTTGCTTCTATGAAGGAAGGTGGCTCTAGGGCAACCCCAATCTTCTTAATTTGATGTAGGGCATCTTTGCCTTTTAACGGAAAACCCAGACAGCTATCTACTTGAGGAATTCAACTAAAAAAGAAAACATTAATAAGTATCTGAAATTTAAATTTAAATGGATTTTCTGTGGTTTTATTTGAAGAACAGAGTGGAACAGTTATCAGTAGAGCTTGAGAGCAGAAAAGACTTGGGGTGTGAAAAGACTTAGATAGGAGATGTCAAGAGGAGACATTTGTTCTGGCCTTCTGTTGCACAGAAGAGGCACTCTTGGCTCCAAAAAAAAAAATTGTTGATATATTTTAAAATAACTAGACAATAAGAGGAAAACAGTTCCAAAGAACAGAGATGAAATATAAAACAATATAGAAGTGCTTATTCTCCTGATCTAATTATTATAAGTTGTATACATGTGTTGAAAAGATAGTACTGCATCTTCACAAAATAAGCAAAATTAGAAATTAATAAAATATACAAAAAGACTGATCCTGTTCCCACTGTAATTTAGTAATGATGTAGATCATGCAATTTCAGACCACGCTATTGCTTCTTTGCCTTTTTTTAAAAAATAAATTCCATGATTTTTTCCATAAAATATATTTGGTAAATTTGACATGCTTCCCTGGACTTCTGCTGTGATATGATCTACATTTCCAGTGTGAAAAAAGATGAAATTGTTAAACGTGTAACAGAATATAACATGGAACAATGTATACACATAGGCATGCATGTACAATTCTCTTTCGGTTGTTCAAGAAATAAAATTACAAAGATGTATTTTGAGTTAGTCCTTTAAAATTAAAACTATTTCTTTCATACAATATATTCTGATCACTGCATCTTTCCTTTATTTCATTCCAGGTTGCCCCCTCCCCACTGTCCTACCGAACTCCACTCCTTCTTTCTCTTTAGAAAACAGGCAAATAAAAAGCAAGTGAATCATAAAAATAAAAATAAAACAAACACATATACATATGCAGAAACACATACTTCCACAAATAATAAAACCAATAAAACTACAAAATCACAAAATATAATACACAAAAAAAGACCAGTAGTGTTAAAAAATGAGAAAGCAAAGCATTACAAGCCAAAAAAATTTCCCAAAATACCACTGAGTTTATTTTGTGTTGACCATCTACTGCTGGTCATGGGGCCTTTAAGTGTGGTTTGTATGTCCAGTGAGACTGGAGGAAACTGATTTTTATTTTCTGAGTGGTTGACACTTGTAGATAGCTTCTGGATTAGGGATGGGGGCTTGTGTCCACTTCCCTTCTCAGTGCTGGGATCCCAGTTGGTTTGGATGTGTGAAGGTCTTTGTACTGCAAAGGCAATATATATACTGCCACAGTCTTAGGTGAGTTCCTTTGTGCATCTGCGCTGTTGTGACTGGAAGGCCTCATTTCCTTGGTGTCCTTCATCCCCACTGGCTCTTACAGTCCTTCCACCTCCTTTTCTGTGTAGTTGAGTTAGTCTTGAACTTACCACTGTGTTCTACATTTTTGAGCTGTGAACAACAACAACAACATCAAAACACCTTCTACAAGCTGACCGTTTTGCTTTTTTAGTATAGATCCCAGTGCCAGGACTGTTTCATCTCCTAATGTTCTCCTATGGTTATTGAGGAACAGGAATCATGTGTCTTTAGTGCACTGATGGGATGAATTAGGAGTAACTCTTATCATTTCAACTGTATGCCAGGATGCAGTTTCATGGAGATTCATGTCTCAAATCGAAAGTTTCTTCATAAACACAGGCAATATGATAATAGTTTGAGCTTAAAGCATGTGTCATTTATCATCTATCATTTAATTTAACTGATTATTAGCATTACAGTCCTTATTTTCCCTTTTCATTTAATGAAGCTAATTTAGAGTGATAAGGCTCAAGGCACGGCTGCTAGTGATGAAGCCAAGTTCAGGTTCAGCAGCTATAAGGCCTGCGCCCCTGTGCACTCATGGTTCTTTATTAGCAGTTCTGCAAACACTCTCAGCTCACATTTGCCTCTAGGTTTTCTATTGCCTTTTGCCATTGAATAGAATTCTAGGTATAAGCAATATTACAGAAACAGCACCTCTGATTTTACAGTGAGTTTTGAATCCGTATGCTATTTGTTCATATAAATCAACTTTCTGCAGAACCCTGCTTAATAACACTTCATATTTTGAAAACATTTTGGTCCATTAGTTGAGTCAATGAGGTAACCATAGGGAGAAGAAAACACTAAAAATATTACCAGACTGCTGCCACAGGGTGAGCTCTTCAACACTGTAGCAGTAGAATAGCTTTTGTATCTCCAGCTAAGCATGTAGTTCAGAAATTAACTTTCACTAAATATATGAGAAGATGTTGAAAGCACAAAAATGTTTCTTATTCATCCACGCATTAGCTCCCACTACAAGGAACATAAAGCACATGTATTTGAAATTTCTAAGATGATGGTATTTTCTAAATTACAAGAAATTTTAATGTTAATACATTTTAGAACAACCAATTTACATTTTTGGAAGCTATGTGAGCTGGGTTCATAGCAACTGTTAGAATAATGTTAAAGTTCACAAAAAACGTAGGCATTGGGACAGGATGCTTAACCTATACAGAGGCATGAATGTTTGTTCTTTTGTATTTCCTCTTGGCTCACCTGCCTAGCTTTAGGCTTTGGGTTAGGATTACAGAGGTAGGCTTTAAGGTTGTATTTTTGGCTATTGGGGTAATAATAGAGGTAGCCAAGACATTTTGGAATAAGTTTTGGCTATTTTTATTTTTTATTTTGACTATTAGGGTAATAATGGAAATTAAACATGGAATATTTCACAGAAGAGAATCCCATGGTGGACTTTTGACTAGCACAGGATTAAAAGGCATGCTTTTCTCTGATGGAGCTAGAGTGGTACCCTGGAGGCTGGGAGATTTCTAGGGTAGATTACAGAAACCCATTGAGGCTGGGAGTTCCATCTGGTCTCACTGGAAAACTCAAGTTCTTTGTCTTCAAGATTTTCTCTTTCATGTTTTTTGTTGCTCTGGTGGGCCAGTATTTTTTTTTTTGATTTTTAATATTTTTATTACATATTTTCCTCAATTACATTTCCAATGCTATCCCAAAAGTCCCCCATAGCGCCCCCCACTTCCCTACCCACCCATTCCCATTCTTTTGGCCCTGGCATTCCCCTATATTGGGGCATGTAAAGTTTGCAAGTCCAATGGGCCTCTCTTTCCATTGATGGCCGACTAGGCCATCTTTCGATACATATGCAGCTAGAGACAAGAGCTCCGGGGTTCTGGTTAGTACATCATGTTGTTCCAACAATAGGGTTGCAGATCCCTTTAGCTCCTTGGGTACTTTCTCTAGCTTCTCCATTGGGAGCCCTGTGATACATCCAATAGCTGACTGTGAACATCCACTCCTGTGTTTGCTAGGCCCCGGCATCGTCTCACAAGAGACAGCTATATTTGGGTCATTTCAGCAAAAATCTTGCTAGTGTATGCAATGGTGTCAGCGTTTAGAAGCTGCTTATGGGATGGATCCCTGGATACGGCAGTCTCTAAATGGTCCATCCTTTCATCACAGCTATGAACTTTGTCTCTGTAACTCCTTCCCTGGGTGTTTTGTTCCCAATTCTAAGAAGGTGCACAGTGTCCACACTTTGGTCTTCATTCTTCTTGAGTTTCATGCATTTAGCAAATTGTATCTTATATCTTGGGTATCCTAAGTTTTGGGCTAATATCCACTTATCAGTGAATACATATTGTGTGAGTTCTTTTGTGATTGTGTTACTTCACTCAAGATGATGCCCTCCAGGTCCATCCATTTGGCTAGGAATTTCATAAATTCATTCTTTTTAATAGCTGAGTAGTACTCCATTGTGTAAATGTACCATAATTTCTGTATCCATTCCTCTGTTGAGGGACATCTGGGTTCTTTCCAGCTTCTGGCTATTATAAATAGGGCTGCTATGAACATAGTGGAACATGTGTCCTTCTTACCGGTTGGGACATCTTCTGGATATATGCCCAGGAGAGGTATTGCTGGATCCTCCGGTAGTACTATGTCCAATTTTCTGAGGAACCGCCAGACTGATTTTCAGAGTGGTTGTACAAGCTTGCAATCCCACCAACAATGGAGGAGTGTTCCTCATTCTCCACATCCTTGCCAGCATCTGCTGTCACCTGAATTTTTGATCTTAGCCATTCTGACTGGTGTGAGGTGGAATCTCAGGGTTGTTTTGATTTGCATTTCCCTGATGATTAAGGATGTTGAACATTTTTTCAGGTGTTTCTCTGCCATTCGGTATTCCTCAGGTGAGAATTCTTTGTTCAGTTCTGAGCCCCATTTTTTAATGGGGTTATTTGACTTTCTGGAGTCCACCTTCTTGAGTTCTTTATATATATTGGATATTAGTCCCTTATCTGATTTAGGGTAGGTGAAGATCCTTTCCCAATCTGTTGGTGGTTTTTTTGTCTTATTGATGGTGTCTTTAGCCTTGCAGAAGCTTTGTAGTTTCATGACGTCCACTTGTCAATTCTCGATCTTACAGCACAAGCCATTACTGTTCTATTCAGGAATTTTTCCCCTGTGCCCATATCTTCAAGGCTTTTCCCCACTTTCTCCTCTATAAGTTTCAGTGTCTCTGGTTTTATGTGAAGTTCCTTGATCGACTTAGACTTGACCTTAGTACAAGGAGATAGGAATGGATGGATTCGCATTCTTCTACATGTTAACAACCAGTTGTGCCAGCACCATTTGTTGAAAATGCTGTCTTTCTTCCACTGGATGTTTTTAGCTCCCTTGTCGAAGATCAAGTGACCATAGGTGTGTGGGTTCATTTCTGGGTCTTCAATTCTATTCCATTGGTCTATTTGTCTGTCACTATACCAGTACCACGAAGTTTTTATCACAATTGCTCTGTAGTAGAGCTTTAGGTCCGGCATGGTGATTCCACCAGAGGTTCTTTTATCCTTGAGAAGAGTTTTTGCTATCCTAGGTTTTTTGTTATTCCAGATGAATTTGCAGATTGCACTTTCTAATTCGTTGAAGAATTGATTTGGAATTTTGATGGGGATTGCATTGAATCTGTAGATTGCTTTTGGCAAGATAGCCATTTTTACAATGTTGATCCTGCCAATCCATGAGCATGGGAGATCTTTCCATCTTCTGAGATCTTCTATAATTTCTTTCTTCAGAGACTTGAAGTTTTTATTATACAGATCTTTCACTTCCTTAGTTAGAGTCACGCCAAGATATTTTATATTATTTGTGACTATTGAGAAGGGTGTTGTTTCCCTAATTTCTTTCTCAGCCTGTTTATTCTTTGTGTAGAGAAAGGCCATTGATTTGTTTGAGTTAATTTTATATCCAGCTACTTCACCGAAGCTGTTTATCAGGCTTAGGAGTTCTCTGGTGGAATTTTTAGGGTCACATATATACTATCATATCATCTGCAAAAAGTGATATTTTGACTTCATCTTTTCCAATTTGTATCCCTTTGATCTCCTTTTGTTGTCGAATTGCTCTGGCTAGGACTTCAAGTACAATGTTGAATAGGTATGGAGAAAGTGGACAGCCTTGTCTAGTCCCTGATTTTAGAGGGATTGCTTCAAGCTTCTCACCATTTACTTTGATGTTGGCTACTGGTTTGCTGTAGATTGCTTTTATCATGTTTAGGTATGGGCCTTGAATTCCTGATCTTTCCAAGACTTTTATCATGAATGGGTGTTGGATCTTGTTAAATGCTTTTTCCGCATCTAACGAGATGACCATGTGGTTTTTGTCTTTGAGTTTGTTTATATACTGGATTACGTTGATGGATTTCCGTATATTGAACCATCCCTGCATCCCTGGGATGAAACCTACTTGGTCAGGATGGATGATTGTTTTGATGTGTTCTTGGATTCGGTTAGCAAGAACTTTATTGAGGATTTTTGCATCAATATTCATAAGGGATATTGGTCTGAAGTTTTCTATCTTTGTTGGGTCTTTTTGTGGTTTAGGTATCAGAGTAATTGTGGCTTCATAGAATGAGTTGGGTAGAGTACCTTCTGTTTCTATTTTGTGGAATAGTTTGTGAAGAACTGGGATTAGATCTTCTTTGAAGGTCTGATAGAACTCTGCACTAAACCCATCTGGTCCTGGGCTTTTTTTAGTTGGGAGACTATTAATGACTGCTTCTATTTCTTTGGGGGATATAGGGCTGTTTAGATCATTAACCTGATCTTGATTCAACTTTGGTACCTGGTATCTGTCTAGGAACTTCTCCATTTCATCCAGGTTCTCCAGTTTTGTTGAGTATAGCCTTTGGTAGAAGGATCTGATGGTGTTTTGGATGTCTTCAGGATCTGTTGTTATGTCTCCTTTTTCATTTCTGATTTTGTTAATTAGGATGCTTTCCCTGTGCCCTCTAGTGAGTCTGGCTAAGGGTTTATCTATCTTGTTGATTTTCTCAAAGAACCAGCTCCTTGATTGGTTGATTCTTTGAATAGTTTTTCCTTGTTTCCACTTGGTTGATTTCACCCCTGAGTTTGATTATTTCCTGCTGTCTACTCCTCTTGGGTGAATTTGCTTCCTTTTGTTCTAGTGCTTTTAGGTGTGTTGTCAAGCTGCTAATGTGTGCTCTCTCTAGTTTCCTTTTGGAGGCACTCAGAGCTATGAGTTTTCCTCTTAGAAATGCTTTCATTGTGTCCCATAAGTTTGGGTATGTTGTGGCTTCATTTTCATTGAACTCTAAAAAGTCCTTAATTTCTTTCTTTATTCCTTCCTTGACCAAGGTATCATTGAGAAGAGTGTTGTTCAGTTTCCACGTGAAGGTTGGCTTTCTATTATTTATTTTGTTATTGAAGATCAGCCTTAGTCCATGGTGATCTGATAGGATGCATGGGACAATTTCAATATTTTTGTATCTGTTGAGGTCTTTTTCGTGACCAATTATGTGGTCAGTTTTGGAGAAGGTACCATGAGGTGCTGAGAAGAAGGTTTATCCTTTTGTTTTAGGATAGAATGTTCTGTAGATATCTGCCAGATCCATTTGATTCATAATTTCTCTTAGTTTCTCTGTGTCCCTGTTTAGTTTCTGTTTCCATGATCTGTCCATTGGTGAAAGTGGTGTGTTGAAGTCTCCCACTATTATTGTATGAGGTGCAATGTGTGCTTTGAGATTTACTAAAGTTTCTTTAATGAATGTGGCTGCCTTTGTATTTGGAGCATAGATATTCAGGATTGATAGTTCCTCTTGGAGGATTTTACCTTTGATGAGTATGAAGTGTCCCTCCCTGTCTTTTTTAATGACTTTGGGTTGGAAGTCAATCTTATCAGATATTAGAATGGCTACTCCAGCTTGTTTCTTCATGCCATTTGCTTGGAAAACTGTTTTCCAGCCTTTCATTCTGAGGTAGTGTCTATCCTTTTCTCTGAGATGAGTTTCCTGTAAGCAGCAAAATGTTGGGTCTTGTTTGTGTAGCCAGTTTTTTAGTCTATGTCTTTTTATCGGGGAGTTGAGTCCATTGATATTAAGAGATATTAAGGAAAAGTAATTGTTGTTTCCTGTTATTTTTGTTGTTAAAGTTGGCATTCTGTTCTTGTGGCTGTCTTCTTTTAGGTTTGTTGAGGGATTACCTTCTTGTTGTTTCTAGGGCGTGGTTCCTGTCCTTGTATTGGTTTTTTTCTGTTATTATCCTTTGAAGGGCTGGATTCGTGGAGAGATAATGTGTGAATTTGGTTTTGTAGTGGAATACTTTGGTTTCTCCATCTATGTTAATTGAGAGTTTGGCTGGGTATAGTAGCCTGGGCTGGAATTTGTGTTCTTTTAGTGTCTGTATAACATCCGTCCAGGATCTTCTGGCTTTCATAGTCTCTGGTGAAAAATCTGGTGTAATTCTGATAGGCTTGCCTTTATATGTTACTTGGCCTTTTTCTCTTACTGCTTTTAGTATTCTATCTTTATTTAGAGCATTTGTTGTTCTGATTATTATGTGTCGGGAGGTATTTCTTTTCTGGTCCAGTCTATTTGGAGTTCTGTAGGCTTCTTGTATGTTCATGGGCATCTCTTTCTTTAGATTTGGGAAGTTTTCTTCTATAATTTTGTTGAAGATGTTTGCTGGTCCTTTGAGTTGAAAATCTTCATTCTCATCCACTCCTATTATCCGTAGGTTTGGTCTTCTCATTGTGTCCTGTATTTCTTGGATGTTTTGAGTTAGGATCTTTTTGCATTTTACATTTTCCTTGATTGTTGTGCCGATGTTCTCTATGGAATCTTCTGCACCTGAGACTCTCTCTTCCATCTCTTGTATTCTGTTGCTGATGCTGGTATCTATGGTTCCAGATTTCTTTCCTAGGGTTTCTATCTCCAGTGTTGCCTCATTTTGGGTTTTCTTTATTGTGTCTACTTCCCTTTTTAGGTCTAGTATGGTTTTGTTCATTTCCATCATCTGTTTGGATGTGTTTTCCTGTTTTTCTGTAAGGACTTCTACCTGTTTGATTATGTTATCCTGTTTTTCTTTAAGGATTTGTAACTCTTTAGCAGTGTTCTCCTGCAATTCTTTAAGGGATTTTTGTGTTTCCTCTTTATTGTCTTCTACCTGTTTACCAGTGTTCCTTTGTATTTCTTTAAGTGTGTTATTAAAGTCCTTCTTGAAGTCCTCTACCATCATCAGGAGATATGCTTTTAGATCCGTGTCTAGCTTTTCCGGTGTGTTGGGGTGCCCTGTACTGGGCAACGTGGGAGTGCTGGATTCTGATGATGGTGAGTGGTCTTGGTTTCTGTTAGTAAGATTATTACGTTTACCTTTCGCCATCTGGTAATCTCTGGGGTTAGTTGTTGTCGTTGTCACTGTTTAAAGATTGGAGCAGAAGCTGTGTTCCACTCACCAGCAGTCTCAAAATCCTGTGGCGGGGGTCGTGGGTAGCTGGCAGTACCCCGGTGCTGGTCCAGCCGGAAGAGGCCTGTGGCCCTACTCAGGCAGGTTTCTGCTTCCCTAACTAATGCAGTCTCAGGTCCCGTGTGCAATTGGATTGTAGCAGAAGCTGTGCTCCACTCACCAGAAGTCTTAAGATCCTGTGGTGGGTGTTGTGGGTAGCTGGCGAGTGTCAGCCGACCCTGTGCCCCAGCTGCCCCGGTGCTTTTCTGACTGGAAGAGGCTTGTGGACCTATGTAGGCTGGATTTCTCTCTCCCCAACTAGAGCAGTCTCAGGACCCGCGTGATTGGACTGGAGCAGAAGCTGTGTTCCACTCACCAGCAGTCCCAAAATCCTGCGGCGGGGGTTGTGGGTAGCTGGCGGGTGTCAGGCAACTCTGCGCTCCAGCTACCCAGGCGCTGATCTGGCCGGATGAGGCCTGTGGCCCTACTCACGCTGGTTTCTGCTTCCCTAACTTTGTTTTTGTTTTTGTTTTTGTTTTTTTCCTGGAAATATCCATCTACTTGCCCACAGATTATTTTGCTCATCTATACTTGTATTTACTTCAGTTAGCTTGTACACTTGATATGAAAGTATATTCATCTTTCCACTGACAGGTGCTCAAATAATTACATTGTGCAGAATGCTCATCAGTGTTTGGGTGATGAAAAGGATTACCAATACCATGATGCTTTATATGTTGAATAATATGAAGGACTGCATAATGTGCTCACCTGTCAGCCATTTTTGGAGCTAGTTCTTTTCAAGTCACCTATACAGTAAGCTTTTTTTTAAAATTTTTTATTTTATTAATATATATATATATATATATATATATATATATAGAGAGAGAGAGAGAGAGAGAGAGAGAGGGTGTCTGAACATACTTTGATTTATTAGAAGTGTAAATTAGTTCTGGGTATAATATATTGGGTATATTATATAATAATATTCTCTGTCAGGGATATGTTGCTGGTCAGGCTAGAGCCTATGTGAGAGGGTCTGTGCTTAAGGCTCCAAACCCTCAGTATGAATGTGTGGGTTACATGTTTGGCAGTCTTAGGAACAAGGGATTAAATGATCACCAGGAGTATCTTTATCCCTTTCAGCTTTTCTTTCTAGTTGGGTTATTTTTCTTGCAGCCATTTCTGATGCAGTAGAAAAATGGTATCTGAATCCTTCGAAGTTATAGTCTGCTTGTACAGATACCAAAGAATGTGTTGATTGAGAGCTCCAGACATCATCTTGGGAATGAGTCGGAATGAGACATAATTTGGCTTTTATGCCAACCCCATATCTGATCGATTGTTGAGTTGAAGATAAAAGGAATAAAAATAAAGAACCCCTCTCTCCTCTATGTATTTGTCTAAAATAGAGTATATAGTTACAAAGATAAAAGGTAATCTCTTCCACATCCCAGAAATGGTGTCCTCTAAAGACAACTTTAGACCCTTATCATCTGGATACAGTGATGGAGGAACTGGCATTGAGAAATTTCAACAATCAGGATGTCCCTCTCATTTGCCCCACCTCATAATGACACATTTAAGGTTGGAGATACAGCTCAGCAAGTTGGTAGAGTGCTTATTTATCATGTATGTAATAAGCCCTGGATTCAGGTTCCAGCAGCACAGAAACAGTGTTTGGTGATTCATGTCTGTAATCCAGCACTCAGGAAATAGAGACACGAGGGTCAGGAGTTCACTGTCACTCTTGAGCTGCATAGAGAGTACAAAGCTAGGCCTGTGATACATGAGAACCTCTCACCCTCTCCACCGCCTCACTCTACAGATCAAATTGCCACTTCTATAGGTTTGTAGTCTTTTTCCAGAAGCTTGTTTCTTTTCAAACATTCACTGTTCTTTAATAAAGATGCTGTCCACCTGGGATTTCACTTGCCTCTGAGAATTACTCATTGCCTGGTGCTTCCTTCATATGTATGAACTACACATATGGACAAATTTCTGTTTGTTTTTAACTTTGTTAAACTGTGCACTGTGACCAGAAACTTTTCAGAACTTCTGTGGCGGTCATGGTGATCCCTTTATATCATGTACCAACTGGTGTTGACAGGGTGCTTGAATTCTCTGAGTAAACTATCCTGTTTTAGGTGCTATTGTTGGAGCTGAAAGATGGGGTCAGACTCCTAAGCCAGTAAGAGTGAAATTAGGCTTAGGGTATTTTCAAAAATATGGGGAGAAGAAAAGCTCAACTCTACAATTAATATATACATTGTTGAATCAGGCTTTCAATGTACTTTCTGTGAAATTCTAGACTGTAATTGTGAAAATACAACCATTCATGCAATAAATGTGCACATGTAACTATAAGCAGAAAGAAAATATGTCTACCACATGGAGCTTAAATTATAGGTCATTTAATAAAGTACTGAAAAAAGTTTTCTTTCTAGGGACTTTTAAACTTTACAAAGAAGGTGTCTAGGCAACTACTAGGAAGGTAAGGGAGAGTATATTCATGTAGGGAGTAAAATGCAGGAGAACACTGCTAAAGAGTTATAAGTCCTTAAAGAAAAACAGGAAAACACAACCAAACAGGTAGAAGTCCTTAAAGAAAAACACGAAAATACATCCAAACAGGTGATGGAAATGAAAAAAACAATACTAGACCTAAAAAGGGAAGTAGACACAATAAAGAAAACCCAAAGTGAGGCAACGCTGGAGATAGAAACCCTAGGAAAGAAATCTGGAACCATAGCTTCAAGCATCAACAACAGAATACAAGAGATGGAAGAGAGAATCTCAGGTGCAGAAGATTCCTTAGAGAACACAAATGCCAGCCCAGGCTACTATACCCAGCCAAACTCTCAATTACCATAGATGGAGAAACCAAAGTATTCCATGACAAAACCAAATTCACAAATTATCTTTCCACAAATCCAGCCCTTCAAAGGATAATAACAGAGAAAAACCAATACAAGGACAGAACCACACCCTAGAAAAAGCAAGAAAGTAATCCTTCAACAAACCTAAAAGAAGACAGCCACAAAACAGAATGCCAACCCTAACCAAAAAAAAAAAAAAAAAAAATAGGAAGCAACAATTACTTTTTCATAATATCTCTTAATGTTAATGGACTCAATTACCCAGTAAAAAGACATAGACTAACAGACTGGCTACACAAGCAGGACCCAATATTTTGCTGCTTACAGGAAACCCATCTCAGGGAAAAAAGACAGACACTACCTCAGAATGAAAGGCTGGAAAACAATTTTACAAGCAAATGGTCTGAAGAAACAAGCTGGAGTAGCCATTCTAATATAGAATAAAATCGACTTCTAACCCAAAGCTATCAAAAAAGACAAGGAGGGACACTTCATACTCATCAAAGGTAAAATCCAACAAGAGGAACTCTCAGTTCTGAATATCTCTGCTCCAAATGCAAGGGCAGCCACATTAATTATAGAAACTTTAGTAAAGCTCAAAGCACAAATGCAACTCACACAATAATAGTGGGAGACTTCAACACACCACTTTCATCAATGGAAAAATCATGGAAACAGAAACTAAACAGGGACACATTGAAACTAACAGAAGTCATGAAACAAATGGACTTAACAGATATCTACAGAATATTTTATCCTAAAACAAAAGGATATACATTCTTCTCAGCACCTCATGGTACCTTCTCCAAAATTGACCATATAATTGGTCACAAAACAGGCCTCAACAGATACAAAAATATTGAAATTGTCCCATACATCCTATCAGATCACCATGGACTAAGGCTGCTCTTCAATAACAACATAAATAATACAAAGCCAACATTCATGTGGAAACTGAACAACATTCTTCTCAATGATACCTTGGTCAAGGAAGGAATAAAGAAAGAAATTAAAGACTTTTAGAGTTAAATGAAAATGAAGCCACAACATAGCTAAACTTAAGGGACACAATGAAAGCATTTCTAAGAGGAAAGCTCATAGCTCTGAAGCCTCTAAAAAGAAACTAGAAAGAGCACACACTAGCAGCTTGACAGCACACCTAAAAGCTCTAGAACAAAAGGAAGAAAATTCACCCAAGAGGAGTAGACAGCTGGAAATAATCAAACTCAGGGGCAAAATCAACCAAGTGGAAACAAGAACTATTCAAAAAATTAATCAAAGGAGGAGCTGGTTCTTTGAGAAAATCAACAAGATAGATAAACCCTTAGCCAGACTCACTAGAAGGCACAGGGACAGCATCAGATGTGGAGAAAGCATTTGACAAAATCCAACACCCATTCATGATAAAAGTCTTGGAAAGGTCAGGAATTCAAGGCCCATACCTAAACATGATAAAAGCAATCTACAGCAAACCAGTAGCCAACATCAAAGTAAATGGTGAGAAGCTGGAAGCAATCCCTCTAAAATCATGGACTAGACAAGGCTGTCCACTTTCTCCCTACCTATACAACATTGTACTTGAAGTCCTAGCCAGAGCAATTAGACAACAAAAGGAGATCAAGGGGATACAAATTGGAAAAGAAGAAGTCAAAATATCACTATTTGCAGATGATATGATAGTATATATAAGTGACCCTAAAAATTCCACCAGAGAACTCCTAAACCTGATAAACAGCTTCGGTGAAGTAGCTGGATATAAAATTAACTCAAACAATTCAATGGCATTTCTCTACACAAAGAATAAACAGGCTGAGAAAGAAATTAGGGAAACAACACCCTTCTCAATAGTCACAAATAATATAAAATATCTTGGTATGACTCTAACTAAGGAAGTAAAAGATCTGTATGATAAGAACTTCAAGTCTCTGATGAAAGAAATTAAAGAAGATCTCAGAAGATGGAAAGATCTTCCATGCTCATGGATTGGAAGGATCAATATAGTAAAAATGGCTATCTTGCCAAAAGCTATCTACAGATTCAATGCAATCCCCATCAAAATTCCAACTCAATTCTTCAACAAATTATAAAGGGCAATCTGCAAATTCATCTGGAGTAACAAAAAACCTAGTATAGCAAAAACTCTTCTCAAGGATAAAAGAACCTTTGGTGGAATCACCATGCCTGACCTAAAGCTGTACTACAGAGAAATTGTGATAAAAACTGCATGATACTGGTAGAGTGACAGACAAGGAGACTGATGGAATAGAATTGAAGACCCAGAAATGAACACACACAGGTATGGTCACTTGATCTTTGACAAGGGAGCTAAAACCATCCAGTGGAAAAACGACAGTATTTTCAACAAATGGTGCTGGCACAGCTGGTGGTTATCATGTAGAAGAATGCGAATCAATCCATTCCTATCTCCGTGTACCAAGGTCAAGTCAAGTAGGCCATCATTGGAAAGAGAGGCCCTTTGGTTTTGCAAACTTTATATGCCTCAGTACAGGGGAATGCCAGGCCCAAGAAGTTGGAGTGTGGAGCAGAGGGGAGTGTGGGGGAGGGAGGGTATGGGGGGACTTTTGGGATAGCATTGGAAATCTATTTTTTTTAATTTTTAATATTTTTTATTACATATTTTCCTCAATTACATTTCCAATGCTATCCCAAAAGTCCCCCATACCGCCCCCCCACTTCCCTACCCACCCATTCCCATTCTTTTGGCCCTGGCATTCCCCTATATTGGGGCATATAAAGTTTGCAAGTCCAATGGGCCTCTCTTTCCAGTGATGGCCGACTAGGCCATCTTTAGATACATATGCAGCTAGAGACAAGAGCTCCGGGGTACTGGTTAGTTCATCATGTTGTTCCAACTATAGGGTTGCAGATCCCTTTAGCTCCTTGGGTACTTTCTCTAGCTTCTCCATTGGGAGCCCTGTGATCCATCCAATAGCTGACTGTGAGCATCTACTCCTGTGTTTGCTAGGCCCCAGCATAGTCTCACAAGAGACAGGTATATTTGGGTACTTTCAGCAAAATCTTGCTAGCTTATGCAATGGTGTCAGCGTTTAGAAGCTGATTATGGGATGGAACCCTGGATAAGGCAGTCTCTAGATGGTCCATTCTTTCATGACAGCTCAAAACTTTGTCTTTGTAACTCCTTCCATGGGTGTTTTGTTCCCACTTCTAAGAAGGGGCATATTGTCCACATTTTGGTCTTCATTCTTCTTGAGTTTCATTCGTTATATCTTATATCTTGGATATCCTAAGTTTTGGGCTAATTTCCACTTATCAGTGAATACATATTGTGTGAGTTCCTTTGTAATTATGTTACCTCACTCAAGATGATGCCCTCCAGGTCCATCCATTTGGCTAGGAATTTCATAAATTCATTATTTTAATAGCTGAGTAGTACTCCATTGTGTAAATGTACCATAATTTCTGTATCCATTCCTCTGTTGAGGGACATCTGGGTTCTTTCCAGCTTCTGGCTATTATAAATAGGGCTGCTATGAACATAGTGGAGCATGTGTCCTTCTTACCGGTTGGGACATCTTCTGGATATATGCCCAGGAGAGGTATTGCTGGATCCTCCGGGAGTACTATGTCCAATTTTCTGAGGAACCGCCAGACTGATTTCCAGAGTGGTTGTACAAGCTTGCAATCCCACTAACAATGGAGGAGTGTTCCTCTTTCTCCACATCCTCGCCAGCATCTGCTGTCACCTGAATTTTTGATCTTAGCCATTCTGACTGGTGTGAGGTGGAATCTCAAGGTTGTTTTGATTTGTATTTCCCTGATGATTAAGGATGTTGAACTTTTTTCAGGTGCTTCTCTGCCATTCGGTATTCCTCAGGTGAGGATTCTTTGTTCAGTTCTGAGCCCCATTTTTTAATGGGGTTATTTGACTTTCTGGAGTCCACCTTTTTGAGTTCTTTATATATATTGGATATTAGTCCCTTATCTGATTTAGGATAGGTAAAGATCCTTTCCCAATCTGTTGGTGGTTTTTTTGTCTTATTGATGGTGTCTTTTGCCTTGCAGAACCTTTGCAGTTTCATGAGGTCCCACTTGTCAATTCTCGATCTTACAGCCCAAGCCATTGCTGTTCTATTCAAGAATTTTTCCCCTGTGCCCATATCTTCAAGGCTTTTCCCCACTTTCTCCTCTATAAGTTTCAGTGTCTCTGGTTTTATGTGAAGTTCCTTGATCCACTTAGACTTGACCTTAGTACAAGGAGATAGGAATGGATCGATTCGCATTCTTCTATATGTTAACAACCAGTTGTGCCAGCACCATTTGTTGAAAATGCTGTCTTTCTTCCACTGCATGTTTTTAGCTCCCTTGTCGAAGATCAAGTGACCGTAGGTGTGTGGGTTCATTTCTGGGTCTTCAATTCTATTCCATTGGTCTATTTGTCTGTCACTATACCAGTACCACGCAGTTTTTTATCACAATTGCTCTGTAGTAAAGCTTTAGGTTCGGCATGGTGATTCCACCAGAGGTTCTTTTATCCTTGAGAAGAGTTTTTGCTATCCTAGGTTTTTTGTTATTCCAGATGAATTTGCAGATTGCACTTTCTAATTCGTTGAAGAATTGATTTGGAATTTTGATGGGGATTGCATTGAATCTGTAGATTGCTTTTGGCAAGAAAGCCATTTTTACAATGTTGATCCTGCCAATCCATGAGCATGGGAGATCTTTCCATCTTCTGAGATCTTCTATAATTTCTTTCTTCAGAGACTTGAAGTTTTATTAAACAGATCTTTCACTTCCTTAGTTAGAGTCACGCCAAGATATTTTATATTATTTGTGACTATTGAGAAGGGTGTTGTTTCCCTAATTTCTTTTTCAGCCTGTTTATTCTTTGTGTAGAGAAAGACCATTGATTTGTTTGAGTTAATTTTATATCCAGCTACTTCACCGAAGCTGTTTATCAGGTTTAGGAGTTCTCTGGTGGAATTTTTAGGGTCACTTATATATACTATCATATCATCTGCAAAAAGTGATATTTTGACTTCATCTTTTCCAATTTGTATCCCCTTGATCTCCTTTTGTTGTTGAATTGCTCTGGCTAGGACTTCAAGTACAATGTTGAATAGGTATGGAGAAAGTGGACAGCCTTGTCTAGTCCCTGATTTTAGAGGGATTGCTTCAAGCTTCTCACCGTTTACTTTGATGTTGGCTACTGGTTTGCTGTAGATTGCTTTTATCATGTTTAGGTATGGGCCTTGAATTCCTGATCTTTCCAAGACTTTTATCATGAATGGGTGTTGGATCTTGTCAAATGCTTTTTCCGCATCTAACGAGATGACCATGTGGTTTTTGTCTTTGAGTTTGTTTATATACTGGATTACGTTGATGGATTTCCGTATATTGAACCATCCCTGCATCCCTGGAATGAAACCTACTTGGTCAGGTGGATGATTGTTTTGATGTGTTCTTGGATTCGGTTAGCAAGAACTTTATTGAGGATTTTTGCATCAATATTCATAAGGGATATTGGTCTGAAGTTTTCTATCTTTGTTGGGTCTTTTTGTGGTTTAGGTATCAGAGTAATTGTGGCTTCATAGAATGAGTTGGGTAGAGTACCTTCTGTTTCTATTTTGTGGAATAGTTTGTGAAGAACTGGGATTAGATCTTCTTTGAAGGTCTGATAGAACTCTGCACTAAACCCATCTGGTCCTGGGCTTTTTTTAGTTGGGAGACTATTAATGACTGCCTCTATTTCTTTGGGGGATATAGGGCTGTTTAGATCATTAACCTGATCTTGATTCAACTTTGGTACCTGGTATCTGTCTAGAACTTCTCCATTTCATCCAGGTTCTCCAGTTTTGTTGAGTATAGCCTTTGGTAGAAGGATCTGATGGTGTTTTGGATGTCTTCAGGATCTGTTGTTATGTCTCCTTTTTCATTTCTGATTTTGTTAATTAGAATGCTTTCCCTGTGCCCTCTAGTGAGTCTGGCTAAGGGTTTATCTATCTTGTTGATTTTCTCAAAGAACCAGCTCCTTGATTGGTTGATTCTTTGAATAGTTCTTGTTTCCACTTGGTTGATTTCGCCCCTGAGTTTGATTATTTCCTGCCGTCTACTCCTCTTGGGTGAATTTGCTTCCTTTTGTTCTAGTGCTTTTAGGTGTGTTGTCAAGCTGCTAATGTGTGCTCTCTCTAGTTTCTTTTTGGAGGCACTCAGAGCTATGAGTTTTCCTCTTAGAAATGCTTTCATTGCGTCCCATAAGTTTGGGTATGTTGTGGCTTCATTTTCATTGAACTCTGAAAAGTCCTTAATTTCTTTCTTTATTCCTTCCTTGACCAAGGTATCATTGAGAAGAGTGTTGTTCAGTTTCCACGTGAATGTTGGCTTTCTATTATTTATTTTGTTATTGAAGATCAGCCTTAGTCCATGGTGATCTGATAGGATGCATGGGACAATTTCAATATTTTTGTATCTGTTGAGGCCTGTTTTGTGACCAATTATGTGGTCAATTTTGGAGAAGGTACCATGAGGTGCTGAGAAGAAGGTATATCCTTTCTTTTTAGGATAGAATGTTCTGTAGATATCTGCCAGATCCATTTGATTCATAACTTCTGTTAGTTTCACCCTGTCCCTGTTTAGTTTCTGTTTCCATGATCTGTCCATTGGTGAAAGTGGTGTGTTGAAGTCTCCCACTATTATTGTATGAGGTGCAATGTGTGCTTTGAGATTTACTAAAGTTTCTTTAATGAATGTGGCTGCCTTTGTATTTGGAGCATAGATATTCAGGATTGATAGTTCCTCTTGGAGGATTTTACCTTTGATGAGTATGAAGTGCCCCTCCCTGTCTTTTTTGATGACTTTGGGTTGGAAGTCAATCTTATCAGATATTAGAATGGCTACTCCAGCTTGTTTCTTCATACCATTTGCTTGGAGAATTGTTTTCCAGCCTTTCATTCTGAGGTAGTGTCTATCTTTTTCTCTGAGATGAGTTTCCTGTAAGCAGCAAAATGTTGGGTCTTGTTTGTGTAGCCAGTTTGTTAGTCTATGTCTTTTTATCGGGGAGTTGAGTCCATTGATATTAAGAGATATTAAGGAAAAGTAATTGTTGTTTCCTGTTATTTTTGTTGTTAAAGTTGGCATTCTGTTCTTGTGGCTGTTTTCTTTTAGGTTTGTTGAGGGATTACCTTCTTGTTGTTTCTAGGGCGTGGTTCCCATCCTTGTATTGTTTTTTTTTTCTGTTATTATCCTTTTAAGGGCTGGATTCGTGGAGAGATAATGTGTGAATTTGTTTCTGTCGGGGAATACTTTGGTTTCTCCATGTATGTTAATTGAGAGTTTGGCTGGGTATAGTAGCCTGGGCTGGAATTTGTGTTCTTTTAGTGTCTGTATAACATCTGTCCAGGATCTTCTGGCTTTCATAGTCTCTGGTGAAAAATCTGGTGTAATTCTGATTGGCTTGCCTTTATATGTTACTTTGCCTTTTTCTCTTACTGCTTTTAGTATTCTATCTTTATTTAGTGCATTTGTTGTTCTGATTATTATGTGTCGGGAGGTATTTCTTTTCTGGTCCAGTCTATTTGGAGTTCTGTAGGCTTCTTGTATGTTCATGGGCATCTCTTTCTTTAGATTTGGGAAGTTTTCTTCTATAATTTTGTTGAAGATGTTTGCTGGTCCTTTGAGTTGAAAATCTTCATTCTCATCCACTCCTATTATCCGTAGGTTTGGTCTTCTCATTGTGTCCTGTATTTCTTGGATGTTTTGAGTTAAGAACTTTTTGCGTTTTACATTTTCCTTGATTGTTGTGCTGATGTTCTCTATGGAATCTTCTGCACCTGAGATTCTCTCTTCCATCTCTTGTATTCTGTTTCTGATGCTCGTATCTATGGTTCCAGATTTCTTTCCTAGGGTTTCTATCTCCAGTGTTGCCTCATTTTGGGTTTTCTTTATTGTGTCTACTTCCCTTTTTAGGTCTAGTATGGTTTTGTTCATTTCCATCATCTGTTTGGATGTGTTTTCCTGTTTTTCTTTAAAGACTTCTACCTGTTTGATTGTGTTATCCTGTTTTTCTTTAAGGACTTGTAACTCTTTAGCCATGTTCTCCTGTAATTCTTTAAGTGAGTTATTAAAGTCCTTCTTGATGTCCTCTACCATCATCATGAGATATGTTTTTAGATCCGTGTCTAGCTTTTCCGGTGTGTTGGGGTGCCCTGGACTGGGCGAAGTGGGAGTGCTGGGTTCTGATGATGGTGAGTGATCTTGGTTTCTGTTAGTTAGATTATTATGTTTACCTTTTGCCATCTGGTAATCTCTGGGGTTAGTTGTTATCATTGTCATTGTTTAAAGATTGGAGCAGACTCTGTGTTCCACTCACCAGGAGTCTCAAAATCCTGTGGCGGTTGTTGTGGGTAGCTGGCAGGTGTCAGCTGACCCTGCGCCCTAGCTACCCTGGTGCTTGTCAGACTGGAGGAGGCTTGTGGCCCTACTCAGGCCAGATTTCTGCCTCCCCAACCAAAGCAGTCTCAGTTCCCACACGATTGGACTGGAGCAGAAGCTGTGTTCCACTCACCAGAAGTCTTAAGATCCTGTGGTGGGTGTTGTGGGTAGCTGGCGAGTGTCTGCTGACCCTGTGCCCTAGCTACCCCTGTGCTGGTCTGACTGGAAGTGGCTTGTGGCTCTACTCAGGCCGGATTTCTGCCTCCCCAACCAAAGCAGTCTCAGGTCCCGTGTGATTGGACTGGAGCAGAAGCTGTGTTCCACTCACCAGAAGTCTCAAAATCCTGTGGCGGTTGTTGTGGGTAGCTGGCAGGTGTCAGCTGACCCTGCGCCCTAGCTACTCTGGTGCTGGTCTGACCGGAAGAGGCTTGTGGCCCTACCAGCATTGGAAATCTAAATGAATAAAATACCTAATAAAAAATAAGTAAGTGCAGTGCTGCCTTTAATACTGTCCTATTCAAAGTTGGTTTGAACATTTTGGAGTTTGGTTCATATTACCTGTCACAAAAGCCAATAATCAGAAGCAAGTATTGAAGATTTAAAATGTACTTGACTCAGATAGCCAGGTTAATATTCTGAAAACTCCATCTTCTATTTCATCTTTACCCAGCAGCATATACAAGGTGAGAAAACAGTATAGTCTACAGTTTAGTCTTGCTCCTTTTGGGAGGTAGCTAGCCTTGTCTCTGGAATTTTATCGTGTTGATGACTTTTCCCTTTCATTTCATCTCCCTATGTTCCTCTTTTTGCTCACTGTCATTGACCTTATATGGGAGGGATTGAATACACTAAGGTCCTTGAGTCTTGCAGTCCTTCAGATCTGCAGTCTGGAGGACATCCAGATTGAAGGTTAACTCAAAATGAGCATGGAATTAACAGTGTCTATGTGTTGACCAATTTACTTGTACATTCTTCTGCAAAATGATGCAGAAGTGTGCTGTTATGATGTAGAGCCTGAAGTGCCCTTGTTTGCCCTCTACCATGAAGACTTCACTGGTTTTTATTGTTGTTGTTGTTTTGTGTGTGTATGTGTGTGTGTGTGTGTGTGTTTATAGAGACCTGGAACTGATCATTTGAAAAGAGCAACTTTTTGTGTCAATTTTATTCTTCTCTCATAAATTACCTCCTGACTTCAGTTTTCTCTCCTTCCTTTCCCTTTGTGCCCTCCCCCCATTTACTCTTCCTCTGGTTTCCATCATAAAATATCAGGCCTCACATGGATATCAACCAAATTTGGCATATCAAGTTGCTGTAAGACTAGGCATCTTTCCTCATATTAACTCTGGATGGAGCAACCCAGTATGAGAAAAAAACATCTAAAAGCAGGCAAAAGAGTCAGAGACAGCTCCTGCTCCCATTATTATGAGTCCCATAAGAAGACCAACTAAAGCCAATTCTTTAAGAGAAATTCTATCTCCTCTTGATAATACTTCATTAGATCCATATTTCATCTGTGCATAAACTATATACTTAATTGTCCAAAAAAGTATAATACATGCTAAACTCCTAAAAGGAAAGTGTAGTAATAATCTTTTTATTAGAGTTTAAAATAATTATTTCCAGTTTTCTTTCTTAGAAAAAAAGACTTGTCAGTAACAGTAGGTGTCACTATAGCAAAGGAAGCCAGGTATTAAGGATGCCTTTTCTTTCCTTTTCTAGGAAACATCACATTTTACAAGAGAAATTATAGTCTAATCTGTTGAAGCTAAATGTGTCCATCTACTTACATTGTAGAAGGCAGATTTCATTTAAATTAATATCTGATTTAACTCCAAACATCATTGACATAGTAAATTTGCATCCTTTTTGGGAAGGTAATTCTAATTTTTACAAACCAAGCCTTATGGGTATACTTTAAATTCTATATTCTAGAATTTGAGCCATTTATTTTATATTTAATGATGTGTATGTGTCTGTATGTGGGTAAGTGTACATCAATGCAGGTACTCATTGGGGCCAGAGATGTTGTGTCTTTTGGAACTGGAGTTAAAATGGCCATGAGTCACCTATACAGGTACTGGGAACCAAGCTTCTTCCCAGAACATGCTCTTAATCACTGATCCATCTCTACAGCCCTGAGTCATTTATTAGTAAATGTTCAAAAAATAATTTGATTACATATATTTCCTTACCAAATTGTCATTAACTATATAATATCCTTGTACAAGAAGGAAATGGAAACACCTACCTTATAAAATGAATGGTAAGCATAAAATCAATACATTAATTTATGTGTTAAATGAAATTTCTTGATCATCAGCTATGTAGTGGTTGGAGTAGTTACCAGATGCACATGTACATGGACCTACTGGTGCTTTCAATCTAGCAGATGCATTACAGGTTTCTGCACATTTTGAATTTTAGATTACTTTTCAAGGGTATGAGTAATAACATCATTTTTGAATTCATAAGGCAGACAGACACTGTGAGGCTACCTTAGTCTTTTATTAACCTGCTTTGATATCTTCCACATCATATCCCCTTTTGATATTCAGCTCATGAATTTTGAGAAGAATAGAGGTCTCCATAGACTACAAGGGTAAACATGTTTTAGATCTGGTCAAGAAGGGTTTTATATATAATTATTTGTAGAATTATGACAGACCATACCTTCCACAGGCCATTCCTACATCCCTCTGGATCTCATCCTTGTTCCTCTTGCCTGTCTCACAATCAGACCTGACACAATGTTGGTTTTGTTTATGCTGTTGTCTTTCATTATTTACTTCTATTGACCAATCTTCCCAAAATGCACCTCTTTTATCTGTTCCTTTGTAAACTCATCTATATTTTAAGACCTAGCTAATTAGCTTTCTTTAATGCTTTCTCGCTGCTCTCTTGGTTAAGGTAGTCCTTTGGAATGTTTCTGCAACCTTCAGGCAGTCTTTTGGTTGATTTTGTATATTTTTTTCCCATAATTCTTCACTGATGGCTCTTTTCCACTTACAAGGTACCCTCCCTGTGTTTGAATTTAACTGCCCAATGTGTTCATAGTGATTTGTATGGTCATCCAATACAAGCTACTCAGCATTCCTCTGGGGGGAAGTCTGTCTTTCTGTATCATGTTAGTGTTGATTTTCAGAGTCCAGTAGTAGAGTACTTCACAGCCTAGGCTCAGAGCCATTTTCATGCTCTACTCTTTGTGTATCAGAAAGGAAGAACTGCATCATCACTTTGTTCAGGTTTGATTTAGGTGATGATAGAAGGGCCTTACCCAGGAATATATATTGATTGAAGTAGGGCCTTTCAGATCATTTAACTTGTGTTGCTTCTCCTCTACATTCCCCCAACATTTACAGCCTGTGCTTTCATTATCTAATGATGATACTCTAGTTTGTTATATTTCTTCATTGTGATGTGTTTTAATGTGGCTTCCAACCTATTACGTACAATTTTACATTCTTTTTATGAATAAGGACTATATAATCATGAGTGTACTGTTTTTAATAGCTGAGTACTACTATGAGTGTATTTATAAAAACAATGAATTTATGAAATTTTTAGGCAAATGGATGGATCTGGAGAATATCATCCTGAGTGAGGTAAAC
The DNA here is from genome assembly GCF_978045245.1 of Mus caroli. Taxonomy (NCBI): domain Eukaryota; kingdom Metazoa; phylum Chordata; class Mammalia; order Rodentia; family Muridae; genus Mus; species Mus caroli. Next base: position 138,123,279 of record NW_028227261.1, on the reverse strand, counting down.
CAATCACAAAAGGACACACATGATATGCACTCACTGATAAGTGGATATTAGCCCAGAAGCTCATAGTACCCAAGATACAATTCACAAACCAAATTAATTTTAAGAAGAAGGAAGACCAATGTGTGAATACTTCGATCCTTCTTAGAAGGGGGAGCAAAATACCCATGTAAAGAGTTACAGAGACAAAGTGTGGAGCAGAGACTGAAGGAATGACCATCCAGAGACTGCTCTATGTGAGGATCCATCCCATATACAGTCACCAAACCCAGATACTGTTGTGGATGCCAACAAGTGCTTGCTGACAGAAGCCTGATATAGCTGTCTCCTGAGAGGCTCTGCCAGTGCCTGACAAATACAAAAGTGGATGCTCACAGCCATCCATTGGACTGAGCACAGGGTCCCCAATGAAGGAGCTAGAGAAAGGACCCAAGGAGATGAAGGGGTCTTCAGCCCCATAGGAGGAACAACAATGTGAACCAACCAGTATCCCCAGAGCTCCCAGTGACTAAACCACGAACCAAAGAGTAGACATGGTAGGACTCAGGGCTCCAGTTGCATAAGTAGCAGAGGATGGCCTAGTTGGTCATCAATGGGAGGAGAGACCATTGTTCCTGTGAAGGCTCTATGCTCCAGTGTAGGGGAATGCCAGGGCAAGGAAGCAGGAGTGGGTGGGTTGGTGAGCAGGGGGAGTTGGATGGGGATAGGAGGTTTTTGGAGGGAAAACCAGGAAAGGGGATAACATTTGAAATGTAAATGAAGATATCTAATAAAAGAGAAGTTTTCCTTGATTTCTTCCTTCTTCACAAAATCTATAACTCAATAAATTTTATTCTTTAAAAAATCATGAGTGTACTGTTTATTTATTAACTTTTGAGAATTTATTACTCAGTCAAATTCTTTTATTTTTTGTATATTGTATTAGTTGGGGTTGTGCTTAGGCTATCGACAGACTGGTTTAATGGCAGGGGCAGCTGATTGGGAGGCTCTCCTCTTTTGAATGGAGGACTGGAGAACTAGACTTGGACTAGAAAGGCAGCCTCAGAAGTTCTTAGAAGTAGGACTGAGTTGCATGAGAGCCAACACTGAGAAAGACAAACCCCTTCTTCTCCATTTCCGCTATCACTCTCGTCAATACCCAAGATAAACTGACTAGTCAGGCCGTGGGCTTGCTTCTTGGTTCTCTTAGACTTATGAATAGGAAGAACAGAAGCTGAAATTCTCCAGGGATTCCTTGGCCTTTCAGAAGACACCATGGATTCTCAAGAAAGAAATGGATAACTAGAGTAACTGATCAATAAATATAATAACAGACTTGCATTTATATACCCTTGCCCCATCAGAAGGTGACTGGGCTTTTCAAAATTATGACTCCTGTGCTTTTTGTAAAATTATGTATACAATAAGGTTGTCTACTGTGGTGGTTTCTATGATAGATAACCCCTATCTTCTTGGGCACTTGAATTCCTGGACCTCAGGTGTTGACTGTTTGGGAATGCTTAAGATGTACGGCCTTGTTGGAGGAAGCTTGTCACTAGTCAGCTTTGAGGTTTCAAAAGCCACACACTGTTCCTAGATTGTTCTCTCTTCTTGTTTGTGGTTTAAGATGTGAGCCCTCAGCTCTCAGTTTCAAGTTCCAAGAGCCTTGCCTGCTCACTGCTAGACTTTCTTGCTGTGATGATGAAGAACTCTTATCCCTTTGGAACTGTAAGCCTCAAATCAAATTTCTCTTTGATAAGTGGCTTGATCATTGTGTTTTATCACAACAGTAGAAAAGTAACTAATGTAACAATTCCTATAGTCTTACATGGTTGTCTTAAGGATTAATTTAAATAAGGTAGAATATAAAAAGAATGGCTATTAAAACAACTGCCACATAGTAGGTAATCAATAAATTATACCAATTATGAACTGTATGCATGAAGCAGCAATTATTTTCTTTGCCTTTGAGTAGTTACAGTTGGAAAAGGAAAAAAAATAGTAACTAACTTCATTTAAACTTCATACTATCTTAGAATTAAGAAAAGATAATTTTATTATATATGAGGTTTTGAGAAGTTAATATGGGGTCACACAGCTTATAAGTGGCAGGCCTGAGGCTTTTGACAGTTTTTCCTGGAACCACTGCCCATTAACTTGGGGAAATAAATAATGCATAGTTTAGGGTAGTTATTTAGTTCAATTCTATTTGGAATGTTTTACTAAGGGCAATCTGATATGACAGTTACTATCAGAAAATATCAATACAATCAATTAAAGTTTTAAGACGATTGCAGTCTAGGGAGAAGGGTGGACATATACAAGCTTTATATATGTAAAACTTAACTGAAATTCAAGATAATTCAATAAACACAATGTTTTTAAATGTATTTCCTTTAATAAGCATAAGTCAAGGAGGCTTGTCTCTGAGGTTCAGTGATTAATAAAATAATAAGCAACTGCCCTCAGGGTGGCTTATATGCTGCTGTATATAAACATCAATACACACATGAAGACATTTAAGTCATGGAGGAATCTTCAAAAGAAAGGGCAGAGGGAAGTTTGTCTTGGAAGTTGGTGGAGGGTAATTTTGATATAGGGTGCTTCTGAGGTTCTAAGTGGTCAGATGTGTTCAGGTGTATGTGACATATGAGAGGAGTATATGGGGCAAGGAGCAGAAGTTGGGCATGCACTGGGGGCTTTAAAGAGTCAAAGGAAGCCTGTATGAAAACAGGGAGGAGGGTGCCAAGATACACAGATCTACAGTGAGAGTGTTTAGCTCAGTATTATGAGGTTACTAGATGGCCCTAAAGAAGGGAAAACATTGAAGTCAAAGTAGTTTTTGAGAGTTAGACAATAGAGGAGGAAGTGCTTTGGTCAGAAAGCCCATAGGTTATAAATTTTGGAACAATGGGACACTATGATTTAAGGATGAGAGATTAGGGTTCATGAAGCATGCTTAGCAAGAGAGTTGTTTCCTGTGTGGCAGGAGCATTTGATGCTTCTCAGCATCCTTCTCAGGATGCCATGAGAGGAAATCAGGGAAGAAGTAAGCTATCAGGATATCAGGATACCATTTTCTAGGCAGATAGAAATATCTGTTTTAGACAGACAATGCTGGGACCATATGAAGGATGTAGAGGCAGTAAGGAGTTCATTGAACTTCCTTCAAGTAGGTCAGGTGAGCTATGTCGAAGAGCCACGCATGTATAAGACATAGATATTGACATAGATAAGAGCTTTTGACACAAAGAGCTGGCAACTTCCAGCACAAACTGGGTGTAAGTGATAAGAAGAAAGAAGAGAAATCTTAAGATGACTGCAAGGCAAGTTCAGACGGATGCACTTTTCTGAGAGAGGAAGCCTGGAGTGGAAGCTGTGACTGAGTTGGTGCATAAGGAATTGGCAGGGCTCCTGTAAATGCTCCTGAGAGCCTCCTGGGAAATCACTGCTGGAAGTCCAGGAAGTTTGGCCTTTGAGAGCACACCTATTCCAGCTAATTTCTTATAATCTGTGAAAAATGTTGTGAATTTTTAGATGTTTGCTATTTTCAAGAAGACAGAAGTTTCACAAGTGTTTGTCAGAACCAACTGGCATTTTCCACCCAAGGAAAGGTTTTCATCTTCCAGAAACAGAATGTTCAGTAAAAGAGAAAGCCAGTTGATGATTTCTACTTCCTTTTTCTAGTTTCGGAAGCTGAATTGTTAGACCTGCTCAGAGCTGAGGAATAATATTATAATATTAGGAAATATTATAATATCACCTTAGTGTCTCTAAGAAAATCATCTTGTTAAAATAACCCCTCACTGTTAATGAAAAGATATACCAGCCCTGGTATCCCTGCAGGAGGTAATAGGAAAGAGTAGAATGATAGAAATGTTTCCTTAAAATTTATTTTTGACTATTTTGATAGTTCTTACAAAATATCAGATACAGAAGAATAGGCCTGGGGGGTGATATAAATTGCTAAATAAGAAAAAATGATACCAATAAAAGAGATATTGAGGCCACTGAGCACTTAAAAGATTGCATTTGAAATAAACTGCTCTCTGTTGTGCCAAGCTGGACATCTGAAAATTAAGGGTGGATTTTATGTTCAGTACCAATCCCTGAATGATTAGGAACTGCTTTTTTGGTTGTTTTGTTTCCCCTACACATCAATTGTACAGTCAATCTTAACACATACATTTCTCTCTTGAACCATACAGCTTTTTCCTTGTTAATTTGAGGTATAGAGCCTGGGTTTCAAGATACTGAATTTACCATCAAAGGTCATTTTTAATTGCTATCTCTTGTGTCTCAGACTGCGTCATTGCCTATCCAATGTGACTCAGCCTGGGCCTAGGCACTGACTCATGGAGCACCGCATAGACTAGTGACAGACTGAGTGTCAGATTATGCCATATGAAACCAGGGAAGAGAAATGAGGCTTCTATTGCCAAATTCCTATTTGACCTTGATGTAGTCTAGAAAGATGAGTTCATTTTTCAGTTTTCATTGTTATCATTACAGTGACTATTAACTTCCTGGTTTATATGTATTTATTCAATTTTATTTTGGAAGGATGTGGGGTATAGAGACATGCATATTTTTCATAAAATCATCCCACTGTAGTGGAGATGGCTCAGGCTGTGGAAATCTTATGCACTGGTCTCTTGGCCTCTGTTTCAGCAATCAGATTCAGCAATTTCCGTTTCCATTTTTCTATGGCCTTTGTATTTCAGACTCACTCTCAGGCACTTATTTACTCCTGTAAAGCTCCGTAGGACAATGCTATCGGCCCTGCTTTGCAGGTTGGGAACTGTCAGTTTTCCAAGGACACACTGCTGATAAGTAATGAGCTTGAGATCTGACCTGTGCTGATCTCTTCTCAGAGCCACTCCTTCTTCAGCTTCTTCCTAAATTTCTTGTCTGTAAATCATGGCTGTTATAACACCTGTCTTCAGGGGTGTTGTACAGAATAAGAAATAGAATTATGAAGGGAACAGGACCCTACTTAGTACACGTTAGGCAACCAATAAGAGGTTGATGCTATTACTAAAACTAATGAAGAAAAATCTTACCAAAAGTTGCCATAGAAATGAAGCCCTAGCAGGAACAAAACCTTTGATCCTCCGGTGTAAATGAGTGTGTTGTTACTGGCTCTTGAAGCATTTGATAAGGAAGTCAACCAAGGAATAAAAGTTGTGAAATGTCAATTACTGTATGTAATATCTGGTTGGGAAACAGATTTTTCTCTTTCATTTTAAATCTCTTTCATTTTAAATTTTTCTACTTCATTTTAAATATTCCATACATCACTCCATGTTGAGCCCATAGAGCTTTTACTCTATAATGTTTTCCCTAATGAAAATTAACTTTTGAGATTCAGTAAATGTAGTCTGTACTCAAGGTGGTAGGGGAGAGTTGAGCTTCCAGAATAAGTGTGGAGAGCACTACTTTGGGGCAACAAATTTCTTTTACCTTTGGTAAATGGCATCTAAACAAATACTGGAACACAAGACAAAACCATAAGAGAGACCTAGAGTTTTATAAGAATAGTAACTACAAGGAAAATGTTCTAGAAAATTCTTGATTATGACATAAAGCAGAATAAAAAGCATATGGCTCTGCCCATTTGTTTTGACTTTTCTGTCAACCAAAGGAAAGTGAAGATATGTTGTCTCTGATGAGAAGGGACATCAAGATAGAGCTTGAATGTTTGAGACCACGGGAAATATCTCATTAGTCTATTTTTAATTTTTTATTGCTGGGCACTGCACCCAAGTCCTCTGCATGCAAAGCACACCGCTCTATCTCTGAGTATCCCCGACTCTTCCTGCTACCTTTCTCCTTTTCAGGCATGGTCTCATTATGCAGCCCTGGCTAGCCTGAAATTTGTGATGTTGATCAGCTGGCCTCAAACTCACAGAGATCTGTGTGACTCTTGGATTCCTGGGATTAAAGGCATGTAACATCACATGCAGTTTTTTTTTTTAATTCACCTTCTAATACTTAAAACCCAGTGCAATTCTGATCAGAGGTGGCACATGTAAACCGATTGTAGACATGGACATTAAATGATAGAAACGACTACTGTGAGCAAGGTTGGTTATAAAGGCAATTGACTCGTGTGCTCTGTTTCTTTCAGACTTCTGAGCTGTATTCCTATGGGAAAATTCAAGTGCCAAAATCAAGAGAAATGAGTAAGGACAGATGCCCATCTTGCTCTGTCTGGTGAATAGTGGAAAATCAAGGGGCAGCTGGACCTCTTGATAGATATAATCACATGATTGAGTTTAAAGCCATAAAGGAAGGGAGAGGGGCAGAAGAAATTACAGAAGCCATGCCATGGTATTTTTCCAGCATAAGTTGGAAGAAATTGATTGCAGTGAAACTCAGGAAAGAACAGCATTTAGAAAACTGTTTTTCGCAACATAATGTCATCTGTTAGGACTGGCAACCAGAGACTACAGAGTATAGACTACCAAGAGAATGACAGTACTGAAAGTGCGTATTTGATTCTTACAGCTGCTCTATAGGACATTCTTATTATCCTCTCTTATCCATGTTAAGGCCAAACTTCATAGAGGCTAGCAAGTCACCCACTATCCAAGTCATTACAAGTGGCTGAATCTGATCTGTAGTTTTTGTTACTTAGTACCTACCTCAAAAAATGGTCGGAAAGTGTTGGAAAAAGGCAATAAATGCCTGTGGTCTGCTCTCTGTAGTACCCAGTCTAGTGGATAAACAGCTTCACTTTGGATGCTTATTAATATCTGAATTTATAAAAGTGGAATTTTTATAATTGTTTTCTCTTTTTACTTATTTCCTTGACATTGTGTGGATGGGATATGACTCAGTGCATATAATCTGGTGTGGGAACTGAAAGAGCGACCCTGGGGAAGGGAGGGAGGAAAGACCCACGCTCTGCCAGAATTCCACCTATGGTCTGGACAAGCAGACGTGGAAGGGCTGCCACACGCTTCCCACTCAGCCAGGGGTGGGCATCCAAGCCTCTGACCCACTCTTCAGGGGGCTGACAAGGGGCATCCCAACCTGGGAGCCGCAGGGCTACCACTCCCTAAAGCCCTAGGGTTATGGGAATGAGGGATGAGGGAAGAGAGGTTCCCTCATCGGCGAGAGTGAGCACAGCCTTGACGAGCAGAAACTGTCTATGGTTTTAGAGATTTATTATAGAGAGGCAGGGGGAAAGAGAGAAGGTAGGAGAGAGAGAGAGAGAGAGAGAGAGAGAGAGAGAGAGAGAGAGAGAGAGAGAGAGAGAGAGAGAGAGAAGGCTAGAGAGAAAGAGAGTAAGAGGGAGAGAGGAGAGGAGAAGAGAGGAGAGGAGAGGAGAGGAGAGGAGAGGAGAGGAGAGGAGAGGAGAGGAGAGGAGAGGAGAGGAGAGGAGAGGAGAGGAGAGGAGAGGAGAGGGGAAGGGAGAGGAGAGGAGAGAGAAGATAGAAAGGAGAGAGGGGTGAGAGAAGTGAGAGGTAAGAGAACAAAGGAATGAGAGAAGTGAGAGAGAGGAGAGAGGGTGAGAGTGAGGAGTAAGAGAGAGATGAGGAGGGGCCTAACAGCCCCTTTTATGGTCTTTACTGTTGGTAGGTAACTGGGGAGGAGTTTAGCCTGGAGGTCAGAAGCTTGGGACATTGACTACATGACTTCTAGCCATGCTTTTCTTGTGGGGGCTGTGGGGGGCAATAACTTAGGCAGGAGCCAGAGTTCCAGGAGCATGAGAGAACACCTACCATGTCATGTAGATGAATTATCACCCTTCCAGGGTTCAGACCTCAGCTCGACTGAAGACCAGCATGTTTGTGCATAGCCCAATGTCCCACAATCTGGTAATTTTATTGTGATATATTTTGTTATTAATTAATCAAATTCCTATAATGGTAACCTTATATGAGCCTGGTTATGTATTCAGATTCATATACTCATAAAAGAACTAAGATTTATTTTATAATAGACTCTAGCTGATCTAAGACACCTATGTGAACAGAAAAGGGGAAGATAGTTTCCTCTATGTCTAACATCTATGAAATGACTTTTATATAAATCACCTGATGTGGGAAAGAGAAGGGAACTAATATTTTGAGACTAAATCTAGCTTGACACTGGGAGTGTGTATTGCCTGTGTTTTTTTTTAAATTCTTATCTAACCTGTCTCTAGAGGTAATTATTAATCCTTTCTCTATAAATAAGGAAATCGAGTCTAGGGTGAGTTAACTAACTTCACAGACAGCAGATAGTGAGACCAGCATTGGTGGCCAGTGTATGATAGTGAGACCAGTGAGTCTTTGCAATTCATGGCCACTCTTACTATATCATACACAGACTGCTTTGTAAACAACACACAGCACCAAAAAGGAGAGGTATCAGTAAGAACTCCATTAGAACAGGCGTTCTAAGCAATTAGGGCTTTGCTTAGAAATGTCCTGGAAGGGTCCAGCCATATGAACAAGTGTTAGAGCTGGACTCTCAGTTAGAGCTGTGCCACAGAAAGAACTGCTTTGGCTGCTTCCTGAGCCGTCTGAGGAATATGGAGGATGGTCAAGTAGAACCATTACCTAAGGAAGTTAAATTAAAAATCTGCTGCTGCTGTGACTGCTTCTGAGTGACCAGGAAGCAGGAAAATGGATGATACAAACATTTTGTAGAAAAGTCTAAGACTTCTATAATAGCAGCCCAGCAGCCACAGTAGCAGTCTCCACTGCCTCTGCTGCCAAGAGATAGTTTCTGCCTCAGTTCCTGTCTTCCACATGTTGCCTGAGTATGGCTGGAGTCTAACGTGCTTGTAGAGGACTAGTTTCAAGGGAATTGGGAAAGTATGTCTCCCTTTTCTAGTTTCTCAACTAGAAAGGAGAAATTATCGACATTCACGGAGTCATTCCACAAAAGGTAACACTATTAGTTGAAATTTGTAATAATGGTAATAATTATAATCTGGACTTTCCAACTTAGTGGACCACAAAATGGAATTGTAACTTAACATTGTGATGTATATCTGATTTTTAAATTCTTGATATCCACAGTCTCAATCTGACTGAGTAGGACCTTTGCTTTCCACATGGTTCCTGCCTTTTCTCAATGCACAAGGCAATTCATGTCTAGCAGTGGTTTTATGGTCTACTGGCTGTACTGAAATGTAGTGCTTTAGCAACTCTGAACTTTGACATGTTTGTAATGGAATTTAATCTGAAAATATGCAAGAGGGAGGCTTGTGAATGTAATTTATTACCAGACTAACTTTCATATAGGTGTTGAACAGCCTATAAAATTAATTGTTGGCCTTGAATTTTGAGGTTAATTTTGTTCTCCTTTAAGAGACATAGTGACTTCAGTAAGTGAACTGAAGGGTGAAATCCCAACTTGTTTAAAGGGACCCATAGCTTTATGAATTTGTATTAGTACTAAAGCTGGCAGAGACATAGTATAATTAAAACATGTGAAATTCCATTTTTAAATGCAAAGCAATACCCCAAACCTTACAAAGGACCTTTGGATAAGCAATCTGTTGTGTCACATCTCACAATGTCCTATGGTCTTTCTGTTGTTATTGTTAGTTTTTAAATAAATACATTTATTTTTATTTATTCATTCATGTGTATTTTTGCCTCCATGTGTATGTCTGTGCATCACCCATGCATACCTGTTGACTTCAAAGAGTGTCAGATACTCTGAAAGTGGAGTTATAGGCAGTTGTTAACTGTCATGTGGATGCTTGGTCTTGAACCTGGGTCTTCTGGAAGACATCTAGTGTTTATATCTGCTGAGCCATTTCTCCATCCCAATCTTTGTTATTATGATCAAAAGATATTTTTTTCCTCCAAAACTGTGGACTTTTTTGAACTTTCAAAATGCTCCTTATTCTGTATTCAAAGTACTTTATTCCTTGTCTCTCAACCTTTCAATCATACACTATTTAATGGCATATAGTTCTCCTTGAAGGTACTCAGTTCTTAGAATTAAATGGCAATTTCGTATGCCTCCCTTGGCCTGGTGTTTGTGTGCTTTAATTAGCATTGGAATATTTTTTAGTTTTCAAAGCACTTTTATGTTGACCATAATCCATAACCAAGGGAAAGCACTACTATTCAAATGGATGCTGTATTTGGAAAGTACTTAAGAAAATTCAACTTTCAAAAGAGTCCTAGAAAAGGCCTGAACAGTAACTTGTGAATTACATGGCAGTAAAAGATGATTCAATATTTTGTACTCCACAGTTTGAAGTGTACTTCAGGCTGTATTTTAATTTTCTTATGAATTTTCCTTGATATGATTGTCAAAATAAAATTTCTATGGGAACGTAAATGTTAATCAGTGACAAGAGACAAAAATACTTAAGGAAAAAACGATCACATTACTCAATTGCATTCCAGATAAGAGCAGAGTGGTCTTTTTTCACGGTGGAGGCATTTGGAGTGCTGGCAGTGCCTTGGTTATGGTATACCGGTATTAGGTACTGGTGCACTGTGAGTCTGAATATATGGGTTCTGTCGCCATGAATCTGTCCGTCTTGATTAGTGCCATCGAGGGAATTGTGTTTAGTGCTGTTGGGGGAACAGTATTTCTGAGTCTATCTTGGTTTGTCATGTTGTCTATGAATGCCCGCGAGGAAAAGGATGTCCCCGTGTTCACTCTGATCTCAAAGTGCAGACAGATGAGTGTGTTCACACTTGGGTCAAGTTGTATTCTTGCTTGTTTTATTATTGCTTGTTTGTTTGTTTTTAACAATCCCCCCCCCATTTTTTCACTTAAAAAAGTTTTAGGACACATAATACAAGGCAACATTTCCTCCTTCTCCTTCTTGGGTCTGTGGGCGGCTCCTCCACTGGCGCTATTGCTCTCTGAGCTGGTGTTACTGTCACTGGTCCCTTTCCCCTCCATACTGTCAACCCCCTCCTGCCCACTCTCCTTTTTCTCAGAATAGACGTGCCTTCTTCACCATTCTGCTGGCTCCCTGCTTTTCTTCAAGATGTGTCTCCTCTGTCTTCATCGGGATGCTCTCATCATCCTTTTTCTCCTCGGCTTTGTTCACCACTTGCTCTTCCTCGGGAGTGATGCTGCTCTGACTGTGCTCAGCTTCTCTGCTGCCTCCTTCTCTCTCCTCCTGCCTCTTGCGGGCCTGATCCTCCACCTGTGTGCTTTCAGCTGCAGTTTTCTCCATGTTTACTTCCTTCTACAGACCACATAACCTTTTAAGTTCATTGTCAAAGGAGTCTGTGCTTTCCTGGGATTTCATCTTCATTTCCTGGTGTCGTAGCTCTATCTGAAGAAGCTTGGCTTCTAGTTTCTGCCGATGAACCATTAAAGACTGTAGCTGTCACTTGAGGACCTGTTGTGACAACTGACCGGACATCAGGTACCATACTGTCACTGAGGATCTGACTGATGAGACAGTGGATTCTCTGGAAACAGGCAGTGGCTGTGTGCTTCATTGGAAAGCCATCATAATCATCTGGATCCTGCACAGGCTCTGAACGCTCATATAAGATTCTCCTTTCTCCATCTCAGACTATCTCTGTCGACTTTCTTCCTCTAATGAAGCTTCCTCATGACTTTTTCCATTAATATATGCAAGATAGGCAGGGAAATTGTGGTAGGCCTTCACAGATTCATTGTACTCTACCTTTTCTGCTTCATATTCATTTAAATATGTTTGTTTCTCTTTATCAGTGTGATCTTGCCACATGCCACCAATAATCTTGCCAGTATCCCACAACTTAACATCAGCATTGGAAGCCTTTACTTGGTCCCAGACCTTTCTTCTGCACCTCATGTAAGGCATCAGTGGCTTTGGAGACTTTGGAATTGTAATGCCAGATGACGCTGTGACCTGGGTGTTGGTCCCAGGTTCCCTCACAGCCTGTAGTTGTTATAGGTAAGATGACTATATGGATTGTATCCCACAAACTCTGGTGTACTGGGCATTTGTGTTGCAGGAGCTGTGGTGGGAGGAGTGGTATAAGATGGTCTTTTGGACATTTTGGAGGTTAAGTTCTTATTCCTTAAGAATGAATCTGAGACACAACAGGCAGAAAAGGTGCCCAAAATGTCGACTTCACTTCCCTTGTCTTCTTGTTTGTTTTATAAAACATTCAGTTACCAAAATGAATCACCAATGGATTCCCCTGAGTTCAGGCCACTTTTCTTCACCAAGTCAGAATAGTCCTCATGTTATTGTCGCTGTGTCAGAAGCCCAGACTGAGGAATAATCAAGAATGGGAAGTAAAATCTAGTGACAATTTCATTCTCAAGTACAAAGAACAAGTGCCGCAAAAAGACTGCACAGTTACAGTAATGTCACTGATAATTATGTATGTTTAAGTGGGCATATATCTGTATCTATTGCAGTGTTATCAACTATAGTCCTCATGGAGTACTTTAAGGAAATCTCCAGAAGTATTCCTCCTAAATATCTGTTAATAAATTATATTATTTATTTATAAATATTTTTTATTACATATTTTCCTCAATTACATTTCCAATGCTATCCAAAAAGTACCCCATACCCTCCCCCTGACTCCCTACCCACCCATTCCCACTTTTTGGCCTTGGCGTTCCCCTGTACTGGGGCATAAAAAGTTTGCGTGTCCAATGGGCCTCTCTTTCTAGTGATGGCCGACTAGGCCATCTTTTGATACATATGCAGCTAGAGTCACGAGCTCCGGGGTACTGGTTAGTTCATAATGTTGTTGTACCTACAGGGTTGCAGATCTCTTTACCTCCTTGGATACTTACTCTAGCTCCTCCATTGGGAGCCCTGTGATCCATCCAATAGCTGACTGTGAGCATTCACTTATGCGTTTGCTAGGCCCTGGCATAGTCTCACAAGAGACAGCTGTATCAGGGTCCTTTCAGCAAAATCTTGCTAGTGTATGCAATGGTGTCATCGTTTGGAGGCTGATTATGGGATGGATCCCTGGATATGGCAGTCTCTAGATGGTCCATCCTTTTGTCTCAGCTCCAAACTTTGTCTCTGTAACTCCTTCCATGGGTGATTGTTCCCAAGTCTAAGAAGGGGCAAAGTGTTCACACTTTGGTCTTCATTCTTCTTCAGTTTCCTGTGTTTTGCAAATTGTATCTTATATCTCAGGTATACTAAGTTTCTGGGCTAATACCCACTTATCAGTGAGTACATATTATTTGAGTTCTTTTGTGATTGTGTTACCTCACTCAGGATGATGCTCTCCAGGTCCAAACATTTGCCTAGGAATTTCATAAATTCATTCCTTTTAATAGCTGACTAGTACTCCATTGTGTAAATGTACCACTTTTTTTGTATCCATTCCTCTGTTGAGGGGCATCTGGGTTCTTTCCAGCTTCTGGCTATTATAAATATGGCTTCTATGAACATAATGGAGCATGTGTCCTTCTTACTGGTTGGGACGCCTTCTGGATATATGCCCAGGAGAGGTATTGCAGGATCCTCCTGTAGTACTATGTCCAATTTTCTGAGGAACCGCCAGACTAATTTCCAGAGTGGTTGTACAAGCTTGCAATCCCACCAACAATGGAGGAGTGTTCCTCTTTCTCCACATCCTCGCCAGCATGTGATGTCACCTGAATTTTTGATCTTAGCCATTCTGACTGATGTGAGATGGAATCTCAGGGTTGTTTTGATTTGCATTTCTGTGATGATTAAGGATGCTGAACATTTTTTCATGTGCTTCTCAGCCATTCAGTATTCCACAGGTGAAAATTCTTTGTTTAGCTCTGAGCCCCATTTTTTAATGGGGTTATTTGATTTTCTGGAGTCCACCTTCTTGAGTTCTTTATATATATTGGATATTAGTCCCCTATCTGATTTAGGATAGGTAAAGATCCTTTCCCAATCTGTTGGTGGTCTTTTTGTCTTATTGACGGTGTCTTTTGCCTTGCAGAAGCTTTGCAGTTTCATGAGGACCCATTTGTCAATCCTTGATCTTACAGAACAAGCCATTACTGTTCTATTCAGGAAGATCTCCCCTGTGTTCATATCTTTGAGGCTTTTCCCCACTTTCTCCTCTATAAAATTCAGTGTCTCTGGTTTTATGTGGAGTCCCTTGATCCACTTAGATTTTACCTTAGTACAAGGAGATAGGAATGGATCGATTCGCATTCTTCTACATGATAACCACCAGTTGTGCCAGCACTATTTGTTGAAAATGCTGTCTTTCTTCCACTGGATGGTTTTAGCTCACTTGGTGAAAATCAAGTGACCATAGGTGTGTGGGTTCATTTCTGGGTCTTCAATTCTATTCCATTGGTCTACTTGTCTGTCACTATACTAGTACCATGCAGTTTTTTAATCACAATTGCTCTATAGTAAAGCTTTAGGTCAGGCATGGTGATTCCACCAGAGGTTCTTTTATCCTTGAGAAGAGTTTTTGCTATCCTAGGTTTTTTGTTATTTCAGATGAATTTGCAGATTGCTCTTTCTCATTCCTTGAAGAATTGAGTTGGAATTTTGATGGGGATTGCATTGAATCTGTAGATTGCTTTTGGCAAGATAGCAATTTTACAGTTAATCCTGCCAATCCATGCGTATGGTTAGATCTTTCCATCTTCTGAGATCTTTTTTAATTTCTTTCTTCAGAGACTTGAAGTTCTTATACAGGTCTTTCACTTCCTTAGTTAGAGTTATGCCAATGTATTTTATAATATTTATGACTATTGAGAAGGGTGTTGTTTACCTAATTTCTTTCTCAGCCTGTTTATTCTTTGTGTAGCGAAATACCATTGACTTGTTTGAGTTAATTTTATATCCAGCTACTTCACTGAAGCTGTTTATCAGATTTAGGAGTTCTCTGGTGGAATTTTAGGGTCACTTATATATACTATCATATCATCTGCAAAAAGTGATGTTTTAACTTCTTCCTTTCCAATTTGTATCCCCTAGATCTCCTTTTGTTGTCAAATTGCTCTGGCTAGGACTTGAAGTTCTCTGTTGAATAGGTAGGGAGAAAGTAGGCAGCCTTGTCTAGTCCCTGATTTTAGTGGGATTGCTTCCAGCTTCTCACAATTTACTTTAATGTTGGCTACTGGTTTTCTGTAGATTGCTTTTATCATGTTTAGGTATGGGCCTTGAATTCCTGATCTTTCAAAGACTTTTATCATGGATGGGTGTTGGATCTTGTAAAATGCTTTCTCTGCTTCTAACGAGATGATCATGTGGTTTTTGTCTTTGAGTTTGTTTATATAATGGATTACTTTGATGGATTTCCATATATTGAACCATCCTTGCATCCCTGGGATGAAACCTACTTGGTCAGGATCGATGATTGTTTTGATGTGTTCTTGGATTCGGTAAGCGAGAATTTTATTGAGTATTTTTGCATCGATATTCATAAGGGAAATTGGTCTGAAGTTCTCTGTCTTTGTTGGTTCTTTCTGTAGTTTAGGTATTATTGTGGCTTCATAGAATGAATTAGGTAGAGTAACTTCTGCTTCTAATTTGTGGAATAGTGTGTGAAGAACTGGAATTAGATCTTCTTTGAAGGTCTGATAGAAATCTACACTAAACCCATCTGGTCCTGGGCTTTTTTTGGCTGGGATCAATGACTGCTTCTATTTCTTTAGGGGATATGGGACTGTTTAGATCGTTAACTTGATCCTGATTTAACTTTGGAACCTGGTATCTGTCTAGAAATTTGTCCATTTCGTCCAGGTTTTTTAGTTTTGTTGAGTATAGGCTTTTGTAGAAGGATCTGATGGTGTTTTGGATTTCTTCAGGATCTTTGTGAAGTCTCCCTTTTCATTTCTGATTTTGTTAATTAGGATGCTGTCCCTGTGCCATCTAGTGAGTCTAGGTAAGGGTTTATCTATCTTGTTGATTTTTTTCAAAGAACCAGCTCCTCGTTTCATTGGTTCTTTGAATAGTTCTTCTTGTTTCCACTTGGTTGATTTCGCCCCTGAGTTTGATTATTTCCTGCCATCTACTCCTCTTGGGTGAATTTGTTTCCTTTTTTAAAGTTTGTTGTCAAGCTGCTAGTGTGTGCTCTCTCTAGTTTCTTTTTGGAGGCACTCAGAGCTGAGTAATCCTCTTAGAAATACTTTCATTGTGTCCCATAGGTTTGGGTATGTTGTGGCTTCATTTTCATTAAACTCTAAAAAGTCTTTAATTTCTTTCTTTATTCTTTCCTTGACCAAGGTATCATTGAAAACTGTTTTGTCCAGTTTCCACGTGAATGTTGGCTTTCCATTATTTATGTTGTTATTGAAGATCAGCCTTAGTCCATGGTGGTCTGATAGGATGTATGGGACAAGTTCAATATTTTTGTATCTGTTGAGGCCTGTTTTGTGACCAATTATATGGTCAATTTTGGAGAAGGTCCCGTGAGGTGCTGAGAAGAAGGTATATCCTTTTGTTTTAGGATAAAATGTTCTGTAGATATCTGTTAAGTCCATTTGTTTCATCACTTCTGTTAGTTTCACTGTGTCCCTGTTTAGTTTCTGTTTCCACGATCTGTGCATTGATGAAAGTGGTGTGTTGAAGTCTCCCACTATTATTGTGTGAGGTGCAATGTGTGCTTTGAGCTTTACTAAAGTATCTTTAATGAATGTGGCTGCCCTTGCATTTGGAGCATAGATATTCAGAGTGAGAGTTCCTCTTGGAGGATTTTACATTTGATGAGTATGAAGTGTCCCTCCTTGTCTTTTTTGATAACTTTGGGTTGGAAGTCGATTTCATTTGATATTAGAATGGCTCCAGCTTGTTTCTTTTGACCATTTGCTTGGAAAATTGTTTTCCAGCCTTTCACTCTGAAGTAGTGTCTGTCTTTTTCCCTGAGATGGGTTTCCTTTAAACAGCAGAATGTTGGGTCCTGTTTGTGTAGCCAGTCTGTTAGCCTATGTCTTTTTGTTGGGGGAATTGAGTCCATTGATATTAAGAGATATTAAGGAAAAGTAATTGTTGCTTCCTATTATTTTTGTTGTTAGAGTTGGCATTCTGTTCTTGTGGCTGTCTTCTTTTTGGTTTGTTGAGGGATTACTTTCTTGCTTTTTCTAGGGCGTGGTTTCCTTCCTTGTATTGGTTTTTTACTGTTATTATCCTTTTAAGGGCTGGATTCGTGGATAGATAATGTGTGAATTTGTTTTTTTCCTGGAATACTTTGGTTTCTCCACCTATGGTAATTGAGAGTTTGGCTGGGTATAGTAGCCTGGGCTGGCATTTGTGCTCTCTTAGTGTCTGTATAACATCTGTTCAGGATCTTCTGGCTTTCATAGTCTCTGGTGAAAAGTCTGGTGTAATTCTGATAGGCCTGCCTTTATATGTTACTTGACCTTTCTCCCTTACTGCTTTTAATATTCTCTCTTTATTTAGTGCATTTGTTGTTCTGATTATTATGTGTCTGGAGAAATTTCTTTTCTGGTCCAGTCTATTTGGAGTTCTGTAGGGTTCTTGTATGTTCATGGGCATGTCATTCTTTAGGTTTGGGAAGTTTTCTTCTATAATTTTGTTGAAGATATTTTCTGACCCTTTAAAGTGAAAAATCTTCATTCTCATCTACTCCTATTATCCGTAGGTTTGGTCTTCTCATTGTGTCCTGGATTTCCTGGATGTTTTGAGTTAGGATCTTTTTGCGTTTTGTATTTTCTTTGATTGTTGTGCCCATGTTCTCTATGGAATCTTCTGCACCTGAGAGTCTCTCTTCCATCTCTTGTATTCTGTTGCTGATGCTCGCAGCTATGGTTCCAGATTTCTTTCCTAGGGTTTCTATCTCCAGCGTTGCCTCACTTTGGGTTTTCTTTATTGTGTCTACTTCTCTTTTTAGATCTTGGATGGTTTTATTCATTTCTATCACCTGTTTGGTCGTGTTCTCCTGTAATTCTTTAAAGGATTTCTGTGTTTCCTCTTTAAGGTCTTCTACCTGTTTAGCAGTGTTCTCCTGTATTTCTTTAAGTGAGTTTTTAAAGTCCTTCTTGATGTCCTCTACCATCATCATGAGATATGCTTTTAAATCTGGGTCTAGATTTTCGGGTGTGTTGATGTGCCCACGACTAGGTGGGGTGGGAGTGCTGCATTCTGACGATGGTGAGTGGTCTTGATTTCTGTTAGTAGGATTCTTACGTTTGCCTTTCACCATCTGTTAATCTCTGGAGCTAGTTGTTATAGTTGTCTCTGGTTTGAGCTT
Organism: Mus caroli; assembly: GCF_978045245.1. Taxonomy (NCBI): domain Eukaryota; kingdom Metazoa; phylum Chordata; class Mammalia; order Rodentia; family Muridae; genus Mus; species Mus caroli. The sequence continues at coordinate 138,105,202 of NW_028227261.1, read as the reverse complement.
GTTTCTCAGGTGATTATGTTAGCTTCTATCAGCAGAACCTGGGAGACTATTCTCTCCTTAGTTTCAGTGGTCAGAATACTCTCTGCAGGCAATCTCTCCTCCTTGCAGGGAAGGTGCCCAGATATCTGGTGTTCAAAACTGCCTCCTGGCAGAAGTTGTGTTCCACTCACCAGAGGTCTTAAGATCCCGTGGAGGGTCCTGTGGGGACCTTGGGATTGTCCAGAAACTCCACGTAAAAGGATCCCTGGTGCTGGCGTGGGCCGGAAAGTACTTTTGACCCTGATCAGGCCAGGTTTTCTGCTTCCGTTATTAATGCAGTCTCAGGTCCCTCATGATTGGATTGGAGCAGAAGTTGTGTTCCACTCACCAGAGGTCTTAAGATCCTGTGGGGGATCCTGTGGGGGTCCTTGGGGGTCCGGAGACTCCCGGACAAGGAACCCTGGTGCTGGCGTGGAGTGGAAGGACCTTGTGCTATTTTATTTATTTACATTTTAAAATGTCCTCCCATTCCTAGTCCCCACTCCCAGAGTTCTTCACCCCCTCCCTCTCTCCTTTGGCTCAGAGAGGGTGCCCCCTCCCTTTCCCTCAACCATTTGTGGGGCATCAAATCTCTACAGGATTAGGCAATCCTCTCCCATTTAGGCCAGACAAGGCAGTCCTTTGCTATATATGTGCTGTAGGGTCACAGACCAGCCCATGTATGCTCTTTGGCTGGTGGCTTAGTCTCTGGGAGCTCTGATGGGTACAGGTTAGTTGATACTGTTGTTCTTCCTATGGAGTTGCAATTGCCTTCTGATCCTTCAGTTCTTCCCCTAATTCTTCCATAGGGCCCCCTTACCTCAGCATAATGGATTGCTGTAACTATCTGCATCTATCTCAGTCAGCTGCTGGTAGAGTTTCTCAGAGGACAGCAATGCCAGGCTCCTGTCTGCAAAAACAATGCATCATCAGTAATAGTGTCAGTGTTTGGTGCTGTCTCACCAGATGGATACCACTTTGCCAGGTCACTGGATGGCCTTTTCTTCAGTGTCTGATCCTTTTCTGTCCCTGCATCTCTTTTAGATAAGAACAATCAAAAATTTTGAAGATAAGAGAGTCCCTGTTGCCCCCAATGGAGGAGCTAGAGAAAGTACCCAAGGAACTGAAGGGATCTGCAACCCTATAGGTAGAACAACAATATGAACTAACCAGTATCCCTAGAGCTCGTGTCTCTAGCTGCATATGTAGCAGAAGATGGCCTAGTCGGCCATCATTAGGAAGAGGGGCCCCTTGGTCTTGCAAACTTTATATGCCCCAGTACAGGGGAATGCCAGGGCCAAGAAGTGGGAGTGGGTGCGTAGGGGAGAGGGATGGGGGGAGGGTATAGGGGACTTTCAGGATAGCATTTGAAGTGTAAATGAAGAAAATATCTAATAAAAAATTGGAAAAAAGAGAGTCCTCGTTTATCTACTAGAGGTGGTCTCTTCAAGTTCTATCTCCCTACTGTTGGCATTTTGGCTAAGGTCAACCCCATTGAGTTCTGGGACCCTCTTCTATCCTAGGTCTCTGGGAATTTCTAAAGTCCCCCCAACCCTCCACCCTCTGCAGCTGCATATTCCCATTCATTCTCCTGGCCTTCTGGGCTTTTCTTCTGTCTCCTTCCATACTTAATCCTGCCACCCTTTATCTCCCTCTCCCATTTTTCACCTTGGTCCCTTTCTCCCTCTTCCTCTCATGATGATTTTCTTCTCCCTTCTAAGTGTGATTAAAGCATCCTCACTTGGGCTTTCCTTCTTGTTAAACCTCATACACTCTGTGAGTTTTATCAAGGTTATTCTCTACTTTTTGGCTAATATCCGCTTATCAGTGGGTACATACCATGCATGTCCTTTTGGATCTGGGATACCTTTTTCAGGATATTTTCTAGTTTCATCCATTTGCCTGCAAAATTCATGTTGTCCTCAATTTTAATAGCTGAATAGTACTTCATGTGTATATGAACCACACTTTACCTATCTTCAGTGGAGGGACATTTCCAACTTCTGGCTATTATGAATAAAGCTGCTATGAATACAGTGGAGCATGTGCCCTTGTGGTATGGTGGAGGATCTTTTGGGTATATGCCCAAGAGTGGTATAGCTGGGTCTTAGGTAGATCTATTTCCACATTTCTGAGAAACCACCAGAATGATTTTCTTAATGATTGTACCAGTTTGCAATTCCACCAGCAGTGGAAGAGTGTTCCTCTTTCTCCACATCCTCTTCAGCATCTATTGTTGCCTGAGTTTTTGATCTTAGGCATTCTTACTGGTGTAAGGTGGAATCTCAGGGTTGTTTTGCTTTGCATTTCCCCGATGACTGAGGATATTGAACATTTCTTTAGGAGCTTCTAGGCCATTTGAGATTCCTCAGTTGAGAATTCTTTGTCTAGTTCTATACCCCATTTTAAAATTGGGTTATTTGTGATTTTTTGAGGTTAACTTCTTGAATTCCTAATATATTTCGGATATCAGCCCTCTGTCAGATGTAGGGTTGGTAAAGATCTTTTCCTAATCTGTAGGTTGCTATTTTGTCCTATTGACAATGTCTTTACAGAAGCATTTCAATTTTATGAGGTCGCATTTGTCAATTGTTGATCTTAGAACCTGAGACATTGTTGTTCTCTTCAGGAAATTTCCCCTGTGCCAATGCATTTGAGGTTCTTTCCCACTTTCTCTTCTATTAGATTCAATGTATCTGGTTGTATGTTGATGTCCTTGATCCACTTGGACTTGAGCTTTGTACAAGGTGATAAATATGGACCTATTTTCATTCTTGTACATGCAGGCCACCGGTTAGACCAGCACCATTTAATGAAGATGCTTTTGTTTTTCACTGTATGTTTTTCTCTTCTTTGACAAAGATCAAGTGTCCATAGGTGTGTGGATTTATTTCTGTGTCTTCAATTCTATTCCATTGATCCACTTGTCTGTCTCTGTTCCAATAGCATGAGTTTTTATTTTTAATTTTTATTAATTTTTCTTTTATTCTTTTTTATCACTATTGCTCTGTAGCTTGAGGCCAGGGATGATGATACCTCCAGAAGTTCTTTTATTGTTGAGAATGGTTTTCACGATCCTGGGATTTTGTTATTCCAGATGAATTTGAGAATTGTTCTATCTCTGTGAAGAATTGAGATGGGTTTTTGATCGGGATTGCATTGAATCTGAAGACTGCTTTTCGTAAGATGGCCATTTTTGCTATGTTAATCCTACTGATCCATGAGCATGGGAGATCTTTCCATGTTCTGAGGATGTCTTCAATTTTTATTTTTTCTTTAGGGGCTTGTAGTTCTTGTCATACTGATCTTTTACTTGCTTGGTTAGTGACACACCAAGATATTTTATAATATTTGTAGTTGTTGTGAAGGTGTTGTTTCCCTAATTTCTTTATCCACCTGTTTACCACTTGTATAAATGAAGGTAACTGATTTGTTGAAGTTAATTTTATATCTAGCAACTTTGGTAACTTGTTTATCAGATGTAAAAGTTCCCTGGTAGAGTTTTTGGAACCACTTACTTATACTATCAGATCATCCATAAACAATGATACTTTGACTTCTTTTCCAATTTATATCCCTTTGACCTTCTTTTTTTCCTAATTGTTCTACCTAGAACTTTTAGTACTATATTGAATAAACAGGGAAAGAGTGGTTAATTTTGTCTTGTCTCTGATTTTAATAGGATTTCTTCAAGTTACCATTTAATTTGATGTTGGCTGTTGGTTTGCTGTATATTGCTTTTATTATGATTAGGTATGTGTCATGAATTTCTGATCTCTCCAAAGTATTTAGTCTTGTATTTTTCAAAGTCATTTTCAGCATCTAATGAGATGATCATGTGATTTTTTTTTTTTGCTTTGGGTTTGTTTATATAATAGATTGTTTTGATGGATTTTCATATATTGAGCCATCCCCTAATCCATGATAGCCTACTTGACTGTGGTGAGTGACAATTTTGATGTGTTCTTGGATTTGCTTTCCAAAAATTTTATTGAGTACTTTTCCATCAATATTCTTAAGCAAAATTGGTCTGAAGTTCTTTTTCTTTGTTGGATCTTTGTGTGATTTAGGTATCAGAGTAACTGTGGCTTCATAGAATGAATTAGGTATTGTTTCTTCTGTTTTTAGTTGTGGAATAGTTTGAGGAGAATTGGTATTAGCTCTTCTTTTAAGGTCTGGAAGAATTCTGCACTAAAACCATCTGGCCCTGGGATTTTTTTTTTTTTTTTTGGTTTGGAGGTTTTTAATGACTGCTCCTATTTCCTGAGGGGTTATGGGACTATTTAGTTTAGTTTATCTGATCATGATTTAACTTTGGCTCATGATATCTGTCTAGAAAATCATCAATTTCATCTAGATTTTCAAGTTTAGTTGAGTATAGTCTTTTGTAGTAAGATCTGCTGATTTTTAAAATTTCCCCAGTTTCTATTATTATGTCTCCCTTTTCATTTCTGATTCTGTTATTTTAGATACTGTCTCTGTGCCCTTTCATTAGTATCCCTGAATTTCATTATTTCCTGCTGTCTACTCCCCTTGGGTATGTTTGCTTCTTTTTGTTCTATATGTTTCAGGTGTGCTGTCAATTGACTAGTATAGAATCTCTCTTGTTTCTTAATGAAGGCATTTATTGCTATGAATTTTACTCTTAACACTACTTTCTTGTATTCCATAAGTTTGGGTATGCCGTGCCTTAATTTTTACTGAATTCAAAAGGTCTTTAATTTTGTTTTATTTCATCCCTGACCATGTTATCATTTAATAGAGAGTTGTTCAGTCTATGAGTATGTGAACTTTCTGTTGTTTTTTTGTTTGTTTGTTTGTTTTTATTGTTGTTGTTATTGAAGGGTAGCCTTAGTCCATGATGATCTTACAGAATGCATTAGATTATTTCAATCTTCTTGTATCTATAAAGGCTTGTTATGTGATTATATGGTCAGTTTTGGAGAGGGTTCCAGGAGGTGCTGAGATGAAGTTATACCCTTTTGTTTTGGGGTGAAATGTTCTGTAGATATCTGTTAAATCCATTTGGTTTACAATATCTGTTAGTTTTTTCACATCTCTCTTTAGTTTCCATTTTAATGACCTGCCCAATAGTGAGAGTGGGATATTGAAGTCCCCCACGAGTATTGTAAGGTTCAATGTGTGCTTTTTTATTACTGTTACTTTTATGAATGGATCCTTGCATTTGGGAATAGATATTCAGAGTCGAGAGTTCATCTTGGTAGATTTTTCATTTTTTTATGATTTTTTAATTTTTATTGAATATTTTCTTTATTTACACTTCAAATGTTATCCCTTTCGTGGTTTTCCTTCCTCCTGGAAACACCCTATCACATCATCCTCCCTCCCCCTGCTTCTATGAGGATGTTCCTCCACCCACCCTCCCTTTAAACTGTTATCTACAAATCCTCATTTCTTCTCCCCATTTTTTTCTGAAAACTTAATAGTCATCTATAGTAGACATGATTTTGCAAACATTCATATTTCATTCACTTTTTTATGATTACATATTCAGCTTAATAAAAACATAAATTATTTTTAATGTCATAATAACATCATTAAGAAATACTGTATATATATATATATATATATATATATATATATATATATATATATATATACACACACACACACACACACACACACAGTTCTCCCAGCTCTCTTTCCTTTGTAATACAGGAATAAATCAAAGTCCCTATTTTTTCCTATTGCTATTTAGACTTTATTCTTAAATAGTATGTCTTTTGTGTCCCTTCTCTATCCAATTGAATTTTATTTGTAGGATTACATTAGTCAGAAAAAGAAAACCTAGAATATATTGCTAATCCTAATATAAAAGGAAGAATGGGCTATCATCTACAGAACCGTGTCTCATGTCTATACTAAAAATTGATTCGTTGATAATCTGAAATTATAATTTAAGTGAGAAATTTGTATTTATTTTTGTGCTGATCTATAATTATAAAATACTTATAATGTATGCTGTTTTGGTGCATAGATATTTAACTATGAGTTCAGGGCATTTGGCTTATCTGTCATAGCCATTTCTTTGTGATGAGAGAATTAAAAACCCTCTCTTCTAAGTATTTTGAAATATTTACTGCACTGTTGTTAATCATAATTATAAGTCTATAATATACAATAGATTAGTTAAGATATTTCTCCTATCTAATTGCAACCTCGTGTTTCTGAAACAATTAATATCTCCACATCTTTCTTTTTCTTACCTCTCTTAGCACCCTTACACTTTTTAATTATATGAGATATATTTTTTCATATTCTACAATGAGTGAAATCATATAGCATTTTTTTTTATTTTGTGTCCAGCTTATTTTTTGTTTTGCCACAAATGATAGCATTTCATACTTTTGTGTGGCTGAACAACATTCCATTGTGTTTAGGTAACACATTTTTAAAAAATCAGTTCATCAGTTAATGGGCCCATTAAATGAATCCATTTCTTTCTTTCTTTATTTTAATTTATTTTTTTAATTAGGTATTTTTCATTTCTTAGCTGTTATAAAATGGGCTACAATAAATGTTAGAATGCAGAATCCTTTTTTACTTATTTATTGAATTTCCGTTATTAATATGTGACTAGTGGTGTGATTACTGAGTCATGTGACTATTTTCATTTTTCTGAGGATTTTCCATAATGGCTGTGCTACCTTAAATTATGGCTATAGACATGAATATTTGTTTCTCTCCAGACCCACATTAACATTTGTTTCTTTTGTCAGTTAAATCACAAGAATTCTAGCTAATGTGCAGGGCTGTGCCATCATGATTTGCATTTCTTTGATGTCTAATGATACTGAACATTTTTCTTTGTACCTGATGGGGATTTGTATATCTTGTTTTGAGAAATTTGTTCAATTTTCTTTTTCTCATTAAATAAGTGATAGATATTTTAATATCTTTAATTTTTGTGTTTTTTATATGTTTTGAATTTCAGGCTTCTGTCAGATATGTGGTCTACAAGTATTTTCCCCACAAGTTTGAGGAAATCCTACTTATTTATTTTAATCTTGCTCAACTCAAACATTCTTGACTCAACAACTTTCTTTTGCTAGTAGCTTTAGCCCTCAGATCGTACACTTAAGATGGAAATCCATTTCTGTTGATTTTTGCATGGCGAGGAATGAGTTTCACTTGATTCTTCTATATTTGAATATAATCACATTTCTAGGTATGGTTTACTGAAGAGAAACCTTTCCTTTATTGTGGGTTTTAGGCACCTTTGTGTAAGATTGGTTGCTTGTTTATGGCATTATTTCTGTTTTCTCTCTTCTGTTTTTTATTTCAGTTGTATGTTGGTATGGTTCCTTGAGTTTTATTGTATTATTTGAAGCTAGACAGATCTCTCTAGCTCTTACTTTACTGTTTTATCCAGCATTTGCAGTTGAGTTTGGTATACAACAAGGAAAAAACAATCTTTCTTTGTATAGTTCTTTCACATCCACTCTTTCGGTAATTTAAGACTTATAAAATACTTTCCAATTTGTAGCCTTTTCTCCCTTTCCTGGGAAAGACTATTTAGAAAGTCATAGTGAATCAAATATTGTGAAAGAAATAGAGTCATTGACCTTGGACTGGAAGATGAAGCAGACAGAGTTTAACGTTAGAAGGGAATCAGAAAAAGATGGCAAGCACACAAATTTTGGATATGTCTGCATGAATACATAGAATGGAATGTCTATCTACTAATTGCTTACTTTTTCAATCAAGCTTTAAGTGAAAGTAGCATAAAATAATAGTTTATTGTAACTGTGTATTAAGACTTTATGCTTCTGAATGGAGAGTTCAGTAGTCTGCAAATCACTGACATTAGAGAGCAGTCTGCATAGCTGCCTATCTCTAACCTGAATGCATACATTCAAATGCAAAGAAAACTCAGTGTGATGAGTGGAGATGGTGGGGACCTGTACAGGAATTCAATTTCAGCATTCCTTCCCTGCTCTGGGAAGGGAATTAAGGACATGAACCCTCTTCTAGCTGCAGTTAAAAGAAAGACATATATCCTATATTTCTTGAGGTATTTACAACTGATATGGGTGTAGCCTTATCTGGGGTATCCTGAGGAAGTGAGTGATGGAAGGAAGTACAGAGAGATTCCTTTCAGTGTCTGGTCCCATGGGACATTATCAGATGGAGGGTGTGACCCTAGAAATTACTTTCCATTAGGTTCGTTATGCAGCATTTTTGAGAACAATAAATTGCAGCAATAATGAGGCAGGGGAGGGATTCTTGGAGAAAACTAAAGTAACATACTGAAACTGGGGGCATTCCATGAAGGAAAACCTAGGCAGCCCGTTCCCACAGCTTCCACCCTTCTCTATCCTTTATCCCTGGATTCCATTTCACAGGTTTAGTACCATCGGTCCCATCCTTAATGGTGAAAAGACAACCTTGGTCCCTTTAGTGGAGCATAGCAGGCTTGAAAGCTTGTACATTCTTTTCAGTGGTGGTCCTTTGCCTTCTTACCCCTTCTCCAACATTTGCTTCTTTATCCCTGCCTTCTTGACTGTCCAGGACTCTCCCTACTCAAGAAAGCAGCCTGCTGCCAGTACAGAAGACCACACTCCTAAATAGGTCTGAGGTTCAGTGGATGTTGACAGTGTGGGCAGAAAGTCAAAACCTGGCTCCCCCCAGTATTAATGAATAGAAAACAGACATTCTGGGCCATGTGAGGCCGAGAATCAAAGGCCGAGGTGTATGGGATGCTGCAAGTATGATACTATTATATGATTTACAGGTTCATGGCTTCCTTTTTTTGCACTCATTCGAGGTGCCCTTGCAGTGACTTGGTCTGGTGGGAATGGGCACCTGGAAAGGCAGGACTGCTTCTGCCAGTTTGCCCTATGACTCATTGGTTTGTAATACTAGTATATTCCTAGTTACATCTGGCCATCGCTGTAGCAAATGTCTCCACAGATAGAGGAGTGTGGGATGTGCTAATTTTAGCACACCTATAAGCCTAAATGTTATAATACAGCCTAAATATAATAATCTTTGAGAGAGATTTCCCCCTTAAAGATTCATGAACAAAAATGTCTGACCAATGGTAGTGTTCAAAGTATTATATGAACAAGAAGAAAGCTATTATATGAATAATATAATATGTATAAATAATATGTATAAAAATGTATGTATAAAAATATAGTATGTATAAATTATTTTCCAATTTAGTTTTGTCTTCTGGTAATCAGTTCTGGGAATTTTTAATGAAAGAATATTTTACTTTTGAGTATTGGAGTTTACTTTGAACACTTGAGGAACTTTAGACTGGCATTTGTTCTAGTTGTATATGTGGACTCTATTCTAGCAAATAGCCATGGTATAAACAGAGCCATGTGATTACTTGTCGAAACATAGAAGAAAAATATAAAATTGATACACAACTGATAGACTTAGAAAGTTGGCCTCATTGAAAAAAATCAATTACTGTTTCATAGGTTTATCAAAGATGCCTTATATTTGAAAACAATGCATCTACCTTTTATGTAAGTCAGTATGAATGTGGCAACTCACTTCCTTTCTGCTTAGTCAGCAGTCTGGGTTTGATCTCCCATTGTCCTTGAATGTCCTGAGACATCTTTCCTTTTAAACTGCTACTACGTTTCTCCATGCTACTGTATTTTATTGGTTCTAACTCTAATGGATAAGGGGGAGGCCTGCCATTCTGCAATAAATGTCTATTGCATGCCTATTTGTAGTCAAAATCTAAGATGTGATTATGTCTTCTATTAAGTGAATAGATCATTTGGTGTTCAATTCAGCAGATCAAGGTTCCCCATGAATTTCAAGAATGAAGGTGCTACTAGAGAATTTGGGCTCTATTTAATCTCTGAAAAGGTTCGGAAATGAAGGACATAAAGTTATCATTGAATTACTGAAAAGATAGGGGCTCACCAGGGAGTCACTGAAAAATAAGCTTCCCTGGCCTGGGAAGTTCCCACCAACTGCACCCAAGGGCAGAATTGACATGAGAAGTTTATAAGGCTTCTCAGAAGTCACTGTCACTCTCAGGTCTGCCTGCTCATATGCTGCCTTGGTAAGTTATTGCCTTACCACAGTCATTACAGATATTTTGTAAAAATGAAATGGCTCCCTCACCCCAAATTCGGTTTATTAAGACTGATGAGGGCCTTGTATATATCACAAAGCTACAAAATGGTTTACTATAATGGGACTGTCTTGGGAGATTAGGGCAGCTTCCCAAGCAGGAATGGAAATTAAAGAGACTGTGGAACAGCCCGGCTTTTACTGAGGTTAGGAGATAAAGGTTTTTAAGATTTTTAAACATATTTAGATGAGCATTTGAAGGACTACAGTTTCTACTGATATCAAAGGAAGTTGCCCAGAATTTTAGCTTTCTGATATGTATGCAACAGGAAAAATGGAAGTAGGGGTACTTGAGAACTGTTATCTGTCAAATATTAAAACTGTGCTTATACTCTTTATTCCAACATTATCCTGCAACATGAAGAGAAAGGGACTGGTGTGATCTTTAGAGGGACAGAGTGATGTTGAGTTAAAAGTCAGAATGCTATAAACTATGTATGATTTTAGATTTGCTTTATGTCATGCTAAAGAACCATCATTTTGAAATATTACCCATTTAAAGAGTAACAATGAAAATAAGAAAATATTTAAATACATACATACAAAATAAACAGTGCTAGAAATCATAAGTCAGTAAGTCATCAAATAACCTGGGGAAACTTTCCTACTGAAAAGAAAATTGATACTAAAATCAATTGTGTATGTGACCACTGTTTTGTTTGTTTGTTTTTGTTTTTAATTAAAATGTATAATTTAATTTTAATGGTGCATATTCATTGTACATAGTACTGTATTATGAAGACACATTTTTAGAGAAGCATATATCACTCATTGAACACATCCCCTTATACTCATTACATTCTTCTTTCTTTTCTTTTCCAAGTCTCATTAGTTCTTTCATTCATATAGATAGTTTTGCTTCTACTCTCATGTCAAAGATACAAGTGTGATTTTGTGAATCAGTGCTCCAATTCTCCTACCTTATCTCGGATCTTTGATATTCTGTTCTCCTGTCAATATATTGTATTGAAAAATCTTTCAAACTATAGATATTTGACTTACTTGAGTTTCCATTTCGAGTATTGCAGTATTTTTTCAGTATTCCCATCTCTCCATTAAGCTACACATGGGCATCATGTGTTGACTTCTTTATTTCAACTGTTTCTGTACTCATGGAATTCATTGCAGAGTTTCTTGTGTTCACTTGAAGAGACTCATAATCATTCTTTTGAATTCTTTGTTTGAATTGATATTTATTCACTCCCATTGCTGTGGCAGCTGTAATTTTTGGAGGGTGGTGTTGCATGGTTTTTCATATTTGTTGGGTTTTACTATTGGAATTTATACTTCTGGGGTTAGATCATTGCTTAATTTTTTTATAAGTCATTTTATACTTTAATTATATACATGTCTAAAATTTACATAATACACATTTATTTTACATTTATTTATTTATTTATTTATTTATTTATTTACTTATTTATTTATGGTGGGTATATGTGCTCATTTGTGTGTTTTGTGACACACATGTAAAGGCCAAAGCACAACTTTTATGAGTCAATTCTCTTCTTCTCTTTACCATGTGTACCCTGGGAGTTGAACTTAATTTTTCAGGTTGTGTAGAAAGCATCATTACCCAATGAGCAACATCATCAGTTCCCACCAATTTTCTTTCTGTGAAAAAGTTTGTAGCACTCAAAAGGGAGTAGTTCCAGTAGATTTTAGGAGTCATTTTTGTCTGATATGCTTGTGTTTTAGGTTCCAGATCCAACCATAGTACTTTCCTGACATCAGAATAATGTCTGTAAAATAAATTACTATAAATGGTAGGCCAAGTATGAAAATAAAAGTAGCACTAAAATAAAAGAAAAAAGTTATTATCTAAACACCACTTTAGGAAGAAAGAAACACTGATAGTATTGTGTGCACTATAGTATACCATTTACTGTAGGTATGAATATAAAGAAAAAAAGAGGAGTAAAATTAGAAATTAGTATTTCACTAATAGAGAAAAAGGTTGAAGAGAGAAAAGTCGAAGAAATGAATAGGGACCATGGAGAGAAGATGATGTTTTGACTAGAGGTAGAATTAAAGAAGTAAAGAAATGCAGTCAGCTAACCTAAGAGTCCCAACTGTCAATTGACAGGGAAATAGAGACTCCAACAGTAAATGAAGACTGCACTCTTTCCAAAAACCTATAAAAAGAAAATGAAAAAGCAAAGATTAGAGAAAAAGAAACAGAAAAAGAGAAACATAGAAAAAGTAGGATCACAGTGGGATAGACCTGATTTGTTAGATTAACATAGAGTATAAAATGAAGAGGAAGTATGTGAAGAGGAAAGCATAGGATGGGAACAGTGTCTGAATGCAGCCTTTCTTGCTTCTTGCTGGTTCCAGTCCCTTGGCATTTCTTCTGGAGTGCCCAGGTGCCTGTTACCCTCCCAGGCATTTAATTTTAGTGAAGTTGAGTCAAATTCTTTAAGTATTGGCTTGCAGATGATGCTCATGCATCTCAGTGGTCCTTAAGGCCTGTCCCTTTCTTAATCCTTTGCAAGGTCAGTGTACTGATTTTGGTTCCAGGTCCATTGGCCAAGTTACAAAGTGGCCCTGCTCTAGAGTAGTACTTTGAAAAACCCAGTGCCCCTTATGGACCTTAGTTGTATGTTGCCTTGAAGATTGCCTGTGACTAGATTTTCACCTCAGTGAGTACTGTGAGGCTCTGGTGTTAGTGTGGGCAGGCTCGGGATCTGCTTCCTATTCCCAAGACACTTGAATTTCTCTTCAGTGTAAGTCACAGAAGTTCTCAATATCCATGCTTCTCACTCAATGGGAGTCTTTTTTTAAAATGTCCCCCAACACTACTCTTGGGGAACATTTTACTAGTGTCTCTCCTCTCTCTGCCAGTGCTACCACCTTCCATTCTTTGTCTGGCATCTTGTTTCTTTCTGGTGTTTGAGTGATTGCTATTACATATCTAAAGTGGATATTTTGAGGCCCCACGTCTTTAGTTATGTCTCCTGCCCTTGGCTTCTGATGTCTGTAAGTCTCCCTCTCACCCAAACTGAGCCACTATCTGGAATGGACCCTATACTTTGTCTCCTGCTTTGTAAAATTCCCTGTTTTCTTTTGCTATTCAGATTAGAGATGCGTAAGCATCACACACATCTTTTGATAGATGCTATGCAGCCCTCCACAGTGTGTTGCCTGGAGTTTCGGACTAGCTTTATCTATGTGTCTTCTATCATTTCAAATCTAGATAATCCTTTGATTTTAATGACAGATAGCTTGGCAGTGGAAAATCCTATTCTTGAAATACTTTGACTCAAATATGAAAGATAGACTATTTAAAAAAAATCAGATTGTTTAGGAGTAGCTTATCTCAGTTATTAATGCCAAGGGTTTTCTAAAAATCCCTGGCTATGTAAGAAAGTACAAGAGGATGCCTATTGATGTAACATGAACAGCATAGATGCTAGAAATGTAAAGTTGAATAAGCTGTGTTTGATCCTTGAAGACTCCACTGCTTATTCATATAAGTCTTGGATTTAAGGTTTTGAAGAATAATATTCTCCTGCTAGTAAAGCTAATGACAACTGGTCTACTTGTTTGTCACTTTTATAGAACACAGCTGCTCAGTGTTTACAAAAAAAATCAATGAAAAACAAATATAAACTCAGTATTGTTTCCTTAAATAACTCCTATAAAAGAAAAGAAAAGGTAACTAGGCAAGCACAAATTCTAAATTGGTCCTGATATTGTCTAGGAAAGACTGATGACAACTGACAGTCTTGTCCACTGTTCTTAATGTAGTGTTGTTTTCCATTTGAAATAGAGAAAACAGTAGCTTGCTGCTTGCTGAAGTCAGGCAAGTCTGTGAGAGACTGTGCATTGCAAGGCACATCTTTTCAGGTAATGAGGTGTGAGAGTGACCGATAAGCACACAGGATGTGGAAGAGAACAAAATAATAAAACAAGCAGGTTCGCCCAGGTAATGATTGCATAAAACAAATAAGTAAAATTCTTTACTAAAAATGTCTAATATGGAGACTTTAAAAAAAATTGAAGTCACCACCCTGCAAAAACCACAGAATTCTGAAATTACAAGTGAATTTAGTTCTCTAATAATACTGCTAAAGTTATTGAAAAATTAACATGTATCATAAAACATAAATGCAAAGCTTGTATAATTTAATATGCAACTCCATCTTTTGTAGGTAGACTTAAGCCATTCTTCTATGTATTTTCCTTTTGAACTCCTTTCGTGGGAAAGTTTTATGAGGACAATAGAAAATGAGTTTAATGTGATAAAGCGACTATTAAATAGCTCTCTGATCTACATTATTTTGCTTGACACATCCGCATATTTTAAAATCTGTTGTGTAGATTGAAAAACTGAAATTTGGCCTGGAAAGATAACTCAGTAAACGGATCACTGGGAGAACATGAAGCAGAACTTTGAGCTTAATTCCTCACCTGGTATAAATGTGTTTGCTTGGTACCAGATGTTTGTAATCTCAGCATTTGAAACCTGGAGATGGAAGGATCAGAAGTTCAAGGTAGTGCCAGCCACATAGCAAGTCTGAGGCCAGTCTAGAACACTTGTAACTCTGTCCTCTATTCTTGTCTTGGTCCATGTTCCTTTTCTTTGAAGAGACAATATGATAATGGCAAGTACTGTGAATGAAAACATTTAATGGGGGCCTGCTTATACTTTCAGAGGTTTAGCCCACTATCAGTATGGTAGGAAGCATGGCGGCACACAGGCTGACATGGTAGCTGAGAGTTCTACATCCAGATTCTCAGGCAGCAGAAAGAGAAAGACTCTGGGCTTAGAATGGGATTTATGAAACCTCAAGGTCTATCGGCCAGTGACACATTTCTTGTATAAGGCCATGCTCCCTAGTCCTTTCAAATAATGCAACTCTCTGGTGACCAAGTATCCAACTCTATAGCACCATTTTCATTCCAAAAATCACAATTCTTTATGTTCTCTTTTAGTTTAATTATATCGATGTTATTTTTTAGATTTCATAAAATGTATTTTGATCATATTCATCCCTTCCCCCAACTCCTCCAAGATCTGTCTCTCTTTCCTTAGTCACCCAACTTTATATCTATAAGAAAAAAAAAATCAAACTCAGAATAAAAAGAAATGGTCTACAAAGTGAGCTCCAGGACAGCCAGGGCTATACAGAGGAACCCTGTCTCAAAAAACCAATTAAAAAAAAAAAAGAAAAAAATGACAAAATCCAATTTTGCTGCTTATATCTTTGGGGATGTGTGGTCTTCCACTGGACATGGTTGACTCAACAAAGCCTACTTCCTTAGAGAAAGCTGACTTCCCTCTCACAGCAAATATCAGTTGCCAATAGGATTCAGGTAGGAATGGGACTTTATACCTCTCCTCTCCATGCTGGAATTTGATCTGGTTTGAGCTTGCACAGATCTATAAGACAACTGTGAGTTCAAGTGTGTGTCTAGCTTCTTTGTCTAGAAAACACTATGCTGTATTTCTATATCTAGAAATCAACTGCCTATGGCTCTTATAATATTCCTGCTTCTTCTTCTGCAATGATCAGTGAACACTGGTCATGTGTATGTGTGATATTAATGTTCCATTTAGGGTTGAACATTCTTTAGCCCCTTATTCTGTGCACACACAATTATGGTTTATTATTTATTGCATATACAGCAAAATATCTTCCATGTTGAGTGCTGAGAGATGTATTAATTAATGGGTGTAAAAATAATTCATTAAGAGTCAATTTAATGCTATGTTCATTTAACAGAATAGCAGCAGTAGGTTTTCCTTTGTGTACTGAGTTCTGCTTAGGTAATGGTGCTTGGTCCTAATAATAGTGTTAGATATTTTTATTAGATACTTTTTTATCCCTGTTCCTGGTTTCCCCTGTGAAAACCCCCTATTCTATTCTCCCTCCCCCTGCTTACCAAGCCACCCATTCCTACTTCTCTGTCCTGGCATTCCCCTACACTAGGACATCAAGCCTTCACAGGACGAAAGACCTCTTCTCCCATTGATGTCCAACAAGGCCATCCTCTGCTACATATGTAGCTGGAGCTATGGGTCCCTCTATGTGTACTCTTTGGTTTGTGGTTTACTCCCTGGGATCTCTGGGGGTTCTGGTTGGTTTATATTGTTGTTCCTCCTATGGGGATGCAAATCCCTTAATCTCCTTGGGTTCTTTCTCTAGCTTTTCCATTAGGGACACTGTGCTCGGTCCAATGGTCGGCTATGAGCATCCACCTCTGTATTTGTCAAGCATTGGCCAAACCTCTCAACAGACAGCTATATCAGGCTCCTGTCAGTAATCTCTTCTTGGCATCTACAGTAGTGTCTGGGTTTGGTAATTGTATATGGGATGGAACCCCAGGTGAGGAAGTCTATGGATGGCCTTTCCTTCAGACTCTGTTCCACACTTTGTCTCCATATCTCCTCCCATGTGTATTTTGTTACCAATTCTAAGAAGGACTAAAGTATTCCTTCTTCTTGAGCTTCATATGGTCTGTGAATTTTATCTCTTTACCAACTCTATCTCTGATAGAGGGCTAATTACCAATATATACAAAGAACTCAAGAAGTTAAACTCCAGAGAAACAAATAAACATATTGAAAATGGGCTACAGAGCTAAACAAAAAATTCTCATCTGAGGAATACCAAATGGTCAAGAAGCACCTAAAGAAATGTTAAACATTGTTAGTCATCAGGGAAATGCAAATGAAAATAGCCCTGAGATTCTGCCTCACACTAGTCAGAATGGCTAAGATCAAGAACTCAAGTGACAGCAGATGCTGGTAAGTATGTGGAGAAAGAGGAACACTTCCCCATTGTTGGTAGAATTGCAAGCTGGTACAATCACTCTGGAAATCATTCTGGTGGTTCCTCAGAAAACTGGACATAGTACTACCTGAGGACCCAGCTATATACCACTCCTGGGCATATACCAAGAAGATGCTCCAATATGTAATAAGGATACATGCTCCACTATGTTCATAGCAGCCATATTTATAATAGCCAGAAGCTGGAAATTCCTCAAATGTCCCGCAACAGAAGAATGGATACAGTAAATGTGGTATATTTAAACAATAGGGCACTACTCAGCTATTAAAAACAATGAATTTATGAAATTCTTAGGCAAATGGATGGAACTAGAAAATATCATCTAAAGTGAGGCAACCCCATCACAAAAGAACACGCATGGTGTGTACTCACTGATATGTGGATATTAGCCCAAAAGCTCAGAATACCCCAAGATACAATAGTGTTAGATTTTGAGTTTCATCTTCTAGAGCTGGTCTTAAGTCCAATCAGAAAACGATTGGCTGTAAATATGAGAGTATTATTCTATGATTTTACCGAAGGGCATATCTTTTCAGATGGGTTGTTATTTCAGATTGCAGGGTTCTGAGCTAGATTACATTGGTGATTACCTTTTCCCTCTGGTAACATGCATATCATGTTCCAGTATCATGAAAGCTAGTCTAAAGGCACAAACTTTCCAGGTCTGTCCCAGCTTGCTTTTTCTGAATTTTGTGAATCATGTATATGTTGTCTTCAGCAAGAGAGTCTTATCATTCATTTCTGGAAAGGTACCAATAGCATTGGTGATAATCTGTAATGTTTGGGAAGTTTAGAGGATTCACTAGCCAACAATTCCTGCTATGTTCATTCCAGTTAAGTCTGCTTGACAGGCCAAGAGGTCTGGAAGCACTCATGAGGCAAAGAGTTTCAAGGAAACTCAACTTCCTGGAACCTTGGCATTCTCATAACCTGTATACTCATACCCTATCCCCGCATTAGTCTGGTGTA
This sequence comes from Mus caroli, assembly GCF_978045245.1. NCBI lineage: Eukaryota > Metazoa > Chordata > Mammalia > Rodentia > Muridae > Mus > Mus caroli. The sequence goes on along the minus strand of NW_028227261.1, from coordinate 138,087,290 downwards.
TGGATCCACATGCTCTCTTTCAGTATTGATTTATTATAAGTGCCTTTTAAGATTGAATTCTGACACAGGTAAGCCTTCACCAATGTTCCAACGTCTTAGAAAACCCTTGAAGCCAATAAGCTTGGAATTCAGTAGGAATTCAGTAAGAATGTTATCTATTCAGTAACATTCAAATTTACTTCTAGTAGAGACTGTAGGCATTACAAAGAAAGAAGCTAGATGATCTAAGGGCTTGTCTGCAGAGTGATTGCTTAGGACAGTAGCCAGTCTTACCCAAACAAGGGAATATACAATGGCCTAGCCATGGTTTTACCATGAAAAAGTTAGGGAATCCTACTGAGACAGGAATCTTCACTACAGCCAGGTATAGCAGGCTACATTGCATTTTAGAAGCAAGTTGGTGAATTCTTCTGACAAATGGAGATTCTCCACAGATACTTAAAAGAACAGCCAAGTTACACTCATGAAAGAATTTATCAAGGCCTAGAAAATAGGGGTTTGTGGTGTTACATTATTCATGAGAAGGTCTGCTAGAGCAGAACCCCCTGGTGCTACCTTTCACAAGGCTCAAAGGAGTAGCACAAATTGTGACTAGGGTGTGAAATCCTTACCTGTCATTAGCTGACCCTAGACAGGGCTGTTTTATCTTTACTGTAAATATTACATTGTTCCTGTAGGTCCTTTTGAAGTCATTCCTTTGTTTTGTGTCAGGTAATTTCAATGTACTTTGCCTGCCATGACATCCTATACCTTTGTTTTCTGTATTATCTAAGACTGGTGTTCACTTTGTGAAAATACACACAAATTTAACATGTTCTCTTGTGTAGTATTTGTTTGTCATTTGCTGACTCCTTGCCCACCTGAAACTAGAGACCTGTTCCGCGAAGATAGGAGACCCCAAAAAAGGGGTAGGTCTGGGGCAAATTCCAAAAAAAGACAGCTCATTTCTGGCATTGAGCTTTTCATTTGTCAATCCATGGTACTTAGTAGGGGAATTGTTATCCTGCTTTAGTGTAACTAACTAATTTTTTTTTCCACAAAATTAAGAGTCCTGCCAGCCACCATGATGTGTGGCGAAGTCAGGGAAAGATACCCACAGACAGGCCTTAGACACACAGAGTCCTGACTACCACCACACACCACACCAGAGGAGGAGGAGGATGATATCCAGAGACCTGCTGACTATTATGACACATGGTGCAGATAGAGGAGGTCACCTAGAGTCCTACAAGTAGTGTGGCTTGCCTATAGCAGGAGCCACTACAATGTACAAGAATGTAGTGGATAGAAAGAGAAGCAGAATAGTTGGAACAATTTGAAGAAAGATGGAACTGGAGACTTAAGGGTAGAGGGAACTAGCTTCTTGTGCATAGCCAGTTTTGCCACCTGAGGTCAATGTGAAGGGCCAACCCATGCTGCCACAGAGGAACATGTTTGTCTGGGTTCATAGTTATGGAGCAACAAGGGTTGATGTTAACGTCTATGGTTTATATTACCACTGGAGACCTTGCATATATCTCTGGTTTGGGGAACCAACCGGAACTGTGTAGATATCCAAGAGCTGTGAAGAGTTGGTCCCAGAGTGACTGTACCACACTGGAGAGCTGGCTCCACCTCTCTCATGTGGAAGTACTCTGGAGACTGAGCCCCTGGGTCTTGACTGGCCAGCCCAGTGGAGCTCGCTATGGAGGTATGGGTTCCAGTGAGCCACTGTAAGAGCATGAAAGCTAGAGAGCTGATTCTGCCTCTTGCTGGTGGTGGCATTGGGTGGCCTAGTTGGAGCAGTAGTGGAGAACTCATCCTGATAGTTGCCACTGAGGTCCAGATACAGGGCTTTGAGTTGGCCCACCCCAAAATCTACATAATCTGTGAACTTTTGGGGCATGTGAAAGGGCTGATCCTGTTGATATAAAGTTGCAGGAGCTCTAGAGGACACAGGGCAACAACAGGATAACTGGGAGGCGTCCTGGTGAGGATTTAATATTGATATGGTATCACAGAAACCAGAGACCTGGAACCAGTCCAAAGACTCATTGCAATGAACATTTGCAACAGAAGATGTGTGGACAGAGCAGTATACTGTGGGACATACTGTGGCATACTACAGCATCCATGATGTGATGTTTCTTTGCATTATTTCATTTATTTTGTTTGTGTGTTTTTTTTTTTTCAAAGGCAGAGGGCAGATACAGGACATTAGGAGATGCATGAAACTCACAAAGAATCAATAAAAATGTTTTAAAAAGCTCTTTTTGCATATGTGTATGTACATATTTTAGGAAGCTTCTACAGTAATAGGTTTCTATATAATTTTTAAAAGGTCTTTAGTATTACTTATCCCTCCCATAACCCATCCAAATTTAAACCTTTCTATTTTAGTATTTCCTTTTAACCCATTATACCAATGTGTTATTATTACTTTCTTCTTCCTTGAAAGCATCTGTCTACAACCTCATACTCATTTCCTGACCACTGTGGATATCTGAAGATTCAAAGTAAGTGAACTGTGCAATTTTATTTTTACCTTTTTTTCATGTGTTATTGTGGTTCAGTTAACACAATCCATTTCTCCTTTTTATTTCTATTCTACTCCTGCTGTCTCAGGATTTCTGTTGCTGTGATAAACTATCATGACCAAGAGCAAATTGGAGAGAAAAGAGTTTATTTCAGCCTACAGTTTATAGTTCATCATGGAGGGAAAAAAAAGGCAGCAACTCAAGTCGGGAACCTGTGGGAAAGACCTGAAGCAGAGACTAGACAAATACTGCTTATTGGCTTGTTCCTCATGGCTTAGGCAGCCTGTCTCTTAGACCAACCATGGCTACTTGCCAGGGTTGGCCCCAATCTCAATGAGCTTGGATTTTCCACATCAATAACTGATCAAGAAAGGCCCCATAGGCTTGCCTCCAGACCTATTTGCTGAAACATTTTTCTCAATTGAGATTTCCTTTTGCCAGATGACCCTAGCTTGTGTCGAGTTGAGAAATACCAGACTGGACACTTGCTGACCCACCTCTTTTTCTATCCTATTTTCTAGTTACTTTTGACCCACTGAATATAATTAGGGCTACTTCCTAGAACACGAACAACGTGCCGGTGGTCACATTGTTGAAGAGAATGACTCTGCTTCCCTTAGCAAGAATTAACTGCAGATATCTCCTCCAGAAAGGAGCCTCATTAGGATCTGTCACATCCATGATAGAATGCTATCCATAGCTGCTCTGTGTTCATTGCTGTAGTGGGAATAACATATCTGGAAGACAGTGATTAAACCTAGTCCTAAAAGAAAAAAAGTGACAATTAAAATGTGAGGATATTAGTACATTTTTAAGAGTTTGAGTTTAGCTACCTACAAAATCAAAGGAGATTCTCAGTCTAAATACCTGGTACTTACAGCAAGTCTCTGTCTTAGCTAGATTGCTGGCATGAAAACCCAAGGGATCCTGCTGGGTTTTATTACTCTCCAGTGTTTGTGTCCTAGATGTGTGCAGCTGTGCTCAGCTCTCACTGGTTCTGGTGTAGGCTAGGCTGTGTTGACTCTTTTCCCTTTTGATAACAAGTTTTCACCTGAACCTAATGCATCTAGACTGAGGATGAAGAATCATGCTACCCTTTTTGAAACACATATTCAATTTTTGTCATTTTAAACAAACTCATTTATAGAGTTTTCAACTCATTTATAGAATTTTTTTCTGTGGGTGTGGACACTTTAATCTCAGCAGTTTTGAGGGAGGGCTTTTGAACAATAGAATTTGAAGTGCTCTTAACTCACACAGCATTATTTGGACTTTGGATATTTCGTTGTTAACAATGTATCTGTTACTTGTATACTTTACTCTATGTTTCCAGTAAATAAATTATGCTTTTTACTTAATATTCATGTATTTATTCTTGTCTTGCACAATGCAAATTAAGATAATTTCATAAAACACTTTGAAGGAAAATAACTTATAGCTAAATATCAAATATAAGCCTCAGTGAGTGATGAATTATTTCTATTAAGATAAATTTGTCTTGACTGTAAATACACATCTTTAGCACTTGCTTAGAATAGGTGAATGTCTTCAAGGATAATAATTTTTTAAAAAAGGTTGCAGATAAGTATTATAAAAGGCTTAATGTGATTTTGTAAGTAAAATTTTATGTATTTATATATCTATATATGCATACATAGTCCTAAATATATAAATATAAGCTTCTTAGCCTATATAGTACTATTCATGTGCATGTTTTTTGGCTTAACTATTTTGTATTATATAATCAGTTGGTGTGTTCATCCCTGGAGAAGACTACTTCAGCTTTTAGAATTCCTTAGTTGCCTGTAGTTCTTTGTGTAGACTTAAGGGCTTGCATTCTTTCTCTGTCCAGTTTGTCATTCCCAAATAGAAAAAGAGTGTTTTATAGTATTTTATATTGTATCACATATATAATGCTGATGATTTGAGCTTAATTTTCTATCTCACTATTTTTTAATTACATGAATTTGATAGTCTTTCTTCACAGAGTTCTGTTATCCTGGATTTTACTTCCACAATTTCTCTTCACTGTCATATTCAGGTGTCTGTTCAGGTATTACATTTTCAAAGACACCTTTCCTCATATGCTGCTCTGCCCCATGGGGCCCTGCTCTCTGCCAAGCTCTTTTTCACATCACCATGTTTTCCTTTGTCACTGATATTTGCTATTGTCCCATATTTGTTTTACTATTTGTGCCCCCCTTTCTTACAGCACACTCTTGTGTCACTTAGGCCTTCTAGCACCTGGAACTCAGTAGATTAGGTGTATTACCAACATGTGTTCAATGAAAGAATGAATGGTTTATTGAGTAGTCCATTTTCTGAGCTATAGTACAGACTATGTTTGGCCTGTAACCCTGTGAAAATAATAACATTTCATTTAACAAATACTTAATACAGTAGTAATTAATATTATTTTCACAGTCAAAGATATACAGGTGGGTGTCTTTCTGGAGATGTTTAGATTTTTGCTAGAGGGATATTACTGAGATGGTCTTTGCATTTTTCTGATTAGTTTCCATGGGCATTGTAAAATAGTCATCTGTGAAATCAGTTATTTTGCGCACTGTTCTTGGAATACTTTTCTTTTTAGATAGCTATACCATATAAATTATACATGATAAGAGATGTTACCTAAAGAAATAAGTAACATGGACCAATAAAATCAAGAAATTTAAAGCAGGAAATGCCAGAGTGTTGACATCACACATGTTTTCAAAATTAGAACATTTTTATGTTCCTATGAGGGGCAGAAATTTGGTTTGCTTTATTTCACACTGGGTCTAAGTAACTGATATTTTCCACAGACTTTATTTAAGGTCTTATATATCTAAAATTAAAAATGAAAATTTACATGTGCATCATCTTTCAGAATATAAATTAAAAACCTGATTGTGAGACTCCCATACCTGTAGTCCCAGCATCCAGGACACTGAGGGAACAAGAATTTTTTAGTTCAAGGCTAGGCTGGTCAAATCACCAGGCAAAAATAAAACAAGTTTCCAAGAGCCTGTAGGGACAGTGTAAACATGAAACTCCTAATGCCCAGTTATATCTACATGGACCTGAAAGGAATTCTATGACCTCTGTAACCAGTGCTTGTTTTAAAACTGAGAGATGGACAAGGAGAGTGATATGCTTTGCTCACGAGGTTATCTCTATCTCTACCTCTTTCTCTACCTCTACCTCTCTCTCTCTCTCTCTCTCTCTCTCTCTCTCTATATATATATATATATATATATATATGTATATATATATCACCTATCTCTAGCATCTATCTGTCTATATCTAATCTATATAACTTTTTTTTGTTGCAGGTTGCCAAATAGAATAATGTCCAAAATCAAGTTGACAAGGTGTTGAAAGTTGCTTAATATTTTAGCAATGAATTGTATCATTTCATATCTCAATTCTTCCCCAGCTGTTTCCTTGACAGAGGACTATGCTGTGACCTTATGCAGAGTGTGGTGTTGGCGGTAGTCCTGTTGGGATTGCTTCCTCATGGAGTTTTGCAGAATTGTGGGTCAACTTGACATGTGCATGTATTTTATTCAGTCTCTTCTGAAGGCAGTTAGATGATAAATGTGTAATCTTACTCCTCTCCAAGAGACTACAGACTGACATTGTATGGTACAAAAGGGAACAAAAGATTTCTTGCAGAATGTGTGTGTGTGTTTTTTTTTTTTTATGTTACATTTTCTGAGACATAGTTGCTTTGTTCTGCCCAGATTTTGTTTAAATTCTCCTGTCAGAAATATTCAACACAGTGAATATTTTTCTCAAGTGGAAAGAGTCTAAGTATTGCAGAGGTATAAAGTTGATTGTACTATTTCCTCCTTACATCATTTGGAAAGGAACAGAGTCACATAAAATTTATGTGCCCACTGGGTTCTGATTTTCACTCATAAGAATTACTTTATGTTATGGGCTTTGTTGAGTGACATGCTTGCAGATGTTTTCACCATTTTCCTTGCTTTTTTGCAAGCTCAGCAACTACATGTTTGAAAACTAAGCCTGTGTCTCAAATTTGCTTAGCCAGAGGTAGGAGGAGAATCAGTACTAATCTCTGGATGGAATCCTGCTGGAGAAGTAGATAGTTTAGTGCTGACCAGATGGCCTTTAGTTTATTTTCACATTACCCTGGTGACTCCTTATCACACTGCACACTGCAATCGAGGTTCTTCTTCCCCCTTCCCGTCATCTACTTACAACTTCTTTGAGGCTGGGCATCATCTCAGAAGGAGGTTTGGAAACACTAGATGTGAACCTTGTAAGATGTATGGGTGGCCCCTGGAGTGATCACTTTACAGTTTTAGGCTGCTCTGAGTTCAGAGCCAAAACAAACCTAATGAAATAGAGAAAAAACATCACTGCACAGTCTGCAGCTCACTTTTAGCTCATTTTGTGAACACCAGAAACAGCAGGCTACCTCACAGAGAGGTCTGGTTTCCTCTAAATACTGCCTTTATCAAGAAAATGGCAAAAAGATAAGTTATGTTAAATGAGAACTTCAAACTTTAGATTTCAAATATGTAATTTCTTCCTAATACATGACATGGTCATTGACAAAGCAGCCTCATAATTACTGCCCATGACTTCAGCACTCATTTTTAAATATAGATAATATATGCTGTGTTAAAGTTTCAACATCTTCAAGCACAACTGGTTAGCACCTCATTAGCGCCAACAGTGATAAAGAATTCCTGCATTTTTGTGCTTACAATAGAATGATTTTCTTTATTTGCTTTTGAATTACTCGTGCATTTATTCACTACAGTGGGATAGTTAAGAGATTCTGGAATCTGGGAGATGTTGGAGTTCTGGCCCTGCCCTTGTCAACTTCAAGCTGTGTGACTGGACAAATTACTTATTGTGTCTGTCTTGACTTTGCTCATCTACAAAATGATCAGATAATAACATGTACTTCCTAGTATTATAAGGAATATATAAATTAGTATCTATGAGGGACTTAATGATTAATGATAAGCGTGCTTTATTTAGTGGGCACATGATGGAATGTACACTTGGAATCGTGTCTACAGATATGGGAAGATTTCCCAGGCAATGGCAGTGTAAAAACAATTATGGTAGTGAAGCTTTTCTTTGATATGATTTATATGCCACATACTAGCGTCTTCTCAAGCAGTCTGTACTGAGTCTTCATTCCCTCCCCGCTTCCCCTCCCTCTGCTTGGCTCTTACTATAAATGGTGTGTATGCAGAAATGCCAAAGAAATGTTAGCTTCAGATGGTTTGAATTCTGTCATTGGATGGGTAGATTTATACAAACTCCTTCATATCTTTGAGCTTCATCTTACCTTCATGTTGGGGACATAATAAGTGGGAATAGGAGGAGGATGAAGGATTTGAGAAGGTCATCTGAAGATGTCACAAACTCAGGTTTTATTATCAGTGATCATCTTAAGTGTCTTGTTGTGCACAGATTTGTTACAGATATGCCCTTAATTAGTTTTGGCAAAACTTTTAAATTAAGGAATTTAAAAACTATATTTGGCAATTAGGGCCTTTGTCATGAGAAACAGTGCTGTGTTGTTTTAGGCACTGTCTTCATTAGAGCAGCCACACCTTTTGTATGAGGCACAGGAAGATGCTCAATTCAAGTAGATGTCGCCAAGTTCATAGTACTCAAGGTCTGAAATTGCTGGGGACTCAAATATCCATTATAAGAAACCCACTAGAAAGTCTTCCAAAGACTCATCCATTCCCTAATCTACTTAGCCATTTTCTTTCTGAAAATACCAATCTATAAAATTTAACAATATACTGTGCTTCTTAAATGGTCCCATGCCAATAGAGGAGCTTAATAATATCCAAATAATATTAGAAATCAAAAGAAAATTGATACATCCAAACTCTGTCTAGTTAATATTATGGCATACAAATACCATTTAGCTCAAAGAGAATCAATTCCACCTAACTGGTTTCAAGAATTGATTTCTTTGACAAAATATTTGAAAATATTCACTTTTTATACAGAGACAACAACCTTTTAAACACATATCAGGGAATGTTAAGTAAGAAAACAAAACTAAATAATGATTAGATGATAATTAGAACATGATAAGAAACAAGTGTATTAATGCCTAAAAGTGCTGATAACATGAATCCTAAAACTTTCTAAAGTCTTCAGCTTGGGAACAAACTGTGTGCTTTTGCCAACTTATTAAAGGCATTTGTGTGGAAACGGAGAAAACTCTGCTTTGTAATACTTCTTCTGCAACTGCTGAGAAGCTATGTCCTTTAGAACTGACAGGACCATTGCCATCATGGAAGAGAACAGGCTTGAAGAATATTTGGCCCTGTAGTCATGGCATGAAACATGCGAAACCATACAGCTAGGTAATAGCAATTGTGGTGTTAATGTTTTTCTGTAGGAGGAAAGAAGGGGGAGGATTAGATGCTCATGTGACTTTCTAAACATTGCTTCTGCCTTCTTACCAAACTATATAGGATGCGTGAGTGAGTGGGGATAAACATCTTAAACTAGAGATCATAGCCTCCCTCGTATGGTTTTGTATAGTCTAATATGGTGGGAGTTGTGAAAATTTGGCAAATATTCAGAGTTTTACATTTGTAACAACCACAAATTAATCCCAAGATAAAATAAATGAATTCAAGATTTGTTACATTGTGGCATTCACTGCAATCTCAGTTCATAACACACAATAATGCCCCTGTGAAACGCCATGCAATACTCACACATGCTACCTCAATCACCTTAACTAGAAGTCAAGATTACTGTTATGAATGACAGTTTTTTCACTGTTGGTACACAGTTTTCTTATTTTTCAAAAAAATAGTTGATGAATTTTGGATAATAATATCTTAAAACTTTCCTACTATCATCTCTCAGCATGAACACATCAAATATAATATATATTTTGATTGTATTATAATAATTTTTTTTATTTTAAAAACTTGAGTTTCCTAAAATTTAGTGACTTTCTCAATATAATATTTCACGTGGCTCTCAACATACTTTTACCATTTTGTACTGTATGTTTGTGAGAAGTGATGGTCTCAGCATAGATGATTATACAATGAAGTCAAAATGCCAATCAACTCTAAAATATTTCAAAGATGTTCTATATTCTATGTCCTTCCATGTCAAATATTTAGCCAGAATTTTATCAGGGTCTAGCCTTGACACAGGATAAGAGTTCTCAACTGGAAACAGGGATACTGGAAGGTGTATAATAAATAGACACAGACTACTTTTTGGGTACAAGCTGACAGGCAATATTTTAAGGCTTAAAGTTTCTCTCTTCTCTCTCACTCACTGTTCTCTTTCTCTCTCCCTCTCTTACTCCCACCTTGAGGCTGCACACACTCTGCATTCTCCGGTGCACTCTATTTTTCTTAAACTCCCACACTCATATACATTTCTGTGCATTCCCCTTTCACTCTCACACACACTCTTCACACACATCTCACACACATTTCACTTTTCACCACATGCACTCTCTTTTCACTTTCATAACACTCTCCATACATAGCTCATAATTTTCAAATTTGTTTCAAAGAATAGATTTAAATGGAGCACGTGGCTGGTTGTAAGCAAGTCTGGGATTCAGGATACTTCTTCAAGACTCCATTATATGCCTTTTTGGACAAACCATATAGAAGAGGAAAACTAATTATAGACCAAAATACACAAAGATTTTGCAAGTGTCTTATAGAAATGTCCCTGCTGCAGTAAAAATAAAAGCACAGAACTTCCAGAAAATAAGATATTTAGACAATAAGCCCTAACACTTTAAAGGGAAGCATGACATGGTTCAAGAATGATGTTATATCTTCAACGTAGGCCATTAAAGTATAATCCCAAGATAGACTTAGTTTCTTGGCACATTTTCTACCCTACATTACTTGAAATCTCAAAAGAAAATAGACAAAAAGTCATTAAATGTATAAAATGAAGAATATATATAACATGGCACCCAAACCTCATCCATTCATTGTCCTTCCAGCATGTGAGTAGAAGAGTGAAATATGGATGACTATGGCAGCAAGAGTTCTGTTGGTTTTGTGATGATAGGGTGCAGTTACCTTGGGAACAGATGATACTTGTTGAACTGAGACTATTTTGAAAATTAAACTTCACTTGATAATTTTAGAGACACTTATCTGATTATATAAACTAATTGTGTGTGTGTGTGTGTGTGTGTGTGTGTGTGTGTGTGTGTGAATTTCAGTATATTGAACCATACTGAGTTACTATACCCCATATTGTTTGGTAGTTAGTTTAGTTGAGCGAGTCTATAAGTGTGAAAGTAAAGTGTTTATATTATTACTACCTTTTGGATATTACTTTTGTTTTGTTTGTTTGTTTGTTTTTTCATCTTGAGAAACTTGTTTCTTTCTCTCTCATATTTGCAAATGTAGGTAAAAGACTTTCTCTAGTGTTGTGACTATTTTTTTAGATTACCCCCCAGTTTTGTTTTATTTTTATTCACTTTACATCCCAATCACTGTCTCCCATCACAGTACCCCCCCCCACACACACATAGTTCCTCCCCCATCCCTTCTTCTCTTTTCTTCTGAGAGAGTGGAGGACCCTCTGGTCATCCCCTAAACCAGCACATCAAGTCTCTGCCAGGCTATGCACTTCTCCTACTGAGGCCAGACAAGACAGCTGAGCTAGAGGAGTGGCTTCCACAGACAGGCAACAGCTTTTGGGATGGTCCCTCTCCAGCTGTTGTGGGGACACACATGAAGACCGAGGTACACAGCTGCTGTACATGTGTGTGGGTCTTAGGTCCAGCTTATATATGCTCTTTGGTTGTATTACTCCCAAATTGAACAACATAGAAACATTTTTATAACAAACTCTGAAGGTTGGGAATTGCAATATGTCACATAGGGACAGCTTGTTTCTGATTTACGCTGTCTGGTCTCTGCTAAAAGGACTCAAAGTTTGGTAGGAGCTCAGTCATGGAGGACTGTAGTCTTGCTTCTTTCCATATCTGTTTCAGAACTTGAAGTATTTGAGAATTAGGATTCCTTAAAGAGTTCTTTCCATGTGGTATCCTGGCAGGATGATAGCTATAGAATAATTATATTGCTCAGACATGTAAGTTTTTAATGACCTCATTGGGTATAGCCTTGGAGATTACAGTTACCTTCACTTATGTCACAGGCTGCTCAGATTCAAAAGGGGGAGGGACACAGGTCAGAATTTGTATTAACAACTATATATTAAGAAATACCAAATAATATTTTTATATTATATAATATTTAAATGGTTGTTTATCAATTACAAAAAGTGAACATGCAAGCAATCAAGCAAATGGGCAAAACTGAATAAACAATTAGAGAAGTAACCCTAGAAAACTTTGTATATATTATATTTTCTTTGTTCACTTATTCTTTTGTTTCTAAACTCTATAGACATATGAAAAAGGTAATTCTAGTGTAAATATTCCATGTGTGTTCATGTAAGTAAAGTGTCACTTATTTCTTCTTTATAGTGACAATTGCATGTACTCTCTCTATAAAAAATTGTTTACACTGACTTGAGTGTATGCCATTTCTTTCTGGTAGTATCAGCAAGTCCACAGACAGCCCAGAACATTTGTAACCCATTAAGAAAGTTCTCAGCTTCTCAAGTTTCACTTCTACTTATTCATTTATCCTTGGTACCGGACTCTGATTCGTATATTGAAATGATGTGGCTGTTTGACCTTTCCATACTGAGTCCAAATGCTATGTAAAAATAAAGTATGCAGATGGAAAGCAAGAAGTTGTTTCCAGTGTTTTCACCAAAACAAAAGTTCAAACAAAACAAAAGTTGAAAGAAAGACTGGAAGTAATTAACATAATGAAATTACATTTTCATCATGGGCCACTGTGCTCAAGAGAAAGATCTATATGTTTTTTAATATTTAACCTTTCAGAGCTAAGTCATATATTCAATGGGTATTGGGAACTGGGCACATATAAGCTAGTCTTGTACATGAATATTGAAAACCAAAACCAGTGTTAGGAGAGAATGAATACTGTACATTCACTAGCAGGGTCTATCATGTGGGAAAAGCAAGAAGAAATAATAAGATATTATGGGGATAAAGTGTTCTCTAAGGTTTAGGAAGAACTGGATTAAGGACATGTAGAAATATAAGTGGATGTCATTATTTTTCTCAAATGAAAACAGCAAGTAGATTTTGTATAAGTGACCTACAATCTAAAGATTTGGTAACCACACAGTGGTTTTATATATACAGTAATTTTTCCTTTGAGGGTGTATATGTAGCATCTTTAGCAATATCACATAACAATTGATTTATGTCTTATTGACTTTAATTATGATAAATCCCTAGATTTTATAATGGCATTTTGTTTTTTCTTTATTAAGGAAATTCATAATTTTGTGTGTGCATGTGTATTTCTCCATTGATAACATACCATGTGATTTGATTTCTATGTTTTGAAATAGCAGGTATTTTTTTCTGCTACTAAAGTCTCTTAACAACATTTAGGACAAATAGAATGTATCAGTGGAATGTAGCACAATGGGATGATATAGCTATGTGCTGACTCATAATTAGTGTTTTATAAAACTTTGATTCTTCAGGCATTGAATAAAGAGAATTTCTCTTGACCCTTTAACATAAGATAGATTAGACAACAATGAAATATGTGCTTATAAGTAGCATGTGTCAGTTTTTTTTATATTGTCCTATCTTCTTTTCAATCAGCTGAATCATACCAAGCACAGAATTTAGAGAACTACAAAAGGAATGACTAAGGAAATAATTACTAAGGATATTTTTGGTAATGTAATACTTTGAAAATGAAAATAGTTGGGAAAATAAACAGCTTTTAGAAAAACTCTGAGGAGATTTGTTTCAGTGTGACCAATTTTGATGTGTTAATTCCCAGTTTTCAGGTTCTAACTCTGGCTTCTACTCCTTATATTTTCCTTTAGGGTTTAGCTACGCCTTTTCTTCTTTCCAACAACTATTGGATTAGATGTACTACCTTATTTTCTTCTACTAGATCCGGCAGATACCAAGTTGTAGCTTTATACTAGCTCTCTTTTCTCTAGTTCAACATGACAGCTATGATATGGTTAACATTAATTCTTATTCCAGTGGCTGAATTTGGCAATCTAGTGCAATTAATGAAAGTGGAAGAAATTCTTAAAATATGTATTCAGCAACTTTGTGACCCACTTATTTAAAAAGTTTAGTTGAATATTCTTTTAAAAATCTTAATCCAGAACTCACCAGATCCTGTCAAAGCTTATGAATGAACATATTACCCAAAGTCAAAACAAAGAAGCACATTTCAGAAATGTTTTTGTGATATTAATTATAATTGTGAACTCAGAGTTGAGAAGCTAATTGTTCCTTGAAATACTTACAAAGCTGTAATAAGAAATGGACTCAAAGCTATCTTGAATATTTCCATTGTGTTGACATTTTAAAGATTATTTTTTTAAAATATAGCACTTATTACTCTGAAAATTCATGAATTCCACTAGGGAATTAAGTATATTCATCTAATAAGGATAATGAAGATTATAATCAAAGAATCAAAGACTTTTTTTCCCCTCTCTTTAAAATGACAAGTTAGAGCTGGAGAGATGCTTTGCTTAGTGTAAAGGTGGTTGCTCATTGTTAATTTTTCAGTCAACCTGTAATGGACCTGAGATCTGAGGACCTGGTACCCCGTCTGCTGGGCTTGGGATCTGAACACATGAAAAACTGGGGACAGACTCCAGTGTGATGCCACAGACAATCTTATTTCAGTTCTAGTGTACTTTTATACACAAATGTAACACAGAAAGTAATGATTCAAGGAAGGTTGTTTTAATTCAGTCAAGCATGGTCAGAAAATAATGATTAGGAAAACATGTATATAAATGCCAATCAGCACACACTAAGTATTAACAGAGCAGACCTGTGCCAGAACTTTCTCAGGATGGACCAATTTATTCAAAATTGCATGGCATGTACTATAGATTATATTGGCAAAAACATGAAAACAAGGCAGAAGACCTTAGGCTGATTCAGAACACACTGAGTAGATTGGATTTTATATCTATATTCTGGCATTCAACAAGAATAAATATAACTTTTTTCTTCCTTTTCTTTTTTTCTGGGGTTGTGTGTGTGTGGGGTGTCAAAAGTGTTTAGGGGTTGGATCTGGAAGGATTTGGAAGTGAATGTGATTAGGGTATATGATGTAAAATTCCCAAATAATCAATAAAAATATTAAGTTGGAAACACAAAAGAAGCTTGGTGATTTTTCTTTTTGGTATAAAATCTTAGTTGTTGTAAAGAAACAGATGTTTTTGCCTTAAAAAATAGATATCCTTAGCTGCATTTAAATGAGAGTATTTTTTTTTTTATAGTTGATCACACATGGCTTCAATCTTGGGTCAAATGAGTCAAATTTCAGAAATGATGTTTTTCTATTGCTTTAGATAAACTAAAAGTTCTGCTGAAAAAATAAATTACAGGCTTAACTTTCTTGTGTTTGTGTGTGATTCTACAAAATGACAGAATAATTAAAGAATAGAAGATCGCTGATATATACTTAAAGAGCCACATTTGTCTTATTCATTTTATACTTGTATTATTTTGTACCAAACAATTTCATTTACATAACTCTATTATTGGATTATGTGATAGGTGAAAAATTTGAGGTCTAGTCATGTTAGTGACATTAGTTCTTCATACAAAAGGTCATGTTGCCAGTGACAGGTCCAGCATTTGTTATCATTTCAATTTGTCTTACCACTCATTGATAGTATTCATGATTTTTATTAGATATTTTTCTTTATTTACATTTCAAATGTTATCACCTTTCCTGGTTTCCCCTCCGAAAACCCCCTATACCCTCCCCCCTCCCGTGCTCCCCAACCGACCCACTCCTGCTTCCTGGTCCTGGCATTCCCTTACACTGGGGCATAGAACCTTCACAGAACTAAGGGCCTCTCCTCCTATTGATGCCATCCTCTGCTACATATGCAACTAGAGCCATGAGCCAGGTGTTTTCTCTGGTTGGTGGTTTAGTTCCAGGGAGCTCTGGGGGGGTACTGATTAGTTTTTGGGGGGAGGTAATGAAGATTAGATAAGAATGGCGTAGCCTCCCAAAAGACACTGTCAATAAGACAAAAAGGCCACCAACAGATTGGGAAAGGATCTTTACCAATCTTAAATCAGATAGGGGACTAATATCCAATATATATAAAGAACTCAAGAAGGTGGACTCCAGAAAATCAAATAACCCCATTAAAAATGGGGCTCAGAGCTAAACAAAGAATTCTCACCTGAGGAATACTAAATGGTTGAGAAGCACCTGAAAAATGTTCAGCATCCTTAAACATCAGGGAAAAGCAAATCAAAACAACCCCAAGTTCCACCTCATACCAGTCAGAATGGCTAAGATCAAAAATTCAGGTAACAGCAGATGCTGGCAAGGATGTGGAGAAAGAGGAACACTCCTCCATTGTTGGTTGGATTGCAAGCTTTTACAACTACTCTAGAAATCAGTCTGGTGGTTCCTCAGAAAATTGGACATAGTACTACCAGAGGATCTCACAATACATCTCCTGGGCATATATCCAGAAGATGTTTCAACTGGTAAGAAGGACACATGCTCCACTATGTTCATAGCAGCCTTATTTATAATAGCCAAGGCTGGAAAGAACCCAGATGTCCCTCAACAGAGGAATGGATACAGAAAATGTGGTACATTTACACAATGGAGTACTACTCAGCTATTAAAAAGAATGAATTTATGAAATTCCTAGGCAAATGGATGGACCTAGAGGGCATCATCCTGAGTGAGGTAACCCAATCAGAAAAGAACTCACATGATATGTACTCACTGATAAGTGGATATTAGCCCACAAACTTAGAATACCCAAGATACAAGATACAATTTTCAAAACACATGAAACTCAAGAAGAAGGAAGAACAAAGTGTGGACAATTCACCCCTTCTTAGAATTGGGAACAAAACACCCATGGAAGGAGTTACAGAGACAAAGTTTGGAGCTAAGACGAAAGGATGGACCATCTAGAGACTGCCATATCCAGGGATCCATCCCATAATCAGCCTCCAAAAGCTGACACCATTGCATACACTAGCAAGATTTTGCTGAAAGGACCCTGATATAGCTGTCTCTTGTGAGACTATGCCGGGGCCTAGCAAACACAGAAGTAGATGATCACAGTCATCTATAGGATGGAACACAGGGCCCCCAATGGAGGAGCTAGAGAAAGTATCCAAAGGAGCTGAAGGGGTCTGCAACCCTATAGGTGGAACAACAATATGAACTAACCAGTACCCCAGAGCTCGTGTCTCAGGCTGCATATGTAGCAGAAGATGGCCTAGTTGGCCATCATTGGGAAGAGAGGCCCCTTGGTCTTGCAAACTTTATATGCCCTAGTACAGGGGAACACCAGGGCCAAGAAGTGGGAGTGGGTGGGTAGGGGAGTGGGGGGTGGTTTGGGGGACTTCTGGGATAGCATTGGAAATGTAAAAGAAGAAAATACCTAAAAAAAAAAGAAGAAGAATGGTGTAGCCTCCATGATGACACTGATGATTTCATGGTATTTTAGAAGAGGAAGTGTGACTAGGGGGCATGCTGGCTTGTCTCACCACGTGATGACCTCTGCAATATGAAGCCCTTCACTGTTTGTTGAGAGGCTGCTGCTAACACACTTACTTCTTCATAAGCATGAATTAAGTAAGGTTTTATAATTGCAATGATAAATTCTCAGGTATTTTGTCCTAGTAACATATGGAAGACATGTTATTCTCTGTCTTTCAAGATTACTGAATTGAAAACTGGTCCTAGGCTCTTCACTTTTGTACTGCATATCTCATTCTCCTCTGATGCCTGTCATAGGATCTGGCATGTAGTTTCTGCATATTTGACTCACCTAAACCTCATTTTCTTTTTCCTAGACAGCAGCACAGCCTACGGTCATGCGTCTTCTCTGATACATTCCTTTTTGATGTTTTCAAAGTCTTAATTTCTTTCACTTTTCATTTACACAGATTTATTATTTTTCTGATTCTGGCACAGTAGGCCATCTAGATTTTCCTTTTTAATGACATGGCTTTCAAATGAGTAGTTTATTCATGTTTGTTTCTGTTTTTGTTTTTTTTTTTTTATTGTTGTTGCTATTCTATAGCATCTCATCCCTGTTCTAATATCTTCTCTTTCCCCATTATTCCATGTTGCTGATATCCCTGCTTTGTTGGGACCCATCCCTCCCTAATAACTCAACAAATAAAAAGCAAATTTTCAAAGTTCAATTAAAAGTAACATTTTAAAAATGTATTAGTTTTTTTTCTTCATTTACATTTCCAATGGTATCCCAAAAGTCCCCCCTACCCACCCCCCACTCCCCTACCCACCCCCTCCCACTTCTTGTCCTTGGCGTTCCCCTGTAATGAGGCATATAAAGTTTGCAAGACCAAGGTCCTGTCTTTCCAATGATGGCCGACTAGGCCATCTTCTAATACATATGCAGCTAGTAGTTTTATAATGATAAGACATCCTAGAAGCTATAGTCTTGCTAACTAGGTTATAAAATGACAAGATATACTAAGAAAAAGCAATTGTTCACAAATGGCAATTGCTTTTATCATGTTTTTGCAGTGGACATAGGCATTTTGTTTTTTTGGTAATGGTGGATTGATGATTTCCAACACTAAGCTTTTTGTTTAGATTAAAAGAAGTGGCCCATCACAGTTTTGGAGTTTATCACAGAGTAACTATTCAATTAGTGATAGGTTTGCTCACCTGCTGTGCAGATGAGATTCACAATATAAAATCGAAGAGTCTAAGACCAGTTTTCAATTTTTTAAAGCTGAATTTCTTTGGAAGTATAATTTTGATTAACTTTTAAACATTATATATAATGATTTTCTTTATGAAATTCTCTTTTATTAAAATTAGATTTTTCTTTTATGTTACATCCTAATTACATTTTCTCCTCTTTTCTCTACTCCAAGTTTCTCCCTATACTCCCCTTTATCCAAATCCACATCATTTGTCTCTCATTAGAGAAGATCATGCTTCTAAGAGATAACAAAAACATGACAAAATAAAACACAGTATGATGAAACAAAATCTCTCACATCTAAGTTGGATGAGGCAACCCAACAGAAGGAAAAGTACCCTAAGAGTAGGCACAAAAATCAGAGATGATCACATACTCAGGAGTCCCTTAAAATTACTAAACTGAAAGCTATGCACAGAGGGCCTTGTATAGATCCATGCAGGCTTTGTGCTTGCTGCTTTAGTCTCTGTGAGTTCATATTATCCTTGTTTAGTTGATTCAGAGGACCTTCTTTTCCTGGTGTCTTCCATACCCTTTGGCTCTTACATGTTTTTCATTACTCTTTCACAGGGTTTCCTGAGCTCTGACAGGGGAGATTTAATTGAGACATCCCATTTATAGTTATGTATTGAATGTCCCATTCTCTGTGTAATATCTTGTTGTAGGAAAAAGGTCCGTATTTGTTCCCATCTGCTATAGGAGGAAAGTTATCTGATGATGGCTGAATAAAGCATTGGTCTATGAGTATAGCAGAATATCATAATGAGTCATATTATTGTTTATCTACCTGTCTGGCTATCTATTCTATCTATCTATCTATCTATCTATCTATCTATCTATCTATCTATCTATCTATCTATCTATCTATCTTCTATCATCTATCTATTATTTGTTTTTCGTACAGGTATAATTTGGATTATACCTGTATAATCCACAAACCTTCAACCAAAATGTCTACAAAATGTGCAGAGACAAAGATAAAACAGAGTCTGATGGCATGGTCAACCAATGGCTGGTCCAACCTGAGAATCATCTCATAAGCAATACCAATTGCTGACACTATTATCGATAATCTATTATGCTTGTAGACAGGAGCCTAGCATAACTGTCCTCTGAGAGACTCCACCCAGCAGCCTATGGTAACAGATGCAGTGACCCACAGATAAACATTAGAAGCATGGAGAATCTTGTGAAAGTGTTGGGAGAATGGTTGAAGGACTAGAAGGTGAAGGAGCACAATAAGAAGACCAACATAGTCAGCTAAATTGGACTCTTGGGGGTCCCAGCGTCTGGACCTAGGCCCACTGCACATATGTAGCAGATATGATCTGTCACTGAATCTGTTGCCTGCCTGTGGATCCTGTCCCCTAACTAAGCCACCTTGTTCTGGCTTACTGGGAGAGGATGTGTCTCGTCCTGCAGTGGCTTGATGTGCCAGGGTGGAGTGATATCCAGGGGTCACCTGCCCCTTCTCAGAGAAGAAGGGCAGGCAATGGGAAGAGTCACTGTGTCAGTGGGGTACTGGCAATGGGAAGAGTCACTGTGTCAGTGGGGTACTGGCAATGGGAAGAGTCACTGTGTCAGTGGGGTACTGGCAATGGGAAGAGTCACTGTGTCAGTGGGGTACTGGCAATGGGAAGAGTCACTGTGTCAGTGGGGTACTGGTAGTAGTGGGACTGTGATTGGAATGTAAATGACTAAATAAATTAATGAAGAAAAAGATAAGTAAAAATAATAATAAAAATAGCTTAATTAAAAAATATTTTTTAATGAGTAAGGGTCAGAAACACTTTAAAGTCACTAATTATGCTTCACTGTCTAGATAAATACTTAATTTTGATAATAAAAATTTCTGGATATATTAAAAACCAAACCAAACCGCAAAAACAAGTAACAACAACAGCAACAACCACAACAACAAAGGGGCGTCCATAGGTGTTGATATTTATGTCTGATTCTTCAGCTTGATTACATTTATGAATGTGTCTGTTTTTATACTTATACAATACTGTAAAAAACATTATTATAGCTTTGTAGTATTTAGTGGTTTGAATATGCTTGGCCCAGGGAGTGGCAGTATTAGGAGGTGTAGTCTTGTTGGAGTAGTTATGGCTTTGTTGGAGGAAGTGTGTCACTGTGGGGGTGGGCTTTGAGACCCTCCTCCTAGCTGCCTTGAAGACAGTCTTCTCTTGGCTGCAGTTGGATCAGGATACAGTATCCTCAGTTCCTTTTCCAGCAATATGTCTGCCTGGATGCTGCTATGCTTACTGCCAAGATGATAATGAACTGGAACTCTGACACTGTAAGCCATCCCAATTTAAATGTTCTAATGTAAGATTTGTTTTGGTCGTGGTGTCTCTTCATAACAATAAAACCTTAGTTAAGAGAGAAGTCGCTATCAGAGACTGGGGCATTGCTGTGATAGGCCTGACCATGTGTTTGTTTGGAGGAATGTGGATTTGGGGACTTTTGATTTGATAAGTAGTGGAATGCTTTGTGTGGGTCTTAATGACCCTTCCTAACAGGAATAAGAAAGACATTAGTGTTTAGGGTGATTTCAACTGTGCAGCCATTGCTCTAGAAGATTCACAGGAGAAGAATTTTAGTATGTTGCCTAGATCGTCCTTACGATGCTTTGGTGATAAGTGTAGCCTTTTTTTTGCCATTGTCTGAAGAGTCTTCCTGAAGTTAAGTGAAAAGATTCATCAGATTAACTGCATTGACAAAGGAAACCTCAAATTAACCAAGTTTAAACTCTGTTCTGTGGTAAAGAGTGTTTTGATCAAACATAACAAGGTTAGAAAGGAAAAATTAAAAAAAAAGTATGGTTCAAATAATAAAGGAGCACCAGGAAGTTGAATGGAGCTAAACCCTATTCAACAATATTAAATGGAATTAAAAGAGTGATGCCCCCTGAGCCAGATCCACCCAGCTAAGCTTACTGTTTGTGTGTCTGCACTTGAATAAGGGATAGTTATAACATGTTAGGCATTATTGCCTAGTTATTGTTTTTATTTGGACTTATAATCAGAAATTAACTATAATCCAGAAATGGAGGGGAAACCTGTCTTCAAGATTCTTAACCACAGTGACCATGAAAAGCTTAGATCCAGGCATGGTGGTATACATCTTTAATGCCAGGAGACAGAAGCAAGCAGATATCTGAATTCAAGGCCAGCCTAGGACAGAGCAAGTTGCAAATAGAGAAAAGCTTAGATCCAGGCATGATGGTCCAAGCCTTTAATCCTAGAACTCAAGAGCCAGCCCTGCAGACCTCTGAATTCAAGGTCAATCTACAGAGAAAGTTCCAGGATAGCCAAGCATATTCAAACCACCACATTGTACAACTTGAAACTAGGATGTAGAGACCTATAATAGTTATTTTATGGTTCAGATTGTTTTAGCTATCTTGGATTTTTCTTTTTCAATAGGAAGCTGAGAATTGCCCTTTCAAGATCTGTTAGGAATTGTGATGGAATTTTGATGGGCATTGTATTTAATCTGTAGATTGATTCTGGCAGTATGGGTATTTTGAATATGTCAATCCTACTGATCGATGAACATGGGATGTTTTTTCCTCTTCTAATATCTTCTTCAAATTCTGTCTTAGAAGGCTTGAAGTTTTTAATATACAAGTCTTTCATTTACTAGGTTAGAGTTACCCAAAGATATTTCATGTTATCTGAGGGTATTATGGAAGGTGTTTCCCTCATTCTTTCTCAGTTCATTTGTCCCTTGTATATAGGGACATTTTTGGTGAGTTCATTTTGAATTTAGCTAATTTGCTGAAAGCATTTATTAGATGTAATTTTCTGGTGAAATTGTGGTCATATATATTATATTGTGGGTACACATATATATAATATACATGATATATGATTATACCATCTGTAAATAAAGATATGTTAACTTCTTCCTTTCAAATTTATTTTCCCCTGATCTCCTTCAGTTTCAAGTACTATATTAAGTAGGCATGGAGAGAGTGGAAAGCTTTGTCCTGTTTGCAATTTTAGTGGAATTGCTTTGAGTTCCTCTCCATTTAAGTTGTTATTGGCTATGTGCTTGCTGTAAATTGCCCTTATTTTGTTCAGTTATGTCTGTTGTATTCCTAATACTGACAGGAATTTCATCATGAAGTAATGTTGGATTTTGTCAAAGGCTTTTTCTGTATCTAATGAGATGACTCTTTTTGTTTTTGTTTTCTTTCAGTTTGTTTGCATAATAGAAGACTTTCTTTCTTTCTTTCTTTCTTTCTTTCTTTCTTTCTTTCTTTCTTTCTTTCTTTCTTTCTTTCTTTCTTTCTTTCTTTCTTTCTTTCTTCCTTCCTTCCTTCCTTCCTTCCTTCCTTCCTTCCTTCCTTCCTTCCTTTCTTTCTTTCTTTCTTTCTTTCTTTCTTTCTTTCTTTCTGTGTTCATATAGAGAATCATACCTACATCTTCGGAATGTCGCCTACTTGATCATGTTGGGTGATCTTTTTAATTTGTTCTTGGGTCCAATTTGTAAGTATTTTATTGAGTACTTTTGCATCTATGTTCATAAGAGAAATAGGTCTGTGATTATCTTTCTTTGTTGAGTCTTTCTATGGTTTGAGTATCAGGGTAACTGTGTCCTCATAAAATAAATTTGACAATGTTCCTTCTGTTTATATTTTGTGGAATAATTTGCCATTCACTCTTCGTTGGAAGTCTGGTGGAATGCTTTGCTCTGGGATGCTTTGGTTGGGAAACTTTTAATTACTTTTTATTTTACTAGAGGTTATACATTATTTAAATTGCTTATCTCATCTTGATTTAACTGGACAGTTGTACCTATAAAGAAAATTATTCATCTTCTTTAGATTTCCCAAGTTGATGGAATACAGGTTTTAAAAGTATGTCCTTATGATTCTATGGCTTTCCTCAGTGTTTATTGTTATCTTCCTCTTTTTTTTCTTATTTTGGATATTTTTAATTGGGATATATTTTAATTTGAGGATTAATATATATATATATAAATATATATTAACATAATTGATATATATTTAATTATATATTTAATTTAATTGAATGTTTCTCCCTGCATTTTAGTTATTTTGGATAAGGGTTTTTCTATTGTGTTGATTTTCTCAAAGAATCAACTCTTTGTTTTATTGATTCCTTTTATTATTCGTTTTGCTTCTAACTGGTGGATATCAGTCCTGAGTTTCGCTATTTCCTTCCATCTACCCCTTTTGGGTGGGTCTAGTCCTTTTTGTTCTAGAGTTTTTAGGTGTTCTGTTAATTTTATGGTATGAGATCTCTTCATTTTTAAATTATATGCACTTAGTATCATGATCCTGCATCTAGAACTCCTTTTATTGTGTCCATAATTTTGGGTGTGCTGTGTGTTCATTTTCATTGAAGTCTAGACAGTGTTTAATTTCTTCTATTATTTCTGTCTTGATTTTACTTTTCATTCAGTAGAGAGTTATTTGGTTTTCATGAGTTTATAAACTTTCTGTTATTCTTACTACTGAGATTTAATCTGTAGTGTATAATAATTTTGAATCAGAAGTACTATATATAATTATATGCTTTATATTATGAAGGCAACAATTATCCATTCTCTTATAAAACCAATGTGCTGGTGAGATGAAGTTTTATACTGAGCTAATTGTACAAAAGTTCATTAGAAAAGCATTTAAACTTTAAAGGTTAAAGTTGGAATTGTTTAATCTAGCATTTTTTCCATTTAACTAAATGTCATAATTGCTTTTTGGTGTGGTGATAAAATACTCTGACAAAAGAAACTTAAGAGAGAAAGAATTTGCTTTGTCTTATAGTTCAAGGTTGTAGTCCATTATGCTGGAGACCTCAGGGTAGCAGGAGTTTAAAGCAGCTGGTCCCATGACCTACAATCAGAAAGCAGAGAGCCATCAATGGTACTGCTGCTCAGTGTTCTTTCTCCACTAATATCATTCATAATTCCAGTCAGAGAATCAAGCACTCACAGTGAATCAGACTTCTCACTTCAAAAAACACCATCAAGTTAATCCACCACAGGTATGCCTAGAGGCTCACCTGAAAGCTGATTCTATATTTTGTCAAGGGACAAGTAATACTTACCATCACATCAATTTCACTATTACTTACTATTGAAAGTGAACATTTTGGGTCATACTTCTTTTGTTTTTATTTAACCAATACATTTTATTCTTTACACTTATTTTTTTATTTCCCTTACTCCCCACCCCCTTCACTGAGATGGGGAAGGTCCACTTGTGTGTACTAACTCACCCTGGCACCTCAAGTCATCATTGCAGGACTAGACATATCCTCACCTACTGAGGTCCAGATAGGGGAACAGGATCCACAGGCAGGGAGCAGAGTTAAGGTAAACTCCCACTCCAGTTGTAGCGAGACCTTCATGAAGACCAAGCTGCACATCTGCTACATATATGTCGGAGCCTAGGTCCAGTGCTTCTATGCTCTTTGCTTGTTGGTTTAGTCTCTGTGGTCCACCAAGCGTCCAGGTTAGTTGACTGTTCAGGTTTCTTATACCAATGTCCTCTTGGGTACAGTGAGCTGACCTGTGAAACTGTCACTAATTTCTGTGGAGGGAATCCCTCCCAACAAGGAGGCACCTTCCATAATGACCCTGAGGATCCTGCCTATATCTACCCTAACTAGACATATCCTGATTGATATGCCCGAGGGTTCTGTGGGAAAGATCACAGTGAGTGTGTTTCCAGCCCTTGTCACAATGTGACTGTGTGGCAAGATAGAATTAATGCCACTTCTGCTTCTGTGTACCTCAATACAAAACAAACAATTTGACTTGGAAGTAGATGAATGTGTTTCTGATCTCTGCATGATTTAGGCTGTATACTTATGATAAAAGAGATTAACAATTCTTAACTGGCTTTCAACCATAACAGTTTCTGATTAGTCATGTGGGGCTTAGTTCATACCATATTTTAGAATTTACTAGAATGCTAATACAGACTCTTAATATCTACTGATTCAGTTACAAAATTATCTTAAAGACCCTTTGTGAAATGCGAGTTGAACAAAAATGAGAGCAGTAAACACAAAAACTAGATTTTGAAAAATTACAGGATGCTTCAACCCTACTCAAAGAACTATAGGTAACTGAAAAATGTTGTGAATGGAAGAGATGGCCTTCTTTTGGGAAAAGAACACCAACTGGTTATTTGTCCAGTACCAAATGATTAGTAACATTACAAATGCCAAACAGGTTACATGTAGGAATATATATGTATATACTCTCACATACTTTCTCACACACAGATGTAGGAATATCTATGTGTACACACATGTATGCTCTCACATGCATACATATACATGCATTAGTAATTGTGCAGGAAAGCAGGAAGAGTTTATGGGAGAGTTTTGAAGGAAGAAAGATAAGGGAGAAATGAGGTAATTAAACTAAAATATAGAATAAAGACCATTTGTGATGTTTTAAGATATGTTAGTCTTCCTCGATTTATTTCTTCAGAGATTTGAAGTTCTTGTTATGCAGATCTTTCACTTGCTTGGTAAGAGTTATGCAAAGATATTTTATATTATTTGTGACTATTGTGAAGGGTGTTGTTTCTCTAATTTCTTTCTCAACCCATTTATCCTTTGTATACTGGAAAGCTAATTAGTTGTTTGAGTTATTTTTATATCCAGTCTCTTTGCTGAAGTTGTTTGGCTCACAAGACACAATGGGGATGACAGTAGCCGAAATGCCCAACAGTGGGGAAATGGAACTTGAAGAGACTTCCACCAGTAGGTTGATATGGCCCCCAGTTCAGGAATCGAGCCACCCACCCATCTCAAAATTTTTATCCTAGAATTGTCCATATCTTAAGGAAACTCAGGGACAAAAATGGAGCAGAGACTGAAGAAAAGGCCATCCAAGAGAACGCTTCACTGTGTGATCCATTCAATCCTCAAACACCAAACCCAGACACTATTGCTGATGCAAAGATATGGTTGCAGACAAGAGCTTGGTATGGCTGTCCTCTGAGAGGTTCTGCCAGCATCAGATGAAGGCAGATACAGATACTCACAGCCAAGCATTGTACTGAGCCCAGGGACCCCTATAGAAGAGTTAGGAGAAGGGCTAAAGGAGGGGAATGAGATTGAAATCCCATAGGGGTTTATATCAACTAACCTGACACCCCCCTCCCGACCTCTCTGGGACTAAACCACCAACCAAAGAGTATACATGTATATTGGTCCATGGCTCCTGGTAAATATGTAGCAGAGGACTGCCTTGTCTTCCATCAGTGGGAGTGGAGGAGCTTGGTCCTATAGAGGCTTGATGCCCCAGGTGCTAGAGGCTTGAGGCAGGAATGGATGGGTGGGTGGGGGAGCACCCTCTTAGAGGCAAATAGTGGGGGATATGGAGTGGGAGTGTTTGTGGAGGAGATACTGGGAGGGGGGATATCATTTGAAATGTAAACAAATAAAATGATTATTAATAATAAAAATATATTTTGTATTATATCCAGAAAAATTGATTACAGTGTTAGGATATCTTTCCAAGAGTTACAGTTTCATTTTTAAAGCTTAAGTGAAGATGAGGAAAGCTGCCTTACTTAGATAAGTAGGCCGCCATGATATGGAAACTGAAGTTTGGTTTTGGAAAGAATTTCTTTTGAATTCACTTTTGCCAAATAATAACTACTTAAAAGCCTAATATAACTAATTAAGATTTTCTTGGACAAAATCTCCATGTTACTCCATGTTATCTGAGGAAGTTATCCCGGAATTTCTTCCTCCACTTCTATTAATACAGTTGCAGAACCTACTTGGAATGCATAATTTGTTTCAGCTCAATCTTGGAAATGTATAAGCAAAATATAAAACATCTAATTTTGTTTTAAACTTTTCAGGGGCATGCACATTGTCCCCATATGCCTGACTCTGACTATTAATTCATCTCAGTTTCATTCACAGAAAAGTAAAGCATTACAAGGAGCTTTGGTGTCTTTCTCTTTGCATTTTAGATTTATTTCATTAGCATCTTTACGCACAGCAGTCTTTGTTTCAATGTTTTTCATGCTTAAATGGAAAAGTTTTCATTGGAAATGAATTTTAAAAAAAGAAGTAGGTTCAATAATCTATGTGAAATGAACGATCTCAGTGCTTATCTTCATAGAGAAGCCACTCATGAGTTATCATTCTCATTTGTAATGATAGATAACATAGCTCAAGGATACATCACAAATTCTCTGAAAATGTATCCTGTCTGTATAAATGCATTTACCTATATGAAAAAAAATGAGTTACTTTTTTATAAATATTTGAAAGTCGATATAGTCTAGAAACAATATAGTTAGAGATGGTCAAATTGTGATTTATGTCCCACCCAAAATATGATTCAGTCAGCCAGAGTGATTTAACTTAGGAAATTCCTTCTCTGCTTACTAGTCTAATTAGTTTTTATTAGTAGACCAAGTAATAGTTTGGGATGAAGATGACCTTTGTCAGCTGATATCCTAGAAGCAAATACTTCAGATCTATGGTATCGAAAGGAAATGGTTATATTTCATTGTCATCTCTTAGAAAGCTTCTTTTTACTGACACTTTTCTCAAAAGCTCCTGGCTGATGCAATTACAAGATGAGTTGTTTAGGGACACTTTGCTTCATGATAAATTAGTATGACCCAGTCTCTGCTATGCATTCAAAGTGAGTACTAAGGAATAGACCTAGTGATTTGTTAGAGCATTACAGCCATGGAATATCAAATTTTTCTAGCTTTTCCTAGGAATACATTCACTACAAGTTTTTTTTTTAATTGGGTATTTATTTCATTTACATTTCCAATGCTATCCCAAAAGTCCCCCACATGCTCCCCTACAAATTTCTAAGGTAAAACATATCACTTTCAAATATTTCAATGAATGTGCACAATGGATGAAAAAATAAAGGCATTATATTATTTAATTGGGCCATTAGTTCTGTTATCCTAAGTCAGTTATCTTAGAATCATCTTATATCCAACATAATAGAAGTATTGAAGTATTCAATAAGTCCAGAAAACTTAAAGGCATATGAAAACTGCAATACTTATTACTAAGACATGATTATATCAACATAGGTTTTTATCAAGATTTCTATTATTGTCATTTATATCCTGAGTTTACATTATAAGATCTAAGGGTAACTAGCAAGTAGATAAACTATATCAAATACATCTATTGTCTGCTTGAAACATTAGCAGAGTTATATCATTTTTAAAAAAATAATGGAGATATGGCATTTGAAGTTTTTAATATTGTAGTAGATGAAACAGCAGTGGTTCCTGAAGCCAGAGATTCACTGGATTTGCAGTGAAGAGAGAATGGTTTTGCTGGCTTACTAGATGTATCAAAATTCTTAGAAGTACTTATATTTCCATTTGACTGTAGTGTGGCTAACACATCTTCTTGTCTACAGGCATCATTTTGGGAGATCATTGGAATGCACTGCTCTCATATAGTTCCCAAAGAAACCAGTAAATTTTTCAGTTTTGATTGGCACGCAAAACTAAAGTAGGCTTTCAGCTACAGTAGGTAGATAATTGTCTACTATTTAGTTTTATGGCTCAGAAAATCTAATAGAATGCACACATACACAAACACACACATACACACAAACACACATATGTGTATGTGCTACAACAAAAAGGGATAGTTATAAGGATATCTGGGGACTTTAGAAATATTATAGTGGTCTTGATGAAAGTACAACTATTTACACTTTTTTCTTTTCTTTTTTTATTATATATTTTCTTTATTTACATTTCAAGTGTTATCCTCTTTCCTGGTATTCCTGCTGAAAACCCCCTATCCCCTCTGCTCTCCACCTGCTCACCAACCCACCCACTACTATTGGTGACTGATGATGCCATCCTCTGCTATGTATGCAGTTAGAGCTATGAGTTCCACCATGTGTTTTCTTTGGTTGGTCGTTTAGTCCCAGAAATCTCTGGGGGTATGAGTTATTTCATATTGTTGTTCCTCCTATGCAGCTTCATTCCCCTTCAGCTCCTTGGGTACTTTCTCTAGCTCCTTCATTGAGGACCCTGTGTTCAGTGCACTGGAGGCTGTGAGTATACACTTCTGTATTTGTCAGGCACTGTCAGAGCTTCTTAGGAGACAGCTATATGAGGCTCCTGTCAGCAAGCACTTGTTGGCATCCACAATAGTGTTTGGGTTTTGTGGCTGTATATGGGGTGGGTCCCCAGGTAGGCAGTCTCAGGATGGTCATTCCTTGAGTCTCTGCTCCACACTTCATCTCTGTAACTCCTTACATGGGTATTTTGTTCCCCCTCTAAGAAGGATCGAAGTATCCACACTTTGGTCTTCCTTCTTGAGTACATGTGATTTGCAAATTGTATCTTGGATATTCCAAGCTTTGGGGCTAATATCCACTTATCAGTGAGTTCATATCATGTGTGTCCTTTTGTGACTGAGTTACCTCACTCAGGATGATATCCTCTAGATCCATCCATTTGCCTAAGAAATTCATAAATTCATTGTTTTTAACAGCTACATAATACTCCAGTGTGTAAATGTACCATATTTTCTGAATCCATTCCTCTGTTAATGGACATCTGGCTTCTTTCCAGCTTCTGGCTATTATAAATAAGGTTGCCATGAACATAGTGGAGCATCTGCCCTTTTTACATGTTGGAGCATCTTCTGGCGTGGTATTATTTGATCCTCCAGTAGTACTTTGTCCAATTTTTCAAGGAACCAGCTTGAAATTCCACCAGCAATGGAGGAGTATTCTTCTTTCTCTACATCCTTGCTAGCATCTGCTGTCACCTGAGTTCTTGGTCTTAGCTATTCTGACTGGTGTGAGATAGAATCTCAGGGTTATTTTGATTTCCATTTCCCTGATGACTAAGGATGTTGAACAGTTTTTTAGGTGCTTCTCAGCCATTTGGTATTTCTCAGTTGAGAATTCTTTATTTATCTCTGTACCGCATTTTTTAAAAGCAATATTTGTTTCTCTGGAGTCTAACTTCTTGAGTTTTTTTTTATATATATTATATATTAGCCCTCTATCAGATTTAGGATAGATAAAGATCTTTTCCCAATCTGTTGGTTGCCTTTTTGTCTTATTTACAGTGTCCTTTGCGTTATAGAAGCTCTGCAATTTTATGATGTCCCATTGGTCAATTCCTGATCTTATAGCATAAGCCATTGGTGTTCTGTTCAGGAATTTTTGCCCTGTGCCCCTATGTTCAAGGCACTTACCCACTTACTTCTCTATAAGTTTCAGTGTCTCTGGGTTTATTTGGAGGTTCTTGAGCTTTGTAAAAGGAGATGAGAATGGATTGATTCAAATTCTTCTTGCTAACCTCCAATTGAGCCAGCTCCATTTGTTGAAAATGCTGTCTGTTTTTCTACTGGATGGTCTTAGATTCTTTGTGAAATATCAAGTGACCATATCTGTGTAGGTTCATTTCTGGTTCTTCAATTCTATTCCATTGATCTACCTGACTGTCACTGAACCAGTACAATGCAGTTTTTATCACAATTGCTCTGTAGTATAGCTTGAGTTCAGGGATGGTGATTCCACCAGAAGTTCTTTCATTGTTGAGAATATCCTAGGTTTTTTGTTATTCCAGATGAATTTGCAAATTGCCCTTTCTAATTCTGTGAAGAATTGAGTTGGAATTTTGATAAGGTTTGCATTGAATTTGTAGATTGCTTTTAGCAAGATGGCTATTTTTACTATATTAATACTGCCAATGTATGAGCATGGGAGACCTTTCATCTTCTGAGATATTCGAATTCTTTCTTCAGAGACTTAATGTTCTTATTATAGAGATCTTTCACTTCCTTTGTTAGAGTCAGTCTAAGGTACTTTATCTTATTTGTGACTATTGAGAAGGGTGTTGTTTCCCTAATTTCTTTCTCAGCCTGTGTATCTTTGTGTAGAGAAAGGCCATTGACTTGTTTGAGTTAATTTTATATCCAGCTATTTCTCTGAAGTTGTTTATCAGATTGAGGAGTTGTCTGGTGGAAATTTTGGAGTTGCTTATGTATACTACCCTATTATCTGCAGATAGTGATATTTTGACTTCTTCCTTTCTGATTTTTATCCCTTTCACCTCCTTTTGGTGTCCAATTGCTCAGTCTAGGACTTCAAGTACTATATTGAGTATGTAGGGATTGAGAGTGGACAGTGGAATTGCTTCAAGTTTCTCTCCATTTTGTTTGATGTTTGCTATTAGTTTGCTGTATATTGCTTTTATTATGTTTAGGTATGGGCCTTGAATTTCTGATCTTTCCAACATTTTTTATCATGAATGGGTGTTTGATTTTGTCAAATGCTTTTCAGCCTCTAATGAGATGATCATGTGGTTTTTTTTCATTTTAGTTTGTTTATATAGTGGATTATGTTGATGGATTTCTGTATGTTGAACCATCCCTGCATCCCTTGGATAAAGCCTACTTGATCATGATGAATGATTGTTTTAATCTGTTCTTGGATTTGATTTGTGAGAATTTTATTGAATATATTTGCATCAATATTCATAAGGGAAATTGATCTGAAGTTCTCTTTCTTTGTTGGGTCTTTGTGTGGTTTAGGTATTAGAATAATTGTGGCTTGATAGAATGAAATGGGTAGCGTACCTTCTGTATCTACTTTGTGGAATAGTTTGGAGTATTAGGTCTTTTTGGAAGGTCTGATAGAACTCTGCACTAAACCGATCTGGTCCTGTACTTTGTTTTGGTTGGGAGACAATTAATGACTGTTTCTATTTCTTTAGAGGATATGGGACTGTTTAGATCATTAATCTGATCCTGATTTAACTTTGGTATCTGGTATCTGTCTAGAAAATGTTCTTTTCTTCCATTTTTTTTCCAGTTTTGTTGAGTGTAGGCTTTTGTAGTAGGATCTGATAATTTTTTTTTTTTTGATTTCCGCAGATTCTAATATGTCTCCCTTTTTTATTTCTGATTCTGTTAATTAGGATACTGTCCCTGTGCCCTATATTTATTCTGGTTAAGGCTTTATCTATTTTGTGGATTTTCTCAAAGTACTAGCTCCTGGTTTTGTTGATTCTTTGTATAGTTCTCTTTTTTTTTTTTTTTTTCCACTTGGTTGATTTCAGCCCTGAGTTTGATTATTTCCTGCCATCTACTCCTCTTGGGTGAATTTGCTTCTTTTGTTCTAGAGCTTTTAGGTGTTCTGTCAAGCTGCTAGTGTATGTTCCCTACAGTTTCTTTTTGGAAGCACTCAGAAGTATGAGTTTTCCTCTTAGGACTGCTTTCATTACATCCCATAAGTTTTGGTATGTTGTGGCTTCGTTGTCATTAAACTCTAAAAAGTCTTTAATTTCTTTCTGTTTTTCCCTGACCAAATTATCACTAAGTAGACTATTATTCAGCTTCCATGTGTATATGGACTTTATATTATTTATGTTGTTATTGACCTTAGTCCATGGTGATCAGATAGGATGCATGGGATTATTTCAATCATGTTATATCAGTTGAGGCCTATATGTTAACTTTTGGAGACAGTACCATGAGTTGCTGAGAAGAAGGTTTATCCTATCCTTTTGTTTTAGGATAAAATATTCTATAGATATCAGTTAAATCCATTTGTTTCATAATTCCTGTTAGTTTCTTTGTGCCTCTGTTTAGTTTCTGTTTCTGTGATCTGGACATTGATGAGAGTAGAGTGTTGAAGTCTACTACTATTATTGTGTGAGGTGCAATATGTGCTTTGAGCTTTAGTAAAGTTTCTTTTTTTTTTTTTTCTGGTTTTTTGAGACAGGGTTTTTCTGTATAGTCCTGGCTGTCCTGGAACTCACTTTGTAGACCAGGCTGGCCTCAAACTCAGAAATCCACCCGCCTCTGCCTCCCAAGTGCTGGGATTAAAGGTGTGCACCACCACGCCTGTGGATGCTCTTGCATTTGGAGCATATATGTTCAGAATTGAGAGTTCATCTTGGTAGATTTTTACCTTTGATGAGTATGAAGTGTCACTCCTTGTCTTTTTTGATAACTTTAGGTTGAAAGTTGATTTTATGAGATATTAGAACAGCTATTCCAGCTTGTTTCTTGGGACCATTTGCTTGGAAAAATGCTTTCCAGCCTTTTACTCTCAGTTAGTGTCTTTGTTTGTCACTAAGGTGGGTTTCTTGTATGCAGCAAAATGTTTGGTCCTGGTTATGTAATTAGTCGGTTAATCTATGTCTTTTTATTGGGGAATTGAGTCCATTGGTATTAAGAGATATTAAGGAAAAGCCATTGCTGTTTCCTGTTGTTTTTGCTGTTAGAGTTTGGATTCTGTTCTTGTGGCTATCTTATTTTAGGTTTGTAGAAAGATTACTTTCTTGCATTTTCTAGGGCATAGTTTCCCTCCTTTTGTTGGAGTTTTCCCTTTATTATATTTTGAAGGGCTGGATTCATTGAAAGATATTGTGTAAATTTGGTTTTGTCATAAACTATCTTGGTTTCTACGTCTACGGTTATTGAGAGTTTTGCTGGGTATAGTAGCCTGGGATGACATTTTTTTTTTTCTCTTAGGGTCTGTATTACATCTGTGCAGGATCTTCTGGCTTTCATAGTCTCTGTTGAATCGTCTGGTGTAATTCTAATAGGTTGGCCTTTATATGTTACTTGAACTTTTTCCCTTACTGTTTTTAATATGTTTCTTTGTTTTATGCATTTGGTGTTTTAATTATTATGTGACAGAAGGTACTTTTTTTTTCTGGTACAAACTATTTGCAGTTTTGTAGGCTTCATGTATGTTCATGGGCATCTCTTTCTTTAGGTTAGGGAAGTTTTCTTCTATAATTTTGTTGAAGATATTTACTGGCCCTTTAATTGGAAATCTTCCTTCTCATCTATATCTATTATCCTTAGATTTTGTCTTCTCATTGTGCCCTGGAGTCTTGGGCATTTTCAGTTAGGATCTTTTTGCATTTTGCATTTTGCATTTTCTTTGATTGTTGTGTCCATGTTTTCTATGGAATCTTCTGCACCTGAGATTCTCTCTTCCATCTCTTGAATTCTATTGCTGATGCTTACATCTATGGCTCCTGATTTCTTTCCTAGGTTTTCTAACTCCAGAGTTGTCTCCCACTGTGATTCCTTTATTGTTTTTACTTCCATTTTTAGATCGTGGATGGTTTTGTTCAATTCTATCACCTGTTTGGTTATGTTTTCCTTTAATTCTTTAAGGGATTTTTGTGTTTCCTTTTTTGAGGCTTCTACTTGTTTTCCAGTGTTCTTCTTTATCTCTTTAAGGGAGTTATTTCTGTCCATCTTAAAGTCCTCTATTAGCATCATGAGATGTAATTTTGAATGCAAATCTTGCTTTTCTGATGTGTTGGGTTATCCAGGACTTTCTGTGGTGGATGTACTTGATTCTGATGATGCCAAGTTGTCTTGGTTTCTTTTGGTAAGTTTCCTGTGCTTGCCTTTTGCCATCTGGTAATTTCTGGTGTTAGATGTTCTTGCTGTCTCTGGCTGATCTTGTTCCTCCTGTGAGTCCATAAGCCTGTGTCAGCACTTCTGAGACCAGCTCTCTCCTGGCAAGACTGCGTAGTGGACTGTGGAACAGCCCTGCCTCCCTGGTGCAGATGTAGGCCCATAGGAACTTGTCCCAGCTGTTCTGCCTTCTGCTTCCTTGCAATCCTGAGTGATCCTGCCTTAAAGAGTCACTGGAGAGAAAATGGCAATCTTCCCTTAGACCCAGTGTCTCCCTCTATTCTTGATATATGAACCCACGCTTAACATTTTATTGTATAAATGACCTTGTACCCCTGACCTAAGAGATAATATTTTACTTTTTTCATCACTGTACCCTTTCCTTCAAGCCTATGACATTATAAGTAGGAGATAGTACACTAAATGTATCATTCTAACCTACTTAGAGATGGCCCTGAGGAATAAAGTATAAAGAAAATTCTTTCAATGAAGCAGAAGTTCACATCTGTCTGGATTCTCTGTTATTGCCAGTAGTGAAGTTCTTGCCAAATGATCAGAGACTTGTTGATTAGAAGTTCTCAGGAAGAGATGTGTGCGATGAACTGTTTAGAATGACAACTAAATGTAGATTTTTGTATTTCAATATCATAAGGATCTACTGTATAGGAGATCATAAAAGATGAGTTTGATACCACCAACTTGTTCGTAGATTTCACTCAGTTAGTTTTTCTCTGTACATCACACTTACTCAGAAAGTGTACACACACACCACCACCACCAACACCACCACCACCACCACTACCATATGTTGTTCCAGAGAGTCAGGAATTCAAAGACTCAACAATATTACATACTACCCATCAAATCTTACCTTGCTCCTGTCACTGGTGAGTGATTTGCTTTCCAAAAGAAAAAAACAAAAACACTGAGCTATAGTTATGACACTATTGCCCAGTGATACCAATTATATTACCTATATTTTTCCCTAAAATTTGCTTTGTATTTGGATTTAATTTTGATGTAAAATACTTTTGCCATTGATGCCATTGTTACCTTACTTAAAATATTTATATCTTTTTTCCACTGGATGGTTTTTGCTCCCTTGTCAAAGATCAAGTGACCATAGGTGTGTGGGTTCATCTCAGAGTCTTCAATTCTGTTCCATTGGTCTACTTGCCTATCACTATACCAGTACCATGCAGTTTTTATCACAATTGCTCTGTAGTACAGCTTTAGGTCAGGCATGGTGATTCCACCAGAGGTTCTTTTATCCTTGAGAAGAGTTTTTTTGTTTTTTTTTTTTTTTTTTTTTTTTTTTTTTTTTTTTGGTTTTTCGAGACAGGGTTTCTCTGTGTAGTCCTGGCTGTCCTGGCACTCACTATGTAGACCAGGCTGGCCTCGAACTCAGAAATCCGCCTGCCTCTGCCTCCCGAGTGCTGGGATTAGGTTTTTTGTTGTTCCAGATGAATTTGCAGATTGCCCTTTCTAATTTGTTGAAGAATTGAGTTGGAATTTTGATGGGGATTGCATTGAATCTGTAGATTGCTTTTGGCAAGACAGCCATTTTTACAATGTTGATCGTGCCAATCCATGAGCATGGGAGATCTTTCCATCTTCTGAGATATTTAATTTCTTTTTTCAGAGACTTGAAGTTCTTGTCATACAGATCTTTCACTTCCTTAGTTAGAGTCACGACAAGGTATTTTATATTGTTTGTGACTATTGAGAAGGGTGTTGTTTCCCTAATTTCTTTCTCAGCCTGTTTATTCTTTGTGTAGAGAAAGGTCATTGACTTTCTTGAGTTAATTTTATATCCAGCTACTTCATTGAAGCTGTTTATCAGGCTTAGGAGTTCTCTGGTGGAATTTTTAGGGTCACTTATATATACTATCATATCATCTGCCAAGAGTGATATTTTGACTTCTTCTTTTCCAATTTGTATCCCCTTGATCCCTTTTTGTTGTCGAATTGCTCTGGCTAGGACTTCAAGTACAATGTTGAATAGGTAGGGAGAGAGTGGACAGCCTTGTCTAGTCCCTGATTTTAGTGGAATTTCTTCCAGCTTCTCATCATTTACTTTGATGTTGACTACTGGTTTGCTGTAGATTGCTTTTATCATGGTTAGGTATGGGCCTTGAATTCCTGATCTTTCCAAGACTTTTATCATGAATGGGTGTTGGATTTTGTCAAAGGCTTTCTCAGCATCTAAGGAGCTGATCATGTGGTTTTTGTCTTTGAGTTTGTTTATATACTGTATTACGTTGATGGATTTCTGTATATTGAACCATCCTTGCATCCCTAGGATGAAACCTACATGGTCAGGATGGATGATTGTTTTGATTTGTTCTTGGATTCGGTTAGCGAGAACTTTATTGAGAATTTTTGCATCAATATTCATAAGGGAAATTGGTCTGAAGTTCTCTATCTTTGTTGGGTCTTTTTGTGGTTTAGGTATCAGAGTAATTGTGGCTTCATAGAATGAGTTGGGTAGAGTACCTTCTGTTTCTATTTTGTGGAATAGTTTGTGAAGAACTGGGATTAGATCTTCTTTGAAGGTCTGATAGAACTCTGCACTAAACCCATCTGGTCCTGGGATTTTTTTGGTTGGGAGACTATTAATGACTGCTTCAATTTCTTTAGGGGATATGGGACTGTTTAGATTATTAACCTGATCTTGATATAACTTTGGTAACTTGTATCTGTCTAGAAACTTGTCCATTTCATCCAGATTCTCCAGTTTTGTTGAGTATAGCCTTTTGTAGAAGGATCTGATGGTGTTTGGATTTCTTCAGGATCTGTTGTTATGTCTCCCTTTTCATTTCTCATTTTGTTAATTAGAATACTTTCTCTGTGCCCTCTTGTGAGTCTGGCTAAGGGTTTAAAGACAGCATTTTCAACAAATGGTGCTGGCACAACTGGCGGTTATCATGTAGAAGAATATGAATTGATCCATTCCTATGTCCTTGTACTAAGGTCAAATCTAAGTGGATTAAGGAACTCCACATAAAACCAGAGACACTGAAACTTATAGAAGAGAAAGTAGGGAAAAGCCTCAAAGATATGGGTACAGGGGAAAAGTTCCTGAATAGAAGAGTAAAGGCTTGTGCTGTAAGATCGAGAATTAATTAATGGAACCTCATAAAGTTGCAAAGCTTCTGCAAGGCAAAAGACACCGTCAATAAGACAAAAAGACCACCAACAGATTGGGAAAGGATCTTTACCTATCCTAAATCAGATAGGGGACTAATATCCAACATATATAAAGAACTCAAGAAGGTGGACTCCAGAAAATCAAATAACCCCATTTAAAAATGGGGCTCAGAACTCAACAAAGAATTCTCACCTGAGGAATACCAAATGGCAGAGAAGCACCTGAAAAAATGTTCAACATCCTTAATCATCAGGGAAATGCAACTCAAAACAACCCTGAGATTCCACCTCACACCAGTCAGAATGGCTAAGATCAAAAATTCAGGTGACAGCAGATGCTGGCAAGGATGTGGAGAAAGAGGAACACTCCTTCATTGTTGATGGGATTCAAAGCTTGCACAACCACTCTGGAAATCAGTTTGGCTGTTCCTCAGAAAATTGGACATAATACTACCAGAGGATCCAGCAATATGTCTCCTGGGCATATATCCAGAAGATGATCCAACAGGTAAGAAGGACACATGCTCCACTATGTTCATAGCAGCCTTATTTATAATAGCCAGAAGCTGGAAAGTACCCAGATGCCCCTCAACAGAGGAATGGATACAGAAAATGTGGTACATTTACCCAATGTAGTACTACTAAGCCTTTAAAATGAATGAATTTATGAAATTCCTAGGCAAATGGATGGACCTGGAGGGCATCATCCTGAGTAAGGTAACACAATCACAAAGGCACTCACACAATATGTACTCACTGATAAGTGGATATTAGCCCAAAAACTTAGCATACCCAAGATATAAGATACAATTTGTTAAACACATGAAACTCAAGAAGAACGAAGACCAAAGTGTGGACACTGTGCCCCTTCTTAGAATTGGGAACAAAATAGCCATGGTAAGAGTTACAGAGATAAAGTTTGGAGCTGTGATGAAAGGATGGACCATTTAGAGACTGCCGTATCCAGGGATCCATCCCATAATCAGCTTCTAAACGCTGACACCATTGCATACACTAGCAAGATTTTGCTAAAAGGACCCTGATATAGCTGTCTCTTGTGAGACTATGCCGGGGCCTAGGAAACACAGAAGTGGATGCTCACAGTCAGCTATTGGATGGATCACAGAGCCCCCAATGGAGGAGCTAGAGAAAGTACCCAAGGAGCTAAAGGGATCTGCATCCCTATAGGTGGAACAACATTATGAACTAACCAGTACCCCAGAGCTCTTGACTCTAGCTGCATATGTATTCAAAGATGGCCTAGTCGGCCATCACTGGAAAGAGAGGCCCATTGGACTTGCAAACTTTATATGCCCTAGTACAGGGGAAGGGAACGCCAGGGCCAAAAAGTGGGAGTGGGTGGGTAGGGGAGTAGGGGGGGGGAGTCTATTGGGGACTTTTTGGATAGCATTGGAAATGTAAATGAGGAAAATTCCTAATTAAAAAAATATTTATATCTGTATATATGTGTCTGAGTGTGACGTTTGAGTCTGGTGTATACACCTATCTTCATAGGCATGCAGTAAGCATACTTTGACTTTAATAAAGTAATTACTGTATTTTGATCTTTATTCTCAAAAGAAATTGGGTGGTCTTTTTAGTAGAAAGAGAGAATAACCAATTGAGAATCTAAAAGTATTTCTGGGAGTCTTTTAATATTTGCACAACCAGTAATAAAAATTTGTGGAGGTCTACATAGAGCAACTCAGAGAAGTAGGAGCACACATAGTTCAGGTCCTATAAGAATATAGCCAGCTCATCCTATGATGAGTTATTAGAAGCTTATACTTTGCTGTAAGCCCAAAGGTTTTTCAGCTACTATAAATGCTGAAAAGAGCCATGAGACTCATT
The DNA here is from genome assembly GCF_978045245.1 of Mus caroli. Taxonomy (NCBI): domain Eukaryota; kingdom Metazoa; phylum Chordata; class Mammalia; order Rodentia; family Muridae; genus Mus; species Mus caroli. The sequence continues at coordinate 138,047,530 of NW_028227261.1, read as the reverse complement.
CAGTCTAAAATAATGTTTATTACTTACTACAACTATAACATATAGGATGTCAGTGCTTCTTTTGGTTCTCAAGTGGCAAACTCAATACAGTGATGAAAACAGCCAGGTGACTTGTGCCCACATAGCAAGATGAATTACAGGAGAGGTAAGCACAACTTAGAAAGCAATAATGTTTGGTAACAGGCTGCAAGGATGCCCCACCTATATTCCACTGGAGGATGCTGTCTTTATTATACCAGACAGTAAAGAAACACACCATTTTTTCACTGATGGTGCATAGCATCTCTTTCTTTAGTAATATCCACAATGGAAGTTTTGTTAACACACAGCCTCGAGCACTTATTAAAAAGATTTGTGGAAAAGTGAGAAACACACAGACAGTAAAATTTTAACAATGACCAACTTAAGTATTAGATTAAGGCAAAAGAAAAACAATTTAGAAGTAAACTTAATTTTCACAATTATTATGTTGTGGTCAATTTCCAAATCAGGTGATATAGTGGCTACTTCTGTTTTTATTCTTTTTTTTTTTTTTTCTGCTGAAGACACCATGTACTTCAGATACAGGTCCCAAAGTCCCTAAGCTGGAACTAAAGTCAGATCCTCCCCCCTAAGGAATAGCTTCTACGGCATCAGAAGCTCTATGTGAGCTTCCTAATGAGGGAAGCAACCAACAATTCTACCCAGCTATGATGCCTATGAATCACAACAACTAGTGTGGCAGCATAACCCTAAAAGGGCATTAGTGAAATGCATACTCTTGTGGTAGCCAACTGCTCTCTGATTGGACTTTCTATTCATTCAACAAGAGGGAAATCATGCCTGCTACTGTAAACTTAGCCAACTACCCAGGACTAGTGAAGTCAGAGCTCAGAGGAGAATCTACAACTGCTATTGCACTGAACTAGCACATTCTTTTAACTACACTCTAAATACTTGTCCTTATATTGACAGGTAAGTGTAGTCCTTGAACTTTATCAAGGAAACGTCTTTTTTTTTTTTTTTTTTTTTGCAATAGGACCAGTACAGAAAACTATAACTGATCAAAATGAATAAAACAAGGCATCATGTGCTGCCCAGACCCACCTGCCACGTTACAACACAACTTCTGTACCTAATGGTACCTAGGGATCATTTTAGGGTTTGATAGGTTTAAACAGAGAGAGAGAGAGACAGGAAATGTGCTGTGTGATTATGTCTCCTAGAAATGTCAGATGCTACACCCATAAAGTCTCACCAACATTACTGCTTAAAACATGAGCCTAACAAAGATAACAATCAATAGACATATTAACAGTACAGGGTAAGGGTCATGAGAACAACCTTTCATAAAGAATTATATATGACTAAGGAATGCTGAAAGCTGAAAAAAAATATCTCTGCACCAGTGGCTGTCTAATACCTAATTGTCAGCTCTAGAACCATATAAATACAAGATTATTGTTTTTCATTTTTTATTGAAAATATTCTTTTATTATACAATATATCCTAATTTTATTTTTTCCTATCTCTAATCCTTCCAGTTCTTCTCCTCCTTTCCTTTTGTCCAGATACACTCCCTTTCTGTTTTTCTTTAAAAAAGATATATTGCTAAGAGATGACAATCAAACATAACAAAATAAAATCTAATAAGATAAGGCAAAAGCCATCATATCAAACTTGGACAAAGCAAACCAACAGGAAGAAAAGAGTTACAAAAGTAAGCACAAGAGTTAGGGAGCCACTTACTCTCATACCTGAGAATCCAATAAAATACTGTTAATAGCCATAACATATATGCAGACGACCCGGTGAAAACCCACATAGGACCAGTATCTGGGGCTTCAGTCTCTGAATTCATATGTGCTATGCTCAATTGATTCAGAGGGCCTTATTCTCCTGGTGTTCTGCATCCACTCTGGCTTTTTCAATATTTATGCTTCTTTTTCCTTGGAATTCCCTGAGTTCTGCATGGAAGGATTTGATGGAGACCTTTCATTTAGACACTCCATGCATCTGGTGTGGGTCTCTGCATTAGGTCCCGTCTGCTGCCAGAGGAAACCTCTCTGATGATGACAGGATAAAGCAATGTGATCTTTGAGTATAGCAGAAAATGATTAGAAATCATTTTGTTGACTTTCTAAAACCAGTAAGGTTTGGTTTTACCCGAGGTCTCTGGGTTGTCTAGTCTCTGATTCTTAATTACTCAAGCAGTACTATATATCTTTGTGTACATTTTTCTCTTGTGGAGTAGGGCTCAAATCAAATCAAATATGGTTTGGATACTCCCACAAGCTCTGTGCCACCATTTCCCTAATATAAATTTGAAGTAAATTTTCACTTCTCTAGGTTTCCATGCCAACCCCTAAATGCTGCCCCTGCCCCAACTTCAGCCCTCTGTACTCTCTTGATCCATCACATCTCATCTCAACATCATACCCTGGATCCCATCCTCATCTGCCCCAAGTTTTCCTGTAAAATATATTCTATTTTCACCTCCTGGAAGATTCCCATGTTGCCCCTAAACATCTCTTATTTACCTAACCTCTCTGGGTTTAGATTGTAGGTTGGTTATCATTTATTTAATAGCTAATATCCCCTTATAAGTGAATGAATAGCACATTTATCTTTCTTTGTCTGGGTTACCTCACTAAAGAGTTTTTTTTCTAGATCTATCCATTTTCCTGTGAATTTCATGATGTTGTTTTTTTAAAATAATGGCTAAGTAATACTCTATTGTGTAAATACACCAAATTTTCTTTACCCATTTTTTAGTTGAGTGACATCTAAGTTTTTTCCAGCTTCTGGCTATTACAAATAAGATTATATAAACATAGTTGAGCAAGTGTCCTTGAGTCAGATGGAGTGTACTTTGGCTATATACGCAGAAGTAGTATAGCTGTATATTGCAGTAGATCAATTTCCAACTTTCTGAGGAATTGCCATATTGATTTCCATAGTGGCTTTACAAGCTTGCACCCCCACCAGCAATGGAGGAGTGATCCCTTGCTTCATCTCCTCCCGAGCATGAGCTGTCACTTATGTTATTTATCTTAGCCATTCTGATATAAGATGTAAGATAAATTCTCAAAATAGTTTGATTTGCATTTCCCTGATGGCTAAGGATGTTGAACATTTCTTTAAGTGTTTCTGACCCATCTATTGAGGATTCACTGTTTAGATCTGTTCCCCATCTTAAAAATTGAATTATTTGTTTTTTTTTTTTGATATCTTGTTTCTTGAGTTCATTATATATTTTGGACATAAGTCCCCATCATGGTATGTTTTCATGCTGCAGGCTGCCACTTATCTGATTCATAGCCTCCTAACTTTACAGAGCATTTTAGTTTCATTAGGTCTCATCGATTACTGTTGCTCTTAGTGCCTACACTACTAGTGTTCTGTTCAGAAAGTTTTTTCCTGTGCCAATGTGTATAAGGATAGTCTTCATTTTCTCTTCCATTGGATTCAGTATATTTAGCTTTATATCTAGGGTTTGATCCACTTGGATTTCAATGTTTTTCAGAGTGATAAATATGGATGCATTTGCATTCTCCTACATGCAGATATCCAGTTTTAACAGCACCATTTATTGAAGATGCTCTATTTTTTTCCAGTGTGATTTTCTGACTTCTTTATAAAAAATCAGGCATTCATATATAAGTGCGTTATGTCTAGATCTTTAATTTGATTATGTTCATCAATGTGTTTGTTCTTGTGCCAATACCATGTTGTTTTGAAGACTATAGCTCTGTACTACAGCCTGAAATTAGTAATGTTAGAATATTCAGAAGTTCTTGTATTGTTTAGGATCGTTTTAACTATCCTGAATTTTTGTCTTGTTATGGTTTTAGTGGAATTTCTTTAAGCTCCTCTCCATTTAATTTAATATTGACTTGCTGTAAATTGCTTTTATTATGTTTAGGTGTCTCTGTTGCTTGTATCCCTAATATCGCCAGAACTTTCATTATGAAGGGGTTCTGGATATTGTTAAAGGCCTTTTCTGCATCTAATTAGATGAACATGGTTTTTTTGTTTTTGTTTTTGGGTAGGTTACTTTTTATTTATTTATTTAGTAAACTGAATCATCCCAGCATCTTTATGATTAAACTTACTTGATCATGTTGGATAATCTTTTTGATGTTTTCTTGTATTTAGTTTGCCAGTATTCTATCTATCTATCTATCTATCTATCTATCTATCTATCTATCTATCTATCTATCTATTTATTTTTGTGTCTATGTTTATAAGGGAAATTGGTTTGTAAAAGTCTTTGTTGAGTCCTTATGTAGTTTTCATATCAGGTTAACTGTGGCCTTACACAATAAATTTGACATTGTTCTGTTTCATTTTGTGGAATATAAGTTTTTTTAAAATTATTTATCTGATTTTGATTTCACTTTGGTAATTGGTATCTATGGAGAAATTATCCATTTCTTTTAGTGTTTTTAATTTGGCAGAGTTCAGGTTATAAAGTAGGTCCTTGTGATTTTCTGCATTTTCTTGGTGTCTGTCATTATGTCTCCCTTTTCATTTCTCGTTTTGTTAATTTAGATATGATCTCCCTGCTTTTTAGTTAGTTTAGGTAAGAGTTTGTCTATCTTCTCAATTTTCTCAAAGAACCAGTTCTCTGTTTCAGTGCATTGTTTTCTTTGTTTCTATTTGATTGATCTCAGCCCTGAGTTGGATTATTTTTTGCTGTCGCCTCCTTTTTGAGTTTTATGGCCTCTTGTTCTAGAGATTTCAGGTATACTGTTAAGTTGCTGATTTGTTTGTTTGTTTGTAGCTTTTTTATTGGATATTTTATTTATTTACTTTTCAAAAGTTATCCCCTTTCCTGGATTCCCCTCCAGAAACCCTCTATTCCATCCTCCCTCTCCCTGCTTCTATAATGGTGTTCCCCTACCCACCCACCCACTTCTGTCTCCCCCTCTGGCATTCCCCTACACTAGAGCATTGAGCCTTTGCAGAACCAAAGGTCTCTTCTTCCATTGATGTCCTACAAGGTTCTCTCTGCCACATATGAGCCTGGAGCCATGGGCGCCTCCATGTACACTCTTTGATTGGTGGTTTAGTCACTGGGAGCTCTGGTTGGTTGACATGGTTGTTCTTCCTATGGGTTGCAAACCTCTTTAGTTCTTTCAGTCCTTTCTCTAACTCCTATATTGGGGCCCCAGTACTCAGTCCAATGGTTATCTGTGAACATCTGCCTTTGTATTTGTCAGGCTCTGGAAGAACCTCTCAGGAGACAGCTATATCAGGCTCCTGTCAGCATGCACTTCTTGGCCTTCACAATAGTGTTTAGGTTTGGTAACTGTATTTGGGATGGGTCCCCAGATGGGGCAGTTCCTAGATGGCCTTTCCTTCAGTCTCTCCTCCACACGTTGTCTCCATATTTCCTTCCTTGAGTATTTCGTTCCCCATTCTAAGAAGGACCTACAATCCACACTTTGGTCTTCCTTCTTCTTGAGCTTCATGTAGTCTGTGAATTGTATCTTGGGTATTCTGAACTTTTGAACTACTATCTACTTATCAGTGAATGCATACCATGTGTGTGCTTTTGTGAATGGGTTATTTCACTAAGGATGATATTTTCTAATTTCAGCCATTTGCCTAAGAATTTCACAAATTCATTGTTTTTTAATAACTGAGTAGTACTCTATTATGTAAATGTATCACATTTTCTGTATCCATTCCTCTGTTGAAGGATATCTGGTTTGTAGGTTTCTTTTTTTAAAAAAATGTAGTTCATTAGTGGGACGGACTTTCTTCTTATCATAGCTTTCATTTTTGTTAAATAAGTTTGAGTATTCTGCATATTCATTTTCATTGAATTCTAAGAAGTCTAATTTCTATCTTGACTTAGGTTTTTTTTTTGTTAGATTTTTTATTAGATATTTTCTTTATATACATTTCAAATGCTATCCCGAAAGTTCCCTATACCCTCCCCCCTGCCCTGCTCCCCTACCTACCCACTCCCGCTTCTTGGCCCTGGCATTTCCCTGTAATGGGGCATATAAAGTTTGCAAGACCAAGGGCCCTCTCTTCCCAGTGATGGCCAACTAGGCCATCTTCTGCTACATATGCAGCTAGAGATACGAGCTTTGGGGGTACTGGTTAGTTCATATTGTTGTTCCACCTATAGGGTTGCAGACCCCATTCAGCTCCTTGGGTGCTTTCTCTAGGTTCTCCATTGAGGGCCCCGTGTTCCATCCTATAGATGACTGTGAGCATCCACTTTTGTATTTGCCAGGCACTGGCATAGCCTCATACAAGACAGCTATAACAGTGTCCCTCCAGCAAAATCTTTCTGGCATATGCAATAGTGACTGGGTTTGGTGGCTGATTATGGGATGGATCCCCAGATGGGGTAGTCTCTCAATAGTCCATCCTTTCATCTTAGCTCCAAACTTTGTCTCTGTAACTACTTTCAGGGGTATTTTGCTCCCTATTCTAAGGAGGAATGAAGTATCCACCCATTGGTCTTCCCTCTTCTTGATTTTCTTGTGTTTTACAAATTGTATCTCGGGTGTTCTATGTTTCGGAGCTAATATTCACTTATCAGTGAGTGCATATCTAATGACTTCTTTTGTGATTGGGTTACCTCACTAAGGATGATATCCTCCAGATGCATTCATTTGTCCAAGAATTTAAGAAATCCATTGTTTTTAATAGCTGAGTAGTACTCCATTGTGTAAATGTACCCTATTGTCTGTATCCATTCTTCTGTTGAGGGACATCTGGGTTCTTTCCAGCTTCTGGCTATTAGAAATAAGGCTGCTATGAACATAGTGGAGCATGTGTTCTTATTGCATGTTAGAGCATCTTCTATGTATATGCCCAGGAGTGATATTGCTAGATCTTCCAGTAGTATTATATCCAGTTTTCTGAGGAACCTCCAGACTGACTTCAAGAGTGGTTGTACAAGCTTGTAATCCCACCAGAAGTGAAGGAGTGTTCCTCTTTCTCTACATCCTTGCCAGCATCTGCTGTCACCTGAATTTTTGATCTTAGTCATTCTGACTGGTATGAGGTGGAATCTCAAGGTTGTTTTGATTTGCATTTCCCTGATGATTAAGAGTGTTGAACATTTTTTCAGGTGCTTCTCAGCCATTCAAAATTCCTCAGTTGAGAATTCTTTGTTTAGCTCTGAACCCCATTTTTAATGGGTTTATTTGAATTTCTGGAATCCAGCTTCTTGAGCTGGTTTATTTGAATTTCTGGAATCCAGCTTCTAGAGCTCTTTGTATATATTGGATATTAGTCCCCTATCATATTTAGGATTGGTAAAAATCCTTTCCCAATCTGTTGGTGGCCTTTTTGTCTTATTGACAGTGTCTTTTGCCTTACAGAAGCTTTGCAATTTTATGAGGTCCCATTTGTCAATTCTTGATCTTACAGTACAAGCCATTGCTGTTCTGTTTAGGAATTTTTTCCCTGTGCCGATATCTTCCAGGCTTTCCCCCACTTTCTCCCCTATTAATTTCAGTTTTTATTCATCAGAGAATAGTTCCATTTCCATGAGTTTATAAACTTTTTGTTGTTTCTGTTATTGTTAAAATCCAGTTTTAATCCTGATAGGTTTCAGAGAATTATTTCAATTTTCTTGCATCTTTTGCAACTTGCTTTGTGCCCATGCATGTGGTCAATCTTGGAGAAAGTTGCATTGGATGTGAAGTAGAAGGTATAATCTTTTGTATTTGGGTGATAAGTGCTATTAAATATCTGTTAGGTCCATTTGAGTTATTGGTACTTTTTTAGTGTTTTGTCTTTATTACTTTTATATTGTTGACAGTTGGGTATCAAAGTCTCCCATTATCAATGTGTGACAGTCAATATAACTATACTATACTATACTATACTATACTATACTATACTATAGCTAGACTTTAGATACAGGAGTGTTTCTTTTATGAGTTTGGATGCCCTTTTGTTTGGGGCATAGATATTAAGTATTGAAACATCATTCTGGTGGATTTTTTGGTTGATATATGAGTACTGTCCTTATCCAACATCATTTCTAGACTTCTTGACTCTGTCTCTGTTGCTTAATATGCCGACACAATTTCATTGACAGTTCCCTCAATAGCTTCACACCTTACTTTCTTACTATTTCACCTTTCCTTATGTTTTTGAGATTATTGTATAACTACATCATTTCCCCTTCCCTTTCCCCCTCCTTACTTTCTTCCTTGTTCTCTTGTAAACTCGTGGTCTTTAATCCATGAATTTTTGTTGCATATACTATATAGTCCAAAATATGTAAGTACAACTTACCCAATCTGTATAAATGTATAATACAACACCTGTACTTAAGACTCAGTAAGCAATGTGGATTTTAACAGCCAAAGAATCAGAGAGTTTGCTGTGAGAATGTGTCTGCCTAAGCATGAATTGAACAAGGCCAACAAGAATAGATACATTAATGTTGACAGAGAACATCCCAGGAGGCCTTACTACCAAGACTTATAGGTAACCACATACAAACAACTGCAATGCTGTGGGTAGGACAAATAGTCTTTGTCAGGTACAAACATATCAACTGGTTACTTAAATTCAAATGGTCAGCCCTCAATATATATATCTTAAATGATATAAATATAAAATATTTATATATTACTTAAATCTTTGTCAGTTATGGATGGTACTAAGGTACCAAGAAACCTTGATAGTAGCTTCTGATGATTGGTGGGCTGTGGGCATCAGTTTCCCAAAACACCAAATCAGACAAGTCATTCTTGAATTGGGCCTGTACTGGGTATGTGCTTTTTTTGTCTATAGGGTTCAGTAGTAACATTGATACCTTATTATAAAGTGACTTCATTTAAACTGTTTTCTTGTATATATTTGTATGCATTTTCGAAAGCTTCATCAGCCATAGATTTCTATGTGACATTTCCAAGTGTCTTTACAGCAAGTTATCCAATAAAAGATTGTTATAACAAAAGGAAACCAAGAGGAAGACCACGAGGCTCTGTTTCTTCACTTACATTCTCATTCTTTCTGGTATTTCTTCCTCTCCCTCCCTCCCTCCCTCCCTCCCTCCCTCCCTCCCTCCCTCCCTCCCTCCCTCCCTTCCTCTTTCTTTCTTTCTTTCTTTCTTTCTTTCTTTCTTTCTTTCTTTCTTTCTTTCTTTCTTTCTTTCTTTCTTTCTTTCTTTCTTCCTTCCTTCCTTCCTTCCTTCCTTCCTTCCTTCCTTTCTTTCTTTCTTTCTTTCTTTCTTTCTTTCTTTCATTAAGAAGACAGGTAGGTGAACCTAAGCTAAAGCATGTGTGTGACTATTTGTTTAGTTTATAGCTATCACAATTTATTAGCAAAAACTGCAAACCTCAATATTTTCTCTAATAGGCACATACAGTGTTAGAATAGCTGACTCACAATGTTTGAATATATCACTATATAGTTATTATTCACAAAAATGCAAGAGAGCCAAAAATTAAAAATGTACTCCAGTTTACTTTTATGCTTATTATTTCTCTTTTAAGAAAGCCCTCATAAGCATAGTTAATGGACTTCTTATTTTATTTTTAAAATTTTTCCTTTTTGTTTTTGTGATTATAATATAATTACATCACTTCCTTCTTCCATTTCCCTTTTTTATTTTTTTCCAATTTTTTTATTAGATATTTTCTTCATTTACATTTCAAATGCTATCCCGAAGTCCCTAATACCCTCCCCCGCCGGCTCCCCTACCCACCCACTCCCACTTCTTGGCCCTGGCATTCCCCTGTACTTGGGCATATAAAGTTTGCAACACCAAGGGGCCTCTCTTCCCAGTGATGGCCGACTAGGCCATCTTCTACTACATATGCAGCTACAGACAGGAGCTCTGGGGATACTGGTTAGTTCATATTGTTGTTCCACCTATAGGGTTGCAGACCCCTTCAACTCCTGGGGTGCTTTCTCTAGCTCCTCTATTGAGGGACCTGTATTCCATCCAATAGATGACTATGAACATCCACTTCTGTATTTGCCAGGCACTGGCATAGCCTCACAAGAGACAGCTATATCATCGTCCTTTCATCTTGCTGGCATATGCAATAGTGTGTGCATTCGGTTGCCGATTATGGGATGGATCCCCGGGTGGGGCAGTCTCTGGATGGTCCATCCTTTTGTCTCAGCTCCAAACTTTGTCTCTATAACTCCTTCCATGGGTATTTTGTTCCTCATTTTAAAGAGGGATGAAGTATCCACACTTTGGTTTTACTTCTTCTTGAGTTTCATTCATGCTTCATTCCTCTTCTTCTTGGACACTCTCAAATACATATCCATGCTTGTCATTATTTTTTGACCAATTATTCCAATTAAATACTTTAGAAACAAACATTTAAAGGTTCTCTTGCTTTGATGCTGATAATTCAATTGTTTTTGTTTCTTAGTAGAAGTTGTTCCTCTTTTCTATGTAAAATTTTGTTCCATTGATAATCAGTTCTAATAGTGATGTAGGATGATGATACTGGTTTCAATTATTTTAGAGTAGCAGATTGAATGCTTTCTAAAATCTAAAATAATTTGAAAATCACTAACAGTCAAATCAAGATCAAATGGAATCTTTTGAAAAATCTTCACATTCTATTTAAGCACTAACATAAATGAAATGAGGTGTTTATGCCTATTGGCTTGGCTTCACAAGTAATCTTATATATTAATAATTTATTTCAAAAGTGGTGAGCTGTTATATATATAAAGATATTTGAAGCTTTGTCACTTGTGTATCATGTATACTATATTATTTTTGTATGTTAATTTACCAGATAAATTTATGTTTAATTCCCTCTCCATCAATAAGCTTTAGATTGATATAGAACATCAAACCTATGAACAATAGAAACTACAGCTATTGCAGTCATGAGGTTAGAATAATAACTTTTGTGATTGTATTTCAGGTTAAGCTCTAAAATATTTGACAACCAGAGCAAAAAGAGAAATGAACCTCATTATTGAGCAAGAAAGAAGCATTCAGTTCATTAGATGATATTTCCTCTGATTTCAAATTCTGAAATAAATCCCTGAAGAAGGGCTTTGTGTCCAGGACATGAATTATTTATTATACAATATTTTCTAAATGTTGAATAGAATTATATGACAAGCAGAATGAATTCTGATATCTGGATTGGCACATTATACAGTGTAGTGATTCATTTGGAACCAAAGGCCTTGGATTTTTGCTGGATGAGAAAGAGTTCATGTGAGCACTTTTACAAAAGCATCATCAAAAAAAAGTGTGTGTGTTCATGTGTGTGTGTTCATGTGTGTGTGATTATGTGTTTGTGTGTATGAGTGTATGAATGTATTTGTGTAAGTTTGTGTGTGTAGTTATGTGTTTGTGTGTGTATGGGTGTGTGTATGTGTTTCTCTCTCTCTCTTTCTCTCTTTCTCTCTCTCTCTCTCTCTCTCTCTCTCTCTCTCTCTCTCTCTCTCTCTCTCTCTGTCTGTATGTGTGTGTGGGTTCATGTGTAAGTATCTGTAGAGGCCAGAAGAATGTCAGATTTCCTAAAGCTATAATTACTGGTAATTATGTGCCACCTCATGTGGGTGTGAAATGGCTAGGAAGTGAAATCTCCAGTCTCAAGTTTTTGTTTTTAATCCATGTAATGATCCTATATATTTATGTGGCACAGCACGATGCTTTGACACATGTATACAATGTGCAATGACTATATCAGGGTTTAGCATATGTGTCAACTTAAGTGTTTATAATTTCATTGTAGTAAGAATAGCAACATGCTCTCTTACTACTTTGCAATGCACACATAACCTTAATAACCATAGTCATCTTATTTTCAACAGAACATCACTATCCTTATGTAACCATGACTTTGTAACTGTTGATCAATCTCCCACTACTTCACCCCACCCTGCTTTCCTGCTACTTAGAATAAATTTCTTATTAAATCATCTCCATTCTCCATAGATGGATCTACACACAGAAAGACAAATACTATATCATGTCTCTATCCATTCATTAGTTGATGGACATCTAGACTCTTTCGAAATTCTGGCTATTATGTATTGAGTAGCAGTAAACATGGATGAACATGTGTTTCTTTAGGACCATGTAGAGTCCTTTGGGTATACTATTTTTTATTCTTTGAATAATGTCCACATTGTTTGCCATACATGCTGTATTAAGTTATTTATCTGTCACTTATCCATACCACTTACCTTCCCATATTTATGCCAACATCTGGTATATTTGCTTTTCTCAGAGTAGGCATTCTAATTAGGGTAATTAAAGTTTAATCATGCTCTTAATAGTTTCCTAATGCATAGTTATAGCTAACATTTTTTATAAATCTATTGATCATTTGTAGGTTTTCTCATAAAGGCTTTTGTATATATATTTGCTATTTTTGTTTTGATTCTTGCTATTTGAGATCATTGTACTCCAAACATTAATCACTCATTCAATATCTACTGTCCTAGTATTTTCTCTATTCTGCATGTTGCTCTTCACTCTTGTTTTCTTTACTGTATAACACATTTTCATTTCCATATATTGATCTATTTTTACATTTTTTGGCCTGTGCCTTCAAATTCTTTTTAAAAAATCCCTGCTTATACCAAGGTCATAGAATATATTGCATTCATTTTCTTCAGTTTCTTAAGAATTTTTTCCCCGTGTGTGTTGATTTTTTTATGTAGTAGGTGATAGGTGGAAACCATTTTACCTGAATTTTAGGTGCATTTTTCTAGTTGTATGATGAATGTATTGCTGTTTGTAAGGGATTTTATTGAAGTTATTGTTGGCCTTCGGTATTGTGCCTTTCTTAGTGCTATTAGTTTTTTAGTTCATGAACATGGGATTTATCTTTCGTGTCACCTTCAATTTCTTTCATTACTATTTATACCTTATTTATTTTAAGACAGCAGACTCTTGCTTTTAATTAATTTTTAAATAAACAGTTAAATTTATTCATTTGCTAAGTTTTATTTCATTTTATTTTATGCTGTCCCTTAGGATCCTGTTTGTTTCTAATGAGAGACAGAAAGGTGTTAGATCTGGAAGGGAAGGGAGGTTGTGGTGAATAGGAGAGGAAACTAAAGTTAGATCTACTGTAAGAAAAAAATCTATTTTCAATAAAAAGAAAAAATTGGCTAAAAGTCAAAAAAGTTATATTATGTTTTACATTGTGATATTAAAATAAAAACTTGTGGATAAATAAAAAAGGAAATATGTGTGAGACAAAAATGCGGTCCTGAGATTGCTCCAGGCTAGGGCCACTGGGTGAGGCAGATGCGGGGAGTTTGACTGTGTGGACACCAGGCTGTCACAGGGCAGGTGTTGGAATGTGAAAAGCCTTGAACTGCTGCAGTTGGGCTCTGACTCTTGGGCATCACAGACACCACTGCGCAGAGGCCAAGGATGTCAGGTTCTCACTCTTGGACAACCCAGACGCTGCTATATGTTGTGGAATAGCTGAGAACAGATGGGGACTCTCGGGCAGACTCTGGTCTGGAGGGCTGAAGGGTAGGAGGAAAGCTCTGACAGATTATCGCAGAGAGGAATCTGGATAGCTCAGGTGACTTTCGTGGCTTGGCTTTGCTTTTGGCTGTGGCTGGAGCACAGGGAGGTTAGGGGAAGACCTGCCCCATTGCTCCAGCATGGCAGGTTCCGATGAGAAGAGGTGGCCCATAGTTTTAAGGCATTTATTGTAGAAAGGCAGAGAGAGGGAGAAGTGTAGAGAAATAGAGGCTAACCATGGCCATGTGGAAAGAGGGGTGAAGGAAATGGAGAGAGAGGGGTAGCCAGAGGGGAAGAGTAGAGCAAGAGAAAAAGAGGTAATAGGGTAAGAGAGTGAGGAGGGGGGAAGCAGCTCCTTTTATAGTGGGCTGGGCTATCTGGCTGTTGCTAGGTAACTGTGGGGAGGAGCATACCTGGCTGTTGCAAGGTAACTGTGGGGGAGGAGTTCAGAGAGAATACCAGGAACTTGGGGCATTGCCTAAGTGACTGATGCTACTGACAGCTACATACCTCTCTGCAGGGGGCTGTGGGAGGCTGTAGCTGCAGGAGTAAGGGCCCAAGAGGCATGGCCAAACTCCTACTGTCCCATTAAGGCAGAAGTCACTGCCCACCAGGTCTCTGAGGTTCCAGGCCTGTGCTTGACCTGAACAAGTTATCTGTACACACCTCACTGCCCCACAAAGATGTGTTAGTGTGTTGTGTTAATAAGGGGTTAATTGTGCAGGTAGGTTTTTTTTGTCAATTTGATACAGTTTACAAAAATCTTCAAAGACGGGACCTCAATTGAAACTGTTTCCATCAAATTGGTATGTAGTAGATTTTCTATATTAATGATTGATTTGGAAAGGCCTAGCTCATTGTAGGTGATGTGCTTATAAAAAGATAAAGAGAGAAGGGATATGTTTTCGTGGATGTGTGGTGAGGTGTTGGGGAAGGGGGTGCCTCAGTGGGCCTACAGGAAGGACCTGAGGGACCAGCCATGTAGGGTTTATTCAGGGCATGGCTAGGGGTGTTGAGAGGCTAGCAAAGGCAGAGAAAGGCAGACAGAGAGAGAGAGAGAGAGAGAGAGAGAGAGAGAGAGAGAGAGAGAGAGAGAGAAACAGAGAGAAACAGAGAGAAACAGAGAGAAACAGAGAGAGAAACAGAGAGAGACAGAGAGAGAGAAGACAAGACAAGACAAGACAAGACAAGACAAGACAAGACAAGACAAGACAAGACAAGACAAGAGGAGGCCAGCCATGATGATGTGTGTGTCGAGAGGGGGCAGGGACTGGGGAGAGAGTGGAAGCAGGAAGGCAAGAGCAAGAGAGAGTGGAGGGGGCAAGCAACCTCTTTTGTAGTGAGTAAAAGCTGTTTTATAGCTGTTGCTAGGTAACTGTGGGGTGGAGTTTAGACAGAATGCTAATAGGTATTACCATTATTGGGCAGGTAGTCCTGAGTTAAATTAGAAAGCAAGTTGGACCAAGCCATGAAAAGGAAGCCAATAAAAAGCTTGCTTCATAGCTTCTACTCCAGATTCTGCCTCCTGCTCTTGCCTTGCATTCTTGCCCTGAATTCTCTTCTTGGCTATAAACTGGGTTATAAAATAAGCCTTCTCCTTCCCAAGTTGCTCTTGGTCATTGTCTTGCTTATAATAATAGAATCAAAATATAGCACTGCTTAAAACAGTGTTGTCAGTTGGGCATGGTGGTGCACGCCTTTAATCCCAGCACTCAGGAGGCAGAGGCAGGTGGATTTCTGAGTTCGAGGCCACCCTGGTCTACAGAGTGAGTTCCAGGACAGCCAGGGCTACAATAAAATTGCTGTCAAGTTGCATACATTTTCCTGCAAATTTAATAATTTTATTTTTTATTTCCAGCTTAAAAAATCTACTATATATATTTAAAAAATCTACTATATATACTATATATATATTTACCTATTGATGAATCTATAGATTTTTTCATTTCCTGTTTGTTTTGAATGAGGCAACAAATAGCATGGATGAAAAATACCTCTTTGGTATATTAACTTAGATTTTCTTTGGATACTTAGTCAAGAATGATATACACTTGTCATGTTTTTATTTTTGAGAAACATCGACATTGATTTTCACAATGGCTACATGGGTTTTCAGTCCTACCAGTAGTGAATAAAGATTCCTCTTCCTCTGGAAAAATATTTCTTATGTAGTAATAACTCCTGATCACAGTTCCCTCTCTCTTTACTTCTCCCAGTTATTTTCCTTTAGAGTTTTGCTGCAATCAGAGGGACAAAGCATGCTGCAGCTATCCTACCATGCTATGGACCTAATGTAAAAGATTTATTGAGAGAGAGAGAGAGAGAGAGAGAGAGAGAGAGAGAGAGAGAGAGAGAGAGAGAGAGAGAGAGAGAGGAATGAGAGGACACCTCTGAGCAGGATGAGAGAGACAAACAGGCAGAGAGATATAGACAGAGAGATATAGATGGAGATCTCTATAAGAGATAGAGACAGAAAGAGACAGAGACAGACATGTCACAGAGTGGACTTTATAAAGAGTATTTGACTGGTGGTAACAGTGGAAATGCATTGTATTTGTCTGCTGGTGATGACATGGTTGTTGTCATTGAACCAGGTTTTCCTGGCTCTGCAATGTGTGAGATTCTCTGTTTATAGGCACTCCCCACATCACATTCCATCTGGATCTACTTTCTTTCTGTCTCTCAATAGAAAATAAACAGGAATATAAAGGATAATAATAAGGCATGTTGTAATAAGGTAATACAATAAGTATATTGGGAATGGACAAAACAAATAGGAGGAAAAGAGCCCAAGATAAGGCACAAGAAACAGATATAAATACAGAGACTCAAACTTTGCATACTCAGGAATCTCATAAAACAAAAAAAATTAGAAGCCATAATATTAATATTGTAGATAAAAGTCCTGTATGGTAACAGCATAAAAATTAAAAACTGAGAAAAGATTAAAAAGATTCAGTGAAAGAAACATTTACTGTATGTCTAAGCTATTTAAGGACACTATATTTTTTTAAAAAAAGAAAAATACATTTTATTTTCATTTTTTGTTGATTGAGAAAATATACGCATATATATATGTATATGTATATTATATGTATATATAATTACTCCATCCCAGTTTCATGTGTTCTTTCCCAACACCCTACACAGAGTCCTCTTTGTACAGTCATCATGGGCCTGCATGTAGTCATCTAGTGGAGCACCTTTTCCAGCAGACTTCAGATTCTCATAGCTCCTCAGCCATGGGTGGAGCTTCCTGGCTAGCTCTACTCCATGCTTGGGTTTTGTATGGTAATGCACAAGCCCTGTCACTATATGTAAGTCTATTCCTTATAAGGAGGCATCATGCTTTTATGTACTTTTCTTTCTTTCTTTCTTTCTTTCTTTCTTTCTTTCTTTCTTTCTTTCTTTCTTTCTTTCTTTCTTTCTTTCTTTCTTTCTTCTTTCTTTCTTTCTTTCTTTCTTTCTTTCTTTCTTTCTTTCTTCTTTCTTTCTTTCTTTCTTTCTTTCTTTCTTTCTTTCTTTCTAATTGGATATTTTCTTTATTTACATGTCAAATGTTATCCCCTTTCCCAGTTTCCCCTATTCCATCCTCCCTCCCCCTGCTTCTATGAGGGTATTCATATACTCACTCACCCACTCCCAACTTCCTGCCATGGATTCCCCTATCCTGGGGCATCTATCAAGTCTTTATAGGAGCAAAAACCTCTTCTCCCATTGATGCCTGACAAGGCCATCCTCTGCTACATATGCAGCTGGAGCCATGTATATTCCTTGGCTGATGACTTAGTTCCTGGGAGCTCTGGGAGGGGGTCTGGTTGGTTGATATTGTTGTCCTTCCTATGGGGTTGCAAACCCCATCAACTCCTTTCTCTAACTCCTCTATTGGGGACCCCTACACTCAGTACAATGTTTGGCTTTGCGCATTTGCCTCTTCTATTTGTAAGGCTCTTGCAGGGCATTTCAGGAGACAGCCATATCAGTCTCCTTTCAGCATACACTTCTTGGAATCCACAAGAGTGTCTGGGTTTGGTAACTGTATATGGGATGAATACCCAGGAGAGACACTCTGAGGGGTGGCCTTTCCTTCAGTCTCTGTTCTACATTTTATCTTGATATTTGCTCCTGTAAGTATTTTGTTCTCTTTCTAAGAAGGACAGAAGGCTCCATACTTTAGTCTTCCTTCTTCTTGAGCTTCATGTGGTCTGTGATTGTTTCTTGAGTATTTGGAGCATTTGAGCTAATATCCACTTATCAGTGAGTGCATACAATGTGTGTTCTTTTGTGATTGGGTTACCTCACTCAGGATGATATTTTCTAGTTCCATTGATTTGCCTAAGAACTTCATGAATTCATCATTTTTAATAGCTGCATAGTACTCCACTGTGTAAAGGTACCACATTTTTCTGTATCCATTCCTCTATTGAGGGACATCTGTGTTTTTTTTTTCTACCTTCTGGCTATTATAAATATGGCTGCTATGAACATAGTGGAGCATGTATCTTTATTACATACATGTTGGAGCATCTTCCAGAGTGGTATTACTGGATCCTCAGGTAGTACTATGTTCAATTTTTTGAGGAACTGCCATACTGATTTCCGAGTTCCTTTACTAGCTTGCAATCACATCAGCAATGGAGGCATGTTTGTCTTTCTCTACATCCTTGCCAGCATCTGCTGTCACCCGAGAGTTTGATTTTAGCTATTCTGACTGGTGTGCAGTGGAATCTCGAGGTCATTTTGATTTGCGTTTCCCTGATGACTAAGGATGTTGAACATTTTTAGGTGCTTCTTGGTCATTCGATATTCCTTAGTTGAAAATTCTTTGTTTAGCTCTGTACCCCATATATAATAGGATTATTAGATTCTCTGGAGTCTACCTTCTTGAGTTCTTTGTATATATTGTATCTTAGCCCTCTATTGGATGTAGGATTGGTAAAGATCTTTTCCAAATCTGTTGGTTGCCTTTTTGTCTTATTGACAGTGTCCTTTGCCTTAAAGAAGCTTTGCACTTTTATGAGGTCCCATTTTGTCGATTCTTGATTTATAAATATCTGTTAGATACATTCAGTTCATAACTTCTGTTGGTTTCTCTGTGTCTCTGTTTAGTTCTATTTCCAGGATCTGTCCATTGATAAAAGTGGGGTGTTGTAGTCTCCTAATATTATTTTATGGGGTGTGATGTGGGCTTTGAGCTTTAGTAAAGCTTCTTTCATTAATGTGGGTGCCCTTGAATTTGGAGCATAGATGTTCAGAATTGAGAGTTCTTGGTAGATTTTTCCTTTGATGAGTATGAAGTGTTCTTCCTTATCCTTTTTGATAACTTTTGGTTAAATTTCAATTTTATTTGATATTAGAATGGCTACTCCAGCTTGTTTCTTGGGACCATTTGCTTGGAAAATTGTTTTCCAGTCTTTTACTCTGAGGTAGTGTCTGTCTTTGTCACTGAGGTGTGTTTCCTGTATGCAGCAAAATGCTGGGTCCTGTTTACATATCCAGTCTGTTAGTCTGTGTCTTTTTACTGGGGAATTGAGTCCATTGATATGTAGAGATATTAAGGAAAAGTTATTGCTACTTCTTACTCTTTTTGTTGTTAGAGGTTAAATTATCTTTGTGTGGCTATCTTCTTTTAGATTTGATGAAAGAGTACTTTCTTGCTTTTCCAAGGATGTAGTTTCTCTCCTTCTATTGGTGTTTTCCATATATTATCCTTTGGAGGTAGGGCTGGATTTGTGAAAAGATGTGTAAATTTGATTTTGTCACGGAACATCTCATTTTCTCTGTTTATGGTAATTAGAGTTTTTTTTTCTGGGAATAGTAGCCTTGACTGGCATTTATTTTCTCTTAAGGTCTATACAACATCTGCCCAGGATCTTCTGGCTTTCATGGTTTGATCAGAAGTCTGGCATAATTTTGATAGGTCTGCCTTTATATGTTACTTGACCTTTTTCCCTTATTGCTTTAATATTCTTTCTTTGCTTAGTGTATTTGGTGTTTTGGTTATTATGTGTCAGTAGGAATTTCTTTTATGGTCCAGTCTATTTGGAGTTCTGTAAGTTTCTTGTATGTTCATGGGCATCTTTTTCTTTAGGTTAGGGACGTTTTGTTGAAAATGTTTACTGGCTCTTTGAGTTGGGCTCTTCACTCTCTTCTATACCTATTATCCTTTCGTTTGGTCTTCTTATTGTGTCCTGAATATCCTGGACATTTTGGGTTAGGATCTTTTTGCATTTTGCATTTTCTTTGACTGGTGTGTCAATGTTTTCTATGGTATCTTCTGCCCCGAGATTCTTTCTTCTATGTCTTGTATTCGGTTGGTGATGCCTGCATCTATGACTCCTGATCTCTTTCCTAGGTTTTCTAACTCTACAGTTGTCTCCCTTTGTTATTTATTTATTCTATTTCCATTTTTTTGCTCTTGGTTGGTTTTGTTGATTTCCTTTGCCTGTTTGATTGTGTTTTCCTGTAATTCTTTAAGGGATTTTTGTGTTTCCTCTTTCAGGGCTTCTAGCTGTTTACCTGTGTTCTCCTGTATTTCTTTAAGGCAGTTATTTATATCCTTCTTAATGTCTTCTATCATCATCATGAGAAGTGCTTTTAGATCCTAATCTTACTTTTCCAGCATTATGGTGCATCTGGGACTTGCTATGATGAGAGTACTGGGTTCTGATGATGCCAAGTAACCTTGCTTTCTGTTGCTTATGCTCTTATGCTTGCCTCCCACCATCTGATTATCTCTAGTGCTACCTGCCCTCACTATATCTGACTTGACCCTGTCCTTCCTATAGTCCTGGTTGTTTGAAAACTCCTCAGCGTTCAGCTGTCTATCTGATCCTGTGATTCAAGGATCCTGTGATCCTGAGATTCTGGGTGTGTCAGAGTTCCTGAGAGTCAAGTTGCCTCTGGGACCCTGAGATCCTGATGTGACCAAGCTCCTGTGATCCTGTGATTTTTGTGATTCTGGGTGTGTTAGAGCACCCAGGAGTGGAGTTTCCTCTAGGTGTTGTGAGACTGGCTCTGAGAGTTCGTGACCAAGGTAAACTTGTGCAGACTGGAAGGAACCCAAGCTACTTGTCGGGCTGGGTTCCTGTCTCCCTGGATCCTGCTGGTCCCAGTTACTCCCAGTGGTGTTGGAACAGAAGTTGTTTCCTCCTCACCCCTGATCCTATGATCTTTAACTCCTGGGAGTGGGGCCTCCTCTGGGTGATGTTGACTATTATGTACTTTTAAGTATCTTCTCTCATATGCAATCACTCGGGCTGATTTGTTATATACCTGTTTGTCTTTCACATTATGCAGCAGGGTATTTTGACATAATGATAGAGGGATGAGTTGGTAAAATAATAACTAACATGCTTACTATAGTGAAACCACCACTCTCTGTCTGCAGTGAGAACTCTATACATCCACATTATTATTCCATTGAGGTTCAGAAATACTTTTGTTCGTCTTTGGTTTTCCCCCAATTGTCAACATCCTGTAGGAAATATCTTCAGTGGGCTTCCTATTAAGCCTTATCCTTAAGTTTAATATTGATAAAGGTTAAGGTTTAAATGTATGGCAACTTCATTAATTTGGAGAAAGAACATTTTGTGATGCTGATAAAATGCTATCAGTGGTGACTATCAGTCCTCTTGCTTTCAAATGGTTTTAAGTAGTAATGGGTTCACTTAAAAGCCTAAAGTGCCCTGCTGATCTCAGAAAATTACTCTGAAGTGAATGAATTCAGACACCAACATCCTTACATTTTGAAGCCAGTGTCTCTTCTACAAGTGTCACATTAACTCCCTTTTCTATGTCTGCTCAGTTCCAACATGTACATGGTTTCTAAGTCAAAGAATGACTTCCTCCTCAGTTTACACTTTTGGAGGATAGTGCAGACAGCCTTTACTGAGGAAAAAAATACATTTGTACTTCTTGCCATGTTGTATAAGCATGAGATAGATGCTTAAACACTGCACAAAACAAAAGCCAGAAGTAATATAGTAACCTATGTATATGAAAGAGCTCATATGAAGAAAGCAGTCTATCTGTTTGTTGTGTGTGTATGTTTTTAAATTTAAATTTGTGTATGTTTTTAAAGTTTAATTTGTGTGTGTATGTATTTCTATAAAACATTAGTTAAAGTTTACATAGGGCCAGATATAGCATTATATTCTTTTAATCTCAGCACTGAGGAGGCAGAGGCATGTAGATCTCTATAAGTTTGATATTAGTCTGGTCTGTATAGGGAGTTCTGGGATGACCAGCACTACATAATAAGACACTATCTAAAAATAGAAAAAAAAAGAAAAAGAATAGATCGGGACATTAAAGATTCATGACAGAAAAAGTCATAGGCCTGGCAGTGGTGGTGCATGCCTTTAATCCCAGCACTCTGGATTTCTGAGTTTGAGGCCAGCCTGATCTACAGAGTGAGTTCCAGGACAGCCAGGGCTACACAGAGAAACCCTTTCTCAAAAAACCAAAGGGGGAGGGGGGGAAAGGAAAAAGTCATAAAATTAATATCTTTTTGTTTGAGATATAGTGACTTTTAAGCAAATAAAAATTCTAGATACTTTTATTGAGTTTGCAGATGTACATGAATCTTCACATCTCTGTGAAGTTGGAAATATGCTAAAACTCTTATTAATTTTTCTTTGTATTCCGATGAATTTTACTTTGGAATTGAGATTCTATTAAAGATGTCCTTTGCGTACAGCTGTAGAGGTTTGAATGAGAAATGCTCCCCATAGGCTCAGGCATTTGAACAGATGGTACCCGTTTCGTGCTGCTACCTGGGAAGGTTTGGGTGTGGCCTTGCTTGCCTAAGTGCGGCACTGGCTATGGGCTTTGGGAATGCAAGCCTTGCTTTTTCCTGGTTTGCTCTCTCTCCTTCATGCTTGAGGTTTAAGAAATGATCTCTTAGCTTCCTTTCCACCCTGTGAGACTGCTGCTTGCTGCCCTGAGGTCCCAGTATTATTGAATCTAACTCTGTGGAACTGTAAGTCAAAATAAGATGTTTTATAAGTTGCCTTGTTTATGGTGTTTTAGCACATCAACAGAAGAGCAGCTAATATGGTCAACACTGATAATTCTTCTGATCTTGATCAACTGCCTATTGAGTTTCTGGCTTAAGTAAATAATCCCCTTTACAAGTGAATGGGTTGTAGGCAGAAATATGTGGACTTCCCTGCACAGAGATATAGACAAATGTAACTTGTGTTCCTGCTTTTAAGGTCCTGTCCTTCTAAGAAGTATAAAATGAAGGTGATCATTTGAAATATTTCAGCCTTCTTGATCACTGTTATTAATTATATCATTTAGCACTGGCACATGGGCTTTAATTAAAGCCAGGTTGCCCCATAAAGCAGAAATGTGCTATTTGTTATAACCATTTTCTTGTACATTGCATAGGTCTGTGTTCAGTGCATTTGACTGGGCAATGGTTGCAAGTTTCAAACATTCACTGAATTCCATGGTTGTTTGGTAGTAAGAGCTTAGAGATCAGAAACCCTTCTACAAGCAGTGCTTGCTATTAGCAAAAGGAGACTTGCTGTCAGGTTAGATCAGTGCCAGTTGATGGCATGCATTTGGAATAGTTGTCAAGTCTTACAAGGTAAAAGTTGGAATTTGTGTAAAGGAAAGCTCCCAGCACAGCTCTTAGAGGAAGATGGCTGTAGATTGTGGTTTGTCTGTGTCAGTTTTAAGAAGCAGCTCCTTTTCTGGAGAAATTTAATTTATGACCCAGACTTAATTATAAACCCATACAGCTTTAGACTTTTCAATTCCTGGCCACTGCGACAAAGACAGCTAAAGCTTTTTTTTTTTTTTTTCCCCCAACTTTTGGTTTCTAACAGTGAATACTGGATATGAAACAGCCAACTTTTGTGTAAGCCTTAATAACTTTTTGAGAATAATTTGGAATAGCAGGCTTTATAAAATGTTAAAGGTCATCAAGATTTTAAAATCTAATATCACCTTTCTTAAAAATACCAGTTAATAACCGCTGACTCACAGTGTGAATCATTTACCCTTCCTCTCAGACTTTGTTAAAAAAGGCTTCAGTGAGTCAGGACGGGCCTTCAAGTGAAAATGATTCCAGGAGGAAGCATCTTTTGAAAGCTCATCAGTTAAAACACTTGCTGTTGTTTTTCAGAATAATCTTGCTTGATTTGTTTACTTTCTTTCCTGTAACCTTGGATTTTGGGGACATTTCACTAAACCGCCAGGAACAGCTTGCTTCCTTCTTCTGGAATAACTGCTTCCATACATCAGGCAGATTTGCTACAGAGCGTCTAAGCTTTTTGCTCTTGTGCTAACTGATAAATTGTAGTTTTATTGTGTCTTCTCTTTGTCCTCTCAAAATTTGGATTTAAATTTAAAATCTTACTCATTTTAAAAGTCTGATTTTCTTCATTGTGTTTAAGTTTTAAAATCCCTTGATGGTTCTTTTTCATAAAAGGTAGTTTGATCTCTCCTCCTTCAACCCTTCCTAGGTCCACCCTGACCTCTGTATCCACTCAGCTTCATGGTCTCTTTTAGACTACTCTTTTTAGTAGATAATGAATATTAAAAACTTAGGCGGTGAGGCTGGAGTGGGTGTGTGGGTGGGGAGCACCCTCACAGAAGCAGGGGGAAGGAGGGATGCGATAGGGGTTTTGCAGAGGGGAAACTGGGAAGGGGGATAACATTTGGAATGAAAATAAGTAAACTACCAGCAACAACAACAAAAAACAACCTTGTTAATTTAACTTAAAATTTCCAGTGCTAGAAGTGAGGTTCAGGGCATGATTATGATTTTCAGTTTGGTGTTTTTCATTATAGAAAATATGCAAAAATATAGAAATGTATCAATTTTGAAATTTTCTTTATGTCAATGTGTTCTTCCATCATTTCTCTAGCTTACACATGCACTATTTTAATCTTTAAGTTGATAACCGTAGAAAACATTCACTTCTGATGGGTATTTTCTGTTAGTCAGGTGTCTAATAACCTGTTTGTTATCTATACCTTATAACAACAACAATTAATTTCCTGACTCTTCTGCCTTCTTTCTATAACTTACTATATGTCCAGGTCCTTTGTATTATATTCCATCGTGACTATTTGATACACCTGCAGAGGACATGTTTGAAATTCTAAACTCATAAGTATTTTCAGAGATGAAGGTAGGCTGGAAGGTGAGGGTATGCTCTGACAGCATGCTATACTAGCTGACTATATATTTAGTCTGCATTAAAACATGTTCTTCCAAAGCTAAAGTTCATTATTTTATGGTGAAAATAATTTTCAATAAAATAAAATTATAAAGGAAAACTTTATTTTCAATTATTTATACTTTTATTTATTTTTTTATATATTTATTTTACATCCCAACTGCTGCCTCCTCTTAGCTCACCCTCACATAGTCCCTCCTCCCATCCTCCCTTTTGTTCTGATAGGGTGTACCACCCCCTCCCCATCAAGTATTCCCCCTACTCAGGCACATCAAGTCTCTATAGGGCTAGGCATATTCTTTCTCACTGAGGCCAGACAAGGCAGCCCAATTAGGGGAACAGTGTCCACAGACAGGCAACAGCTTTAGAGACAGCCCCCAAGGTCCAGCCCATGTATGCTCTTTAATTAGTGGTTCAGTCTCTGGGAGCCCCCAAGGGCTCAGGTTAGTTGACACTTTTGGTCATTCTGTAGAGTTCTTATTGCCTCCAGAGCCCTAAGTCCTTCCCCCAACTCTTCCACAAGACTCCCTGAGCTCTGTCCAATGTTTGGCTGTGGGTCTCTGCATCTGTTTCAGTCAGCTACTGGGTGGAACCGGTCTCAGGCCAGCTATGCTAGGCTCCTGGCTATAAGCATAAGAGTGTATCATTAATAATGTCAGAGATTGCTGCTTGCCCATGGGATGGGTCTCAAGTTGGATCAGTTATTGGTTAGTGAGTCCCTCCATCTTTATTCCTGTACATCTTGTTTCCAGAGGGTAGCCACTTCAAATTCCATGTCCCCACTGCTAGGAGTCTCCACTAAAGTCATCCTAATAGATTTCTGGAAGTCTCTCTCATTCCAAGTCTCTGGCAGGTCCTAGAGGTGCCTCCTATTGCCTGCACCCTCCACTCAGCCATGGATTTCTATTAATTCTCCTAGCCCTCTGGTCCTCTCTCCTGTCTCTAAATCCACACACCTATGGATGTTTGATTTTTGACAAAGAAGCTGAAACTTTACAATGGGAAAAAGAAAACATTTTCAGCAAATGGTGTTAGTCTAACAGTTTATCTGCATGTAGAAGAATACAAGTAGATCTATATTTATCACCCTGCACAAAGCTCAAGTCCAAGTGTATCAAAGACTTCAACATAAAACCAAGTACACTAAATCTAATAGAAGAGAATATGAGAAATAACCTTGAACTCATTGGTACAGGAGACAGCTTCCTGAACAAAACACCAATGACTCAGGCACTAACATCAACAATTGATAAATGAGACCTCATGAAACTGAAAATCTTCTGGAAGGCAAAGGATACTGTCAACAGGACAAAATGGTAGCCCACAGTTTGGGAAAGCATCTTCACTAACCCTAAATTCAACAGAGGGTTAATATCCAAAATATATTAATAATTCAAGAAGTTAAAGACCAACAAACCAAGTAATCCAATTAAAAATGGGATACTGAGCTAAACAAAATTCGCAAAAGAAGAATTTCAAATGGCCAAGAGGCCCTTAAGGAAATTTTCCATATCCTTACTCATCAAGGAAATGAAAATGAAAGTAATTCTGAGGTTCCATCTTGCACCAATGAGAATCACTAAGATAAAAAACTCAAGGGACAGAAGATGTGGACAAGCATGTGTAGCAAGGGGACCACTTCTTCATTGCTGGGGGGAGTGCAAACTTGTACACCACTCCGGAAACCAATCTGGAAGCTTTTCAGAAAATTGGGATTGGTTCTACCTGAAGACCAGGCTATACTATTCTTGGGCATATACCCAAGAGATGCTCCACAATACCACAAAGACACATGCTCCACTATGTTCATAGCAGCTTTATTTGTAATAGCCAGAAACTGGAAACAACTCAGATGACCATGAACCAAAGAGTGGATATAGAAGATGTTGTCCATTTACACAATGAAATACTATTCAGTTATCAAAAAACAAGGGTATTATGACATTTGGAATGAAAATGTATCATCCTGAGTGAGGTAACCCAGACCTAAAAGAACATGCATAGTATGTATTCACTTATAAATGGATATTAGCCACACAGTACAGGATACCCACGCTATACTCCCAAGAACCAAAGAAGCTAATCAAGAGGGAAGGCTCAAGTGAGGATTCTTGAACCTCACTTAGAAGGAGAAACAAAATAATCATAGGAGGCAGTCGGAGGGAGGGCACTAGTTGAGAGAGGGGATGAGGTGGGGACTAGGGGGCCAGGTTCAGGTTTTTAAAGGCTCTCTATTAGTTGTTCCAAGAGGAATACCTCTATTAAGAAGGGTACTTAATTGTTATATACATTAAATCTAGTGAACACTAATGGGTCAGTTTCTGGAATTTGATGGCTATGTTCCTCGCAGTGCCTTGTTTTTTATATTCTTCCTTGCCTGTTCTCGTCTCTCAGAGTTTTTTCCCTGTCCTGTCAGGATGCTTCAGTCCTTGCCTCTTTTGCCCACAGTCCACACAGCTTCCTGTCAAAGAGACAAAAGAAGGAAAGGCAGAGGTTACATATTTTAGGAACAGCACAGAGCTAAATATTCATCCAGGACTCCGATCCTAGGTATGATCCAGAGCAGGAAGCGCTATTTACAATTCCCCTTCTGTAAGTGCCATTACATTCATTCCCTATGTCTAGTGCTGAACTTTCTGGAATTGGCAAATCTTCCTTAAAACAAATGTATTAGTAGAGATAATACAGAATGTGCAGCAACTTATCAGGGTTACCCATGGGGAAGAGAAAAGCTGAAGGGAGGGTGCAACAATTGATGTGTTCTTGGTCTCATTATCCTTTAGCATCTTGTCTTATAACCGAGAGGAAAACATTCTAAAATTTTAGGCTATGTGATTTGATAATTTAAATAGTCCTACAGCAACACCCAGTGATATCTGTATTTTAAAGTTTTGCTATAAACTACCTAAACATGTTTTTAAATATTTGGGTTTCTGAAACCCCTACCTTGAAATTTTAGCCTTCTGGTAAAATGTAGTTTCTAGATCACAATGATGTTTACACACTGTGTAGGTTATTGTGTGAACTATTTAATGTAGACTGAAAGTTTTTTATTTAACTATCTATCTGGGAAGTGTCTTGAGAAGTGTAGAATTAGTGGGATTGTATCATTAGCACACCTGCTAGTGGAGGGCTTATAATAGTTCATTGAAGTTGCTATTAGGCAAAATGTCTTTCTCTTCAAAATTAGAATTTTAGGAAATCACAGAAATAATGTATTTTATAACAGCAGGGCATTCCTTTCCTCTTCCTCCTCCTCCTTCTTTCTCTCTTTCTTCCTCCCTCCCTCCCTCCCTTCCTCCCTCCCTCCCTCCCTCCCTCCCTCCTTTCTCTTTCTTTCTTTCTTTCTTTCTTTCTTTCTTTCTTTCTTTCTTTCTTTCTTTCTTTCTTTCTTTCTTTCTTTCCTTTCTTTTTCTTTCTTATCTGCTTTTTTTTTTTTGACATGATTTCACATATCCCTGGGTGGCCCTGGTTTCCCAATATGTAGCAGAGAATAATTTTGACTTTCTAATTCTCCTGCTTCTGATTTCTGAGTTCTAGGATTACAAGTAGGGCCCCAACCATACCCTGTTTATGTCATGCAGGGGATAGAGCCTAAAGCTTCATGTGTATCAGGTGAACACTCTTCCAGTTGAACTGCATCTCTAACCCAGCATTTTCCTACCTCTCTATATGCTGTTACACTTTGTTCTAATTCACTGCTCAATTACTGCCCTCTCTCTTCTTGCTGCCCTGGTTGACATGTTTCTTTCTCTCTCCTAGATATTCTCCCTGTTTTGATTTTTTAATCACATGTGTTACTTGATCTTATAATGGAAAAATTCAAGTTACAGCATCAAGTTAGAAAATTTACAGTTGATGTGTTGAATGCTTTAAAGGCATTCAGGGAGGAAGTCAAGAAACCATAGGCTAATTCAATATTATGTCTGAGTTTAGTTTACTACGAGGTTAACTTTTTCTGATATAGAGTGGTTTCCATGCAAATGGTTGTGATTAGGTCATAGTTCAGTGGTCCGTGTCTGAAATTTGTGATTACCAGACGTTGCCTTTATAACTGGACAATATATGTAAGACACTTGTAACTCTTTCTCTTTCACCATGAAGTGAGGATGAACATGTTTTTATATGCTTAATATAGATAAAGCACTTGTGACATTGTCTGACACCTGCTGAGAGATGATTGAATATGAGTTGCTTTCCTGCAATAGCTGACCTGATGATGACTCTTAGTTCTGCCTTTTATTATGGACACTGAGGACATTTTATAATTTCTCTGCATGAATAATTTTTAAATCCAACATTTAGTTTGCTCTGGAGTGATATTGTGATGTTTCTACGTGAACATGGTTGGGCAATGTCTTGAGAAGTGTAAAATTAGTGGGATGTTGTCATTAGCACACCTGGTAATGGAAAGAATGTAGATGTGACTTTATTATATGTGCTGTCTAGAGTCCTAGCAAATGTGTATCAGTGTGCAAAGTTGATTGAAGTGAATCTGAGTCTCATTAAGATATGTAAAATAAGATTGTAGTTGAATTCAGCAGACAATGAAATATAAAAATTTCTGATATTATCATTTGTTAAATAATTATTTTGTGACATGACACTCTATATAAATATGATTTTAATTGCCTTTTATTTAGACAATTTGTATTAGCAAAGTGTTGGGGGGAGAGGGGTGTATTAGTCAGGGTTTTACTGCTGTGAACAGACACCATGACCAAGGCAAGTCTTATAAAAACAACAACAACAACAACATTTAATTGGGGCTGGCTTACAGGTTCAGAGGTTCAGTCTATTATCATCAAGGTGGGAGCATGGCAGTATCCAGGCAGGCATGGCGCAGGAGGAGCTGAGACTTCTATGTCTTTATCCAAAGGCTGCTAGTGGAAGACTGACTTCCAGGCAACTAGGGTGAGGATCTTATACCCACACCCACAGTGACACACCCATTCCAACCAGGTCACACCTATTCTAACAAGGACACACCTTCAGATGGTGCCACTCCCTGGTCCAAGGATATACAAACCATTACGAGGGGTAAATTTACTTTAATTTTTATGTACTTTGGTGTTTTGCTGGTGTGTTTGTCTGTGTAAGGTGACAGATCACCTGGGACTAGAGCCATAGACAATTTTGAGCTGCCATGTAGGTTCTGGGAATTGAACTTGGTTTCTCTAAAATAGCAGCCAGGGCTCTAAGCCACTAAGCCATCTCTTTATCCCTCCTTTAAATGATCTTGTAACTATGCATTTGGGAATTTATAGAAACTTAGCTCTAATGAAAAATTATAGAAATATTACTCACAGGTCAACATCAGAAACTCTTCCTTCTTTTTAGTATTTTTGCTGTTACACTCACTCAGGCCTGTATCACCTGGATGGTTATGGTGCCACTCTTCTCTCTAATTAGACCTCTCTCACATCATCTCATTCCCTGACCACTCCTTAGGGCTATATGGGCATCCTCTCTAATACAATGTCAACTAATTTCAAAATCTTTCACTTATTTCTAATTTACCTATAAGAATAACCCCAAATTCTTGGAGCAGAAGTTTGTGTTGACTCATCTTACTTACTGAAGCACATCAAAGGATTTCCTCCGTCCAGTTTTGTACCCTCCAATGCAAGTCTAAGCTTCTCCATGTTGGTTTCCTTCTTTCCTGTTATGCTGCCTTTGTCACTGAATTTACTTTGTTTACAAAGGTACAATTATATTGACGGCTTCACCTCCCATACTATATAGTCATCCTCCCTTACCTTCCCTTATCAGAGCACCTGGCAAAATCCCTAACTTTCTGACATAGGTTGTTTGTCTCCCTTTACATTAGAAGTAACAAAGAGAAGCCTAACTTATTTATCCATCGTTATCTCTGTAGCATGTTATACAACTCTTGGTGGCACATAGTTGGCATTTATATTATACTATTGTGTGTATTAGTGTTTCAAACCAAATAAAGCCTTGTGGTGCCTCCTTTGTATGTCAAATAAATAGTCTCTTAAAAGCCAGGCTATTAGCTAAATATTTAAAGTGACCACAGATTTCAGTTGTGTTTGATATCTTAAGTAAATGTCATGGAACCCTACTTTCATTTTTACTTACTAGAAAAAGTTAATGTAATTTTAAACTTCATGACTTATGATTTGATGTCATAGGCTCACATCCATAAATCACATGTTTAATTAGTGTGAACTGTGTACAGAGTGGTAATGGACTGTGCTCATTTCTTCAACAGGATATTTTTTTAAAGAATTGGATGCTTTTAGAATGATTAATTCAAAAGGATTTGTACTTTTATTATATTTGGATTGAAGTTTACATGTAATCAATTCTTCTCCTCTTCCTCCTCCTCCTCTGTATTTCCTCCTCCACCTTCTTTTTTCTTCTTGTAATATAATAGGATCTAGTTGTTAATTTGAAGTCCAGTTTTACTTAGTCATAGGCACCCCAAGTTAGCATAGGCCCAAAAGCCATACATTCAGTTTGGTCTATGTAAAAAGAAGGTTATATGAACTGATGACAGTGAAGACTTCAGGTTTTAATGAAGTTAACCCCAGGGACTAGGGAGACAGTACAATAGGTGATGTTTGACACACAAACATGAAGATCTGAGTTCAAACCAGCACTTGTAGAAAAGGTAGGACATAGTAGCCAGGACTTGTAATCCCAGCCCTGGGGAGATAGATAAAGGAAAATCTCTGGGACTCACTGGCAAGCATGCTTACACCAATCAGTGTGCTCCAGGACAATTGGAGACCCTGTATCAACCACGACCACCACCACCCCCCCATGCCCCCCACCAACACCACTGACACCATAACCAGCTCTAGAAAACACTCAAAAGAATGGCACACAGTGAACAATGCCTTGGGGAACTGTGAGAGAGGCTCCAGGGAAAAAAAGGCAGAGGGCCTTTTACCTCAGGTGTATTTTGTTCCCCAGACCCTACTCAGCATGATTGTTTCCATCCTCAAACATTTACCTTTAAATTGCATAATTTCACTCTCCTATACCGTTGAAGAATCTCTACTGTGCATATAAATCACATTTCCATTACCAACTCATCAGTTGAAGGACATTTAGGCTGTTTTTATTTCCTAGATATTGCAGATAAAGTGGCAATGAATGTGGATAAAGAATTGTCTCTCTAGTAGTCTTGTATGAACTATGGAGATGTGACCTGTCACAATAGTTTTCATAGTTAGATTTGGATAATAGTATAAATAATTAAAATGTTTCAGGCAGGCATCTAGAATAAAGCAGAACAATGCCAACATTAGTCTATTGTAAATGGGCAGCATCCTTAAAGGTAACATATATACCTCCTTATTTCAGTCTCTAGAGATACTGACTTTCATCCCAAACAACATTTGCTATACATTTTTCTTTGTTTTTCCTCTAAACATACTCTTTATTAGAAATTGTGATATACTAGAAGCTTGTCTTACATGTGATCAAATATGAACAATGTGGGATTTATAAAACTCCCGCTGATTCTGCTAAATCGGTGGCCTCATCCCGTGGTCTGTGCCCTGGTTGAAATTATAAGCACTTTCTTCAAATCTCAGTTTCTATTTCTGTGCTACTATTTGACCTTGTACATTATAATTAGATTTGCAACTTGTGCAGATATGCACACATTCTTCCCACTGTGTGGAACATGACAGACAAAAAAATTTCAAATAGCATTGCATGCAGAATTTATCTTTTCACTTATAAAAGCCAAGATCTACCTACTTGTTATTTCTCCTTAATTATAATAATATTTCCTACATTATATATAATACACTTGATTTTCCTCTTCACTTGTGATAGACTGTTATACAGGTGTACTATTACACATACAGCCATTATACAGGTTTACTATTAAAGCTAACTTTGTTATTCTTCAGAAAGACAGATTGGATATCAATAACAAACCCCTAAATTTTTACTTGCTGATTTTCTCTAAGTAGTGATTTCTTTTTTTGTTATCTTTTGATTACCTTGCATATGGTACAATATACATCCTCATGTGGGTATTTTTGGATTTAAAACAATCAGTGTATTGTTCAACTCATGTACTTGACTATGAACAGTCAAGTGTGGGTTTATTCATTTTTGAAATGTGTAGTGAGTTACCTACTCCATGTCAGCTACTATTCTTTGTTTTAAACAAGGCATGTAGTGTAAAAGTGATGGCTCCTGTCTTAAAAGAGTCAAAGAATCTTTTTAGATTTATTATGTTGAATTATAAGCTATATAATCATGTCTGCATATGTCCGTATGTCTGTCTGTTTCTTTCTCTGTCTTTGTCTCAGTTTCTCTGTCTCTGTCTCTTTATCTCTCAGTCTCTGTCTCTCTGTATATGTGATATTACTGGAGGTTTTACTAGACATGTATCTATTACAGTTGATAAAATTTATTTCCTTTAATTAGTGTGTTATATCATTTCTATTAAAAGACCCTTATAAAGTACACTTTGTTAGATTTTTGTTTCCATTTCTCAAGTTTCCATTAATGCATTGGTTTGAAACAATTCCCATTTGTTAACTCACAGCTAGCTTACAGTTCTTACACCAGAAGCCTAAGTGGTCTAGTGCTCTAGGTTATCACATACATGAATTAAGACTGAGACTTTACCTGGAAGCTCTGAATGAGGGCCTATGATTGCTCAGTCCATTCGTGTTATTGAAGAAAATGCACGCAGTCACAGCTCTGAAGTCTCAGTCATTACATGTGTTTTAGGCCTCTTGACATTTTCTTACATATCACTGAGAATCTGCTTTTTATTTTTTTGTCTCCCCTTTCTCTCCAGCCTTCCTTCCACTCTCTCCAAATAACTTGTTACTCTCTTTCCTTTTGTAGTTCCCAATCCGCTACTAAAGTAATCTAGTCATTTTTTTTTCAAGAATTCTGAGATGCACAGCTTTCATTTTTACCTTCTGTCAATCTTTGCTCCTTAACTTAGGTTTCCTATTCATTCACTGAGTCTATAGTTTTCTTGACTCATTGGATATACTTCTAAGAGTTTTATTTGTTCATTAGAATATTAATTATACCTTTGGTTAGATTTTGTTTTAGTTGTTTATTTGTTTTGTTTTTTGTTTGTTTGTTGAGATAGGGTTTCTCTGTGTAGAGCCCTGGCTGTCCTGGAACTCACTTTGTACACCAGGCTGTCCTTGAACGTAGAGATCCTCCTGTCTTTACCTTCTAAGTGCTGGGCTTAAAGGCACTTGCCACTAGGCCCAGTTGGTTGGATTACTTTATACTTGATTATATGTCATACTTTCCTACTTCTTATTATATGTAGTAATTTTGAATTTATTTTGTACACTGTGAGGTTACATTGCTGAGAAACTGTATGCTAGTTGTATTAAGCATTGTGTGACTTAGTTTAGGCATCCAGTTAGTATAGGAGCTCAAAATTTTTCTTCTATTGAGGCTTGTGGTTGGGTACATGCTTGTACAGTTAAGTTCTGGACACTCAACTTAATGTTTGTGGGGTTCAAAGAAGAATTCATTATGGAAAAATCAGAATTCCGCACATCTCCACAGTGCATGGTCTCTAGAGCACCTATTGAGCTGCAGCACCTGCTTGCTGTTATCCATTATGCCCCATGAAATCTTGCCTGGTAGGGATGAAAGTTAAATTGAGCTAGATATAAAGGAACATCTATGCAGGTGTTTTGAGAGCTTTCTCTGTACATCTTTCTCTTGTTATTCTATCCTATTTTTTAAAAACCTTTGCAGCAGCCCTGAAACTCTGATATCTTTCTTCATCTATGAACAAAGGCCATTACCTTCCTTTGTTTAGGCCACTTCTCTACCGCAGTCCACAGAGCTTATTTTATATTTCTCTAACTGACAAAATATAACAGACCTAGGATAAGCTATTGTGTTGGACAGTTTGTTACTGCCATGTCTAAATACTTGACAAAGATACCTCAAAGAAGTAATATTCATTTAGTTTTTGCCTTAAGAGATGTAGTTTCATAAGTATTGTTTTTGATGATTCTGGATTTACATGAGTCTGAAGATGGTGGACTAAAAACTGCACATCCATGATAGCTATGAAATACAAGTGTGAATCTTTTACCATGGGAGACACTGAGGGGTGGGGTGGAGAAAGAGGGGAGAGGGGCAGGGAAGAGGGATGAAGAGAGGGATGGAGGGAGAGAGGAAGAGAGAGAGAGAGAGAGAGAGAGAGAGAGAGAGAGAGAGAGAGAGAGAGAGAGAGAGAGAGAGAGAGAGAGAGAGAGATTAAAATGAACCAGAGATAAGCTACATTGGAAGAAAGACTTTAGTGACTTAACTGCCTACTAGTTGCAGAATCTTCAAAAACAGATTCATGAGATGAGGCTCTGGGCTTCAATACATGAACCAGTGGGGCTCTTTCATATTTAAAGCATAATAGCAGTGCAGTCCAATTTTTAGTTATTAAACTGCTCAAGTTTAATCAACTATTGTTTTCTTGTCAGTTTTGAAATTAAGAACATTTACATAATCCTAGTTATTATATGTATGTTATAAATTTTCTTTGGGGAAGGGTGTTTCATACTATTTTACTAATTGCATTGGGCTTCTGTAGCATTCTTAAATTGGGTTATTTCATACTATCTTCAGTTTTTCTTACCTTTTTTTTTTTTAAAGTTAGATTCAATCGTATGCTTTCTATGTGTTTGTCTCTTTGGGGCTTAATTTTGGACTTTAGAGATGGCTTGGGGCTAGTGTCTTAAAAATTCTTCACTTACAGCCTATCAATTTTTATCCTTAGGGAACTTTCAATCTTGCAATTCTTTACAACTTCCTTCCAATTAGTTTATTGCTAATGGCTAAAGTGGGCTGAGTTATTGAATAACCCATGTGATGATTGTAACCTATAGTCATTCTTCTGCCAACTCTATGACATCTTGTGATTGTTGTACTACATATGAATTCCCCAATGTGTTAATTTAGCAAGGTTTTATTTTAGCCCAATAAGTGTCCACACCAATTCTAGTGTTGTTTGTTTCAGTAAACTTTTTCAAACGAATAAACCATTGGCTGACAATTTAAATGAGTCCTTTATTTGCAGGATGTGTTTTATTTGTCACAATTAAGCTAGATATATTGTCCCTTAATGAGCTATTGTCAAGCTGTAGCTACATACCAAAATCATTTTAGTAGACCCCACATGTGCCTTACATTTATACAAGGACTTAATATGAGGGATAATGTCAAATAAGTACTACAGGGTAAATTTTAATGAACCACTTTATTTTTTTGCAAAAATATCTTTATGTTTTGTAATTTTCATGAAGTAACCTATCCCAATTGTATTTTTCTATGTTATCTGTTGTATTGTATGGGCTGATCCATTGTTTCATGGCAAATCTTGTAGATCTATTTTATTATATGAATTCAAGAGCATGGAACCTAGAAGACACATATTTAGTGTCAAATAGGATTTTGGTGAAACACAGTAAGATCTCAAAAAGCACCTGTTGATACATTAGCTACCCAGATGAAAGACTCTGAAGTACTGAATAGATACGTTGGAAGAAAATGTTTTTATTTTCTTATTCTTAGTCATTCAATTGAGTCTGAGATTTTTCACAATATTAAGTAACATCACTTCTTCATAATAATTGGCTGTTAAATAGGAGTGAAATTAAAATAAAGTGATAACTTCAGAGAATGATCTGTACTGATAGATGAAATGTGGGGTGTATTAGTCAAGATTCTTCAGAGAAATAGAAGTAATAGGAAACTCTTTGTTTCTCTTGTATCTATTGACACAGAGAGATAGAGATAGCCAGCTAGCTGTGCATGTACAGAATCCTCTGCAGTGCCTTTTGCAAAATGGAGTATTGGGAAATCTGGAAGAATTATTTGTTTCAAGCTGGAATGTCTAAGAGGAAATATAACAAAAGATGCAACTCCTATTCTGTGGCTTAACCTTCAAGATCAAAAGAAGATGATCATTTAAGCTCTGCATGAGAGATCAAAAGAATTCATCCTCCTCAGACTTGGTTCTTGGGTTCTCACTGGAATAGAGGATGTGGGTTGAGATTGGTGAAGATGGAGCTTTTGTATTCAGTCTATCAACTCAAATTTTAATCTCTTCTGAGAAAGCCCTCACAGACAAACCTAGAGTCAAGATTCACTGGATATCTAAGCATCCCTTAGTGCAGTCCAGCTGTCACACAACACTCAGCATCTTGTGGACAGGTGAACAAAATGAGCTTTCTGCTAGCAGTGAGGTGGACCCTGTGGGTGGGGTATGGAAAAGTACACTTTCCTCCCCCCATGCAATAGTATCTTCTATGATTTTTATTATAGTAATATTTCTTTTTGTTTTGCTCTTAACATGAGTAGTACAAGCTTGGGTAGGAGACAGTGGAACAAAATGGGCCAGCTAAGGGAAAGTGTGGGATTTGATACAAGACAGTCGAGTGGAGATCCAAGAATACTTTAGAGGTATCCCTATTCACTCAGGAGAAGTAGCTCTCTAGATAGAGGTTCAAAGGCCCTTTCTTATTTCACTTTATTTCAAGGCCCTCAAATCATACCCTGTTAGAAGTATCCATACAAGTATATGAACTCAAATTGTAAGCATTTTCATAGAGTATATCTTTCCTGTCTTTGCGTTTTTCTTTTCAGTTATGAGTGTTACTGAGCTTCTGCCTGTTTGCAGTGACTTGCCAAATGAGCCTCTGGAGACAGTATAGATGGGGCAAAATGGCTATTTACTGGTCACATACATTGTCTATGTCTTGCTCCTCAAAGTGTGTAGCTGTTCCTTATTTTCTTCCTTTGTTGGCCCCACCCTGTTCCATTTTGGCTACTTCTCTTATAAAGAACTTTTTCTCAGTTTCTTCCTTACTGTTTCCTCCAGTTCCTTGAAAACATTTCTTGAGCATCATTTTCTTCAACATTTTAGCTTCAAACATTTCATATTTGTTCTTTGTGATAAAATACTTAAATTGGCTATATGGGAACTTTAGACATGAAAAGAATCATATTTTTCAAACACATAATAAATCTTTTAAAATTCAACTGGCATTTACTTCATTTGCTAAAATTGGTATGGAACAAATGTGTCTTATTTTTGACAGTTCCATTTTAGGTATACTGGTTTATGTTAGGGGAATATTAATAAGTCAAGGTTATAGAGGCCGCACGCAACAGGAGAATCATAATCATAGAGAGAACTATTATTGAAATAAGAGGGCAGTGAACTGGTGGAAAGGGCAGAGTTTTTACCCACGACTCCCCCTTTTTCTAGGCATCCTTCATTATCTCCTCAAAGCATAGTTGCTTTGAATGGATAGAATTTCTGTAATTATTCTTTTCTTGTGTCTTTTATTCTTATGCCTTCCAAACTAATTGCTTTATAACAATGGTTTCCAAATATAGAATATCCAAGTTGCTTCATATTTACTAAAAAATGTTTAGATTATGTAGAGCTGACTTGTTAGTAGTGAGTGGTACCCTAGACCATAGCCACCCCCAGACCTCCCATCATGACAGCTGTATTTTCAATGCGTAGTCTGGCTCATTGTACAAAATAAACATGTATTATTTTTAATAAATAGCCATGATGTTAACAGCTGTGCTGGAAACATTAACATGATCACCTGGGAACTTGAACATCAGTGCTTTAGATCAAATTTCATTTTCTTGGTTTTTCTCACTGACATGTAGAGCATCCCAGAATCAATATTGTCAAGCCTCTTCTCAATTCATTTGTGCTTTTAACAGAAAGTCAAGGGCACGTGCACCCATATAACAAATGCAACATTTTTCCTTAGGCTGTTTTCTCATAAGAATGCTATGGTTATGATATTGGCAAAATTTGATGGAGGCTGTTGAAAAGGACTCTCAAAGAATGTAACTTGCAATTTCATTTAAAAAATATCATTTTGGAATAATCTCCACCACCAAGTTGGCTATTGCCATGGCATGATGACTTTTGTACAGTCAGTAATGTGTGTGTGTGTGCACATGCACACAATCTGAAGAGCTATTGTCTACTGCGGTATGTCCAAAGATGATAAAAACTAATTTAATCTGTTTTGTGTTGCTATAACAGAGGCCCCTAGCCCAGGTAATTAATAAAGAGTCTTATTAACTCACAGCTTTAGTTTTAGAAGTCTAAGGTTGGGCGACTCCATCTGCTTAGATTCTGGTGAAGGCCTTCTAAGTATTTTACATTGTGGCAGATAACAGCACACAGCAAGAGCATGTGTAAGAATGTTGATAAATGTATGGATGAGACCACAGGGAAAGAGAGGAAACAGGATATCAGTGGTTAGGTCCCTTACCAAGGAAGTAATGATCCTGCAACTTTCCATTAGGTATCACCTCCTAAAGGTCCTACCTCCTCTTACTACAATGATGTCTAAAACCAACCTTTTTGCATTGCAACCATGATCTAAATCATAGAAGTTACTGTATGTAAAAGCTTACCTATAGTATGTAAGACAGGATAGAAGATGATTAACTTGACGATTATAATTAATTTATACTAATAAATATAGAAAATCTTTATTAATAATATTTATACAAAAGAACAATATTTAATTATATTGCTTGTAAAACTAGAATAACCTGTCCAGGAAGTGTTCCTATGATGAGAATACAACAAGGAGAAGGAACAGCAACACAAAATTTTGTCATATAACCATATAGCATGCACACTGTTTTCAATACAGATCATTGTCTCACACAGAATGTAGAATGATAGTAATCTTGGAGTAGGAAAGTATTTAATTCACCCAGAACCTCAGAATATGATATTATTTGGAAAAGGAACCTTGGAAATTGCATTAGAATTGAGCTCTTATAACAAGTATTCACGACACATAGACGATGGTGCAGGGGAAAGATGAGCTAGTGTAAATGGGGGCACTGGCTGTAATTATGCTGCCACAAGACAAGAAATAACAGAAGCCACAAGAATCTAAAAGAGGAATTATCCTTCCCAGACACTGGAGGGAGCATGGTCTTACTAATACTTTGACTTTGTGCATTTAATCTTTAGTAGCTGTGAAGAATAAATTTCTTTTGTCTGAAGCTATGCAGTTTGCAGTGTAGTATGACATCTAGAAAGTTATTAGAGACATTGCAGACAAATATGAGTCAGATAAAATAGGGACAGAATATATCTGAAGCTCAAAAATGACAAAGTAATACTATTCAGAATATCCAAGGCTTTCCAAAAAATCAATATGAAGACAATTCCAAGTAGCATAAAATAATTGGGGAAAAAATATGGACAACTTGTACATAAGGTGACCTAACATACAATACAAACTAATGCCAACATAATTTATAATAAGAGACAAAAATTAAAGTAAGATGCTGTTTTTAAGTTCTTAGCTTGGAAATAATTTGCAAAAAAGATCAGATTTGCTGACTTTTTTCAATATGTTAAGATATAAGAATCTTGTTTTGCTTGACAGAGTATAGGCCAGGGAAGCCACTCAGAGATAAATGTGATAATAGTCACACAAAGCAGATGTAGCCCGCAAAGCATCCTTGTAAATGCCTGTAATATAGATATAAATGTCACTGCAGCATTGGTGCTACTGTTTGGAGTTGGAAATTACATGGAAAGTGTTATGAAGAGAAAAAAACATGTGCTTTCTCCCAGATTCATATGATGAAATCATAGCCCAAAATATGTGGATATGAGGGGGTGCAGGACCTTAGAAAGTAATTAGGTCATGAGCATGAGACCGCTCTGCATGCACTAATGCGCTCATAAGGGTTGGGAAATCTCCCTTTGTCTTTTTGCCATGCGAGGAAACAGGGAAAAGTCCAAAGCCAGTAATGAGAGGATGAATCTCATGAGCACCCCATTGACAGCATCCAGAATTCAGACTTCCTGTATTCAGAATTTTAGAAATAAATGTTTTCTGTTTAACCAGCTCACTCTATGGTTTCTTGTTGTTGCTTCCTAGGCTGGCTAAAGCAACAAGTGAAATGTGGACATTTTTATAACATTTTTTATAACATTTTTATTTCATGTGTGGGACACACACATGAAGACACACATGCACACAGACATGCACACATTAATATCCA
The DNA here is from genome assembly GCF_978045245.1 of Mus caroli. Taxonomy (NCBI): domain Eukaryota; kingdom Metazoa; phylum Chordata; class Mammalia; order Rodentia; family Muridae; genus Mus; species Mus caroli. Next base: position 138,006,835 of record NW_028227261.1, on the reverse strand, counting down.
TCTATCAATTATTCGAATGGTAGTAAGGGTAAAAAAAAGAAAGTAAGTACACAAAAATCAGAGAGGCTACCATATAGATCAATGGTAATATATAGTAGTAAATCAGAATTAAGGATGAAATGAATTTAATTGTTGAATACAAAAAAATGAAGTTCAAATCATAAAAATATTCATAAGCCACTAGATGCTTTGTTTCTCATTCATCTTGGTTTTCAAAATATGTTACTTCAAACTGTATTTTCTGTTCATTAATAGGTGGCACACTGTAAGTCTATTTCACATTCAAATAACTTACCTGGGTTTTCTCTTTTTTGTCTTGTTCATAGTACCTTTAACTTACATAATGTCTTACATGTTGTTATTCTTTCATGTTCTGTCATTTCTCACCTCTTGTTCAATAGATATTCCTGAGAATTTGACTCGTCTCCATGGCTTCAACAAGTGATCTGTCTCCAGTTTTTACCTTCTGCTCCTTTCTTCTGATATTTCCCATGCTCTAAACCCAGCAGGTCTTCTATTGAACCTGCCTTCTCTTACTTCTGTTACAAGTGTGATCTTTTAAAATTTCTCTCATATTTCAAGATTATCTTTAACGTGTCTTAGTTTCTCTTTCCTCTCTACTTTATATGTCAAATTGTGTTCATTGTACTTTAGAAATATCTCTAAATCTCTTCATTACGCTGTAGCAAGGAAGTCACTGAAGAGCTTCAACACAAAAGTTATTATTATGCTTTCAATAAGAGGAATTAATTGAAAAGTTTGTAGTGTAGAAACTAGCTGAGAGTTATTGATGAATTCCAGAAATGAGATTATGGATGTCTGAACTAAGGTAGTGAAGTAGATTTGTGGGCAAAGGCACATTAATTTCATAGGTAATTTGGATAGCTAGAATTTGGCAAAGAATTTGCTGAGTGGTAGTAAATGTTGGGGGAGCTGTGAAGGATGTGATTGCCTTGGGGGAAAAAGAGTGTGATTTCAGCTATCATTATGTAATACAGAAGGAATTTTTGCATCTGCTGAGGTTAAGTTATGCAAATTAGATATCTAACTAGACCCAGTTCTCAGAATTGAGCTGTGTTTAATAATCCAAATTTGAAGTTAATTACAGTATGAATGTAATGAATATTGTTGGGGGAGAAATGATACTATTCAGGAGGGAGTATGTTTAGTTACAGTCTTGGGGAATAACCATAGTATTGTTATTGGAAGCAAAGGCATGTACAGAGCAGCACAAATGAGAAGACAGAAGAACCATAAAGGATTCTCTACAGAGTAAAGCCATATATAGTTGTGGTTTAAGCTTTCAGAGATGTCAAATCCTATAGAACACAGAAGGGTGAGTATTGATACCACTGGACTTATGACTTGGGGTCAACTGGGTGTAGTGGGATGAATAAATTTGGGCTTAAGACAAAATGGAGTGGCAGGAAATTGGGAAAGAAGCATAGACAGCATTCAGGATGTGTGGATGAGGAAAATTAGAAAGATACATGATACATGATGGAAAGTAAATGTTTTGGAAACCATAGTGGTTGTTTCAGTTTGTTTTATTTTAAAGATGGATGGTAAAGTATGCTATTTAAAAACATATAGGTAGAAGAGACTACAGATTAAAACTTTATTTTAGTACCCATGTTATGAAGTTTACAGGTACTTGTAATTTCAGTTCAAAGGTATCCAGTACTCTTATTATGGCCTCTATGGGTAATTATACACCTGGTCACATATCCTCTCTGCATAAACATCATGCAAAAATAAATAAACTTTAAATGCCTTTAAATTGAATATAGCAACATAAAACTGATAAAACTCTAAAGCTATTCTGTATAATGAGAGTTTCTGGGAAATGAAAATAGTTTCTATATCATTTTCTATAGGATATCTTTGATATGGTATTCACCATAAGTTGCCACCCTCCAATAAAAAGAAATTAATACATATCATAGACATTAGGACTGTTTACAAATAATCTATTAAGTTTCTGGTGGCAACCAAGAGAAATGGCAATGACCCATACTGTTTGGAAGATCTTCATGATGTTCTCTGGCTAACAACGTGGGGGGAAGTTCTCACATACCTGGTACTAACAAATAGATGTAAGGCTGGGTGTGGTGGGTCATGCTTGTACCTTTAGCATTATCTTGGCTGAAGCAGGAGTTCAGGACCAGTGTGGATTATGTAGTGACATCTAAGCCAGTTTGTGTTTCAGAGTGACACTGTTTTCAACAGGAACTATAGGTTATGGAAAAAGAATGAGAGAGCAAGATTTTTAAAGAATCACATAATGAAGCAATTGAAGAATAAGAATAAAAGAACAGTAATAAAGGGCTTTATATTTGCTAATATAAAGGATATTAGCAGATTTTCACAGATGATTGTTATTCAGAGAATCGCTTTATAAAATAGTGTTTATTTCATTCAAGTTTCCCTTATCCTTGGTACCACACATTTTGTAAACATTTCTTCCCTATTGTGTTTTTCTTTCTCTTCTGCCATTTTCTTTTTGGAGTTTCAGCCAACATCCCAAAAGATTGCAAACTCTTTTTATTTGATGGTAATTTTGTAATTTTGTGGTTGTTTGCATTTATTGTATTATTTAAGTAAGATAAATTTTCCTTTGGGCAATTGCTAGTAGATATTTTGAATTTAACTTAGTCATTAACATGCAATTAATTCTATTTTTACCACAATGCTGTAATTGGCAGAGTGTGTTCTTTATTTAAAATAAACATTTCCATGTTCTCGTAGGAATGAAATATAATGAAATATAATCTTTATAATTTGCCAAATGTGAAATGACATTTCCTTTCTCTCTGCAAACTTTCCTTTTATTACTGAGTTAACATCTTAAAAATCTTATGAGAAGTTGAAGTAGGTTCACTTCATTATTCTAAGCAGTATAATTCCAGCATGTAGGATTTGAAAGTGATATAAAACAATTTTACATAATAAAATACCTGAGATATTTTTAAAATATAATTTTCTTTCAATACTCCCATCAATGTTGATATTCCAAACTGATATTTTTTAATATTTCAGGAGAATACATACTTGTTTTGTCTGACCATTTAAGTTTTCATTGTTCTGTGCTCTTTGGAATTTTATTATGAGAGATGACAGTACCTTGGTGGTTACAAAGAAAGCATCAGCTAGGCACCAAATGGCTTTGTTTTTAAATGCTTTCCCTTCTGGGTCTGAAATGAAATTTTAAAAGTTTCTTTTAAAATTTATTTGATATCTGGGTCATAATTATTTTAGCTTATGGTAACAATTGGTAGCTTGCCATCTGAATCGCGTTACTGAGTTCCATTAACCCTGGCATGTTTCCCAAGTTCATCTTCTGTTCCTTAATTGCATACATATGTGGTATCAATAAAAGGAGTGCATAGTAAAATTATGACTCAACAGAGCCATTTATTCAAACAAGTTGCTATTAGTTAAACATCTCCTGTTGCCCAGCATGTTTACAGGTGGGGAAATGGAAATGGAATTTATTCAGTGTTTGGTAAGGAAAGTGAAAGAGTATTGACTATTTTGTGGAGAACAGTGGGCACCAGAATTGCAGAACCTCTCTATGTCCAGCATGTGGATAAAGGTCTGCCATGTGATAAGCAGCCTAGAAGAGGGCAACCTGGAGAGAGGCCACAGTGTGTTTGTGGCATATTCACAGAACATTGCCAGTTGTGTTCAGAAGACAAGAAAATTAAATTATAATGATTTGCTTCTCAAGTGAAAGACAGGCAAAATAAATCACAAATCAGTTACTCAAGTAATGGGCTATTATTTATGTTAAATTCACTTTCATTGATCATGTCTCTTAGCAAAAGCTGAAGTTTATAAACAGCTTTTAGTTTACAAATTATAGGAACAACAGATGAAAGATTCATTTCCCAATATTTAAAACCTATATAAATATGTAGAGAATAAATGCTTACTGCCCATCACATTAAAGAAACAACTTGTCTACGATTTAACGCTTTTTCTTCCAAGGGCCTTTCTTCCTCCCCATTTTCCTTGCCAATTTCTTTATGCTTGATTATGCCAGCATCAACGGTACCTGTTGACAGTATTATGCCATGTTGTTTTTCAGTGACACAATATTATTTGCTAGCCTGGTTATTCTTTTAAATTATCTCTGAGCTATTCCTTTTTAATTAATTATTTTATTTATTTACATTTCAAATGTTATTCCCCTTGCTAGTCCCCTTCTCCAGGAGCCCCCCATCCCCTCCCTCTTTGTCTCTAATAGGGTGCTCTCCCACCTACCCACCCACTCCTACCTCACCCCTTTAGCATCCCCCTTCTCTGGGGCATTAAGCCTCTGTAGGACCAAGCACGTCACCTCCCACTGTGGCTAGACAAGGCAGTCTTCTGCTACATATGTAGAAGGGGCCACAGACCAGCCCATGTATGCTCCTTGGCGGCTTATTCCCTGGGAATTCTGAGGGGACCAGCTTATGTTCTTCATTCTATGGGGTTGCAATCCCTTTCATCTCCTTTAGTCCTTCCCCTAACTTCCATTGGGATTCCCAATCTCAGACCAATTGTTGGCTGTTAAGTATCTGCATCTGTCTCAGTCAGGGTGCTGGTAGAGCCTCTCAGAGGACAGCCATGCCAGGCTCCTGCAAGCACAAGGTGGCATCAACAATAGTGTTGGGGTTTGGTGCTTATGCATGGAATGGATCCCAAGTTGGGGCAATCTCTGGTTGGTTTTTCCTTCAGTCTCTGCTCCATTTTTGTCTCTGCATTTCCTTCAGACAGGGACAAATCTTGGCCAAAAAATTTTGAGATACATAGGTGGTCCCACCACTCAATGGGGTCCATGACTACTGGAGGCTGTCTCTTCAGGTTCCATCTCCCCACTGTTGGGCATTTTGGATAATGCCATCCTTATTGAGTTCTGGGAGCCTTTTATACCCCTGGTGTCTGGGACTTTCTAGAGGTTTCTCCCACCCCCCATCCCACACTGCTGTATATTTCCAATCATTCGCCTGGATCTCTCTGCTTTTCCTGTCTTCCTCTCATACCTTATCCTGCCCCTTTTATTTCAAAGTTAATTTTAAATTTTTAATCTTTTTCAGATTATAATTATATTATTTCCCCTTTCTTTTTTTCTCTCCCATCCCTCCTATACATCCCTCCTTTCTCTTTTTTCAATTTTATTTATCTTTTTTAAAAATATTTTTTTGTTACTTGCATATATAGATGTTGGGAACTGTTTTGCCACTTAGAAAAGCAGAGAGAAAAAAGAGAAACTCTGCCTGCTAGGCAGAGTCAAGGCAGGTCAGGGCCTATTGGCAGATTTCCTGGCCTGCTGAGGCATGGAAAGATAAGAGATGGTGCACCTGGGGCTTAATGCTAGGGACTGAAGATCCTACTGACCTTGGTGGAAAGAACAGAGGCTTTTGGGATGGGAAGGAATGTCTGATGTACATTTTAGCAAATTATTTCTTTTAGCTTGTGGCCTTGTTTCCCACTGTAAAGTATATAAAGCCTAGGAGAATTAAACTCGAGGCTGCTGCAGTACTGACAGGACAGCTGTCCTGAATTTTAACCTTTGTCTCTGAGTCTTCGTTTCAGACATCATTCCTACAGTCATTGTCACCCCCTCTCCCCTCAGAGTACTATTTAACGCAGTACCGTCTGGACCAGTACATATAGCTATATACATATATAAATATATACAAATATCACTAAATATAGTTCTCAGTCTGTATAATGTTACTTGTATGCATTTTATTATTATATTTGAATGAGTATTTTGATTGCATTTATTTCTATTGTACATTTATTCCTATATGCATGTATATACCTAGTACCTGAAGAACTATAAGAGGATGTTGAATGCCCTGGAACTGGGGTTACAGCTGGTTGTGTTTCCATGTGAGATCTGGGAATCAAACTTGTGTCCTTTGCAAGATCAGCTAGTGCTCTTGCTTGCTGAGCCCTCTCTCCAGCTCTTCACTGACTGGTTTAGAAAGAATTTGTGCTTGCTATAAGTAGATGCCTCGGGGCATTTGCAACCACAGCTAACTAAAACAATATCTAAATTGGCACAATCAATAGTTGTAGATTTCATGTGGCTGAAAAATTATGCTCTTGAGAAATCTCATCTAAATTACAGAGACACTCTATGTCTTTCCTGTTCCTTCACTGATGACTAGACATCCATATATGTTCCACTAGTATAGAATGTCTGTAAAGAACACTGAATACCTTTCCTGTCACTCAACAGTACCTTCTACAATCACCAAATGCTTATGGAGGCCATAAAACTTAAATAGCTAGAATGTTGTTGTCTCTATGCTCATTTGCTTTGTTCTTTGATTCTCATTTAACTGAGGTTCTAATCATTGTATCATCTTTCTCTATGGCAATGCACATTGTGTACAGTGTTCTTTAATTCTTCTTGTTTTTCTTGGTGATATTATTGGCTTACAGTTAAATTACTTTGTTATATGTGGCTCACTCCATATATCTGATAAGTGTAGAAACAAAAATATCTATTGTTAAAATCTACTCTAGGGATTAGGTGTACAGTTATTTGTCATTGTGAAGTTTACAATGTGTTTATATGATTTAACTATATTATAAACATATGTGTTAATCATATGAAATGTCACACATATTAAATGTAATGAACAGTAAAACATTATAAGAAAACAAAGGAAGAAAATTTTGTAAGCATAACCAGCTGCTATTTGATTTCTTACCAATCTCAGAATATAGACAAGCATTCACAGAAAAGGTGGGTTAAAGTTTGTAGATGTGTTTACCATAGCCATAGATTTATTACTCAATAATTAGAAACTGACAGGGGTTGGGACTTATACATATTTTTATCCATAACATTTCATTACTCCCTACTACTTTAAGATAATACTGTGGCTAGAATGTTTTTCATGTAAAAATCCATTATCCATTCAAAACTGATCATTTAATTGTAACATAGGATATGAAAACATCACTATTGATTTTATTAATGAGTAGTAAAATTGATGTAAGTTAAAATGAAGAATTTATCCAAATGGGGAAATAATGAAGAGAGAAGGGAAGATATGGCTTCAAGTCTATCTTTATCACTCAACTAAATCAACATTAAAATGTTTTATTAATCCTTCAGTCCTGCTTAGCCCTAGAGTAAACTCACCTACTTCAACAACTAAGTATATAAAAAGAAGAATTACATTAGAGAAAACATAAAACTAGCACCTGTATAATAAAGATAACCAATTATGGACTTCATTTCTGGAAACTGATTCTCCCTCTGTCAGGAACCATTATTTGCCTGTAGCTCAATATTGTTGAGAGTGTAATGGGTGTAGCCTACACATACCACATATTGATGACATACTCTTGTAGTAGATGTCTTGATACCCTTGCCTCTGTGTGTTGTAATCATATTGTCCATGTAGCACTCAGGCTGGGCACCTTTCAGGTCAATGTTTCTCTGACCTTTAACCCATTTATAATGGTTTCTGTAATTGTCTCTGTTTGCTGCAAAAAGAATGAAATTAGAAATGGTTTAGGTTTGGAAATGTGGTAGTAGTCATCTCTCTTCTAGGAACCATAGCCCAATCTGTAATGGGTATTGGCTAGATTTACAGTAGCAGGAAGAAATTCTCTTCTTTTAAGTGAGACTTCATTCTAATTACACTCCTTTTGGTTAACCTTTAGATAAAAATGTCTCTATTGCACTTTTGGAGATACCCTGCTGTTCTGATCATTGTTATAGTTCATAGGTATCCAAGTTGAGTAGGACTGCTCATTACTTTTCTTTCATGGCAGCTTGCAAGTGCCTTTCAGTAATAAGAAAGTTAGTTCCCAGGATGAACACTTCTAGGTCAGATCCAGCTTGCTTTTTCCTAGTTTTGCCTTGGAAATGCATGTTGTTTTCAGTAGTGAAGACTTATATTCAAATTGTGAAAGGTAACCAAACACAATAGCAGTATTGTATGTTGTTTTGGGGGTGATTTGAGCTTTTCTGATCAACAATTTAAAGGGCAGTTTCACTTGCCTGGTACTGATGGTTTTGTTGGGTATTCTATGGCTCTCACGGAGAAACCCTAGTGGCATAACTTCATTTAATTATACACAGATAATATGTAATTTTGGGTAAACACAAAACAGTATGATTATTTATGATTTTTTCACACATCCTCAGTGTTATCCCTCACTCCTCCCCCTCTGTATTTTTTCCTTTCCCAACTTCAAGTTAAACCCCTTTCCTCACCTCATTTTCTCCCTTTCTGCCTTCTTAGCAACTGCATCCTGCTATTACCCTTTCTAGAGCTTCTCCTCTTCTTTGTACTCTCTGGTTTCTATAAATACTACAGGCTGTATACTCACATGTTAATAGCTTGAACTAGGAACCACACACTAGAGAGAACATGTGGTGTTGGGTTACTGTGTTCAGTATAATATTTTCTTGTTACATCCATTTACTAGAAAATTTCATGATTTAGGTTTTCTTTATACCTGAATAGTGCTCTACTGTGTATATGTATTATATTACCCATTTATCAGGACATTTAGGTTGTTTCAACTTCTTAGATATTGTGAATAAAGCAGCAATAAACACTTACCAAGTATCCATGGAGTAGAATATTGAGACCCTTCCGCTATGACAAAGAATGATGTATCTGGATTATATGAAAGGTATGTTTTTATCTTTTTGAAAAATATCAGTATTATTTTCTTATGTTAAAAATTTAGTGTTAAATATGAGCTCTGTGAGTTGTTTTAGCAAATTATTGAAATTTAGAAAGTAGTGAGAATACCTAAATTAGGTGCTTGCCATAAATTAGGATGATCTTTTATAGTATTTGAAATGGAGATGGTTTCACCATAATACTACCCCATTCAACTGTTAAGTTTGGCTCAGCAAACTTGGTCAGAAATCATTGAAATCACCTATGCATTGGTCAGAAAAATAATACATGTTAACCTGATGATTTTTTTTATTTTATGAAATATCAGAATGTGAAGCCCAGATACTGTCACGTAAGAGGAAATTAAGTTTATAAGTTTACACAAGTCAATAAATAGTGAATTTAGTGACAGTTAAAATGCATACTTATTGAGTACTTTTACATCTGTACATTTTAGTGATTTGAGAAACTGTGTTTGAAAACTAGTCTTCCATTGTGTGAGTCAATGTTGCTAGCAAGAACAATACTTGTCGGATTGCCTTTTTGTAAGCTGTATTTTAGAATTATTTCTTTAATTCCCTTCAAGCTCACAACATTTGTTGAAAGTATTCTTTTTGTTAAGCATAATGCTTAGACAGATATGTAAAGTCAAATAAGACAAGATCTCTTCACTTCAGGGCTCATTATCTACTGGGAGAGGCAGGCATACTAATGAACATCTCCCAGAGGTAGACTGTAATAAGTGCTTTCATATAGTCACAATCAAAATATCATGGGAGGATAGCAGGTGAAATAACATAAGACATTCAACTCTTAACATAAACTTACACTCATGATGCAATGCAAATATGAGTGAAACAACCTGAAGTCACTTCTGGGAATTTCTTCCATTGACAAGTGTAGCACACCTATTCAATTCTATGCTTCAATTTATTAGCTTGTGGATATTAGATAGTCTGTGGTCCTATAAACTGTTTATTTTTCTATTTATTATTAGCCACTTACAAAACCTGGGTGGACAGATATTTATTTTAAATTATATTTTAAAAGCCTCCATGTAATTTCTCTACCAATACATCTTAGAGGAAAGCCACATTTAGTTCTGGGAGAAACACATTTATCAATTTCAAACTTTGAATGTAGAATAGTTTCTTATTGCTTAATTATTAACACGTTTGATTGCTAGTATAATTAACAATATTTGTCTTTGTTTATGAGATATGGGCTTAAGATGGGGTATACTGAAGTTGAGAACTGGGAGGGTGGTCAAAGTCTACAGTGCTTTTTTTTGTTATGTATATATGCAACCATGAACCTCTATGAATCTTGAAAAAAAATCTGATTTTGGCCATCCTGAATATACTTAATAATATTGATAAATTTCTAGAAGATGTTGGCAATTTACTTTTGGCTCCAAAGAAAAGTGTGAGATATTAGCTATTTAGGCTGTTAAATACTGAATGTCTATATAGAGCATGGCTTGATTATCTTTGTTTTAGTTTCTTTGCTTTTATCAGTGTGACAAAGCTAGAGTCATCCAAGAAGAAGAAAACTCAAATGAGAAAATGCGTCTACCAGACTCTCTTGTAGGCAAACCTGTGAGGTATCTTCTTGATTGATGCTTGATGAGAAAGGCCCAGCCTACTATGGGAAAGCCACACTAAAACAGTAGATATGATTGGTACTAGAAATCAGACTGAGCAAGACACGAGTAATCAAGCAACAAAGTAGCACTCCTCCATTGTCTTGCTTCAAGTTTTGCCTCCAGGTTCCTGCTTTACTTGTGTTGCTCCTCTGATTTTATGTCATGATAGACAATAAGCTGTTAGTTGAAATTAAGCCTCTTCTCCCCAAGTTGCTTTTGATCATGATGATTTATGAGAACAGTATAGAGAAAACTAAGACAGCATTCACATTCATATAGTGATATCACAACCCCCAAAGTTTAGTGTCTTTATAAGATGGAGAGACATTTCTTTCTCTATCTAACCTTCCTGCTCCATCCTTTGCTTCTCCCTCCTTTATTTCATTCTTCATGCTTTTCCCACAAACTTAAGCTAACCAAGGAGATAACCTTTGCACAGACTGATGGTTCCCTAGTTCTTGATGTCTCAGACCTCAGAACAGTGAGAAACAATTTTCTGTTGTTTACACCCCTCAGTGTATATTTCTTATGTTCCCTGGACCTACCAAGGCATGTCACAAGGATTTTTCTGAAAATAATTGGAATATTTTCCTTACATTTTCCAACCTTGTCTTTCAGAAGCAAAGTATTCATGGTCTTTATTTTCTGCTCATTATTTCCTACACGGGAAGAAGAGCTTTTAAAAGTGTTTCTTATTCATATTGTATATTTGTCTGTAATACCCTATATATTTTGATTTGCTTGATGAAAACTTCCTATGTCTCAAGATCTGTAGTATGAACTACTCTCAAACTACTCCTTATAACATCTTAAACAAAATGGTACCCAGGGGTACCCACCTCATCTTATACAAATAGGATATAAAACTTTCCCCTACACCTTGAACTAGTGACTGCTTTTCAGCAGCTAGACTATAGTAATAGTGTTGGGAAATCATTTTGACGATTAAATTAGGTAAGTTTGAAATCATCCTATCCCATTTCTGCTCAATTTTTATTCCATTCTAGCAGGTTCTGTACAGTGTAGAAACCTTTGCTGGGAGAAAGTGCTAGAAAATCTGTTTTGACAGCAAAATGTGCTAGACTTCTTTAGCTCCTTGGGTTTTGTTTGTACCCAGGAACTATTGGCATGGATAGCTTTATTCCAGCTTTTGTTAATGTTTTCAAGTTATCTCTTATTGCTGCCCAAGACTATTGTCTATTTTTGGGGTTTCCTGTTTCCAGTATCACCAGATGTTCTCATTCCTTTGTTTCTTCCTTGAAGATCAAAAATTAAAAAGATCTTATGACTATTGACAACTCCCCACATTTATTCTTCTTTGACAAGCATACCTGTGCCCTTTTGTAACTATAGTCCCAAAGCCTTAGTTTTATTATCTTGGGAATTATGACAGATCAAAAAATTATTGGCCAGAAAAATCATAGCTGCTGGCAGTGAAGAGTTCTCTACTGGAACACTTTTATTTTTAAATGCAAGCCTTATAGTTTTATTCTAGAGGACCTAACTTTTCCCTATTCTATATCTCCTTGCCTCTAAAGTTATTGAAACTATCTCCATGTTTGAGAGCTACATAAATGTTTTAAAACATGAAAAAAAAAAACCAAAATTTTGTATTCCAACAGTAATGGGTTCAGTGGGAAACACGAGACCATTGAGCATAATAATTTGCTATCACTATTAAAAAATGTCAAAAATTTTTTTGAGAAAATGTGAATTGATTGACTACACTATGGACTCATAGCTCTGAGTAGAGCCAAATAACGGGCAAAATAATCAACCCACCAAAATGTCATTATTCCTCCTGGTTAAGTTGTGCCTAAAGAAATTATACTTTTAGGATTTTTAGCTATCTAAGCCAATATATTTTTTTCACCCATAAGGAAATTTGATTGGGTTAACTTTCTTTTGTGATTGAGATGGCCCCAAATGATAAACTTATGTCATTATAATTTTATTCTTCCTCAGTATGGATCATAGAAGGACATGAAAATGTTTTATACAGGGAAGAGTAGGATCAGTTAGTAATGACCTTTGACTGCCAGAATCATTTATTTTAAAAAAATCAAAAATATTTCTTTTTCTGTTCAATGAAGGAGGGATTGCAGAGAGGAAAATGACAGAGCAAACTGGATGGTCGACTGGGCTTGACTAAAGAAAAGTCCAAACAAATTAGGAGTACACTAATGATCTGGCCCAAAGCTAAGGCTGGTGGAGCCTGAGAGGCCCTCTCCATGATTCAATGAGTTCTCATGAATGATATGCTGTTACATTTCAGCGGGAATATGGACAATTGTAGAGAGTATGATCATCTTAACACAGCCACATCATCTTGAACCAGTGTTTGGTCTCTTTTTCTCCTGACAGTAATGATCTCTCACATTCACTGGGCATTTATACTGATCTAGTCTCTGATATTAATTTTCCTTGTGTGAAATAACTTACAAAAACATAAAAACCCAAAGTGCAGTTATTATTATATTTTGTTTGTTTAAATCTGTGTCAGAAAAGATAAACTTAGAAAAATGAAACGTAATTTTATCAAGAAGAAGCTTTTGTGGGTAGGGTCAGAATCTTGGTGCAAGTCTCCTGGTCCCTGAGATTGTGTCTCTAATGATATTGTCATGTGCCTTCATCTTCATCTTTAATGAAAGGAGACTCATGAACAATGTACATACTAAGGTTCTGGGGAGCCACAATGAGGAAAATCGGGTACATACAGTATCACAAGCCTAGTATTATGTCTTCCTCTAAGCTATAAGTATTGGCAAGAGCTTTCCTCATTCCCATATTTATAAATATCCTGAACTCTTAGATGTTATTGTATACTAGATTTGAAAATGTCCTACAGAGAGCCACTTACCAGGTAACTTTCAAACCTGAACACCACTAATGTGATGTTTGACTAAATCTACACTTGCTTTTCCTAGTGCAAAAGCCTCAGAACCTTTGGCCATTATCTGATTATCAAAACTGGCTTCTCTGTTATGGCTCCATTGGTACACTGTTTTCCATGTGAATCCCCTCCTTACCTCTAGAACCCTTTGTCTTTATCGCTTGTACAAATGGCTTTGTTGGTCTATGAAACTCAGTGTTTGAATTAATGTCAAAGAAAACCCAGTATAATTTCTTTGAAGTCAAGAAAGGCTGAAGCTTCTGACACTGTAAGGAGACATATGGGAACATCCTAACTGTTGAATGCAACACCAGAATGAAAGATGAGTACAACAGCTGTTTCTGTAATGAGGATTGTTGGATGCTCATATCCTATCACACCATGTGAAAGTGATTCTAGAACTGAAAAGAGACATAAAGGGGTGTATGGTCCTGTCGCAGGACTTAGCACATCCAGATTTAGTGACTTTTCTAAATTTCCTCATCCATACATCATCTAGGAATCATGTTAGACATATAACAGCTAATCACATGCCTTGTGATTAGCTCAGAGTCCTTAGTAATTATTTAACTGAGGAAATTGGTTAACAAGACTACATCATCAGAAAATACTCAATGGTACAATAACGTTTTACACACAGTAACTCCTTGCTTCTTTAGTAAATCACTTGTTAGACTAATGATCCAAAAGCACTAATAGTTTCAATGTTCATAGTATTAGAAAGAATTAAGTGCTATATATAAAAGGCAACATTGAATCACAGAGACATCAAAATGAGATATCAACTTTCACAATCGATGTTAAAAATAGAATTATCATATGTAAAGTATAATAAATATTCATAAGCCATGATTTATTTCTCTCATGTAATAGAAAACTGACATGTCTCCATAACAACAGTTAAACTGCCATCCCAGAGTGAGCAATTGTGTGTATGTTTCACTGTCATATGACTCTAGGAACATATGTAAGAATAAGAAAGAAGGTGAATGGATTTCCTGTTATATCAGTCAATGGACGGAAATCACAGCAGCATCATCAGCAGCAGCAGTAATAATAATGACAGCTAAGAGGAAAGATGAAGAAAAATTATAGTACTAAGAAAACATGATATTGAGTAATTTATATTTTGTTCATTGTTTATCCCCAAAAAGCAGAGCTAGAAAGTTTATACAAAAGTACTGCTCATCAGGCACGTTGGTTCTTAATCCTTACTTTTATTGCAGTACCAGCATGCTCCATTGTTCTTGCTAGCCTCTGTATGAATCTCTGTGGATCAATTTCTGAGACATGATGTGTTTTTCAGTTTGGAAAGAGAGTTGACATCACTGTGCAGGATGAAGAGGATCATAATAAGGAGGTCTGGTTATCCCATATGTATTGCTTAGGTAATTTCTAACAACTCCAGTGGGCTTAGAAAGGAGCACTTTTCCACTCAAGCCTCCATATGTGACCTCTGTCTTGGATGACAGTTTGTTTAGTGTTCTGCAGGAGAAGCAGTTAAGACTACTTCAACTTTTGACCCACAGCCAGAGTATTATAATGAGTGGTTGCTGGCCTATATTACTATCTTTTGAATGGTAATAGACAACTAATATGAGGAGGAGAAGATAAGTGATTAAGTAAACAGGCAAGCAAGCAGAGAAGGATAACTTTGGATTGTGTTAAAATGTAGGATAAAATCAAATAGGGAACTATTGTTGTAGTTGGGACATTATTTTAGATGGAATGATCAAAGAACGTCTGACTTGAGAGTAGTAAATTTATTAAAACCCAGAAGAGGAATGAAAGAAAGAAAGAAAGAAAGAAAGAAAGAAAGAAAGAAAGAAAGAAAGAAAGAAAGAAAGAAAGAAAGAAAGAAAGAAAATAAAGGAAGGAAGGAAGGAAGGAAGGAAGAAAGGAGGGAGGAAGGAAGGAAGGAAGGAAGGAAGGAAGGAAGGAAGGAAGGAAGGAAGGAAGGAAGGAAGAAAGGAAGAAAGGAAGAAAGGAGGGAGGGAGGAAGGAAGGAAGGAAGGAAGGAAGGAAGGAAGGAAGGAAGGAAGGAAGGAAGGAAGGAAGGAAAACTGTCAACTGTGGAGCAGAATAAAGGCAGAACAATGGTTAGACAGAGAAAATATGTAATATAAATTCCCCAACGTGATAAAGTCCTTGATAGCTTTTGGGACTTAGGGTAAGGATGGGCCCCACACTGAGGCAAGATCCATTGGCACCTAGGGATTTTCACATCTCTCAGTGGCTCAGAGAAAATTATAGACACAGGTTGTAGACTGGACCTGAACTGTGATAAGAACTACTGGTGTATGAAGAGTTCCACATCTGTCAGGGAAATCCTCAGACCCAGGCAGGGGCCCAGAGTTTGCCCTGGAATGAATAAATTGACAGCCTTCAGAATGGTAGAGAATCTTGGTTAGCTATTCATCTAACAGAGGATTAATGTTTAAAAGCACAAAAAAAAACTTAAGAAGCTAAATGTTAAGGAAATGAGCAACCCAATTAAAAAATAGACCATGGAGCTTAACAAAAAATATTCAAAAGAAGAAATGCCACTAGCTAGCCGATAGTTAACCACCTGTTCATCATCCTTACCTATGAGGGAAATGCTGGTTAAAATCACTTAGATGTTCCATTTGAGTCCAGTTAGAATGGCCATCCTCATTGTGGGAAATAAAATACTAACAACTCAAAGAGACCAGTGACAATGAAACAGTTTTAATATAAGGTTCTGCAGAAAGGGACACAAGCATAATATTCTGCATTATGCAGAAGACAGTAAATTTAAAGTTCACATTGAGTGAAATTCCTCTCTCCTCCTTAGGCCAGGGCCTATCTCTTTCCCAGATTCCTAATTACACGTTTAAGACACACAGCCTTATCTGATGGATGAGGCAGGGGGTGGGGGCGCTGAGAGGGCCCCCTTTCCTAACCCTCGGCTCAGTTATTCAGCAGATTACTTATGAATTTCTGTATCTAAGCTATATGACAAGCAGGAGACAGCTGCCAGTGAGGGGAGAATCTGGGTTAGCTTAGTGTTTTCTGCTATTCATATCTGTGCTTTCTGCTCATCATATCTGATGAGTTGCATGGATTTCTCACACTGAAAATGCATGGGTAACAGTTTATTTCTTCCATCAGCAGTACAAATGACAACAAAAGTTCATGAGACCATGGGGAAATTCATGCAATTCTGTGCAGTTGATGGACATGAAAGAGCTGGAGGATGCAGAGGTGCACTGTGGAATGCTGTCCTGTGGACATGTCTTGGCTACCACGTGCCTGAATTACAGTGCCCGTGGTTACAGGTACACGATGAAGCCAGACAAAATCCAGCTCAGATGCGATACACAATCCCCTGGCCTCACTCCTTACCCTGGAGGTTCTTGCAATGGAGGTACTTACAGTTAACAGTAAGTTTCTGGGAAGAATCCTAGTAGGATTCTTATGCTTCAATGAGTTTTCCCACATATGGCACATATGGGCAGCACAAACTAGACTCAATGGGTTATAAAAAAAAAAAAGGGATGAAGTTGGAAGGAGAGGCAGGTTGTGGGGAAATATCGAAAAAATTGGAGGAGGCAAATTGGGGCAGATATGATCACATTTTATTATATACATATATGAAATTATACATGAAAAATAAACACACATTGGAAGGACAAAAGCTGATTACTGAGTAAGGGAGAGGAAAGGGGATAGGCAGCAAGTAGGTGCTTTAGGCAACAACAAGAAATCTGAGTATCAGTGGCAGTACGTTGGAAACTCTGAAGGTTATCTAGCAGGGAGTGCTGTAATGTATTATGCTTTACCCTGTGAGTAACAGATTAGAGTTAGCTGCTGAGGTAAGGCCAAAATGCAGGTAATACAGTCACATATCAGAAAAAGACATTTTCTGATTATAGAAAAGATTATAGCTGACAATTGAATATCCTGAAGAGAACAGGAAAAAAAAACTGGACATGAATGTCACTCAAAGGCAAAGGGGAAGTATATTTTCTCTTCATGATTTTAAGGTTGTTCCTGGTCTGGTTCTATCTTCATCTCTCAAGCATCTCTGCAATGAACTGCATACTACACTGTTGCATGCTGCCCTGAAACCCTGCTCTTCTCATCACCATTGTATGTGTATATGTATGTGTGTATGTGTGTATATGTGTATGTGTGCATGCACATGTACATGCATGTGTGTGAGTGTGCATGTATGTGTGTGTGAATGTCTCTGTGTGCGCATGTGTGTATGTGTGCCTGCATGCATTCTTGTGTGTGTGTGTGTTTTCTACCATGTATGCTGCCCTTCATTTCAATGCTACACTCTGCACATCTTCTAGATCCCTTGATGCTATTGTCCATATCTGTCTGTCTTTCTCCTTCTCAAAATATCCTGGCCTGTTGAAATAACAACAAGAAAAGGAATAAGATTAAAAAAACAAAGCAAAAAAGTTACCCTGTGAAATATTATTCCAGTAAGAATTGAGATTCAAGTCATTTTTTTGATTTGTCAATTTCTCTGTTATTCTACTCCCTTAGCCTTATGATGAATTTAAAGTACCCTCATTTATTACCTTCAATAAGAAGCTGGGGAAGCTAGAACAACATCTCTGCCAAAACAAAGATGAAGGATGCCATGTAATTGATCACATTTACATTCCTAGAAAGAGCACATTTGCAATTTTGCCTGGCCTCTAGAACACAAGAAGTAAAAAGAATAAATAACTCGCTTACACATTTCTACAAGAGGTATTTGGGGTTTAATTTTCTTGCATATTTTAGGATTTTATAGGCATTGATAAAAACATACTTAATGTATGTATTTATATCTAATAAGATATAGCTTTAAATATTTTAAATACACCACAATATGGCCACATATGGAAAAACAATTTTTTTATAATTATAAAATATTTTTAGATGTGTCTATTGCTGTTGGCTTCCCCACAATCACTGATCTCTTCCCTGTTTCCAGCTGTGGATTTGGACAGTCGTCTCTGCGTGGCTGTAAAAGAAGCTTCTCTGATGAAGGGGTTGTAACTATCAACTTGATTAAATTTCTCTGTGGGTATAAGGATAAGAGTTAGAATGTAGGTAAGAGGCTGGGCAGTGGTAACACATGCCTTTAATCCCAGCACTTTGGAGGCAGAGGCAGGCAGATCTCTGAGTTTGAGGCCAGCCTGGTCTACAGTAAGTTCCAGGACAGCCAGGGCTATACAGTGAAACCCTGTCTTGAAAAAGGAAAAAAAAAAAAAAAGAATGTAGTTAAGAATTTTACTGGTCTAGGAATGTGGTGGTAGCAGATTCTTTTTAAGGTCCATGAACTCATTAGTCCTGAGAAATTGGCTGTATCACAGCTCCTACACCTATGGCTCAGGGAACATCATGGAAGAGGGGGAAGGTAGGTTGCAAGGGCCACAGTACCAGGATGTCTGCTGCAGACTCTTGCATAAATAACTGCATATAGGGACCTGAATAATGGCAATATCAGTAGGCATAGTAATGAGGAAGGGTGGAAACATCTCATGTTCCACTCCTAGACAAAGAACTAACGAATGTAGAGAGGTAGAATTATCCTCTCCCAGAGATGAACCTCCTAGTAGGTTGTCTAGTTTAAAGGGACCATCCCTGAAACTATATACACAAACAATAAAAACAGAGTCAATAGGTTGTCTTCATATATTTATGCATGCATGCATATATACATATCAATACTAATCAAGGAAAAAGGAGGCTATTAATGCAAGGGAGGATATGGAAGGAGTTGGAGGAAGTAGACTTGGGAGGGACTAGAGAAAGAAAGGAATCAGTAATGTGATATTATATAACTATACTTTAATTAAAATGTTTAAAAAATATGTGTATGTCTGTGTATTCAAATGTGGGCATGTTTACATGAACGCATGTGTTCAAGAATGTCAAGTCCCTTGAGCCTGAAGTTACAGGTTGGGCTTTAAGACCCTCACCCTAGCTGCCTGGAAGCCAGTGTCTTGCTAGCAGCCCCAATTAATTGTTGTCCTTTATAGGACTTGCCTTGGTCATGGTGTCTGTTAATAGCACTAAAACCCCAACTAAGATAATGCCTTATTGTATTTATTGTGTTTGAAACTAATTTGTAAGGAATGAAGGGGACATTCTCCTCTTTTGTTACCATTATGCTAATTTCTTGGAATAATATGAGGCACATCTGGAGAGGAGATAGTGAATCTGGGATTTTACCTGTACTTCTAGTGATGCTGATGCTACTTGTCCTGCAAGGATTAGCTAATATGATTATTTTTGTTTGTTTCGAGAAATATTGTGAGCCCATCCTATGGACTAAAGTAATACCAGACAACTTATTTTTTCTATATAGACTATCCATACATTAGATGATTTCAACTTATTTTCATATCTTTTCATTAAATCCAACTGCCCTATTGACGTACTTTTTCCTGACAAACCGGAGAATTTCCTGTTAAAGTCGTATTTTTGTATATGGTATGCAAACTAAAGTCCTAATAAGGTTTCTGATGGCTATTTTTCTAATCCTCTTTCTGTTTCATTTTTTGTAGCACCATTTATGGTCTCTTCAGTTTGCATGATTATGCTGAACATTTACTGGCACAGTAGCTCAGTAGTAGAGGGTTTGCTTTATCTGCCTAAGGTACTAGACTCAATTCTCAGTTATTATCAAACAAAACAAAACAAAACAACAGCAAAAATCATGTTGAACTTGCTGTAGTTTATGAAGTATAAAATTGACTTTATTAACACATTTTCTCATAAAATGAAGTTCATTAACCAAATATCCTTTTGTAAAAAGGGGAACTACACTTATTTGAGCCCTATTCAAAGCTACAGCTGTGAGATTATAGTGGATTTTGAGATCCAACCTCTGTATACCTCGCCAGAACATAATATAAGCAAGAACAATTAAAATCAATCTTATAATGGAGTACAGGAAAGTGTAAGAGAGAAAATGACTGAAGGTAGACAGATAAATCAGAAAAATGTTCTGGTTAACAAAATGTGAGAAAACACAAATCTGGACAATGGAAGTTGTCATGGAAACAGAGAGCTACAGGAAATATAAGAGATTCCCAAGAGATACTGCATGTGCCTGATGGAAGGTATTCCTCTTTCTGACATACTCAAATGGTGTTAAGTGGGCAGAAAAATGCCTAGTTATCTCTGAGACTAGTCCCTTAGTTACATCCATTTTCTCTGAATTAACCTAAAAATAATGACTTTACATATTATGTATCATATTTAATTGTCTCCATTTCTTATCTTTGCAACTTTGAATGCTCAGTCAATGAAGAAAGGGACTTTTTCATCTTATTTACCAATGTATCAAGTTCTTAAGATGCTATCAATACATAGACATTAAGTTAGTGCCTCTATAAAACAGGACAGGGAAATAAAAGAAAAATAGACTCAAGTTATTTAGGATTTACCAGCTGTTTGAAATTAGGCGAGTATCTTAAAATATTCACATTCTTGTAAATAAGAATAGCTGAATTACTTGTTGGATGGTGAAAATAATGCTCTTCAATGACAGGTAAAGTCCTAAGTTTATTACCATCATACTGCATTTATCATACCGTATAAGAGTTGCTTGCTGTTTGAATCCCTTCCCAGGTGTGTGCATAGGAGAACTATGCATAAAGTGCTTTATGAATTATAGGTAATTAAAACAATCTATTTTTATTATTTATTTTGCAAACATTCTTTGTTGCAAGACATAACAGTTGAAAATTGGAGGTGTATTATAAAAATACTACAAATATATGGCTTCTGTCAGGTATTAAAAATAGGTATTAATAAATAACCAATGATTCAAAACCAAAAACCAAGAATCTATACTTTAATGGCTTGCAATGTAGCTAGAAAAGAATGACAAGAGCTTGCTGACAGGAGCCTGATACAGCTGTCTCCTGAGAGGTTCTGCCAGTGCCTGACAAATACAGAAGTGGATGCTCACAGCCATCCATTGGATGGAGTACAGGGTCCCCAATGAAGGAGCTAGAGAAAGTACCCAAGGAGTTGAAGGGGTTTGCATCGCCATAAGAGGAACAACAAAACAAACTAACCAGTACCTCCATAGCTCCCTGGGACTAAACCACCAACCAAAACATGGCTCTAGTTGGCATATGTGGGAGAGGATGGCCTAATTGGTCATCAATGGGAGGAGAGGCCCTTGGTCCTGAAAAGGTTTTATGATCCAGTATAGGGGAATACCAGGGCCAGGAAGTGGGAATGGGTGGGTTGGTGAGTAGGGGGAGTGGAGAGGATGGGGGTTTTCAGAGTGGAAACTAGGAAAGAGGACAATATTTGAAATGTAAGTAAAGAAGATATCTAATAAAAAAAAAAGAGAAAAGAATGAAAAGCTGTTACAGAATGACCATATATGGATCATTGTTTAATATTTTTTGGTGGAGGTAGGCTTGAAGTTGTGGTTGATACCTATGCTAGTTTAGTTTAAATATCCACTAATATAATGTTTACACGTACCGTTTTTCTATGATGACATCTATCATATATATTAGTTTATTTCCAATCATTTGTTGACATTTCTTGTGTTGTTGGATTCTGATCAATGGAGGACAATTGACTGACTGGTCCAGGAGAAGTCTAGAGGAGCAAGAGAAAGGGATGTGATTTCTGGAACTGGGATGCATAACTGTTCTGACTATGGCTATAACCATTGAATATATGAAACAGTGTCAGTAGATGTTGAGATATAGGCATAATACACACCTGATCTCTTTTATTTTATATCCCAGATTACACACTGGTTACTTTTGTTATACCAGAGGAAAATGGAAGCAAGGGAATAGGTTATCTAGTGAGATAGTCTATTGGATGCAGTGACTAAGGATGACTTTGTTGTTGTTGCTGCTGTTGAGAGAGAGCTGAGGGGATATACAATGTCTGAATATGGTCATATCCAAATGAAGGTTTCATTCTCAACTCTTTGGTGTCCCTTTCTTGCTTCCCAGGTGTTTGTTTTCCCACTGGGAAGGAATAAAATAATATTTTTGGCAGATCCATAATGGTGGATGGCATGTAGATGTGGTCTGCTATAATCTTCAGGAGAGCTAAATAACAGCAATCTGATGATGGAGGTGACAGTTAAAACAAAAGTCATCCTAGCAGCAAAGAAATATGAAACTTTAAAAAGCATAGTAGAAAAATACATTCTGTCCCACAGAGATTGACATGGGCTAAGCAGTTCTTCCTCCTCCATCTCACAAAGAGGGACTAGAGCCATGCTGAAGGTTGGAGCTTTGGAAAAGTGTTATTGTGCTCTTGGTGACATTTTACATGAAAAAAAAGAGAGAGAGAGAGAAGATTATGGAGTATGTTGCCTATGGCAGCTACAGAGGGAGGTGAGCCACTGGGGAAAACTCTTCTTTCTGCACTTAACCAGAACAGCAGTGAAATGCTATTTTAAAAGGTCCTGCATGAGTCAGCAGTCACAGGCTCCCCAAAACCACACACTTGGGAAACTGAGAGTAAATGTCATGGGACTGCTCTCTTGAACCCTGGCAAAAGAATAGTTTTAGTATTCTATAAGGTAGAAAACTGATTGGAGCTGCAGCATACAGTGGTATACAAACTCAGGTTCTAAGCAGTGGGGACACAGATTGGGAGGGACTACCCAGAGCCAGGGTCAACATTTATAACATGCCCCACTGAAGAACTTCATAGGGGAACAACATTCCCAGTCAGACTCCTGAAGGGGTTCCCAGAACTGAGACCTAACTCTAGAAGTGCCAGTCAAGGCAGAATCTGTGAAAGATGCTGTAGAGGCAACAGTGACATTCAAGATTGCCAAGAGTTACATCCAGGATATGTGATTCCCACTAGAGATCAGTTTCTGTGCACTGATCTCCCAGTGGGGTAATAAACATCTAGGAAGCAAGAAAGGGACACTATAGAGTTGAGACTGAAACCTGCATTTGGATATGACTGCATTCAGACATTGTACATCTACTCAGCTCTCTTTCTTTTGTATTTCTTCTTCCTTTATTTAATGTCCATTGTCAGTTTAGCAGTTAGCTCTGTCTGATAGGCTTTGTTTTGTGGCTTTTCTATCTTTTCTATTTTTCTTTTATTCTCATGTGTGTGTGTGTGTGTGTGTGTGTGTGTGTATGCATGCAAGAAATTGAAGCTGGTTGTCATTCTAAATTGCTTTTTACCTTAGTTTTTGAGACATGATTCTTGCTGTATGTTAAATACATTACCAGCTAATCAGCAAACCACAGGTATCCTTCTGTCTCTGCTTCTCCAGCACAGAAATTACATATGTGTGCCACCGCACATGGCTTTTTACATGAGTACTGATATTCTAAACTCTAGTCTCTATGCTGTTTGTTATTTTAAATTATGCATATGTCTGCATGTGGATATATGTATATGTATACACATATTATGCTATTAGTATTTTATTACTTTGTAAAAAGATAAAGTTTAAATGGTAGTTGCTTCTCATTACTACTATCAACTCATGTTGGGCTAATCTAGGAAAATGAGTATTTTCTAGGCATTTCCCACTGAGAAGAAAACTGTGGATTAAAACAGGTACATCAAACAACAGATTTATAGAGAAATATGATACTCCAATCATATATTTGCCTTTTGAATATTGAAATTATTTCAATTGAATGGCTATGGATGATTTAAAAGATCCAACATATAAATTACTTCAGATATAAAAGTTCCAAAAGAAAAAGCATAAGAAACATGAAAACAAAACAAACAAAAAATAAAAAACCCAAGACATTATAACTCTTCCCAAAATGACCAATCCCATACAATACTTTCTTTTTAAATCATTTTATTCATTTGCATTTCAAACGATATCCCCCTGCCTATCCCTCCAAAACCCTCATCCTACCTTTCTTCCCCGTTCCCTTTTCCTCTATGAGGGTGCTCCTCTGCCCAATCACCCACTCCTGCCTCATTGCTCTAGCATCCTCTACACTGGGGTATCAAGCCTCCATAGAACCGAGGGACTCCCCTCCCATCTAGTCAGATAATGCCAGTCTCTGCTACATATGTATCTGGAGCCATTGCTCCCTCCATGTATACTCTCTGGTTGGTGGTTTAATCCCTGGGAGCTCTGGTTTGGTCCAGTTAGTTGATGTTCTTCCTATGGGGTTTCAATCCTCTTCAGCTCCTTCAGTCCTTCCCATAGCTCTTCAATTGGGATCCTGGGGCACAGTCTGATGATTGGCTATATCTTTATCTATGTTGGTCCGGGGCCGAGAGAACTTCTCAGAAAACAGCCATACCAGGCTCCTGACAGCAAGTACTTCTTGGCATCAGTAATAGTGTGGTGTCTGTAGATGGCATCAATCCCTAGGTAGGGCAGTCTCTGGATGGCCTTTCCAAACACTTTTAAATGACAGTAACATAATGAAGCTTCAGGAAAATAATTCAAAAGAATGGTTATGAGTTTGGTCTAATAAGTAAAAAATATCACAAACTTCTGAATGAATTCCAAGTGAACATGAAAAAGCATGTGCGCTTAAATGAAATCAATGCAGGATAATCAAATGTCTAATTAGAGAAACACTGAAGAAAAACAAATTGAAATATTGGGAATGAGAAATTAAATAAGATAACAAAAGCTTTGGTGGAATGCCTCACCAACATAAAGGAGGACAGAGTAATGTATTAGGGCCTAAAGACAGTGTCAAATAAAAATTAATAAGGCAATATGAAAAGATCGTTTGAAATGTATGGGGAACATTTAAAAACACTAAGTTGAGTGAAGCTTGGACAGAAAAGAAGAACTTCAAACTAGGAATATAGAAAACATATTCATTAAAATTATATCAGAAAATTAGGAAGTCTGGTTATAGAGAGATTCAGGAGCTATTTAGCATCCCAAACAGGTAAAACCAGAAAAGAACCTTTCCATGTATTTATACTCAAAACTCCAGATATGCAGAATTAATAAATATATAAAAAGCTGCAAAAAAGAAATATCAAGTCACATAAAGTCAGGCTTATAAGAATAAGAACATCTTTCCTAACAGAAACTGCATTAGCTTGGGGTACTTGAAATTATGTATTTAAACCTTTTTATTTTTTTTAATCATTTTATCCGTTTACATTTCAACTGATATTCTTTTTATGAGATTCCCCTCCAGGACTTCCCCATAATATCCCTCCTCTTCCCATTCCCCTTTGCCTCTCTGAGGATGCTCCTCCACACACTCATCCACTCCTGTCCCACTGCTCTAGCACCCCCCCACCCCCCACACACTGAGGCATCAAGCCTCCCCATGACCAAGGACCTCTCCCATTGATGCCAGATAATGCTATCCTCTGCTGCATATGTATCTGGAGCCATGGCTCTCTCCATGTGTACTCTTTGGTTGATGATTTAGTCCCTGGGAGCCCTTGATGGTCCAGTTAGATGATATCGTTGTTCTTTTTATGGGGTTGCAATTTCCTTCAGCTTCTTCAGTCCTTCCCTTAACTTTTCCATTGGGGCCCAGGGCTCAGTGGAATAGTAGAGTATGAGGTCAGGTGCTGGTAGAGCCTTTCAGGGAAGACCATACCATGCTCCTGTCAGGAAGTGCTTCTTGGCATCTGCAGTAGTTTGGGAGTTTTATTCTGCAGATGAGACAGATCCTTAGGGGTATGGTCTCAGGATGGCCTTTCCTTCAGCATGTTCCACTTTTTGTCAGTGTTTTTCCTTTGTTTGGACAGAAACACTTCTGGGTTAAAATTTTTTGAAATGGGTGGGTGGCCACATTCATTACCTGGGGCTGTGCATATCTACTGGAGGTGGTATCTATAGGTTGTATCTTCCCTTTCTTGGGTATTTTGGCTAAAGTTGCCACCATTGGGTCCTGAGAACCAATCACTTCCTTGGCATCTGGGACTTTCTAATGGCTACCCCAAGCTCTCCACCCCCTGCTGCTACCTATTTCTATTCAATTTCCTGACCCTCTGTACTTCTTTCCTGTTCTTTCCAATAACTGATCCTTTCCCCCATTTTTCCTCCTCCTCCTCCTCCTCTTCCTCCTCCTCCTCTCTTCCTCACAGGTCCTTTCCTCCCTCTACCTCCTGGAATTACTTTGTTCCCCCCCTTTATGTAAGATTGAAGCATCTACACTTTTATTTTCATTCTTCTTAAGCTCCATGTCATTTGTGGGTTGTATCATGGGTATTCTGAGATTTTGGTCTAATATTCACTTACTAGTGAGTGCATGCCATGTGTGTTTTTTGTGATTGGGTTACTTTACTTGGGCTGATATTTTCTAGTTCAATCCATTTGCCTGAAAATTTCATGAAATCATTATTTTTAATAGCTGAATAGTACTCCATTGTGCAAATGTAGCACAATTTTTTTTATCTACTCCACTGTTGAGGGACATCTGAATTATTTCCAGCTTCTGGCTATTATAAATAAGGCTGCTATGATCATAGTGGAGCATGTGTCCTTGTTATATGTTGGAGCATCTTTTGGGTATTTGCACAGTAGTGTTATGGCTGAGTCTCCAAGTAAAACCTTTTCTTATTTTCTGAGGAAGATATCCACTGCCTTTGATACTCAGCAAAGCAACCTGCCACAATTACCAGAGAAAGAAAAATTTCTCACAGTAACAGTGGGTTTAAGAAATTTATGTCCACTAATCAAGTTCTGTAGAATGTACTTGAAAGAATCCTTTAGACAGAAGGAAGAAAAAACATACTTGACACAAAAGAAAAGAATAAGCCACTCTAAAAATCATATTTAAGTAATAGAGAAATAAAATATCAAACATTGCTACTTTAACAAAGTTACAGGAATTAAAACAACTTTTCAATAATAACTCTAAATATTAATTACTCAATTACTCGATGGAAAAATCAACAGATTAACATGCTGTATTAAAAAGCAGGATTTCCATATTTTTACATCCAAGAAATGAACTACCCAAAGGAAAAATTGTCCTTTGAGGTCAAGGAGAAAAGTTTGAAAAAAGGTACTTGAACTTGGGGAATACATACCTTGGGGGAATGAACAGAAAAAGGTTTCCAGGTCCCCATAAAGACAAATGGTACCTAAGGGATAAAGATGGAGAAAAGGTATTTAGCACTGCATAAGGTAAAATAGTACCTTTGGGGAAAGGATGGATAAGGATACTTCAAGCAAAAGAAATTAGCAGGTGTTGCTGTTCTAAAATATGATGAAGTAAACTTCAAACCAAATCTAGTCTGAAGAGATAAAGACATTTCCTCCATGCTAATTAAGGGAACAATCAACCAAGAGAATGTAGCCATTCTCAGTATACAGGCCTTGACTATATGAGCATCCAATTTCACTGAACAAATACTTCTATATGTAAATTTACAGGATAAACAAACCATCATTTTGTGGGTATCCCCAATAACTTGCTCTCACCAATTAAGACATCTCAGATAAAATAAGAGAGAAACATGAGATTTAAATGACATCATAGGTCAAACAACATTAAATATAATCAAACTAACTGACAGACATATAGAAGACCCAAATTAATAAAAGTAGAGATGCAAAAGAAAATAGCAAAACAGCAATAAAATTCGAGAAATCATTAGGATATACCTACACGTCTTAGAGTCCAAACTGAAGGCTTTCTAGGTACATATGACCTATCAGGATTAAACCCACATGCAAGTAACAATATAAACAGTACTTAAGAGGCAAAAATAATGAAGTACTAAGAGTAAAAATAAAATACCATCTAAACCCATTTCAGGAGTACATGGATTTCTAATGAATTCTATTGACCATTAAAGAACACAGCAACGTTTTCCAAATTTTCCATAAAACCAAAACAAACCAAACAAAACCAAACAAAACAAAATTAGGAATGCTATCAAGGTCTTTTCATGAAGTTAATTTTTCTCTAATACCAAAACACAATATAGACTCAACAACATAAAGGAAACTATGGATCAATCTCCCTGTCAAATATAGATGCAATAGCTCTCAGTAAAACATTTGCAAATATACTCCAAGAGGATGTGAAAAATATTTAGTATGATTAAATTGGTTCATTCAAGAGACTCTAGGATGCTTCAACTATATATAAATGTAAGACAACACATAAGTGAACTGAAGGACATAAATCACAAGATTATCACAATAGATTCAGGAAGGTTTTGTGAAAACCGAGTATCCTTTCATGATAAAAACTATGAAAGACCAGGAAGAGAAGGAACAGATTTCAATATAATGAAAGCTATAGCCAATAATATTATGGTAATGGAAAAAATCAAAGCATTTTTCTAAAGTGAGAAACAACACATGGCTGTCCACTTTATCCACTCCATTTCCATATAGGATTTGAATTTTAAGCTAGAGCAATAAGACTAGAGAAGGGAATAAAAGTATTCAAAAGGGAAAAGAAGTCAAAATGCACTTACAGATTAAATGATTCTCTACATAAAAAATTGCCCACTCTGAGAGGGCTTTGCCTGAGCACCTGGGGGAGCCATTTTGGTTCCTGGATCCCTCAGAGACTAGTCGGTGTAGGTGAGAGTGCCAACTACACAAGCTACACAGCTTCTGTGACAGGCCCTGTTTCAGGCCTTCATCTTCTGCCAGGAGGCAGGTCTGAATGCCAGACATCTGTGCACCTTCCATGCAAGAGGAAAGCTTACCTGCAAAGAGTACTCTGACCACTGAAACTCAGGAGAGAGCTAGTCTTCCAAGTCTGCTGATAGAGGCTAACATTATCAGGGGAGGAACAAGTTCTAACCAGAGACAACTAAAACAACTAACTCCAGAGATTACCAGATGGCTAAAGGCAAACTAAAGAATCTTACTAACAGAAAACAAGACCACACAACATCATCAGAATCCAGCATTCCCAACTCAGCCAGTCCTGGATACCCCAACACACACGATAAGCAAGACTCGGATTTAAAATCATATATCATGATGCTGGTAGAGGACATCAAGAAGGACTTTAATAACTCACTTAAAAAATACAGAAGAACATTGCTAAAGAGGTACAAGTCCTTAAAGAAAAACAGGAAAACACAACCAAACAGGTAGAAGTGCTTAAAGAAAAATAGGAAAACACAATCAAACAGGTAGAAGTGCTTAAAAAAAATAGGAAAACACAACCGAACTGGTAGAAGTCCTTAAAGAAAATCAGGAAAACACAACCAAACAGGTGATGGAATTGAACAAAACCATACAAGACCTACAAAGGGAAGTAGACACAATAAAGAAAACCCAAATTGAGGCAATGCTGGATTTAAAAACAATAGGAAAGAAATCTGGAACCATAGATGCGAGCATCAGCAACAGAATACAAGAGATGGAAGAGAGAATCTCAGGTGCAGAAGATTCCATAGAGAACATGGGCACAACAATCAAAGAAAATGCAAAATGCAAAAAGATCCTAAGTCAAAACATTCAGGAAATCCAGGACACAATGAGAAGACCAAAACTATGGATAATAGGAGTACATAAGAATGAAGATTTTCAACTTAAAGGGCAAGCAAATATCTTCAACAAAATAATAGAAGAAAACTTCCCAATCCTAAAGAAAGAGATTCCCATGATCATACAAGAAGCCTATAGAACTCCAAATAGTCTGGACCAGAAAAGAATTCCTCCCGCCACATAATAATCAGAACAATAAATGCACCAAATAAAGATAGAATATTAAAAGCAGTTAGGGAAAAAGGTCAAGTAACAAATAAATGCAGGCCTATTAGAATTACACCAGACTTCTCACCAGAGACTATGAAAGCCAGAAGATCATGGACAGATGTTATAATGACACTAAGAGAACACAAATGCCAGCCCAGACTTCTAAACCCAGCCAAACTTTCAATTAGAATAGATGGAGAACCCAAAGTATTGGATGACAATACCAAATTCACACAATATCTTTCCACGAATCCGGCCTTTCAAAGGATAATAAGAGAAAAAACAAACAAACAAACAAAGAAACAAACGAACCAAAAACAAAAATACAAGGACAGAAACTAAGCCCTAGAAAAAGCAAGAAAAGTAATCCTTCAACAAACCTAAAAGAAGACAGGCACAAGAACAGAATACCTACTCTAACAACAAAAACAATAGGAAGCAACAATTACTTTTCCTTAATATCTCTTAATATCAATGGACTCAATTCCCGAATAAAAGACATAGACAAACAGACTGGCTACACAAACAGGACCCAACATTCTGCTGCTTACAGGAAACCCATCTCAGGGAAAAAGACAGACACTACCTCAGAGTGAAAGGATGGAAAACAATTTTCCAAGCAAATGGTCTGAAGAAAAAAGCTGGAGTAGCCATTGACTTCCAACCCAAAGTTATCAAAAAAGACAAGGAGACAAGCTTCATATTCATCAAAGGTAAAATCTCCCACAATGAACTCTCAATTCTAAATATCTATGCTCCAAATGCAAGGGCAGCCACATTCATTAAAGAAACTTTAGTAAAGCTCAAAGCACACATTGCACCTCACACAACAACAGTGGGAAACTCATTATATCACTTTCATCAATGTACATATCTTGGAAACAGAAACTAAACAGGGACACAGTGAAACTAACAGAAGTTATGAAACAAATGGATTTAACAGATATCTACAGACACTTTTATCCTAAAACAAAAGGATATACCTTCTCAGCACCTCATTGTACCTTCTCCAAAATTGACCATATAATTGGTCACAAAACAGGCTTCAACAGATACAAAAATATTGAAATTGTCCCATGCATCCTATCAGATCACCATGGACTAAGGCTGATCTTCAATAAAAACATAAATATTAGAAAGCCAACATTCATTTGGAAACTGAACAACACTCTTTTCAATGACACCTTGGTCAAAGAAGGAATAAAGAAAGCAATTAAAGACTTTTTACAGTTTAATGAAAATGAAGCCACAACATACCCAAACTTATGGGACACAATGCAAGCATTACTAACCAGAAAACACATAGCTCTGAGTGCTTCCAAAAAGAAACTAGAGAGAGAACAAGCTAGCAGATTGACAACACACCTAAAAGCTCTAGAACAATAGGAAGAAAACTCACCCAAGAGGAGTAGAGAGCAGGAAATAATCAAACTAAGGGGTGATATCAACCAAGTGGAAACAAGAACTACTATTCAAAGAATCAACCGAATGAGGAGCTGATTGAGAAAATCAACAAGATAGATAAACACTTAGCCAGACTCACTAGAGGGCACAGGGACAGCATCCTGATTAACAAAATCAGAAATGAAAAGGGAGACATAACAACAGATCCTGAGGAAATCCAAAATACCATCAGATCCTTCTACAAAAGGCTGTACTCAACAAAACTGGAAAATCGGGTGAAATGGACAAATTCCTAGACAGATACCAGGTACCAAAGTTAAATCAGGATCAAATTAATGATCTAAATAGTCCTATATACCCTAAAGAAATAGAAGCAGTCATTAATAGTCTCCCAACCAAAAAAAGCCAAGGATCAGATGGGGTTACTGCAGAGTTCTATCAGACCTTCAAAGAAGATCTAATTCCAGTTCTTCACAAAATATTACACAAAATAGAAGCTGAAGATACTCTACCCAATTCATTCTATGAAGCCACAATTACTCTGATACCGAAACCATAGAAAGTCCTAACAACAATAGAGAATTTCAGACCAAATTCCCTTATGAATATCGATGCAAAATATTCAATAAAATTCTCCCTAACCGAATCCAAGAATCAAAACAATCATCCATCCTGACCCAGTAGGTTTCATTCCAGGGATGCAGGGATGGTTTAATATATGGAAACCAATCAACGTAATCCAGTATATAAACAAACTCAAAGACAAAAACCACATGATCATGTCGTTAGATGCATAGAAAACATTTGACAAAATCCAACACCCATTCATGATAAAAGTCTTGGAAAGATCATGAATTCAAGGTCCATACCTAAACATGATAAAAGCAATCTACAGCAAACCAATAGCCAACATCAAAATAAATGGTGAGAAGCTGGAAGCAATTCCACTAAAATCAGGGACTAGACAAGGCTGCGCAGTTTCTCCCTACCTATTCAGTGTTGTACTTGAAGACCTAGCCAGAGCAATTTGACACAAAAGGAGATCAAGGGGATACAAACTGAAAAGGAAGAAGTAAAAATGTCACTTTTTGCATATGATATAAAAGTATATATAAGTGCCCTAAAAATTCCACCAGAGAACCCCTAAACCTGAAAAACAGCTTCAGCGAAGTAGCTGGATATAAAATTAACTCAAACAAGTCAATGGCCTGTCTCTAAACAAAGGATAAACAGGCTGAGAAAGAAGTTAGGGAAATAACTCCATTCATAATAGTCACAAACAATATAAAATACCTTGGCATGACTCTAACTAAGGAAGTGAAAGATCTGTATGATAAAAACTTCAAGTCTCTGAAGAAAGAAATTAAAGAAGATCTCAGAAGATGGAAA
Organism: Mus caroli; assembly: GCF_978045245.1. Taxonomy (NCBI): domain Eukaryota; kingdom Metazoa; phylum Chordata; class Mammalia; order Rodentia; family Muridae; genus Mus; species Mus caroli. The sequence continues at coordinate 137,974,232 of NW_028227261.1, read as the reverse complement.
GATCTCCCATGGTCATATATTGGCAGGATCAATATAGTAAAAATGGCTATCTTGCCAAAAGCAATCTACAGATTCAATGCAATCCCAATCAAAATTCCAATTCAATTCTTCAACTAGTTAGAAAGAGCAATCTGCAAATTCATCTGGAATAACAAAAAACCTAGGATAGCTAATACTCTTCTCATTGATACAAGAACCTCTGGTGGAATCACCATGCCTGACCTAAAAATTTACTACATAGTAATTGTGATAAAAAACTGCATAGCACTGGTATAGTGACAGACAAGTAGAGCAATGGAATAGAATTGAAGACAAAGAAATGAGCCCACAGGCCTATGGTCACTTGATCTTTGACAAGGGAGCAAAAACCATCCAGTGGAAAAAAGATAACATTTTTCAAGAAATGGTGCTGGCACAACTGGTGGTTATCATGTACACGAATGCGAATTGATCCATTCCTATCTCTTTGTATTAAGGTCAACTCTAAGTGGATAAAGGAGCTCCACATAAAACCAGAGACAGTGAAACTTACAGAGGAGAAAGTGGGGTAAAGTCTCGAAGATATGGGCACAGGGGAAAAATTCCTTAATAGAAAAGCAATGGCTTGTGTTGTAAGATCCAGAATCAACAAATGTGACCTCATAAAATTACAAAGTTTCTGTAAGCCAAAGACACCATCAATAATACAAAAAGGCCACCAAAAGATTGGGAAAGGATCTTTACCAATCCTAAATCAGATAGGGGACTAATATCCAATATATACAAAGAAGTCAAGAAGGTGGACTCCAGAAAATCAAATAACCCCATTAAAAATGGGGCTCAGAGCTAAACAAAGAATTCTCACCTGAGCAATACCAAATGACTGAGAAGCACCTGGAAAAATGTTCAGCATCCTTAATCATCAGGGAAATGCAAATCAAAACAACCCTGAGATTCCACCTCACACCAGTCAGAATGGCTAAGTTATACAAATCAGGTAACAGCAGATGCTGGCATGGATGTGGAGAAAGAGGAACACTTCTCCTTTGTTTGTGGAATTGCAAGCTCGTACAACCACTTCTTTAGGTGCTTCTCAACCATTTGGTATTTCTTAGTTGAGAATTCTTTGTATAGCTCTGTACCCCATTTTTGATATGGTTCTTTGGTTTACTGGAGTATAAATTCTTTTTTTTTAATATTTTTTATAACATCTTTTCCTCAATTACATTTCCAATGCTATCCCAAAAGTCCCCCATACTCTCCCCCCCCCACTTCCCTACACACCCATTCCCAGTTTTTTGGCCCTGGTGTTCCCCTGTACAGGGGCATATAAAGTTTGCATGTCCAATGGGCCTCTATTTCCAGTGATGGTCGACTAGGCCATCTTTTGATACATATGCAGCTAGAGACAAGAGCTCCTGGGTATTGGTTAGTTCATAATGTTCCACCCAGAGGGTTGCGGATCCCTTCAGCTCCTTGGGTACTTTCTCCAGATCCTCCATTGGGGGCCCTGTGATCAATCCACTAGCTGACTGTGAGCATCCACTTCTGTGTTTGCCAGGCCCCGGCATAGTCTCACAAGAGACATCTATATCTGGGTCCTTTCAGCAAAATCTTGCTAGTGTATGCAATGGTGTCAGTGTTTGAAAGCTGATTATGGGGAGGATCCCTGGATATGTCAGTCTCTAGATGGTCCATCCTTTCGTCACAGCTCCAAAATTTGTCTCTGTAACTCCTTCCATGGGTGTTCTGTTCCCAATTCTAAGGAGGGGCATAGTGTCCACACTTCAGTCTTCATTCTTCTTGAGTTTCATGTGTTTAGCAAACTGTATCTTATATCTTGGGTAACCTAAGTTTTGGGCTAATATCCACTTATCAGTGAGTACACATTGTGTGAGTTCCTTTGTGATTGTGTTACCTCACTCAGGATGATGCCCTCCAGGTCCATTCATTTGGCTAGGAATTTCATAAATTCATTCATTTAATAGCTGAGTTGTACTCCATTGTATAAATGTACCACATTTTCTGTATCCATTCCTCTGTTGAGGGGCATCTGGGTTCTTTCCAGGGTCTGGCTATTATAAATAAGGCTGCTATGAACATAGTGGAGCATGTATCCTTCTTACCGGTTGGGACATCTTCTGCCCAGGAGAGGTATTGCTGGATCCTCCGGTAGTACTATGTCCAAGTTTCTAAGGAACTGCCAGACTGATTTCCAGAGTGGTTGTACAAGCTTGCAATCCCACCAACAATGGAGGAGTGTTCCTCTTTCTCCACATCCTCTCCAGCATCTGCTGTCACCTGAATTTTTTATCAGAGCCATTCTGACTGGTGTGAGGTGGAATCTCAGGGTTGTTTTGATTTGCATTTCCCTGATGATTAAGGATGTTGAATATTTTTTCAGGTGCTTCTCTGCCATTCGGTATTCCTCAGGTGAGAATTCTTTGTTCAGTTCTGAGCCCCATTTTTTCATGGGGTTATTTGATTTTCTGGAGTCCACCTTTTTGAATTCTTAATATATATTGGATATTAGTCCCCTATCTGATTCACGATAGGTAAAGATCCTTTCCCAATCTGTTGGTGGTCCTTTTGTCTTATTGATGGTGTCTTTTGCCTTGCAGAAGCTTTGCAGTTTCATGAGGTCCCATTTGTCAATTCTAGATCTTACAGCACAAGCCATTACTGTTCTATTCAGGAATCTTTCCCCTGTTCCCATATCTTCAAGGCTTTTCCCCACTTTCTCCTCTATAAGTTTCAGTGTCTCTGGTTTTATGTGAAGTTCCTTGATCCACTTAGATTTGACCTTAGTACAAGGAGATAGGAAAGGATTGATTTGCATTCTTCTACATGATAACAACCAGTTGTGCCAGCACCATTTGTTGAAAATGCTGTCTTTCTTCCACTGGGTGGTTTTAGCTCCCTTGTCAAAGATCAAGAGACCGTAGGTGTGTGGGTTCATTTCTGGGTCTTCAATTCTATTCCATTGGTCTACTTGTCTGTCACTATACCAGTACCATGCAGTTTTTATCACAATTGCTCTGTAGTAAAGCTTTAGGTCAGGCATGGTGATTCCACCAGAGGTTCTTTTATCCTTGAGAAGAGTTTTTGCTATCCTAGGTTTTTTGTTATACCAGATGAATTTGCAGATTGCTCTTTCTAATTCATTGAAGAATTGAGTTGGAATTTTGATGGGGATTGCATTGAATCTGTAGATTGCTTTTGGCAAGAAAGCCATTTTTTACAGTGTTGATCCTGCCAATTCATGAGCATGGGAGATCTTTCTATCTTCTGAGATCTTCTTTAATTTCTTTCTTCAGAGACTTGAAGTTTTCATTATACAGATCTTTCACTTCCTTAGTTAGAGTCACACCAAGATATTTTATATTATTTGTGACTATTGAGAAGGGTGTTGTTTCCCTAATTTCTTTCTCAGCCTGTTTATTCTTTGTGTAGAGAAAGGCCATTGATTTGTTTGAGTTAATTTTATATCCAGCTACTTCACCAAAGCTGTTTATCAGGTTTAGGAGTTCTCTGGTGATATATTTAGGGTCACTTATATATACTATCATATCATCTGCAAAAAGTGATATTTTGACTTCATCTTTTCCAATTTGTATCCCCTTGATCTCCTTTTGTTGTCGAATTGCTCTGGCTAGGACTTCAAGTACAATGTTGAATAGGTATGGGGAGAGTGGACAGCCTTGTCTAGTCCCTGATTTAGTGAGATTGCTTCAAGCTTCTCACCATTTATTTTGATGTTGGCTACTGGTTTGCTGTAGATTACTTTTTAATTTAATTTAATTTAATTTATTTCATTTACATTTCCAGTGCTATCCCAAAAGTCCCCCACACACTCTCCCACCCACTCCACTTCTTGGCCCTGGCGTTCCCCTGTACTGAGGCATATAAAGTTTGCAATACCAATGGGCCTCTCTTTCCACTGATGGCTGAATAGGCCATCTTCTGATACATATGCAGCTAGAGACATGAGCTCCGGGAGGGGGGGGGGTGGAGGGGTTGGTGGTGGTGGTACTGGTTAGTTCCTATTGTTGTTCCACTTATAGGGTTGCAGATCCCCCCACCCCCCAACTCCTTGGTTGCTTTCCCTAGCTCCTCCATTGGGGGCCCTGTGATCCATCCAATAGCTGACTGTGAGCATCCACTTCTGTGTTTGCCAGGCCCCGGCACAGTCTCACAAGAGACAGTTTTATCTGGGTCCGTTCAGCAAAATCTTGCTAGTGTGTGCAAAGGTGTCAGCATTTGGAAGCTGATTATGGGATGGATCCCTGGACATGGCAGTATCTAGATGGTCGATCCTTTCGTCTCACCTCCAAACTTTGTCTCAGTAACTCCTTCCATGGGTGTTTTGTTCTCAATTCTAAGAAGGGGCAAAGTGTCCACACTTTGGTCTTCATTCTTCTTGAGTTTCATGTGTTTTGCAAATTGTATCTTATATCTTAGGTATTCTAAGTTTCTGGGCTAATATTCACTTATCAGTGAGTACATATTGTGTGAGTTCTTTTGTGATTGGGTTACCTCACTCAGGATGATGCCCTCCAGGTCCATCCATTTGCCTAGGAATTTCATAAATTCATTCTTTTTTTTAATTTTTAATATTTTTTATTACATATTTTCCTCAATTACATTTCCAATGCTATCCCAAAAGTCCCCCATACGCCCCCCCCCCAGTTCCCTACCCACCCAATCTCATTGTTTTGGCTCTGGCATTCCCTATATTGGGGCATATGAAGTTTGCAAGTCCAACGGGCCTCTCTTTCCAGTGATGGCCGACTAGGCCATCTTTCGATACATATGCAGCTAGAGACAAGAGCTCCGGGGTACTGGTTAGTTCATCATGTTGTTCCAACTATAGGGTTGCAGATCCCTTTAGCTCCTTGGGTACTTTCTCTAGCTTCTCCATTGGGAGCCCTGTGATACATCCAATAGCTGACTGTGAGCATCCACTTCTGTGTTTGCTAGGCCCCGGCATCGTCTCACAAGAGACAGCTATATTTGGGTCCTTTCAGCAAAATCTTGCTAGTGTATGCAATGGTGTCAGCGTTTGGAAGCTGATTATGGGATGGATCCCTGGATATGGCAGTCTCTAGATGGTCCATCCTTTCATCACAGCTCCAAACTTTGTCTCTGTAACTCCTTACATGGGTGTTTTGTTCCCAATTCTAAGAAGAGGCATATTGTACACACTTTGGTCTTCATTCTTCTCGAGTTTCATGCGTTTAGCAAATTGTATCTTATATCTTGGGTATCCTAAGTTTTGGGCTAATATCCACTTAGCAGTGAATACATATTTTGTGAGTTCCTTTGTGATTGTGTTACCTCACTCAGGATGATGCCCTCCAGGTCCATCCATTTGGCTAGGAATTTCATAAATTCATTCTTTTTAATAGCTGAGTAGTACTCCATTGTGTAAATGTACCATAATTTCTGTATCCATTCCTCTGTTGAGGGGCATCTGGGTTCTTTCCAACTTCTGGCTATTATAAATAAGGCTGCTATGAACATAGTGGAGCATGTATCCTTCTTACCAGTTGGGACATCTTCTGGATATATGCCCAGGAGAGGTATTGCTGGATCCTCCGGTAGCACTATGTACAATTTTCTGAGGAACCACCAGACTGATTTCCAGAGTGGTTGTACAAGCTTGCAATCCCACCAACAATGGAGGAGTGTTCCTCTTTCTCCACATCCTCGCCAGCGTCTGCTGTCACCTGAATTTTTGATCTTAGCCATTCTGACTGGTGTGAGGTGGAATCTCAGGGTTGTTTTGATTTGCATTTCCCTGATGATTAAGGATGTTGAACATTTTTTCAGGTGCTTCTCTGCCATTCGGTATTCCTCAGGTGAGAATTCTTTGTTCAGTTCTGAGCCCCATTTTTTCATGGGGTAATTTGATTTTCTGGAGTCCACCTTCTTGAGTTCTTTATATATATTGGATATTAGTCCCTTATCTGATTTAGGATAGGTGAAGATCCTTTCCCAATCTGTAGGTGTTTTTTTTTTTGTCTTATTGATGGTGTCTTTTGCCTTGCAGAAGCTTTGCAGTTTCATGAGGTCCCACTTGTCAATTTTCGATCTTACAGCACAAGCCATTGCTGTTCTATTCATGAATTTTTCCCCTGTGCCCATATCATCTAGGCTTTTCCCCACTTTCTCCTCTATAAGTTTCAGTGTCTCTGGTTTTATGTGAAGTTCCTTGATCCACTTAGACTTGACCTTAGTACAAGGAGATAGGAATGGATCGATTCGCATTCTTCTACATGTTAACAACCAGTTGTGCCAGCACCATTTGTTGAAAATGCTGTCTTTCTTCCACTGGATGGTTTTAGCTCCCTTGTCGAAGATCAAGTGACCATAGGCATGTGGGTTCATTTCTGGGTCTTCAATTCTATTCCATTGGTCTACTTGTCTGTCACTATACCAGTACCATGCAGTTTTATTCACAATTGCTCTGTAGTAAAGCTTTAGGTCAGGCATGGTGATTCCACCAGAGGTTCTTTTATCCTTGAGAAGAGTTTTTGCTATCCTAGGTTTTTTGTTATTCCAGATGAATTTGCAGATTGCACTTTCTAATTCATTGAAGAATTGAGTTGGAATTTTGATGGGGATTGCATTGAATCTGTAGATTGCTTTTGGCAAGATAGCCATTTTTACAATGTTGATCCTGCCAATCCATGAGCATGGGAGATCTTTCCATCTTCTGAGATCTTCTTTAATTTCTTTCTTCAGAGACTTGAAGTTTTCATTATACAGATCTTTCACTTCCTTAGTTAGAGTCACGCCAAGATATTTTATATTATTTGTGACTATTGAGAAGGGTGTTGTTTCCCTAATTTCTTTCTCAGCCTGTTTATTCTTTGTATAGAGAAAGGCCATTGATTTGTTTGAGTTAATTTTATATCCAGCTACTTCACCAAAGCTGTTTATCAGGTTTAGGAGTTCACTGGTGGAATTTTTAGGGTCACTTATATATACTATCATATCATCTGCAAAAAGTGATATTTTGACTTCATCTTTTCCAATTTGTATCCCTTTGATCTCCTTTTGTTTTCGAATTGCTCTGGCTAGGACTTCAAGTACAATGTTGAATAGGTATGGAGAAAGTGGACAGCCTTGTCTAGTCCCTGATTTTAGAGGGATTGCTTCAAGCTTCTCACCATTTACTTTGATGTTGGCCTCTGGTTTGCTGTAGATTGCTTTTATCATGTTTAGGTATGGGCCTTCAATTCCTGATCTTTCCAAGACTTTTATCATGAATGGGTGTTGGATCTTGTCGAATGCTTCTATGCATCTAACGAGATGATCATGTGGTTTTTGTCTTTGAGTTTTTTTATATACTTGATTACGTTTATGGATTTCCATATTAAACCATCCCTGCATCCCTGGAATAAAACCTACTTGGTCAGGATGGATGATTACTTTAATATGTTCTTGGATTTGGTTAGCGAGAATTTTATTGAGTATTTTTGCATCAATATTCATAAGGGAAATTGGTCTGAAGTTCTCTATCTTTGTTGGATCTTTCTGTGGTTCAGGTATCAGAGTAATTGTGGCTTCATAGAATGATTTGGGTAGAGTTCCTTCTACTTCTATTTTGTAGAATAGTTTGTGCAGAACTGGAATTAGATCTTCTTTGAAAGTCTGGTAGAACTCTGCACTAAATCCATCTGGTCCTGGGCTTTTTTTGGCTGGGAGACTATTAATGACTGCTTCTATTTCTTGAGGGGATATGGGACTGTTTAGATCATTAACTTGATCCTGATTTAACTTTGGTATCTGGTATCTGTCCAGAAATTTGTCCATTTCATCCAGGTTTTCAAGTTTTGTTGAGTATAACCTTTCGTAGAAGGATCTGATGGTGTTTTGGATTTCTTCAGGATCTGTTGTTATGTCTCTCTTTTCATTTCTGATTTTGTTAATTAGGATGTTGTCCCTGTGCCCTCTAGTGAGTCTAGCTAAGTGTTTATCAATCTTGTTGATTTTCTCAAAGAACCAAGTCCTCGTTTGGTTAATTCTTTGAATAGTTCTTCTTGTTTCCACTTGGTTGATTTCATCCCTGAGTTTGATTATTTCCTGCGGTCTACTCCTCTTGGGTGAATTTTCTTCCTTTTTTTCTACAGCTTTTAGATGTGTTGTCAAGCTGTTAGTGTGTGCTCTCTCTAGTTTCTTTTTGGAGGCACTCACAGCTATGAGTTTCCCTCTTAGAAATGCTTTCATTGTCTCCCATAGGTTTGGGTATGTTGTGGCTTCATTTTCATTAAACTGTAAAAATTCTTCAATTTCTTTCTTTATTCCATCCTTGACCAAGGTATCATTGAGAAGAGTGTTATTCAGTTTCCACGTGAATGTTGGCTTTCCATTATTTATGTTGTTATTGAAGATCAGACTTAGTCCATGGTGGTCTGATAGGATGCATGGGACAATTTCAATATTTTTGTATCTGTTGAGGTCTGTTTTGTGAACAATTATGTGGTCAATTTTGGAGAAGGTCCCGTGAGGTGCTGAGAAGTAGGTATATCCTTTTGTTGTAGGATAAAATGTTCTGTAGATATCTGTTAAGTCCTTTTGTTTCATAACTTCTGTTAGTTTCACTGTGTCCCTGTTAATTTCTGTTTCCTTGATCTGTCCATTGATGAAAGTGGTGTGTTGAAGTCTCCCACTATTATTGTGTGAGGTGCAATGTGTGCTTTGAGCTTTACTAAAGTGTCTTTAATGAATGTGGCTGCCCTGGCATTTGGGGCATAGATATTCAGTATTGAGAGTTCCTCTTGGAGGATTTTACCTTTGATGAGTATGAAGTGTCCCTCCTTGTCTTTTTTGATAACTTTGGGTTGGAAGTCGATTTTATTCGATATCAGAATGTCTACTCCAGCTTGTTTCTTCAGACCATTTGCTTGGAAAATTTTTTCCAGCCTTTGACTCTGAGGTAGTCTCTGTCTTTTTCCTGAGATGGGTTTCTGGTAAGCATCAGGATGTTTGATCCTGTTTGTGTAGCCAGTCTGTTAGTCTATGTCTTTTTATTGAGTCCATTGATATTAAGAGATATTAAGGAAAAGTAATTGTTGCTTCCTCTTATTTTTGTTGTTAGAGTTGGCATTCTGTTCTTGTGGCTGTCTTCTTTTAGGTTCGTTGAGGGGTTACTTTCTTGCTTTTTCTAGGGCGTGATTTCCGACCTTGTATTTTTTTTTTTTTTCTGTTATTATCCTTTGAAGGGCTGGATTCGTGGAAAGATAATTTGGTTTTGTCATGGAATACTTTGGTTTCTCCGTCTATGGTAATTGAGAGTTTGGCTGGGTATAGTAACCTCGGCTGGCATTTGTGTTCTCTTAGAGTCTGTATAACATCTGTCCAGGTTCTTCTGGCTTTCATAGTCTCTGGTGACAAGTCTGGTGTAATTCTGATAGGTCTGCCTTTATATGTTACTTGACCTTTCTCCCTTACTGCTTTTAATATTCTATCTTTATTTAGTGCATTTGTTGTTCTGATTATTATGTGTCGGTAGGAATTTCTTTTCTGGTCCAGTCTATTTGGAGTTCTATAGGCTTCTTGTATGATCATGGGCATCTCTTTCTTTAGGATTGGGAAGTTTTCTTCTATAATTTTGTTGAAGATATTTGCTGGCCCTTTAAGTTGAAAATCTTCATTCTCATCTACTCCTATTATCTGTAGATTTGGTCTTCTCATTGTGTCCTGTATTTCCTGGATGTTTTGAGTTAGGATCCTTTTGCATTTTGTATTTCCTTTGATTTTTGTGCCCTTGTTCTCTATGGAATCTTCTGCACCTGAGATTCTCTCTTCCATCTCTTGTATTCTGTTGCTGATGCTCGCATCTATGGTTCCAGATTTCTTTCCTAGGGTTTCTATCTGCAGCGTTGCCTCACTTTGGGTTTTCTTTATTGTGTCTAATTCCCTTTGTAGGTCTAGTATGGTTTTGTTCATTTCCATCACCTGTTTGGATGTGTTTTCCTGTTTTTCTTTAAGGACCTGTAACTCTTTAGCAGTGCTTTCCTGTATTTCTTTAAGTGAGTTATGAAAGTCCTTCTTGATGTCCTCTACCATCATCATGAGATATGCTTTTAAATCTGGGTCTAGATTTTTTGTTGTATTTGGGTGCCCAGGACTAGGTGGGGTGGGAGTGATGCGTTCTGATGATGGTGAGTGGTTTTGATTTCTGTTAGTAGGATTCTTACGTTTGCCTTTTGCCATCTGGTAATCTCTGAAGCTAGCTGTTATAGTTGTCTCTGGTTAGAGCTTGTTCCTCAGGTGACTCTGTTAGCCTCTATCAGCAGACCTGGGAGGCTGGATCTCTCCTTAGTTTCAGTGGTCAGAGTATTCTCTGCAGGCAAGCTCTATTCTTGCAGGGAGGGTGCCCAGATATCTGGTGTTCGAACCCGCCTCCTGGCAGAAGTTGTGTTCCACTCACCAGAGGTCTTAGGATCCCGTGGGGAATCCTGTGTGGGTGCTTGCCGGTGTCTGGAGACTCCTCTGGCAAGGCACCCTGGTGCTCGAGTGGACCAGAAGGGACTTGTGCCCCATCTCAGGCTGGGTTGCCTGCTTCCCTAGTTAATGCAGTCTTAGGTCCCGCACAATTGGATTGGAGCAGGTGCTGTGTTCCACTCACCAGAGGTCTTAGGATCCCGTGGGGAATCTTGTGTGGGTGCTTGCAGGTGTCCAGAGACTCCTCTGGCAAGGCACCCCGGTGCTTGAGTGGACCGGAAGGACTGGAGTCTAACTTCTTGAGCTCTTTGTATATATTGGATATTAGCCCTCCATTAGATTTTTGATTGTTAAAGCTCTTCTCCCAATCTGTTAATGGCCTTTTTTGTCATATTGATAGTGTCCTTTGCCTTACAGAAGCTTCACAATTTTATGAGGGCACATTTGTTAATTCTTGATGTTACTGCCCAAGCCATTGGTGTTCTGTTCAGGAATTTTCCTCCTGTGCCCATATGTTTGAAGCTCTTCCCCATATCGTCCTCTATAAGTTTCAGTGTCTCTGGTTTTATGTGGAGGTCCTTGATCCACTTAGACTTGAGCTTTGTACAGGAGATAAGAATGGGTCAATTCGCATTCTTCTACATGATAACCTCCAGTTGAACTTACCATTTGTTGAAAATGTCTTTTTTTCCACTGGATCATTTTAGGTCCTTTGCCAAAAATCAAATGACCATAGGTGTGTGGGTTCATTTCTCGGTCTTCAATTCTATTCCATTATTCTTCTTGCCTGTCACGATACCAGTACCATGCTTTTTTTTTTTTTTTTTTTTTTTTTTTTTTTTTTAATCACAATTGCTCTGTAGTATAGCTTTTTATAAGGGATGGTGATTCTATCAGAGATTCTTTTATTGTTGAGGATAACTTTTGCTATCCTAGGTTTTTTGTTATTCCAGATTAATTTGCAAATTACCCTTTCTAATTTGTTGAAGAATTGAGTTGGAATTTTGATGGGGATTGCAATGAATATGTAGATTGCTTTCGGCATGATAACCATTTTTACTATATTAATTCTGCCAATCCATGAGCATGGGAGATCTTTTCACGTTCTGAGATCTTCAATTTCTTTCTACAGATACTTGAAGTTATCATACAGATCTTTCACTTGCTTAGTCAGAGTCACAGTAAGGTATTTGTGAAGGGTGTTATTTCCCTAACTTCTTTCTCAGACTGTTTATCCTTTGTATAGAGAAAGACCACTGATTTGTTTGAGTTAATTCTATATCCCGCTACTTCACTGAAGTAGTTTATTAGGTTTAAGAGGTCTCTAGTAGAATTTTTGGAGTAACTTATGTCTACTATCATATCACCTGCAAATAGTGATATTTTGACTTCTTCCTTTCCAATTTGAATCCCTTTGATCTCTTTTTGTTGTCTAATTGCTCTAGCTAGGACTTCAAGTACTATATTGAATAGGTAGGGAAAGAATGAGCAGCCTTGTCTGATTTTGGGGGATTGGTTCAAGTTTCTCTCCATTTAGTTTGATGTTGGCTACTGGTTTGCTTTATATTGCTTTTATTATGTTTAGGTGTGGGCTTTGAATTCCTGATCTTTCCACAACTTTTATCATGATTGGGTGTTGGATTTTTTTAAAATTCTTTCTCACCTTTTAAAGAGATGATCAGGTTTTTTTTTCCTTTGAGTTTGTTTATATTGTGGACTATATTGATAGATTTCTGTATATTGAATCATCACTCATCCCTGGGATGAAGCCTACTTGATCATGATGGATGATCATTTTGATGTGTTCTTGTATTCAGTTTACAAGGATTTTATTGAGTATTTTTGCATCAATATTCATAAGGGAAATTGGTCTGAAGTTCTCTTTCTTGGTTGGGTCTTTATGTGGTTTATGTGTCAGAGTAATTGTGATTTAAATAATTTGGCTAGAGTACCTTCTGTTTCTATTTTGTGGAATAGTTTGAGGAGAATTGGAATTAGGTCTTCTTTGAAGGCCTGATAGAATTCTACACTAAACCCATCTTATCCTGGGGTTTTTTGTTTGTTTGGTTGGTTTATTTTATTTTATTTTATTTTTTTTGGTTGGGAGACTATTAATGACAGTTTCTATTTCCTTAGGGGATGTGTGATTGTTTAGATCTGTAAACTGATTCTGATTTAGCTTTGGTACCTGGTATCTGTCTAGAAAATTTTCCATTTCATCCAGGTTTTCCAGTTTTATTGAGTATAGCCTTTTGTAGTAGGATCTGGTGATTGTTTTGGATTTCTAAAGATCCTTTTGTTATGTCTCCCTTTTTGTTTCTGATATTGTTAATTAGGATACTGTCCCTGTGCCCTCTAGTTCCTCTTTCTAAGGGCTTATCTATTTTGTTGATTTTCTCAAAGAACAAGCTCCTGGTGTGGTTGAGTCTTTGTATAGATATTTTTGTTTCCACTTGATTGATTTCAGCCATGAGTTTGATCATTTCCTGCCATCTACTCCTCTTGGGTGAATTTGCTTCCTTTAGTTCTAGAGATTTTAGGTATGCAGTCAAGCTGCTAGTGTATGCTCTCTCCAGTTTCTTTTTGGAGAACGGTGTCTCCAGTGTCTCATAATTTTGGGTATGTTGTGGCTTCATTTTCATTAAACTCTAAAAAGTCTTTAATTTCTTTCTTTATTTCTTCCTTGACCTAGTTATCATTGAGTAGAGTGTTGTTCAGTTTCCACATGTATGTTGGCTTTTTATTAGTTATGTTGTTCTTGAATATAAGCCTTAGTCTGTGGTGATCTGATAGGATACATGGGATTATTTCAATATTTTTGTATCTGTTGAGGCCTGTTTTGTGACCGATTATATAGTCAGTTTTGGAGAAGTTACCATGAGGTGCTGAGAAGAAGGTATATTCCTTTTGTTTTAGGATAAAATGTTCTACAGAGATCTGTTAAATCCATTTGTTTCATAACTTCTGTTAGTTTCACTATGTTTCTGTTTACTTTCTTTATCCATGAACCGTCCAGTGATGAAAGTGGGGTGTTGAAGTCTCCTAGTATTATTGTGTGCAGTAAAATGTGTGCTTTGAGCTTTGCTAACCTTTCTTTAATGAATGTGGATGCCCTTGCATTTGGAGCATAGATGTTCAGAATTGAGAGTTCATCTTAGAAGATTTTACATTTGATGAGTATGAAGTACGCCTCCTTGTCTTTTTTGATAAATTTAGGTTGAAAGTCAATTTCATTCAATATTAGAATAGCTATATCAGCTGGTTTCATGGGACCATTCGTTTGGAAAATTGTTGTCCAGCCTTTTAAAAATGTCTGTCTTTGTCCCAGAAGTGGGTTTCCTGTATGCAGCAAAATGTTGGGTCCTCTTTACGTAGCCAGTCTGTTAGTCGATGTCTTTTTATTGGGAAAATGAGTCCATTGATATTGAGACATTAAGTAAAAAGTAATTGTTTCTCCCTGGTATTTTTTGTTGAGATTCTGTTCATGTTGACTTTTTTAGGATTAATTTCTTGCTTTTTGTAGGGCATAGTTTCCCTCCTTGTGTTGGAGTTTTCCCTTTGAAGTGCTGGATTCGTGGAAAGGTATTGTGTAAATTTGGTTTTGTCATGGAATACTTTGATTTCTCCAGCTGTGTTAACTGAAAGGTTTCCTGGCTCAGGAAAACTAGTAGCCTGGGCTGGCCTTTGTGTTCTCTTAGGGTCTGTGTAACATCTGTCCAGGATCTTCTGGCTTTCATATTTCTGGTGAGAAGTCTGGTGTAAATATAATAGGTCTGCCTTTATATGTTACATGACCTTTTTCCCTTCTTTTAATATTCTTTCTTTGTTTTATGCATTTGGTGTTTTGATTACTATATGATGGGAGGAATTTCTTTTCTCATCCAAACTATTTGGAGTTCTGTAGGTTTCTTATATGTACACGGGCATCTCTTTCTTTAGGTTAAGGAAGTTTTCTTCTATAATTCTGTTGAAGATATTTACTGGCCCTTCAATTTGAAAATCTTCCTTCTCATTTATACCTGTTATCCTTAGGTTTGGTCTTTTCATTGTGTCCTGAATTTCTGTTTGTTTTGAATTAGGATCTTTTTGCATTTTGTATTTTCTTTGATTGTCGTGTCCATGTTTTCTATGGAATCTTCTGCACCACAGAGATTCTCTCTTTCATCTATTGTATTCTTTGGTATTGCTTGTATCTATGGCTTCTGATTTCTTTCCTAGGATTTCTATCTCCAGAGTTGTCATCCTTTGTGATTACTTTATTGTTTCTACTTCCATTTTTAGATCCTGGATGGTTTTGCTCAATTCTTTCACCTGTTTGGTTTTGACTTCCTGTATTCTTTAATGGATTTTTGTGTTTCCTCTTTAAGGGCTTCTACTTGTCCAGCTGTGTTCTCCTGTATTTCTTTAAGGGAGTTATTAATGTACTTCTTAAAATCCTCTACCAGCATCATGAGATATGATTTTAAATCTGATTTTTGCTTTTCCAGTGCTTTGTGATATCCAGGACTCACTGTGGTGGGAGTACTGGTTTCTGATGATGTCAAGTAGTCTTCGTTTCTGTTGGTAAGATTCTTGCCTTTGCCTTTCACCATCTGATAATCTCTGGTGTTAGATGTTCTTGCTGTCTCTGGCTGGAGCCTGTTTCTCCTGTGATTCTGCAACCCTGTGTAGGCACTTCTGGGAGATCAGCTCTCTCCAGGCAAGACCAGTTCACAGAGGGTTGTGGAACAGCCCTACCTCCTGGGTGAAGATGTAGGCCTGTAGGACCCTGTCCCAGCTGTTAGGTTGCTTTTGTGTCCTGTGTGCTCCTGAGTGGACCTGCCTTAGAGAGTCACCAGAGAGAAAATCAGATACCTTCTTGCTATAAATTTCTCCTAATACATTAACACCAGAAGTGAATAAAGGAATATATACATTTCTTCCCTGTTTCACCTCTAATTTTATTAGTTGGTATCTTATATTGTGATTATTTCACTAAGATATTATAGATCTTGTTTACCATTTCAGTGAGCCAATTCCTTGTTTTGTTTCCTATATTTTTATATCATTACCTTCTACCATAATGCTTCTTCTTTTTATCTAGAATTTTGAGGTTTATTTGCTCTTATTTTCCAAAAACCTTGTTCTTCATCAATTTACTAATTTGAGAATTCTCAATTTTTTCAAATATAAGCACATGTAAATGCATATTGATGGAAGAACCAGAGCTAATAGTTCAGAGCGTTTAATTATCAAAAACTTTATTTTTACTGAAACATTTTCAGAATTTCATATGAATACTCTGTTTACAATGTTTCCAACCCTCTCTGCTCTCTCTACTCATATCTTCTTATTCAAATTCCTATCAAGTTCTATTATTATTATTATTACTATTATCCAAGTGTGTGTATGTAGTATTATAGCCTACTGATCCAATTTACTGCAGTTTTATTTTCATGTCTTTAGAGATAAACACTTAGAAGAGGATAACCTATCAATGGAATCAGTCCTAGAAAAGACTCATTCTACCTCTCTCAGCAGCCATTGTTTGCTTATAGTGTTGAGGCATTATAAAATTTCCCCCATGTTGATAAGCATCATCATTATGTATATCTTCTTTCGGCAACCATATTACTCAAATTTCATGGATGTATCTTCACTGTCATATCTAAAAGAAACTATCTCATACCATTTTTCCTCAGTCGTCTGACTCTTCAAATTTTTCCACCCCTTCTTCTATGACATATCTCCTGAGCATTGAATGTAGGACACTTTCGGATTGGTTGTGAATTCTGAAGCAACCTTTATCTACTGCAAAAGAAATTTATTTGATAAGCAATTAGAGCTACATTTATCTGTGGATATGAGGATAATTATTTAGAATACAGTTAGAAGTTACATTGGTTTAGGAAAATGAAAGTAGTAGGTTCTCGAGGGTCCATTATCTCACCAGATTATAGTAGATAATTGACTAGATTATCAGGCATGAATTCCTTCCTACTGAGTGTGCCTTGAATCCAATTAGTCAGTTGTTGTTTAGTTACAAGATAAAAGAACCACTGTTGCATTATTTGATATGTCTTGCCAAGTTGGTCATTTTTAGCGTTCATGGGCTTTATAGCTGGTTATGAGTATTGATCACTTTTTTCTCCTGGCAACCTACATAGAATATTGAGAGACTATGACAGGTTGTCCTTAGTGAGGAGGCTTCTGGGTCAGTCACAAGCTGAATTAGAATATCAAAGAAAATATCCAGTGGCAAGCATGGGAAACCTCCCTTTAAGTTACTGGTGAGGAAAGTCC
This sequence comes from Mus caroli, assembly GCF_978045245.1. NCBI lineage: Eukaryota > Metazoa > Chordata > Mammalia > Rodentia > Muridae > Mus > Mus caroli. The sequence continues at coordinate 137,957,516 of NW_028227261.1, read as the reverse complement.
AAGAAATTCCCCAAGTACATAAACTATTGCTGTTGTCCTGGTTGCCTCCCAGAAATTAAGACCCTATTGCTGAAAACACTATACACTTCAAAAACAGAAACTAGAGAAATTTAGTAATTTTATATTATTTTGGAAATGAAACTCAGGTCTTACTCACCAAAAATGTCCAACTGAAATGAGGAATCAATGTTAGTTAATATATGTTATTATACCTAGCTTTCTCTCTTTTCTATATACCTTTCTACTAGACTTCAATGCAAATGGCAGGTACCTTCAGGGATTCCTGTTGCTGTAGTTTACTAGTATTAATATCATATTTAACAGAACCTTAGCCGATTATCCTTCACACCTGCAATGAGCCAGGACTGCACCATCTGGTTCATTGTGCTGACTCATCTCAGCATCTCTCTAGTGTTTGCCATAGCAAAAGGCTCATAATGTATAGCACCAATCTACTACAATTCAAATTTACTAGCCTGAAATATATTTATATATTCAAAAACTACCCTTCCTCAACTGATCACTTGTTTCTTAGGGTAGTTTTAGGGATATATAATAGTTATGATTCACAGCCTAGAACAGATATATTCCGTACATATGACATTGAGCAAGTAACTCCATTTTTCTATTTCCAGTTGCCAGAAGCATAAAATGGTTTTATGATAAAATAAGGCAATACTAGGAATATTATAGTATATACACTAGAGTTCTTATGCCAGGGCCTGACACACCAAAGTTACTCTATATGCTGGAATACATAACCATTTGACTATGCACAATTTACCAACAATTACTAAACTGTTCTAGAAATCATTTTAATTGACTCATTATCTATAACACCTTATTGCTGCCTGTGTTACTGAAATACCTAGAATATTCCTCTGAAAAAATACCCACTACCCATTACAGTGGATCAAAATTGTAATCTGAGCACTCAGAAGACAAAAACATGATGACAAGAGTGGTTACTTAAAGAGACCCTGAATTAAAAAAAATGATTAAATAAATAATTGCTACACCTTTCTGAATTTTATTACTCATTTTATTAATTTTTTAAATTGGGGTTATTTTTATTGCCATTTCTCTTTTTCAAAAATGTTATTTATTTATTCATTTAAGCAACAAATAGCAAGTAACTATTTACAATATGCTGGGTCTTCAGATGAATGCTAGGTATCCAAGAATACCCCATATTCTCCTTTCTGATAGACCTTCACTTCTGACGTGAGAAATCATTAGTTTAATGGGAGAAGTGTTGTGCTTCTCTGGTTATGCACTGTAGGAAGTATGTTTCATCTACCCTAGAAAAAGTAGTACTTATCTCTCTCCTACATTGCATCTTCATTCATTTCAGCAAAATTTTCTTCATAAAACATGAAAATTAGCCTCCCCTATTTGCAATGTTTTGTAGGATATTCAAACAGCCTTGCCAATGACATTTTTAACACCATTTTATCTTCATATAAATACTTCCAACACTGTTTTGTTAGCCTCATGTTATGGCAAGTTAAATAAATTCCCAATGCCATGAAGTCAAGGTTATCACCAAAACCAAGACCAGAACTAAACTACTTTCGATATTACTCATAGTTGTTGTAAAGTCGACAAGGAATAATAACTAAGTGTTGAATTAAAGGATGCTTTAATTTATCCAGTAAGCACACACATGATTTGACCAAAGAGAAGATCAGGGAAGCCGGGCGTCGTGGCGCACGTCTTTAATCCCAGCACTCAGAAGGCAGAGGCAGGCGGATTTCTGAGTTCGAGGCCAGCCTGGTCTACAAAGTGAGTTCCAGGACAGCCAGGGCTATACAGAGAAACCCTGTCTCGAAAAACAAACAAACAAACAAACAAAAAAACAAAAACAAAAACAAACAAACAAACAAAAGATCAGTGGAGGTACTAATTTCTACAGATGGCTTGAAAGTGTGAGACATGAGCTTGACTTGAGGAAGAGGTTAGACTAGATGACAGATTAAAACATGCTTTGCTTAGGAGCATGAAGAAGCATTATTGAAGCAAAAGCTCTCTGTTGAAAAGCAAAGGAAGCATAGGCAGACAAAAAGATAGGCCAGAACTTTAAAGGCTATGGAAGCTAAATGGGGAATTTTAAATTTGTGAAAAGCAACTCTTTAAGTAAATCTTTAACATTTTCTTCACTCTATTTTTAAGGTGCTCATTTTCCGTAGATTCTTGGAAATCTTTATATATTCCTCAAATGTCAACTGGAATGCTTTTATCCTCAGGATCCAGTCCCTACAGACCCCAAATGGATGAAGCATATTATCTTCCTTCCACAATTATTAACAAAAGAAACAGACTTCTCCTATTAATTTAATAATTCTCATTTTAGAGTTGAAAAAAAACACGAGAAAACAGGAAAATGACTGCTTGGTTGGTTGGGTGCTTGCTTGCATGCTTATTTGCTTGCTGGCTGGCTTGCTTGCTTGCTTGCTGGCTTGCTTGCTTGGATGATTAGTTAGTTGGCTCGTTGGTTCATTGGTTGGTTGGTCAGTCGGTTGGTCAATCAGTTGGTCAGTCATTTGGTTGGTTGGATGGTTGGTTAGTTGGTTTGTTGGCTGAGTGATTGCTTGGGTGATTGACTGAAAGACTGGCTGTTTGGTTGCTTGGTTGATTGCTTGGTTGGGTGACTGGTTGGTTGGTTGGTTGGTTGGTTGGGTGAGTGACTGTGTGGTTAGGCAATTGGTTGGTAAATTGTTTGGTTGGGTTGTTGGTTGAATTCTTGCTTGAGTAATTGGCTGGAAGATTGGTTGCTTGATTGGTTGGTTAGTTGGTTGGTTGGTTGGTTGCTTCCAGGCTTTGGTGATTGGTTGAAAGATTGTTCTGTTGGTTATTTTGATGCTTGGTTTCAGAACCCTGACATTCATTTGAATCCACAACATACACATATCACTTCACAGATGTTTGATGGCTAAATGGATAAATAAATAAGTTATTTGGAAGAAGATTAATGACAATGGAAATAAATCTAAACTAAAAACACACATAGTGAAGAATGGGATGGAGTAGGAGGCACTTGATATCAGTTAAATTGCTTAGCTTGTGTTAGGAGTATGATTTGACAAAATAAAGGAAGTTTGCAATGCTACCAGCTGTTGTTGCTGAATCATGATGATATGATAGAGGACAACTCAATGCTGTGACTTTTCTTCATCTGTAAAAAATGATTGTGAAGAATTACTTTAGCTTGAATGGGTTTCATAAGGGAGGCAAATATGATTTAGTTAGAATCAAATGTTATGAGATGATAATTCTTTAGTATTTATTTTAATGAGTATCATTGTCATATGCTAGCAGAAGGCTTGAAAATAGCTAAAACAAAATATTCAAATCTTCCTCTTTCTTGGTAGACATGATTAAGAGGAATAATTGGAAGTTATAATATAAAAGCACACTATCTTTCAAATATACAAATGTGTATCATAGACTTGTGAGACATGCCATCCAAGATGCTTTTGTTTCATTCTTTCTTGGTTAACATAGCATAAGTTTTAAGAATATGGAGTTCTTTGGAGGTGAAAAGTAAGAAGTAATTCTCATGGTCCAACTCCTGTGTCCTCAAGCAATGAAAGATGTTGAAGGTGCCAAATAATTAAGATACATTATTGCACCAAATGAATTGGCCTAAATGGAATTTTGTCAATCATGCCTAGTGGGATCACTGTATCTCCCTTGCTGAAGAATGAACCAGTTATTAAGAAGAGAGTGAATTCAAATCAAATTAAACATTAATATTTATATTTCCCTTTACATATTTTACATTCATGAAATTATCCATTTTATGTGGGGGGAAATGGGTCATTTAATTGATTTTCACCATTTCTCAATGAGTACCACCAGCTTCAGGCAAAATTCATTAGAGTAACATCTCTAGAAAAATGAAACACAAAATGAATGTACACTTACATTCAGCATTTGGAAATTCAAGCTCTAGGCTGATGGAAATGACTCACATTTACTGCCTCTCATTAATATCCAAGGCCAAAGCAAAGAGGATGTGTCATTCTAAATGAGCAAATATTTCAACTATTGTTCACACAGAATTTTAGTTATCAGTGTAGGTAGATAATTCATGGCAAAAATCATCTATTATGTAATAATGTCAGAAATACATAATAGTGTATAAAAACATACATATTAAAATTCAAATACAAATAAAAGAAGACCCACTATTAAAAATACAGCCAATGAATGCCATATTTATGCTTAGTATCATTTCCAATTGTTAAGCAAGTATTTGCTTATCTGTATTCTTCTCTATTGTCTAAGGAAGATTCCTTTTTGTTGTTGTTGTTTTGGTTTGGTTTGGTTTTCCAGACAGGGTTATACCACTGGCTGTCCTGGAATTCACTCTGTAGACCAGGCTGGCCTCAAACTCAGAGATCGACCTGTCTCTGCTTTTGTGTGTTTATCATATAGTTATAATTTATTCAATGTAGCTCAAGAAATATTACTTTAATTTATTTTGTTTTTGATATTTAACCAAAAGATCTTTTTCAATTTTATAACATGTCAATGGTATTAAAAATACTTGATCTAAAAAATAAGTCTAAAAATTAGCTAGTTTCAACCCCAAGACCTATAATTATTCGCTTTACTGGATAAAACTGTGGGCTTCAGTTTTTCTTTGTGAGAGTGCCATCCAGACACTATTGCAGATGCCAACAAGAGCTTGCTGACAGGAGCCTGATATAGCTGTCTCCTGAGAGGCTTTGCCAGTGCCTGACAAATACAGTAGTGGATGCTCACTGCCATACATTGGACAGAACACAGGATCCCCAATGAAGGAGCTAGTGAAATACCCAAGAAACTGAAGGGTTTGCAGCCCCGTAGTAGGAAAAACAATATGAACTAACCAGTAACCCCAGAGTTCCCTGTGACTAAACCACCAACCAAAGAAAACACCTGGTGGGACTTACGGCTCTGTTGCATATGTAGCAGAGGACTACCTAGTCAGTCATCAATGGGAGGAGAGGACCTTGGTCCTATGAAGGTTATATGTCCCCAGTATAGGGGACTGCCAGGGCCAGGAACAGGGAATAGGTGGGTTGGTGAGCAGCAGGAGGGAGGAAGAGATAGGGGGTTTTCAGAGGGGAAACTAGGAAAGGGGATAACATTTGAAATGTAAATAAAGAAAATATCTAGTCAAAAAGAAAAAAAAGCTAGTTTATATAGAGTTACAAAGAATAACTCAGTGACAAAGATAGAGTATAGTCTATGTCTTCAGTTAAATATTCCTGTCAATCAACAAAGGAAAGTGAGAAAAGAATGATTTCAGAATAACCTTAGCATGGGCATGGTTTGTCTAGGACTCCTTATTTAGCAGGTAAAACAAATAAAAATAGTGTCAAGATAATAATAATTTAAAAAGTAGCTGTGTAAAACAAAAGTATCTGACCAGCTACTCAGGAAACTTTCTTTAAATGACCTAGAAAACTATGGCCACATACTGATGCCAGAATCATGTCATCCAACATAGAAAACTATGGCCACATACTGATGCCAGAATCACGTCATCCAACATAGCTTAGTGTCTCTCATTCTTAGAGATTTTGGTCATTCTACATTTCATTAATATCTAATAAAGTACTCCACTACCAGAGACTCTCACGTGTTCTAATTGTGCATTTTGCATGTCCTTCACATGTGTACTGAAGTATCCCAGAGGCCTCTTGTTCACTGTAGGGATGGTACGTTTGTTCCTTTCTGTAGCACTGTGATGAAATGCCTGGTGAGAATCAATTTAAGAGAAGAAAAAATTCTTTCCTCATTGTTTGAAGGGTACAATGATTGTGAAAAGGAGAGCATAATGGCATGTTGACCTATGGTGGCCGGACCTAGTGGCAGCCACTTGCTCACATTTTGGTGGAATATGAAGCAGGGACAGGACACAAAGTGACGCCAGACTTCATCTTCCCTATTTACACACAGCCTGCTTATGAGCTCAATGGAGGGAATTCAGAAGTGCCTGCCCTCCATGGAACTTTGCTGTAACCCTTCATGACTTCTTGATGCCTAATGTCTTTAATGCCTACAAAAGGAGCATTACATTGTTATACCAATTCCCGCTACCAGCTCTAGATATAGTTCATTCTGGTTTAGACCACAGTTGCAGTGGACTGTGTGTGCCTTCATGGCTTTACCTGAGAAAATTTTTCCCTGGGTGATTGTTTTAGAGAAAGAAGCCCTTACTATGACCTTCTCAATTCAGGATCTCTCCTTTCAAATACATTTCACTTTTATAATCCGAAGTTTTTAATGGGTGGGTTCTTTCCTCTCCTTTTGTTCCAATGCCAAGTGTGAGATTTCTCCTTAATTACACTAATTGTTTTCACAACTAAAACCTTTCACTGGCACCCTTGTTCCAAAATTTTAATTCAGATCTCTGCTCCCACCACCACTCTCTGTCTCTCTGTCTCTCTCTCTCTCTGTCTCTCTCTCTCTCTCTCTCTCTCTCTCTCTCTCTCTCATATCAGTTACCTGTGTATCTGCCTATATATCATGGTGCCAATTTTCTCTGCATAAAATATTAGTTACTTTTGAATTCATTTCACAATCAGGTTTTAATACACAAATATAATATAGCAAGATTCTGACAGAATATAAAATGAATGAACTCCAACCCATTTCCTGGTTGAGTATTCACTTCCCTCTGATAACTCACAAACTTTGCCTCAACTGATTGTATTTCTATCAACATTCTGATCTATCAAACTCACAAAACTTCTATGTAGCTCTACTTACAATGTTCTATTATCTCTCTAACCAGCTGCAAACACTTCCACATTCCTTTTGCAAACTCTGTCCGAAGACCCATGGTCAGGTTTATCTCAGCACTAACTGCAGGTCTAGCACCTACTTTCTGTATCAGTTGCTTTTTGGATAACTGTGACAAAAAAAAGAAAAAAAAAAGAAGAGAAAAGAAATATGAAAGTAGAATTTTAAATGAGAAAGGGTATGTTTGGGAAATAATTTAGAGAAATACAGTACATTCTGTCAGAGAAGTCATGGCTGCATGGTAGTCAGAGCTTGCCCATATCTGGGCAGTTTGGAATGCAGAAACAGAACAGAAAGTGGAGTTTTAGTATAAACCTCAAGGCTTATCCCCCAGTACCTCATTTGCTCCAGTTAGACTGCATGTCCTAGAGGATACAGAATCTCCTATGATATAATCACCAGTGGATACCCAGTGTATAAAAATATGAGCCTATAGGAAATATTTCATATCAAAACTACAATATATAAGAGGATTCATATTTGTATCTTTTGTTTCTAAGAGCTCTTTTAGATTCAAAAGATACTTAAGAGAGATGCTTCAGCTCTCTTAAAATAAAGTAGAATAATGAATAAATAGGACAGTTTGAGTGCAAACATGTTGTTGACCACTGAATTTTCCAATGCCCATCATTTCATCTGCTAGACAAGATTCATTTTCCATGCTGTTTATCAAAGGAAGTTTCTTCCTGCTGGTTATATACAGATTGTCCTTTAATATTCATTTTGCTGGAAGCATGGGACTCAGCCTGACAGTATTGGGAAGTTGTGGAGTCTTTAAGTAGGGTGTAGTGTGAGGTAAGTATATAATTAATAAAAATGTTTCATAAAAGATTAAAGTTGGGCTGGCGAGATGACTCGGTGGGTAGGAGCACTGACTGCTCTTCCAAAGGTCCTGAGTTCAAATCCCAGCAATCACATGGTGGCTCACAACCACCCATAATGAGATCTGATGCCATCTTCTGGCATGTCTGAAGACAGCTACAGTGTACTTAATAAATAAATCTTTTAAAAAAGATTAAAATTGTTCTTGCAAGGTAAAAATCAAGTCAGAGGCCCTGCTCATCACTTATCTTCTGTTTATACTTCAACTGTGGCACCACCTAAGCATGGATGCTTAGCATCACTAGGGAAACAGTTTTTCACTGTAAAACACCCAAGTCTTCAATTTTGTGTTTTTACAATTTTAAAATTGTCATTTACATATTCATTATATATGGTACTATATTATATAAGGGAATTTTCATGCAAATATTTACTGCATATTGAGCATACTTTCAGCCACAGACCAGTACCTTCCCTTTACTCATCCCTTTGCTGCTATACCCCATACCCTGAGATGACTTTTCTATCACTTATGTTATTTCACATATGTGTATAAAATCTAGGAACCACAAATGAAAGAAAATTTATAACTATCTTTCTAAGACTGGCATAAAAAGTAACTCCAACTGCATCCATTTTCCTAAAAATGTGACAATTTGTTCTTTGTAGCTGAAAAATTTCCCATTGTGTATGTAACATTTTATTTACCCATCCCTCTCTGTGAGAGCACACAGGTTTCTAGAGTGAATAGTGTTGCATTAAACCTTGATGTGCTTGAATCTGTGAAACGTTGTCTTGGGAGTTTTTTGAGTAATTTTTCCATGGGTGGCATATGGCTGGATCACATGATACTTTTAGTTTGTTTGTTTATTATTTTCTATTGAGGCACCTTTATTTTATTTCCATACTGGCTAAACTAGTTTATATTCTCATCAGTAGGCTCTAAGTGTTCCCATTTGTCACATCCTATCCAAAGTTTTTCATATGTTGCATAGTAATTGATATTTTGGTGGGAATAAGATAGGCTCTCAATTAAGTTTCATTTGCATTGGTGATTAGTGAGCCTAAATTTATATATGTATGTATGTATATGTATATATATGTTTGTATATGTATGTTTACATATATATAATGTGTGTATGAACATGTGTATATATATGTGTACATGTGTATACATATATGTATATATATACATATTATATATGTATATGTGTTATGACATTGGTTTATAACTTTTGATAACTACCTATTTTTCCCCCATCTATTAATGGGGTTGTTTTATTTATTCTTTGAACTTTGCATATTCTGCATACAAATTCTCTGCCATATGTGTACCTGTCAAAGATTTTCTTATTCTGACAGCTCCTTGATTAACATGATTAACTATACAGTCTGGCGGTTCCTCAGATAATTGGACATATTACTACCAGATGATCCCCCAATACCTCTCCTGGGCATATGTCCACAAGATGTTCCAACCGGTAAGAAGGACAAATGCTCCACTATGTTCATAGCAGCCTTATTTATAATAGCCAGAAGCTGGAAAGAACCCAGATGCCCCTCAACAGAGGAATGGATACAGAAAATTTGGTACATTTACACAATGGAGTACTACTCAGCTATTAAAAAGAATGACTTTATGAAATTTCTAGGCAAATGGATGGACCTGGAGGGCATCATCCTGAGTGAGGTAACACAATCACAAAAGAACTCACTCAATATGTACTCACTGATAAGTGGATATTAGTCCAGAAACTTAGAATACCCAAGATATAAGATACAATTTGCAAAACACAGGAAACTCAAGAAGAATGAAGACTAAAGTGTGGACACTTTTCCCCTTCTTTTTTTTTAATTTTTAATATTTTTATTACATATTTTCCTCAGTTACATTTCCAATGCTATCCCAAAAGTCCCCCATAGCGCCCCCCACTTCCCTACCCACCCATTCCCATTCTTTTGGCCCTGGCATTCCCCTGTATTGGGGCATATAAAGTTTGCAAGTCCAATGGGCCTCTCTTTCCAGTGATGGCCAACTAGGCCATCTTTCGATACATATGCAGCTAGAGACAAGAGCTCCGGGGTTCTGGTTAGTACATCATGTTGTTCCAACAATAGGGTTGCAGATCCCTTTAGCTCCTTGGGTACTTTCTCTAGCTTCTCCATTGGGAGCCCTGTGATACATCCAATAGCTGACTGTGAACATCCACTCCTGTGTTTGCTAGGCCCCTGCATAGTCTCACAAGAGACAGCTATATTTGGGTCCTTTCAGCAAAATCTTGCTAGTGTATGCAATGGTGTCAGCGTTTAGAAGCTGCTTATGGGATGGATCCCTGGATACGGCAGTCTCTAAATGGTCCATCCTTTCATCACAGCTACGAACTTTGTCTCTGTAACTCCTTCCCTGGATATTTTGTTCCCAATTCTAAGAAGGGGCACAGTGTCCACACTTTGGTCTTCATTCTTCTTGTGTTTCATGCGTTTAGCAAATTGTATCTTATATCTTGGGTATCCTAAGTTTTGGGCTAATATCCACTTATCAGTGAATACATATTGTGTGAGTTCTTTTGTGATTGTGTTACTTCACTCAAGATGATGCCCTCCAGGTCCATCCATTTGGCTAGGAATTTCATAAATTCATTCTTTTTAATAGCTGAGTAGTACTCCATTGTGTAAATGTACCATAATTTCTGTATCCATTCCTCTGTTGAGGGACATCTGGGTTCTTTCCAGCTTCTGGCTATTATAAATAAGGCTGCTATGAACATAGTGGTGCATGTGTCCTTCTTACTGGTTGGGGCATCTTCTGGATATATGCCCAGGAGAGGTATTGCTGGATCCTCCGGTAGTACTATGTCCAATTTTCTGAGGAACCGCCAGACTGATTTCCAGAGTGGTTGTACAAGCTTGCAATCCCACCAACAATGGAGGAGTGTTCCTCTTTCTCCACATCCTCGCCAGCATCTGCTGTCACCTGAATTTTTGATCTTAGCCATTCTGACTGGTGTGAGGTGGAATCTCAGGGTTGTTTTGATTTGCATTTCCCTGATGATTAAGGATGTTGAACATTTTTTCAGGTGCTTCTCTGCCATTCGGTATTCCTCAGGTGAGAATTCTTTGTTCAGTTCTGAGCCCCATTTTTTAATGGGGTTATTTCACTTTCTGGAGTCCACCTTCTTGAGTTCTTTATATATATTGGATATTAGTCCCTTATCTGATTTAGGATAAGTGAAGATCCTTTCCCAATCTGTTGGTGGTTTTTTTGTCTTATTGATGGTGTCTTTAGCCTTGCAGAAGCTTTGCAGTTTCATGAGGTCCCACTTGTCAATTCTCGATCTTACAGCACAAGCCATTACTGTTCTATTCAAGAATTTTTCCCCTGTGCCCATATCTTCAAGGCTTTTCCCCACTTTCTCCTCTTTAAATTTCAGTGTCTCTGGTTTTATGTGAAGTTCCTTGATCCACTTAGACTTGACCTTAGTACAAGGAGATAGGAATGGATTGATTCGCATTCTTCTACATGTTAACAACCAGTTGTGCCAGCACCATTTGTTGAAAATGCTGTCTTTCTTCCACTTTTCCCCTTCTTATAATTGGGAACAAAACACCCATGGAAGGAGTTACAGAGATAAAGTTTGGAGCTGAGACGAAAGGATGGACCATCTAGAAACTGCCATATCCGGGGGTCCATCCCACAATCAGCTTCCAAACGCTGACACCATTGCATACACTAGCAAGATTTTGATGAAAGGACCCAGATATTGCTGTCTCTTGTGAGACTATGCTGGGGCCTAGCAAACACAGAAGTGGATGCTAACAGTCAGCTATTGGATGGATCACAGGGCCCCCAATGGAGGAGCTAGAGAAAGTACCCAAGGAGCTAAAGGGATCTGCAACCCTATAAGTGGAACAACAATATGAACTAACCAGTACCCTCCGGAGCTCCTGTCTCTAGCTGCATATGTATCAGAAGATGGCCTAGTCGGCCATCAGTGGAAAGAGGCCCATTGGCCGTGCAAACTTTATATGCCTCAGTACAGGGGAATGCCAGGGCCAAGAAGTGGGAGTGGGTGGGTGGGGAAGTGGATGGGGGAGCATGTGGGTGGGGGAGTTTTGGGATAGCATTGGAAATGTAAATGAAATAAATACCTAATTAAAAAAAATAAAGAAATGTTCAACATCCTTGGTCATCAGGGAAATGCAAACCAAAACAACCCTTTCATTCCACCTCACTCCAGTCAGAATGGCTAAGATCAAAAACTCAGGTGACAGCAGATGCTGGCAAGGATGTGAAGAAAGAGGAACACTCCTCCATTGTTGGTGGGATTGCAAGCTTGTACAACCACTCTGGAAATCAGTTTGGTGGTTCTTCAGAAAATTGAACATAGTAGTGCTGGAGGATACAGCAATGTCACTCCTGGAAATTTACTGAGATGATGCTCCAACGTGTTATAAGGATACATGCTCCACTACGTTCATGGCAGCCTTATTTATAATAGCCAGAAGCTGGAAACAATCCAGATGTCCCCCAACAGAGGAATGTATACACAAAATATGGTACATTTACAAAATGGATTACTTTGCAGCTATGAAAATCAATGAATTTATGAAATTCTTAGACAAATGGATGGATCTGGAGAATATCATCCTGAGTGAGGTAACACAATCACAAAAGAACACACATGATATTCACTCACTGATAAGTGTATATTAGCCCAGACGCTTGGAATACCCAAGATACAATTCACATTGTGTCATGTGTTTACATGACTCAAGAAGAAGGAACACCAAAGTGTGGATACTTTGATCCTCCTTAGACAGAGGAACAAAATACTCATGGAAGGAGTTACAGTGACAATGTGTGAAGCAGAGACTGGAGGAATGACTATCCAGAGACTGCTACACCTGGGGATCCATCCCATATACAATCACAAAACCCAGACACTATTGTGGTTGCCAAGAAGGACTTGCTGACAGGAGCCTTATATAGCTGTCTCCTGAGAGGTTCTGCCAGTGCCTGCCAAATACATAAGTGGATGCTCACAGCCATCCATTGGACTGAGCACAGGGTCCCCAGTGAAGGAGCTAGAGAAAGTAGCAAGGAGCTGAAGGAGTTTGTAGCCCCATAGGAGGAACAACAATATGAACTAATCAGTACCTTCAGAGCTCCCTGGAACTAAACCATCAATCACCTTGTAGTGCTCATGTCTCTAGTTGCATATGTAGCAGAGGATGGCCTAGTTGGTCATCAATGGGAGGAGAAGCCCTGGGACCTGTGAAGACTCTATGTCCCAGTGTGGGGTAATGCCAGTGCTGAGAAGCTGGAGTGGTCAGATGGTGAGCAATGGGTGGGGAAAGGGTGTAGTGTGTTTTCAGTGGTGAAACTAGGAAAGTGGATAACATTTGAAATGTAAATAAAGAACATATCAAATAAAAAAATAAAATCTAAAAGAAAACAAATAAATAAAAAATAAGTATCTGGACACATTTCTATATCCTAAACTGAAAAAAATAGTACTTACCAGTAGCTTTAGAATGTATTAATCTGTATTATTTCTGGATTAAAGCAAAGAAAGCAATGAAGTGAGTTTTACATAATTTATTTCACTGTAGTTATCATAGGACAAGATGAACTGGTGAGTCCCAGTATGGAAACCTTGCTGACTGGAGAATCATACTTTCCATCTAGATTCATAAACATGAAATTTCTATGTTTTTACATGAAAATTTGGTTAGTTTATCATCATAATCAAAAATATCATCCCATCTTTACTAATACACAAAAACCCTTTACTGATGAAAGGAGTCTGTATTTCAAGAAGCAAACGCTCCATCAGTGCATGCATGAGTGAAGCATTCAGTCGACAAGCCAAATAAATAGTGTGTGGAAGTCAGTTCATTTGACCATCAGTTGTGTCAGGTGTTAGAGTACATATGTGGAATAAATTAGCTTTCAGGAGCAACTCATTTATTTTGGATACTTCAATCTTTCTCTTACTCTTATGGACAGTAGGACAGTTACATTCCTTTCATTCATTAAGTACTTCATGGAAGGAAAAACCTTGGATAAAACCATTGTTCTTTTAAGAGGGTGATGTTGAATATACTGATGAGAAGAATTACAGCTCTGTTCTATGTTTACTATTCTTCAGGTTGGGTATCCAAAAGCACAAAAAAAGTAAGAGAAACTTTTAGTTTATAGGGATTGATACTTCAGGTGAGATTGAAACATGAGTTAAAATGCTAAAAAAGAGGCATAGAGAGATATTTGCTAGCTAAGATGAGCAATGCAAAAACAGTATCTCTATTATAGTATATTGTATGGGCAAAGTCCCCACTAAGTTCAAATGGAGATAATAAACAAGCATGTTAGATAGATTTTTTCATAATCTTGGCACCTTAGAATCATATGGGAAGAGGGAACATCAACTGATGAAGTTATTGTATCAGAGTGGCCTGCAGGCAAGTCTGAGGACCATATTCTTGATTCAGATTGATGCAGAAGGGCTCTAAACCCTGTAAATTGTGCCACCCTTAGGCAGGTTATATGACAAAGCAAACTGAGCAAGCAGTCAAAGCAAGCCAGTAAGCAGCACTCTCCTGTAGTCCTGCTTCAGTTCCTGTCCTGTCATGAGCTCTTGTCCTGGCTTCCTTCATAATGGACTTCAACCTGTTAATTTTAATAAACCCTTTCCATCCCAAGGAACTTTTGTTTACAATGTTGTTTACAGTAATAGAAACAAACCAGGACAACCATCAAGACTAAATAGAAGCATACATATTCTTTTTGTAGTATTCTAAAGCATAATAAATACCTTGAGGTTTTAGTTAACAGATTATTGTAGCAATAGGATTTTCTTTTAATTCTTATTAAAATTATAATTCCTAATGTGTAGTGTTAATGTTAGCATATATTCATACATACATATTATAATAATTACATAACTAAGAGAGCTACTGTTTTATATATGATGTTCAACTATGGACTATTTTACAGTATTGTCTGATTTTTTGCTATCTAAATGAGGAAGTATGTAAGTTTTTAAATATTGAAACTACTTCAATGCCCATTGCATACAGGGGTCTAAATCTTTAACAAATTATAAAATAGTTTAATGTTATCAACCATGTCTGTTGGAAACTCATTGAGTCTTGATCCTTTTCCTGTGAATTTAGTATTTAATTACAATCCCAGATTATTTGTTTCTATACCAAAAGTTAGGAATAGCTACAAAGCTCAATTTTAGTGCAAAGATGTACTGTGATCACAAAATAACTTACAAATCACAACATGGAAGTTATAGCCAACAGTCAAAGGTATATAACAAATGCCAATTTAAATCATTGATGTCCTGGGCATGAATTTGTTACTGAAGTCCTATTGAGACCATTTTCCTCAGCTCTGCTATGCTAAAAACACAAAACCCAGGATGAGAAATTGAAATGTGAAATGAATTACCTCAAAAGTGTAACCAGAATCTTCTATGGTAATCTAAAGAATATATTTTGAAGTCATATGGATAATAGCCATTTAAAAGGTGTTTCTTGGGCCTACAAGGACGGCCCAGAATTTGAGAAGGCATTGCTCTTCAAGAGCACCTCAGTTTGGTTCCTAGTATTGACATCAGGCACCTCACAACTACCTTTAAGTTGAGACACAGGAGATCCAAGTTTTTCTTCTGACCTCTGAAGGCACAAACTCACATGTGGTATGTAGCATATATCTGCATGCATGTATGTATACACACACACGTACACACATACACACAATGTGTCTTGGTCTCTTGAAAAGAAACCTTTGCCACAACTAAAGTAAATTGAATTAATAGTCAAAATATGCATATAGTATATACACATATATACATACGCATATATATACATGTGCACCATTACACACATATGCATATATATACATATGCACCAATAAAGTCTAAACAGTACAGAGAGTAATACTTATTTCAGGCACACTAAAGACATACTGACCTTTTGTAATTTGAGTTGCAGAAGTCAAATGGTATCATAGTTATGGAAAGGAGGAGGTTTTAGTACTCCCAACAATGATATGCTGTGCTGGGAAATTGAAAATTGATATAAAAATTCAGCTGGCCTACATGGATTAAAAATTACATTGCTCAAATCGTGGCCTCCAAGGAACAGATGTCTTTATAAAGCCATAGATTATTGACTAAAAGCTTACTGTCCCATGTTAGCAACAATTTTCTTCAGAAAATGAAGCTGAATATATTTTGAGAAATGGAGAAAATGTCTCAGTTCTGTTCTAAATTCCCAGTCCTTATTCACATTTTTCAAATGCATATCTTGAGCTGTACTTATGTGACAGCAACTTAATTTGCAATGTTTCTGAATAATGTTAGAGAATAACACCATTTTCCCTGTAAATTCTAGAGGAACAAAGTTAATGATTACATGCAAATCCAGCTGGGACTGCCACACGGTGGCTGTTAGCTTTTGTTTTCTCTATTTTCTCTTGGACCATTGCACTTATTTGGCACTCACTATTACAAAAAATATTTAATTGCAGTTAAGGGAAAACACAAATCAAGCCAGGCTATTTTTGAGGTAATGGTTGTTGCTTCTCTGTATTATGTATTTATTCTCCTTCTGTTCTCAGTATAGGAATGTAGGAACAAGTGACACAGAGCTTCAGAACAAAGGTAAACAAATCCTTCAATTGACCACAGAGTTTGCCAAGTGTGGAGCATCTGCCATTGAGGGACAGAATTGCTGAATGTAGTTAAATAGAAACAGAATATTCAGAACACAGCATAAACAGGATGTCTGGCCTAATAAAATAGGAATAACTTTGACTTACATGCTCTGTCACTCTCTAAGGTGACTTTTCCAATTGTCACATTTCAGGTCACTCACACTGGACTAAGGTGAAGCACAAATCCTTCAAATCCTACATAGTCATTTCCTAATGAGAATACTCACTTCCTTGCACAATCTATTTAAGCACACCCAGATTCTGTTCTCAGAAGTCTCCACCGATACCATAATAACTGCTACACATTGTAAAGAGCACACTAGCATTTTAACAAGGAGTTCTAATGACTCTGTTACTTCAGCTCAGAAGAGAGTCCAGTGGGGAAGGAACAGCTCAGAAAAAGATGCTTCTTTTTTGTCTGTGTCTCTGTCCCAGAATCTGACTCACCTCTGGGTCTAAAAGTCATAGGGCTTAGAATGTGATGATCTTTCTTGTTACTCCTACTGTTGGTTGTACCAGCCTCTTTAATATGGGTCTTTAGGACCATGACATCAACATGATTGGCTACAGCTTAGTTTCCCAGGGTTTGTCCTTCACTAAAGGGAACTGTTTTATTCATGATCATACAGTATACTTTAGGTTCTGGGCCATAGGCAGTCTGACTTCTTATGTTCATTAAAAGAACATATTATATCATTTAAGGAAAATAACGAAGGTTTTCTTCAGTTCCAGAACATTTAATGAGATAAGTAGACTAAAGGTTCCATTGCAATTCACTGAAAGTCAACTTTTCTTCTTCTTCTTCTTCTTCTTCTTCTTCTTCTTCTTCTTCTTCTTCTTCTTCTTCTTCTTCTTCTTCTTCTTCTTCTTCTTCTTCTTCTTCTTCTTCTTCTTCTTCTTCTTCTTCTCCTTCTCCTTCTCCTCCTCCTCCTCCTCCTCCTCCTCCTCCTCCTCTTCCTCTTCTTCTTCTTCCAAAATTATACTTGATGTTGTTCTGTAGCATTATGGCAAACAAAACATCTGTAAGAAAATATTCGTGTTAAGTATATAAACTAAAAGTTTTTTTAACCAATTAGCAGTAGATTAGATAGATATATTAGAGTTACAAAGCTATAATTTAAATTTTTGCCAAATTTTTCTTAGTCCCAAAGAAAGGATTACTTACCTTCTCAAACTCAGACTTGACATGTTTAAAACTAGGAGAGAGAAGGAAAATTCTCCTTTTTGACTATCATATTTTCAGTCACTCATAATATACATTTGACTTGCTCAAGCTTGTGATTTCTCATCTGGATTCTGATATTTATTTGTTATTACAGGCTTACAGGTACTTGTTTGATCTTTTGACAATTATTTGTATGTAGAAAGTAGTTTGAGCCTTTATAAGCAATCTTGAATGTGTTCTGACTTGGGTAGATAAAGCAAAGCAGGGATGTTAACTGTATGCATAATTTAATACCACTATAACATGTATGCCAGCAGACATTCTCCCATGACAGATCTGCCCACTAAGAACTTGAACCCCTTCTATCTGGTTTTAAAATCTTTCTCATGGGCTAGAAGTATAATTCTGGGACTCAATATCATCTACAAATGTTGTGGATATTTTACTCATTTTCAATTAAATAAAGGAACAGCAGTGGTTTCCTAACTGATTTTCCCAGAGATCCAGAATCTTTGGTGCCAGAAGTGTTGATGGCATACTGAAGTTCACTCCATGTTGTCATTGACAGTGACAAGACGACAATAGTGCTCCTTGAGTGGTTGGAATCATTACATTCTTCAGTGAACCAAGACAGTCTTTAGCTCTCCCCTTGTAATTTTTTGTCTTTGATTTTCTATTTTGTGAAGACTTTTCTGTTAACAGTTACAGTTTTCATAGTAACTCTTATTTGTGTAGTTTTACATAGTAGACTATTAGGTCTTAGTAGTCATAACTGTCTACTAATATTATGAATATTATCTTTGTGTGTATGAGGATGGTGTTTGGTGGTGGAGTATATGCCCATGTGCACACAGATGTTAGGTGTTCCATTTGTTTTTTAATCCAGTTCTCACTGAACCTACAGTTAGGCTGGTAAACACCAAGCCCCAGTGACACCTCTGTCTCCTCCCTCTGAGTGTAGGTTGGGGGAAGTACGCAACCATACTCAACTTTTTATGACAGTTTATAATGGGAATTTATAATTAACCTGGGAATTTGAACTCTGGTCCTCATTCTTGTGCAGAAGGCACATATATCCACTGAGAAATCCTTCAAGTGGCACAGGTCACACAACAAACAGACAAACTTGCATGTGCATTCCAAACAGTCATACATACACACTGTCTTAGTCAGGGTTTCTATTCCTGCACAAACATCATGACCAAGAAGCAAGTTGGGGAGGAAAGGTTTTATTGGGCTTACATTTCCATACTGCTGTTCATCATCAAGGAAGTCAGGACGGGAACTCAAGCAGGTCAGAAAGCAGGAGCTGATGCAGAGGCCATGGAGGGATGTTCTTACTGGCTTGCTTCCCCTGGCTTGCTCAGCCTGCTCTTTTAGAACCCAAGACTACCAGCCCAGGGATGGTCCCACCCACAAGGGGCCTTTCCCCCTTGATCACTAATTGAGAAAATGCCTTACAGTTGGATCTCATGGAGGAATTTCCTCAACTGAAGCTCTTTTTTCTGTGATAACTCCAGCTGTGTCAAGTTGACACAAAACTAGCCAGTGCAACTGACCCCTTATCAACTTGACACAAAAACACATCACTAGTAAGCCTCAACCCTTACATTCTTATTCATCCCCAAGGTCTAAATAACTTTAAATGTCCCACAGTCTTTACATATTCTTAAAATTTCAATCTCTTTAAAATATCCATCTCTTTCCAAATCCAAAGTCTTTTTACAATTAAAAGTCTCTTAACTGTGGCCTCCACTAAATAGTTTCTTCCTTCAAGAGGGAAAATATCAGGGCACAGTCACAATCAAAAGCAAAAATCAATCTCCAACCGTCCAATGTCTGGGATCCAACTCACAATCTTCTGGGCTCCTCCAAGGGCTTGGGTCACTTCTCCAGCCATGCCCTTTGTAGCACACACGTCGTCCTCTAGGCTCCAGATGCCTGTACTCCACTGCTGCTGCTCTTGGTGGTCATCTCATGGTACTGGCATCTCCAAACACTGCATGACCCCTTCAGCTCTGGGCCTTCAATTGCAACTGAGGCTGCACCTTCACCAATGGCCTTCCATGGCCTCTCACAGTGCCGAGCCTCAGCTGCTCTGCGTGACCCCTTCATGCCTTCAAAACCAGTACCACCTGGGTGACTCTTACACATTACCAAGTCCAGCCCCAGCACAAGGTACAACCTTGGCTATCTCTGGAAAGCTTCTGTGCTTTCAGAAAACACTTCCCAGAAGATGTCACCTCAATGATGCTGGTCTCTTCTTAATCACCACTAATTTCTTAGCTCCAGCTATCCAGCATCAATAGTCCCAGTAATGCAAAGTTTTTGCTTTAGTAGTTCTGGTATCTTGTTAATCACAGCGGATTTTTCAGCCCCAGCTAACCAGAGCCACAGAATCTTCACAACCAAAGTAACAATGGCCCTGAGAAGAGTCTTTAATTTTCCCTCTGAAATTTCACAAGCCAGGCCTCCATCTTCTGCACTATTTCAACATTATCTTCCAAGCTCCTATACAATATCTGACAGAGCTCTTAACACCTAATGGATCTTCCAGCCCAAAGTTCCAAAGTCCTTCCATAGTCCTCCGTGAAATATGGCCAGGTTTTCACAGAAATACCCCACGATGCTGGTACCAATTTCTGTGTTAGTCAGGGTTCTCTAGAGTCACAGAACTTATGGATAGTCTCTATATAGTAAAGGAATTTATTGATGTCTTACAGTCAGCAGCCCAATTCCCAACAATGGTTCAGTAGTAGCTGTGAATGGAAGTCCAAGCATCTAGATGTGTTCCACCACACCTTTAATCCCAGATGAAAGGTGTAGCCAAGATTAAAGATGTGTTCCACCATACCTTTAATCCAGGATGACCTTGAACTCAGAGATTTAATCTTCTGGAATCCATAGCCAATATGCCTCAAAATCTTCTATCTCCAAGCCTCCTGATAAGGGTAATTGGTGAGCCTTCCAATTCTGGATTGTAGTTCATTCCAAATATAGTCAAGTTGACAATGAGGAATAGCCAATACACACACACACACACACACACACACACACACACACACACACACACACACAAAGATGAGTGTAACCTGCAGAGATCTAGAAATTTTTATTGGAAATTATAGGCTCTACATAGTAAAACTGTCATGGAATTAGAAAACACTCACTGATTCAATACTAAATAGAAACACTGTGTCTCACACTGCACTATGTTCATAGCAGCCCTATTTATAATAGCCAGAAGCTGGAAAGAACCCAGATGTCCCTCAACAGAGGAATGGATAGAGAAAATGTGGTACATTTACACAATGGAGTACTACTCAGCTATTAAAAACAATGATTTTATGAAATTTTTAGGCAAATGGATGTATCTGGAGGATATCATCCTGAGTGAGGTAACCCAATCACAAAAGAAGTCACTTGATATGCACTCACTGATAAGTGGATATTAGCCCAGAAACCTAAAATACCCAAGATACAATTTAAGAAGAATAAGACAGAAGAATAGGGAACAAAATACCCATGAAAGGAGTTACAGGGACAAAGTTTGGAGCTAAGACAAAAGGATGGACCATCCAGAGACTGCCCAACCTGGGGGTCCATCCCATAATCAGCCACCAAATGCATACACTATTGCATATGCCAGCAAGATTTTGTTGACCCTGAGATAGCTGTCTCTTGTGAGGCTATGCCAGTGCCTGGCAAATACAGAAGTTGTTGCTCACAGTCATCTATAGGATGGAACACAGGGACCCTAATGGAGGAGCTAGAGAAAGTACCCAAGGAGCTGAAGGAGTTTGTAGCCCTATAGGTGAAACAACAATATGAACTAATGGGTACCCTCAGAGCTCTTGTTTCTAGCTGCATAGTAGCAGAAGATGGCCTAGTGTCAGGGAATGCCAGGGCCAATAAGTGGGAGTGAGTGGGTAGGGGAGCAGGGAGGGGGAAGGGTGTATGGGACTTTTGGGATAGCATTTGAAATGTAAATGAAGAAAATATCTAATAAAATTTTTTTAAAAATGATGCACTTTGTATTAGAGAATGCAGGACTATAGAACTATAATGAAGGTTTCAGTGTCTCTCAGAGTACAGGTCAGTAGTAAATGCACGAGCTATAGCAGAGCAGACCTGATATCTCAAACATAAGTGAGGGGTAAGGAGGAAGAAGAGAGGAAGAGAGACTTTCCCCATGCAAGTCAGGCTGAAAATAACTCTATGATGCAGTTCTCTTCATTTTGTCAGTGTGAAAACTACTGAAAGAAAAACCTCAAGTTGGCCCTGGTGAGAACCAACCTCTTCTTTTTACAACAACTAAAACCTAGAACAGCCATCACTGATGATCATCAGGCACTTCTATTGACCTGTCTATTGCTGGGCTCAGAGTGTATACTCAGTAGTAGATTGAAATAGGTTCTTGATACATGGAAATTTATGCACAAATTCGTGTGATTGGTAAGTTTACTTACTGCAATCAGTTAGAACTCATTATAGCAGTGATTTTTTAATTTTATCTTATTTTTTCACTGTGTCCTTTTTTATTTTAATATTTATTTATCATTATATATGAGTACACCGTAGCTGTCGTCAGACACACCAGAGGAGGGCATCAAATCTCATTATGGCTGGTTTGAGCCACCATGTGTTTGCTGGGATTTGAACTCAGGACCTTTGGAAGAACAGTCAGTATTCTTAACCGCTGAGCCATTTCTCTAGCCCCAACTTTTTTTTTTTTTTTTCTCACCACTCTCAGTCTTTGTTTATTTACATTTGTTCTAGTGCAAGTCCAGACAAGACCAATGCCTGTGTACTCGATATTGGGGATTTAGAAAGTAAATAAATCATCTGACAGCAGTGTGCTCAGCTCCATCCCCAGACACCAGTGGGATTTGGGAAGGATAGCCCCAACTTTTTAATTTTTATATGACCTCTATTACTATAAATAGACAATAAATAAAAAGCGGAAAAGCAGGCAGGTTTTGTTATTAGTATCATCCATGGACATGGATGGCCAGTTACTTCACACTGCTTTGTTATTATCAGGAAACCAAATGCCATGCACAGCACTCCCACCAGTCAGCTAAATCCTGGTGTATCCACCAGGAAGATTTCCCTTTTGTCAGTCAAGAGCAGGTACTATGGTTATTTTTTTTTATTACCCAAAGTTCATAACATATTTATTTAAACCTACTATCTGTAAAATGTACTAACCCTTATTCCAGTGAAAGATACATGAAACCAGAGTTTTGATCAAAGTTCCTTTCACCTCATATCATCCAGTTGAGTCACTACTTTCTAAAGTTACAGATCAACTTTTCTTTCCCATTCATGCCAGTGTGCTTATTTCATCCATTTACAAAAAATTTGATTAATCTGTTTGACTTCTATCTTGGGTTCTCTTTCTGAGTTTCTTTAAAAGTTTACAAATAGTAAAAATTTCCTGTGTGATAAATAGTTCTATGAATTTAGAAAATGTGTGAAGTCCTTCATTCACCAATCCATTCTTTTTTTTGCAACATTCTTTGTGTCCCATTTCTCAATTCCCTGAAAAGGTGTCCATTTTCATGATCTCTTATTATGAAGACTGCCATACAAGCATAATCATACACTAATTATATTGTAAATAGATGATGATCTGTTTATATACAAAATAAAATTCCAGTTTGTAATTAACAGTAGCACAACAGACAAACTAGTATCTAAAGTGACCAACTGAGGGAACTGGGCCATTATATAGGTTGACATTCTTGGGAGCCAAACAGTCACATCTCTAACACTGTCTGTAAATGTCCAGAGTTATATTCATAACTAGCAACTGCTCTAATTTTTATACCCGCTTCCAAATGTATGCCAACTGTAGGAAGACAATCACAAAGCTCTCTCCAATAAAGTCGGATGCTTGTGTCAATCGTTCTGGATGCTTGGTTCCAGTAGTTTCCTATGAAGGCATATTTGAAGTTCTCATTTCTGATGCTCACCATGAAGATTTTTCACTTTTCCCTTCTTTGAGTTTCTGCAAGCAATGGTGGTTGACTCCATTTCTAGGGCAGGCTCTGAATAAATAGCTAGTGGTATTTTTTTTTTTCTTTCTCATTTTGCTGTCCTTACTGTATTTCCATACCTGAATTTTAAAAAATGTATTTCCTAGGCCTTACTCCAGACTCAAAGAATTAGAATTTCTGAAGTAAAGGCCAAAAAAACCAAAAAGTACATTTAAAAGCATTCCCCTTGGGCAATTCTTATTTGCATGAAATTTGAGGATTTCTTCATTGTGTAATATCCACAGAACTTTCAAAGTTCTTATAGGCTTATTATTCTCATAAGACTTTGGATGAAGTTGTTCTTGAGGTTTATAAGTGTTATAAAACTAGGGCTGTTGGCCACAGCTCTCTGCACCCAAATCCTGCCCAGAGAGAGCTGGTCTCCCAGGAGCGCATAGGACACAGGAACCACAGAGCAGCCTGGAACAGGATCCTTCCAGTTTCCATCTCAGCCCGGAGTTAACCCTGTGCCACAACTCTCTATACCACAATCTCACCTGGAGATATCTGGTCTTCCAGGAGTGCTGACATACCTAAGATCACAGGCTGACTTGAGGGACAAGCTACAATTGAGACTGCAAGAACAGCTAACACCAGAAATAACCAGATGGCAAGAGACAAGCACTAGAACATAAGCAACAAAACTAAGGCTACTTGGCATCATTAGAACCCAGTTTTCTCACTCCAGCAAGCCCTGGATACCCCAAAACTAGAAAATCAAGTTTTAAAATCACATCTTATGATGATGATAGCAGACTTTTTCATAAAGACAAATAATTTCCTTAAAGAAATACAGGAAAACACAAGTAAACAGGTGACACAATTAAACAAAACCATCCAGGTTCTAAAAATGGAAATAGAAACAATAAAGGAATTACAAAGGGAGATAATCCTAGATTTAGAAAACCCGGAAAAGAGATCAGAAACCATAGATGCAAGTATCACCAACAGAATACAAGAGATAGAAGAGATAATCTCAGGTTCTTCAATGAAGCTTTTGATGCCTATATAGTTCCAGTGGATAGCCTCACACCCATAACCTTGGTAAACTTAGTGGGGACCAAAATAAAACCAGAAGAAAACAAGAGGATGTAAAATTAGGGTGTGGCCTTCATGGGAAGTAGAGGGAGTTGTTAGAGGTGGGAATGGATAGGAGAAGATGGAGGGATGACTTTGACCACAGTCATAAATGAATTAATATTTTAGAGAGCAGGTTAATATTTTTAAAAATATGGATAAGAATTTCAACAGTCTATGTTGCAATTGTAATGTTTGGGGAAAGAATTAAGATACATTTTTACCTGGTTATATTTATTAAATTCTGGATATTAGAAAAATATGAAATTTAGATGTTATATTTAAAGCACTTTTATTACCTTCCCTTTCAAGGCATTAGTAGCTATATGCTTAGGCTCCAATATCAGACAGCCACCCCATGTGAAGTTTTACCTCAACTCTACTATTGTGACTCTGGAAGTAGAAGGAAGGCCATATGAATAAGGCTAAAATCACTTCTATAAAACATAGTTTTTAGCAAGGGCTAGATCTAACTACATATTTTAGACAATTCATTTCTCAAAATAATTGTCCTGTGTTCACGACTGGTAGGTGGACAAAGGAGGGTTGGATAATATTTTAGGATGAGATATCACATTTAATAAATACTATATTAGTAGTTTTAAACTTATGGAAGTTCTTTCAGAATAAGAGAGAGACAATAAATTTCAGAATAATAAAGAGACAATATCTGGAGAACTCTTTATGGCTAATATTGTGCAGAGGCTAAATGCTTCTGATCATTGTGGTGCTTCTAACGTTTTATGATGATTGACAGTTCCATGGTGTGACTTAACTAGCTGCAAATGCTGGTCATAAGTTTCTTGGAAACATGGCAACAAAGCAGTGTAATCGTTAATATGCATATAGTTAAGGCAAGCTTCTAAGTATGTCAGTATAATTCTTAGGAAAGATAGGGTTGAATCCCTGAGACACTCTAACACTAATGTGCATCTTTTGTTCCCTGTAAAGTTTTGCCACGGAGGTCATTAATTCTTGGCTGGTCTCTCATGTGATGTATACTGTATGGTTGTAGAAAATAATTAGAGAATAGCTCATCACTCCTTTCCCATGTCATTTCACAGCTATGGCTTACTGATTATAGTATGAAGATGTATTTTAGTGAAGAACTTTGCTATTTTTCTTTGACTTGAGACATGAAAATAAATTTTGCCCTGTAAAGAGAACAAGGTAGGTTCATATGAATTATTAAGCTTTCCCTGTTTCTTGTGCTTCACACATTAACTTTGAAGTATGATAATTTTCCATGGCTATTTCTAAGAGCAGATATCTGAAATGAAAGGTGGTCCTGAACTAAGTTTGTACAAAATGCAAGATTAGTCTGCTTTGATGATGAAATGATACTTCAGAACATTACAAAATGTGAAAATTTAAACATTAGACAAAATTCATTGCTCATAATAATTAAAATTATGACTGTAAACTGTACAGCAATAAAACTCCATTAATAATAATTTGTAAATGAAATGTTAAGGGATATGACCATTATATTGATGTTTTTATGTGCAGTGGTGAAATTTAGTGGATTTTATTAAAACACATGGATTTTTTTATTCACCTTATGCTTCATTTATATACCTGGACAAATATATTAAAAGGCAAAATATAAGAAAAGGTAAATGCCTTTCTATTGTCATTCCTGGTATTTAGTGTATAAGTGAAGGCAAGAATAAACTCCACTGGAGAAAGCAAGTATTCACTGAAAACTTGCAGTGGCAATGTAAAGTCTCAGAAAGCAAACACAGTATGGGTTATTTATACTTTGAAATAATAAACAGTCCTTATAAAGAATGAGGTTGCTGTGTGTGCACTCACAACGTTGGATTTTCAAGATGCTAAATTGAAAAACACAAGTTGCAGAGTAAGTTGTAAAGATGATTTATTTATGAGAAAATCCCCCAGCGATATATATTTATAAGTATACATATGCAAATTTACAAACTAGGAATAGAACAAAGCCATGGGTGGTGAAGAATGAAGAACTTGTTGAGAATAAGAAAAGTACTAATTTCTGGACTTATTTCTGGATATATTTATTTTATTGGCTAGAATAAAATAATGGAACATGGGCCTTAAATAATGAAAGATAATTTTTTTAACATTATGAAATCTTTATTTCTTTTTCTTTTCATGATATCCTTGAATGTTTTAGTTTAGGAAGTTAAGTCAATCAGTGAAACAGACAGACAGATACACACACATACACACACACAGAGATGCCCCCCTACATGCACACACATACATGCATGCACACACATGCTTCCTTTGCATAACAAGAAACCGAAGGTATTATGGAAATGCTCATTTGCTCCTTGGAAACTGAACAGAAGGTGGTAAGGGATGCATGCATTAATCATACTTGCAGGGAAAGAGTTGCTACTTTCATTAAGAATTGTACTTAAAAAGAATAGGAAAGAAAAAGTGTTTCTTCTGCATCAAAGTAAGGGTTCAAAGTATGTTAGAAAGAATTTCCAAAGTTGGGAAGATGAAATCAATTCTGAGGAATGAAGAACTTAAAATCTTCAGTTTTACTGAATTTTTGTTCTCATCTTTTGTTTGTTCCTTAATATTCTGAATTGACTACTCCTATTGAAAGGACAGAGAACAGGGACTTAATATACATAAAAGATGCCCCACCATGCCACAGGGGCACATGTTCTACTATGTTCATAGTGGCCTTGTTTGTTATAGCCATAAGCTGGAAACAACCCAGATGTCCCACGAAAGAAGAATTGATACAGAACATGTGGTTCATTTACACAATGGAGTACTACCTAGCTATTAAGAATGAGGAGACCCTGAGTTTTTCAGGCAAATGGATAGAACTAGAAAATATCATCCTGAGTGAGGTAACTCAGACTCAGAAGGACATAGCATGGTATGTACTCACTAATATATGGATATTAGCCAAATTTATTATTATTATTAGTCAAATTACTAACAAAGTGCCGAATACCAAAGATACCTCCCACACAACTCAAAAAAGGTTAACAAGGTGAAGGGCCCAAGTGAGGACTCCTCAGTCCCACTTGGGAGGGAGAAGAAAGCAACCGCAAGGGAGCAGGGAGGAACCTGGGAAGGAAAGGGGATGGGGAGGGACAAAGAGGGGAACTGGGTGGGGGAAAAAGACTGAAATCCCCGAGGTCCAGCAGAAAGAATGGAAACATGCAACCTTGGGTGGTAAGACATTGGGCGGGCCCTCCAGAATGTGCTCGAGATCTGTGAGGTGAGAGACTCTCAGGACTCAAAGAGAAGGACTTTAGATGAAATGCCTACACTGGGGAGAGGGAGCTTCTATAACCCGCCTCCAGCAGAAAGGAAGGGCATCAGGTGAGGAATGGGGTTGCCATCCCACAGTCACATCTCTGACCCATAATTGTTCTTGTCTAAAAGAACTGCAGGGATGGAAATGAAGATGAGTGTGAGGAAAAGAAGGTCCAGTGTCAGGGCCAACATGGGATCCAGTTCAAGGGGAGGTCCCAAAACCTGACACTATTACGGAGGCATGGAACACTCACAAAAAGGGACCTATCATGACTTCCCTCTGAAAGACCCACCAAGCAGCTGAAAGAGTCAGATGCAGAAATTTGTATCCAACCAATGGACAGAAGCTGCTGACCCCTGTGGTTGCATTAGGGGAAAGCTGGAAGAAACTGAGGAGGAGGGCAACCCTGTAGGGGGACCAGCAGTCTCAATTAACCTGGACCTCAGAGATCACTCAGATACTGGAACACCAACCAGGCAGCATACACCAGATAATATGAGGCTCCCAACACATATACATCAGAGGACGGCTGAATCTGGGTTTAGTCAGAGAAGATGTACCTAACCCTCAAAAGACTGGATGCTCCAGGGAGTTTAGAGGTCTGGTGGGGTGGAGGTGGAAGTTGTCATCCTCATGGAGACAGGGAGGTTGGAAGGAGGTATGGGATATGGAACAGTCAGAGGGTGGACTGAGAGGAAAATAAAATCTGGAGTTTAAAAATAAATAACAAACAAATAGATAGATAGATAGATAGATAGATAGATAGATAGATAGATAGATAGATGACAAGAACTTTTGCTGGAGAAACAGTATACTTTTATCTAATGTTCACAAGCCATGGAAGTCATGCTTCCCAATTTCTGGTGTTTTGTTTTTGAAGCTAACAGAAGACCATGGAGAATAATGAGACACGTTTTAGCCTATTAATTGCTGCTATATAACAAAATGACTGAAAACATGGTAATTTATAAAGAATTGATGTTATAATTGGATCTGGTTCTGAAGACTGAGAAATTAAAGGGCATAGCACTAGCATCTGATGAGGACTGTTTTGTTTGTTTGTTTTCTTTTATTATTATTATTTTTTATTTTTCTTCCTCTGTGTCATTATTTGGCTGAGGACTTTACATGGTAAGAGAAAGCACAAATACTACCTTATATCTCTTTTACTCTCTTTATAAAATCATGCATCCTCATGACCTTCTATAATACTTCCTCTACAAATGCCATCGACACATGAACTAAAGAACCTTGGTGTGCTAATCATTGTGGTGTGGTAATTTCCTCTGAAATGAAAGATTCCACCTTGAATAAGGATCCTTAAGATTCTGGATCTTAAAAAAACAAAACTTACAAGGCTCAGGAAAACAATAACTCATAAGTCTCAGGGAGTTCTGGAAACTAGCAAGATTTATCAGGCCAGTCCCTGAGATTACAAAAGCAGTAATGGCTGATGGAGAGGATTCTGACATCATTAGCTGTCTTCAAGTCATTCAGGGTGCACAAGAGATGCAGATTTTGTGAGCTGTTACACAGGCTGTGGTGGTGGTGGCAGTGGTGGGCCTTTCAGAGATGCAGTTACTTTTGAGTTGTTCATGTCCCTGTAAATAACTCATCACCCACATTCTTTTTAGTAGCCTCAGTAGGTAACTTCTAAGGTTGCCACATTGAATTTTAATGGATTCCTTATTTACTCTCTTGTCAGTTGTCTAACTGAGGTAAATTATACTCATTTGTCTCTCTCCACAATGGTGCAGAGTTTTTCCAGAGACTTTTCCAGAATGCATCTAAAAGGCATTCATATGCTCCTCCAAAGTACATAAAGTTAGATTCCATGCAGATACTCATCCTATCATTGGTTGCAATGGATTTTTACCCTTTTGACTTCTTTATATCCCCTGTATCTATGTGAAATGCTCTTGTACTTCAGGGTTCAGCCTATGCTTTCACTGAATTGCTACCCTCTCACCAGTGAAATATTTTCCTTTTCTCTTTGTTGTGCAGCTCTTTCCTTTGGCATACTCAATACTTGCTGAATCAGAACAACAGCTTATAGGGTAACCAGCAAATGGTCAAACCCCTTTCCCTGGCCTGACTTCAAGCTCTGAGAGATGGAAATCTCCCATACCTACCACCCTGTCGACCATTGTGACTCAGTGTTAACTGTCAAAGCAATACTTCCAGCTGTGCTGTACTTTTCTGCTAGCTCATTGTGAATGCTCCAAAGACCCTATAAAATCCAACCACTCTGCTGTCTCTGTTCCCATTCAGAGGGAGCTCCATTCAGAATTTTTCCCCAATAAATCTCTTGCCTGAGATTTGTAGTATGGTGTATCTTTGGAGGTTTTCCTTGGTTCCTAAGTGCCAAGATACCCTTGTGCTGGGATTATCCTTACAAGTTAAGTAAGTATTACCTTACAGTCACGTTCCCTCAAGGCTCATGAAGCTTTTGTGAGCCTTATCAGCCCAAGAGTATTTACAAGATCTTATGGAGGCTAGTCTCCATGTTTGATATTATACAAGAGAAGAAAAAATAATGCTGACAAGAAATCCTTCCATACTGGCCTTTTAGTGGACACTGTTCAGTAGTTCAGCTTTTGTAAGCTATCCTTCTATATCTTAAGCTAGTAATAGTATGGACCAGACTCTTCAGTGATGTATATATTCTTAATGTCTTCAGGCTAATTCACCATAGTGTAGTTTCTTCCAATGAACCCTGCTTCCATAAGAGGCTCCAGCAAACATATTAGTTAATTAACTTTGTTTGGATCAATTTTTGATTCTTTGGTATCCCCTCTTTCTGGGATGAATAGACATTTTTTTCTTTCTTGACCCGAGTTCCAATGGGACATACATTGTGGAAGGAGAGATCCATTAATATATGTCTTGAGGATAATGGGTTATATTTAATAATTAATTGGATAGTAATAGCCAGATAGGAAATAAGTGAAAAAATGATACAGGTGTTTTAAGTCTTAACAACTATAAAAATAGGGCTTCCATTTACTGTGATGAAGCCATTTGTCATTTGAGGGGAGAGAAGATCAAAAGACAAAATGCCTTTATAAGATCTGGCTGTGGATTATCTATAGGATATTTTCTTAATTGATGATTGATAGAGAAAGGCCTAGTCCAGTGTGGGTGGTGCTATCCTTGGTCCTGAGTTCAATAAGAAAGGAGGCTGAGGAAGCCATGAGGGGCACACTAGTAAATTGTACTCCTTTGTGGCCTCTGTATCATCTGACTCCAGATTCTGACTGTGTGAGTTCCTGTCCTGACTTCCTTTGATGATGCACACATGACTTGGTGCATGTCATGGTGTCTCATCATCACAATAGTAACCCTAAAACAGGCTCCATTCCAACAAAAACACTATTGCATTAAGATCCTCACATTGGATCTTATATTTCAAGTTATGGCTTTTCTGTTACAGCCAAAATTTTATTCTAATAATACACTCTACCCTGGGAAAAGACCCTTTGCTACTAGTGGTTTTTACTGTAGGCACTGTTGTTGCTGTTTTGTCTTTTAAAAAAATCATTTAGGTTTTAAGATTACTGTTTAAGTACAACATTTCTTTCTTTCTTTTTTTTTTTTTTTTTTTTTGCTACCCTCCAAACCTTCCTATATGTCCTTTCCTGCTCTCCTTCAAATTCATTTTTTCACTAATTGTTATTGCATGTATACATATACTCCACACACAACATTCCCCCGCTCTTAAATATAACCTGCTCAGTCTGTATAATGTTATTCATATGTATGCTAATCAGACATTTTGTAGACATTGTTTCTTAAAAACTAACTTAACAAATATTGATTTCTTTTAGATAGTCTCAATCCTGCTCTCACATATGTACCTTCAGATTCCATCCTTTATACAAGTGCTGGTGTCAGCATGAGTGCCCTGCTTCACTTTGAAAGGACTGGAGGACATATGTAAGTAATATTTATTTTGTCTTTGTTTTAATGAGCTAGGGTCATACTAGGTAGTGCTACTTGTCTCAGACCTATGGTCCTTCTACCTTAGCACACTTTTCAAGTGCTTGGATTACAAGCATGTACCACCACACCCCGTTCTTTGCATGGAAGTACTACATTTCTATAGTCTACATTTCAACATGCTACATACTACATTCTACATTTTCAACATATATTATAAGATCATCATGGCCATATTATAATAGCTCAAATTGAATGCTTATAATTTGTAATAATAATGTAATTTATCATTACAAATAAGTGAAATGCATCTCACTTATCATTACAAAATTAGAGAAAATGTGAACACTAAAAATAATCTTAAGCAGTAGTGCACTGTTAGTTTTAAGGAGTGTTCATAAATAACATGAATTTATACTATGGAGTATTTATCATGCTACATACTGAATTAATAGTCACACTCTCCAGAAGCTGGAAACAACCCAGATGTCCCTCTAGAGAAAATTGAATAAAGAAAATGTGCTACTCAGCTATTAAAAACAATGACTTCATGAACTCCCCAGGCAAATGGATGGACTAGAAAGTATCATCCTGAGTGAGGTAAACCAGACACAAAAGGACACACATGGTGTGTACTCAGTAATGAGTGAATATTAGGCAAAAAGTTCAGAATACGTACTACACAACTCACAGACCATATGAAGATCAACAAGAAGGGAGACATAAGTGTGGGTGCTGCAGTCCTACTTAGAAGGGGGAGCATTATAATCACGGGATATAAGGGGAGGGAGAGACCTGAGAGGGAGAGGAAGGGGGAAGGAAAAGTGGGGGCAGGATCAGGTGTGAGAGGAAACAGGGGAGAAGTACAGAAAGTCAAGAAATTGAAAGGAGGTATGTAGCAGAGGGGGATGGGAAACTAGGGGTAGCCATTAGAAAGTCCCAGATGCCAGGTAAGCAAGAGTCTCACAGGACCCAACGGGGATGGCATTAGCTGAAATATCCAGAAAGAACCTGTAGAGACCATATCCAGAGGCTTAGTACAGCCCCTGGTTGAGGGATAGGGCCACCCATCCAATTGAAAGATATTAACACAGAATTGTTCCTGTCTAAAGGAAATACAAGGACAACGAGTGGAGCAGAGACTGCACCATCTAGGGATCCATCCCACATGGCAGGCCCAATTGCTGATGCCAAGAAGTGCTTGCTAACCGGAGCCTCTATGGCTATCCCCTGAGAACCTCTGCCAGAACCTGACCAATACAGATGTGGGTGCTCATAGCCAATGATTGGACTGAGCACAGAGACCGCAATGGAGGAGTTAGGGGTAGTACTGAAGAAGCTGAAGGAGTTTGCAACCCCATAAGAAGAACAACATTAACAACCAACCAGATCCCCCAGAGCTCCCAGAGACTAAAGCACCAACCAGAGTACACATGGAGGGACCCATGGCTCCAACTGCTTATGTAGCAGAGGATTGCCTTATCTGGCATGAATGGGATAGGAGGCCCTTGGTCTTGTGGAGATTGGTTGCCCCAGAATAGAGGAATGCTATGATGGTGGGTAGGAGTGGCTGGGTGGGTGGGGGAGCTCCCTCATAGAAGCAAGGGGAGGGGGTATGGGATAAAGGGTTTATGAAGGGAAAACAGGGAAGTGGGATAACATTTGAAATGTAAATAAATAAAATAACCAGTAAAAAAAAAGAAAGAAAAAGGAAAATAAACTTATGATCAAAGACTATATCATAAAAAAATACACGGGGCTAAGTTGAAACTCAATATAGTATTTTTACTAGTACATGGTATTTAATAAACATTTTCCATATAAAAAAGAGTATTCATAAATAACATGTCTTTATACTATGTAGTATTTATCATGTTAGATACTGAATTAATATTCAGACTCTGTATGTGCTTTAATCCTTATTATCTATAATGGGTAGGTAATAATATTAATTACCAGCATCTCTGGAATTTAATATTACTTTTCATTTTCTAAGGGAAATCATAGTTGACAGTTTGCTTGATATCCTTCCAGAACGACTTCTATATTTCTATCTACCACTGTACATTTTCTGTATCTTCCTTGACTACACTTAAATATCAGAATATTACCCATGTATTCCTTGACTGTGCATCAGCAACTTTCTTTGTTGTTTCAAATAGATGAAGCAATCAACCGATAAAGAGGACAAGGTTTTTTTTTTATTTGGCTTACTGCTCTGGAAGTGCCAGGCCATTATCAGTTGGCCCTGATACTGTGGGTGTGCTGTTGTCCATCAGAGCAGAAACGAATAGATTCATGTCAAGCAGCAGAAGGGGAAAAGAGGAAGGGGCCAGGGCCCTACTCATCCTTCAAGCCCATCCTCTCAATATCATGAAAACCTTCTTTGTTCCCATCTATTAAAGTTTCTATCACCAACCTGGGGTGTTTGGGGTAAGTCAACCTGGGGACCAAGCTGTTACCCCATAGAAATTCAGAGGCATCTAAGATTCAAAAAGTTGACTGCCTGGAAAGACACCAGTACAAGGCTGTGCTGCAGCCTTGGTGACTATAGTAGGACAGACACCAATAAAATTCAAAGCTTTATTTTCTAAACAATGTGATGCTCTACAACAAAGAAATCTTCAGGCAAACTTGGTTCCGTGGGTCTAATTTTTAAATTTGTGCAGAAATTATAGAATCTTGACTTTGTTTTTGTGTATAGCATAAAGTGAAGATGAGGCTCGTGTTGTTTGCAGGGTTTCTGACGGTGACAAGACAGCAACTACCTATCGTCTTTCGTAGCATGCATAACGCCTTTCAGCATTATGAATCCCAGTCAGTAGAGGTGAACGTTCTTTTTAAAGTTTTAATTATCTTTTAATTTTAAAAAATTGTCTACAATATATTTTGATTAATACTGAGCTTTACCACCTGAGAACTGCCAGAAGACAGAGGTTGGTGAAAATGTTTAGGACTACTGTGTTTGACACTTGACATCCTTCAAAGTTAAAATCTCCTTGCACAAACATTTGGAGATGGAACCCTCTCTTGATGATGACAGTTCCTGAAGGTAGTGCAAGTTTCTTGAGAAACTAATTCTTGGGTTGTGGAAGTATCAAGAGGCTTGTAGAATATTGACAGTTAATACGGGCAGAATAAGAATTTACCAGTGTGTCTTCTAAAACAAATTTTCTAAGTGTAGTCAAGGCACATGACCATGAAGCAACTTCTGGAACTTCAGTCAAGCTGAGGATAACTTAAGACTGCCTTAGTCAGACCTAATCCTCAAATGGACTTTAACATCCTATCCTCAAGATGCACAATGGCATTGTTACAATTTGATTTAGGTGATTGAATTTGTAAATTTAATTTGAGAAGAAGCAATTTCTTTTCATGAAGTAAAATGATATTTACAGTTTGAAAACTGCTTTCATGTGTTCCAGGAATTCTTGATTCGATTTTTCATCAGTATCTTATACAATTCTAATAAATAATTGTAGTGTATTAGAAAGCTACTAATTTTATGTTGTGTTTACTAGTATATTATTATTTCTTTAGCTATCTTGAATTATAACTGAGAATAATGACATATCGACATTCTAGTGTTAGTCAAACAATAGATTTAAATCAAATAATAGATTTAAAATTATTAATTAAATAATTTATTTTATGAGCATTTGTGTGTTGTCTAAATGTGTGTCTGTGTGCCACTTGCAGACCTGTGGAGGCCAGAAGATGTCATTGGATCTCCTAAAACTGGAGTGACAGGTATTTGGGGGCTATACTGTGAATGGCAGGAATTGAACACCAGGTCCTCTGGAAAAGCAGCCATTGCTCTTAA
The DNA here is from genome assembly GCF_978045245.1 of Mus caroli. Taxonomy (NCBI): domain Eukaryota; kingdom Metazoa; phylum Chordata; class Mammalia; order Rodentia; family Muridae; genus Mus; species Mus caroli. The sequence goes on along the minus strand of NW_028227261.1, from coordinate 137,921,858 downwards.
TCACTGAGCTATCTTTCAAATCTCTATGCAACAGATTAGGCCTATCCATATCTAGTATATGATTTAATTGTGAAGTATCTAATTAACCAGTATTTATGTTTTACTGACTCTAAGAATTTCTTTTTAGGCTTTATTCTCTTACAAAAGTTACTGGTAGAGAAACAAATCACTATATAGTTTTTATGTTAGATGCAGCATATTGGTATAACTTTCTGAAAAGACAAGAAAAATTAGACATTTGTCTATATAATCTGATATTCTTGGTCTTGCGAAGATTCTATGCCCCAATCAAGGGAATGCCAGGGCCAGGAAGCAGGAGTGGGTGGGTTGGGGAGCAGGGCAGGGGAAGGGTATACGAGGAAAGGGGAGAGCATTTGAAAAGTAAATGAAGAAAATATCTAATAAAAAAATAAAAGCAATACAAATAGAAGATATGGTTGTTGTTTTGAGATTAATCTTTCTATTCTATATTATGTTTCACTGAAGGAGCCTATTGTTTTGTTGGGTATATTGGTAAATATTTGGTGATTACTTCATCATTAATGCATCAGTTTTTACAGTTTGTTTTGCTTGTCTGATAGATTTTTTTTCAAGACATTGAGATATAAGATGCCATCACACCACTTATGACTTGTTTCATGGCTGTTATGATATAAAATATCCTGACAAGTATCAATGTGGGAAAACAGGGTTTATTTTAGCTTGTAATGCTGCATTATAGCTCATTATTATGGGGAAACCAAAACAGCAGGAACTGATAGAAGCTAATTATACTGCATCAATAGTAAAGAGCAGAGAGAAATGAATGCATTCATGTCTAATATGCAACTGACTTTCTCTGCTCAAAAGCAGTCAGGACTCCAAAAGGGGAAACGTGCTGACCACTCTCAGGCTAACTCTTCCCTTTAATTAGGGTAGTCATGACAATTAAATATGGATCAGGCTAACATGGTCTGCACAATCTCTCATTGAAATTCCATTCTCATGTAATTCGACATTGTTTCAAGATAACAATGATAAAAATAGAATTAATATATTGCTCACAAATAAAGACTGTATGTCTCACTTTTATGATATTTGAGCGGAAACACAAAGCCTGTTTTTAGTGGTCTTTAATGTTTATTGTGGGTTGATTGCCATGAGGGCTAACACTGGAACTCTGCTGCTATACATTAAATATCAGGGGGAATGCACATCTGCATTGGATTTTCCTTTGCTCTTGGTTTTTGAAGTGCTGAGTTCTGCTACAGATTTTGGACTTGTCTTAGATCTAAGACATTCTGGCAAAGCTGCTGAAATGGTATCTCTTTATATTATCTTTTAATAAAATAAGTAGAAAGGGTTGACTGATTTACAGAGCAATAGTTTTTGCATCATTACCCATCTTGATTATATACAAATAGCTGTTATTTTCATTATGTGAAAGTACTGTATTCATTTTCATGTGTTTATTTTGAAATCTTACATCTTTTCTGGAATTAAAATTAAATTGGACAGAAATTTCTATGCCCAATCTCTTAGAAACCCAGAAGTTTTTTTTTTTTTTTGCTGAAATCTTTTAACTATGACATTTAAGACTGAAATGCTTTGCATTTTTTAACAACCTCATCTCTAAAGGACAAAATTGAGTATCATTACTTGATCTAAACTAGTTTAATATGGTCATTTTTTCCTTCATGCACTTGTTAAAAACTCCTTCATACATACAAAACTTTATTAATATGGAGATGCATTATGTTACATTTAGAATTTAGCTTTTAACCTATTCTTTCATTTTAATTTAGTGTTATTAGAGGATTGGAATTATGAACTACTCTTTCATACAGCTCATTCTAGTAGAGTTGGGATATTTAACATTGTCCACATGGTGGGTTCTAAAATATAACTCTACAGTTTGGAAGGGACAATCTTTTTCTCTTGTCAGCCTCTGATGAACATTCTTTGCCTCACAATGCACTAGGTGCATATTAAATTATTGGAAGACTGTAGTATTCTATACATAACAAGGTATGTCCCTGTTTCCTTTCATATAGTGGTGATCCTAGAAGATGGAAGATGAGAATCAATAGATCCATTCATAAAGTGCTCTGGCTCAGAGAGGGTTGACAGCTGGAAATCAATTAACAGTAGTTATTGGAAACAGCAAAGTTAATCTCATAACTAGACAGTCTTTAGAAGTACAATACATATTTCCTTTCATAGTTGATTAGATTAACACTTAAGTATGTTATAATGCTATATCGATATGGTAAAGTATTCACATTTTCTATAGTATAAATGTAGCTGAGAAGTAAAACACTACCCAGATTATTTTTCTATGATCAACAAAAACAGGTTTGTAAAATGTATATAATTATTAGCAACATTTTTTGGTAACAATTTCATAGGATGGAGAGATAGCTCAGTGGGTAAGAACACTTGTTATGGAAACAAGAGGACCCGAACTCAAATCACAGCATTCAAAATAAAAGTAGAGCATGACTCCACTTATCATTAGCTCTGACATTGGAAACTGATCCTGCAAGCTCTCTGTCTAGACAGCTTAGCAACAAACAGAGAGAGCAAGAGTTAGAGACAGGGGAAGAAAGAATGGGATGAGAATGTGGGGATCAGTCTGTAAAGGAGTTGGTTCTTAGTTCACTGGTTCTCAACCTTCCTAATGCTACCACCCTCATGCTGTGGTGAGCCATAACCATAAAATTATTTCTTTGCTACCTTATAATTGTAATTTTGTTTCTACTATGAATCTTAATGCTCTGACCGCTGATATCTGGTGTCTAGGGTATTTGATATGCAACCCCCAATGGAATCATAACCCACGTGTTGAAAACCACTGCCCAATAGGTTTCTGTCTTTGAAAACTTTGTCCAGCCTATTTTAGAAGGTAGTAGAATCTTTACAAGGTAAACATTTGCTGGAGGAATTCTTCCTGTTTTAGAATACTTCTGGTTAGATAGTCAGAGCTATGAAAAATGTCAGAATATTGGAGAGAGAGAGAGAGAGAGAGAGAGAGAGAGAGAGAGAGAGAGAGAGAGAGAGAGAGAGAGAGAGAGAGAGAGAGATATGCAGGTAAAAGATATGACATATATGGGAAGTATCAGAGACAGTAGAAGGGCCCCGAGCTATTTGTCTCCAAAGCTGGTATTTGCTTTATGCCATTCCACACCTTTGGCTATCTGTTTCCTTTTTATAACTTAACATCCAGCAGGCGGCCTTCTTATTTTTTTCAAAATATAAAAGGAGGGGACCCATGAGTGATTTAAACGACAGCACATTTAAATCAGTGTCTGTCATATAAAGAGAAGCTTAGAGTTATCCAAAAATCCTGTCAAAATGTTCACAATTCTGGCAGTCTGGTTCTCTGCCAAGAATAAAAATATGATTCCAGGTTTGATCTGTATGGCCATCACAATCTTCCCTTATGATCAAATTAATTGATCATAGCAAAATAGAAACTCCAGTTTACCCTGAGCATTATCAGACAAGTTCCCCAAGGGGCAGCAATGCTGTTTTTTTCTGGGTGATAGCTCTGAGTGGTTCCCAGACATTTCACTTTTAACCGTAATTCTTGAAAACATTCAGTTTCTTCATTATGTTAAGTGAATGATTGCCCTCAAAAAAACTATTTTCCATGAACTGGTCCATCAAATTTTCCCTTAAACGTTGGCACCTTTCCTCTCTATTTTTGAGAACAGCTAACCCACACTGCAGACACAGATAAGACAATCTGTGCAGCTCTCTCAGGAAGATAATTTTATCGCTTAGTAACCATCTGGATTGCATCATTGCTAGCTGAATGGACATCAACATATTTTTCAGAGTTTTCATGCATGTTTGTAAAGTGAAACAGACAGCACAGGGTTTTAAGATGATTATTTCACACAGTGTCAAGGTCATTGTTTCCCTATATACTCAGATGACACTGATTGTGAGTCATGAGTTCCTGAGGCACTAAGTTTCTACTTACTGGTTCTGTAGAACTTGGCATCTCAAAGAGATTTATTTAATTGTTTAAATTCCCAAACTACCATTAACATTTTAATTACTTTCTTTGTTTCACCATTTTATGATGTATGATCATTTCTGTGAGACATTCATACATTTGATTCTGAGGTTTAAAATGAGTTTTAAGGTTTTATTTTTAAATGTGTACGTTTGTGTGTGTCTGTGTGTGTGCCTGTGTGTGTGTCTGTGTGTGTGCCTGTGTGTCTGTGTGTGTGTTTGTGTGTGTGTCTGTGTGTGTGTCTGTGTGTGTGTCTGTGTGTGTGTCTGTCTCTGTGTCTGTGTGTGTGTGTCTGTGTGTGTGTCTGTGTGTGTGCCTATGTGTCTGTGTGTGTGTCTGTGTGTGTGTGTGTGTGTTGAAGGGAGGTTATGTTTACATCAGTTCAAGTTCCCAAGCAAGCCAGAAGATGACCTCAGATTCCCTGGAGATTGAGTTAATAGAATTTTAGAATGTTATGAGACATCCAAAATGGTGCTAACCCAAACTATGGTCCTCTTTAAGAGCAGCAAGTACACTTAGAGACTGAGCCATATTTCTAGCTCCATAGACAGCTTACATTCATATTCTATGTTGTGCAGAAGGCTGTTGTACTATCAGGTGAAGGTCATGGGTTACTTTTGTACTTCACTATTTCTTATGTAATTTGTCCTCTAATCTGAGAACATGCTGATTTCTCCAAATATAGAGACAAAATGATATTTATTGCTGAGGCTGGAAAGAGCTTATAAAAAAGAGATGGAGTAATTGATTGAAGTCTGTTTCCATTTGAGTAACAATTCAGTTCAACACTTTGCCTTAGCAAATTCTTTTTGTTTGTCTCTAATTCTTAGCAAGTGTTCCAACATCTATGAAAGTCATTGAACTACAGTGTGCTAGTTCAGTGAAGCATTTTATGTGATAATGTTACCTCTCAAAAATGAGCCTTAGAGAAACTATGTGATCTTTACCAATCTAATAAATGCATTATGAGCGCACAATGCTGTGTTATAACATTCCATTGCCATTTGACTCTCTTATTCACTAATGAATGCTAGGAGGAAAAAATATCCTTGCTCAGATTTTAGTAGAAAAGATACCATACTGTCAGCAGTTTGAACTATGAAATTACAAATGAGGCATTAGTTTCATTTAAAAAGTTTAAAATTCTCGTTGGGAGGAAGCTAAGAAGTAGAATTTGCTTTGAACTCACACTGAATGTGTGCAGCACCATTCACTGGGCTAAGAAGAAGCCTGAATAAATAGAAGGGCAGATCAGCAGCCTTCATCACCTCTGTGAGCTGATTATGGATGCAGTTTGACTGAATGCTTTTTGCTAGGGCCACTGCAACTTTCCTATCAGGATAGTCTGTACCCACAAGCTATAAGTCAAAGCAAACCATTTCTTTCTTAAGTTGTTGTTGTATACTAATCTGCTTACTTAAATAAGACAAAACTATAATGAAGGATGATTGTTGAATTACAGTAGCTTTTAAGATAGAAACTCATATGTCACATAACAACAATAACAGGCAGAATTTCTGAAAGAATTCATAAAGTTGCAAACAGAGAATTTGTCTCTACACATCCTCTTTAAAACATGCGTATGTGTGCATGTATACAGCTATATGTGTGTTTATGTGTGTACACACAAGTGTAATTGAATCATGTAATTTTTTGAAACTAATTTTAGCATGTGAATGTAGGGGGAAGGAACTGGTAAATATTGACTGAAAGTCCAAAATGGGACACAGGAATTCTATATTCTTTATAATGTTTAATATTAAACTTCAAACAAGTCCTTCAGAACTAGGCCAGAAATGGTTCACATAGCAGGACTGGGGTGTGGCTTAATGAGTTAGCACTTGCTTTATATGAGTGAAATTGGGTCTGGTCTTCAGTTGTACACACAAGAATGAGGACACAGTCAGAAATGGTTGGCATTTTTTATATTGTTTTTTTGGGCATAGAAAAATGGTATTTGTAATAAATTATTTCAGTAATATAACAGTTCAAGTTAAAATTTATATTAAAAGAGCCATGGTCATAAATACAACCACCCATTTGGTAATTTATTCAAATAATTTTTGACTGTTTGATAATGTATCACAGTGTAGATGATGTCTATATGTAGAACTAAAGTTAGGGTGGAAATTTCCATCTTATACAAGAACAAATCTCAGTGAAAAATTGAAGAGAAAAAGAAATGTTCCCACTGAGAGAAATAAAGAATAATATTTGCAATTTTATTTATATAGCAGGCAGCATTTGAATATCATAAGGATTAGATAGCAAACAGGATATGTAAAAATATTATAATGAAAAACAAAGAATACATTTATACTTGTGAGGCTAGTACTGAGAAATGAATTTGGAAAAACATGAAATTATCAATGATTGCAAATGACTTGAAAGTCAAGCTACGAATTCTAGTTAAGAAATTCTATGAAGCCCGGCGGTGGTGGCACACGCCTTTAATCCCAGCACTTGGGAGGCAGAGGCTGGCAGATTTCTGAGTTCAAGGCCAGCCTGGTCTACAGAGTGAGTTCCAGGACAGCCAGGACTACACAGAAAAATCCAGTCTCAAAAACAAACAAACAAACAAACAAACAAACAAGCAAACAAAAAGAAGAAATTCTATGAATTTCTTCAAATATTTGCCTTTATTACTGTTGTGAGACATATAAAGATAAAAATAGATGAAAAATACACAAAAAACATTTTATTCGCTATCATCATGCTTTTCCTGATTTTTCTAAATTAGGATAACTTTCAAACAAGTTAATTACAACATAACACAAGGAGAGTAACAATTTTTAAAATTTAATACCCTCTTTTGATCTCTGTAGGCTCTGGACACTCATGTATTACATACATGAAGGCAAATACTAATACATATAGAATAAATACATTTTAAAGTGTCTCTAGAAAACCTTCTAACGAGGAAATTTCCATGTTCTTTCTAGATTCTTTAGTATTATTTATCGCCACATCATCTCTTTCTGTTTGCCCTCTGTTTCTTTCTTTGCTCTGTCCTCCCACACCCTTGTCAACTTAACCCTCCTACAAATCCTGCTACTTTCCTTCTTTGTACGAAATCCTGTCTCTCCTTAAAACGCCCCATGACGCCTTCCTAGATTTCTGACCTCCGTGGGTAGTCCATTTAAACACACAAATCTACAGATTTAAAGGCAGGCTCTACAGCTGACAGAGAATGTGTAGTATTTGCCTTTCTATTTCTGGTTTATCTCATTCAGGGTGATTATTTCCAGTTCCATCATTCACTTGCAAATTTCATAATTTTCTTTTTCTTTTCAGCTGAATAAAGTTTCATTGTTTGTACCATAGTTTCATTAACCATTCAGTTCACCGATGTGCATTAAGGCTGTTTCTATTTTCTAGCTATGGTAATAAAAATGGCTCCTAAATCGATGGCACAGTGAAATCACCTTTTCAGATTTCAAAGTTTTGAGTTCCTTGGCCACATTCTATACCTATTAAGTTAGAAGTGTAGAAAAAATCATGGAATTTAGGAGTATGTCCATGAGTAAGAAAAGACTGCCATTCAAATAATCAGTCGCATTGTTGATTTTAGAAGCTCTCGAAAAGTATCTGGGTGCATTGTTCTAAATTATTCTCATTATGTTTAAGCATATAGTGTCTAACTTCAAAGGAGAATTGGCCTTTGAACCTACAAACACCCAAAGATATATGATGTCTACCAAAGTGATTATTAAGCAGACCTTCTTCACTCTTTGACTTTCCAGACCCAATTTCTCAGGCTCATAACTGGCAATGCAAAAGAATATCAGCTGTAGACAACCTTCCCCCATCCACATATCTTGTAAATACCACAGACAATCTCTTCCTGGACTCCCTCCCCCAACTCTATCATGTGCCTCAGCCCCAAACTCAGGTGGACACTTCCTGCTCAACTAAAGGCTATGCCTACCAGAAAGCTAGATGGATTGCAGGAAGACTTTCTCCACTCTCTGTTCCTCCAGACCCAACCCCTCAGTTGTTGAGGTTTGGTCTTGTTGTCTATTATAATGCTAAAGTATGGGTCCCAAGACATGGAATCTGCACATAGACCCAAGTAACTCTTCCCCCAAGTTATTTCTAATTGGTAAATAAAGATATTAACAGGAAAGAGCTGGGCAGAAGAGACAGAGGTTTCCCAGATTGGGGTCAGAGGAAACCCACCACAAGGAGAAGAAGAAAGTGGAGAAGAAAGAGAAACTGTTGTGGTTTAGGTGATCCATAAAAACATGGCCCCGAGGGCTGGTCAATTTAAGTTCAGAGAAGCCCAGGTGAAACATACTAAGTAATAACTCAGGGTTATCAATAGGAAAATAGAGTCTAATAGCATAGAGGGTAGGCATCTACCCAGGTCTAGTGCTGATTAAGGCTTATTGTAAATATAAAGATTGTGTGTGTGTGTTTTATCCAGGAACTGAGTCATTAATGTGGCATAGAAAGCCCAGGTCAGAATTAAATTTTTCTATAATACTAAGTCTTCTCTCTGGCAATGTGCCAGATCATCAGAGGAGGACTCCCTCCTCCCCCTACCCACATCTCCTAAGGGAACCACTCACCACTCACCACCCGCTCCTGACCTCCTCCTGCTCACTAATTGCTGCTCCCAGCCTCCAATACTATCAGGCATTTCCTATGAACACTTCAGTCAAGAAGACCAGAAAAACCAGCACCACATACTCAACACACTCTGAAAATCCAGACAGGAAACAGAAACCAAGAGTAAAAACACCCTCTCAACAAAGACAAATCTAGAATTCAGCACCCAGACTTAAATCACTGTAATTTCAGATGCCTAGACTCCAGTGTAAGAGCACAATAAAGAGCAGTCAAGACATTGTGTCTCCACTAGAGACTATCTATCCTATCCCAGGAGACCCAAACATTCCAACAAAGCCACACACAGGAAAAAGATCTTAAAACCAACTATATGAAGATAACAGAGTTCCTTAAAGAGGAAATGAATAAATCCCTTAAAGAAATTTAGGAAAAAACTCACAAATAAGGAAATTCATAAAAGAAAACAAAGAAAACCAAGAAAAAACAAACAGTTGGGGGAAATGAAGAAAGCTGTTCAAGACTTGAACATGGAAATAGAAGCAATAAAAAAAAAAGCACAAAGTGAAGAATTTTGGAACTGGAAAATCTAGGTAAGCAAACAGGAACTATAGACACAGGTATCACCAATAGATTACAAGAGGTGGAAAAGAGAATCTCTGTCATTGAAGGCATGAAACAAGAAATTGATATGTTAATCAAAGTAAATGCGAAATCAAAAAGCTTCCTGACACCAAACATCCAGGAAATCTGGGACACTATGAAAAGATCAAATCTAAGTAAAACAGGAATAGAAAAAGGAGAAGAACCCCAGCTCAAAGGCCCAGAAAATATTTTCAGAAGGATCATGGAAGAAAATTTATCTAACTTAAAGAAAGAGATGCCTATAAAAGTACTAGAGGCACACTGGACACTAAAGAGATTGTACCAGAAAAGAAAGTTCCTTCATCATATAATAATCAAAACATTAAATACACCAAAAAAAGAAAGAATATTTAAGCTTCAAGGTAAAAACAGCAAGTAACACATAAAGGAAGGCTTATTTGTATTACACTTGACTTCTCAATGGAAACTCTAAAAGCCAGAAGGACCTGGATAGGTTTGCTTAATTCTCCAAGAGAACATCAATGTCAGCCAAGACTACCATGCTCAACAAAACATTCAGTTGCTGTAGATGGAGAAAATAACATATTCAATGATAAAGACAAATATAATCAATATTTATCTATAAATTCCAAGGTACTAGAAATAAAACTCCATCCTAAGGAGGTTAACTATACCCAAGAAAACACAAACAATTATATCACATAAGCCAAAACAAATGAAGGCTAACATACACACACACACACACACACACACACACACACACACACACACACACACACACCCCAGCAGCAGCAGCAGCAACAACAGCAGGAACAACAACAACAACAGCATATAGTGTTGGGAAAATATATTTCAAGCAAACATATCTAAGAAGCAAGCTCATGTAGCCATCTTAATATGTAATGAAATAGACTTCAAACCAAAACTAATAAAAGGAGATGTGTGAGGACACTGCCTACTCATCAAAGGAAAAATATACCAAGAGGACATTTCAATTTTTATCATTTATGCCACAAACACAAGGGCACCCAAGTTCATAAAAGAGATACTACTACAACTTTAATCACATATTAACCCTCAAACATTGGTAGTGTGAGACTTGAATACCCCACTTTCACCAATGGACAGATCTTCCAGGAAAAACTTAAAGGGGAATACTGGAATAACACATATATGTAGAATATAGCCCTAACAGATATTTACACAATATTTCACTGAAAACACACACAAATACAGCTTCTAATCAGTACCTCATGGAGCTTTTTCCAAAACTGACAACATGTTCACTCATAAAGCAAGTTTCAACATATGCAAGAAAATTAATCCCTTATATGCTATCAGACTATCATGGACTAACACTGGATTTCGACCACAGAAACAACATAAAGCTTACAAATTCATGAAGAGTGAACAACTCCTTACAGAATGAAAACTGGATCAAGACAAAAGTAGAGAAAGACATTAAAGACTTTCTAGAATTTAATGAAAATGAATGCACTCCATACCCGAATTTATAGGACACAATGAAAACAGTGCTAATTGGCAAGTTTACAGCCTACATTAAAAAACAACAACAACAAAAAAAACCAATTGGAGCTATTTCATGCTAGCAACACAGCAACATACCTGAAAGCTCTAGAACAACAACAACAAAAAAGAAATAACTAAGAGGAGTAGATAAGAAAAGAAATAATCAAACTCAGAACTGAAATGAATTTAATAGAAACAAAGAGGACAATAGGAAAAATTAACGGTGAAAGAATTGGTTCTTTGATAAAAGTAGCAAGATAGACAAAACCATCCTACTTAGAAGGCAGAGAGAAAATATCCAAATTAACAAATTCAGAATCTAAAAGAGGGATATATAACAATCGACAGTGAGGAAATCCAGAAGATAAGGACATACTTTAAAAACCCTGTACTCCACCCATTTAGAAACTCTAAGAGAAATGGATAATTGTTTGATAACACAAACCAAAGTTAAAACATATCAGATAAAACTTTTAAATAGACCTATAACCCATGAGAAAATAAAACAGTCATTAAGAGTTTCTCAACCAAAAAGTGCCTAGTGCCAGATGGTTTTAGAACATGATCCTACCAGACTTTCAAAGAAGATTTAATGCCAATATTTTCTCAATTATTCCACAAAATAGAAACTGAAGGAACACTGCCCAATTCACTTTATGAGGCCACAATTACCCTGATATCTAAACCACATAAAGGCTCAAGAAAGAAAAGAATTACAGACCAATTCACTTATGAAAATAAATACAAAAACACTCAATAAATTTCTTGCAAACCAAATACAAGAATGCATTAAAAAAGCCTCACCATTATCAAGTAGCTTCTTCATTGTAGAGATGTGGGGATGATTCAATGTATGAAAATTCCTAAATATAATCCACCATATAAACAGACTAATAGAAATAAACCACATGATCATCTCATTAGATGCTGAAAAGGCCCTTGACAAAATCCAATACCCTTTTATGATAAAAATAGTAGATAGATTAAAGATACCAAGGTCATACCTAAATAGAATAAAGGCAAATTATAGGAAACACATAATTAACATCAAATTAAATGGAGAGAAACTCAAAGAAATTCTACTAAATTTAAGAACAAGTCAAGCGTATACAATCTCTCCATATCTATTCAATATAATCTTGATGTTTTATCTAAAGCAATAAGACAACTTAAAGAGATCAAACAAATACAAATCAGTAAAGAAGTCAAGGTATTGTTACTTGCAGGTGATATGACACTAAAATTTCCAGCAATGAACTACTATATGACAAAAACTTTCATTGGAGTTGTTGGATACAAATTAACACACACACACACATCAGTAACCCTCCTATATGCTAATAACAAATGGATTTAGAATGAAATCAGAAAAACAACACCTTTCACAGTACCCTCAAATAATTTAAAATATCTTGGGGTAATTATAACAAGGGAAGGAAACGTCTTATAAAATAAAAACTTCAAGTTTTTGAAGAAAAAAATTGAGAAAGTTATCAGAAGATGGAAGTATCTTCCAAATTGATGGATTGATAGGATTAATATAGTTAAAATGCTTCAGAAGCAATCTACAAATTCAACGCAATTCCCATTGACCATATTTACAGAGTCCCTGATGGTGATCCATGCAAGTGCAGTGCTTTAGTTTCTATGATCTTATGTGAGTTTTGCTTAGTTGATTCAGTGGGCCATGTTCTGCCAGTTTTCTTTATTCTCTCTGCCTCCTACAATCTTTCTTCCTCCCCTTTTTCTGGTTTCTCTGAATTCTGAATTCCCAATAGAGACCTTTAATTTGGATTCTTTGTCTTCATAATGCCTCGCTGTGGGTCTCTGTATCTGCTCCCATCTGCTGGTAGAGAAAGTCTCTCAGATGATGACTGGACAAGGCACTGATCTATGGGCCTCCTCTCAAGAAATAGGCCTCAAGTTAAACTAATCAGTGGTTGGCCACTCTCACAAATTCCTCACCACCATTGTTCTAGCACACCATGGAGTCAGGACAGATTATAGGCACAGGATTTTATGGTTGGTTTGTTGTCTATGTGTTAGAAGGGCTAGGATCAATATTACATACAACAGCTCAAGTTGGTGAGGATGTAGTTCAATGGAACACACATCCATTGGTTATGCATGTGCAAATTTATACAGCCACTATGGAAATCAATATGGTGGTTCCTCAGAATATTAGGAGTTGATCTACTTCAAGGCACATTTATACCTTGGGCATATAACTGATAAATTATCTAACCTGTCACAAGGACACTTGCTCAACTATGTTTACTTCAGATTTATACATAATAGCTAGAAATTGGAAGCAACTAAGGTGGCCTTCAACTTAAGAATGGATATAGAAAATTTAAACAACGGAGTATTACACAGCTGTTTAAAATGACATAATATTTATAAGCAAATGATGAAACTAGAAAAAAATAATCCCGAATCAGGTAACCCAGATTTAGGGAGATAAATATGACATGTATTCACATATAAGTGGATATTAGCCACTTAGTAAATGATAACCAAGCTACAGTCTGTAGATGCAGAGAGGTTAGGTAAAGGGAAGGACTATTTTGGGTGTCAGTGGTATACATGGTTCTCCCTGGGAAGGAAAAATAGAATGATTTTGTGGGTGGACTGGGGTTCAGTAGGAATGGGAGTGGGAAGGAGCAGATTGGGGAATATGCTCTAGGGACAGAGTACCAGGAGAGATTGCTGGGCATCTGAGGACATTGTGTAAACAGTGTATTGGCAATTTCTTGGAATCTATAAAGGTGATCTTACTGAAGACTCCTAGTAATGGGGAATAGAGTCTCTTGTAGGTAGGCAAGGATTCCAGTGATGGGACTGGGATGTATTTGGTTGAGTTGTTGGGCAAGTGTGTCCTGTGGAGAAACCCAAACAGCCCAGGCTGATGCTAGGACAGAGGGCTGCTCTCTGCAAAAGACAGTGTGTATGTGTGTGTGTGTATGTGTGTGTGTGTGTGTGTGTGTGTGTGTGTGTGTGTGTGAGAGAGAGAGAGAGAGAGAGAGAGAGAGAGAGACTAAACAAGAGATCTCTATCTTCTCTACTCTCTCCTATGGAGGAATCTCTTACAAGAATAAGGGTAAACATTTTAGGAGTCAGGGAGGATGGAAAGCATGGCCCACTAAATCAACTAAGCAGGGAAATATGGACTCACGAAGCCTGAAGTGGTAAGCACAGAGCCTGCAATAGTCTGCATCAAGTCCACTGTATATGTTATATCTATTATATATCTATGTATATGTTATATCTATTGACCTGGTGTTTTTATGGGACTCTTAACAGTGGGAGCTGATGTGTCTCTGATTCTTTTGCCTGATCTTTGGACTCTTTCCCTCATATTGGGCCACCATGTCCAGCTTTGCTGTGAGGGCGTTTGCTTTGATTGATTATTCTCTCTTGCAGGCCTTCTCTTTAAATGGGAGCTGAAGGGTGAGTAAATAGGGACGAGGGGAAGTAGGGAAAACCAGGAAGTGTGGAATGATGGGAAATTCTGTTTGGGGTATTGCATGAAAGAAGAATTTATTTTCAATTAAAAAGTGAACAATGACGATATTTATGGTACTAACCAAAATAAGAATAAAGAAATGTAATCATTCATGTTTATATGGAATCATATATCTGATATGAATCTGATTAGTAGGACAATATTCGATTAGTGAAATCTTATCCTCATTGAGTGACAGGACAGAATGGTCGATGATAAGGAGCCCAGTAAGCTGTTCCTTAATGAATAATTGTAAAATGAGAATTTTCATGAGTGATTAGGAAATTTTGCCTTTCCTAAACCTTATACCTTCCTCACACCTTATTATTTAATGATAAAAATAAAAAGTCATAGGACATGGAAATTACAAAGCAGAAGTCACTATTATTTGTTATGACATGCAAATATAGCTGCTAGTGAGTTGAAGTGATTAAGAAATAGGTTGTCCCAAGAAGATTCCTTCAAAGTCAAAGTGTGCAGAGTTTTATTATGATTAATAAATTATTTTACTTTGAGTATTGGTTAGCAATAAAAGAGTATAACATCAAAAGTTCAACTTTATGTCTTCTCTGATTTTGTTCACTTTAGTTTAAAATTACCATTGGTTTGGTAAAAGTTGTTTACTGATTATTTATTAAATAAAAATGGTGTGAGCTTCTGGCAGAAATGAATATTACAAAGCTTGGGGAAATATTTTAGTTTTGAAGCTTTAGATGGGTTTCATAATTAATGCAGATGCTTTCCTATTTCTAACATTAATAGTGCTAGTTCCCAATTATATTGATGATGAAATAAAACCATTCTAGTCATTTAAGGAAGGAAGTTTAGCTGGCTGTTATTAATGATGAGGACAGGGGACAATAATCATGAAAATTCTAAAGCTTAAAACTAATCCTTAAAGTAGTTATAGTATAAATAATTCCAGAGAAATAGGTTTTCTCAATACCAGCCAAATATCACAAAAAAGAAAAAGAAAATTCCTCATAATTGGTTATTTGGACCACAGCATGCCGCATGACTATTCCTGACAGATACAAATTAGAAAACTTGGTTTAACAATGCCTAGTGACTTTCTTTCTCAGTGTTTATGACTGCAAGAAAACCATGTGGATGTTTGCTAATTCTACCTTCCACAGAGATGATGTTTAATTGTAAAATGCAAAATCTATGAGGGTGACCCTAGTTAAGATTCCTAGCAGTGGGGTTTGAAGCTTGAACCAGCTAGCTCCTATAACCAGTCAAGACTACCAATGGAGGTATTAGGACACCATTCAGCCAAAAAACCTTAGACCTGCAATTTGTCCTGCCAACAAGATGTGCAGAGGCAAAGATAGAGCAGAAATGGATGGAATGCTTAACCAAAGACTAGTCCAGCTTAAGACAAGAGGAAGCCTACTCCTGATACAGTTATTCTGCTATGTATGCCTGCAGACAGGAGCCTAGCATAATCATCATCAGAGAGGCTTCACCCAGCAACTGATAAAAACAGATGCAGAGACCCACAGCCAAAAATAGGCTGAGCCTGAGGAATCCTCAAAAAGGAAGTATGCATTGGACAGACCTACGCCATTTGCACATGTGGAATAGTTGTGCAGCTTGATCTTCATTTGGGACTCCTAACAGTGGGCTGTCTCTGACCTTGTTGTCTACCTTTGGGACCCTTTCCCGCTATTAGGCTACATATTCTAACCCCAATAAGAGAAGATCCATCTCGTCTTACTGCAACTTGGTAAGCCAGAGGTGGTTGATATCCTTGGGAGGCCTCTTCTTTTCTGAAGAAAAAGGGAGGAGGGGTGGATAGAACAGACTGGGAGGAGAGGAGAGAGGAGAAACTGAGATCTGGTTGTAAATTAATGAATTCATTAAACAAAAACAACAATAATAGCAATAGTAAATTAGAATGTTTCCAATACATAATTTGAGAGGAAATTCTTTTTAACTTTTTTTGAAAAAGAAACTAAGGCAGATGACACATGATTTTCTGACCACAGCATTCATACAAGTATATGCAATAACTGATTAAAACAAATCATAGCAAAGAACATAAATAAAATCAGTTTTTATTATTTTCCATTATTATTATTATAATAAAAAATATTTATAGTCTCTGGTGTATGACACTTTGTCAGCATAGTCTTGACAAGGTAATCCAAATTCTTACAGCTATAAAGCATATTTGTAGTCAGCCATGTTCTTGCAGAACCATGAAGTTGAATATTCTGTCCTAAAGACAACCAGATGCAAAGCAATAAAAAATTTTGAAACAGGGATCCAAGTTTTATAAAATGGAATTAGAACAAACTGATTTTACATGGAAAAGGAAAAAGTACACTTTGTAGTTACATTAAAAATAATGAGTGACAAATAAAGGTGAAGTTCACTGAAGAGGAAATTTTTGGCTGTGTCACGGGATGTAGACTCATGTGATGTTTTGCTGAAGTAGACCTGTGAGAAGACATGTGATGTTTGGAGAGACTCTAAGTAGGACTCAAGTGAAAGTGGCAGTGAGTTTGCATAGCTAGAATTGCAAGGCTACATTGGTTTTGCACCTTCGCTGATTTTTACTTCATTGAGAGATGCATGGCAAAAAACTTCCAGAATTTCTGGCTGGTCCTGGTCACTCCAGTTGATTCATGCTGATTTGGCAGAGGTCTGGCTGTTTCTGCTGGAATGTGCTACCCATGCTGATTCATATTTGATGACAATTTTGAACTGGACTGTTGAAATCCTGATACTTCTGAACTGGACTGCCAGTATCCTGACTTCGGATATTGGAATGGCTTCAAAGAACTACTTCTAAACAGGTCCATATCCCCTTGTCTTATTTAGCATCCTTTCCCCCTTACTTTTTGATGGTGGGCTAGAAAAGGGGTTCAAGCCAGGCAATGGTGGCACACACCTTTAATCTCAGCACTTGGGAGGCAGAGGCAGGTGCATTTTTGAGTTTGAGGCCAGCCTGATCTGTAGTTCCAGGACAATCAGGGCTACACAGAGAAACCCTGTCTCAAAAAACAAAATAAAAAACAAAAAGACAAAAAAAAAAAAAAAAAAAAAAAAGGAGGGGGATCAAAGCATTTGTGAACCTTTATTAAAGTAGGTATTAAAAAATCTAAACCTAGGGGCTGGAGAGATGGCTCAGAGGTTAAGAGCACTGGCTGCTGTTCCTGAGGTCCTGAGTTCAATTCCCAGCAACCATATGGTGGCTTACATCCATCTGTAATGGGATCCGATGCCCTCTCTTGGTGTCTGAAGATAGCTAGATGTCTGAAGATACAGTGTACTCACATATATAAAATAAATAAATCTTAAAAAAAAATCTAAACCTACAGTGCATTGCTGTTTATCTTTGACACAATTTTGAAAATAAAACACTCAAAGTGAGAGCATCAGGAGAAATAGAGAAATGGGTGTGTTTGCCATGAAATATCATCAGTGGATACTTTGTTCCCTACCTATATTTTACATTGTTATATATTTTTATACTGAAAGAAATAAGCAAATAAAAATTCACAACCTGACTTGACTTCCTTGAGAATGGAAGACTTTTAAGAGAAATGCAAAATGCCAGTAGAAACAATCTATGAACATCATTATTCCTCTAACTTTTCCCTCTTCTGGATGACAATACAAAGAAGTTAAACTCATTTTTAATAAAAAAGTTTTTTTTTAAAAGTCCTTCAAACTTTTAAGTATCTTTTGAATACGGGTTAATACCCTTCTGCCTCCGAGGTTAGCAGCCACTATGCCTCTGCCTGAAGTAAATAGCCCAGTCATGTAGCCTCACTTCCAGTGAGCTTTTCTAGTGTGGTCTTAAACCAGCTGCAACATCTCCAGAGACATGAGAAATAAACATTTCCAACCCCGCCTAATATCACTGAAGGATGCACCAAGAAGGGTATTCTGATACCCGCTGCTGTAGAGAATAGTTGTTTAGTGTCATGTTGAAGGTGATATATTCATAAGGATTCTCTCTAGTTCTGTGGAATAGAAAGTCCCCAACAATGTAAGAAAAAATATTTTTTATAATCTATGGACCAATGAATTTATTTATATTTTTGGTGAATAATGAGAAGAAAAAAATTCTCATTTAGCATTGCTTTCTTCATAACAGTATTTCCATTTTTATAGAAACGAAGTAAAGGTCAGGGAGTACCTGTAACTAGATTTGTCTCTGAGCCCAATCTATTATAAGTAGAAGCCTTACTTTTAGACCCAGAGGCCAATACTTTGGTTGCAGGCAGGCACAACTATATGGAAGCATAACATTATAAACTAGTTAAAAGGTAACAATATTAGCACTAGCAGAGACTTTCTGTTAAAGAACAAGAGATTACTTTCTTTTTTTATTTTTTTTATTACGTATTTTCCTCAATTACATTTCCAATGCTATCCCAAAAGTCCCCCATACCCTCTCCCCCTCTTCCCTACCCACCCATTCCCATATTTTTGGCCCTGGCCTTCCCCTGTACTGGGGCATATAAAGTTTGTGTGTCCAATGGGCCTCTCTTTCCAGTGATGGCCGACTAGGACATATTTTGATACATATGCAGCTAGAGTCAAGAGCTCCGGGGTACTGGTTAGTTCATAATGTTGTTCCACCTATAGGGTTGCAGATCCCTTTAGCTCCTTGGGTACTTTCTCTAG
Source organism: Mus caroli (assembly GCF_978045245.1). Classification (NCBI taxonomy): domain Eukaryota; kingdom Metazoa; phylum Chordata; class Mammalia; order Rodentia; family Muridae; genus Mus; species Mus caroli. Next base: position 137,903,001 of record NW_028227261.1, on the reverse strand, counting down.
CTCCTCCATTGGGAACCCTGTGATCCATTCCATAGCTGACTGTGAGCATCCACTTCTGTGTTTGCTAGGCCCCGGCATAGTCTCACAAGAGACAGCTATATCTGGGTCAGAATTAATGCTGAGATGGGAGTGACAGATGTGTTCATAAAGTGATCGCCTTTATTCATAGAGATCCGAGTTCAATCCCAGAGCGCATATAAAAATGTCTGGCATGGTATTGTATACACAGTACTGGGGAGGTAGAGGAAGATCTCCAGGGCTTGATGACAAGCTAATTCAAGACTTTATGTCAAATAAATAAGGTGGCCATCTCTTTTAGGACTAACATAAATAGTTTACCTTCACATGCATATATCCATATGTGCACATGTATACACATCATGTACCTGCAAACACATGAACATACAGAGAGAGACAGAGTGTGTGTGTGTGTGTGTGTGTGAGAGAGAGAGAGAGAGAGAGAGAGAGAGAGAGAGAGAGAGAGAGAGAGAGAGAGAGAGGATTCTGTTTACCACATAAATTGGCCAATGGAAGGAGCTGTCCACTGTACCACATGTGGCTTGGGCAGCAGGTACTTTTGAGAGCCCCAGTATTTCCCCCAGTTGTGTAGCAGATGAATCATTTGTTCATCCCAAGACATAGTTTCTTGAAATGCCATCACCTGTCAAAAATTGTCTTGGTACAAAGGATCCATCTGCTATACAACTGTGGGGAACACTGGGGCCCTCAAAGGTACCTACTGCTCAAGCCACAGGATCCTTTTTAGAGGGGGAAACAAAATACCCAGGGAAAGAGTTACAGAGACAAAGTGTGGAGCAGAGACTCAAGAAATGAACATCCAGAGAATGCCCCATCTGGGGATCCATCCCAAATATAATCACCAAAAACACACCCTACTGTGGATGCCAACAAGTACTTGCTGACAGGATTCTGTTATAGCTGTCTTCTGAGAGGGTCTGTCAGTGCCTGACAAATACAGAAGTGGATGCTCACAACCATCCATTGGAATGAGCACAGGGTCCCCAATGAAGGAGCTAGAGAAAGTACCAAAGGAGCTAAAGGGGTTTCCAACCCCATAGGAGGAACAACAATATGAACTAACCAGTACCTCCAGAGCTCCCTGGGACTAAACCACCAACTTAGGAAAACACATAGGGGGACTCATGGCTCTAGATGCATATGTAGCAGAGGATGGCCTAGTCAGTCATCATTGGGAGGAGAGGTCCTTGGTTCTGTGAAGGTTCTTTGCCCCAGTATAGAGGAATGCCTGGGCCAGGAAGCAGGAGTGGGTGGGTTGGTAAGCAGAAGGAGAGGGGAGGGGATCTGGGTTTTTGGAGGGGAAAGCAGGAAAAGGGATAACATTTAAAATATAAATATAGAAAATATCAAATAGAAAAATAGAAATAACTCAGCTTCATCTTGACACAGCCAACTGCCTGGAAGGCCTCACAAAAAGGACAAGCTAACATTTTTAAGTACTAGCACAAAATAATGTTGACCCAGAATCGTCAAAAAAAAAAAAAAAAAAAAGACAAGAGAGACACAGATAGAGACACATAGGAGAGGACACAATTTTGTCTGTCAGGGACTTAATTTAAAATTAACCTTCAGGATAATTGTTTATTTCAGAAATTTTTAAAAATAATATAAAATCCAATTCTACATGTAGGTTGACATAATCATCTCTTTGGGGACTGCAGCAGGTACTGAGGAGGAGGAGGAGGAAGAGGAGGAGGAAGAATAGTAGTGATGTTCAGAGTAGAATGTTAAATGGATATTTTTCTACTGTGAAAACATGAATAAAATAATTACCTCAGATAGGTCACTGAGGATAAACCAAGTAATGATTTCACCTAAGTCCTGTTTGGTGAACCCATGAGTTTATTGTGTTACAGAATAACCACTACAAGGCTTCAAATCTTTATGTAGACTGGCATCGTGGAAGCTTTAGCATGGAGTCCTACTTTTAGTTAACTTTCCTCTTTCTGTATACTATAGTATCTCCTAAAATAATTTTCAGCTGTTGAGAAGTAATAGGAAATTATAATCACAGCAATCCCTGGTTATAGTACTTTGACCTTCCTCCTCTTTGTTATCAGAATGTCAATAACTAACCGTGCTCACAACCACAGCTACCAATGCATTGATACTTCATTGCTATTGGTACTGAGTCAAGACTATCATACCCAATTCTATATTTTGAAAAAAGAAGAGTATTTGATGAGAGTTGAGCTCTAATATTTACCTACAGACATGAGGATATGTGTTTAGAAGGTTGGTGAAAACAGTATTAATTCTGTAAAATAGAACTAGTAGGTTCTTTTCTAGAGCCTGTGGTCTCTCTACACACACATTCTTAGTTATGTTTATAGTATTACGCATGTCTACTTTCCTACTGAGTAGGCCTTAAGTCCATAGCAGCTGTTGGTTACCCACAAGATAATAGTGTCACTATCACAATGTTGCGTTATCTTGCATGCCTGTCCTTGTTATTCACAGGATATGCTGTTGGATGGTCTATTGATTGATTTTTCTCCTTTAGTAGTTTGTATAACACCTTCTACTACTTGAGAAGTAGCATTCAGGAAGGAGAAAAGTCCTTTTTTTTTTTTCCTCTGAAGTAGATTCTTTAGTCAAAGAACATGAGAACCCACACTACACTTTCAAAGAAATATTTGCAAAGAAATTTAAGATAAATGAAAAGTTAATTAGGTGTTTCTCACAAATATTATGCATTTTTTAGAGAGCACATGTTTCGGTTTGACTAGTTTGTCCCAGGAAAATGTTATCAAGCTTCTGTCTTCTGCAACAAAGGAATTTACTTTTCACAGTGGTAGCAGCCTGAAGCCTTAAAATAAGAAGCCACAAAAACCAGCTTTTGCTCTCCTTGACTTTTATTATGAGGGCTCTAATCCCATTCACAAAGCCTTCACTTTTATGACCTCATCAGCTTCCAAAGTGCCAAGTTCCATATATTATCATATTGGGATTAAATGTCACCATATGAATTTTCAAGGGATAAACAGATTCAGTTATTGCAGTAGCTTCACATGTTGATTTTAGTTTTTCTCCACCTCTAAGCCATTTTAATAATGTTGCAATTCATAGATAAATTATAGTGATGGAAAATAATTCTTGCCTTTAGTCATGGAAATAAATTCTGTCTGGTAAAAGTTTTTTTTTTTTTAATATTTTTACCCTTTGTAGACTTTTCTCATATGAAATTCTATCTACATTTTCTTTAATAAGAAAACTTGATATAAATTTGAGATTAGTTGAGGCTGAGAATATGGCATAGTAGGCAAAGCACCAGCACACAGCTAAACATCTAGACATGTAATATGTGTCTGTGATCCCACCACTGAGGAAGTAGAGACAGGAGGATCCTCAGTGCTTGGTGGCTGGTAATCTTGCTTATTCAGTGTTTTCAAGGTTCAATGAGAGACTGTGACCAAAATCAAGGCAGAAAGCAATAGAGGAAGGACTCCAATATCAATCTCTGGCTTCTAAATGTACATGAATATATATATGTGCAAATATTTACATGTATATGCCACAGTCACTTGAACAAATGTACTGTGCACAATTTCATTCATATACACACATACAGATATATATGTATATGAATATATATGTATGTACTTATATTCATATACATACAAACACATACTCATAGACATGCAAACATACTTTGTTTTCTTTTTCTTTTCCTTTTTCCAATTTTTTTTTATTATTTTTTTCATTTACATTTCAAATGCTATCTGGAAAGTCCACTATACCATCCCCATCCCACCCCCTTACCCACCCACTCCTACTTCTTGGCCCTTGTGTTCCCCTGTACTGGGGCATATAAAGTTTGCAAGACCAAGGGGTCTCTTTTCCTAATGATGGCTGACTATGCCATCTTCAGCTACATATGCAGCTAGAGACACGAACTCTGGGGGGTACTGGTTAGTTGATATTGTTGTTCCACCTATAGGGTTGCAGACCCTTTCAGCTCCTTGTGTACTTTCTCTAGCTCCTCCATTGGGGGCCTTGTGTTCCATCCAATAGCTGACTATGAACATCCATTTCTGTTTTTGCCAGGCACTGGCATAGCCTCACAAGAGACAGCTATATCAGGGTCCTTTCAGCAATATCTTGCTGGTATATGCAATAGTGTCTGCTTTTGGTAGGTGATTATGGGATAGATTCCGGAGTGCAGCAGTCTCTGGATGGTCCATCCTTTCATCTCAGCTCCAAACTTTGTCTCTGTAACTCCTTCCATGGGTGTTTTGTTCCCAGTTCTAAGAAGGGGCGAAGTGTCCACACTTTGGTCTTCGTTCTTCTAGAGTTTAATGTGTTTTGCAAATTGTAACTTGGGTATTCTAAGTTTTTGGGCTAATATCCACTTATCACTAAGTACATATCATGCTAGTTCTTTTGTGATTGGTTACCTCACTCAGAATGATACCCTCCAGATCCATCCACTTCCCTGAGAATTTCATAAATTCATTCTTTTTAATAGCTGAGTAGTACTCCATTGTGTAAATGTACCACATTTTATGTATCCATTCCTCTGTTGAGGGGCACTGGGTTCTTTCCACCTTCTAGCTATTATAAATAAGGCTGCTATGAACATAGTGGAGCATGTGTTCTTATTACCAGTTGGATTATCTTCTGGGTATATGCCCAGGAGAGGTATTACTGGATCTTCTGGTAGTATTATGTCCAATTTTCTGAGGAACCTCCAGACTGACTTCCAGAGTGGTTGTACAAGCTTGCAATCCCATCAGCAGTGGAGAAGTGTTCCTCTTTCTCCACATCCTAGCCAGCATCTCTGTCACCTGAATTTCTGATCTTGTTCATTCTGACTGGTGTGAGGTGGAATCTCAGGGTTGTTTTGATTTGGATTTCCTTGATGATTAAGAATGTTGAATTTTTTTTTCAGGTTCTTCCCAGCCATTTGATATTGCTCAGTTGAAAATTCATTGTTTAGCTCTGTGACTATTTTTTTTTTTTTTAGGATTTATTTATTGAGTATATGTAAGTACACTGAAGCTGTCTTCAGACACTCCAGAAGAGGGAGTCAGATCTCATTACAGATGGTTGTGAGCCACCATGTGGTTGCTGGGATTTGAACTCCAGACCTTCGGAAGAGCAGTCGGGTGCTATTACCCACTGTGAGCCATCTCACCAGCCCCTGTGACTATTTTTTAATGGGGTTATTTGAATTTCTGGAGTCCACCTTCTTGAGTTCTTTAAATATATTTGATATTAGTCCCCTATCTGATTTAGGATTGATAAAGGTCCTTTCCCAATCTGTTGGTAGCCTTTTTGTCTTATTGACAGTGTCTTTTGCCTTTCAGAAGCTTTGCAATTTTATGAGGTCGCATTTGTCAATTCTCAATCTTACAGCACAAGCCATTGTGTTTCTATTCAGGAACTTTTCCCCTGTGCCCACATCTTTGAGGCTTTTCCCCACTTTCTCCTCTATAAATTTCAGTGTCTCTGGTTTTACATGGAGTTCCTTGATCCACTTAGACATGGCCTTGGTACAAAAAGACGAGAATGGATCAATTCACATTCTTCTACATGATAACCACCAGTTGTGCCAGCACCATTTGTAGAAAATGCTTTCTTTTTTCCACTGGATGGTTTTAGCTCCCTTGTCAAAGATCAAGTGACCATAGGTATGTGGATTCATTTCTGGGTCTTCAATTCTATTCCATTGGTCTACCTGTCTGTTGCTATACCAGTACCATGCAGTTTTTATCACAATTGCTCTGTAGTACAGCTTTAGGTCAGGCATGGTGATTCACAAGAGATTCTCTTATCATTGAGAAGCATTTTGGTATCCTAGGTTTTTTGTTTTTCCAGATGAATTGCCCTTTCTAATTCATTGAAGAATTGAGTTGGAATTTTGATGGGGATGACATTGAATTTGTAGATTGCTTTCAGCAAGATAGCCATTTTTACTATATTGATCCTGCCAGTCAATGAGAATGAGAGTCCTTTCCATATTTTCAGATCTTCATTGATTTCTTTTTTCAGAGACTTGAAGTTTTTATCATACAGATCTTTCACTTCCTTAGTTAGAGTCACACCAAGGTATTTTATATTATTTGTGACTATTGTGAAGGGTGTTGTTTACCTAATTTCTTTTTCAGTCCATTTATCCTTTGTGTAGAGAAAGACCATTGATTTGTTTATGTTAATTTTATATCCAGCTACTGCACTGAAGCTGTTTATCAGGTTTAGGAGTTCTCTGGTGAAATTTTTGGGTCATTTACATATACTATCATATCATCTGCAAATAGTGATATTTTTTGACTTCTTCCTTTCCAATTTGTATCCCCTTGACCTCCTTTTGTTGTCTAATTGCTCGGTTAGAACTTCAAGTACTATATTGAGTAGGTAGGGAAAGAGTGGGCAGCCTTGACTAGTCCCTGACTTTAGTAGGATTGCTTCCAGCTTTCTCTCCATTTACTTTGATGTTGGCTACTGGTTTGCTATAGATTGCTTTTATTATGTTTAGGTATGAGCCTTGAATTCCTGATTTTTCCAAGACTTTTATCATGAATGGGTGTTGGATTTTGTCAAATGCTTTTTCCACGAATAATGAGATGATCATGTGGTTTTTTGTTTTGAGTTTTGTTTATATAGTGGGTTACCTTGATGGATTTCCATATATTAAACCACCCCTGCATCCAATGAATGAAGCCTACTTGGTCATGATGTTTGATCATTTTGATGTGTTCTTGAATTCGTTTAGCACGAATTTTATTGCGTATTTTTGCATCAATATTCATAAGGGTAATTGGTCTGAAGTTCTCCTTCTTTTTGGGGGCTTTATGTGGTTTAGGGGTCAGAGTAACTGTGGCTTTGTAGAATGAATTGGGTACAGTACCTTCTGTTTCTATTTTGTGGAATAGTTTGAGAAGAACTGGAATTAGATCTTCTTTGAAGGTGTGATAGAACTCTGCACTAAAGCCATCTGGTCTTGGGCTTTTTGTTGTTCTTGTTGTTGTTGGGAGACTATTAATGACTGCTTCTTTTTCTTTAGGGGATATAGGACTGTTTATGTCATTAACCTGACCCTGATTTAACTTTGGTACCTGATATCTCCCTAGAAATTTGTCCATTTCATCCAGGTTTTCCAGTTTTGTTGAGTATAGCCTTTTGTAGAAGGATCTGATGGTGTTTTGGATTTCCTCAGGATCTGTTGTTATGTCTCCCTTTCCATTTCTGATTTTGTTAATTAGGATGCTGTCCCTGTGCCCTCCAGTGAGTCTGGCTAAGGGTTTATCTATCTTGTTGATTTTCTCAAAGAACCAGCTCTTGGTTTGGTTGATTCTTTGAATAGTTCTTTTTGTTTTCACTTGGTTGATTTCAGCCCTGAGTTTGATTATTTCCTGTCCTCTACTCCTCTTGGGGGAATTTGCTTCCTTTTGTTCTAGAGCTTTTAGGTGTGCTGTCAAGCTGCTAATGTATGCTCTCTCTAGTTTCTTTTTCAAGGCACTCAGAGTTATGTATTTTTCTCTTAGAAATGCTTTCATTGTATCCTATATTTGGGTATGTTGTGGCTTCATTTTCATAAAACTATAAAAAGTCTTTAATTTCTTTCTTTATTTCATCCTTGACCAAGGTATCATTCTTGACCAAGGTATCATTGTTGTTCAGTTTCCAAGTGAATGTTGGCTTTGTACTATTTATGTTGTTATTGAAGATCAGCCTTAGTCCAATGTGATTTCATAGGATGCATGGGACAATTTCAATATTTTCCTATCAGTTGAGGCCTGTTTTGTGACCAATTATATGGTCAATTTTGAGAAGGTACCATGAGGTGCTGAGAAGAAGGTATATCCTTTTGTTTTAGGATATAAGGTTCTGTAGATATCTGTTAAATCCATTTGTGTCATAACTTATGTTAGTTTCACTGTGTCTCTGTTTAGTTTCTGTTTCCATTATCTGTCCATTGATAAGAGTGGGGTGTTGAAGTCTCCCACTATTATTGTGTGAGGTGCAATGTGTGCTTTGAGATTTACTAAAGTTTCTTTAATGAATGTGGCTGCCCTTGCATTTGGAGTATAGATATTCAGAATTGAAAGTTCATCGTGGTAGATTTTACCTTTGAGGAGTATGAAGTGCACCTCCTTGTCTTTTTTGATAACTTTGGGTTGGAAGTCTGTTTTATTTGATATTGGAATGGCTACTCCAGCGATTTTCTTCAGACTGTTTGCTTGGAAAATTGTTTTCCAGTCTTTTACTCTCAGGTATTGTCTGTCTTTTTCCCTGAGATTGGTTTCATGTAAGCAGCAAAATGTTTGTGTAGTCAGTCTGTTAGTCTATGTCATTTTATTGGAGAATTGAGTCCATTGATATTAAGAGATATTAAGGAAAAGTAATTATTGCTTCATGTTATTTTTGTTGTTAAATTTGGGATTTTGTTCTTGTGGCTGTCTTCTTTTAGGTTTGTTGAAGGATTAATTTCTTTCTTCTTCTAGGGTGTACTTTCCATCCTTGTATTCATGATTTTCTGTTATTATCTTCTGAAGGGGTGGATTCATGGAAAGATATTGTGTGAATTTGGTTTTGTCATGGAATATTTTGGTTTCTCCATCTATGGTAATTGAGAGTTTTGCTGGGTATAGTAGCCTGGGCTGGCATTTGTGATCTCTTACCATGTGTCCAGGACCTTATGGCTTTCATAGTCTCTTGTGAGAAGTCTGTAGTAATTCTAATATGCCTGCCTTTATATGTGTCTTGACCTTTTTCCTTTACTGCTTTTAATAATCTGTCTTTATTTAGTGCATCTGTTGTTCTGATTATTATGTTTTGGGAGGAATTTCTTTTCTGGTCCAGTCTATTTGGAGTTCTGTAGGCTTCTTGTATGTTCATGGGTATCTCTTTCTTTAGGTATGGGAAGTTTTCTTCTCCAATTTTGTTGATTTTTGCTGGCCCTTTAAGTTGAAAATCTTCATTATCATCTACTCCTATCATCCATAGGTTTTGTCTTCTCATTGTGCCGTGGATTTCCTGGATGTTTTGAGTTAGGATCGTTTTTACAGTTTGCATTTTCTTTGATTGTCGTGCCCATGTTCTCTATGGAATCTTCTGCACCTGAGATTCTCTCTTCCGTCTCTTGTATTCTGTTGCTGATGCTCGCATCTATGGTTCCTGACTTCTTTCCTATGGTTTCTATCTCCAGAGTTGGCTCACTTTCATTTTTCTTTATTGTTTCTACTTCCATATTTAGATCCTGGATGGTTTTCTTCAATTACATCACCTGTTTGGTAGTGTTTTCCTGTAACTCTCCAAGGGATTTTTGTGTTTCCTCTTTAAAGGCGTCCAACAATTACCCGTGTTTTCCTGTATTTCCTTCTTAAAATCCTCCATCTCATCATCAGAAGTGACTTTAGATCTATATCTTGCTTTTCTGGTGTGATGGTATATCCAGGACTTGCTATATTGGGAGAGTTTGGTTCTGATGATGTCAAGTAACCTTGGTTTCTGTTGCTTCTGTTCTTACACTTGCCTCCTGCCATCTGATTATCTCAAGTGTTTGCTGCCCTCAATATATCCATCCTTCCTATAATCTCAGTTGATTCAGAACTCCTCAAAGTCCAGTTTTCTCTGTGATCATTTGATTGAGGGCTCCTGTGAACCTGAGATTCTGGGTGTGTCAGAGTTCTTGGCAGTCAAGCTCCTCTGAGTCCCTGAAATACTCATGTGACCCAGATCCTGTTATCCTGGGATCCTGTTGTCCTAAGATCCTGGGCGTGTTACAGTGCCTGGAAATGATCTCTACTTTGAGGACCATGGACCTAAATGGTCTGTTCGAAACCAAGGTAAACCAGTATTGATCAAAAAGAACCTGAGCCTCTAGTCAGGAAGGGCTCCAGTGTCCTTGTTCCTGCTGTCATAGGCCAGTCACTATTGGATTGCAATTGATGTTGTGTTCTGCTCACCAGTGATCATCATATTGTGTGGAGAGTCCTTTAGGGACGGTGGGGGTGTCCGCCGACTCCAAGCCCATGGTGACCCTGTGCTGGTGCTGACTGGAAGGGATTTGTGCCACTGGTCAGGCCGGTTTTTTGCTTCCCTGATGCTGTCTCAGGTCCTGCGCAATTGGATTGGAACAGAAGTTGTGTTCTACTCACCAGTGATCCTAAGATCATGTGGAGAGTCCTCTGGGGACTGTGGGGGTGTCCGCCCATTCCGCGCCCAAGGTGACCCGGGGAAGGACCACACTTTGTTTTCTACACTTCTTTTTTGAGGTAGCTGTAATATCTGCTCAATTCTATCATTAAAATATTTCTATGAATGCGACTTTACACTTTTGTACACTCATCCTTTAATATATTGCCAATTGTTTTTATTATTGGTTTATAATAATTCCCAAGATATTCCATATGGCTTTTCAAAAATTCTTAGTAATCCTCCTGGCCCCCTCATCTCCTTACTATCCCACTTTTATCCCAGCTGAAACCTTCCTCACAGTTATTCTCCCTTTATGTGGTGTATCACCCTCATATCGCCTATTGTCCCTTCTCTATTTCCCTATCAATAGTCTTTTTCAAGTTTCTAGTTAGCAACTCAAAATTAAACATAAATCTAAAGATTCGCATTTTTATTTTGATTGTGCACAGATCTTTTCTCTGAATATTTATATGAGTTGAATACAAAGAGAGTATATAATCTTTCTCAGACTAAGAAAGCGATATTCTGGCAATGAATGAGAAGAAAGACAGGAGACAGTGGCCTTGAGGCTAGAATCTGGAGCTAGTGTTGAGAACTAAGAAAGAAATTTTGGTGGTGCTATGCTAGTAAGTTTTTATTAACTTGACAAAAATTAGAGTTAGTTGGGAAGAAACAACCTCCATTCAGAAATTGCCTCTTAACAGATTGGGCTATAGGAATATCTATAACATTCATGAATTGTTTTGACAAGTGCATACAACTTTTTACTGCAATCCAAAACTACTAGGGTTATTTCCTGATGCTCATCAAGCTGAATAAATATACTCTGCTTAACATAAAACTTGCTATGCTTTTCATTCCTGCCTTTCAGTATAACCAAAGCAGCGTGAAGACTGAATGTTTCACCTGTGATTCCTGATCACATTTATTTTGTTTAGAGCTTGATATTTGCATTGCTAGGAAATGGTTTTCAAGATATAATGGTATTTCAGTTGGCTACACAGATTTATTTTGATAAGGCCATTTTGTGATTGCTATTATTTATGTATCATCTATCTATCCACCCACCCATCCATCAATTGATCCATCAATCGATCCATCCATCCATTGTTTTATCCACTGTCTAATTATTGTCTATCATCTACCTATTATCTTTCTTTGTTGCTCTCTCTCTCTGAATATGTCTTCTCCCCTTTCTTCCCTGCCTTTCCTCTCTCTTTTCCACCTCCTTTCTTTTCTTCCTTTTCCCTACCTTCTTTCAAGTCTCATGCCTTCCCTCAGTTTTGCTTCTAAATCCAAATAAGAGCAAAAATGCCATATTTACTTTTCTATGTTTGATTTATTCTGCTTAGTATGGTACCCTATAGGTGCATAAGTTGTTGGGGTTTTTTTTGTTTGTTTGTTTGTTGGTTGGTTTTTGTTTTTGAGATGACCTATTTTAATTATTTATAGCTTGGTAAAACTCCACTCTGTATGTACAATGCATATAACTAATGTATTCAGGTGTTGATGTACAAAAAGTTAAGTGTCCCATAACCATTTAATAATTGTGTTACTATTGTGAACAGTAAGCACATATGTATAACTAACTATGTGGAATGTTGATTCAGAATCCATCAGGTATTGATTCAGGAGTAGAAAAGCCAGGACTAATGATAATTTTACTTTTTTTTTCCATTTTTTAGTAGGTATTTAGCTCATTTACATTTCCAATACTATACCAAAAGTTCCTCATACCCCCCCCTCCACTACCCTACCCACCCACTCCCCCTTTTTGGCCCTGGCGTTCCCCTGTACTGGAACATATAAAGTTTGCAAGTCCAATGGGCTTCTCTTTCTTTTTTTTTTTTTTTTTTTTTTTTTTTTTTTTTTTTTTTGGTTTTTCGAGACAGGGTTTTTCTGTATAGCCCTGGCTGTCCTGGAACTCACTTTGTAGACCAGGCTGGCCTCGAACTCAGAAATCCGCCTGCCTCTGCCTCCCGAGTGCTGGGATTAAAGGCGTGCGCCACCACGCCCGGCTAGGGCTTCTCTTTCAAGTGATGGCCTACTAGGCCATCCTTGGATACATATGCAGCTAGAGACAAGATCTCCGGGGTACTGGTTAGTTCATATTGTTGTTCCAACTATAGGGTTGCAGTTCCCTTTAGTTCCTTGGGTGCTTTCTCTAGCTCCTCCATTGGGGGCCCTGTGATCCATTCCATTGCTGACAGTGAGCATCCACTTCTGTGTTTGCTAGGCCCTGGCATAGTCTCACAAGAGACATCTATATCTGGGTCCTTTCATCAAAGTCTTGCTAGTGTATGCAATGGTGTCAGCGTTTGGAAGCTGATCTTGGGATGGATCTCTGGATATGACAATCACTAGATGGTCCATCCTTTCGTCACACTTCCAAATTTTGTCTCTGTAACTCCTTCCATGGGTGTTTTGTTCCCAATTCTAAGAAGGGGCAAAGTGTCCACACTTTGGTCTTCGTTCTCTTGAGTTTAATGTGTTTAGCAAATTGTATCTTATATCTTGGGTATCCTAAGTTTCTGGGCTAATATCCACTTATCAGTCAGTACATATGTGTGAGTTCCTTTGTGATTGGGTTACCTAACACAGGATGATGCCCTTCAGGTCCATCCATTTGCCTAGGAATTTCATAAATTCATTTTTTAATAGCTGAGTAGTACTCCATTGTGTAAATGTACCACATTTTCTGTATCCATTCCTCTGTTGAGGGGCATCTGGGTACTTTACAGCTTCTGGCTATTATAAATAAGGCTGCTATGAACATAGTGGAGCATGTGTCCGGTTGGGACATCTTCTGGATATACACCCAGGAAAGGTATTGCTGGATCCTCCGGTAATATTATGTTCAATTTTCTGAGGAACCACCAGACTGATTTTCAGAGTGGTTGTACAAGCTTGCAATCCCACCAACAATGGAGGAGCATTCCTCTTTCTCTGCATCCTCGCCAGCATCTGCTGTCACCTGAATTTTTCATCTTAGCCATTCTGACTGGTGTGAGATGGAATCTCAGGGTTGTTTTGATTTGCATTTCCCTGGTGATTAAGCACGTTGAACATTTTTTCAGGTGCTTCTCTGCCATTCGGTATTCCTTGGGTGAGAATGCTTTGTTCAGTTTTGAGCCCCATTTTTTAATGGGGTTATTTGATTTTATGGAGTTCACCTTCTTGAGTTCTTTATATATATTGGATATTAGTCCCCTATCTGATTTGGGATAGGTAAAGATCCTTTCCCAATCTGTTGGTGGTCTTTTTTTCTTATTGACGGTGTCGTTTGCCTTGCAGAAGCTTTGCAATTTCATGAGGCCCCATTTATTGATTCTCGATCTTACAGCACAAGCCATTGCTGTTCTATTCAGGAATTTTTCCCCTGTATCGATATCTTCGAGGCTTTTCCCTACTTTCTCCTTTATAAATTTCAGTGTCTCTGGTTTTATGTGGAGTTCCTTAATCCACTTAGATTTGCCTTTAGTACAAGGAGATAGGAATGGATCAATTCCCAATCTTCTACATGATAACAGCCAGTTGTGCCAGCACCATTTGTTGAAAATGCTGTCTTTTTTCCACTGGATGGTTTTAGCTCCCTTGTCAAAGATCAAGTGACCATAGGTGTGTGGGTTCATCTCAGGGTCTTCAAGTCTGTTCCATTGGTCTACTTGTCTGTCACTATACCAGTACCATGCAGTTTTTATAACAATTGCTCTGCAGTAAAGCATTAGGTCAGGCATGGTGATTCCACCAGAGGTTCTTTTATCCTTGAGAAGAGTTTTTGCTATCCTAGTTTTTTTGTTATTCCAGATGAATCTGCTGATTGCCCTTTCTAATTAGTTGAAGAATTGAGTTGGAATTTTGATGGGGATTGCACTGAATCTGTAGATTGCTTTTGGCAAGATAGCCATTTTTATTATATTGATCCTGCCAATCCATTAGCATGGGAGATCTTTCCATCTTCTGAGATCTTCTTTAATTTCTTTCTTCAGAGACATGAAGTTCTTGACATACAGATCTTTCATTTCCTTAGTTAGAGTCACACCTAGGTTTTTTATATTATTTGTGGCTATTGAGAAGGGTGTTGTTTACCTAATTTCTTTCTCAGCCTGTTTGTCCTTTGTGTAGAGAAAGGCCATTGACTTGTTTGAGTTAATGTTATATCCTGCTACTTGACTGAAGCTGTTTATCAGGCTTCGGAATTCTCTGGTGGAATTTTTAGGGTCACGTATATATACTATCATATCATCTGCAAAAAAGTGATATTTTGACTTCTTCCTTTCCAATTTGTATCCCCTTAATCTCCTTTTGTTGTCGAATTGCTCTGACTAGGACTTCAAGTACAATGTTGAATAGGTAGGGAGAGAGTGGACAGCCTTGTCTAGTCCCTGATTTTAGTGGGATTGCTTCAAGATTCTCTCCATTTACTTTGATTCTGGCTACTGGTTTGCTGTGGATTGCTTTTGTCATGTTTAGGTATGGGCCTTGAATTCCTGATCTTTCCAATACTTTTATCATGAATGAGTGTTGGATTTTGTCAAATGCTTTCTCAGCATCTAACGAGATGATCATGTGGTTTTTGTCTTTGAGTTTGTTTATATACTGGATTACGTTGATGGATTTCCATATATTGAAACATCCCTGCATCCCTGGGATGAAACCTACTTGGTCAGGATGGATGATTGTTTTGATGTGTTCTTGGATTCGGTTAGCAAGAACTTTATTGAGGATTTTTGCATCACTATTCATAAGGGATATTGGTGTGAAGTTCTCTATCTTTGTTGGATCTTTTTGTAGTTTAGGTATCAGAGTAATTGTGGCTTCATAGAATGAGTTGGGTAGAGTACCTTCTGTTTCTATTTTGTGGAATAGTTTGTGAAGAACTGGGATTAGATCTTCTTTGAAGGTCTGATAGAACTCTGCACTAATCCCATCTGGTCCTGGGCTTTTTTTGGTTGGGAGACTATTAATGACTGCTTCTATTTCTTTGGGGGATATAAGGCTGTTTAGATCATTAACTCTAAGAAGTCCTTAATTTCGTATTTTATTCCTTCCTTGACCAAGGTATCACTGAGAAGAGTGTTGTTCAGTTTCCACGTGAATGTTGGCTTTCTATTATTTATTTTGTTATTGAAGATCAGCCTTAGTCCATGGGGATCTGATAGGATGCATGGGACAATTTCAATAGTTTTGTATTTGTTGAGCCCTGTTTTGTGACCTATTATGTGGTCAATTTTGGAGAAGGTACCATGAGGTGCTGGGAAGAAGGTATATCCTTTTATTTTAGGATAAAATGTTCTGTAGATATCTGTCAGATCCATTTGTTTCATAACTTCTGTTTGTGTCACTGTGTCCCTGTTTATTTTCTGTTTCCATGATCTGTCCATTGGTGAAAGTGGTGTGTTGAAGTCTCCCACTATTATTGTGTGAGGTGCAATGTGTTTTGAGATTTACTAAAGTGTCTTTAATGAATGTGGCTGCCCTTTTATTTGGAGCATAGATATTCAGAATTGATAGTTCCTCTTGGAGGATTTTACATTTGATGAGAATGAAGTGCTCCTCCTTGTCTTTTTGATGTCTTTGGGTTGGAAGTCAATCTTATCAGATATTAGAATGGCTACTCTGGCTTGTTTCTTCATACCATTTCCTTGGAAAATTGTTTTCCAGCCTTTCATTCTGAGGTTGTGTCTATCTTTTTCTCTGAGTTGAGTTTCCTTTAAGCAGTAAAATGTTGGGTCTTGTTTGTGTAGCCAATTTTTTAGTCTATGTCTTTTTATTGGGGAGTTGAGACCATTGATATTGAGAGATATTAAGTAAAAGTAATTGTTGGTTCCTGTAATTTTTGTTGTTAAAGTTGGCATTCTGTTCTTGTGGCTGTCTTCTTTTAGGTTTGTTGAGGGATTACCTTCTTATTTTTTCTAGGGCGAGGTTCCCATCGTTGTATTGGTTTTTTTCTGTTATTATCCTTTGAAGGGCTGGATTCGTGGAAAGGTAATGTATGACTTTGGTTTTGTAGTGGAATACTTTGGTTTCTCCATCTATAGTAATTGAGAGTTTGGCTGGATATAGTAGCCTTGCCTGGAATTTGTGTTCTCTTAGTGTCTGTTTAACATCTGTCCAGGCTCTTCTGGCTTTCATAGTCTCTGGTTTAAAATCTGGTGTAATTCTGATAGGCTTACCTTTATAAGTTACTTTAGCTTTTTCCCTTACTGCTTTTAGTATTCTATATTTAGTGCATTTGTTGTCCTGATTATTATGTGTGAGGAGGAATTTCTTTTCTGGTACAGTCTATTTGGAATTCTGTAGGCTTCTTGTATATTCATAAGCTTCTCTTTCTTTAGATTTGGGAAGTTTTCTTCTATAATTTTGTTGAAGATATTTGCTGGTCCTTTGAGTTGAAAAATCTTCATTCTCATCTACTCCTATTATCCATAGGTTTCGTCTTCTCATTGTGTCCTGGATTTCCTGGATGTTTTGAGTTAGGATCTTTTTGCATTTTCCATTTTCTTTGATTGCTGTGCCCATGTTCTCTATGGAATCTTCTGCACCTGAGATTCTCTCTTCCATCTCTTGTATTCTTTTGCTGATGCTGGCATCTATGGTTCCAGATTCCTTTCCTAGGGTTTCTATCTCCAGCATTGCCTCACTTTGAGTTTTCATTATTGTGCCTACTTCCCTTTTTAGGTCTAGTATGGTTTTGTTAATTTCCATCACCTGTTTGGATGTGTTTTCCTGTTTTTCTTTAAGGACTTGTAACTCTTTAGCAGTTTTCTCCTGTATTTCTTTTTTTTTTTTTTAGCAGGTTATATATTTTTTTAATTTTTAATATTTTTATTACATATTATCCTCAATTACATTTCCAATGCAATCCCAAAAGTCCCCCATAGCGCCCCCCACTTCCCTACCCACCCATTCCCATTCTTTTGGCCCTGGCATTCCCCTATATTAGGGCATATAAACTTTGCAAGTCCAATGGGCCTCTCTTTCCAGTGATGGCCGACTAGGCCATCTTTCGATACATATGCAGCTAGAGACAAGAGCTCCGGGGTTCTGGTTAGTACATCATGTTGTTCCAACAATAGGGTTGCAGATCCCTTTAGCTCCTTGGGTACTTTCTCTAGCTTCTCCATTGGGAGCCCTGTGATACATCCAATAGCTGACTGTGAGCATCCACTCCTGTGTTTGTTGGGCCCCGGCATTGTCTCACAAGAGACAGCTATATTTGGGTCCTTTCAGCAGAATCTTGCTAGTGTATGCAATGGTGTCAGCTTTTAGAAGCTGATTATGGGATGGATCCCTGGACACGGCAGTCTCTAAATGGTCCATCCTTTCATCACAGCTCTGACCTTTGTCTCTGTAACTCCTTCGCTGGGTGTTTTGTTCCCAATTCTAAGAAGGGGCACAGTGTCCACACTTTGGTCTTCATTCTTCTTCTGTTTCATGCGTTTAGCAAATTGTATCTTATATCTTGGGTATCCTAAGTTTTGGGCTAATATCCACTTATCAGTGAATACATATTGTGTGA
This sequence comes from Mus caroli, assembly GCF_978045245.1. Classification (NCBI taxonomy): domain Eukaryota; kingdom Metazoa; phylum Chordata; class Mammalia; order Rodentia; family Muridae; genus Mus; species Mus caroli. The sequence goes on along the minus strand of NW_028227261.1, from coordinate 137,885,297 downwards.
GTTCTTTTGTGATTGTGTTACCTCACTCAAGATGATGCCCTCCAGGTCCATCCATTTGCCTAGGAATTTCATAAATTCATTCTTTTTAATAGCTGAGTAGTACTCCATTGTATAAATGTACCATAATTTCTGTATCCATTCCTCTGTTGAGGGACATCTGGGTTCTTTCCAGCTTCTGGCTATTATAAATAAGGCTGCTATGAACATAGTGGTGCATGTGTCCTTCTTACTGGTTGGGGCATCTTCTGGATATATGCCCAGGAGAGGTATTGCTGGATCCTCCAGTAGTACTATGTCCAATTTTCTGAGGAATGGCCAGACTGATTTCCAGAGTGGTTGTACAAGCTTGCAATCCCACCAACAATGGAGGAGTGTTCCTCTTTCTTCACATACTCGCCAGCATCTGCTGTCACCTGAATTTTTGATCTTAGCCATTCTGACTGGTGTGAGGTGGAATCTCAGGGTTGTTTTGATTTGCATTTCCCTGATGATTAAGGATGTTGAACATTTTTTCAGGTGCTTCTCTGCCATTCGGTATTCCTCAGGTGAGAATTCTTTGTTCAGTTCTGAGCCCCATTTTTTAATGGGGTTATTTGACTTTCTGGAGTCCATCTTCTTGAGTTATTTATATATATTGGATATTAGTCCCTTATCTGATTTAGGATAAGTGAAGATCCTTTCCCAATCTGTTGGTCGTTTTTTTGTCTTATTGATGGTGTCTTTTTCCTTGCAGAAGATTTGCAGTTTCATGAGGTCCCACTTGTCAATTCTCGATCTTAAGGCACAAGCCATTGCTGTTCTATTCAAGAATTTTTCCCCTGTGCCCATATCTTCAAGGCTTTTCCCCACTTTCTCCTCTATAAGTTTCAGTGTCTCTGGTTTTATGTGAAGTTCCTTGATCCACTTAGACTTGACCTTAGTACAAGGAGATAGGAATGGATCGATTCGCATTCTTCTACATGTTAACAACCAGTTGTGCCAGCACCATTTTTTGAAAATGCTGTCTTTATTCCACTGGATGTTTTTTGCTCCCTTGTCGAAGATCAAGTGACTGTAGGTGTGTGGGTTCATTTCTGGGTCTTCAATTCTATTCCATTGGTCTACTTGTCTGTCACTATACCAGTACCATGCAGTTTTTATCACAATTGCTCTGTAGGAAAGCTTTAGGTCCGGCATGGTGAATCCACCAGAGGTTCTTTTATCCTTGAGAAGAGTTTTTGCTATCCTAGGTTTTTTGTTATTCCAGATGAATTTGCAGATTGCACTTTCTAATTCGTTGAAGAATTGAGTTGGAATTTTTATGGGGATTGCATTGAATCTGTAGATTGTTTTTGGCAAGATAGCCATTTTTACAATGTTGATCCTGCCAATCCTTGAGCATGGGAGATCTTTCCATCTTCTGAGATCTTCTTTAATTTCTTTCTTCAGAGACTTGAAGGTTTTATTATACAGATCTGTCACTTCCTTAGTTAGAGTCAGCCAAGATATTTTATATTATTTGTGACTATTGAGAAGGGTGTTGTTTCCCTAATTTCTTTCTCAGCCTGTTTATTCTTTGTGTAGAGAAAGGCCATTGATTTGTTTGAGTTAATTTTATATCCAGCTACTTCACCAAAGCTATTTATCAGGTTTAGGAGTTCTCTGGTGGAATTTTTAGGGTCACTTATATACTATCATATCATCTGCAAAAAGTGATATTTTGACTTCATCTTTTCCAATTTGTATCCTTTTGATCTCCTTTTGTTGTCAAATTGCTCTGGCTAGGACTTCAAGTACAATGTTGAATAGGTATGGAGAAAGTGGACAGCCTTGTCTAGTCCCTGATTTTAGAGGGATTGCTTCATGCTTCTCACCATTTACTTTGATGTTGGCTACTGGTTTGCTGTAGATTGCTTTTATCATGTTTAGGTATGGGCCTTGAATTCCTGATCTTTCCAATACTTTTATCATGAATGGGTGTTGGATCTTGTCATATGCTTTTTCCGCATCTAACGAGATGACCATGTGGTTTTTGTCTTTGAGTTTGTTTATATACTGGGTTACATTGATGGATTTCCGTATATTGAACCATCCCTGCATCCCTGGGATGAAACCTACTTGGTCAGGATGGATGATTGTTTTGATGTGTTCTTGGATTCGGTTAGCAAGAACTTTATTGAGGATTTTTGCATCAATATTCATAAGGGATATTGGTCTGAAGTTTTCTATCTTTGTTGGGTCTTTTTGTGGTTTAGGTATCAGAGTAATTGTGGCTTCATAGAATGAGTTGGGTAGAGTACCTTCTGTTTCTATTTTGTGGAATAGTTTGTGAAGAACTAGGATTAGATCTTTTTGAAGGTCTGATAGAACTCTGCACTAAACCCATCTGGTCCTGGGCTTTTTTTAGTTGGGAGACTATTAATGACTGCTTCTATTTCTTTGGGGGATACAGGGCTGTTTAGATCATTAACCTGATCTTGATTCAACTTTGGTACCTGGTATCTGTCTAGGAACTTCTCCATTTCATCCAGGTTCTCCAGTTTTGTTGAGTATAGCCTTTGGTACAAGGATTTGATGGTGTTTTGGATGTCTTCAGGATCTGTTGTTATGTCTCCTTTTTCATTTCTGATTTTGTTAATTAGGATGCTTTCCCTGTGCCCTCTAGTGAGTCTGGCTAAGTTTTATCTATCTTGTTGATTTTCTCAAAGAACCAGCTCCTTGATTGGTTGATTCTTTGAATAGTTCTTCTTGTTTCAACTTGGTTGATTTCGCCCCTGAGTTCGATTATTTCCTGCCATCTACTCCTCTTGAGTGAATTTGCTTCCTTTTGTTCTAGTGCTTTTAGGTATGTTGTCAAGCTGCTAATGTGTGCTCTCTCTAGTTTCCTTTTGGAGGCACTCAGAGCTATGAGTTTTCCTCTTATAAATGCTTTCATTGCGTCCCATAAGTTTGGGTATGTTGTGGCTTCATTTTTATTGAACTCTAAAAAGTCCTTAATTTCCTTCTTTATTCCTTCCTTGACCAAGGTATCATTGAGAAGAGTGTTGTTCAGTTTCCACGTGAAGGTTGTCTTTCTATTATTTATTTTGTTATTGAAGATCACCCTTAGTCCATGGTGATCTGATAGGATGCATGGGACAATTTCAATATTTTTGTATCTGTTGAGGCCTGTTTTGTGACCAATTATGTGGTCAATTTTGGAGAAGGTACCATGAGGTGCTGAGAAGAAGGTATATCCTTTTGTTTTAGGATAGAATGTTCTGAAGATATCTGCCAGATCCATTTGATTCATAATTTCTGTTAGTTTCACTGTGTCCCTGTTTAGTTTCTGTTTCCATGATCTGTCCATTGGTGAAAGTGGTGTGTTGAAGTCTCCCACTATTATTGTATGAGGTGCAATGTGTGCTTTGAGATTTACTAAAGTTTCTTTAATGAATGTGGCTGCCTTTGTATTTGGAGCATAGATATTCAGGATTGATAGTTCCTCTTGGAGGATTTTACCTTTGATGAGTATGAAGTGTCCCTCCCTGTCTTTTTTAATGACTTTGGGTTGGAAGTCAATCTTATCAGATATTAGAATGGCTACTCCAGCTTATTTCTTCATACCATTTGCTTGAAAAATTGTTTTCCAGCTTTTCATTCTGAGGTAGTGTCTATCTTTTTCTCTGAGATGAGTTTCCTGTAAGCAGCAAAATGTTGGGTCTTGTTTGTGTAGCCAGTTTGTTAGTCTATGTCTTTTTATCGGGGAGTTGAGTCCATTGATATTAAGAGATATTAAGGAAAAGTAATTGTTGTTTCCTGTTATTTTTGTTGTTAAAGTTGGCATTCTGTTCTTGTGGCTGTCTTCTTTTAGGTTTGTTGAGGGATTACCTTCTTGTTGTTTCTAGGGCATGGTTCCTGTCCTTGTATTGGTTTTTTTCTGTTATTATCCTTTGAAGGTCTGGATTCGTGGAGAGATAATGTGTGAATTTGGTTTTGTCGTGGAATACTTTGGTTTCTCCATCTATGTTAATTGAGAGTTTGGCTGGGTATAGTAGCCTGGGCTGGAATTTGTGTTCTTTTAGTGTCTGTATAACATCCGTCCAGGATCTTCTGGCTTTCATAATCTCTGGTGAAAAATCTGGTGTAATTCTGATAGGCTTGCCTTTATATGTTACTTGGCATTTTTCTCTTACTGCTTTTAGTATTCTATCTTTATTTAGAGCATTTGTTGTTCTGATTATTATGTGGCAGGAGGTATTTCTTTTCTGGTCCAGTCTATTTGGAGTTCTGTAGGCTTCTTGTATGTTCATGGGCATCTCTTTCTTTAGATTTGGGAAGTTTTCTTCTATAATTTTGTTGAAGATGTTTGCTGGTCCTTTGAGTTGAAAATCTTCATTCTCATCCACTCCTATTATCCGTAGGTTTGGTCTTCTCATTGTGTCCTGTATTTCTTGGATGTTTTGAGTTAGAATCTTTTTGCGTTTTACATTTTCCTTGATTGTTGTGCAGATGTTCTCTATGGAATCTTCTGCACCTGAGATTCTCTCTTCCATCTCTTGTATTATGTTGCTGATGCTCATATCTATGGTTCCAGATTTCATTCCTAGGGTTTCTATCTCCAGTGTTGCCTCATTTTGGGTTTTCTTTATTGTGTCTACTTCCCCTTTTAGGTCTAGTATGGTTTTGTTCATTTCCATCATCTGTTTGGATGTGTTTTCCTGTTTTTCTTTAAGGACTTCTACCTGTTTGATTAGGTTATCCTGTTTTTCTTTAAGGATTTGTAACTCTTAGCAGTGTTCTCCAGCAATTCTTTAAGGGATTTTTGTGCTTCCTCTTTAATGTCTTCTACCTTTTTACCAGTGTTCCTTTGTATTTCTTTAAGTGTGTTATTAAAATCCTTCTTGAAGTCCTCTACCATCATCATGAGATATGCTTTTAGATCTGTATCTAGCTTTTCCGGTGTGTTGGGGTGCCCTGGACTGGGCAAAGTGGGAGTGCTGGGTTCTGATGATGGTGAGTGGTCTTGGTTTCTGTTAGTAAGATTATTACGTTTACCTTTCGCCATCTGGTAATCTCTGGGGTTAGTTGTTGTCATTGTCACTGTTTAAAGATTGGAGCAGAAGCTGTGTTCCACTCACCAGAAGTCTCAAAAATCCTGTGGCGGGGGTCGTGGGTAGCTGGCGGGTGTCAGCCGACCCTGCGCTCTAGCTACCCCAGTGCTGTTCAGGCCAGAAGAGGCCTGTGGCCCTACTCAGGCCGGTTTTCTGCTTCCCTAACTAATGCAGTCTCAGGTCCCGCGCGCAATTGGATTGGAGCAGAAGCTGTGTTCCACTCACCAGAAGTCTTAAGATCCTTTGGCGGGTGTTGTGGGTAGCTGGCGAGTGTCAGCCGACCCTGCGCCCTAGCTACCCCTGTGCTGTTCTGACCAGAAGAGGCTTGTGGCCCTACTCAGGCCGGATATCTGCTTCCCCAGCCAAAGCAGTCTCAGGTCCGGCGTGATTGGACTGGAGCAGAAGCTGTGTTCCACTCACCAGCAGTCTCAAAATCCTGTGGCGGGGGTCGTGGGTAGCTGGCGGGTGTCAGCAGACCCTGCGTTCTAGCTATCCCGGTGCTGGTCCGGATGGAAGAGAGTACCCAGAGTCTTAACGTTTAATGCCTGCCCACAATTATTTCTAGAGAGCCTCCAAGGTGTAGGGATCAGGCCAGGAAAGTCTCAGCAAATACCGTGGGCGAGAAAAACGTGCTATTTGCATAAAGCACACAGATCTGTGGAGGTATGTAAGCGGCTTCAGCAATCAAAGCAGAGGGAGGATGCCGGCTGTTTCAGGCTGGGCCAACGTACTGGCGGGTGAACGCTGCTGTTTAGTTAGCATCTAGAACCGCCACTCTCTCCTGTATTTCTTTAAGTGAGTTATTAAAGTCCTTCTTGATGTCCTCTACCATCATCATGAGATATGCTTTTAAATCCAGGTGTAGCTTTTTGGGTGTGTTGGGGTGCCCTGGACTGGGCGAAGTGGGAGTGCTGGGTTCTGATGATGGTGAGTGGCCTTGGTTCCTGTTAGTAAGATTCTTATGTTTACCTTTAGCCATCTGGTAATCTCTGGAGTTAGTTGTTATAGTTGACTCTGTTTAGAGATTGTTCTTCTGGTGATTCTGTTACCTTCTATCAGCAGGTCTTGGAGACAGGCTCTCTACTCTGAGTTTCAGTGGTCAGAGCACTCTGCTGACAAGCTCTCCTCTTACTGGGAAGGTGCACAGATATCTTGAGTTTGGACCTCCTTGTGGCCGAAGAAGAAGGCCCAAAACAGGAACTTTCCCAGAAGCTGTGTTGCTTTGGCAGGTCACAGAAGCTGTCAGCTTCTGTGGTGCACACTCTCACCTGTGCAGACTAAGTTCCTAAGTTCGGTGGAGTCCTGGAACCAAGTTGGCGCCTGCTGCTCCTGAAGCAGAGGGCTTCTGAGCCAGGCAGACACCTGTCCTCTGGCCGGGAGGGTGGCCGGATGTCTGCGGCCGGAAAAGGGTGCTGCCTCAGCGGCTCTGTCGCTCCAGCCTGTCCCAGAAGCTGTCTGCTTCTGTGATGAACCCTCTCACCTGTGCAGACTGAGTTCCTAAGTTCGGCTGAGTCCTGGAACCAAGATTGGTAATTTTATTTTACTTTTTGATGAACCTCCATGAATCTTCACCAACACCAACCTCTTCATGACTTTCATTATGACGTAATGAGATGGAACATGTTTTACTTTTTGTTACTCCTATGGTTAACACTAACAAATAGTTTTTCCATCTGTTTATTAACCATTTATACTTTATATGTTTTGCAAACTCTCTATTTATTTTATCTGCTTCAACAGATTGTTAGGTTATGAACTTAATTTTCTAGAGTTTTTAAAATATACATTACTAATACTGATACTCTGGTGTATTAACTGGAAAAAATTTATTCCAATTTTCAAGGCTGTTTCTTTTAGTCAGCTTACATTATTAATTTTATATGATCCAGTAGTGAGTTTTCAGTTTTATTTCCAGAGCTTTTGGAGTTCATTTCAGAAGCTTCTCTATCTTTAGATCTTGAACATTTTGCCTATGTTTTCCTCTAAGAGTTTTTAGTCTTAATCTAAGGTCTTTGGGTCATTTTAATTATATATTTTTAAGCAGGATGAGGGATATAGATTCTGTTTCAGTTTTCTACTTGCAAATACCCTGTACTGTAAGAGTGATTGTAGAAACGTCCATCTTTTCCTCAGCATTTTTTTCCAGAATCTTTGTCAAACATCAGGTAGCTGTAATTGTGTAGATTTAAATTTGAAACTTTTTTATTCTAAATGTCTTTCCTTTTCTTTTCTTTTCCTTTCTTTTTTGTGGTAAGATTATTTTTTTAGAATTATTTTGGTTTTCAGTCCCATAATTGTTCCTGTCTGAAAGAATTACAGGGATAGAAATGGAGGGGTGCCTGAGGAAGAGAAGGTCCAGAGACAGGCCCAAAATGGGATTCAGATCAAGGGGAGTTTCCAAGGCCTGACACTATTTCTGAGACTATGGAGTGCTCACAAAAATGGATCTATCATGATTGCCCTCTGAAAGACCCAAAAAGCAGCTGAAAGAGTCAGATGCAGATATTTACAACCAACCAATTGACAGAAGCAGCTGACCCCTGTTGTTGAAATTGGGAAGGCTGAAAGAAGCTAAAGAGAAGAGCGATCCTGTAGGAGGACTAGCAGTTTCAATTATTCTGGACCTCCGAGATCCCTCAAATACTGGACCACCAAACATACAGCATATACCAGCTGATATGAGGCCCCCAACACACATACAGTAGAGGACTTTTGGGTCTGTGTTCATTCAGAGATGATGCACCTAATACTCAAGAGACTGGAGACCCCAGGGAGTTTAGAGATCAGGTGGGGTGGGGAGGAGGTATGGGATGTGGAATAGACAGAGGGTGGGGAATGGAATATGGAGTATGAAAATAAATAAAAATAAAATAAAATAAATCATTTTGGTTTTATATTATTTGCAATCAGGTATGTGATAATTTAGCATTGTTATTCTTGCACTTGACTGCTTTGCCTACCCAGTGTATTTTGATTGATTTTCTGAATTTTTTCCTATTCCTGTAAAAAGTAGCTCTAAAATTTAGATGAGTACAGATTGAAATCTGTAGATCAACCTTTGTAACATTGTGATCTCTATGGAATTAGTTCTTTTCAGCTGTGAATGTAGAAGCTCTTTCCATCTTCTATAGTTTTCTTCACTTCCTTTGCTCAGTATTTAAAATTTTTTATCATAGGGGTCTTTCACTTTCTTTGTTCAATGAATTTAGAGGTATTTTATTCTGTAAGAAAGACTTTTAATCATAGAACATCATGTATTTTCAGGTCATCTAACACAGGGTATGTGTTCATCTTCACCGAGCAGTAAAGGTATCATAAATAAGATTGCTTTTACTGATTCCTATATCACCTTATTTGCTAGTTATTTATATGAAGGGTACTGGATTTGTAAGCTGATTTTGTGTTGTGCTAGTTCTTAGAATTTATGTCTAATTTATATTGCCTTTTATATTTAGGGTCATACTCTCTTCAATGAATTACTTCTTTCTTTTCTATATTTATTTTTATTTCTTATTGATTATTATGATTTCAAACAGTATACAAAATAGAGTAGGGGAAGTAGGCATCCTCAAATAAGTGATAATTTTTATGGAATTACTTTTGAATATTTCCCTATTACTTATAATGTTGGGTATGGATTTATCATATATTCCCTTTATATAGTTAAGAGAGATGTTACTGCTATTCTTAGTTTCTTCATGGTTTTCTCATGAAGACATGATAAGCTTTGTTAGTGTACTATTCATATCCTTGCTACCCTGAGTCTACTTATACATAGTATTACATTTATTAATTGGAATACATTTAATCATCTAACTTTCCTGAAATTAAGCCACCTTGAAAATGATGAACAACCTTTTTGATGTGTTGCTGTTTCTTATTTGCAAGTGTTTTTAATTAAAAATATTTTAATTTGTAATGAGTACTTTTAACTCTGATAATTTCATACATGATCATAATGACATAATAGCTATTTTACTCCTCAGTATTCCCTTTTGTTCCCTTCTTCTGATGAAATTCTTCTCCTTTCCCAAGAGACCCCATCTGCTTCAATGTCTTCTTTTCAGGCTATTGATTTTAGTTATGTTTCTTAACATGAGCATGAATTGTGGTGGTTATTTACTGAAACTTGGGCAGCTTTTCAGTGGCTACACTGAATATGAAAATAGCCCCTCCCTTGGCCTCTGCTAATTTCTTCCAAACGTTCAGTGAAGGGTGTGTGAGCCTCAAAATCCTCTCTATTACATATAATGAAATGGTGAAAGACATGTCTTGTGGAAGTCTTGTGTAGGTGACCACAACTGCATTGAATTTTTAAGTACAATGGCTGCTATATGCTTTACAGAAGTGGCGATTTTTAGCAATCTTCCTCATCTTTCTCTTGCACTTTTCCCGTTCTCTCTTCTGTGAATATCCCTGAGTCTTGGAAAGGCTGATGTAGATGTCCTCTTTAGGATCATCACTTCAAAGACATTTATTTTCTTAATGTATGCCAGTTATACTTCTTTATACTTGTTACTATCCACCTCAAAAAGAAGCTTATCTGATGAAACCTTAGGAGTATATGCAGAAAGGAACACTGAAAAAGCCATGTCCTTTCAGTTCTTTATGGTAATAAGCAAGTATCCATTAAGTAGAATGTAGTTCAGGGATAATTTTAGCTGAAATAGTCAACAAAGGGGATATAGAGACTGTAAAGTCCACCTTGAATAGATATAGATAGGTCCCAGTTGAGGGATGAGGCCCCCAAACCATCTCAAAATTTTGTTCCTGTCCACAGGAAAGACAGGGACAGAAATGGAACAAAAACTGAAGGAAAGGGCATCCAGAGGCATCCCCACACACACAAACACACCTAGGGATCTACCCTATCTACAGACACCAAACCCTGACACTATTGTTATTGTCAAGAAGTGCTTGCTCACAGGAGCCTGGTATGGCTGTTCACTTAGAGTTTCTACCAGCACCTGTTCAATATAATTGCAGATACTCACAGCCAACCATTGGAGAGAACCCTGGGGACCCAATGGAAGAACTAGATGAAGGACTGAAGGAATTGAAGGGGATTATAACTCCATAGGAAGAACAGTATCAACTAACTAGACCACCCAGATCTTCTAGAGACTAAACCACCAACCAAAGAGCACACATGGAGGAATCCATGGCTCCAGATACATATGTAAGAGACGATGGTCCTATCTGACATCAATGGGAAGGGAGGCCCTTGGTCCTGTGAAGTTTTGATGCTCCAGAATATGGGACTACTAGAGCAGTGAGGTGGGAGAGGAAGAGTAGGTGGAGGAGCACTGTCATAGTGCCAAAGGGGAGGGGAGAAGGGGAATAGGATAGGTGAAGGAGGATATCATTTGAAATGTAAATTAATAATAATAATAACAACAATAATAAAGGCAGTTTGTAAATCATGTCTTGTATACCTATGATCTTCCACAGGCTCTTGGTCAGCTTTATGGTACTATTATGAATCCCTTTATATATTGACCACACATCTAACCCAAAAAGCCATTGGTTACCTCCATAATAGTCATGCTACTATTTGAAATAGTGAAAACATCTTTCTAAACATATCATTATTGTCATTTGTGTCTAGAAATACAATTTAGATGACTTTTCTCAGCAAGCAGATTGTATAGCACCTTCTGGCACTATGAAAGCTAGCCAGCAGGGAGAAAATTTTCAGCTTTGTTGCAGCTTGATTTCTCTATGTTCTGCAATGTATTCAACTATGGAATTTCATAAACAAGTTCTGATGGGTAGTCTGTAACAGATTTTGTTTTTTCTTTTATCTTGTTTTGTTTGTTTTAGAAATTGTGTCTAAATTCATCAGAGAAATTAACATATAATTGCTGCAGTATTTTCTCTGTCCAATCATCTTAGGACAGCAGGAGGCCTGTGATTATACAGGGAAAATGGAGGTTGAGCTAAGAGTTGTGGAGACAGAGAGCATAGGAGGGAGAAAGGAGAAGGAAGATGGCAGCGGGTGTGAACCACGGTGGCCTTAACGAGCCATAGTTATGATATCATAAGGTTAGAATAATTGGGATAAAGTTTTATCATTATCATTTAGCTCTGAAATTATTGTATTGGCATCTTATAAATTGTAATTTTATCGATACATAAATCTGATTTGTTAATTATAATCTTTAAGAGTTTTGATTCTACCAGGTAAATGGGTGTTGTGATATCTAACCATGAGGTTGGCATTTCAATTTGGTTATTGGAATGTGGAACAGAGCCAGTGGGAACCTGCCAGGGTATAGTGTAGTGGTCCTATTTTATATTGTATCTTTATGTGATTTCGGTATCAGTGTAATATTAATTTTATAAGAGGAATTTGGTGGCCTTTTTGCCCTTAAGAAACACTGAGGTTCTTTAAAAGTTGGATATAATTCAGCAATGAATTGATATGAGCTTAAATGTTTTCTAGTTTGAAGATTAAAAATATATTGCTATAATTTTTTGAATTTTATATGTTTAAATTATTTCATTTATCATGGCTTTATTTTAATAGGCATTATGTGTAATATATTACTTTTAGATTTTTTTCAATTTAGTAGAATGTGGGTTCTGAAGTTACATTCTAATTATTTTCTATTGTCATTGCTATCTCTTTCTTCCATCACTAATTTTATTAATTTCAGTCATTTTATTTTCTTTTGGCTGGTTTTTTAGCATTATCTTTAAAAAAACCAACTAATTTCATTAATTGCACATTTTAATGTCTATTTCATTAATTTCTGTTCTGAAGATATCCATTACTTCCTGCCTTTTTATTTGGGGTTTTATTTGTCTTTGTTTTATAGGACCCTAAGGTACATCATTAATGTTTTCATTTGAAATCTCTATGATATTTCCATATAGGCCTTTGTAAATATAGACTTTTCCATTTGGAATACTTTAAATATATTCTAGATGCTTGGGCAGGTTGTGTCTTTATATCTTTTGATTATATAATATTTTTACTTTCTCCATTTTTTTTTATTCTTTGATAACCAAATTATCATTCAATGCCCTGTCAGTCAATGTCCAGAGTTTGTGCATCTTCTATACATTCTCTTGCTGTTAATTTCTAGTTTTATTTTATTTCATCAGAGAGAAGACAAACAATTGTTTTAAATTTTTAATGAAAGTTTGCTTTATTTTCTGTGACGAATTTAAACAAACTTAAATGTAAACTTCTATGGGCTGTTTGACAAACTACGTTTTCTGCATTCTTAGTACAGAATGTTCAGTAGATGTTGAAAGGTTTATTTTATTTGTGATACCACTTAACTTAGACATTTCTTTTGCCTGATTGGTAAAATTGGGGTATTAAGGTAACACACTAGTATTGTGTTAGTGTTAGTCTGTGTCTTCATACTAGTATTATTTGTTGTGAAATTGGTTGCACTGTTTTTAGTGTGCATACTTTATAAATTATAAAGTCCCTTTTGTAGGTTGGTTCCTTGTTCAGCATGAAGTATTCTACATATTTTTCTCACTAAGTTTGCTTTAAAGTGTGAACTGTGTTAGCTAGAACACCAAAACTTATTTGTTCTCTAGTTCTATTTACTTGGAAATCATTTTTCCTTCTTTTCACTTTAGGTATTTTCTGTATTGGAAAGTGAGTTGCATGTCTTACAATCATCAAATAGATACTATTTTTAATCCAATATGCTAGTAATTTTTACGTGGGTGGGTGGGTGGGTGTGTTAGTATGTGAATGCCACAGCACAAATGTATGTGTCAGAGAACAATTCATGGGAGTTCTTTCTCTTCTAACGTGCTTTTCTGGGATTGAAATGAGGATGGTAAAACCTTCACTCTCTGAACCATCTTGCTACCCCCTTAGCTGACATTTTTTTCAATTAGAGGACTTTAACACATTAATATTAAGATATGCTTCTGAAAGATGTATATTAATTCTTATCATTTTGATGACTTAGTAATGCTGGTGTTTCCTACTTCTCATATGCTTATCTACTTTTCTAGAATTTTTAAATTTTCCTGTACTTTCATGGATATATTCATCTTCTTATTCAGTCCAAAAGATTTCTACAAGTATCTTTTAGCATTTAGTTGTTGTTCATGGGTCTCTTTAGCTTGTTACTATCATTGGAAATTCCCTCTTTCCTTCAATTATGGGTGATATTTTTGTGAGTGTGATATTTTAGATTTGCAGTTGTTTGTGAATGGTTAAACACATCATTCTAAGCTTTCCTGAATACTGCAGTGTTTTTTTTAAAATCCATTATTCTGATGAACCTTGATATGTTATTCAGTGTTTCTCTCTTGCAGCTTTCAATATACTTCATCATTATGAATATTTAGTGTTTTAAGTGGACTATGGCATGCGTTTCTCTAGTCTTGTCCATTTAGGGTTGTAATGCCTCCTATACCTGAAGGGATATCTTTTTCCTTAGATTTGAAAACTTTTTTACAAAGACTTTATTGAAAATATCTTCTATGAAAGTAATTTTGGTATAAAGGTCTATGATTATAATTTATGAATCTTTTTATTGTGTTTAATTGACATTGTTTGTCCGGTTTGTACCTCTCAAGTATTAGGATGTTGATAATGTGCAAATGTTTCAATTTTTCTAATTCATCTATGAGACCAAATAGTCTATCTTAACCTTGATCATTTTTATTAGCAAGGCTGTATGTTAATCTTTTTATTTGAATTATTGAAATTTTCATTTGGAATATTTTATTTTTTCTTTATTTATACCCTTTATTGAATTTTGCCTCCATATCCTGTATTGACATCCTGATTATAGTTAGTTGTTTATGTTCTCTCAGAATCCATCCAAGTTTTACTTTTGTCCTCTTTTCTTTCTTTGAACATAGTTCATAGTTACAATCTTTCTTTTATTCTCCTTCGAATTTGTCTAATACAGTTTCAATGGAAGCTATTAATGTGGGATTAATAAATTGTGGAAGAATCATATTATTTTAGCTGTTCATGTTTTTAAACAAAACTAACACACCAGAAAATAACAGAACAAATAAGCCAAAGGAAAAGAGCCAAAGAAAAGGCACAACAAATAGGCACAGAGAGAGAGAGAGAGAGAGAGAGAGAGAGAGAGAGAGAGAGAGAGAGAGAGAGAGAGATCCACTCATTTGCAAACTCAGCAATCCCATAAAAGCATGAATGTTACAGAGAGCCATGATACAGACACAAAGGGACTTTAGGATAAAGGGTATGGGGGATTTTGGGGATAGCATTGGAAATGTAAATGAGGAAAATACCTAATAAAAATATTTTTAAAAAGAGATAAGAAAATATAGAGATAAAATAAAAATAAAGATAAGATAAAGATAAAAATAATAAAAGCATGACTTTATGAAATAGGGAACCTACAATGATTCTACTGAATCTGTTTTTTGTTGGCCATTTATTCTTGGATACGCAGCCTACCCTTAAGAGTAGTTTGTTTCTACAGTGAGACATTCTTGAAGAAAACTAAACTTCCATTTTAAAGAAGTTATCAACTAGAGATTGCTAACAGTTTAGGGTTGTGTGCATGTGTATACTTTCATCTTTAAAGTCCCATCTACTTCAGACCTGTGCACATCCACTGCTTTCTGCCTTAGTCTCCGTGAACTCACATGTCACTGATTCTATTAACTTAGAAGGCCTTGTTTTCTTGGCGTTTTCCATTCCCTCTGGCTCTTATACTTTCTCCCTCCTCTTTTACAGGTTTCCCTAAACCCCAAGCAGAAGGAGATTTGATGGAGTCTTTGTATTTAGAGATGATCATTCCAAGGGTTTTCATTTTCTGCATAATGTCTACTTTTGTGTTTGTATTTGTTACTATTTGCTTCAGGAGGAAATTTCTTTGATGGTGGCTGAGCAAGGCACTAATCTGTGAATATAACACTGTGTCATCAAGAGTCATTTTATTGCTATGTTTTCAACAATTTTACTACTTTATTTATTACATAGTAGTATCTGGCTTTACCCTTACTCCCTGGGTTATCCAGTCTCTGGTTCTTGGTCATCCAAGCAGTGTCAAGTATGGGTTCCACCTCATGGACTAGGTTTTAAGATAATATCACATAAGATATTAATTGGCTACTCATGCAATCTTAGTGCTATTATTGTATATGTTTCAGGTAGGACACCCTTATAAAAATGATTTTATGGCTATCTTAATGTTTATATTTTTCCTTTGGTACTCTATAGCATGCTTTCCTATACCAAAGACATAGAACATAGAACATAGGTGAAAAGACCCTATGTAAGGTCCAGCTTAACTTGTATGGTTCACTGAGTTATGAAGGTTTTGTTTTCACAATGGGGTCTTGCTGTCAGTTTGTGAAGAGCAGACTAAAGTCTTGGTGATAGTTTGGGTTTTGGGGGGTTTCCATGGGACCCCGTTGAACAATAACTCAATTCGATGCAATATAATTTCAATATTAGAAGTTTCATTAGTGACAAGAGACAGGCAATTGGCGATCTGACTCTAATTTTATTTGGCAATTTCATTTAGATAACCTATATAAGTATATATGTTAGGAAACTTCTACTATATTATGCTTCTCAAGGGGTTCTTGATTTAATTGTTTTTCCTATATTCTATCCCTCTGTTCTTTCTTACCTTCTCCTCCCCACTTGTCCTTTAATTCCCATCTAATCACTCATTTATCTATAACTACTTATTCTATTTCCCTTTTTCCTAGGGAAATCAAACTTTCTCCCATAGTTCCATATTTTATACCTACCCTCTATGATTCTACATACTGTAGCTTTCTTATCATTGCTTTAGACTGTTTGCATGTACAATGAAAATATATTTGTTTTTCTTGGTCTGGGTTGTATCACTAGAATAACGTTTTCTAGTTCCATCAATTTATCTGCAGAATTTATTTTTTAATGGCTGAATAATAATCCATTGTATGAATGTATTACATTTTTGATACATTCTCTGTTGAGGGACATGTAGGTTGTTTCCAATTTCTGGCTATTATAAGTAGAGCAGCAATGAATGTGGGTGAGCAGGCCTGTGATTCAAGTAAGTGTTCTTTGTGTATGTGCCCAGGAGAGGTATAACTGGATTTGATGTAAATCTATTCTTATCTTCTAGTGGAACCAGCAAACTAATTTCTGCAGTGGCTGTATGAATTTGTACTCCCACCAGGAATGGATGAGTGTTCCTCTTACTCTACATTCTCACCAACTAAAGTTGTCACTGGTTTTATTGAACTTAACTATTTGAGCAGGTAGAAGATGAAATCGCAAAGTAGTTTGATTTGCTTTTCCCTCATGACAAATGATGCTAAACATTTAAGAACTTTTCATCCACTTCTGTTTCCTCTTTTGAAAATTCTGTTTTGATCTGCACCCTTTAGAAATTGAGTTATTTCTTTTCTTGATCTCTAATATGTTTTTTTTTTATTTCATGTATTAGTTCTTTATCAGATATGTAGTTGGCATAGTTGGCAAAAACCAGTTCCCATTCTTCGGGCTGCCTGTTTGTTCAAATTACAGTATCTTTGACTTATAGAAGATTGTCACTTTCATAAGATCCCATTAGTTAATTGTTGATCTCAGTATCTGAACTAATGGTTTTGGTATTGGCACTTTTTCTATGAAAATTGGTTCAAGACTATTCCCTCATTCTCTTCTATCAGGTTTAAGGCAGGTGGTTTTAGGTTGAGGTCTTTGATCCAGTTGGAGTTGGGTTTTGTGCCAGGTGACAAATATGGATCTGATTGAATTCTTGTACAAGGAGTCATGCAGTTTGAGAAGAGCCATTTGCTGAAGGTGCTGTTTTTTTCCCCAATATGTATTTTTGCCTTCTTGATAAAAGATCAGGTACCCATAAATGTGTGGATTTATGCCTGGGCTTTCAATTTGATCCCATTGGTCAATGTTTCTGTCTTGTGACAATACCATGCATGCTTTATTTTGTTACTATAAATGTGGAGTACAAACTGAGGTCAAGGAGGGCAAAGCCTCTATAAATTCTTTTACTATTCAGGATTGTTTTAACTATCCTGGGTCTTTTGTGTTTCCATATTGAGCTGAAAATTGTTCTCTTAGAATCTGAATAATTGTGTTGCATTTTTATAGAGATGGAATTAAATTTTACTATATTAATCCCACTAATCCACAAGCAGTGAGATCTTTCCATCTTCTAATATCTTCAATTTCTTCCATCAATGTCTTTAAAAAGTTTTATTATATAAGTTTTTCACTTACTTGGTTACAGTTATCCAGAGATATATTATTTGAGGCTATTGTTAAAGGTGTTATTTCCCTGATTGCTTTCTCTGTTCATTTGTCACCGGTATATAGGAAGGTTATTGATTTTTGTGAGTTAATTTTATATGCAGTTATTTTGCTTAAAAGTGTTTATCAGCTGTAGAACTTTCGAGATGGAACTTGTAGGGTCACTTACCTATAGCATCGTGTCATCTAAAAATAAAGATACTTTTATTTATTTCTTTCCTATCTCCTTGGTCTCCTTCAATTGATTCATTGCTGTAGTCAGGATCTCAAGTACTATGGAGAGAGTAAACTAACATTTCTTGTTTCTAATTTTAGTGGAATTGCTTAGGATTTCCACATCAGCTATGAGCTTGTTGAGAAATGCCTTTATTTTGTTGAGATATGTTCAGTGTATTCCTAATCTTGCAAGGAATTATCATAAAGTGATGTTAGAGTTTTGTCAAAGGACTTTTCTTTCTTTCTTTTTTTTTTTTTTTGTGACAGTGTTTCTCTGTGTAGCCCTGGCTGTCCTGGAACTCACTCTGTAGACCAGGCTGGCCTCGAACTCAGAAATCTGCCTGCCTCTGCCTCCTGAGTGCTGGGTTTAAAGGCATGTGCCACCACACCCAGCTGTCCTTTTTGTGTAGAATGATATGGACATATATCTACCTCCTCTACCCTGACTCAGTAGGAGACCCCCTGTTCTGGCCTCCCCTCCACCTCTAAGAAATCACACGGGTCTTCTTCTCCAACCTTTTCTGACTTACCTTGTTATTTTAGGCCCCAGGTACAGTAAGCATCCTCATGACTACTCTGGCAAAGCCAGATTCAGATCTTGACATTCTTTCCTTTCCACCAAATTCAATATTCCAGTCTTACTCCCAGATTTGCAGCAGACTCCCTTTTGGGATATTTGCTTACTTTTTCTATTCTTTTTCTATTCACCTATTTCTTTGGATCTAAAAAGAGCCTGGTGGAACACCCTGCTTTTCTCCTTCCTCGGTTAATACCTATTCTTAAGTATCAGTTTTCAATACCTAGAAATACTATTTACCCCGAAGCTTGCAGTTGCCTCACATATCAGGATCTCAGAAAAATTCTCTACCAGGCAATTCACTGCCCCTATACCCTCCATAACAAAGAGAGAAGACAAAATATATATATATATATATATATATATATAAATACCCAAGACAAGACCAGATATCAATTACAATCTTCCCAAATCCAGATGCTTAAATACCACCATAAAAATATAATTTATAACAGTCAAGACACTATGTCTACACAGGACCCCAGCAATCCTATCAAGGTAGAATGGCAACATAGAATGGCAACAAGACAAAGACCTTAAAAGGTCTTTATGAATATGTGGGACTGGGTACTAGAGGTTTTTCACAGAGATCTCTGTCCAGGCTGTGTTTCAGGGAAAGGATGCAAGTGCAGGCAGGAAAATAAAGTCTCTGCTGTGCCTTCCAGGTCTCTGAACTGAGACGGGCCGGGCTGGGTTGAGTAAAAGCCAACTATCCAGTGAGGAGTGTAGCAGGACCTCGGGTGGCTCTTTGAGATTGATCTCTTTCCAATTGTTACATACAGCTCTTGGAACAAAATACTCAGACGAAAGAATAGTTTTCACGGACCTTTAATTCCCTGGATGGATTAGTATATAGTTCTGGGGCTGAATCAGGGTTTGAGAGCAGGTGGGGAATTCTGCTGTCAAATTCTTCTGTTGAGGGACATCTGGGTTCTTTCCAGCTTCTGGCTTTTTTTTTTTTAATTTTTTAATTTAATTTTTTTTTTACCTTTAAGCTGATTTATTTTATTTTCTCACATTTTTAAAATTAGGCATTTTCTTCATTTACATTTCAAATGCTATCCCAAAAGTCCCCCAGACCTTCCCCCCGCCACTCCCCTCCCCACTCCCACTTCTTGACCCTGGAGTTCCCCTGTACTGAGGCATATAAAGTTTGCAAGACTAAGGGGCCTCTCTTCCCAATGATGGACGACTAGGCCATCGTCTGATACATAAGCAGCTAGAGACATGAGCTCCAGGGGTACTGGTTAGTTCATATTGTTGTTCCACCTATAGGGTTGCAGACCCCTTCAGCTCCTTGGGTGCTTTCTCTAGCTCCTGCTATTATAAATAAGGCTGCTATGAACGTAGTGGAGCATGTGTCCTTATTACAAGTTGGAAGTTCTTCTGGGTATATGCCCAGGAGCGGTATGCTGGATCTTACAGTAGTACTATGTTCATTTTTCTGAGGAACCACCAGACTGATTTCCAGAGTGGTTGTGCCAGCTTTCAGTCCCACCAGCAATAGAGGAGTGTTCTTCTTTCTCCACATCCTCGCCAACATCTGCTGTCACCTGAATTTATGATCTTAGCTATCCTGAATGGTGTGGGGTAGAATCACAGGGTTGTTTTGAGTTACATTTCCCTGATGATTAAGGACATTGAACATTTTTATAGATGCTTCTCAGCCATTCTGTTTTCCTCATTTGAGAATCCTTTGTTTAGCTCTGTACCCCATTTTTAATGGGGTTATTTGATTTTCTGGATCCAGATTCTTGAGTTCTTTTTACATATTGGATACTAGTCCCTGATCAGATATAGGATTGGTAAAGATCCTTTCCAATCTGTTGAGGGCCTTTTTGGCTTATTGACAGTGTCTTTTTCCTTACAGAAGCTTTGCAATGTTATGAGGTCCCATTTGTTGATTCTCAATCTTACAGTATAAGCCGTTGCTGTTCTGTTCAAGAACTTTTCCCCTGTGCCAATATCTTTGAGGCTTTTCCACACTTTCTCCTCAATATGTTTCAGTGTCCCTGGTTTTATGTGGAGTTCCTTGATTCACTTTGACTTTGGCTTTGTACAAGGAGATAAGAATGGATCAGTTCGTACTCTTCTGCATGCTAACTACCAGTTGAGACAGCACCATTTGTTGAAAATGCTGTCTTTTTTTCCACTGCATGGTTTTAGCTCCTTTGTCAACAACCAAGTGACTATAGGTTTGTAGGTTCATTTCAGAGTCTTCAATTCTATTCCATTGATCTACCTGTCTGTCATTGTACCAGTACCATGCAGTTTTTACCACAGTTGTTCTGTAGTACAGCTTGAGGTCAGGCATGGTGATTCCACCAGAGGTTCTTCTATGCTTGAGAAAAGTTTTTGCTATCTTAGGTTTTTTTGTATTTCCAGATGAAATTGGAAATTGCCCTTTCTAAGTCATTGAAGAATTGTGTAGGAATTTTGATGGGGATTGCATTTAATGTGTAGATTGCTTTGGGCAAGATTGCCTATTTTACAATATTAATCCAGCCAATCCATGAGCATGGGAGATCTTTCCATCTTCTGAGATCTTCTTTAATTTCTTTCTTCAGAAACTTGAAATTCTTATCACACAGATCTTTCACTTCCTTAGTTAGAGTCACAGCAAGGTATTTTATATTATTTGTGTCTATTGTGAAGGGTGTTGGTTATCTAATTTCTTTCTCAGCCTGTTTATCCTTTGTGTAAATAAAGGCCACTAATTTGTTTGGGTTAATTTTATATCCAGCTACTGCACTGAAGCTGTCTATCAGGTTTAGGAGTTCTCTGGTGGAATTTCTAGCATCCCTTATATAAACTATCATAGGATCTGCAAATAGTGATATTTCTTACTTCTAACTTTTTAATTTGTATCCCATTTATCTCCTCTTGTTGTCTAATTTTTCTGGCTAGGATTTCAAGTACTATGTTGAATAGGTAGGAAGAGAGTGGGCAGCCTTGTCTAGTCCCTGATTTTAGTGGGATTGCTTCAAGTTTCTGTCCATTTAGTTTGATGTTGGCTACTGGTTTGATATATATTACTTTTTCTATGTTTAGGTATGGGCCTTGAATTCCTGATCTTTCCAACACTTTTATCATGTATGGGTTTTGGATTTTGTCAAATGGTTTCTCAGAATCTAACAAGATTATCATGGGATTTTGTCTTTGAGTTTGTTTATACAGTGGATTATGTTGATGGCTTTCCATATATTAAACCATCCCTGTATCCCTGGGATGAGACCTATTTGATCGTGATGGATGATTTTTTTAAATGTGTTCTAGGATTCGGTTTGCTGGAATTATATTGAGTATTTTTCCATCGATATTCATAAGGAAATTGGTCTGAAATTCTCTTTCTTTGTTGGGTCTTTATGTGGTTTAGGTATCAGAGTAATTTTGGCTTCATAGAATGAATTGGGTAGAGTACCTTCTGTTTCTATTTTGTGGAATAGTTTGAGGAGAGTTGGAATTAGGTCTTCTTTGAAGGTCTTATAGAACTCTGCACTAAATACATCTGGTCCTGGGATATTTTTGTCTGGGAGACTATTAATGACTGCTTCTATTTCTTTAGGTGTTATGTGACTGTTTAAATTGTTAATCTGATCCTGATTTAACTTTGGTACCAGGTATCTGTCTATAAAATTGTCCATTTCATCCAGGTTTTTCAGTTTTGTTGAGTATAGCCTTTTGTTGTAGGATCTGATGATGTTTTGGATTTGCTCGGGTTCTATTGTTATGTCTCCCTTTTCATTTCTGAGTTTGTTAATTAGGATACTGTCCCTGTGCCCTCTAGTTAGTCTAGCTAAGGGTTTATCTATCTTTTTTTTTCTCAATAAACCAAACTCCTGGTTGATTCTTTGTATAGTTCTTTTTGTTTCCACTTGGTTGATTTCAACCCTGAGGTTGGTTATTTCCTGCATTCCAAAACTCTTGAATGAATTTGCTTCCTTTGTTCTAGAACATTTAGGTGCGCTTTCAAGCTACTAGTGTATGCTCTCTCTAGTTTCTTTTTGGCAGAACTCAGACCTAAGTCCTAAATTTTCCTCTTAGGACTGCTTTCACTCTGGCCCATAAGTTTGGGTATGTTTTGGCTTCATGTTAATTAAACTTTAAAAAGTCCTTAATATCTTTTTGTATTACTTTCTTGATCAATTTATTATTGAGTAGAGTGCTGTTCAGCTTCCACATGAATGTTGACTTTCTATTATTTATGTTGTTATTGAAGATCAAACCTAGTCTGTGGTGATCCCATAGGATGCATGGGAAAATTTAATTATTTTTTGTATCTATTGAGGCCTGTTTTGTGACAAACTATATGGTCAATTTTGGAGAAAGTACCATGAGGTGCTGGGAAGAAGGTATACCCTTTTGTTTTAGGATAAAAGGTTCTGTAGATATCTGTTAAATCCATTTGTTTCATAACTTCTGTTAGTTTAACTGTGCCTCTGTTTAGTTTCTGTTTCCAGGACCTGTCCATTGATGACAGTTGGGTATTGTGTTCTCCCACTATTATTGTGTGAGGTGCAATGCGTGCTTTGAGCTTTACTAAATTTTCTTTAATGAATGTGGCTGCCCTTGCATTTGGAGCATAGATATTCAGACTTGAGAGTTCATCGTGGTAGATTTTACCTTTGAGGAGTATGAAGTGCACCTCCTTGTCTTTTTTGATTACATTGGGTTGAAAGTCCGTTTTATTTGATATTGGAATGGCTACTCCAGCGAGTTTCTTCAGACCGTTTGCTTGGAAAATTGTTTTCTAGTCTTTTACTCTCAGGTATTTTCTGTCTTTGTCCCTGAGATGGGTTTCCTGTATGCAGCAAAACACTGGGTCCTGTTTATGTGGCCAGTCAGTTAGTCTATGTCTTTTTATTGGGGAATTGAGTCCATTGATATTAACAGATATTAAGGAAAGGTAATTGTTGCTTCCTGACATTTTTGTTGTTAGAGTTGGGGTTCTGTTCTTGCAGCTATCTTTTTTTTCTTCTTTTAGGTTTCTTGAAGGATTACTTTCTTGCTTTTTGTAGGGCATAATTTCCCTCCTTGTGTTGAAGTTTTCCCTTTGTTATGCTTTGAAGGGCTAGATTTGTGAAAAGACATTGTATGAATTTTTTTTTTACCTTTTTCATTAGATATTTTCTTCATTTACATTTCAAATGCTATCCCGAAAGAATGTCTCCTATACCCTACCCTTGCCCTGCTCCCCAATCTACCCACTCCCTCTTCCTGGCCCTGTCATTCCCTTGTACTGGGGCATATAAAATTTGCAAGACCAAGGGCCTCTCCTTCCAATGATGGCTGACTGGGCCATCTTCTGCTACATATGCTGCCAGAGTCATGAGCTCTGTGGGTACTGGTTAGTTCATATTGTTGTTCCTTCTATGGGGTTGCAGACCCCTTCATCTCCTTGGGTACTTTCTCTAGATCCTCCATAGGCGGCCCTGTGACCCTGATATAGCTGTCTCTTATGAGGCTATGCCAGTGCCTGGCAAATACAGAAGTGGATGCTCACAGTCATCTTTTGGATGGAACACAGGGCCCCCAATTGAGGAGCTAGAAAAAGTGAATTTGGTTTTGTCCTGGAATACTTTGGTTTCTCCATCTATGGTAATTGAGAGTTTAGCCTGGCCTGGCATTTGAGTTCTCTTATGGTCTGTATAACCTCTGTCCAGAATCTTCTGGCTTTCATAGTCTCTGCTGAGAAATCTGGTGTAGTTCTTATAGGTCTGCCTTTACATTTTCCTTGATCTTTTTCCCTTACTGGTTTTAATATTCTATCTTTATTTAGTGTATTTGTTGTTCTGATTATTATGTGCCTGGGAGGAATTTCTTTTCTGGTCCAGTCTATTTGAATTTCTGTAGGCTTCTTGTATGTTCATGGGCATCTCTTTCTTTAGGTTAGGGAAGTTTACTTCTATTATTTTGTTGAAGATATTTGCTGGTCCTTTAAGTTGAAAAATCTTCATTCTCATCTATAGCTATTAACCTTAGGTTTGGTCTTTTCATTGTGTCCTGGATTTCCTAGATGTTTTGAGTTAGGATCTTTTTGCATTTTCTTTGATTGTTGTGTCCATGTGTTTCTATTGAATCTTCTGCACCTGAGATTCTCTCTTCCATCTCTTGTATTCTGTTGCTGATGCTCACATCTATGTTTCCTGATTTCTTTCCTAGGGTTTCTATCTCCAAAGTTGTCTCCTTTTGGTTTTCTTAGTTGTTTCTATTTCCATTTTTAGATCTTGGATGTCTTTGTTCAATTCTATCACCTGTTTGTTTGTGTTTTCCTGTAATTCTTTAAGGGAATTTTGTGTTTCCTCTTTAAGGACTTCTAACTGTTTAGCTGTGTTTTCCTGTAATTCTTTACAGGATTTTTGTGCTTTCTCTTTAAGGACTTCTACCTCTTTAACAGTGTTCTCCTGGATTTCTTTAAGTGAGTTATTAATGCCCTTCTTTAAATCCTCTACCAACATCATGAGATAATATTTTAAATCTGAATCTTGTTTTCTGGGTGTGTTTGGGTATCTAGGACTCACTGTGGTGGGAGTACTGTGTCCTGATGATGCCTAGTGGTCTTGGTTTCTGTTAGTAAGATTCTTATATTTGCCTTTCGTTATCTGGTAATCTCTGGTGTTATATGTTCTAGCTTTCTCTGGCTTGAGCTTGTTCCTCTGGTGATTCTGTTAGCCTCTTTCAGCATTCCTGGGAGTCTAACTCTCTCTTGATTCCCAGTGGTCAGAGCACTCTCTGCAGGCAAGCTCTCCTCTTGCAGGGAAAGTGTACAGAGGTCTGGAGCTCAGCTCTGCCTCCTGGCTGAAGATGAAGTCCCGAAGGAAGGAACCCTGTCCAAGCAGTTCTGTTGCCTCTATGGCCTGTGCACTCTCCTGCATGGACTCTTCTCTGAGAGACCTGGGATACAAGATGGCACTCTCTCCTGAGTCTAGGGGTAAGCGCCCTCACTGGAGGCTGACTCTCCTCTGGTAGGAAAGGTGCCCAGAGGTCCGGGGCTCAGCTCTGCCTTTTGGCTGAGGAGGAAGGCCAGAAGGGGCCCTGTCCAAGAAGCTCTGTTGGTTCTGTGGCCAAAGCACTCTCCTGTGAGGACTGGTCTCTGAGAAACCTGGGATACAATATCAAAACCTGATGATTTTATTTGATCACTTCAACCAACCTGGTTGAAGGAAAGAACAGATTTTATTCAGTTTCTCTCTGGTTTCCCCCGACATGTGCTGTGGTATACGTGTGTCCACACATACTTTGAGGTTTGAATAAGAATTACCTGCCTTAGGCTCAAGTGTTTTAACATTTGATATCTGGATATCTGGATATTTATCTAATCTTGGTCCAGAAAGGATGATATCAGAGGTGGGTTTTAGGGGTATATAGGCTCGTCCCACTTCATTCTTTGCTTCATATTTATTGTTGGAGATGTGATTTCTCAGCTTCCAGCTCTGGCACACGCTGCTATGCCTTCCACTACAGATGCTCTTTTTGGAACTGTAAATCAGAATAAACTCTCCCTCCCTCTATCCATGTGTGTGTGTGTGTGTGTGTGTGTGTGTGTGTGTGTGTGTGTGTATGTTTCTAAGTAATTTTCTGTCGTGGTGTTTTATCACTACAATAAAAAAAGTACGTAGCACACACTGAACCAGAGAAAAGAAATAAATGTAATGTTTCTAGAAACATTAAGAACTGAGTTTGAAGCCTGGCAGTGGTGGCACACACCTTTAATCCTAGCACTTGGGACACAGAGGCAGGCAGATTTCTGAGTTTGAGGCCAGCCTGTTTTACAGAGTGAGTTCCAGAAAAACCAAACCAAACCAAACCAAAACCAAACCAAACCAAACCAAAACCAAAACCAAAACCAAAACCAACAACAACAACAACAACAACAACAACAACAACAACAGCAACAAAAAACCCACCACCACCACAACAAGAACTGAGTTTGAGCCTTCTACTATGCTTTGCTGATTGATTGATTGATTGATTGATTTCCATTCCAATAATAGTCATCCACTAGTGTCATTCTGTGTCACTGTGTGAATGTATTCATCTCTGTTGTGAGATGGACTTCTATACTAAGTACATCATGATTAACTCATGTAGCCTAGCATCTTAGTTGTGAGATGATTTTTCATATTGAGAGCATCATGACAAGTTCCTGTAGCTTAGGACAGAACTACAGAATAGAACTTGACTATTTCCAAGTGTCCTTGACCCTATTGAGAGTTAAGGATGTTGACATATAAGTTGTTTTATGTACTTATTTGATCTATTTTAGACTCTATAAACAATATTTTTATTTAATTTTCCATCCTCTTTATAAAGTCTTTCAGAACAATTCTCTCAACTCTTACCCAGAAGCTATCTCCAAACAATAGCCACTTGAAAATGAATAATTAGTTATATTCAAGGGAGTCTGACTGGCTAACCAAACATCCAACCAACAAACAAACACTCTCAAGGGTATTCCTATGCCTAGCAGTAGATGGTCAATAGAGAATGAAACTCAAGAGCATCTTTGGAGGTTCTTTGTCTCATTAATATCTGGGAATTCCACCTCACCCCTTTTTTAATATTACATGTACTTTGTGTATATAATACATTACTGCTTCTGTTTTTAAGTTTTTAATAGGCTTCCTTTGTGTGTGAACTTGTGTGTCTCTCTGTCTCTATGTTTCTTGTACTTTTATTTTGGTTAATTTTCTTGTTTGGCCGTTTTCTTATATTCTGATCTGTTTGGTCTTAATTTACCTTATCATATTTTATTATTATTCCTTAGATGTCTGTTTGTTTTTTAACAATAATCAGAAAGGGTGTGGAACCATAGGGCTCTGTATGGATCAGAAAAGATCCGTAGAGAAGAGGAGATAGGAAGAAACTGGGAAGAAAAGGGAGAAGTGAAACTGTAATCAGAAAAAAATATTGCATGAAAAAAAATCTAACAATAAAAAGAAAAGACAAAGAAGTTAGTATAAGGAGAGGACAGATTACTGCCATGTCTGTGGGTTAACTCTGTAATTGCTAATTTCCTAACACTTCCATGTATATGATCTACTCCCCAGACATTCCTAAGCAGGTCTTTTTTAGTTTTACTTCTTCTATCCACACGTATTTCTTTTGGCTTTATATGTTATTTTATTTGCCTGGAAGTTTTTCTTCCCTCACTTGCCTAGTGAGTATATTTTAAATTAACTCATTTTCACATTAGTAAAATGTCCCTTGTCTTCTTGGATAAAGATTGCTTCCATTTTGATGCACATACTGGCCATGTATAACTGTTTCTCAACATTCCTCAAAATTTCAGTTTATATTTTTGGATACTATGTTAGAGACTACAATACCTGACTGTAAAGGCTTTCCATTGTGTCTGGATTTTGCTCAATATTTTATCTGGAGTGCTGGACAGAACCTCAACGACTGGTTCATCATATGTGCTCAGTGTACATTCAATATTTAAAACTGTGTGTGGCTAGACAATACTAGATACATCCTGCTAAAATGTATCACAGATTCTTGCCTGAGAAGTTTTGTATTTTACAAATTTCTATTCTTTTTCTTGTATGTGATTTCCTAAGATATTTTGTTTCTGTAACATTTATAAATAATGATTCAGGTGAATTGTAACTGCATAGATATATTGGAAATTAGTCATAGAACTATTTTATATAATATAAACTTTCATCTGATACAAACTAATCACTTGATGTGATGTTCAAAAACTGGGACTCTGGATGACATCCGGAATGTAGCACACTCAGTATCCTTTTGTATGATTCAGGAAAGTATTAGCAGTAAGCAGTCTATGACCTGGGTCGACCCACAAACCACTATATTTGCTATTCATTTTTATTGTTTTCTATTATCTGATGAATAATCAGATCACATGATACATAAAGAACTGTTCATTTACTACTCTGTAATAATTTGTTGTTTATTTAGACAGCATGAGCAACAGTAGCTAATTTTAAAGGAAAGGAAATGTCTTCTAGACGCCCTATGGTATGGATGCTTAAAACATTATTTACTAGTGAAAACCTTTTGTATTCAATTCATCCACTTCAGCTGGCAAAAACTCAAAGTGAAAGTTGAGGCTTGCAGTCTTTACAAATGGATTTGTGTTGTTCATCTGCACTTTCTCCTAAAACAAAGCTCTGACTGATACCATGTAATGTGTTTGTGGAATAGCTGTTTAATGAAAATGGGATTTGGAGAAATGCTCAAGTTTATGTTCTTCAATCCTCTGTATTTTAATATTATCATAATACAAGGCAGCTTTGACATTATGGGGCACATTAGGAAGTATCTTTGAATCACTTGATGTTGGTGCTTGTCAAAAGAATGTGTGGAAGTAAACATCTTATACAATGTGTTGAGGTGGAAGCTATTGGATTCTTATGTGCAATTTTACATCAAAGAATTCAAGAGTTTTGTATTCAAGTAACTACTAGTGCCTGATCATTAGCAAGATTGTGAACTTTGCATTGTCTGTGTATATTTATTTTTCTAGAAAGGGGAGAATTGAAAAACTATATATTTGGAATATAGGCAGCAATAAAAGACCTCATGGAAGATTATAAATAAAATGGATTGAATCATTTTCATTATAATTCAGTTTAAAACTCTCTTTCTGTGATAACATGATCTTTATAGTTTTTTTGTTTGTGTTTTAAAAATTAACTTAAAGGAAGAGAAAGAAGTTATTTAGCATATCTTTTTGAGCTCATTACAAAGCACAAATTCTACTAGCCTACTTTGTTAAGCCTACCTGATAGCTGAAAAACTGTGAACACAAATAAATGAATACAGTAAATAGAAAAATGGATTTTAAGTTCCAAATATGTTTTCTCAACTCTCAGTTCAATAGTATTATTTTTCATAATGTAATGATGTAAAGACCCCTATCTTTTCTCACAAGCTATCCTAATAATCTAGTCACACTGACTGGAAGTTACTACATCTCATGCTTGCATATATATGTATGAATATGTAATGTATGTATGAATTTATATATAATGAATATATAATCTATGCATATATGTAATAAATGAATAAATATATAGTGTATGTATGTGTGTTCCTAAATATAACCTGATCAATCTGTTTAATGTTACATTGTTACATGTATGTATATTTCCAAGGCTGATCATTTGATATTGGAGATCCTTTCTGTGGAAGAATATTTCTTTTACTTTCAGAGTTCCTTAGTTACTTGTCATTCTTTGTGTACGGTTCTGGCTTTGTGAGTTTTGCCATGGTTACTTTGGCATGTCTATTGGTATTGTTCCTAGTCAGCACACATTTTGGTAGTCATGTTGGTGAGACTTTATGGGCACAGTATTTTATATTACTAGGGGACACAATCTTACAGAAAACTTTCTGATCCTATGGTTCATATGGTCTTCCATCTTTCTTTTGCAGTGTTCTCTGAGCCACAATTGTGAGAGTGCTTTGTGCATGAATCCATTGGGACTGGGCTCCTCATTTCTGAGATTTGACTGGCTGTGATTGTCTGCAATGATCCCCATCTATTACAAGGGGAAGAAGTCCTTTTGAAGAGGGAGGAGGACTACACTTATCTGTAGGTATATGGACAATTATTTAGAGTATATTTAGGGATTATGCTAGGTTAGTAAAGTAGTAGTTTGTAGGTTCTCCTTTATGATCTATGACTTTACTACCCTTGGTGGTTTTCCAGTTCCAATCACTATTCTACTTGTGTTGAGTATGTCTAAAATTCAATTAGAGAACTGTTGGTTACTGCCAAGGCATGTATGCCACTACTATGCCCTAAGGGCTATTGTGCCATGTTCATCATTGCTGTTTGTTCAGAGCCAAAATAGCTAGCCAGATGTTATGGTCTGTAGATTGTTTCTCTCCTCTGAAACCTTGCATGTCATCCTGTGGTATGATAAAAGCTAGTCTTTAGTGAGGGGGGCATTCAGGCCAGTTTTATCTCATTGGTCTTTTGTCATGTGTTTGAAGTTCATGATTTCTTCATGAATAGGGACTTAACTGACACCTCTGGTGTATGTTTATGTATGCATGTGCAATCAAGTGGAAATTCTCTTGAACAACCCAGCCCAAAACCTCATGCCTAGTGTTGTGGGTTTTTTGTTTTTGGTTTTTGTTTTTTTTTTTTTTTTTTTTTTTTGTTATGAAGTTATGAAGTCTTTAGCTCTTGTCAGCCTAGATGAGAAAATTTCATTTAAACTGCAAATGTATATTATATGCTTACTAACTTGTATTATAGGTTTTTTTTCTCCATATTATCCAGCTATATACTCCTTAGCATATGCCCATAGGAGTAAACATGCTACTTCATAGATACTTACCCTTTCGTGTTCATTGATGCTCTAGTCATAGCAGCTAGGAAGTTGAAACAAGTATCATTCAATTAATGAATGGATAATGATATTACAGTATGTATACATTATAGACTACTATTTAGCTATAAAGAAAAATGAAGTAATGAGCTTGGCAATAGAAACATCATATTGGATAAGGTAATGCAGACTCAGAAAGACAAATGTCATGTGCTTTCTCATCTGAGGGTCCTAGCTTCAAATCATCCCTGTAATATCCTTATACCATTGCAGAAACCAGTGGGGTGGGAAAGAGGACCACTGTCAGGGCAAGGGGTGTGAATGAACAGTAGAGATAGAAAAAGCAAGGTAAAGGTGATCTGAGAGTGGAAGTGGGAAAAAGGCAGGGAGAGGCACTGATTAAGAGGAAGATAAATATAGAAGAAAGATGGAGAAGGTAAAATAACAATAAGAATGTCTACAAAATTTTTTACAAAACTATGCTTCTATGTACTTATTTTTTGTCAGTGTCCTTAAGAATTATTTTTTGCTTGTTGTTTTTGAGAATTTAATATCTAAGTACTGGATTTATATCATCTTTTATTCTTCTGTTCATTGCAGTTCCTTTTATTCCCCTTTGTTAAATTCATGGCACCTTATTTTTTATTATTATTGTAACACACACATACACATGTGTGGGTATGTGTGTATACATATATACATTCACACACACACACACACACACACACACACACACACGAGTTCATTTATGTTGCTTATATGTGTTTAAGATTGACCTCTTGAGAGAGCCTATCATGAGACTTTGTTCTTGGAGATGTATGATCCTCCCTGTTAATTAACCATTAAATGCCTGTAGCTTTTCATCTCAGGGAGAGCCCTGGTATTTCCCCTGTTCATTTTGGCATATCAATTGTTGTTGTCATTTTATGATTTGTTTTGACAGCCATACACTTCAGAACTTGGATACAAGCTCCTTGTCACATATAGAAGACATTTTCTTGCATCAGATGTCCTGGTCTTCTGGCTCTTGCACTCTTTCCTCCTCTGTTTCCTTCATTTATTTCTGAGCCCTACATTAGGTCTTAGACTGCAGACAAATCAGCTGGAGTTGGACATCCTGCATTTAGCTGTTTTCTGTATTTTTGCCAGTTGTGGCTTTTCTGTAATGTTTTCATCTACTGGGAAACAAAAGATTCCTTGATGAAGGGATACATAAACCAGAAAAAATTCT
Source organism: Mus caroli (assembly GCF_978045245.1). NCBI lineage: Eukaryota > Metazoa > Chordata > Mammalia > Rodentia > Muridae > Mus > Mus caroli. Next base: position 137,853,655 of record NW_028227261.1, on the reverse strand, counting down.
AACTGCATCATAAGTATTCATCCTTGTCCCCACAGAAGAATGTGATCTTGATCTGGTGATGAATACAAATAATGATTTTTATTTTAAAACCTGAATACATTAACTAATAAGAAGCCATGTTAATCTTAAGTAAATGTATTTTGTACTTAGAATATTAAACTAATTTTTGTGCACATTGAAATAGTGCATGTGGTATTTTAGCAAGAGGTGAATATGAGTTGAAATGTATCTTTCCAACAGATATGTTGAAGTACTTTTCCACAGTATGTGTGTGACCATAAATGTAGTTGGAATCCGATACTCTTTAGAAACATATGTGAGTTAAAGAGAGGTTGGTCATGTTAAGTTAGTGTCATGTTTAATTTAATATGATTAGAGTCCCAAGAGAATAAGAAGAACTTGGGGGAGGGAGTGGCGTGGAGTGCAGTGATGATTTGAATGGAATGTGAACATGGAAGTGTTGTAGTTTTTAATCCAAGGGTTGCTGGTACACTACAGAACCTGATAAGAGAACAGAGGGACATTCTTCTATTGATGTTTGGAGGGAAATTGTCTTGCTTTCATGTAGTCACCAGCGGCCATGGATTCATGGATTCCTGAAAGCAAAGATGGGGTTGGATGGGAAAGGCAGTGAGAGAAATAAGGAGCCAAGACAAAATTCTCTTATCAAGTCCCAAAGTTTACTTTTTGAGTCTGAACTTATAAAGTGGTGGAACCTATCTCCTACCATGCCAGGATCTCGATGCTTTGTCAGGACTGCATCAGGAAAACAGGTTCAGCAGTCTTTATGTTCTCTGTCCTACAAGGTCTAAAAGTTTGAAGCAAGGCAGCTTAGCTTGTCTAATCTGGGACATAGGCAAGCAGAGGTGGGTCAAAAACATACACGCAACACACGTTTCCTGTTACCACTGTCAGGGCACTCAGCAAGCTCACAGGTCAGCATGTTACATGAATCATTTTGGCAGCTAGTATGATCCTGGAGCATTCTGTGGAAAAAACACAAACATGTTCACTTCCCCATATTAGATACCTGATCAAGATTTTGCCATATGCAAGTAAGTGGATCCTTCCATCTCACCTAGGCATGAGTATGCCTAATTGTAGGATGCTATGGACACTCATCGAAGAGTTCCTTGGTGTTGGGAGCTATTAAGACAACACAATTGTCCTGATCTCTGAATTGGGCCTCTCCCCCGGAGAAGAAAAGGGGGTCAAAAACGGGCCACCGACGCACTGCTCTGAGAACAACCACAGATTGTTCCAGCTCTAAGTCAGTGCCAGACGACCTGACCTCAAGATGTACCCTGATACCGCCAAGTTCCTGCTTTCCAGTGTAGTTGCCAAAAGAAAAATTTCCGCTGCCCCATCCCTCCTGCTGAGGTGCATTTCTGCTGCCTCATTCCTCCTGCTGAGAAGTACTTCCCCTTTTGCTTGTGCATTTGAACCTTGGGCCTGGCTAATACATTGGCGTCTTGATGCAATTCAGAACGTTTCCGTGTGTTGTTATTCGCACAAGACCCTCATCTCTCTTTACCCCCATTTGGTTTTTAGGAGAAGGTCCCCTCGAAACCCTCGAATAACTGAACCTGCTGGATGGGTCAAGTGGCGCCAGACGTGGGGCATGAGGTACAACCACCCTCCGGACAACTGATTAAAGAGGTACCGTGCAGACAGTGAGACAGTACCCCGCCACTTTGCTCAAGTGTCGCAGACGTTGGGAGGTAAGCCTAGGCATTCAGTTGTTGTCCCATTAACCATGGGGAATTTTCTGTCCAAAGACACAGTTTTTTGTCAAGAGAGGAAGGGGTCTCTTTAGGAGAGAGGGATAAGAGTTAAAAAAAAAAGGGATTTAATAAAATATTTTTGTTTTGTGGAAGGAGAGATGTCCATGGCTGGTATTGAATGGTTCTGAAATACACCCTTTAACTTAGAATAAAGTAGGCAAAGATATTAATGCTTTGATAAAACAAGGAGAAGATGTCCCTGTGTCCTTTTTTAGCAATTGGGGAATCATCAGAGATCTCCTTAAACAGGCAGAAGAGGGCAGAGAAGGTGCTCACCTCCTAGCCCTTACTGAAGATTTTTTTTTTGATTTTTAATATTTTTATTACATATTTTCCTCAATTACATTTCCAATGCTATCCCAAAAGTCCCCCATAGCGCCCCCCACTTCCCTACCCACCCATTCCCATTCTTTTGGCCCTGGCATTCCCCTATATTGGGGCATATAAGATTTTTTAGAAAACTCCCCATTGCCTTCTCGCAAAAGCGAACCACCAGCGCACAGTATCTAAACTTTATATGCCCCAGTACAGGGGAATGCCAGGGCCAAAAAGTGGGAGTGGAGGGGTAAGGGAGTGCGGGGGTGGGGGAGTGTATTGGGGACTTTTTGGATAGCATTGGAAATGTAAATGAGGAAAATACCTAATAAAAAAAATTAAAAAAAATAATGATTAAAAAAAAAAGAAGGTTTAGCAGGAGAAGGCTACTTGATACCCAATGAATGGAATAAAGTTGTTCAGCCTGTCCTCACTAGAGGCCAATATTTAACTTGGAAGTCAGAGTTTGTGGACAGAGGAGAAAATTTGGCTGCAAATAATAGAAAGAATCCTACTAGTAAGACAGCCTCCTGGACTGCTGATAAAATCTGCAGTAAAGGCAATTTTACTGCAGACATAAAACAATTAGGGCTCTCTCCTGGTATCCTCACCCAGAGGGCACAGGCAGCCCTGGGAGCTTGGCGCACTGTCCCTGCTACCCTAACCAAGATTATACAAGGGCCCCAAGAGTCCTATGTGCAGTTCGTTGCCAGATTGCAGGAAGCAGCTGAGAGAATTTTGGGACCTAAGGAAAGTGAGGGTCTGTTAGTACGACAACTTGCTCTTTAAAAACGCCAATTCAGCATGTAGGGTTGCCCTGAGAGGTAAAACCAAGAGTTTAGATATAAATGGTATGATCAAGCTTTGTAATGAGTTAGATGTGTTTTCTCAACAAGTTTCTAACTCTATTAACCTGGATATTGGGGCTGCTCTAACTCCAGCTCCAAGATTGGTGCTGAGCCCCATTGGCCCGAGTTAGAAGTAGACATCTGTGTCCTCACATTGGGTGCAGATGCCACCTGGGGCACCCCTGATTATTATATGCCTCAATTAACAGCAGTTAACACAGGTGAATTTGGGCCCCCTCCCCAAAAGACTTTTTTCTCGTCATCGGCCGAGTGTCCAGACTTTTACAAGGCCTAACTGTGATTACTACAGTGGTTAACACCGACTACCATGGGGAGATAAAAATCTTAGTCACCACCACACAGGGACCATTTACCCTTAGGGCTGGAGAGCACATAGCCCAAGCCCTACCACTCCCACTATTCGGTCATTTCCCTTATATGAAAGAGGAGCGAGGACCATCCTCCCCGGGATCCTCAAAAGTCTACTGGGCACAAAAAATAACTGATTCATGGCCCATGCTGACTTTGTTTCTAGAGAGCAAACAGTTTCAAGGGCTCCTGGATACCGGGGCAGATGCAACAGTAATTTCCTCAACACATTGGCCTACAGCCTGGCCCTTACAGCCCACTAAGGGATGGTGTAATCCACTGATCATAAAATTTACTGCTAAGGAGAGGAATTTAGAGGTTTAGGAAAGTTCTCGCCCTCTCGCCTGGGGCCTAAGATTGTATCAAGATAACTATGACAATGGCCTGACCTTCAAGGTTCAGCTTCTTAAAACCATCCCTAACAATCATAAAGCTCATAATGTTGTTCCACCCATACGGTTGCAGATCCCTTCAGCTCCTTCAGTACTTTCTCCAGCTCCTCCATTGGAGACCCTGTGATCCATTCACTAGCTGACTGTGAGCATCCACTTCTGTGTTTGCCAGGCCCCGGCATAGTCTCACAAGAGACAGGTATATCTGGGTCCTTTCAGCAAAATCTTGCTAGTGAATGCAATGGTGTCAGCGTTTGGATGTTGATCATGGGATAGAACTCTGGATATGGCAGTCTCTAGATGGTCCATCCTTTCATCACAGCTCCAAACTTTGTCTCTGTAACTCCTTCCATGGGTGTTCTGTTCCCAATTATAAGGAGGGGCAGAGTGTCCACACTTCAGTCTTCATTCTTCTTGAGTTTCATGTGTTTAGCAAACTGTATCTTATATCTTGGGTATCCTAAGTTTCTGGGCTAATATCCACTTATCAGTGAGTACATATTGTGTGAGTTCCTTTGTGATTGGGTTACCTCACTCAGGATGATGGCCTCCAGGTCCATCCATTTGCCTAGGAATTTCATAAATTCATTCTTTTTAATAGCTGAGTAGTACTCCATTGTGTAAATGTACCACATTTTCTGTATCCATTCCTCTGTTGAGGGGCATCTGGGTTCTTTCCAGCTTCTGGCTATTATAAATAAGGCTGCTATGAACATAGTGGAGCATGTGTCCTTCTTACCGGTTGGGACATCTTCTGGATATATGCCCAGGAGAGGTATTGCTGGATCCTCCGGTAGTACTATGTCCAATTTTCTAAGGAACCGCCAGACTGATTTCCAGAGTGGTTGTACAAGCTTGCAATCCCACCAACAATGGAGGAGTGTTCCTCTTTCTCCACATCCTCGCCAGCATCTGCTGTCACCTGAATTTTTGATCTTAGCCATTCTGACTGGTGTGAGGTGGAATCTCAGGGTTGTTTTGATTTGCATTTCCCTGATGATTAAGGATGTTGAACATTTTTTCAGGTGCTTCCCTGCTATTCGGTATTCCTCAGGTGAGAATTCTTTGTTCAGTTCTGAGCCCCATTTTTTAATGGGGTTATTTGGTTTTCTGGAGTCCACCTTCTTGAGTTCTTTATATATATATATATATATATATATATATATATATATATATATATATATATATATATATTGGATATGAACTAACCAGTACCCCGGAGCTCTTGACTCTAGCTGCATATGTATCAAAAGATGGCCTAGTCGGCCATCACTTGAAAGAGAGGCCCACTGGACATGCAAACTTTATATGCCCCAGTACAGGGGAACGCCAGGGCCAAAAAAATGGGAAAGGGTAGGTAGGGAAGTAGGGTGGAGGGTATGGGGGACTTTTGGGATAGCATTGGAAATGTAATTGAGGAAAAGATGTAATAAAAAAATAGTTTTATATGTAAAAAAAATCATAAAGCATCCATAAGACTACCAGGTACCCGCCCACCTGTTCCTGCCCCAGGGCGTGCTATGACCCTGTTTCAGCCCACTCTCCCTGCCAGGAGGCCCCCCTCTTCCACTGATTTACTGTGGTCTATATTGAATTCTTCTGCTTTAGCCTTGTTGGATAAGATGCATCAGAGATAATGCATCAGAATTTGAAGATTGTTGGATGTGCTTTTCTGCTTCCCCACCCTTTTATGAGGGCATAGCCTTATTTGGAAATTTTACCCTGTTTTCAGATGCTAGGCAGCTTCCCTTTGAGTCAGTTCAGCTTACCTTGACAGAACTCTCTGGGATAAGAAGTTGTGTGTTGGGCCCAGGCATGCTTCCGCTAAGGCCCTTGCTAGAGATTTGCAATAACACGTTTAGAGTAAATAAAAATGGGTTTTAAAGAGACTTCGTAAAGGTCAAAATATAGCTCAATTCTTACTGCTACCTTATTTACAACTCCCCAATCCTACATTGTGTCAAAAAATTCATAGATTAGGTTTTATTGGAAGTTAAGAAATCATTTCCTAAAACATTTATAATTCATTTTGTCGATGGTGTATTTGTTGATTGCAGAAAATAGAGAGTGTTTTTGCAGATGGCTATAAAATATTTGACTAAGTGTGGACTGATGATGGCTTCAAAAAAGATTCAGCATGGTAAACTTTTAGGTTATTTGAGACATTTAGTGTATAGAGATTGTGTGTTTTCTCAAAAATTTGCCCTCAGATTAAATAAATTAGAAGTTTTGGATGCTTGCCAGAAGCTGTTAAAAAATTTTGGATTTTAATCTTGGTTTGATAAGCTGCCTCTTACAAGCAGGAGAGGAAAGGAAGGGATAGAGGAAAATGGATTTTAGAACTCTCCCAGGGACAGAAAGAAATCAGGGGACGCCCTGTTTTATTCTCTCTGGCCCCTACAGGAGAAGTCTCTACCCTCTTTATATTGGTTTGGTGCACCAATCACGTGTCAATTCATGTATGTTTTTTGTTTCGTTGTCTGAATGATTGTTTCGTTGTCTGAATGACTGACTGTTTATGTTTCATGTTGAAAAGAAAAAGAAAAAATAAATAAATGGTTAAAACTTTACCTGCTGAATCACTCTCAGTTTGCACAACTGAGGCTGAGAGGCCCCTCCCTTTAGCCAAAAATCAAGCACAGCAGGAGAGGTCCTTCTGAAAAACTGTTTTTAAAGAAAAGGAGTCTGCAATCTCTTAGTTCTAAGGCAAATAAGCTGATAGTTGTTTTTTTTTTCCTAAAAAATTCTCTGCAATTTTGTGATTATTGTGTTTAGCAAATGACAAAGTGTGTTTTTATCTTATAAGTATAGCTATAAAAAGTAAAATTCTTTGATTGATCTAAATTTATAAGAGTCGTGTAGCCACTTCATTTGGTTTTTGATTGGTCTTAAAGGTATAAATATGATCTGCATATCTTAGTCATAGAGAATTGGCTTATAAGTTATTTGGGTATGATTAAAAAGGTGTAACACTGGTTACAAAGTTAGCTTAAAAGTAGTAACTCAGGGCTAGAGTCATTTTCAAACAAAAGCACCTGGCATAAACCAGCCCAGAAAACTAGTCCTCTAAAGATACTCCTAAATTGAGATAAAATTTTATGCAATTCTTGTCCTAGAAATCAGACTTATAGAGATAAGATTTTAAAACAATGTCTCTTTAATGGAACATTAAAATTTACATTGTCATGCATTCATGAATTGGCAGCCAAACTTCCTAACATGATAGTGATGTTTCTAGTATTGACTTTAAGGAGAATAAATTATTTAAAATTGGGTCTTGCTTTCCAAAAGTTATAGATATATTCTAATATTGCAACGGAAACTTAAAAATTATGGTTAAAATTGCCAGTGTTCCATTGACTGCAGCTTGCAGTTTGATTTCAAATTTAAGATCTTTAATTCACCTGAATATTATAATTAAGATAATTTTAAGAGTAATCATCTTATGAGAGTGCTAATATAGCAGGGCCCAAGGCAGCTCCAGGGAAGCTTGTGGCCTTCTTTTATTTTGCAAACAGTGCCTGAAAAAGTTTCTCCTGTGTTCAAGAAAATTTCTTTTTAGCTTTTTATTGTCTGCTTCAATACAAAAAGCAAAGAGTTTAAAACTTTCAGTATATATTGTTTCCTAAGTGAAAAGTATTTTATTAGGTAATGCCTCTAAAAGGAAGTTTAAAGTTCTGGGGAGTAGTTATTGTTCCATAAGATTCAGAGACGATATATTTTTAATATTTCGGATTTTAGTTACAAAAAATCTAAGAAACACAAACTTATTTGCTTCAAAATTTTTTATTTTCAAAACCTCCAAGAAATGTTTTGTCAACAATTTAATGTTACACATGTTACTGAGATATTTTACAATTCTCAAAGACAAGGTATTGTAAAACTTTAAAAAATATACCTTCTTTAAGAACAAAGAAGGGGGAATTATATCCCCGTGCAAATTATTTAAATCACATTTTTATTAAAAAAAACCTAGATATAATGATGTCTAGGACAGATAAAAAGGATCCCCTTATTGGCATTTGCCATGATCCTGTTCAGATACTTAATATGGGGAAAAGGGGGAATGTTTCTGATTTTTCCACAGAATGCTACAAGAGCATGCTAGCTTCCAGTGTGACCTGTGAGTGCCCTGACAGTGGTGACCAGAAAGCTGTGTTGAGTGCACAAAAGAGGAGAAATCAGAGAGCAGCCACTTACAAACAGATAAAGAAACTTCGTATCTCTACCATGGGCTGCAGCAAGGAGTACCAACCTGGTGCCAACTTAAAATAAAAACAACTAAAAAAGCTGACTCGTGAGGCAAAAAGACTGGTACAGAGAATGTACAAGATGCTTTCATCAGAGACACTGTTTTTGGCCATTCAGGCCAGCTCCTTATAGCTATGAAAATTTGTGTACCTTACCTATATGCTTATTGTTAGTTAATTTTAAGAGTTAAGATCGCCAATCTTGGCAAGTCTTTTTATATTCATTGTAATTCTTGTCAATCAATTAATTGTGTAGATCCTAATTTAGATAAGGAATCTGCTGTTATTATTTTGTTAAGAGACCTACTTATGTTTTGCTGCCTATTAGAGTTAGAAAATGATCCTTGGTTTAAAAATCTGAGAATGCAAACTTTGAAAAGGTATCTACCACAGCCTTAGTTCAGCAACTGCATACTGCACATTTTGTTAATGATAAACATAGGAATATTTCCATAGCTTTGTTAGAGCAACATATTATATAGATAAAAATTTGGAGGCAAAAGATGTCTTAGAAGTAGTAGTCTTAGTAATAGGACAGTATATAACATACATTAAGGCTAGAAAGGCGGAAATTTCAAATATTAGTAAAAGTCATTTAGACACTTAGAACATTGATGAATTGGTTAGAGATTTGAAAAACAACCTAAGTGCATTGAACCCCCTGAATTAGGTTCAATATATAATCCTACTTGTTATTCTTATTGGCATTGTTTTATTAGTAATCATTGTGTTTACCATGGGCTTGGAATTCAGGGAGAGTGTTGCCTATTCAGTGACATTCAGAATTGCCTCTGGCATTACACTATCACTTTGAATAAAAGCTAGGTCACTGCCTTACACAGGAATTTACCATCATCTAGGAAGAAGGAAGTTTAAGACCTAAAGAGAAACCAGAGTAGATACTTAGAACTATAGATAGCTGAGTTACACCCATACACACGTATTTACAATGGCCTAGGGGGAAGGTAGACTACCAAAACTGGTTTTCAACCTCCCCCTGGCTTTCGACCTTATTGCCCTCCCTTTTGGGGCCCCTATTGGGACTCCTATTATTGATTTCCTTTGGTCCTTGGGCATTTCAGAAATTGACCCGATTTGTTAAATCTCAAATTGATTCATCTCTTTCAAATGCATTTGTTTCAGTTCATTACCATCGGCTGGATGTTGGCGATAGCAAGCAGGTTACTGGAGAAGAGTCAGGTGTGGATGCCGCTTCATCACCCTCTTCCTCTTCTCGGGGAGAGAGACTCAATTTCCATAAAATGCTTAAGTAAGATCATTCCCCTCCCCCTAAATTCGGCCATCAGTCTCATGCCACGAATCATTTATAGATTGTCGTAGTCTGTGCTTCCAACATGGTAATATACGTTCTCGCCACATTGGAAACTAAACAGTCATCCCAGGCTAGACACATCATAAAATTGGAACTTGAAGCCTTTGCCCGTGAGAGTTGTAAGACTAAGTACTGCACAGAGATTAGTCTGGAAGCTGTTAGACAGTCTCTGAGAGGCATGTCTGATTGCATGAAGGTTGAGTGCCCTAGGGTCCTTCCCTCAAGAAAAACGGCACAGGATCAGGCCAGGGTTACTCTGGGTAAAAATCTGTGGGCCTGAGAGTCAATCCTGTACATGTACCCTAACATTGCACACTGGGGATCAGACCTCTACCTCTACCCACGGAGCTTGCTTCGTTCCTAAATCCCTTGGCTAGCCCAGGTTATACCTAACAGACTGGAACCGTTATTTAAGCCTCATAGATGACTTGTCCTTGTGTCCTTCGTGGTTTTAGAGAATCACCCAGTGAGCAAACAGACGTTTAGGCGATTGTTAAAAATGTGGCTACAAATTTATTATACAATATGCCTTTATAAAAATATTAAAACGGGGGAGATGTTGGGAGCTATTAAGACAACACAATTGTCCTGATCTCTGAATTGGGTCTCTCCCCCCGAGAAGAAAAGGGGTCAAAAGCGGGTCACCGATGCACCGCTCTGAGAACAACCACAGATTGCTCCAGTCCTAAGTCAGTGCTGGATGGCCTGACCTCAAGATGTACCCTGATACTGCCAAGTTCCTGCTTCCCAGTGTACTTGCCAAAAGAAAAATTTCCGCTGCCACATCCCTCCTGCTGAGAAGTAGTTCCTCTTTTTCTGCTGCCCCATTCCTTCTGCTGAGAAGAACTTCCCCTTTTGCTTGTGCATTTGAACCTTGGGCCTGGCTAATATATTGGGGTCTTGATGAAATTCAGAATGTTTCTGTGTCATTAGTCACACAAGACCCTTGTCTCTCTTCCCCCCCCCCCCCCCCATTTGGTTCTTAGGAGAAGGTCCCCTCGAGACCCTCGAATAACTGCACCTGCTGGACAGGTCACCTTGGCATCCAAATTTTAATTTTTTTTTAAATAATGAATTATTTAAATAATGTGCACAGGGATATAATTCCCCCTTCTTTGTTTTTAAGATGATATTGTTTTAAAGTTCCACAATGCCTTGCCCTTGAGAATTATAAAAAAATCCCAGTAACATGGGTAACATTAAATTGTTGACAAAAATCTCAAATACTTGAATGTAATATCCAGTTCCATTATATGTTTTAATATGATTTGGAACACCAAGCATTAAAAAAAAGTAACATAGGCAATGACTAATTACATTTTTAGTTGCTTGTCTTGTTAGAGCAGTTGCAACTAGAAAGCCTGAAAAGGTGTCAATAGTCACATGTGCATATTTTATTTTTCTAAAACACAGTCAGCTATTGGATGGATCACAGGGCCCCCAATGGAGGAGCTAGAGAAAATGCCCAAGGAGCTAAAGGGATCTGCAACCCTATAGGTGGAACAACATTATGAACTAACCAGTACCCCGGAGCTCTTCACTCTAGCTGCATATGTATCAAAAGATGGCCTAGTCGGCCATCACTGGAAAGAGAGGCCCATTGGACTTGCAAACTTTATATGCCCCAGTACAGGGGAATGCCAGGGCCAAAAAGTGGGAGTGGGTGGGTAGGGGAGTGGGGGGGAGGGTATGGGGGACTTTTGGGATAGCAATGGAAATGTAAATGAGAAAAATACCTAATTAAAAAAAAAAGAATCCCTAATTAGGGCAAGGACAGAGATCACAAAAAAAAAAAAAAAAAAAAAAACACATTACTTTTATTAAATCTGGTTTTGTCTATGTTTTTTTGTTGTTGTTACTGTTGTTTTTTTGGGAAAAAAAGAAATATGAGTATCCATTTGCAATAATTGGTTAAGTATAAGTACTCGAGAATTAACACCACTATGTGGAACAGGTAGAAACTGAGGACATTGCGAACAAGTTTTTACAATTTGACATACACATTCTCTAAAGATACCAAATTATTATCTCAAGCTATTACTATTTTGATGATGTAAAGAATGAGATTATATAGCCATTTGTTCTTGTATAAGGCCTATAATCAGTCTGGGATATAAATCTGGGGTAGCATTGCCTTAAGGAGTCTTGTCCAGGCAATCTAGGATGAGTTTTTATATGTCTAAAGACAGTCCTTTAAAGAAACAGTATTTTCTCTTAACTAGAGTTGTATATGCATAAACAATTGCAAATTTGAGAACTAGCAGTATCTAAAAAGGGAACAATTGCAAGCAATTTTAGTCCTTGATATATATATATATATATATATATATATATATATATATATATAATCAGCATAAACATTAAGGCTTGATTTTTCAACATTTCAAAACAGTGGCTAGAGCGCACAATTCAATTATCTGTGCTGAAGCAGGAGGAAACTTAAAAGAATAAGATAAACATGTGATCTAAACACATATACTTCTCTCCCATAGAAGGGCTGTTTTTAAATACAGTAGATGTATTTTTTATGGGATGTATGCATGCATAAATTTATAGAAAATACAAAAGCATGCACAGAAGCAATTTTTAACAACTTATCTTTTGGATATTATTATTAATTTTACCTAAAACATTTACTATGCAATAGGCCAAATATCAATATTCTGCAATAACCAATTTAATTGCTGTTCAAAACATGGACCAGACGTCTCGTCAGGTTTTTAAAACATTTTTTTTTCTAAAATACCTTCATGATTTTATCTTACACTTCTTTATTAACACCACAACAGCTTCGTAATAGGATGTTAAAACTTTACTTGGAGATGAAGAAATATGAATCCAAATTAATGCTCTCTTTTGCCAAAGAGACCAGTGGGCACATTGAGTAACAATAGCTAGAATACACAGCTATTATTTGATTACCATTGATTACAATCGATAACACTTGATTACAGAAGCTTCCTCTACTTTCTGCAGAGCTTTTCGTTTCTTACCAGTTAGTTTGCATCTCCCTTGATAACATCCAACAAAGACTTAAGTCCTCCTGTGGTGAGCTTAAGGTGAGGTCTTAGCCAATTAACATCTCCTGGAAGCTTTTAAAAACAATTTGAAGTAAACAAATCATCTTTTCTTTCTTAAATTTTCTGTACTACAATTTTTCTAGGATATAACTGAGACCCTAAATATTCATATTGTCTCTGAATCTTTTCTGGAGCAACAACTACTCCCTAAAATTTTAAAGCTCGTTGTTTAAGTGCAAAGATTTGTAGTAAATTTCCCTTTAGAGGTATTAGCTAATAAAATATTTTCTATATAAGAAACAATATACACTAAAAGATTTAAAGTCCTTGCTTTTTGTATTGAAGCAGAGACAAAAAATTTTTTTTTTACATAATGTAAGGTTATTAGCCATTCCTAGAGGCAAAAACATTCCAATGATCACAAGCTCACTAGAAGCAAACCCTTTAAAATTATCAGAATGCAAAGGAAAAAACAACTTTCTAAACCGATAATAATTCTATATGAAGTAGGCAGGCCAGATTGTTATGCCTTTAGAAGTTGCACAGCCTCATTGACTTCTCATAAATTTTAAGTTTAAACTTTATTTTGAACAACACCTGGATAGATCTGTAATAATGTTGTTTTAGATTGAAAATAATTCCCTGGAGGCAAAGAGAGCTGAGGTCCCAAACACTTCCCTAGGCAAGGTTTGCAAAACAAAAGAAATACAAGCCTCACTGGCTGCTCTGAGCTTTGCATTGACTCAAATGTAAATATTTCTTAATATTTACATTAAACACACAGCCTGAATCCTCACCAATGATTATCCCTCCTGCAGTGAGGACAGATTCTAGGGGAACAATTCCACTGCCTGTCTATGCCTTTAATTTTTGGACAGTCTTTCCTAAGATGATTTATACTTAAAAGATTCCTTATAACTTTAGTACTGTGAAAGCATTGCTTGTATTGTAGTCTCTTGCAAGGCAGCAACTATAGCCAAACTGATTGCATGAGGTCCAATTTCTGTACAAAAATGAATATATCCAGATAAATCTGTCTTTATTTTGTGTGGTCAGATGGCTGCAGGGGACTGCATTAGTGTTCTCATAAAATGATTACTCTTGTAATTATCCTAACTACAATATATGGGTGAGTTAAAAATCCTAAGCTCGAGATCAAACTGCAAACTGCTGTCAATGGAACACTGGCAATTTTAATCATAATTTTTAAGTTTCTTTTGCAATATTAGAATATATGCATAGCTTTTGGAAAGCAAAACCCAATTTTAAACTATCTATTCTCTTTAAAATCAATACCAAAATCATCACTTTCACATTACAAAGTGTGGCTGCCAATTCTTATATATGAATGCATCACAGTGCAACTTTTAATTCTTCATTAAAGAGACAATGTTTTAAATATTATTCCTTATAAGTCTAGTTTCTAGGATAAGAATTACATAAAATATTATCTCAGTTTAGAAGCATTTTTATTGGCCTTGTTTCTTGGACTGGTTCCATGTGCTGTTTTTCAAAATGACTCCAACCCTGAGCTACCAGTTTTAAGATAACTTTCTTGTTACCAATGTTATACCTTTTTAATCATACCCAATAACTTATAAGCCAATACTCTATGACCAAGACATGCAGAGCATAGTTATACCTTTAAGACCAGTCAGAAACCAAATGAAGCAGCTACATGAATCTTATAAATTTATACCAATCAAAGAATTTTTACTTTTTCTAGCTATAATTTCAAGAGAAAAAAACACTGTCATTTGCTGAACCCAATAATCACAACTGCAGAGATTTTTCTAGGAAAGAACACCTATCAGTTTATTTACCTTAGAACTAAGAAGCTGCAGACCCCTTTTAAAGCCAGCTTTTCAGCAGGGCCTCTCTTGCTGTGCATCACTCCTGGCTAAGGTACACAGCAACTTAAATCAGCCTCTGCTGTGCAAACTGAAACTGAATCAAAAGATGGATAGCCAGCAGATAAATGTTTAACCATTTTTTTTTCAACATGAAACATAGAACAACGTCATTCAGAAAATGAAACAAAAACAGACACAAATTGACATGTGGACATATTGGTGCACCAAACACAGACAATTCAGAAAGGGTAGAGAAGTTGATGTAATCAGAACTAAAGATGTCTCCTGTAGGGGTCAAAGAGAAAGCAGGAGGTCTCCTGACTTCCCTCTGTCCCTGGGACAGATCTGACATTCATTTTCCTTATCTTTTGATCTCTCTCTCTCTCTCTCTCTCTCTCTCTCTCTCTCTCTCTCTCTCTCTCTCTCTCTCTCTCTCTCTCTAATGTCATTTGTATAGCTAGCATCCCCCTTTTTATTTTGTTTTTTTAACTTATTTTAATTTTTATTTTAAACCCTATTCCTTCTGCCTGATGCAGTTCTTGACTGTGGACAAATGCCTGTTTAGAATTTCCCAGTTCCATTTTCCTCTGTCAACCCCTAGCTGATATCAGCCTTGGGCTGACAATGACTCAGTCTAGCCCGTATCCTTTTTGCACCCTGCAATCAACAGCCTTCAAAAGATGAAATTTGTAGTGCTAACATTAATGTTGTATGTTGCTTACTGTGCAGGATACATCTTCTGTTTCTTGTGGAGCCCCACCAAGACAGTGTATCCTCAGTCCTTTATATTTTTCAGGACACTCGTTGGGCGCCAGATGTAGCTGCCAGCAGCCATAGCCATGGGTTGCTGGATCCCCGAAAGGAAAGATGGGGTTGGATAGGAAAGGCAGCAAGAGAAATAATGAGCCAGGAGAAAGTTCTCTGATCAAGGCCCAAAGTTTACTTTTTGAGTCTGAACTTATAAATGGGGGAAGCTCATCTCCTACCATGCCAGGATCTCAATGCTTTGTCTGGACTGCATAAGGAAAACAGGTTCAGCCTTCCAGCAGGTAATGGCGTCTTGGAGGAAACCACATATGTGGAAGGACAAGAGACTTTACCTAGATCAGAAGACTATCCTAGGTGAGCTAGCAACTGTGGCAAAACAGGTCTGAGCCAGTCTGCTCAATGTTGGGAGAAGGACACACTTCAAGGCCAACTTCCAAAAACCAGATATAGTAGTGTGCTAAAGTAGGTACCAAGTTTGTATTACTGGAACTTTGTTTGATTCTTTGTTTTTCAATAGTAGCTCTAGGAAAGTACAAAGTGGTGGGAAAGTAAAATCTACATTCTCAAGCTTCTGAAGTAAAATCCACAGGGCAATTTTACTGTGTTTTTCTTTTTAGTATGCTGAATCAAAAATTTTGTAACATGTTGAAATATCTTCAGGCATCTTACCCATAATACAGACTCCTTGGAGTTCCTGAGGCCTTCATGAAGTCACACGCTTCATTTCATATGCTCTTCAATTCTGAAAAACTCTCATTGTTCTTTGAACATTGCATAATATGTTTTATAACTTTTATACTATCAGAATAATGTTGTGTGATAAGCAAGGATAAAACTTGTGTGGCATAATGATACAATTATTTGACCATTACTGCATGTGCGATTAGCTCATGAATTATGCTGGAGACTTTGCCAAGAGTAACCAGGTTTTCTCAGATATTTAAAATTATATATATATATACATATATACACATATATACATACATATACACATACACACACACACATATATATATATATATATATATAAAATTTTTATTGGTTATTTATTTACATTTCAAATGTTATTCCCCTCTAACTATTCCCACCCATTCCCCTCCCCAAACCTGCTTCTATGAGAGTGCTCCCTTACACATCCACCCACTTCTGCCTCAGTGCTCTAGCATTACTGTACACTGGGGGTATCAAGCATTCACAGGACCAAAGGCCTCCCCTCACACTGATGCCAGAGAAGGCCATCCTCTGCTACATAGGTAGATGGAGCCATGGGTCCCTCCATGTGTACTCTTTTGTTGGTGGTTTAGTGCTTGGGATCTCTTGTTGTTCTTCCTCTGGGGTTATAAAACCCCTTCAGCTCCTTCAGTCCTTCTTGTATCTCCTCCATTTCTTAGTGCTCAGTCCAAGCAGATAAAGCAAGACAAGCTCCAACAACTTCAGAATACTCATACATATATACATACATACAGACAGACAGACAGAAAAACAGACGTATTGGATGGATGGAGCAAAAAAACAGTAAGCAGACTCTAACCACTGTATACATAGACGTATATACACATATACACGTCTGGTAGATGGAACAAATCCAATGAAGTGGCTCCCACCATATTGCATATATACCTATATACAATTATATACATATACATACTTGGTGGATGGAGCAAACTCCAATGAATTGACTTTAACAACTTTATTTTTTCTCTTATCCATTTTTAAAAACAATTGCCATGAAAAACTCTTTAAAAGCAGATTAAAATCATTACATAAGAGGAAATTACAACAAGATTGTTGATTATGTATTTTTCTTTTGGAACTTATACCTAATTAAACTTTTATCATCTATCTTTCTCTCAAGCTCATTGTAAGACTAAAGCAATAATTCTTTTGTCATTGTCTAACAATGTAGAACCAAGCCAGCTAGAGTAGCAAAGTTTTGCTATGCTTAGCTGATTACAACGTAATTTTTGAAGAAACATATCATTATCTATCTTATATCTTATTTTTAAAGTCTGGCTAATCATCTATTTCCTGTTCTTATAATCATAATAGAATTATTTACTCTTAATTCATAAACTTGCTGCTTAATGGTGCACACTAAAACTTGTGGGTGTGGCCACATCCCTAGATCACAAAATCCAGGAACTCAGTCCCAACATAGAATGAAATGTTTTCTTTGTTAACTTATCCTAAGCCTATTTTTTCTTCCATGTACAATTATGTACTTGTAATGCATGAAATCTCACTGTACTCCTTTGCTAATCTATGCAGGCCTTGCTACTCTACGAGGAAGAGCACATTCTATTTCTGATTCTAACTTTAAACTTCCTATCAACTACCCACCTTCACAAAATTATTTAAATCAAACTACTTTTCCAAAACCACTTAAATCAAATCAGGAATTCTATGAAATCATTGATTCATCTAAACAGAGTTATCTCAAGAACATTTATATTTATGTTGATCTGCAGCAAACTCCCCTAACAGAGTGGGCTATCATCCAAGAAGTAATCACAAGAGGCTTTAGACAGTGAGGGTCTTCCCGTGCCTAGTCACACTATGTCAAGTATATGAGAAGTATAGCAACGACAAACACGAGAAGGCACATCAGTAGTAAGAAGCCATCCTTAGATGAAGCTCATAGGACCATGCCTTTCCAGAGTATATCCATCACAGTTGAGTAAAATGGTAGGTTGTCTCCAGAAGGCTCACTTGCCAATTGCAGTTCTTCTTGCATGCTGGTGGAAAATTTTGCCATTACTTCTATTTTCTAATAGAAGTGTGAGATAGTGCTTTTATCTTAATCTGTCTCTAGTCTTCAAAATAGTAGACTATTTTCCTAGGTCACTATAATCTCCAAATGATGTCTTTTTCTCACTGACCCATTATCTTAAACTTTTCATAAAATCTTCAGAGAAAGATGATTTTCTGTGACTGGCAACTGCTTCTTACCACATAGCTCTAGGCTTGTGGACCATCCCACCGGGAAGCTTATGCGTATTCACAAAATCTTCCACACCTGTGTCTATAACGAAAGAAGATAATGTTCTTAGAATTATTGTGCTTTGTATAAATCTTTGGAAGTCATTTTTTCCACAGTGGAGTAGTTACGAGAAGTAAAAACAAAATGCCTAAAATGTGGAAGAAGTTAACAGAGTAATTGTTCCTCTGGAGGAGATCTCATATACCTATGGAGAATGTATATAACTCTTCATATCATGTTTGTTCACTACTTATTGTTCATCAGGGTATACTTTTAAGGTTAGTTGTTAAGTTGTAGAAACCCAAATGATGAACCATATCTTTACTTAATAATTATAGTATGAGCTTTTCTAGTAGAAGTGCAAATTTCTTGCCATATATAAAACAGATAAGCAATGCACAATTTTTATGTTATGGCTCTGACTTTGTGTGTAAGCTTTTATTTTATTTTATTTTATTTTTGTTTCTGCTTTATCATTTGGACTTAGTCAATGTTTTAGTGTTTGAAGAAATACCACAACTAGGGCAACTCTTATAAAATGAAGCATTTTTTTTAATTAGGTAATTTCCTCAATTACATTTCCAATGCTATCCAAAAAGTCCCCAATACACTCCCCCCCCAGTCCCCCACCCACCCACCCCCACCCCTTGGCCCTGGCATTCCCCTGTACTGGGGTATATAAAGTTGGCAAGTCCAATGGGCCTCTCTTTCCAGTGATGGCCTACTAGGCCATCTTTTGATACAAATGCAGCTAGAGTCAAGAGCTCTGGGGTACTGGTTAGTTCATAATAATGATCCACCTATGGGGTTGCAGTTCCCTTTAGCTCCTTGGGTACTTTCTCTAGCTCCTCAATTGGGGGCCCTGTGATCCATTCACTAGCTGACTGTGAGTATCCATTTCTGTGTTTGCTAGGCCCCGGCATTGTCTCACAAGAGACAGCTATATCTGGGTCCTTTCAGCAAAATCTTGCTAGTGTATGCAATGGTGTCAGCGTTTGGAAGCTGATTATGGGATGGATCCCTGGATATGGCAGTCTTTAGATGGTCCATCCTTTCTTCACAGCTCCAAACTTTATTTCTGTAACTCTTTCCATGGGTGTTTTGTTCCCAATTCCAAGAAGGGGCACAGTGTCCACATTTTGGTCTTCGTTCTTCTTGAGTTTCATGCGTTTAACAAATTGTATCTTATATCTTGGGTATCCTAAGTTTTTGGGCTAATATCCACTTATCAGTGAGTACATATTGTGTGAGTTCCTTTGTGAATATGTTACCTCACTCAGAATTATGCCCTCCAGATCCATCCATTTGCCTAGGAATTTCATAAATTCATTCCTTTTAATAGCTGAGTAGTACTCCATTGTGTAAGTTTCAGAGGGGAAATGACAGAGAACTCATCAGTAATTATGGAGCTGGAGCAGGAGCTATGATTGTATCCTGATTCACAGGTTGAATAACACTGGGTTTGGCTTGGGCCTTTGAAACCCCAAAACCTATTCCCAGAAATTTACCTCCTTTAACAAGGCTATACCTCCTAATCTTTCCAAACAGTTCACAGATTGGGGACTAAGTAGGCAAAGATACAAGTTATGTGGGCCATTGTCATTCAAATGAAGACACTTTTAAATATTTATTTATTGTATTATTTTTGTGTATTTATGTGTTTGTGTTCTATCTGTCTGTCTGTCTGTCTGTCAACACATGCATGTCTGGTTTTTATGGAAGTCCAAAAGTGTTCCAGATCCCTCTAGACTGGAGTTATAGATGGCTGTGTGCTGGGAATTGAACCCATGCCCTTTTTAAGATCAACAACTTTTCTTTTCTTTTAGGTGAACTCATCAGCCTTTTTTCTACTCCTTCTTCTTGTCTTTTTTTTTTAAATAAGAAAATTTAAAGTGTACATTGAGATGCAATTCATCATGATGATTTTTATAAAAATATGTCAATATTCTTTGCTCTTAGTTATTCCTTTTTCATGCTAATCTTTTCTGTTATCCTCTCATTTGTTCTCACTTTATTACTATAATACATCTTCCCTTCTCATGGTCCCCTTTCTAGATTTATAAACATGTGTATATACATGAACATTCATTCATAAATTTAAATGTAGATGTTTCCATATAAGAAAAATCACACACTATTTACCTTTCTGTGTCTAGAAATTAGACAATTTTAGCACATCCCATTTTTCTTAATTACATGCAGTTTGGAAGTATAAAATTATTACATTCAATTATATTCATACTCAGGTCAGAGGTATGCCCTAGGTTACAGGGTGTGAACTATTTCATGGTGTTGGACAAATGTAGATGTTAACAATTTTGTAAAGTGATCCATACATCCTATTCCAAGGGAAAAAGTTTCCATAAGGAACATAAACTCTACAAGCTGCTGCATGATTCGGAAGTAAAATAGACAGTTGTGCTGTGATTTCATAGTTTTATTTTTTTTCATAGATTTCTGGGAAAAACTTAAAAGACTTCCAATATAATGGATGAGATATTTGGGCATCATTGTATCAATATTGGGGTACTTCAGCTTTTAGTTGACTATATATTTGAAAAAAATATAAGCTATCCTTTTGATATTGGTCAGAATCATCTGAATTTCTCAATGACTGAAAGTTTTAAGAAAGTATGTTCTTCTGCTAATCAGGAATATGACCTTTGATACAAAAACTGAATTCAAATTTTCTAAAATGTACTAAGGAGTACAACAACACTTTAAGAAAAGAAATAAAGATACTAGATACTTGTCATCAAGTTACCTGTTAATTTCACAAAGTTGCTTGAGTTCATTATTTTCTTTCAGTATAAGCAAAGTTTTGGTGAGTAAGTAGCAAATTATTAACTGCTTAAAGTTAGTTCCTGAGGATTTGCTAAAAAAATCCTCAGATTTTCTTTTTAACTGGTCTGAAACTCACTTCTTTGTTCAAAAAGTGTCTTCTGTAAAGCTGAGTGTTAAGGTACACATTTAACACAAGAGTTAATGAATATTGGTGTGTAGATATCTGAATCTAGATTTTCTAAGGTAGCATTAAATTCTCAGATCATTGTATAACAAATATAATAAGCCCCATACATGTCAAAATATGAACAAATTTTGTTTCTTTTCTAAGAATTTCAGTGGATACATAAGGAAAGAAAACACTTGGAAAACTATGCATTCTCCTTTTGTTGTGTATTTTGAAAATACAACTGTTTGATATTTGTAAAATAAAGTTGATAGTTACACAAGAGTAGGAAACATTTTTTGAAGGATGAGTTTTATTCTAGTGTTAATTTGGCTATATGCTCCCTTTTGACATAGACTTGCTATAAAATTTGGACTATGGTCTGAGATTACAAACCCCTTAAAATTACATGAAATCTTTCCAAGTACCTTTTGCCTCTTGTATACTGATTTTGCAATTAGATTGCAATGGTTCTTTTGAGAAGCATGGTACCAGATCAATTGCTAGCTGGGTGAAAAATTAAGATAACTTTCATGGGTAAACAAGTTTTAAAAATCTTAAAATATGAATATTAATCTTTATATTTTTATGGCCACAGCCTCTATGAAAGAGATTTGTGATAAAATGTGATGAGTAGAAGTTTATATGCTTGGGGCCCAATTTAAAATTGTGCAATCATCACTCAACTGCTGATTTCTGAGTATGACTGGTACCAATGTGGCATGTCCAGATTGGAGTCAGAGTCCTGGCTTGGAAACCACTAAGGGTACATTTAGCTGTCAGGAGGTTGAGGGTTTTCAGATTATGTTGATCTTGATTCACTTGTCTCCTTTAGAGACAGAACACAGGACGAGCAAGCGGTAAAGACTTAGCTTTCAGATGAGAAGGCAAGACTATCTCTTCAAGTAAATCTTCAAGAGTAGAGGACAGACTGAGCTGAGCTACAGAAACCAAAAGATGCTCTAGTGGCTGGATTTAGTAATCTTTCTCTATGATATCTCCTCCTTTTTCACCACCTGGGCAGTGCAGAGTCCTCTTTGGAATGTTCCTCATCTACCCTACTTAACTTAATTTTCATTGCTGGGGACAAAGCAGGGCCTTACACTTAATTAAGATATGTTTCTAAAATTTTAATATTATCACTTTGTGGGGCCTGACTAAAGACTTAAAACATTTGTTTTTAATCAACTGCTGGTAACTAATGTCTTATTTTATCAAGTATAAATTGTAATAGAACTATGACATTTGAGGTAAGAGCAAAGTTTTAATTTACTTTCTATTGCTATGATAAAACTCCAAGATCAAAGCATCTTATAGAAAAACAGATTTATTTGGGTATTTCAGTGTCAAAGTCAAAGTCAGTGACCTTTTCAGCAGGAGGCATAAAAGCAGACAAGCAGGCATGACACTGCAGCAGTAATTGAGGGCTTATATCTTTTTTTTTTTTTATATTTTTTTAATTAGGTATTTTCTTCATTTGCATTTCAAATGTTATCCCAAAAGTCCCCTATACCCTCCCCCCAACTCCCCTACCCAGCCACTCCCACTTCTTGGACCTGGTGTTCCCCTGTACTGAGGCATATTAAGTTTGCAAGACCAAGGGGCCTATCTTCTCAATGATGGCCGACTAGGCCATTTTCTGCTACATATGCAGCTAGAGAAATGAGCTCTGGGGGTACACACCCATGGAAGGTGTTACAGAGACAAATGTTTGGAACTGAGACGAAAGGATGGAACATCTAGAGACTGCCACACCCAGGGATCCATCCCATAATCAGCCACCAAACGCAGACACCAGCAAGATTTTGCTGAACGGACCCTGATATAGCTGTCTCTTGTGAGGCTATGCGGGTGCCTGACAAACACAGAAGTGGACGCTCAAAGTCAGCTATTGGATGGAACACAGGGCCCCCAATGGAGGAGCTAGAGAAAGTACCCAAGGAGCTGAAGGGTCTGCAACCCTATAGGAGGAGGGCTTGTATCTTGAAACACAAACAGGAAGCAGAGAGAGCTAACTGGAGATGGTCGAGGTTTTTGAAACCTCAAAGCCTACATCCTGTGACACTCCCTTTCTAATAAAATCACACCTGCACCTCTTTCTCAAACAGTTTAACCTACTTGGAACCAACTGTTCAGACCTATGAGCCTAGGGGGAAATTCTCTTTCAAACCCTCAAAGATGGTACCTTTAAATTTAGTAGGTTTGGCTATTTTGCAACTTTCCTCCCCCTGCTCTTGACATTTTATACAACATTTGCAACTAATTATGCATTGTCACTGAAATAATCCTACCAAGATTAACTTTTGACTCTCTTTCCTTAGACTTAGGATTTCCTGAACATGCATGTCTCATCACATTCTGCCCGTTTGGCACATCTGTTTCTCCAGGGTGAATCATGCATTATATTTTAAACACACCAGGATGTATAATCAGACATTCTTACCAAGAAGTAATCAATTCATTTCAAGTAGTAGGCATATTAGTAGGAATTTCAGATAGAGTATTTTGCAAATAGATTTTTTTTTTTCTTTTACATAGACAGGTGTATTTGACATTCTGAGCTGAGACTAGACTTTTGCATAGAAATCAGCAGTCAGCATAAGTAGTCATCGAGTGTCTCTTGTTTTTAATTTATAATTTCTAAGATCTGATGTGATTTTCTATTGACTTCAGAGTCTGTGGTAAAGTATTTAAGTCTTTCAACCATTAGTGTCTTATAACCCAAGTGTAGGAATTGCTTGGATTTCCTAGAGTCAAAAGGAACAGAGATAGCATGTTGAAAGATCTAAAACACTTCTAATGAGGAGCAATTTGAGTGATCAAGGAGACTGAGACTGTTCTGTGCTGTAAGATGATGAAATAGAAATACTGAACTCTAGCTGAAGATTCAGATGCTAATGAGAGAGAAAGACTAAAGTTCACACAATCCCATAAAAAAGTCAATGATTACCAAGGAGATTTCAAAATAGTATTAGAATTACAGGACACCTATCTGAATTGTAAAGCACAATTTTAGACTATTATGAGGGAAAAAGCATAGCAAAGCATAATTCATACAATTATAAAAGACAGATGAATCTAAAGATGAAAACCCATAAAAGGCCAGGTTTTCATTAATGATAGGTCTGTGGTTTTCTTCTTCACCTCTTGAAGTAGAATGGCCCTGGGCATTATATGCATTCTGCTTAGGTCTTATATGATGCTTCTTATGCTTTATGCTGTTTAATCATCATCACTTGCTGTGCTAATAATAAAATAATCACAAATGGCTACAAAACTTGACAGGTATAGTAACTTAGGAAACCATTAATTCTAAAAGAGAAATGATTTTTATCCAATTTGAGAGAGCTTGGGTAGTTTTCTTAAAACAGGAATAATAATAATAAAAAGCTATCATCTCTATGTGTAATTTTCTGTAATTTTACCACTTAAACTAGGTATAACTGGAAATGGCTTTTGTATTCAATAGACTCTGAAAGAAATTGTTTCTTCTCGGCAGTACTACCAGATAATATAAAGGTCATTGTCATATTTTAGACCTTTTAACACTTCTCCTCTTTCTATAAATAACCATGACTATTGTTTTCATTTCATGAGAAGCTAAGTTATATAAATTGGATATTAAGATGTAAAGTATGTACCAGGTGAATATAGCTGAAAACATGTGTTTTGATCCAGGTTACTTTAATTACATCCTTTTGTTTTTTAATTTAGGTTCTTTCTTCCTTGATAAAAATAAATGTAATATTTCTTAGAGGCTCTAGTTACTCCAGAAAACCCAACAATTAGCTGAAAGTCAGATGCAGATATTTGCACCCAACCAATGAACAGAAGAAACTGACCCCAATGTTGAATTAGGGAAGGCTGAAAGAAGCTGAAGAGAAGGGTGTTCCTGTAGGAGGACCAGCAGTCTCAATTAATCTGGATCCCCAAGATCTCTCAAACACTGGACCACCAAACAGACAGCATACACGAGCAGATACAAGGTCCCCAACACACATACATTAGAGGACTGCTGGGTCTGTGTTCATTCAGAGATGAGTCACCTAACCCTCAAGACTCTGGAGGCCCCAGGGAGTTTAGAGGTCAGGTGGGGTAGGGGATAGGAGCATCCACCTGGAGACAATGGGGTGGGAAGGAGGTATGGAATGTGGAACAGTCCGAGGGTAGACGGGGGCATGGGGAGTGAAGAATAAAATATGGAGTGTAAAAAACTAATTAATTAATTAATTTAAAATACCTGCAATAAATTATTGTGGAGTTTATTTAGATTCTATAGTAAAATTACACTATACTATTATTTTTGTTGTTAATGGAGCCATTTGTCACATTCACAGATCAATTGATATGCTATTCAGTGAATGTAACCTGGTTTATAGAATGAATAGAGTGATGAGGCGTGGTTCCTGGACTTAAGGGACTCTGTCTAGCAATGTAAATAAGAGAGTACAGAAAACAATAGTATAATATATTTATTAGACCTCAGATAAAAATAAAACCTGATTATGTTCATTAATAAGAATGATTGATGCATTATGTTTGAAACTCAGGGAGGAATTATGAGGAGAGAGAACTGTTCAATGGTCTTAACTGTAGGCAAAGTTTGTGGCTCTGCAAATGTTCGTAAGACACAAGAAGGGGAAAAAAAGGAAAAGGAGATGTGAGACTATCAGTGAAGGTGAATGAATAATTTCAGTTTGGTCATGCACAGTGCACATATTCATTGCCTCATGTACCAAATACTTGTGAATGTCTATTCTGAAACCACATTCTACTAGGTGTTGAGTGAGTATTGGTAAATACAATAGACTTGGATTGGATTTTACAGAAAGAATAATTAGTATTTAGTAATTAATACAGCAATATACCATTTTAATTTGTAATATGCGCTGTCCACATTTAAACAATGAAAATAGAATATGCATCATAATAAGAACTAGTTCACAGTACTAAAGGTCTCCAAAGAAGAGATGAAAACTACCCAGCAAGGGAAAGAGAAAACAAAAAGGATGTTCTAGACAGAGGAAAATAGCAATATGTGTGTCTTAGTCAGGGTTTCTATTCCTGCACAAACATCATGACCAAGAAGCAAGTGGGGGAGGAAAGGGTTTATTCAGCTTACAGTTCCATACTGCTGTCTATCACCAAGGAAGTCTGGACTGGAACTCAAGCAGGTCAGGAAGCAGGAGCTGATGCAGAAGCCATGGAGGGATGTTCTTTACTGGCTTGCTTCCCCTGGCTTTCTCAGCCTGCTCTCTTACAGAACCCAAGACTACAGCCCAGAGATGGTCCCACCCATAAGGGGCCTTTCCCCCTTGATAACTAATTGAGAAAATGCCTCACAGCTGGATCTCATGGAGGCATTTCCTCAACTGAAGTTCCTTTCTCTGTGATAACTCCAGCTGTGTCAAGTTGACACAAAACTAGCCACTACAATGTTCAATAGTCCAAAAGGATGTAAGAATCTGTAAAACTAAGGTTTAAGAACCTGAAAGTCTAGCTGGGCGTGGTCATGCATCCCTTTAATAGTAGCACACTAGAGGCAAAGGAAGCAGGATTGAGGCCAGTCTGGTCTACAAAGGGAGTTCCAGGACAGCCAGGACTATTACCCAGAGAAACCGTCTTTAAAAACAAACAAACAAAATAAAATAAAACAAAAAAGAAAGGAAAGAAACGGAATGCTGATTTCTTAAGTCAGGTACTGGAGTATAGTGAGGGGATAAAGTGAAATGAGCTTAGTGTAGGGAAGCAGACAAAGACTGGGTCATTCAGGAGTTTTAGCTGCAGGAAGAGCTTTGGTTGCACCTGGAATTGGGATGGGAATTCATGAAGGAATCAGAGATATGGCATGATTTGCTTCATCTCTGATGCCTTATGATAACTTCATGTCCATAAATAAGTGTAGAGCACTGGCAGGAAGCTATTACAATAGTGTAGGTAGAAAAAATAGTGCTTTGAGTGTGTTTCCTACAAGTGTAATGGAGTTAAGACATATTTACTAAGAGCTGCTATGGTCATAGAAATCTGAGTTTTCTATGCAGGTTCTATAACATGTTATGTGAGTTCATTTCCAGATACTGTTCTAGTTTGCTTTTCTTTTACTGTGATAAAAACAACCCTATTGGAAGAAAACTAGTAGAGGGAAGAGTTTATTTGTCTCCATTTCCAGGTCATAATCCACCATTGAAGGATACCACAAGCATGATCAGAAGCAAAATCCAGGGAGGAACGATGTTCCTGGCTGGTTCACTGATTTATGCTTAGCAAGCTTTCTTTTCAAAAGAGACTGATTTAATTTATTTTATGTATTTGGATGTTTTGCCTGTGTGTATGTCTGTGTTCTCTGTGTGTACAGTGCCAAAAGAAACAGAAGACTGTGTGAAGTCCTCTGGAACTGAAAGTACCAGTGTTTGTTAGCCACTGTATGGATGCTAGAAATGAAAGAAGCTCATATATGCCCCAGTCTGGGTCTGCTTCTCTGCTCTCAACCCATGTCTGTAAGAGCAACAGGTCCTCTGTAAGACCAACAAGTTCTCTTAACCACAGATCCATATCATCAGCCCTCAACTAGGTTTCATGTGTAGTCCAGGATCAGCAGCCTATGAATGGCAGCGCTCAGTACTGTGCCCATCTTCATCAATTAACACTCAAGAAAATTCTGTATAGGCACATCCATAGGCCAGTCTACTGGAGGTAGTTCTTCAACCGAGGTTCTCATTAACAGGTCAAGCAAAAGTATTCAGTTTAGACATATTTCAGAGCATTTTAATAAAATAATTAATTTCTGTTTTCTAATCTAATAACATTTTATATAAGTTTGTCCAGGCTCTGAGAATTGAGGCTGCGTTTTTGAACTTGTTAGGGTCAGAGCCTATGCCTAGGCAGTCATGAAAAGGGAGGCTTTGATGGTTACTTTTGATAAACCAATTAAGGAAACAAATAATGAAAAGAAGAAAACTTTTTAATGTGGCCACAGTGTGAAGAGGAACAAACAGAAAGCTCCAGTGGCCACAACTCCATTCCCCAGTTCATCTTTCTGGTTCTGATGTGAGGTTTAGGTTTCAATAGAAACCAATATGTGTGGATAGCTAAGTAATACTAGTGATCATGTGGTCTGACACATCATTCCCATCTCTCCTGCAGGGTTAGGTGTTATGACAAGATGTCAGAACTGTATGAGAGCTCTTCGTTGGAGATAAATTATCCCTTTAGCTGTCACCAGATTTTAGCTTTTACCTCATGTAAACAGAACATTACTGAAGAAATTCCAAGAAATTTCTTGTGGGTACACTGATCAATCAATGTCTGGCCTATAGTTTCATCTATAAGATGGTCTGATAAGTTGTTAAAATTTGGTGAGATCTCTTTTTGACAGGCAACACTTGGTAAGCTGAAACAGGAGGATCTTACGTTCAAAACCACTCCAGGTTTCATGATAAGACCCTATCTCCATCCAATGAGTCAGAATGCTTATGTCAACCCTTTCAAAACTAATAACCACAAGTCTTGTGTTAGAATCGTGGCTCGCGTCCAGACAGACCAAACCAGGCATTCTGTTCATTTTTGTTTCAGACATAGACATATTCTATGTCAAGACTGAGGTATGTTATTATAAAGTGGAAGATTGTAGTAGGCCTAGAAGAAATGAAGAGTCTCTAAAGAGACACTAGTATCTCAATCTGACTAAAAGACTATTGAAACAATGTATCCCCCCAAAAAACCAGAAATTTCCCCAGGAAGCTTGAAAAAACACAACTAGACTAGGGATTTGCCTACAGAAACAGTTTATACTTCATTTTCTAACAATACCCCAAATTCCTTTCCCTTCTCAATGTTAGTTACCGTTTATTGCTATGACCAAAATGACAGACATAAAACAAGGGGAAAAAAAGACTCATTTGTGGGGTAGTGGACCATGAGTGGTCCTTGGTTGAGCTAAAGGCTTTGGAGACCTGGAGACCATGAAAGGAAGATAGGAGCTTCTTATGCTCCCGGGAACCAGGCCCCTGTCACTAGCCAGAGCTGCCCAGAGATTTGTGACTATCTGTCATATAATGGTAACGTCCTAAGCCCTGTCACATCTAGCTGAGGCATCCCTAACATTTCAGACTAAAACAATAGGAAAAGAGACGAGACCTGTGTTCACATAGGCTCATGACAGAGCTCTCCACACTGATTAGGTACCTAGAGGCCTGGAGGGCAAAGCTAATAAGCTTCTTTTCCCAGATACTGCTCTCTGCAGAAGGTATTTAATCTCAGGCCCACTGTGACAAGTGGGGTATGGTTTTACACATCAACTTCCCATCGTGGCAATAAATGATTTGGAACCACAGACTGTCTCTTTTAGTCAGGATCCACAGTGGGGAGCCATGGAGGTATTTACCTATAGAGCCACTATCTATCTCCCATAGAAGCCTCTCTGCATTCCCAGCCACAACTGCCATCAATCCTGTTAAGCCAAGGACTATCATCATGGGACTAGCCAGGGCTCCCCCTTTGCACTCCCCACCATTGCCCCGGGCTTGACCTAGCCTTCAGGGCTTCCACTTTGATCTCAGCTCTTCCTCCACTCCCAGTAGTGCCCAGGTGTCCAAGGATCTGAGAACCCCATGGCCCTGGCTTTGTCACAGGCTGGGGGAATCCCTAGCCAGCTCCAGCTTCTTATGTCTCAGACTACAGCCTTCTCATCCTGTCTCCAAGGGGTGCCTCAGCACTTCCCTATGGCCTAGAACCTGCCCACAGGAAGCATGAGGTAAATGCAGTCAAAATCCCCAAGTCCCCCCCTCGCCAAGTGGCTGAGCCCTGTGGTGGAGTTGACAAGGAACCCACAACCTTACATTTATTTAGATTCTCAATTTGAGAACACTGGCTCCATGACTTGCCTTATGCTTCTGGGGAAGAACATGTAAGTGGAGGTGTGTGCCACTTTCTTCACTTAATTGAGGACAAAGAGCAGAAAGAATCGAAATTAGGAAAGAGCTAAAATAAGGTATAATCTCAATAGATATGTCCTTGAGTGACCTATCCCTTCTTCTGCTGCCTCTCTGTGTCCTACTTTGTAGATGTCACCACTTCTCAATAAAGCTACCACATTACGGATCAAATGAAGGATTCAAGGGTTCCAGCCTTCCTGATCCAATCATCTCTAGGGCAAATATTAGTGACACATACATGGTTAACTAAGTTCTTTAAGTGTTTCTTAATCCAGTACAAATGACAATCACCAATGACCATCCATCCTATGTACCTGTCATGTTATTATGTACATTTATGAGCTTGGCTATTTTAGATTCCATGTGTGAGGAAGAGCATGAACTGTTAGTCTTTGCATGCTTGGTTTATTTAACTTGTGCCTGGGAATCTCCAGATTAATCTATGCGGTCACAAGTGACAGCACATCTCTGTCCTTATGGCTGAATTT
Organism: Mus caroli; assembly: GCF_978045245.1. Taxonomy (NCBI): domain Eukaryota; kingdom Metazoa; phylum Chordata; class Mammalia; order Rodentia; family Muridae; genus Mus; species Mus caroli. The sequence goes on along the minus strand of NW_028227261.1, from coordinate 137,823,372 downwards.
CAATGTGTATGTATGCTATACTTTCTTTATCCAGTTATCCATTTCTGAATACGTAGATTGATTCTATATCTTGAACATTGTGAATTATGTTTCAGCAAACATGTGAGTGCAGATGTCTTTTTGGCATGTAGATTTTAGTTCCTTTGGATATATACCCAGAAGTGAGATCACATACTTACTGAGGTTCCCACCAATAGTGTCCAAGTTTTCTTTTCCCAAAGTCCTTGCCAACAGCACTCTCTTATTTTTTGATAAAGGCAATTATAACAGATATGACGTGATATCTCACTGTGGTTTTAATTTTAATTCCCATAATAAATAGTGACAGGCAGTTTTTCTACAGCTGTTGGTCACTGAACAGTGAAACTTTTATGACTATTTTCTTTCCCTCTTAATTGGCCCAGACCATACTGTCTCTTTATACAGAAAATGACTAAAGATAGCAAAATTGTTCATGATTAAAATGCTTAAAATTATTTTTTTACTGTTTTATTTTCTAGTTTTTTTGAGAAACTGAAATATACCTAGAGGAGAATGTTGCTAAATCATAAGATTATATAGTTTGAAATCATGAATTTTTGATCTTCTGACTTGGTTAGGATCTGTTTATTTCTTCATCTTCCTAGCAACTTAAAAAAATAACATGGATCCAAGTTTGTCAATGTACTATCTTGCCCAAGACTGAGGATTGTCCAGGTCCATAGCTTTTAGTACTGAAGAGGGACAGACACAGAGCAAGTTGAGATGTGTAGTCTTATCATATTGATTATTTGACTATATTTTTCTTTTGTGGTATAAAAGGCTTAGGCTCAAACTTGAGTGTTGTGGATGGGTCTGATGCTATTTGTATTTTAATTCTAATTCTGCTTTCCTAGGAGGGACTGTGGACAAGGAGTGAGTCATACATACTTAGGTAACTTCTTGTGAACCAATTCCCTAATGAAAAAAGGAGCCAATCACTGGGTGAATAGGAGGGACTTCTGGGTTGGATGGAGAAAGAGAGGAAGCTGGAAAGAGTTAGGTTCTTTTTAAAAACAAACAAACAAACAAACAAACAAAAACAGGTAATTATTTTTTTAATTAGATTTTTCCTTAATTACATTTTGTATGTTATCCCGTTTCCTTGTTTCCTCTCCTAACACCTCTTATCCCTTCCCCCTTTTCTCTGACCACCAACCTACCCACTCCCTCTTCCTGGCCCTGGCAGTCCCCTACACTGGGGCATATAGCCTGCCAGGACCAAGAGCCTCTCCTCCATTGATGACCAACTAGGCCATCTTGTGCTAAATATGTAGCTAGAGCCATGAGTTCCACCATGTGTTTTTAATAGCTGTGTGGCACTCCATTGTGTAAATGTAACACATTTTCTGTATCCATTCCTCTGTTGAGGGACATCTGGGTTCTTTCCAGCTTCTGGCTATTATAAATAAGGATGCTATGAACATAATGGAGGATTTGTCCTTATTACATGTTGGAGCATCTTCTGGATAGAGAGTTAGGTTCCTTTTGGATGGGGATATCTTGAGGACAAGAGTTAACTACAAGTGTCTCCTGGTTTCAATGGCAAATGGGTCAGGATTTGCCACTGGAAGATTTAGGTTTAATAAGGTTTACAAGATTAGGAATTTAGTTATTGTGCCCAACAATTGAGTTACTGTTGTTTCTGAAGTCAACACATTAGCTTGTCCAGGTTCAAGAGAGAAAGGTTGAGGCAGCAAAGTGTAGGATTGTCTGATGTGCACCACAAAGGCCTCAGGGGATTTGGACGGGTTGGGGAGGGGTTGTAGTGGTAGTGACCCACCAGTGGAAACTCAGTGGGGACATTTCAAAGAGCTCCAGGCCAGAGAGTCTCCAGGAGATAAAAACTGGTCAGGCATTGCCTGCCAGTACATGGGCAGCTAGGCCACCAAGGCAGAGGGTTGCCAGCATGAGCGCTGGAAAGTGCTTGTTCTTTTTTAATATTTCCTGCAACACCCGAGAAAGTAGAGGATACCACATAGACTTTATTCATTCTTCTTTCTAAAGCCTAACCTCTAATTAAGGCTCCATTAATCAGTTCTATCTGCTACATTGCCTACCTCTTAGTATCCAGAAAGTCTTTTACCTGTTTACAATATTTTTTAAAAGAGGAACAAGTCTGAGAATACTAATAGGAAACTGTTCTTATGTGCCTCTGAGCTTGTAGAGTCCTTTTCTATGCCTAACTCCTTGTGCAATGTACAAGAGCATGATGAAACGAAAGGAAGGTTTTTATATTGTTCTCATTTTAATTTCTCCTAGTTCTTAATAAATGTTCTTTTATCCCTTGCCTAGTTTGTTATTTTCAACAACAGTTTACTCATGAAAACTCATTTATGAATGCCATTATTTGTCCTTGAGTGGCAAATAGGTATAGCTTTGCTTTTCATAAGTCATTTTATTCTTCAGCAACATAAACATACTAAAGTACTGTCCAAGTTCAATACAAATCTAACTCTTCCTAACATCTCCCGTTTTTCTTTCTGCCTCTCTCCCCTTTTTCCTATTCACTCAGGTTGAAAACAGGAAGACCCTGATTCTCTTCTCTGTAACTCATAGCATCTCTTCCTTATTCTTTACTATAGTCCAGTATTTGTGCTGTTGTATTATCATAATGATCCTATCCTAAGTATTATGGGAAGTTTACATTTTTATGCCTTATTTAAAATTAGGCACATTTTTAAAAAAATATGACATAGTAAGAATAAAGTATAAAGAATAATAAATTAGCTATGGCTTTCCTATGAAGTTACTATAGAGTTACTCCCTGTTTTATTATCTTTCAGGCTTATACTAATCAGTTATATCTCCACATTTTTCCCTGAGAACTATTCTGGTTATATTCATGATTGTATGTAACTCCCTTCTCTGTTTATTTTGTCAGACATTCATTTAGTATTCAAAACACACTCCACTACTGATGTTCTTAGCTTTACATCTTAATCTCATGGTCTTATTTGCTCCATAAATTCTTACTGCCTGAATCATTTGTTAATGTTTCATAGTACATTGGCTATATCTACAGCCTACATTCTGAAACTTGTCAAATCTTTTCCCATAACAAGTTTCAGATGAGATTTCTATTAGAACCACAATTCCTCCAAATGGATTTTATCATCTCCCAGGTCTCCCATCTCAAACACCCTGTGGTGACATCACTAGCAAATCATACTTTTGCTCAGCACTCCCATCTGGCAAGTTCCCAAGTCTTCATGGTTAGAAATTCTTCACATTTCTTAGGTCTGTTTCTTTCTCTCTGTCTAGATGTGGGTCCTTAGACTTTTAACACTGTACTTGTGCGATAGTATCCTAAATGAAATCTTTCCCTGGCCATCTCAATCAAACTGCTTTTTTCTCTGGCCATCTCAATCAAACTCTTCATACTGCTGCCAAAGAGATTTTTCAAACACATAAGTCTGGGCATGTGGTAAAGATGTGTGGCTCTTGATAATATAATCTTGAATTTATAACCAGTTTTAACTCTTACTAGCTATATCCTTGGGAAGTTGTTTAATCTCCCCAAGCCTGAATTACCTCATTGTTAATTCAGATTATAATTATTAAGAACTTTGTTCTGAAGAATAAATGAATACATTTGCCAGAATGCGTTGCATATGAATACGATTCAGTGTTTGGTGTTTCTGTTATCATGGCTATTGTTATTATTGTTGTTGATATATAATGTAGGTCTTACTTGAATTAGTCTGTACTTCTTTCTCATGTTTAAGGAAAAGTTGTAGAACTTGGGGTATTACAGATAGCATCTTATGCCTCATTTGATTTCTTTAACTTCATTTATAACTATTGTTCTTGTTCTATTCTCTCATTCTATTATGGGTGTATAACTTTCATTTTGTTTCTCATATTAAAAAAACTTATTAAGTTGTTTTGATTGTTTTAAGAAAAAGTCTATTTGGGCAGTTTCATTACACTTTTTCAAAGTTAGGTACCAGATTAGTCTTTTTCTTAAGAAATTCTTTTCCTACTACGACTACTATAGTTTGGATCAAATGATCACCACATATTTTCCATATGTTCTGGTGTAAAGAGTTCACTGTACTATATAGTTCAGTACATTTCCTTCTCCCAAAGACTGAGAATGCGTCCAGCTCACTGAAACATCTTATTAATCCTTGCACCTACAATTTCCAAGCTACTGCTTGGCAAATAGTGCTAATTCATATGCAGCTTTCATATGTTAACAATAGAATCTTAATGTAGAAAATAAAGATAACTTTAAAAGACAAATAATTAACTTCTTGAAATCTATAGGTAACAAATTATATAATAATTGACAATTTTACGTTGTCTAGAATTGTTAAAGGAAAAGATAGTGCATAAACACTGTCTCTAAGGTACAGAATTCATTAGGGTTCAAGAGTAGAGGCTTTCATTTTCTTACTGGAAAGGAAAACTCTAAGGGCAAAGACTTAAAGTGTTAGCACATGTAACATGGTGCTAATTAATGTTATCTTTTAAACATCAGGTTTGTATCTATCTGATATGGGTATGTGGTGTGTGTGTGTGTATGTCTCTGTGTGTGTCTGTGATTGTGTAAATGTGGGTTGTGTACACATAGTATGTTTTTGGTGGTCAGAGAATAACTTCAATATCAGCCCTTTACATTTACTTTGAGACAGAGTCTCATGTTTAATGCTGTATATATTGAGTTATCTGGCCCATAGTTTTTAGGGCTCCCCTTGTCTGAACCTCTTATCTCACTGTAGGAGGGGTGAAATTACAGATGTGTGCTACTTTGTTTGGCTTTTTAGTAATTCTGGAGAATCTGAACCTAACTCTCATACATGCAAATCAGGTACTTTACCAACCAAGCCATTTCTTTAGCCCAATTTTAGCTTTCACAATGTAATTTTCCCCAAATCTATGAAGGATACAGTTGAGTTCACTGATATCTAAAAGAATTATATAAAAGTTTATAATGTTCAAAAATCTGTTTCATGGCAAACAAAAATCAAAAAATATGCCAATTGAACTCTGACAGAATCTAAACTATTGCTGTCTTTACAATAATCTGGTACAACTCAAATTGATTGGTGAGAATAGTCTGTGTTTAGACTATATAGTTCACCTTCAAAGTAGAAGAGGGTTAACACTTGAGTAGTCTCCGTATGTTCTTCCACTATCTGTGTTATATAATTGAAGAGGCTGTGTCAAAAGCCAAGAATTGATAAATAGTGCACAGCAAGCCTACTGCTGATGCTCTTTTCTCTTACAGGCGTGTGATGCTAGTAGAGTAAACTATACTGTTTACATCTGGAAGCTTTTGTTAATTGGTAGTTGCCAGTTTTAAGTTTTTTTGTAGGTTTATGACAATTTCTTCCAAGAATCTAATTTTCTTACCCCTACAGCATTGGGAGCAAGTTGAACGAGTCCAGTCTTCCAAAGGAGACCAGTTTCCATTTCACTCTAGGAGATGAGGGTTTACTAGAGGCTGCAACAATCTACACTGCCAAAAAAATATTGTCCCAGTAGGATCAACCATGACCATATGCCCTAAACTTGGCTAAGAAAAAAAAAAAAAAAGCTTTATTCTCAAAGAGTTAGAACCTTAAGCAAATTATCCAGTGTTGGAGTAAAGAATCTTCATTATTTCCAAGATGATAAAATAAGGAGTGACTCTTTTTCTCAGCCATATTTCTCAAAAATATTGTTCCAATGATCTCCACCCCTAATCCGTTCAGAGTCAATTTCTTTGGATATGTAACCAATATATGTATAATCAATACCATTTTCATTCAGTCAGAGTTGGCACACAATTTAAAAAGCATCAGGCAGGCCTATGATTAAAAAACAATAGCACATGATTAAATTTAATGGGATTTAAATAGAGAAAACATGTTGTGATGTATTTTATAGTACATTAAGTTGGCTAAGGTTGAAGTATATTTTCCATGATCCTCTTTCCTTGTGGCTTTATATAAAACTTTGCTAAAAGATAGAATGTTGTGACATTTGAAAGGTAGAACTGAAACATAGCTATTCTAGAATGAGTCTTTGTGGTCACTCATGGTGAAAGATAGTTACAGATGTGTCCTTAAATCCTTCTAGATAATAAGATCTTAACAAATGCTATTTCTGAGTAACTGAGAGTCTTAACTAACAAATAATTTCAGTTCCCCAACCCCGACCTTTTATTTCAATTTTTAATCTTAGTAGCTGTGTACAACTAGTGTCTAGAAATCGAAAACTCCAATTTGCCCACTCCATTCAGTGCTTCAGAAAAATACTTCTGCGTCTCCATGTACTCATTTTGGTTTAGTTCTGCAACTTCTTCAATACTTGTGACAGGCCTTATTTCACAGTAAATCTCTCATAGTGCAATGTTCAGAGAGGCTCTGTTCCCATCACTAAACCTTTATTGTTTCAGTTATTCACAAGGGACCTGGTTCAAGAAAAACAGAACACTAAAGATGATAATATATAATAGGCTGGCTGATCTAATAAAACCATAATGCTATTATAAAGCTACTAGTATATCAGAGTTTGCAGAAGCAAAATAGATTCTTATCATCTATAATTTACTACTACAATATTAGCTGCCATAGACTTTAATTAAAATGAATAGAACAGTGTTAATTGGTTGCACTAGAAAGTATGAAGGAAGGAAATGAGCTCAGGGTTTAAATTCCCAGATTAAGGTCTGGATAATGGATTAGAAAACTTCTGTATATTCTCTAAGAGAAACTCATCTTTCCTGGAAATTTTCTTAAAAGTAAATCCAAAGTCTGTATAGATGAAGAGTGCCAGAGTCTAGTTCAAAACAAACTTTTAGTGTTTCCTAGATTAGGAATGGTGCATTGACTGACAGGCACGGGGCTATGGAAGCATACAGCTGAAACCAATCAGAGAAATATGGCAGCTTTTCTTTTGTTGAGCCTCTGTACTAGCCAGAACAGCCTTTTCTCCCAGGAATGAGGACTGTAGTTTTCTCCTCCATGAATCACATAAATTGTCTTGCCGGAGAGATTAAGCTATGGTGGGATTCTAAGACACTCTACATACCCACTGTCTCCTTTAGCTTTGTTAACTCTGTCCAGATTCAGGATCGTCCATCATCCTGGGTATCAAATAAAATTTATGATGTGAATAAATTGTATATAGGCCACACCCAAATAATTACAGTTATGCTTAATAATTTACATTTAAATTCACCAAAACACGTGAACTATCCATGGACATATATTGTGTGGATGTTGTCAATGGAAGAACATATGTTGAGTTAAGCTGACTTCATTGAAATTGTCTCAGAAAGCAAACATACTCTTTACAGTATGTTCACAGTGGCTGATAAATAGATTGACCTGTTAACTTGGAGGGATGGTTGACATCAAGTTACCAGACTTTTCTTGGTATATGATAGAAATGTGAAAAAAAATATTTAGGTTGTAAAAGCTGTTCACCTTGCATCTTGTCCCATATAAAGGTTTGAATAATCTGTAGTTTACAACACATATTGATACTCATAGGGAGCTCTTGTCTACTTGCCTGGGATGGTAATAGGATATCCTTTCATTAAATAGAGTTCCTGTATCAGCTTATACTAGCTATGGCTGCCTTCCAAAGATCAAGCTATGAAATCAGAGGAAGATTGGTTTGGAAGATTTGGAGAAGTTGGAGGAAAGTAGTGGTAAATAAATATGGTAAAAATATATTGTATACATGTACAGAATTTTCAGAGAATAAATGAAAATATGCAAAAAGTTGGCTATTGAATTAAATATAGATTCTAGAATCTTAAATCAGGGAGAACACGTGATAATATATAACCATCAGAGTCATTCCAGGTAAGTTTGTGGTCTTGAGACACATCTGAAACAGTTATCAAGAATTTTCCCAGCATCCACAAAAAGCAGAGGTGGATGTTCACAGCCAACCATTGGACTGAGTGCGGGGTGGGGGTGGGGGGTCCTTGATTGAAGAGTTGTAGAAGGGAATGAAGGAGCTGAGGGGATTTGTAGCTCTATGGAAAGAGCAACAGTGTCAACAGGCCAGACCCCCTGGAGCTCCCAGGGACTGGACCATCAACCAAAGAATACACAACCAAAGAGGGACCCATGGTGCTACCAAATATGTAGCAGAATATGGCCTTGTTGGACATCAGTAGGAGTAGAGGCCTTTAGGCCTGAGCTTGTTAGACACCCCAATGTAGGGGAATGCCAGGGTAAGAAGATGGGGGTAGGTGGGTAGGTGGAGGAGTACCTTCATAGAGGCAGGAGTAAGGGGGATGGGGTAGGGGGTTTCCAAAGGGAAAATCTGCAAAGAGGAAAATATTTGAAATGTAAATAAAGAAAATATCCAATTAAAAAAAGAGAGAATTTATCCCTCTCACATTTTGTCACTAACTAGTAGATCATAATGTCCCCAGGGCTGACACATATGGGTAGTGTGTAAAATATTATTTGATTTTCAGAAATGAAAAAAATCTCAGTCCAGTAAACAGAAATTTGGCTACCATCATCATAATGGAAAATCAATTTCCATTTGTATGGCATTTCACATTTCGAGGACACCTTGGATGGAGGGATTCCTTTAATAAAGGAATTTACTTTGACCAAATCATGTCTAGGATATCTTTCTCTAGCTTTCACCTGGAAAGCTCAGATTCATTCACATGATGAATCTATGAAAGTGAGGATTTCTACACTAATCAGGGATTATGTTACACTCATTGTGAAACATAAATTCCCACTATAATTCTACATTTAACAGAGGTCCTTTGAAAGTCAGTGTTGTAATAATGTTTTAGTTTGTCTCATACAAAACTACTAGGTTCCCAAACTCAGAAAAAGTTATACTAAAAACTAAGTAGAAACCTGTATTGATTCCTTGATATATGTGTTAATGGTTTCTGGTGCAGGAAAGGCCAAGTAAAGTAACAGCTAGACCAATCTCTGTCTACAAAGGTTAACACATAAAGCTAGTGCTTCATTTCCTACATGGGTTCCAAGATTAGTGACACTATCAAGTACAGAAAAAATGTAGAAATGGTGACTTTTTTCACACATTTTCATTCTACTCGAATATTCAGCAGGAATAGGTTTTGAAGAATATTGTAACTGAATATTAAATACAATTGTAGCAGTTCATTCAGGTGTTTTAATTTTTTACTTGAAAAGAGAAAAATATGTGATATTGTTTCTCTAGCTCTTAATTTCATAAAACCTTATCACTGTTCATTACTAGATATCAGCAATACTAGTTAGCTTCTTATATTGGCCATAGCCAGTTAAATTCCTTTTTCACACTATCATAGAGCTACAACAATTTTCATATACTCTATAACCCAGTTGGTAGATTATGTGTTATTCACAGAATTCACCTCTCTCTCTCTCTCTCTCTCTCTCTCTCTATATATATATATATATATATATATATATATATATATATATATATCAGATGTAACATATATAAGCAGAGGCAATAAGTTTAAGACAGTAACTATATTTATGGTAGCAAACTATGCATGAGGGGAATATATATTCTACAAAAATTTGTGTAAATTGTGCATCAAAGTAATTATTTATATGTCTGATGGCCATGAATTGTCAAGATATACTTGAGATAATGGGAAATTTGCTTATCTGATTATTTTGGCTATGAAGGAAAATTAGTCTACCATATCTTAAGCTTTTTACTTTATGATGAGTGTCCTCTTTATTTATTTATTTTTTTTATTACATATTTTCCTCAATTACATTTCCAATGCTATCCCAAAAGTCCTCCATACCCCCCCCCCCAATTTCCTACCCATCCATTCCCATTCTTTTGGCCCTGGCATTCCCCTGTATTGGGGCATATAAAGCTTACAAGTCCAATGGGCCTCTCTTTCCAGTGATGGCCGACTAGGCCATCTTTCGATACATATGCAGTTAGAGACAAGAGCTCCGGGGTATTGGTTAGTTCATCATGTTGTTCCAACTATAGGGTTGCAGATCCCTTTAACTCCTTGGGTACTTTCTCTAGCTTCTCCATTGGGAGCCCTGTGATCCATCCAATAGCTGACAGTGAGCATCCACTTCTGTGTTTGTTTGACCCCGGCATAATTTCACAAGAGAGAGCTATATCTGGGACCTTTCAGCAAAATCTTGCTAGTGTATGCAAAGGTGTCAGCGTTTGGAAGCTGATTATGGGATGGATCCCTGGATATGGCAGTCTCTAGATGGTCCATCCTTTCATCACAGCTCCAAACTTTGTCTCTGTAACTCCTTCCATGGGTGTTTTGTTCCCAATTCTAAGAAGGGGCACAGTGTCCACACTTTGGTCTTCATTCTTCTTGAGTTTCATGCGTTTAGCAAATTGTATCTTATATTTTGGGTATCCTATGAGTGTCCTCTTAATTTACTAGCTTTAGAGGCTGAAATTTTGTTGTGTATGTGGAAGATTCAGGTTTGAATTCTGTTCTGATTTAGATATAAAGGGTTTTTCTAAAGGCTCTTGTGGTAAAGGCTTGGTTACCAGTCTTTGGAGACCTCACAAAGGTGACTAATCACTGATAGATACACTATTTTATGGCGATATAAGGAGTGGATTAAAGAGGTGTGGCCTGGAAAAAAGTAGGTCACTGCAGTTATTCATTGGAAGATATCTCTCCCTAGTCTGTCTATTCATTTTGTATCTTGGCTGTCACAGAGAGAGTAGCTATGCCCTACCACATCCTCTTCATTATATTCCTCTTCCCTCACCATAGTCCAGAAAAAACTGAGCTCAGTTACCATGCATGGAGGTTTCCTAAACCATGATTGTAGTCAACACATCTTTAAATGGTTTATAACAGATACTTGTCACAGCTTTCCAGAAGCCCATCTAACACAAGCTATTTGATACAACAGATCTAATCATGCTTGACATTCCATGGGAGAAAAGGATTTTTTTTTCATTGTTTTTTTTTATTACATATTTTCCTCAATTACATTTCCAATGCTATCCCAAAAGTCCCCCATACCGCCCCCCACTTCCCTACCCTCCCATTCCCATTCTTTTGGCCCTGGCATTCCCCTATATTGGGGCATATAAAGTTTGCAAGTCCAATGGGCCTCTCTTTCCAGTGATGGCCAACTAGGCCATCTTTCGATACATATGCAGCTAGAGACAAGAGCTCCAGGGTACTGGTTAGATCATCATGTTGTTCCAACTATAGGGTTGCAGATCCCTTTAGCTCCTTGGGTACTTTCTCTAGCTTCTCCATTGGGAGCCCTGTGATCCATCCAATAGCTGACTGTGAGCATCCACTCCTGTGTTTGCTAGGCCCCTGCATAGTCTCACAAGAGACAGCTATCTTTGGGTCCTTTCAGCAAAATCTTGCTAGTGTATGCAATGGTGTCAGCTTTTGGAAGCTGATTATGGGATGGATCCCTGGATACGGCAGTCTCTAGATGGTCCATCCTTTCATCACAGCTCCGAACTTTGTCTCTGTAACTCCTTCCCTGGGTGTTTTGTTCCCAATTCTAAGAAGGGGCACAGTGTCCACATTTTGGTTTTCATTCTTCGTGAGTTTCATGCGTTTAGCAAATTGTATCTTATATCTTGGGTATCCTAAGTTTTGGGCTAATATCCACTTATCAGTGAATACATATTGTGTGAGTTCCTTTGTGATTGTGTTACCTCACTCAAGATGATGCCCTCCAGGTCCATCCATTTGGCTAGGAATTTCATAAATTCATTCTTTTTAATAGCTGAGTAGTACTCCATTGTGTAAATGTACCATAATTTCTGTATCCATTCCTCTGTTGAGGGACATCTGGGTTCTTTCCAGCTTCTGGCTATTATAAATAGGGCTGCTATGAACATAGTGGAGCATGTGTCCTTCTTACCGGTTGGGACATCTGGATATATGCCCAGGAGAGGTATTGCTGGATCCTCCGGTAGTACTATGTCCAATTTTCTGAGGAACCGCCAGACTGATTTCCAGAGTGGTTGTACAAGCTTGCAATCCCACCAACAATGGAGGAGTGTTCCTCTTTCTCCACATCCTTGCCAGCATCTGCTGTCACCTGAATTTTTGATCTTAGCCATTCTGACTGGTGTGAGGTGGAATCTCAGGGTTGTTTTGATTTGCATTTCCCTGATGATTAAGGATGTTGAACATTTTTTCAGGTGCTTCTCTGCCATTTGGTATTCTTCAGGTGAGAATTCTTTGTTCAATTCTGAGCCCCAATTTTAATGGGGTTATTTGACTTTCTGGAGTCCACCTTCTTGAGTTCCTTATATATATTGGATATTAGACATCTGATTTAGGATAGGTAAAGATCCTTTCCCAATCTGTTGGTGGTTTTTTTGTCTTATTGATGGTGTCTTTTGCCTTGCAGAAGCTTTGCAGTTTCATGAGGTCCCACTTGCCAATTCTCGATCTTACAGCACAAGCCATTGCTGTTCTATTCAAGAATTTTTCCCCTGTGCCCATATCTTCAAGGCTTTTCCCCACTTTCTCCTCTATAAGTTTCAGTGTCTGTGGTTTTATGTGAAGTTCCTTGATCCACTTAGACTTGACCTTAGTACAAGGAGATAGGAATGGATCGATTCGCATTCTTCTACATGATAACAACCAGTTGTGCCAGCACCATTTGTTGAAAATGCTGTCTTTCTTCCACTGGATGTTTTTAGCTCCCTTGTCGAAGATCAAGTGACCGTAGGTGTGTGGGTTCATTTCTGGGTCTTCAATTCTATTCCATTGGTCTATTTGTCTGTCACTATACCAGTACCATGCAGTTTTTATCTAAATTGCTCTGTAGTAAAGCTTTAGGTCTGGCATGGTGATTCCACCAGAGGTTCTTTTATCCTTGAGAAGAGTTTTTGCTATCCTAGGTTTTTTGTTATTCCAGATGAATTTGCAGATTGCACTTTCTAATTCGTTGAAGAATTGAGTTGGAATTTTGATGGGGATTGCATTGAATCTGTAGATTGCTTTTGGCAAGATAGCCATTTTTAAAATGTTGATCCTGCCAATCCATGAGCATGGATGATCTTTCCATCTTCTGAGATCTTCTAGAATTTCTTTCTTCAGAGACTTGAAGTTCTTATTATACAGATCTTTCACTTCCTTAGTTAGAGTCACGCCAAGATATTTTATGTTATTTGTGACTATTGAGAAGGGTGTTGTTTCCCTAATTTCTTTCTCAGCCTGTTTATTCTTTGTGTAGAGAAAGGCCATTGATTTGTTTGAGTTAATTTTATATCCAGCTACTTCACCGAAGCTGTTTATCAGGTTTAGGAGTTCTCTGGTGGAATTTTTAGGGTCACTTATATATACTATCATATCATCTGCAAAAAGTGATATTTTGACTTCATCTTTTCCAATTTGTATCCCTTTGATCTCCTTTTGTTGTCAAATTGCTCTGGCTAGGACTTCAAGTACTATGTTGAATAGGTATGGAGAAAGTGGAAAGCCTTGTCTAGTCCCTGATTTTAGAGGGATTGCTTCAAGCTTCTCACCATTTACTTTGATGTTGGCTACTGGTTTGCTGTATATTCCTTTTATCATGTTTAAGTATGGGCCTTGAATTCCTGATCTTTCCAAGACTTTTATCATGAATGGGTGTTGGATCTTGTCAAATGCTTTTTCTGCATCTAACGAGATGACCATGTGGTTTTTGTCTTTGAGTTTGTTTATATACTGGATTACGTTGATGGATTTCCGTATATTGAACCATCCCTGCATCCCTGGGATGAAACCTACTTGGTCAGGATGGATGATTGTTTTGATGTGTTCTTGGATTCGGTTAGCAAGAACTTTATTGAGGATTTTTGCATCAATATTCATAAGGGATATTGGTCTGAAGTTTTCTATCTTTGTTGGGTCTTTTTGTGGTTTAGGTATCAGAGTAATTGTGGCTTCATAGAATGAGTTGGGTAGAGTACCTTCTGTTTCTATTTTGTGGAATAGTTTGTGAAGAACTGGGATTAGATCTTCTTTGAAGGTCAGATAGAACTCTGCACTAAACCCATCTGGTCCTGGGCTTTTTTTGGTTGGGAGACTATTAATGACTGCTTCTATTTCTTTGGGGGATATAGGGTTGTTTAGATCATTAACCTGATCTTGGTTCAACTTTGGTACCTGGTATCTGTCTAGGAACTTCTCCATTTCATCCAGGTTCTCCAGTTTTGTTGAGTATAGCCTTTGGTAGAAGGATCTGATGGTGTTTTGGATGTCTTCAGGATCTGTTGTTATGTCTCCTTTTTCATTTCTGATTTTGTTAATTAGAATACTTTCCCTGTGCCCTCTAGTTAGTCTGGCTAAGGGTTTATCTATCTTGTTGATTTTCTCAAAGAACCAGCTCCTTGATTGGTTGATTCTTTGAATAGTTCTTCTTGTTTCCACTTGATTGATTTCGCCCCTGAGTTTGATTATTTCCTGCCGTCTACTCCTCTTGGGTGAATTTGCTTCCTTTTGTTCTAGTGCTTTTAGGTGTGTTGTCAAGCTGCTAATGTGTGCTCTTTCTAGTTTCTTTTTGGAGGCACTCAGAGCTATGAGTTTTCCTCTTAGAAATGCTTTCATTGCGTCCCATAAGTTTGGGTATGTTGTGGCTTCATTTTCATTGAACTCTAAAAAGTCCTTGATTTCTTTCTTTATTCCTTCCTTGACCAAGGTATCATTGAGAAGAGTGTTGTTCAGTTTCCATGTGAATGTTGGCTTTCTATTATTTATTTTGTTATTGAAGATCAGCCTTAGTCCATGGTGATCTGATAGGATGCATGGGACAATTTCAATATTTTTGTATCTGTTGAGTCCTGTTTTGTGCCCAATTACGTGGTCAATTTTGGAGAAGGTACCATGAGGTGCTGAGAAGAAGGTGTATCCTTTTGTTTTAGGGTAAAATGTTCTGTAGATATCTGCCAGATCCATTTGATCCATAACTTCTGTTAGTTTCACTGTGTCCCTGTTTAGTTTCTGTTTCCATGATCTGTCCATTGGTGAAAGTGGTGTGTTGAAGTCTCCCACTATTATTGTATGAGGTGCAATGTGTGCTTTGAGATTTACTAAAGTTTCTTTAATGAATGAGGCTGCCTTTGTATTTGGAGCATAGATATTCAGGATTGATAGTTCCTCTTGGAGGATTTTACCTTTGATGAGTATGAAGTGCCCCTCCCTGTCTTTTTTGATGACTTTGGGTTGGAAGTCAATCTTATCTGATATTAGAATGGCTACTCCAGCTTGTTTCTTCAGACCATTTGCTTGGAAAATTGTTTTCCAGCCTTTCATTCTGAGGTAGTGTCTATCTTTTTCTCTGAGATGAGTTTCTTGTAAGCAGCAAAATGTTGGGTCTTGTTTGTGTAGCCAGTTTGTTAGTCTATGTCTTTTTATCGGGGAGTTGAGTCCATTGATATTAAGAGATATTAAGGAAAAGTAATTGTTGTTTCCTGTTATTTTTGTTGTTAAAGTTGGCATTCTGTTCTTGTGGCTGTCTTCTTTTCGGTTTGTTGAGGGATTACCATCTTGTTGTTTCTAGGGCGTGGTTCCTGTCCTTGTATTGGTTTTTTTCTGTTATTATCCTTTGAAGGGCTGGATTCGTGGAGAGATAATGTGTGAATTTGGTTTTGTCGTGGAATACTTTGGTTTCTCCATCTATGTTAATTGAGAGTTTGGCTGGGTATAGTAGCCTGGGCTGGAATTTGTGTTCTTTTCGTGTCTGTATAACATCTGTCCAGGATCTTCTGGCTTTCATAGTCTCTGGTGAAAAATCTGGTGTAATTCTGATAGGCTTGCCTTTATATGTTACTTGGCCTTTTTCTCTTACTGCTTTTAGTATTCTATCTTTATTTAGTGCATTTGTTGTTATGATTATTATGTGTCGGGAGGTATTTCTTTTCTGGTCCAGCGTATTTGGAGTTCTGTAGGCTTCTTGTATGTTCATGGGCATCTCTTTCTTTAGATTTGGGAAGTTTTCTTCTATAATTTTGTTGAAGATGTTTGCTGGTCCTTTGAGTTGAAAATCTTCATTCTCATCCACTCCTATTATCCGTAGGTTTGGTCTTCTCATTGTGTCCTGTATTTCCTGGATGTTTTGAGTTAGGATCTTTTTGCATTTTCCATTTTCCTTGATTGTTGTGCCGATGTTCTGTATGGAATCTTCTGCACCTGAGATTCTCTCTTCCATCTCTTGTATTCTGTTGCTGATGCTTGCATCTATGGTTCCAGATTTCTTTCCTAGGGTTTCTATCTCCAGTGTTGCCTCATTTTGGGTTTTCTTTATTGTGTCTACTTCCCTTTTTAGGTCTATTATGGTTTTGTTCATTTCCATCATCTGATTGGATGTGTTTTCCTGTTTCTCTTTAAGGACTTCTACCAGTTTGGTTGTGTTATCCTGTTTTTCTTTAAGGACTTGTAACTCTTTAGCCATGTTCTCCTGTAGTTCTTTAAAGTCCTTCTTGATGTCCTCTACCATCATCATGAGATATGCTTTTAAATCCAGGTCTAGTTTTTCAGGTGTGTTGGGGTGCCCTGGACTGGGCGAAGTGGGAGTGCTGGGTCCTGATGAATATGAGTGGTCTTGGTTTCTGTTAGTAAGATTCTTACCTTTACCTCTCGCCATCTGGTAATCTCTGGAGTTGTTATAGTTGTCTCTGTTCAGAGGTTGTTCTTCTGGTGATTCTGAGTATCCTCTGTCAGCAGACCTGGGAGACAGGCTCTCTCCTCTGAGTTTCAGTGGTTAGAGCACTCCCTGCTGACAAGCTTTCCTCTTAAAGGGAAGGTGTACAGATATCTGGCGTTTGGACCTCCTCCTGGCCGAAGAAGAAGGCGGAAAACAGGACCTTTCCCAGATGCTGTGTTGCTTTGGCAGGTCACAGAAGCTGTAGGCTTCTGTGGTGCACACTCTTAGCTGTGCAGACTAAGTTCCTAAGTTCAGTGGAGTCCTGGATCCAAGATGTGCTCCCTGCTCCTGAGGCAGAGGGCTCCTGTGCAGGGCAGACCACTGTCTTCCAGCTAGGAGGGTGCCGGATGTCTGTGGCCCCAAAATGGTGCTGCCTCAGTGGCTCTGTGGCTCCCGCCTGTCCCAGAAGCTGTCTGCCTCTGTGGTCCTCAGTCTTACCTGTACAGACTAAGTTCGGCGGAGTCCTGGAGCCAAGATGGCGCTCCCTGCAGGGCAGGTCACTGTCCTCCGGCTGGGAGGGTGCCGGATGTCTGCGGCCCCAAAAGGGTGCTGCCTCAGCGGCTCTGTGGCTCCCGCCTGTCCCAGAAGCTGTCTGCCTCTGTGGTCCTCACTCTGACCTGTACAGACTAAGTTCGGCGGAGTCCCGGAGCCAAGATGGCGCTCCCTGCAGGGCAGGTCACTGTCCTCCAGCTGGGAGGGTGCTGGATGTCTGCGGCCCCAAAAGGGTGCTGCCTCAGCGGCTCTGTGGCTCCCGCCTGTCCCAGAAGCTGTCTGCCTCTGTGGTCCTCACTCTAACCTGTACAGACTAAGTTCGGAGGAGTCCCGGAGCCAAGATGGCGCTCCCTGCAGGGCAGGTCACTGTCCTCCAGCTGGGAGGGTGCCGGATGTCTGCGGCCCCAAAAGGGTGCTGCCTCAGCAGCTCTGTGGCTCCCGCCTGTCCCGGAAGCTGTCTGCCTCTGTGGTCCTCACTCTAACCTGTACCAAAAAGGATTTTTTATACTTAGGTGTTTTATATGTATTCATCTGCTTTGTGTGTAAGATTCTCCATGCCATAGTGTTGTGTAAATGGGAGAGGAGAACTTTGGAGACTTAGTTCTCTTCCACCTTATGGGTCTATCTGTGGCTTGGACTCCAGTCTCAGACATTACAGAAGTGGCTTTACATATTCAACCATCACAAGTAAAGCACAGTTCACACATTTAGGGGTTTGGAATAAGTAAGCCATCTCCTTCACATAGGATATCTCTTTAAAAATTGTTCTGATTTACTGTTGTATTCCTGAAAAACATAACTGATTGAGAGTAACTGAGCTATTATGTAACTTTATTTCTCCATCATGGATCAGGTGTCACCTAATATATTAAGGCACAAATTTATGCATGCTATGCTCCTTAATTCCAAAGCAAATTAAGCTTCTTTATTTCATGTATATATGAATGATCAAGTTTGAACATACTCTTAAGACTTAAGTGACATGAAGGGGAGAGAAAGAGAGAGAGACATGCTAGGGAAGCCAGTGGAGTCTGTGGCATGCACAAACATTGTTTCATAACATTGTCATCAACAATGTTCACAACAGAGGACTACACATTTGAGTCATAAAAAAGTGAAAAATTCCATTATATTTTAGCTAAGCTTATAAAAACTTAGACCACATATTTTCCTAAAACACATATGATCCAGGGCTTCTTCTCTACAACTCTGTAGTTATGATCTTTGTACATTTTTTGTCATGTAAGTCAAAAGTCATTTTTTCTTCCTTCCATATATCTACAAATACTTCAGTAATTTGAATGTAAGTTGTTAAGTAATCCAAATGAGTTCAAACTTTAGTCTTTTCTTTCAGTGTTGGAATAAAAAAATCAAAAAACGAAAAAGAAAAAAAAACCCCAAAACCAAAGGAAAAACAAAACAAAACAAAGAACAAAACACTCCAAAATTGCATCTCCTTTTTAAAAACTTTTAAAGAGACCTGGATGATTGCCCAGTGATATTGGCAAGTCAGACTCTTAATTTGTATAGAAGATGGTAAAGTCTCATCCTTGTTGATTTTATTGCATAGATGCATATGGAGTTGGGAAGTGCCAGACCCAGCTTTGCACTCCAGGAATGTGTGGGAAGGCTTAGCAGTACTTGCATGGTGAAAAAGAGAAGACATAAGTAACACTCGTATAACTATCCACATTTTCTCTCGTTGCCCTTGCTTCTCCACATTCTGGAAATGTTTCCTAAAGATATATATTTATAGAATGTATGTATTACTTAAAATAGATTGGACCTCTGTTTAAAAGAATAGGGTTTTTTTTTTTGGGGGGGGGAGGTACTTTCATAAGCACATTTTAACAATCAAATATTCATAGTCAAATTTATAATTGGCATTTTCTTTTTGTAATCACAAGAATTTCATGAACTTGAGCACAACTTAGTTCAGCAGAAAATTTTCATCTAATTTGGAAAATTACATCAGGGTGTATAAATTAAATGAAATTCCATTTCCTACTTTAATACAATGCTAATATCTTAATACTGTATTTCTAGCTCATTGAACTATATGGCCCAGAGGAAGTCTTAGATTTTTCTGGACACATTTGCACATTTCATTCTTTTATATTTGTTACAGGCATCAAAGTGTTCTCAGTTTTTTCAGGACCTATTAACTCTCATATCAACTATCTCCATAGTTGAAGTCAATGACCATTCTATTTAATGGTGCACATCTATTTCCTAGAGGTTGCACGTGATATTTTACTAGAAATAAATTTAAATATGTTGCTATCACTCCAAATATTAAACCAGTTTTATTAAAATAACTGTCTAAATTCAACAAAGCAAATGAAAGTACTGAGTCTTAGTTAAGAAACACAAATCTCTTCAACAGGATCGAAGAAATTGTTGGTTTCTATGTGGTTATTTATTGCAATTTAATTTTTTGCAATGTTATTGCTAGTAGTATCTCTAGTAAATGTTGAGAGATGAATTAATCTGTAGGTTTAACAACACATTATTTATTAAAGTTAGTTTAATACTATGACCATTTAAAATTATTATTAATATTAATAATAATAATAATAATAATAATAATAATAATAATAATAATAATGATAGTGGGCTTTCCCCTAGGCCCTATGATCTTCTAGCCACAGCCAACAATGTAAACAGATATGGGTTTGTCTTGTGGAGTGACACTTAAAGCCAACAATAAAGTGGTTATTTACTCTTCTCATGATGTTAGTATCTGTATTGTATCAATCGTCATGTCTTTCTACCCCTGCCATTAATGAAGCTGTCAAGGTTAACAGCTAAGTAAGCTGAGTAACCCCCTGACTGACTTTCAGAGTAGTTGTGCAAGCTTGCAATCCAACCAGCAAGGGAGGAGTGTTCCTCTTTCTCCACATCCTCGCCAACATCTGCTGTCACCTGAGTTTTTGATCTTAGCCATTCTGACTGGTGTGAGATGGAATCTCAGGGCTGTTTTGATTTCCACTTCCCTGATGACTAAGAATGTTGAACATTTCTTTAGGTGCTTCTCAGCCATTCAGTATTCCTCACTTAATAATTCTTTGTTTAGCTCTGTTACCCACAAAGATATAATAACAGGCATACTGCTATGAAATAGATTACTTCTAGTGTTAGAAAAGACCTTCATGAACATTCCATGACTTTTATCATGAAGGGGTGTTGGATTTTGTCAAATGCCCTCTCAGAATCTAATGAAATGATCATGTGTGTTTTTTTTTCTTTGAGTTTGTTTATATAGTGGATTTCGTTGATGGATTTCTGCATATTGAACAATCCCTGCATCCCTGGGATGAAGCCTACTTAATCAAGACAGATGATCATTTTAATGTGTTCTTGGATTTAGTTAGCGAGAATTCTATTGAGTATTTTTGCATCACTATTCATAAAGGAAATTGGCCTGAAGTTCTTTTTCTTTGTTAGGTCTTTGTGAGGCTTAGGTATCAGAATAATTGTGGCTTCATAGGACGAAATGAGTAGAGTACCTTCTGTTTCTATTTTGTGGAATACTTTGAGGTGTATTGGTATTAGATCTTCTTTCAAGGTTGAAGGTCTGATAGAACTCTGCTAAACCATCTGGTCCTGGGTTTTTGTTTTGTTTTGTTTTGTTTTGTTTTTGTTTTTGGCTGGGATACTATTAATGACTGTTTCTATTTCTTTAGGGTATAAGGGATTGTTTAGATCTTTAAACTGATACTGATTTAAATTTGGTACCGGATACCTATATAGAAAATTGTCCATTTCATTCAGATTTTCCAGTTTTGTTGAGTATAGTCTTTTGTAGTAGGATCTGATGATGTTTTGGATTTCCTAGGTTTCTGTTGTTATGTCTCCGTTTTCATTTCTGATTTTGTTAATTTGGATAGTGTCTCTGTGCCCGATGGTTCATCTGGCTAAGGGTTTATATATCTTGTTTTTCTCAAAGAATCAGTTCCTGGTTTGGTTGATTCTTTGTATAGTTCTTTTTGTTTCTACTTGGTTGATTTCAGTCCTAAGTTTGATTATTTCCTGCCATCATCTACTCCTGTTGTATTTGCTTCTCTTTGTTCTAGAGTTTTCAGATGTGCTGTCAAGCTGCTAGTGTATACTATCCCCAGTTTCTTTTTGGAGGCACTCAGATCTGTGAGTTTACCTCTTAGGACTCCTTTCATTGTGTCCAAAAAATCTGGGTATGTTGTGCCTTCATTTTCATTATACTCTAAAAAGTCTTCAATTTCTTTCTTTATTTCTTCCTTGACCATGTTATCATCGAGTAGAGTGTTGTTCAACTTCCACTTGTATGTTGGCTTTGTATTGTTTTTTCTTGTTTTTGAAGAGCAGCCTTAATCCATTTATGTGATAGGATTGTTGGTATTATTTCAATCTTCTTATATCTATTGAAACCTGTTATATGACGAATTATGTGGTCAATTTTGGAGAAGGTACTATTAGGTGCTGAGAAGAATTTACATTCTTTTGTTTTAGGATAAATAGTTCTAAAGTTATCTGTTAAATCTATTTGTTTCTTAACTTCTGTTAGTTTCACTGTTTACTTTTTGTTTCTGTGATCTGTCCATTGATGTGAGTGGGGGGTTGACGTCTACCACATTTATTGCATGAGCTATGATATGTGCTTTGAGCTTTAATAATTTTTCTTTTATGATTGTGGATACCCTTGCATTAGGAGAATAGATGTTCAGAATTGAGAGTACTTCTTGGTAGATTTTTTCCTTTGATGAGTATGAAGTAGAGGGCAAGAGGGATAGGAAGTGAGTTTTCTTTCAGAATAAACTTAAAGAAGTTCCCCTGGTAAGTTGATCATACTTCACTTGATATTTATATATATATAAAAAGACATAAACCTAGATGTTAAGAAAGAAAGGATTTGATAGAAGTTATGGAAGAGGGTGACAAAGATCAAAATGTATTATACGAAACTATCAAAAATGAAAAAAATAGGAAATATGAGAAATGTCTGGGTCAGATTTCTTTATTCTACTTATACTTGTTTTTATGAAATGTGATACAAATATGAATTTATATATGATATTTACTTGCAAAACTCACACAGAATATTGTAGTTTCACGGTAGATCACCATTTATTATTGTTTTTTCATCATAATAATGTAATTGTTGTTTGCTTGTAACACAATTTTGTCTTAGTATCTTTAGCAGGAAATACTCTCTCAAGCCATTGCTGTGATGTGCTTTTATGCCAGGTGAAGAGTAAAGCAAATGATTCAGATGTCAGCTAATTAGCATTCCCATGGCATTGGTGATTGTTTTGAGTAGTCATATGGCACCTAAATAATTAATGAGAAGCAATCAATGACTTCTTTTTTACTGTGTTGTGATAAAAGCTCCTTATCTTTTTTCTTGCTCAGCCACCTTGGAGGATTAGGGACTATTCCTGCTGCAATCATTTTGCATTTATAGGGAGAGTGAAACAAAATTCAGGAACTTAAAAGGAGAAATAGACGATAAAAAGTGAATTTTGCTAACATAATTTGAACTTTGTATGCTCATAAGTCACAATATCTATCTGTTCAGTCTAGATGTTTGGTATAATTATTCTTGCCCCTTCATTCTACTTTTTAGACTTTCATTGCTATATGATAAATAATTCTCATTTATGCCTTCCTAGTGGCTTTTTGTTTTGGGGTAATAGTGAAGAGGTGGAAAACACTGCTGTTGAGTTCAAGGAGCTCATGTTTTGCAAGATAACACAGACATCCATGGAAATTGCCCTAGTAAGTGAGTGTAATGCATGAAAATTTGAAGCACAGATTGGGAAGAAAGTAGACCAGGGAAATCTTCTCCAAAAAAGTGACATTAAAATGTAACCTTCAAAAAAATGTATTTAATGAAAGAGTGTGATTTTGAAGTTTGTATGCCTTCAAAAGCAAGCCCAGAAACAGATTTGGATCCAAGTACTTTTTCTGGTACTTAGTAACAGGAAGCTTACATGGAAGAATGTAAAAAGGTGACAAGATTTTCTAGTCAAACATCTCACCTCTAGGACAGATACAAGTGCGTAACAAGGAAGGAAGGAAGGAAGGAAGGGAGGCTTTATTTTGCATCATGACATACTGGATAGTCCAGATGATTTCAGGACTGTGTTGACTCAGGATATCATATCACATGGTAAAGAGCTACTTACTATATGGCCTCCAAGAAGAAAAGAGAACAATTGGAAGGTACACAGGACAAAATGCATCTTTTAAAAGCACATCTTCAAGGACTTCCAATTAGGTCCTAACTACTAATAGTTCTATCATCTTTTGACAATGCCTTTAAACCATGCACCCATCAATGGCATAATTCACTGATAAAATAAGAGCCCTCATCATCTATGGTGGTTTGACTGCTAATTTCACAGGATCTAGAATCACCTTGGAGACTGATTTCTGGGCATGTCTGTGAGGAACTTTCTTGACTAGGTTAATTGAGGTGTAAAGTATAGCTTGCAGTATTTCATGGGCTAGGATCCCAGATCACATAAAAATGTGAAAGCTAGCTGTGGATATTCATATTCTGCTTTATGACCAAGGATGAAATGTGACCAGCTGGGCTCTTGCTCCCAGCATGGTGTCTGTCTATCTTCTTATATTTTTGGTTTTGAACCTAGCCTTTAAAGGCTGAGCCATCTTTCCAGACCCCACCCCCAACATCTACCATGTGTTTCTCATAACAATGGGATGGTCCTTTTGAAATGTAAGCAAGAGTAAATTCTGACCCTCTTAAATTGTTTCTTCTCACACATTTGGTCAAAGTGCAAAGAAAAGCTGCTAACACAGTACCAAATCACTTTCTGAAAACACCATTTCTGAACATTGCTAAATTGGAAACTAAGAACTCAGCATTGAAGACCCTTTGGACAATGCTTTATACATGACATTGCAATAGGAAACCAAATAAAATTATACTCATAAGTACATTACCATGGACAATTGAGAATCAGTTTCATTAGTGCTCCTTTGAGAATCCATTTTCTGGGGAAATTATTGACTCTATCATAGACTATATTCTAGGTAAAATAACAACTCTAAAAATGCAAAGGAAACTGAAATGATGTCCTATATTATATTAGATCATGAGAAAACATAACTAAAAGCAAATAGGAAGAGAAACTATGGAATTATTCAATATTTGGAGACAAAATGGTGCATTTTAGTGCAATTGTGAATACTTTTAAAAAAGGGAGAAATTGAAAGTTTTGTAAAATAAATTAAAAATGATGGACAACTAATGAGAGCTTTTGTGATACAGCTAAGGAATGTCTAAGAAGGAAATTTATACCTGAAGTTTGATTATGTTAAAAAAAAAACCCAAGAATTTAAATTAAACATTTTTCTTCTTTTTTTCATTAAGGTTTGTGCCACCATTGCCCTAGCATATTTTGCAGGTATATTGTAGATCAAATGTTTTGTGACTGGGTTGGTATTTACTTATCTCATTTGGAAGCTTTCAGAGAATCTTTACATGTCATAGACACTAAAAAATGGGGGTGAATTTTCTATGTAGGCATCAGCTCAACGTCTCCGTGTTTAAAGAGTTGTGTGGTACTGTCTTCAATAATGGGGTCCTGCTGTTAGTTTATATAGAGCAATTCATTGTCTTGGCAACAGCTTGGGTTTTGGTGATTTCCATGGGATAATTTCAACAAAAACTCAATTGGAAGAAAACCAGTCAAGGCACTGGATGCTTCATTTGGTGACAAGACATGTGAGAGAAAATTTCTAGCTACTAATTGTTTGTAGTCTTATTAGGATTGCTTTTATGCCAAGTGGTGGTGACACACGCCTTTAATCCCAGCACTTGGGAGGCAGAGGCAGGCAGATTTCTGAGTTCCAGGCCAGCCTGGTCTGCAAAGTGAGTTCCAGGACAGCCAGGGCATACAGAGAAACTCTGTCTCGAACCACTCCCCCCCAAAAAAAAAAAAAAATTGCTTTCATATATAGTATTCATTAGTTATCCTTACTGCTTACCAATGCCATTCAGTTCTAGCTGTTGCTCCTCTTATTCCCCCCATCAACCCCTTTTCCCCCTACTTTTGCCCCTGATCCTCCAATTCTTGTATCTCCTCATCCAGTTCTTTCACAAAATCTATTATATTTTGCTTTCCCAGGGAGATCTGAGTTCATTCCTGACCCTGCTTGGGTGACCAAGAACCAGAGTCTAGGTAACCCAGAGATCTAGGGTAAAAGCAAATACTACTGATCAAAACAAAACATACATAAATACATAAATACATACATACATACATACATACATACATACATACATGCATACATACATACAAAAACAATAAAATACAACCAACCAACCAACCAACCAACCAACCAACCAACCAACCAACCAAAAAAAAAAAAACCTTTAAAAGACCATAAAAACGGGGCTGGTGAGATGGCTCAGTGGGTAAGAGCACCCGACTGCTCTTCCAAAGGTCCGGAGTTCAAATCCCAGCAACCACATGGTGGCTCACAACCATCCGTAACGAGATCTCCCTCTTCTGGAGTGTCTGAAGACAGCTACAGTGTACTTATATATAAATAAATAAATCTTTAAAAAAAAAAAAAAGACCATAAAAACTCCAAAGCAACGCAAAACAAAATAATAAAATGTAATGCATAGTTTGACAAATAAGCATGAATAGTAATATAGTACTAGGTTTTTTTTTTTTTTTCATGAAAGAGACACTATTTCCCTTTGTCATGGCAAATTACACCAAGACTGTTGCTCCACACTCAAGTTCTGATGTTATTTCTTCCTTTTCACTTACAGTTCTCATCTACCTGAAAAAACAAGTTGAACACCTGCAGTAGGAGAATAAGGAACTTATCTAAGCTACAAGGAAGATGCATCCCTGGGGGTGGGGAACAAATCACAGCTACCCAGAGTAGATGTTCCAATACAGCATATGATAGCATCTGGTTTTATAGACATATAGAAAGTTTGACAGACAGGGAAGGGACTTGTAAGTAACTGGTTGGTAGTTGCAGAGGCTGACAGGATTAAAACAAGTTGTTAACTAGTCATTGGTTACACAGGTTGTACATGCCAGGTAAACATAGCAAGCAAGCATTCAGTTATGCATTACTCTAGTAACACCAACTCTTCTATAAGGAATGTGGTGAAACATTAGAGCTGAGGCTGTGGGAGCTATAGAGTATGATGCTGTCCTGCAACAACACAGGCTGATAGGGATTTGTAAACCTTCTTTACTTATCTTGAGGCTCATGCTTCTACCTTTAAGTATTTTCCACAACCTGAAAAGAAGTTTGTGACATTTTTGCTAAATATCTGTTCATCATCCTCTAAAGATTTTCCAGAAACCAAATTTGGCTGTGGCAGTTTGTTAAATATACAGTTATGCAAAAAAGACAAAATAGCAATGCCATTCAAAACTAAACAAGCAAACAAAAAGCCAAAACAGTTTCTTCCTTTTTCAAGTTCTTGTTAAAGACTCCAATTATCATTGCACTTAATTCATATAACAAGAATCAAAGGTTCTTTTCAGTTGGAGACGATGAGGCCAACAGAAGATTAACATTTCTGAAAGGAACAGAAAAAATCATAGTGAAACATTAGGAAGAGCTCAGACACTCCTCTGGAAGAAGGGTAGGGTGGTTTGTAGGAGCCAGAAGGGTAGAAGAACACAGCACATAGAATCAATTAGGCAGGGATCATGGGTCTGTGTTCAGACCTTTGCATATATGTTATGGCTATTTAGCTTGATGTTCTTGAGGGACTCCTAACAGCAAGAGTGGGATTGTTTTTGGCTCTTCTTTTCTGCTCTTGGAACCGCTTTTCTCTTACTTGGTTGCCTCTTCCAGCCTCAATATGAGAGTTTGTGCCTAGGCATATTGTATCTTGCTATGTAGTGGGTATTCCTGGAGGGAATTGAAGGAATAGTGGATCTGAGGGAGATAGAGAGGAAATGCTAAGAGAAATGGAAGGGGAGAGGATGTGACAGGATGTATCAAATGAGGGAAGAATAAATAAAAATAAATAAAAATAATTTTCTCAAAGAAGAAAAATCATGGTATGTATCTGATTCTAAAGCCCAAATGGACAAGTAAGAAATAAATCTCAAAATTGAGCGTTTTGGTCTGGTTTTGTTAATTTTTATTTTTGGTGAGATGACAGAGCTTCAAGGAAATAATTTGGAGATCCTGACTCCTCCAGCCATTGGGGAGAAATTGCTTCTGATTAAAAATTCTTTATTTTCAAAGGTATTCATCCCATAGTCATAACTTGAGAAATCAAAAGAAATACCTGCTTGTCTACTGGGGTCCTATACAGAAAAGTCTTTCCTCTACCTTGAAAATGAATCAAGCACCCTGGAGAAATTTGATATGACTTGGCAGTTAAAGACAAAGGACTGG
Organism: Mus caroli; assembly: GCF_978045245.1. Lineage (NCBI taxonomy): Eukaryota > Metazoa > Chordata > Mammalia > Rodentia > Muridae > Mus > Mus caroli. The sequence goes on along the minus strand of NW_028227261.1, from coordinate 137,795,863 downwards.
TTCATTGTGATATTCTAGACAGGCACACTGGGGATTTATTACATTAGTATTTTAAAGGAAACTACTTGATATGAAACCAAAGAAAGTTAATATTTAAAAGGTGGAGAAAACTCACCCATCAATCAGAAGTCATCTCTTTGATGTGGTATACCACTAATGTAAGAATTATTTATGAAGTACAAAATACACTTTATAGGTTGTTTAAACTTCTGATATATTTTAAAATAGACTAGGTCAGGAAGTTTGAAAATAGCCAAGCTATCTGTACCATCTGGCTAGCCTGCCTTCCCTTCCCTTCCCTTCCCTTCCCTTCCCTTCCCTTCCCTTCCCTTCCCTTCCCTTCCCTTCCCTTCCCTTCCCTTCCCTTCCCTTCCCTTCCCTTCCCTTCCCTTCCCTTCCCTTCCCTTCCCTTCCCTTCCCTTCCCTTCCCTTCCCTTCCCTTCCCTTCCCTTCCCTTCCCTTCCCTTCCCTTCCCTTCCCTTCCCTTCCCTTCCCTTCCCTTCCCTTCCCTTCCCTTCCCTTCCCTTCCCTTCCCTTCCCTTCCCTTCCCTTCCCTTCCCTTCCCTTCCCTTCCCTTCCCTTCCCTTCCCTTCCCTTCCCTTCCCTTCCCTTCCCTTCCCTTCCCTTCCCTTCCCTTCCCTTCCCTTCCCTTCCCTTCCCTTCCCTTCCCTTCCCTTCCCTTCCCTTCCTCCCTCTCTCCCTCCCTTCCTTGCCTCCTTCCTTCCTTGGTACTTTCCTCTGGAGTTAATCTAAGTGTCTTTAATGGAGCCATCAAGGAAAACAGGGATTTAGCACGAATCCTTCCTCTCATTTCTGCACCAGCAGTCTGCAGAAGAACATAAAGATGTAATAATAGGCATACTGCTATGGAATAGATTATTTCTAGTGTTAGAAAATACACTTTTATTTGATCATGGTATTAGATTTTAATCCTAAATAGTTATAAATTGTATTACTTATTTCCTAGTAAGAGCAACAACATAACATTGTGGAAATTTTATTTTGGATATATATGATATAGAAATAATGTGATCATAAAACAAAGTAAAGTTTATCTTTTATTTGTGAAACTCGACAGCTTTTACAATTATGTGCATATAAATATCTATTTTCTAGTTGAGTGATCATAGTTAAACTCACCTAAATTTGAATCCTGAAGCTAATTACATCATCTGGTGAAAGGGAAAAAAATAAGGTTCATCATTGTGAAACTTGATAAGCATGTAAAAATTCAACAACTACTGATTACCTTTCTCCCTTGACTGCTGGCATAGCATCTTCAGATACCATGAGGGCCATTTCTCAGGAAAGAGGCCTACATGTCAGTTCCATCCTTTTTTCTCTGAGTTCTGTATCTGAGGTATGTGTTATACTACCTCCAGTTTCTGTAAAGCAACCAAGGACAATGACAATAGCTGTGTTGTTGGGGGAGTGTCTTGGATTTCTCTAAATAACAACATAAAGGGAGTTTTCCCATGCTTGGTCCTCAAGATTTTTCTTAGTCTATCTGTAGGGAAAACACTGCAAGTAGTATAACTTAACACACACACACATACACACACACCTCCATCGTCTTATGAACATATAATAATGTTTTATTTTTTATTAGATATTTTCTTTATATACATTTCAAATGCTATCCTGAAAGTTCCCTATACCCTCCCCCTGCCCTGCTTCTCTACCCACCCATTCCCAATTCTTGGCCCTGGCATTCCCCTGTACTGGGGAATATAAAGTTTGCAATACCAAGGGGCTGCTACATATGCAGCTAGAGACATGAGCTTTGGAGGTACTGGTTAGTTGATATTGTTGTTCCACCTATAGGGTTGCAGACCCCTTCAAATCTTTGGGTGCTTTCTCTAGCATCTCCACTGGGGGCCCTGTGTTCCATCTTATAGATGACTGTGAGCATCCACGTCTGTATTTGCCAGGCACTTGCATAGCTTCATATGAGACAGCTATACCAGGGTCCCTTCAGCAAAATCTTGCTGGCATATGCAATAGTGTCTGGGTTTGGTGGCTGATTATTGGATGGATCCCTAGGTGGGGTAGTCTCTAGATAGTCCATCCTTTTGCCTTAGCTCCAAACTTTATCTCTGGAATGCCTTTCATGAGTATTTTGTTCCCTATTCTAAGGAGGAATGAAGTATCCACCAATTGGTCTTCTCTCTTCTTGATTTTCTTGTGTTTTGCAAATTGTATCTTGGGTGTTCTATATATCTGGGTTAATATACACTTATCAGTGAGTGCATATCTAATGACTTCTTTTGTATTGGGTTAACTCACTAAGATTAATATCCTCCAGATACATCCATTTGTCCAAGAATTTCATAAATTCATTGGATTTAATAGCTGAGTAGTACTCCATTGTGTAAATGTACCACATTGACTGTATCCTTCTTCTGTTGAGGGACATCTGGGTTCGTTCTAGATTCTGGCTATTATAAATAAGGCTGCTGTGAACATAGTGGAGCATGTGTTCTTATTGCCAGTTGGAATTTCTTCTGGGTTTATGCCCAGGAGAGGTATTGCTGGATCTTCCGGTATTTTATGTCCAATATTCTGAGGAACCTCCTGACTCACTTTCAGAGTGGTTGTACAAACTTGCAATCCTACCAGCAATGGAGGAGTGTTCCTCTCTCTCCAGATCTTTGCCAGCATCTGCTGTCACCTGAGTTTTTGATCTTAGACATTCTGATTGGTGTGAGGTAGAATCTCAACTTTGTTTTAATTTGCATTTCACTGATGATTAAGGATGTTGAACATTTTTTCAGGTGCTTTTCAGCCATTTGGTCTTCCTCAGTTGAGAATTCTTTGTTTAGCTCTGTACCCCATTTTTAATGGGGTTGTTTGAATTTCTGGAGTCCATCTTCTAGAGCTCTTTGTATATATTGCATATTAGTCTCCTATCAGAAATAGAATTGGTAAAAATCTTTTCCCAATATGTTGGTGGCCTTTTTGTCTTATTGACTGTCTTTAGCCTTACAGAAGCTTTGCAATTTTATGAGGTCCCATTTGTCAATTCTTGATCTTACAGCACAAGCCATTGCTGTTCTGTTTAGGATTTTTCTCCTGTGCCCATATTTTCAAGGCTTTTCCCCACTTTCTCCTCTATTAATTTCAGTGTCTCTGGTTTTATGTGGAGATCTTTGATCCACTTAGATTTGACCTTAGTACAAAATGATAACAATGGATCAATTCACATTCTTCTTCATGATCACTGCCAGTTGTGCCACCACCATTTGTTGAAAATGATGTCTTTTTTTTACTGAATGATTTTAGCTCCCTTATCAAAGGATTTATTTTATGGATTTATTTCTGGGTCTTCAATTCTATTCCATTGATCTACCTGTCTGTCACCATACCAGTACCATGCAGTTTTTATCACAATTGCTCTGTAGTACAGCATAATGTCAGCCATGGTGATTCCCCCAAGGGTTCTTTTATTGTTGAGAATAGTTATTGCTCTCCTAGGTTTTTTATTTTTCCAGATGAATTTGCAAATTGCCCTGTCTATCTCAGTGAAGAATTGATTTGGAATTTTGCTGGGGATTGCATTGCTTTTGGCAAGATAGCCATTTTTACTATATGGATCCTGCCAATCCATGAGTATGGGAGATCTTTCCATCTTCTGAGATCTTCTTCAAATTCTTTCTTCAGAGACTTGAAGTTCTTATCATACAGATCTTTCACTTCTTTAGTTAGAGTCACACCAAGGTATTTTATGTTATTTGTGACTATTGTGAAGGGTGTTGTTTCCCTAATTTCTTTCTCAGTCTGTTTATCCTTTGTGTAGAGAAAGGCCATTGATTTGTTTGAGGTAATTTTATAATGTGCTACCGCACTAAAGCTGTTTATCAGGTTTATGAGTTCTCTGGTGGAATTTTCAGGGTCACTTATATATACTATCATATCACCTGCAAATAGTGATAATTTGACTTCTTCCTTTCCAATTTGTATCCCCTTGATCTCCTTTTGTTGTCCAATTGCTCTGGCTAGAATTTCAAGCTCTATATTGAATAGGTAGGGAGAAAGTGAGCAGCCTTGTCTAGTCCCTGATTTTAGTGAGATTGCTTCCAGCTTCTCACCATTTACTTTGATGTTGGCTACTGGTTTGCTGTAGATTGCTTTTATTATGTTTAGGTATGGGCCTTGAATTCCTGATCTTTCCAACACTGTTATCATGAAGGAGTGTTGGATTTTGTCAAATGATTTCTCAGCATCTAACGAGATGATCATGTGGTTTTTGTCTTTGAGTTTGTTTATATAGTGGATTAAGTTGATATATTTCCATATATTAAACCATTCCTGCATCGCTGGGATGAAGCCTACTTGGTCATGATGGATGATCATTTTGATGTATTCTTGGATTCGGTTTGCAAGGATTTCATTGAGTATTTTTGCATCGATATTCATAAGGGAAATTGGTCTGAAGATCTCTTTCTTTGTTGGATCATTGTGTGGTTTAGGTAATTGTAGCTTCATAGAATGAATTGGGTAGAGTACCTTCTGTTTCTAGTTTGTGGAATAGTTTGAGAAGAGTTGGAATTAGGTTTTCCTTGAAGGTCTGATAAAACTCCGCACTAAATCCATCTGGTCTTGGTTTTTGTTTTTTTTGTTTTTTTGTTTTTTTTTGTTTGTTTGTTTTGGTTGTGATACTATTGATGACTGCTTCTATTTCTTTAGGGAAAATGGGACTCTTTGGATTATTAATCTGATATGATTTAACTTTGGTACTTGCTATCTGTCTAGGAAGTTCTCCATTTCATCCAGATTTTCTAGTGTTTTGAGTATAACCATTTGTAGTTGGAGCTGATGATGTTTTGGATTTCCTCAGGTTCTGTTGTTATGTCTCCCTTCTCATTTTTGATTTTGTTAATAAGGATACTGTTCCTGTGCCCTCTAGTTAATCTGGCTAAGGGTATATCTATCTTGTTGGTTTTCTCAAAGAACCATCTCCTGGTTTCGTTGATCATTTGAATAGTTCTTTTTGTTTCCTCTTGGTTGATTTCAGCCCTGAGTTTGATTATTTCGTGACATCTACTCCTCTTAGGTGAATTTGCTTCCTTTAGTCCTAGAGCTTTTAGGTGTACTGTAAGGCTACTAGTGTATGCTCTCTCTAGTTTCTTTTTAGAGGCACTCAGGGCATGAGTTTTCCTCTTAGGACTGCCTTCATTGTCTCCCATAAGTTTGAGTATGTTGTGGCTTCACTTTCATTAAACTCTAAAAAGTCTTTTATTTCTTTCTTTATTTCATCCTTGACCAAGGAATCATTCAGTTTTGTTCAGTTTTCACGTGAATGTTGGCTTTCTATTATTTATGTTGTTATTGAAGATCATCTTTGGTCTATGGTGATCAGATAGGATGCATGGGATAATTTCACTATTTTTATATCTGTGGAGGCCTGTTTTCTTAATATGGTCAATTTTGGAGGATGGTACTATGTGGCACTGAGAAGAAGGTATATCATTTTGATTTAGGATAAAATATTATGTAGATATCTATTAAATCCATTTGTTTCATAACTTCATTTAATGTCCATGTGTCTCTGTTTAGTTTCTGTTTCCAGGATCTGTCCATTGATGAGAGTGGGGTGTTGAAGTCTCCCATTATTATTGTGTGAGGTGCAATGTGTGCTTTGAGCTTTACTAAAGTTTGTTTAATGGATGTGGCTGCCCTTGCATTTGGATCATAGATATTCAGAATTGAGAGTTCATCTTGGTAGATTTTACCTTTGATGAGTATGAAGTGCCCCTTCTTTTCTTTTTTGATAACTTTGCATTGGAAGTCGATTTTCTTAGATATTAGAATGGCTACTCCAGCTTGTTTCTTCAGACCATTTGCTTGGACAATTGTTTTCCAGCCTTTCACTCTGAGGTAGTGTTTGTCCTTTTCCCTGAGGTGGGTTTCCTGCAAGCAACAAAATGTTGGGTTCTGTTTGTATAGCCAGTCTATTAGTCTATGTCTTTTTATTGGGGAATTGAAATTATTGATGTTAAGAGAAATTAAAGAAAAGTAATTGTTGCTTCCTGTTATTTTTGTTTTTAAAGTTGGGATTTTGTTCTTGCAGCTGTCTTCTTTTAGGTTTGTTGAAGGATTACTTTCTTGCTTTTTCTAGGGTGTAGTTTCCGTTCTTGTGTTGGTGTTTTCCCATCATAATCCTTTGAAGGGCTGGATTTATGGAAAGATATTGTGTGAATTTGGTTTTGTCATGGAATACTTTGGTTTCTCCATGTATGGTAATTGAGAGTTTTGCTGGGTATAGTTAGTAGCCTGGGCTGGCATTTGTGTTCTCTTAGGGTCTGCATAACATCTGTCCAAGATCTTCGAGCTTTCATAATCTCTGGTGAGAAGTCTGGTGTAATTCTAATAGGCCTGCATTTATATGTTACTTGACCTTTTTTCCCTTTACTGCTTTTAATATTCTATCTTTATTTAGTGCATTTGTTGTTCTGATTATTATGTGTCTGGAGGAATTTATCTCTGGTCCAGTCTATTTAGAGTTCTGTAGGCTTCTTGCATGTTCATGGGCATCTCTTTCTTTAGGTTTGGGAAATTTTCTTCTATAATTTTGTTGACGATATTTGCTGGACCTTTAAGTTGAAAAATCTTCATTCTCTTCTATTCCTATTATTTGTAGGTTTGGCCTTTTCATTGTGTCCTAGATTTCCTGGATGTGTTGAGTTAGGCTCTCTTTGCATTTTGCATTTTCTTTGATTGTTGTGCCCATGTTCTCTATGGAATCTTCTGCACCTGAGATTCTCTCTTCCATCTCTTGTATTCTGTTGCTGATGCTCGAATCTATGTTTCCAGATTTCTTTCCTAGGGTTTCTATCTCCAGAGTTGTCTCACTTTGTGTTTTCTTTTTTGTTTATTTTTCCCTTTTTAGGTCTTGGATGGTTTTGTTTAATTCTATAACCTGTTTGGTTGTGTTTTCCTGTAATTATTTAAGGGCTTCTACCTCTTAAGTAGTTTTCTCCTGTATTTCTTTAAGTGAGTTATTAAATTCCTTCTTGATGACCTCTACCAGCATCATGAGATATGATTTTAAATCTGAGTCTTGCTTTTCAGGTGTGTTGGGCTGTTCAGGACTGGGTGAGGTGGGAGTGCTGGGCTCTGATGATGGTGAGTGGTCTTGGTTTCTCTTAGTAAGATTTTTACGTTTGCCTTTCGCCATCTTGTATTCTCTGGAGTTAGTTGTTATAGTTGTCTCTGGTTGGAGCTTGTTCTTTCTGTGATTCTGTTAGCCTCTGAGAGCATACCTTGGAGTCTATCTCTTTCCTGAGTCTTAGTGGTCAGAGTACTCTCTGTAGGCAAGCTTTCCTTTTGCAGGGAAGTGGCAAAGATATATCGAGTTCAGACCTGCCTCCTGGCTGAAGATGAAGGTCTGAAATAAGGCCTGTTCCAGAAGATGTGCTGCCTCTGCATTCCTCACTCTCACCTGTGCAGATTAGTCTCTGAGGGATCAGGGACCCAAGATGGCTAACTCACCTGCTCTGAAAGAGCCCTCCCGTGTGGACAGCTCTCCTCTGGCAGGGAAGGTGCCCAGATGTCTGGAGTCTCTCCCAGAAGCTGTGTTGCTTCTGCAGTCTGCTCGCTCACCCTTCTTAGTCTGTGAGCTGACCTGCCACAGACTGGTCTCTGAGGGACCCAGGTCCCAAGATGTCTCCCTCATCTACTCTGAAAGAGCCCTCTCGTGTGAACACAGAAAGGTGGAAAAGGTGCCCAGATGTCTGGAGCTGGAAACAGGGTCTGTCCCAGAAGCTGTGTTGCTTCTGTAGTCCACACTCTCATCTGAGCAGACTAGTCTCTGAGGCATCCGGGACCCAAGATCATAATACTGTTTTAAACATAGTTTGTTAGTCTATCCCTCCTCCCTTTCCATTTTACCCTCTCCCCCTTCCTTTGTTAGTTTTGCCCCCTCCCATTTTCCCATTTCCCCTTTCATAGTATCTGCATTCTATTATATTGCTCTGTGAATGCCTTCTTGCTCTCTTCCCGATCTCATTCCTTTCCTGATTTTTCTGGTTATTCCTGATTATATACTCACATCTAAGGATCCATAGCTGGTATGCACAATTGATGATACCTGTGGCATCTGGCATTGGTACTGGGTGAAACTTTTCTAATGCTACCCATTTTCTTGCAAATTTCACTTTTCCATAGTTGAAAAGAACTTCATTTTATGTATGTATTACCCACTCAACAGAAAGAAGTCAATGCTTGATACTACAACCTAGTCAACTACCTGTGGCATCGAGGACATGACCTTAGAGAAGGACCTACTACAGTCACTTTCCTAAACTAGCATACAAGTGCATTCTAAATGACAGTCTTTGTGAGTACAGATAAGTATATCTCTCACCCCTGTCAAAGAAACTTCTCTTTTGGTGTAGATGGAGACACTGCAATTCCTTTATCTATGGTGCAGGTAACATAGTATATGTGGGTCCAGAAAGATTATAAGAGCCAATGGACCAAGATGTGTACTGTCATACAGTTTATTCTATGTATAATAAAGAATCTATACTCATAAAATACCAACATATGCCTAGAAAAGAATATCACAGTGACGAGTAGCCATTCTAATCTGAATAGAGAGCATATTCCAAGACCCCATTCCTAGGTGAAGAGCTGCAGGATATTACTGGCTGCTGAGAGAGGATCATGCTTCTTTAGGCATGAGCCTCATAGGTTATGCAAGCTCAAGTCATCAGACCTAGCCATGTATATGTGTATATATACATATATATATATATATATATATATATATATATATATATATATATACACACACACACACACATATATATCAACATTAAGTGGACTTAACAGGTTGTATTCATATACATGTATGTGTGTGTGTTTGTGTGTGTGATTGTTTGTATGGATGTGTGTATAATTAAAGAAGATGTCATGAATTTGACAAGAGGGGAGGAACATGGGAGGAATTTGAGGAGAAACAGGGACAAGAGTTAATTGTATAAATATAGTAGTTATGCATAAAATTACAAAACAAACAAACTTAGATTTAAAAAGACAGTACCTAAATAGACACACCACAATTTAACCTTCACAAGAGTTAAATTTATTTTTTTCATCATTTTCTAAAATCTGCTGAGTGTCAAAAAAATCTGTAAATTTGAGCTTACATTTCTTATCTGCTAAAAATATAAGAAAATGAAAGTAAAGTTCACAACAAAGGAAAGAAAAAATGATTTCTTTCCCAGCAACTTTCTGCTGTGAAGTTGAAGTAGCTCAGATATTGAGATCCTAATTCTCTTCACTACCTTAAGACCATTCCATTAAATTTGAAGTTTGGGTAACAGCATTCTGCAACTGATACTTAGCCTGGGGGCATATTAGGTTTTACTGCAATGGGCCAAAAGATGTATTTCTTTTTTCTTGTCTCTAATCTAATATTTTTATTGATTATTTTGAATATTTGCATCATAAATCCAGATTACACTCATGTTCTGTACTGGTCAACTGCCATGACATCTAGCCCCCCCCCCCCAATTAAAGAAGTAAAGGAAGAGGAGGAGGAGGAGGAGGAGGAGAAAGAAGAAGAAGAAGAAGAAGAAGAAGAAGAAGAAGAAGAAGAAGAAGAAGAAGAAGAAGAAGAAGAAGAAGAAGAAGAGGAGGAGGAGGAGGAGGAGGAGGAGGAGGAGGAGGAAGAGGAGGAAGAGGAGGAAGAGGAGGAAGAGGAAGAGGAAGAGGAAGAGGAGGAAGAGGAAGAGGAAGAGGAAGAGGAAGAAGAAAATCTAACACTTGTGTTGTCCATATACTCAGTGGAGCATGGTCAAACTCTCAGTGGCCTTAAAGAAAACTTATCCTTGCCAATGAAAGCTCTTTGAGGTACCTCAAAGACAATATTGATTCAAGAATCATAGACGCAAGACTTTTCAATTATCTTATCTATTTTTACCATTTTTTACTAATGTCAGACATAGAGAGCTCTGAGAAAAACTTCAAATATTGTTCAAAATGACTAGAATAAAATAAAAGTTAAAAAAGATACACAAGATCTGCTTTTAGAAAAAAATATTCATAGATTTAATCTTAAACATGTTGTGGATTTGGTCTAATGCTTACATTATGGGTTCCCAAAATTGCATGAGAATCTCATATGTGAGATGCTGAGGGTCACTATCCCCAGCTGGTTCTGACTGATAAATAAAGTTGCTGGAAGCCAATGTCTGGGCAGGGATACAGAGGCAGGACTTTAGGATTTTCAGTCAAAGGGATCAAAGAAAGTGCAGAATCACCATGCCACGAATAGAATAAGATCCATATTTGAGAACTGCAGGAAGAGAGGCAGGTGGGAAAAGCAACCCCCCCTCCCACACTGGGTCTAGGGTAGCAAAGATGGAATGTAGATTTTAGTAAGTACTAACTCAGAAGTATTGGAAAGGAAGTGTTAACAAAGTGGATCTTTAGAGTGGCCTAGCTATTGAGCTGATTAGGGCATATCAAATATAAGACCGTGTGTGTTTGTGTCTCTGTGTGTGTGTGTGTGTGTGTCTGTCTGTCTGTCTGTCTGTTTGTCTGTCTGTCTGTCTGTTTGTCTGTATTTCATTCAAGAATCCAGAAAACTGAAGATAGTAGTAAGGAACTTCCACTGCTGCCACCAGGGTGAATAGAAAATTAACCAACTACAGCAACATAAACATTCTCATGAAATAATACTGTACAATGTGTGGACAAATTTTTGTAATTTCTGAATAGAACTCAATTTTTAAAGTAGGAAGTAGGAGGAAACTAGGATATCTACTTCCTTTCTCTACACTTTCACATTAACTTGGGCTGGGTTGGCTCTACAAAACCCAAACTCTTAAGAATTAAAAAAATATGATTCCATTTGGAGAAAATTCTTGCTTGGCTTGTTGTTGCTGTTGTTGTTGTTGTTTTCCATTATAAGATAGGGTCTATGTCTATAGCCTAGTCTGTCAGTAAACTATTGGTGATGCTTTTGCATCAATTCCTAATGCTGGGATTACAATTACCTAACACTGTGCCTTGTTGACCTAAAGCAATATTCGAAAGGTACAGTAGTTACCAGCTATCCACAAGGCAGGGATTCAAAAATAACTAGTTATATCCAGAAGTTGCAGAATTCTAGTGAATATAGCTAATATTGAAAACCTATGTATGATATTTGTTCCCATAGCTATGTACTTTATGGTGATGCTGAACTTTTAAATATGGCATGTTAAAAGAGTAATAATGATAAAATAGACATATGAATAGCATAATAGAAGATGTGAATTTGGTCTCTGTCTCCAACTTTCTCAAAATATCTTATTATAACTACTCCTCTTTTTCTGTAATAGAATAAGTTTCTAGAATTCCTAACTGATGGGAAGAAGCAGAGTGAATGATATAAATAACGCAGTGTTAGGCTGCTGCATAGTGTTCATTTTTACTAAAACAGAGATATCTTAACACCTGATCTCATAACGAAGATGGCTACTGAGATACTACTAGGCAAGTAACATACTCCATGGAAACACTGGACAAAAAGACTATATCCTGGTTGAGATGGACTAATATGGTAATATGGCATGAGATTTCCTTGTGGGATTTAGATTGACATGCAGGTTAAAACTTAAGAAATGCATATTTTATTTTCTCTATTCCTAGTAATCTTAAAGCATAGTTGGCTACACGAATATATATATACATATATATATATATATATATATATATATATATATATATATGAGAGAACTATTGAAGGGATAATCATAATTATTAAAAAGAAGACTCCCATCAATAAACTAAGAGAGACTATAGGAATAAACCTTCATGTTGTCACGGTATTTTAGTCTTTATGACTCCAGAAACATTTTTCTGCTGTGTATTCCTCCCAGCTTGTGGTCCTTGCCTATGGAAGTCCTAGAAATACATGCTTTCTTAGTTCATGATGATTTCTTATGTATATTATTACGTAAAGCACCTTGTATTTTTATGCTACATAATCTATGGAGTAAGAATCATATTTTACTCAGATGGACTTTTTGTATCTGTTCAAATACTGCCATTAAAATGGCATCCACTTGTTTAACTGTTAATTACTCTATATTCTTTAAGTATTCCCTAAAATAATTTATTGTTTTGATTTCCTGTTCTTTGTAATTGAATATAATGGTAAGATTTTACTGCTAGTGTTTTTCCTTTTTCTCTCTCTTTTAACTTAGCATGATTAATGTTAGACTGAAAGTATAATGTTTGCATTTGAAAGCATATGACCTTTTATTTTCTTTAGTATGCAAACTTCATTTTATGAAATGGTTGTCAGATTTCACCAAGTTGAATGACTTTTTAGCAGCTTTGGCTTGCTTCATAAATAGTGGACTAGGACCTGCGCCCCCCTCACCCCCCTCTGTGTGTGTGTGTGTGTGTGTATGGTGTTGGGCACTGACTCCAAGGCAGTATACATTTTAGGCAAGCACTCTACCATAGTGGTGCTACTTCTCCAGCCACATCTAATCATTACTAAGATGATTTTTCTAGAATTCATTATCTACTGGTTTACTTCCAGCCAATTCAATAAAAATAAGATTTGATCTTGTCTTTAAGCAGGCAGTGCACAGATCTGATCTTTAGGGCTGTATCTTTACCAGTTTTTTTATGCAACAGAAAAAATAAAGAAAGAAAAAGAAAGAAATATGAAATATGCTACCCAGCTGTTCGCAGAACTTTCTTAGTGTGTGATTTGAAACATGTTGGCAAGAGAAGGTGTGAATATTCAAATGAACTTTCCTAGAAAGGATTTGAGATCTAAACGAGTCTAAATCATAATACAAATTTTTTTCTGGTACAAAGTACATCACATGTGAGCAAATCTTCATTGTAATAACTTCTTAGGTGTATTCATGAATATTCACACAATTTCTCTTTTATTTGTATATTAAATATTCTCTCTTCTGCCTCAAAAGTCTAAGCATTGCCATGCAAAATGGATACAGTTAATAGTAAGTGCACACAGAGATGGGGGTTATGAGCACCCTGCAATTTTGCAGGGAGACAGATATTGATGAAGTAATGAAAAATGATCACTTTCTATAAATGTCTAATTATTAGTATGATGTGATCATAAAGAACAAAAACAAGTGATTGTAAGAGTATGATGAAATAATATTTATCCACATTTCTGATCTGTAAGTGTTCCTAAATACTAATGTGGAAGGCAGCACCTAAATCATGTAGTGACACAAGATTATGTTTTTTATCATCAGAATGATGGGAGTCCATAAATAGGCTTTGAGTAACAGAAGTTTATGATTAGAAACAAATGACCAGAAGGTCAGAACAAAAAGAGAATATATGGAGATGTCTTTCATGTCAGTCTATGTTAAGGAGTTCGGTGAGTCTAAGAGAGTTGTTGATAGTAGCAATTTAACAAAGAGCACAGGATCTACACTACTTATCAAGTAACTGACAAGTCTTATGTTGACATAGAGAGTAGAGAGGAATCAAGAATGCATCCATAGTTCTTGGGTGCTTGTTGTTGCAACCAGAGTTTGTAGATTTACTTTTCTGACACTAAAACAGAGTATATGTATGGTGAATGGTATAAACTACATCAATCTGAGAATATGAATGAAAGTTATATGAACATTAATGCTTGCTCATTTAGAAATCTAATCTTATATCAGAAGGGATTGTGATGTATGTTTTGGAATAGTGAAGGACATGATTCCTTTAGACTGTTGTTTTGATTGTTCCACACCTAAAGGAAATTTGCAAAGCTATCTCCTTTCTCTGTCCTTGGTTTCTGGGATGGGCTTATATTCTTGTACCAGATTGCCCATAATATATTTGCCAAATGATCAAACATTGGCTAATAGGATTGGATGTTCTAAGCAATAATCTAAATTGTTGTTTTCAGTTCCATGATGTTTAGAGTCAGCAATTGTTCTAAAATTAGGAAATGAAAGCTTTAAATATTCTGATATAATTTATGGTGGCACCCTGTAGCAGTATTCCCTAGAATCCCAAACATTCCAAAGTTCTTTTACTTCAGAGATCCAACTTGTTATATGCACCTCTCTTTCTCATAGTTCATATTTTTAGCATCCAAATTTATCAACATCTAGGAGTTACACATTTATTTCTTTATAATGGCAGCTTTTAGTCTCTGGCCAAGGGCTTGTTTTCCCCAAGTTTCATGGATCACTTATATGTTCATATATTCAGTTAGGTACTTGAGTGTGCTTTATTAGGTATTTAGACAATGAATGACATAACTCAGCCTAAAATACATGTATACACACGTAATTATATTGACAAATTTTGTACTAGAATATTTTGCTCTTTAAGATTTACAAGTTTTACAAAAAGTGGCTACACCTCACTAAAATTTTAGAATATTTTGTATTCCACTGTATATTTTGTCATGCTTATGAGGAAGACTTGTAGTAGGTATTCTAATCCTCAGTGTTGTAAACTTAGCAAAAGCAAACAACTGAGCAAATTTGACTAAAATTATCAAATTTCTAATGAGAACAGTGATTTCTATATATCTACTAAAATTCCTAATAATGAATGGTATCTAATGATTTTACAGAAATGGGTATATAAATCATCCCCCCAAATAGAAATATTATTTTCAGTATAGAAGATAATATTTAGATATTATTATTATTATTATTATTATTATTATTATTTTACTTATTTACAATTCAGCTGTTGCCTCCCTCCATGTCCCCCTCCCACAGTTCTGCATTGTATTCTTTCTTTCCCCATCTCTGAGAGGATTCTTCCTGCCCCCACCAGCCCTATCCCTGTCCTGGGGCCTCAAGTCTCTTGAGGATTAGGCACATCTTCTTACACTGAGGCCAGACCAGGCAGACCTCTGTTATATATGTCAGGGGCCTCAGACCAGCTCCTGTATGTTGTCTGGTTGGTGGATCAGTATCTGGGTGTTCCCAGGAGCTGAGGTTGGTTGAGAGTGCTGATCTACTTATGGAGTTACCCCCTCCTCAACTTCTTCCATCCTTCCCCTAATTCCTATAGGGGTCCCTGACATCAGTCAAATGGTTAGGTGTAAGTATCAGCATCTGTTTCAGTCAGCTGCTCCTCAAACTATTCTATACAATAGAAACTGAAGGAACATGGCCTAATTCATTCTATGAAGCCACAGTTACTCTGGTACCTAAACCACACAAAGACCCAACAAAGAAAGAGAACTTCAGACCGATTTCCCTTATGAATATTGATGTGAAAGAAAATAATAACACCATAGCAAACCAAATCCAAGAACATAACAAAACCATCATCCACCATGATCAAATAGACTTCATCCTAGCAATACATAGATGGTTCATATATAAGTACCCATTAATGTAATACACTATATAAACAAACTCAAAAAATCACATTATCATCTCATTAGAATCTTAATAAGCATTTGACAAAATACAACGGCCTTTCATGTTTAAAGTATAAGAGAGATCAGCAATTTAAGGCCCATACCTAAACATAAGAAAACCAACATACAGCAAGCCAACAGCCAGTATCAAATTAAATGGAGAGATACTTGAAACAATCCCACAAAAATCTGGGAAAAGACAAAGATGTCCACTTTCCATTATCTATTCAATGTGGTACTCAAAGTTCTAGCTAGAGTAATAAGATAACAAAAGGAGATCAAGGGAATAGAAATAGGAAAAGAAGTCAAAGCATCGCTATGTGTGGATGATATGACAGTACACATACGCAACCTGAAAAATTCTACCAGAGAACTTCTAAGCTAATTAACAACTTCAGCAAAGTGGCTAGTTATAAAATTAGCACAAACACATCAGTAGCCTTCCTTAATACTATTGATTTTTATAGTTTGATATTCTATTAATACTTTGCAGTTTGGGTCTGGGGAGTTGCATGTGATGCCAAGAAGTGCATGCTGTCAGGAGGCTGGTATAGCTGTCTCCTAAGAGGCTTTGACACAGCCTGACCAATACAGAGGCGGATACTCACAGCCAACCATTGGAGTGAGCATAGGGACACTGATGGAGGAGTTCGGGAAAGAACTGAAGGAGCTAAAGGGGTTTGCAAACCCATAGAGAGAACAACAATATCAAACAGCCAGACCTCCCCCCCCCCCAGAGCTTCCAGGGACTAAACCACCAACCAAAAAATACACATGGAGGGACCCATGGCTCCAGATGCATATGTAGCTGAGGATTGTCTTATATGGTATCAATGGGAGGGGAGTCAACAGAGATCCTGTGTTGGCTTGATGTCCCAGCTTAGGGGAATGCTAGTGTGGTAAGGATGGAGAGAGTGGGCAGGTGGGGGAGCACCTTCATAGAAGCAGGTAGGAGGGGTGAGGGTATTTGCATAGGGGAAACTGGGAAGGGGGATAACATTTGAAGCATACTATTCTCCTAACAAGAATCCCATAAGAACATAAACCATATGCCATAATCTATCTATATAGAATATCTATAATATATTGTTATATATTTTACATATAACAATATATTATGTGTATAATATGTAATTAAATATAGAATAAGTAAAAATAAGATATAAAAGATAATAGAGAATAAACAGACAGTAGATAATTGTTATAGCAAATATTTAATCTTAAGTGGGGTTTTAACACTGTCTTATATAATTTGGTTCCCAGATAAAAGGCATACAACTTTTCTATTTATAATAAGCCTTAATCATCATTAGAGCTGGTCAAAAATCTACCTCTGATGCTACTATGTCTATTTCACTAGTAACTCTGAGTTATAACTTGCCATCTTTTTTTCTGGGAAACTATTCACTCCAATTGGCCAACCCTCATGGACATATTTCTGGGACTCACCTTATGTAGCCTTCTCCTTTTTCTACCTTCAATCCCTTTTCCATCTTAGTCTCTCCTCAGATCCCAAGTCCTGAAACCCAAACTCTGACTATCTCTCTCGTGCCCAGCTATAGGATGTAGGCATTTTATTTACCAATCAGGAATAACTGGGGGCCCAGGGTTACATAGCATCACTTGTGTACCTGAAAATTCTCTTATTCTTGAAGGCAATCAGGATGTGGGAGCCAGAATTTAACATTACTGTACATAGAAAAAGAGTAATCCTCAACAAATAATAATATATAATATATGGTAAACCATATAAAAGATAAAATCTAAGATATAAAATGATATAACATATCATTAGCATCTATGAAAGTCATTGCTGGCTGAGGTGTAAGGCTTGTTTGTAAAACATTCTCCTTGATAAGGTTATCAGGAAATATTCTTCCTGCCAAGGTTAATGACCCCATGATAATCAAAGAGTGCAGGAATCCAGAAGGTGAGGGTCTCTCTAATGTCTCAGTAAAATGGTAGAACACTGTGATCTTCAGGAAAACCCTTAAGGCTGTGAGAAAGAACTCTAAGAATATAAGCTCAAAAGTATATAGTTTTCAACTATGCAAAATATAAAGATGCAATATGAATTATATGAAGGGCTTCGTGGACCTAGTAAAACAGAGACAACTGTTCTATGAGCCATCTTGTCAGAAAGATGAAGAGGAAGACAGATTCCTGAGGTCAAGGTCAGCTTGGGAAAGCCAATTTAAATCCAGGAATGGTTGGAATGATAATCTGAGAACAAGATCTCACCCAGCCAAGCTTATAAAGGTTGGCAGGTCTGTTCTTTTGCAGTGCTAAAAATACAGACTTGCTGTCCTTTTAATGAGAGTCACGGGGCTAAGGTCATGGGCTCATGGGATGGTCAAGTGGGAACCTGGAGTAAATGAGTCAATTGATATGTAAAGAAAAGCCTGGGGTTCTTGTCTGCATGAGATGAGCTAGCAAAGAGCAATAGCAGTTCTTTTTTAGAATTTTTTTTCTAGGAAGAGCTGAGATTTATGGAGATCTCTGGAGAGTGAACACAGTCCCTTTCTGTTGGGAGCTATTAAGACAACTCTATTGTCTTGATCTCCGAATTGGGCCTCTCCTCCTCCCCCCTCCCAGAAGAAAAGGGGTCAAAAGCGGGCCACCGACACACTGCTCTGAGAACAACCACAGAATGTTCCAGCCCGAAGTCAGCGCCAGATGTCCTGACCACAAGATGTACCCTGATACCACCAAGTTCCTGCTTCCCCTGTGTAGTTGCCAAAAGAAAAATTTCCACTGCCCCATCCCTCCTGCTGAAAAGTACTTCCTCCTTTGCTTGTACATTTCTGCTGCCCCATTCCTCCTGCTGAGAAGTACTTCCCCTTTAGCTTGTGCATTTAAGCCTTGAGCCTTGCTGAATACAGTGACACCTTGATCCTACTCAGACTGCTTCCCGTGTTGTTCCTGCACTTGGTGTCCATCTTTCTCTCCCCCCATTTGGTTCTTAGGAGAAGGTCCCCTTGAGACCCTCAAACTAGACCTGCTGGACGGGTCATCTTTCCTTTCTTTCTTTCTTTCTTTCTTTCTTTCTTTCTTTCTTTCTTTCTTTCTTTCTTTCTTTCTTTCTTTCTTTCTTTCTTTCTTCCTTCCTTCCTTCCTTCCTTCCTTCCTTCCTTCCTTCCTTCCTTCCTCCTTCCTTCCTTCCTTCCTTCCATCCTTCCTTCCTTCCTTCCTTCCTTCCTTTCTTTCTTTCTTTCTTTCTTTCTTTCTTTCTTTCTTCCTTCCTTCCTTCCTTCCTTCCTTCCTTCCTTCCTTCCTTCCTTCCTTCCTTCCTCCTTCCTTCCTTCCTTTCTTTCTTTCTTTCTTTCTTTCTTTCTTTCTTTCTTTCTTTCTTTCTTTCTTTCTTTCTTGGGGGGGATATCAGAACTTGGGTAGAAATACTAAGAATTATTTAGAGACTTAACACAGCTCTTTTATATATATATAAAAGCAGCTACTCAGAGAAAACTATTTGGAGAAAAATCACAACTCTTTCAGATATTTTTTTTTTCTAGAGAAACCAAGAATTTTTTTATAGCAAGCTTTCTGACTCTAGTAGGTAAACTCATAAGCTATCCAGAAAGCCTTTAGAAATTTTTTTTCTAACAGAAAAAGCTGTCCCTAGCAGGGAGCTTTCTCCAGAAAAATGCTATCTCAAGCAAACTTCAGAGCCAACAACTATCTAGAGAGAGCTGTCTAGGAAGCCATCTAGAGCAGAACAGACCATCAGCTTGAACCTGTGATTTTGCTTTGTGTTGTTTGTTAACCACTGCAGATACTCCTTCCTCAGGATCCCTGATCAAGCAGAGACTGGTCCTTGTCAGTACATTTTCTTCTTTGTAACACACATTGCTATAACCATGTTTGTTGTTGATTTTTCTTAAGCCACTACTTTTAGATGCTAGTTTATTTTATATAATTTGGACTGGGTATGGTTTAAAATTTTATTTTCATTCTTAAAATCTTATAGGTTCTTTGGAGCCTTTGAACTATTCACCTGTTTATGTTGTGATCATGGCTCTGGAATTTGAAAAATAATACATATCTAAAATAGAACTAGCCCCATTAAGGAGAAACCCCTTATTAATATATGAATATTTTGTTTATGAGAACCATAAATAATAACTATCATAGAAAATAATTTTTATAATGTTTGTAAATTTTATAAATTTTCAGTATGTAACTATTATGTTTTTACTCCTGAGTAAATAATCAGTATTACTTTTTATATTCCTAGTTTACTTTGATTTTATAATATAGAGATAGACTAATACTTCAGTATAATTTTCTGAGATAGAGAACCTTATAGTAATATTAGATAAGTGGACGGTGGACATTTACAATAATTTCTCCAAATACCTTCATTTCCCACAAAATCACACACTTAGAAATAAAGCTACATCCCAATTCAACAAGACAAAAATATTCAAGTATGATATCACATAGTTTTTTTATGTAAAGACAATCACCTACCTCCTCACAGCTATCAATTGTAGAAAGTGGTTTGGAAGACAGAGGCTGCAGCCAGCAAGGGGCTCCTAGGAAGGTATTGTGATGGAAATCAGAAACAAGGACTACAAAGGCAACCTACTTGGAATTTATCCAACAAAACAAAGAACATGACAAGATGTGGTTCAGTTGACTAATCATCTGGAAGCTACAGGAATGTTTGTTCCAGTGGTAGCCCTGTTTACACCTCTGAAGGAGATACAAAATTTACAACCTATCCAGTACAAACCTGTCTTGTTCAGTAGGATAAATTGATGTGCAGTTTTAAATCCTTTATGTCAAGTAGATTTTACAGCAAAACATTGAGCTTCCAAGTTCTTTTATCAAAGGAGTCAGTTTCTACCTATATATGATGAGATATCTACGTTCAATCATCCTGCTGAGCTTTTATCCCTGTTTTCAAGCATTGGATATGTAGTTCTGCATGGCCCACAGGGGCCTTTGATAGTTCTCAATGTGGTTGATACTTGCATAGAAGATGAAGATTTACAAACTCTGAAGGAATCCATGCAGATTCCATCAGGTATTTGCCACCTATAGCTTTTCTTGGATTTATTGCATTAGAGAGAATGGTGCAGATTCATGACCTTGGATGTGAAGGCATTTCAAAAAGCTATGTCTTGGGATAAAGGATCAAATCTGCTACACAACTGGGGGAAATACTGGTGCCTTCAAAAGTACCTGCTGCTCAAGCCACATGTGGTTCAGTAGCCATCTCCTTCCAATAGCTAATTTATGTGGTAAACAGAATTCTATAATTCAAGTAGCTGTTTAAAATATATCATGTCCTCAACTTGAACAAAGGCATTGGTGATACTATAATATTTAGCATTGTTAGCTATATAAATTAGATCCAGTACTATACAGTTTTTAAAAACACACTATAGGTTTTTGAACCAGTTTCTCTTTAACTGAAATGATTCTTTTGTAATATTATGATGTTAGGAGTTTATTTTTGATATGTTTCCTACTATTTTTAAGTTCATAAAATCTTTATATGGTTTGAGGACAGCCATGGAAACATAGTGCCTCGAAAATTTTAATGTTGTCTTTCCTTTACAGGTAGCTTCTTCTTTAACCTTCTTATCAAAGGTGCTATTACTAAAACTTAGTTGATTGATATATGGATGTGTCTTAGAATTTCTTTGACTAACCTCAGGATTTTGGCATAAATTGATAACAATTGTAGTGATTCCTTGGCTGGTAGCAGCAAAAATACTGGAAGTGTTAAACAGTCTCATGTGCCTCCTAAGGCCACATCTGGGTCCATGGCCCTGCAGCAACAGAGTCATAGAGTTCATGTTACATATTACCACCAAATGAGGCCATGAGCACAGGAAATCTACCCCCTCCCAACTTTCCAGCTATGAAGCAAGTATGCACAGGAGAGACACCCCTTTCTGCCCCTGATGTTATGAATGAAAGAAAACTGGTATGGTGACCAACTCAGCTACTATTCAAGCCCAGCTCCAGGACTTTGAATTGGCCCATGCCAGCATCAACCCCATTTTATGCACTGTTGAAGCATGTGAAAAGGCCAGTCCTGCATCTCCAAAGTCACAGGATCTTCGTGATACAGAGCAAGAACAGGATTCCAACGAGGATCCAGTACTTATAGAGTATATGAAGTCCTCGGGTCTTGAACCAGACCAATGACTCACTGCAATGAACATTTTCAAGTGAAGCTGTTTGGACAAAGTGTGTACTGCATGACCCATCATGTCTTTCCACAGAAAATTTTGTTTTGTTTTGTTTTCATTAGGGATGATGGGAGATTAGAAGGATGGAGAGTGGATATGGAGGGATGAGGAGATGAGGAGGATTGGAATTCATAATATTAAATTCACAAAGAATCACTAAAATAAAATTCAAAAATTAGCTATTAAAAAGTAAATATCTGGCAATTTAATGACCAAATTTTATGGTACCAGCATATTAAGTAGAAACAGCGATATAATGTCATTTAAATGACCCATCCAGCAGGTCCAGTTATTCGAGGGTCTCGAGGGGACCTTCTCCTAAGAACCAAATGGGAGGAGAGAAAGACAAACACCAAGTGTGAGGAATGACATGGAACCAGTCTGAGTAGCATCAAGGTGTCACTGTATTCAGCAAGGCTTAAGGCTTAAATGCACAAGCTAAAGGGGAAGTACTTCTCAGCAGGAGGAGTGGGGCAGAGGAAAAAGAGGAAGTATTTCTCAGCAGGAGGGATGGGGCAGTGGAAATTTTTCTTTTGGCAACTACACGGGGAAGCAGGAACTTGGTAGTATCAGGGTACATCTTGTGATCAGGACAGCTGGCGCTGACTTCGGGCTGGAACATTCTGTGGTTGTTCTCGGAGCGGTGCGTTGGTGGCCTGCTTTTGACCCCCTTTTCTTCTCCGGGGGAGAGGCCCAATTCAGAGATCAGGACAATTGTGTTGTCTTAATAGCTCCCAATATTTAAATACTTTTCTTCTCAAAATAATAAATATTTCCACCGATTCAAAGACAGATCTTATTGAATCCAGTCCTGAGCTGTATATAATAACAATTGAAGAATTCATTGACATTCTGGAACACAGGCTATTTTTGTGTTGCTTATAAAGTTTGAAAATTGGTTCTGACTGATCAACAGTGAAACATGTAGAAGATTCCAATCTGTTTGTTGTATATATACAGAGTTTAGACAATGGTAGTTTTTATAGAGATTTGAACTTTTTTATGTCCTTATAAGTGACTCAATTACTGGGGAAGGAAAGAAGATAAGTAAGAAACACTTCAATTGACATATATTTATCCAGTGAAAAAGAAAAGATTTTTTTTGTCTTGTTTTTTGTTTTGTTTTGTTTTCGCCTTCATTTGAATGAAGCAAAACTAAGTTATCCTGTCAGGAATGATTCTATGCTCACTCTAAGTCTTTTTCCTCCTCACTTTCCCTTCTACCTCTCCCTTTCTCTGCATCCATTTCCTACTACAACACATGTTTTTATCCCTTTAGCCCCGTAGAAAAAAATGTCCTCACACAGTGAGTGCTGAGCCACATTTAAAAAGCAATAGAAATGCATTCTGTGATATCTTCATTTTCAATGTAAACTTTCAAGCAGTTGATCAATGTCAGATGGCATCAGACACAGTGTTTAATGAGTGCATCACATAGAAAAAACTGATCTTGTCAGTCTTCTAAAAAACCATGAAGGAAGGAAGTAATCATTTTCTGGAGACTGTACTTTGTTTTACTAGGTGTGCTTATTCTCCTCTGACACTCATACAAAATTCATTACACATCTACTGACCTTGTATTTCCAGTTATTTAATTGTTATCCAGCTATATTCTCAGCAACGGTAATTTTGGATAGAATTTAATTACTGTAATAGATATAAGAAGCAACCCCAGGAAGACAGATTTTGTAGTCACTATGTTGAATAGTAGTAGGTACATTTAACTTTTGGTCTCAAGTCAATTGTATTACTTAAGTAGTAAGGCAAATGATTAACTGGTATCAAGTATACATGAGTTCATGACAGGCCAGACCAGGTGAACAAGTGGAAGGGAGGCTGGGCACATGCTCTTGCTTATGGTTAATGTCAAGTATGTTGAGGTCCCCAGGGTACTACTATCAGAGACTAAATAGGAGAGTGAGAGAAAAGAAGGGCAGGGTGCAGTGCCATGGAAGAACACATGGACAAAACACAGGTTCCTGGTGATTTTTTATCTCCTCTTAATGTCCTGACAGCAAAGATGATTTCTAGTTAGGTGGAACTGTTCCTGGAATGGGGTTCTGCTTTCTGGATCTGTTTAGTGAATCTGAGTAAAGGTAGCTTATTGTGCTGACTGTGTATGTCTTGATGTTCCAAAGTTTTCTTAACTTTTAATTTTCGGAGTGGCAAGCTAGGAAAGACTGCCGAGCCAGTTCAGGCTGTGTCCTTTTTGCCTAATTAGTAGTTTCACTAAACTTAAACCCTCCTTAGACTTTTGGAGTTTACTACAATGTTGCAGTGTCTGGTCAGGCACTAAAGAGAACCCTGGTTGGAACAACAATGTGATTGTTAGCCATTGAGATGGGATTCAAAGTCACTCTTCATTTTGTATAGCTAGGAAACTAAAGCATACAATCAGGTGGAATTTTTAAAGAAATTTTTAAAAAGGGAATTGATTTTCCCCACTAATTTACTTACTAATCTTTTATTATAATTATAATAGTAATCCCTTATTTACTGTTTTTCTTCAGTAATAACATTCCTTGCAAATAACATGAGGAAGATAATCAGAAATTGAATTTTATTATAACTGCTCACAATTGCAATGGGGATTTCACTGACACTTTGACTAGTGATCTGTCACTGTTTAGCCTCAGGAATGAGTGGCATTGGCTCTTGAAAATCACACTAATATAAACTAGATTGCCCCTGTAATTCTAGCACTTAGAAGGCTGAGACAGAGTTGCTGCAAGTTAAGACCAGCCTAGGTGACATAGTGAGTCCCAGATCAACCTGAGTTAGACTGTGAGATAATGTTTTACAAACAAAGATAAAAAGTAACTAACAAAATCAACAGAAATATGGCTCAAGATGATGAGTAAAGTGCTTTCTGAAAAGAGATACTATTATCTTATATTTGGATTTAGTTATTTTATTGTTGTTCTTGTTAAAACGCTTTATTCAGAGGCTTGCACAAAGGTTAGAGAAGACTATGGTGTCTGGTGTCCGCTACACGGGAGACCTTCGAGTTATCCCTGTCACTAAGAGCTTTATTTAGTTATTTTAAACCAAATGATTTTGTATATGATTTCCAGTGATGACTCTGCAAGAAAAGAGCCTAAGAGAAGGCACAAAAATCTGTTTACTTACTTAGTAATGTCATAAAAACACTAAACTGGAAGCTACAATACGTATGCAGAGGACCTGGTGCAGACCTGTGCAGGTCTTGTGCATTCTGCCTCAGTCTCCTGTGAGATCACATGAGCTTTGCTCGTGCTGATTTAGAGGGTCTTGCTTTCATGGTGTCTTCTGTGCCTTCTGGATCTTACTTCTTCCATCTCTTCTTTTGTTGGGTCCCTTAAGCTCTGAGGGGTGGGATTTGATTGATTTTTAAAGCTGTCCTTAAATTTTGCCTGAGCATATTTAATGTAAGAATTTAAAGCATGTTAATCTAACCAGATTTGTTTATTTACTTAGTTTTATCTAAAATGCTAGAACAAGTATGTTGGGAACTAAAAGTTGGGGGAGGGCCTAGGGAAGAGGGGGGAAGGGAAAACCCACGCCCCGCCAGAGTTTTACCTATTCTCTGGTCTGTCAGGCATGGGAGGGCTGCTATGTACCTTCCACTCATCTATGGGTGGGCATCTGATCCTCTGACCCACTCTTTGGGGATGTTAAGGGGCAGCCCTACCTCAGATTCCCTGACCTACTTTGCTAAAGCAACAGGGGTTATGGGAGAGAGGGATAAGAGAAGAGGTTCCCAACACTGACGAGATAAGCAGAGACTCTTTATGGTTTTAGAGCTTTATTGTAGAAAGGCAGGTGGAAAGAGAGAAGGGGGGGGAAGGCTAGAGAGAAAGAGAGAAAGTAAGAGAGAGGAGAGAGGAGAGGAGAATACAAAGAGAGAGAGAGAGGAGAGAGGGGTGAGAGTGAAGAGTAAGAGGGAAGACAAGTAAGAGAGCAAGCAGGGGCTGAACAGCCCTTTTCAAAGTATGCTGTCTTATCTTTTTGTTGCTAGATAACGGGAGGAGTTTAGCCTGAAGGTTAGAAGCTTGGGCCATTGCCTATGTGACTTCTAGCCATGCTTCTCTTGTGGAGGCTGTGGGGGATGGTAACTTAGGCAGGATTCAGAGTTCCAGGAGCATGAGGGAACGCCTACTGTGTCATGAAGGTGAATTATCACCATTTCCAGAGTTCAGACCTCAGCTCAATTGGAGATCAGCCTGCAATTCATAGCACAATTCCCCACAAAGTAAGTCATTCACACAAACAAAATAAAACAAAAACCAATTGTTTAAGAAGGGTGTAATTACTCAGCTATTAAAAAGAATTAATTTATGAAATTCCTAGCCAAATGGATGGACCTGGAGGGCATCATCCTGAGTGAGGTAACACAATCACAAAGGAACTCACACAATATGTATTCACTAATAAATGGATATTAGCCCAAAACTTAGGATACCCAAGATATACGATACAATTTGCTAAACGCATGAAACTCAAGAAGAATGAAGACCAAAGTGTGGACATCGTGCCCCTTCTTAGAATTGGGAACAAAACACCCATGGAAGGAGTTACACAGACAAAGTTTGGAGCTGTGATGAAAGGATGGACCATCTAGAGACTGCCATATCCAGGGATCCACCCCATAATCAGCTTCCAAATGCTGACACCATTGCATACACTAGCAAGATTTTGCTGAAAGGTCCCAGATATAGCTGTCTCTTATGAGACTATGCCGGGGCCTAGCAAACACAGAAGTGGATGCTCACTGTCAGCTATTGGATGGATCACAGGGCTCCCAATGGAGGAGCTAGAGAAAGTACCCAAGTAGATAAAGGGATCTGCAACCCTAAAGGAGGAACAACATTCTGAACTAACCAGTACCCCGGAGCTCTTGACTATAGCTTTATATGTATCAAAAGATGGCCTAGTCGGCCATCACTGGAAAGAGAGGCCCATTGGACACAAAAACTTTATATGCCCCAGTACAGGTGAACGAACGCCAGGGACAAAAAAATGGGAATGGGTGGGTAGGGAAGTAGGTGAGAAGGTATGGGGGACTTTTGGGATAGCATTAGAAATGTAATTGAGGAAAATACGTAATAAAAAATATTTAAAAAAAAAGAAGGATGTAATTAATCAGGAAGTTCTCTTTTCTATTCAATAGTGGTGGGTGTAGATATCATGGCTACACAAGTTGCCAAGAGTAAGAGATAGATGAGTGCTCAGCCTTAAAGGAGTTTTGTTTTGTTGCTTTTTTGCCACCTTTTATGTTCAATGAACATTTTGAAAGAGGGGGGAAAATCCAATACTAGAAAATAGAAAAAGGGCTGTGAAATGTTATCTGCAGAATAAAGACAGGTGTTGCAATCATGAAGTCACAACTGAAAATGCCTGTTCTCGGTTTGCACAAGAATAAGCTCATCATTAGTAAGGCTGGGGTAATGATAGAGTAGAGTCTCAGAAGTCCCTCATTTTCACTCCTGTGCTGCTTGCTACAACAGACTTAAGGGGAATTATTGACTTAGTTCTATAGTCACTGATAATAGTATTCCAAGAGATAGTTATAGTTGAATAGTCACACAGAGGACCGTAGCTAAATTAAATAGGACACAAATGAATACTCAAAGATGATCTAGAGAGAAAGAGAGTAAGAGAGATGAGAGAGGAAAGGAGAAGACAAAGAGAGAGGAGAGAGAAGAGAAGACAAAGAGAGAGGAGAGAGGGGGTGAGAGTGAGAGTTAAGAGGGAGACAGGTAAGAGAGTATGAGTCTGGGAATAAGAATGATTGGAAAGGGAGTTGATAGTAGGAAGGAGGAAAAAAAGAGAATATACGGGAAAGGATAATAAAAGTACATAACATTTATATACAAATTGTCAAACAACAATATTAATCAATAAACTACAAAAAAATAAGGGAGATATGATAGCTTAATTAATAAAATGCTTGCCTTGCAAGCATAAGGACCTCAGTTTAATCACCAGAATGTATATGCAAAAGGTAGGCTTGGTGGGTTGCACATATAATTCTGGGACTGAAAAGGAAAAGATAGGCAGGTGACTGGAGCTTACTGCTCAGCAAATCTTGCTTATTCAGTGTACCTAAGGCAAATAAAAAGCACTGTCATAAGACAAATGTCTATTGATAAGGAGTGTCAAAGAACAAGGTGGTTAGATCCTGAGGAGTTACACCTCAGGTTGATCTCTAGATTCCACCTGAATGCACACACACACTTACACATTGACATGTACTCCCGCATGTACACAAAGAAAATTTATGAAAGAATTTTTTTATATTTATGAGAACTTAGTATTGTTAATTTCTACTTTTTTCTGTAATTTTATCCCAAATTAGGAGTGCACATAGGATCTTATCTGATGATAAAAACAAAGGCAACAGACTTTAGGGATGGTTTAACACGTCAAGAATAAGGTGGAACTTAGATCATTACACTGTCCGGGAACTTGTGCTTCTTTTTATTAAATCTTTCTTATAGGCAATTTTCATATTATTATGCAAACCACTTACTTAAACACACACACATATATATATATATTTGATCATAAAATTATGCTGACATATATGTACATATGTATATATATATATGTGTGTGTGTGTGTGTATGTATGTGTGTGTGTGTGTCTGAATGTTCATGTTTCCATCTGTAAAAAGTCACTTAATTTTGTATGTATGTGTGTGTGTGTCTGAATGTTCATGTTTCCATCTGTAAAAAGTCACTTAATTTTGTATGTATGTGTGTGTGTGTCTGAATGTTCATGTTTCCATCTGTAAAAAGTCACTTAATTTTGTATGTATGTGTGTGTGTGTGTCTGAATGTTCATGTTTCCATCTGTACAAAGTCACTTAATTTTGTATGATCTTGCCCCAGGTGATCAGTGAACTATGATGTAAAAGGAACACTGATTGCTCATGACCTATGTAGATGTCGATCAGTAGTTAGGAGACCTGCAGAATAGCAGTGAACTATGATGTAAAAGGAACACTGATTGCTCATGACCTATGTAGATGTCGATCAGTAGTTAGGAGACCTGCAGAATAGGTATTTATAGTTGTGTTAGTAAACTTATAATCAAAGTGGAGAGAGAACTTCTTGGTCTTGTCTGTTTTGTTAAACACTTTTGATTTTCAGTGTGTATGACTATTTTGCCTGCATTGATGCTTGTGTCCATTGTGTGTGCTTGGTGCTCAAGGAGGTCAGAATATGATATTGAATCTCCTGGAACTCAAGTTAGAGATGGTTGTGAACCATCATGTAGGTGTTGAGAATCAAACCCCAGTCCTCTATGAAAATAGCAAGTGCAAGAGGGAACGTTGAGCATCAGCCTACAAAACGTCCTTGAAATTGTATAATATCTTAGCAGTTCCTAACAGGAAATAAAACATTGAGTGGATAACCATCACCTTTGTTGGTTCTTTGCCAGATCTGTTCAGTTCTTTTTCCCGGTGGGAGATAAATAGTGCAGATACCCATTTAGCTTAATCATTTATATTAATATTTAGTGTTCTTTACATTCATATTCTGAGGGAATTCCTGTACCACTCTGACATGTACATAAAGCATCTCTGACCTCAGTGTTCGTTTTTCAAGGGGTATGCACTCATTCCATTTTTGCAGTATAGAAGTAGAAAACGTACAAACCCCTTATATAAAGTTCTTAGTCAGAAACAATTCTATCTCCATGGAATTTTATGTCTTTCCAATTTTTAAGTGAGAAATCTACAACACTCAAGTAATATTTCCAAAAAGCCCTTTCTCATTTTGGAGAGATTTTTATTCTCTGTGCTTTAAAATACTTCCAGGAAGCTTAGTGTTCCAAATCCGTATACTTATATAACGTGCAGGTAAAATTTAAAATACAATACATTTCCTACTACTTAAAAGGTTTACTCATACCATCATAAACACAAAGGGAAAAAGGGGGCATATGCAGTCTCCTTGGTGGTCAAGAGAGTATAAATAGTGTGCAAGAGATGACACAAATAGAGAAGACACTTTCCATTTTGGATTAGGGCCTATTCTAACAAATCTTATAAACACGAAAGTTAAGCAGCTGATTTGAATGATATGTAGACTTGAAAAGAGTCAAATGTACAATGAATATTCAATAATATTTAAAAGAAGGCAAATTCAATGGAAAAAAACTTCTTATGTTTTCTTTATTCAAAATACTTTCAGATTTCTGAATTTCTCATTATCACATGAATTACTTACATGTGTGTTATTTTATCATGAAATATTTGGGGATTTTTCTATTGTTGATTTCTAGTTTAAAGATATAATTTGCATATTCTTTATATCATTTCAAACATTTAAATGTTGATTTTCCCCTCTCAAAATTACAGTTAATGTTCTACATATACTTGAAGAAGAATGTTTTACATATACTGTTATTGAGGAGAATAGTTTGTGATTCTTGACTGGGTGAAGTTGACTGGTAGGCCTTCGGGTGCCCTTTTAAATTTATTTTCTGAAATTAGAACATGTGCCTATTTCTTTATCTAGTTTTATTATATGATGATTAGTTTTTGTCAATGATACAAACTAGGTTCATCTTGGAAGAGGAAAGATCAATTGATAAAAATAAGTCTATCACATTGGCCTGTAAACAGCATTTTCTTGCTTAGTGATTGTCAGAGGAGGGCCTGTCCCACTGTGGATAGTGACAGCCCTAATCAAAAGGCAAGCCAAGAAAGCCTTGGGATTAAGCCAATAAGTAGTAATATTTCATTGTTTGTCTTTCAGTTCCCATCTCAAAATTATGGCTTTTAGTTCTTGCTTTGGTTTCTTTTAATGGTGGATTGTTACCTGTATACAAAGTGCATCTATTCCTTCCCAAGTTGTTTTTGTTCAATGTATTATTACAGCAACAGAAAGCAAGCTAAATTTTATTAGATTGCTGCTTTTAGGAGTTTTGTTGTATTCATGTAATTATAACACTCATCTCCCTCTTCGTAGTAAATTGATTTGTAGTTATCAGGTAATAACATCTTTTCTCTCTCATAATGTCTTTATTTTGGATCCATATTTTGCACTGTCAATTGTACTATATTAGATATTATTGTGAAGTTTGTGCTTGCTTATTTTTTTTGCCACATAATAATATTGTTTTTAAAATGCACATATTGTCATACTTTTGCAGGCAATATATACTTGATTTTAGCCCATCTGACAGTTTCTGTTTTAAAATATATTTAAGAATTTTTCACTAATTATAATGATTACTATGAATTGATTTACAAGTGCAATTTAAATCTCTTTCTAGTTTGTCTCATCTGTTTTATTCTGTTTCTCATTCTGGTAGAAAATACGGAGTTATAGATAGTTGTTAGTTCACATGTGGGAAATTCAATTCCAGTCCTCTCAAAGAACAGAGAGAGCTTTTTATTGTTTATATGTAGAAACACATAAAACACCAATATATAAAGAATATTTTTTTTGCTGAAAAATTCTGATAGAATTTTAAGATGTAAAGGGATCTTTAAAAAAAGTTCATGCAGAGTATATTTGTTTTAGTGTTTTCAGTCATAATCAATAAGAAAATGCTTTAGAATGAGTGTCTCTGTTGTTTTTGGTTCCAGACCTTGTAGTCAATATCCATTGTATATTTCTTTTTAGGTTAATGCTTTCATTTCAGTTTTCTTACTTATTTTGTTTCATTTTAAAAGATATATGAGAATCAACAGCTCCCTTCAAAGTAAAAATAATACTTAAAAACAGAAAACACATATGTAATATTTTGACATCAGAAAATATTCAATTCTGATTTTATGAGCTGACATTGTCATGCAGTACCCTCTTTCATTTTAAAACCATCTCTCTTGGCATCAGAATTTCACAGGGAGAATTCAGTGTTGTTCGGAATGTGACAAGAGCATAGGAAATATAAGTTTACTGGAGGGCATAAGGTACTATTAAAGTGAATATTTGTGTCTGTCATATCTTTTCAATTCTATCACTTTGACTATTTTTACATAATTATAAAGTGTTTTATAAAAATTCTTAACCGTATTTCATATATAAAATACTAAATAAGACATTAAATGAATAATCATTTACGTTTTATTTCATTACTTATTTTTGGTGACTAATAATGTTAAAAGACAATACTTTTTGAACATGATGAATATTGGTGCGTGAGTGGACAGTAATATTTAGGTATAAGGATATTTGTTTTGTGCATGTTTTTAGGTATTATGCCATTGTTTCCATGATTGTGCTCTTCCTAAAAACTGTTTTAAAATTCAAGCCCTAAGGAGTTACTAAAAAGTAGATAGTGGGCCCTCTAGGAATTTCAACCCAGGTAATTGCAAGTTTATTAGTTGCTCTCCAAAAGCTGAAAGTTAGGCCATATTGCTGAAGGCAATACTTAGACAGCTCAATGAACAAAGCTGAATTGAGTTGTTATCTACATAGAGCTCCCCCCCTACTGACTAGTGTCAACTGTATTCAAAAGTACTCTATATACTATCAAAGACATATGGTCACCATTAACCTAGTTACACACCCTTTAATCTACAATGGTGACTTACCTGAAAGATGTGTGCTAGTGCAATAGTGGCACAAAACTTGTGGGAGTAACCAACTAGAATTCCAAGAACCGATGTCTAAGTGGTTCAGTCATCCAACAAACAAACAAAATTTAAAAATGCTATTATTCTGCTAAAGAATTGTAGAAAAAAAAGGCCCATAATGGCATACTGATAGGTTTGTGTCTTGCATGGCTATTATGAGACAAGCTTCCTCCTGTAGTAGATGGGAAAAATACTGAGATACATGACTGGACACTGCAGAGTGAGAGACGTTGGAGCTCTCAGTCCTAAATACCATTTCTTCATCACTTCATCAAATTCCTCCTCCCGGAGTTCAGGGAATCTTGTGGAAGAGGGGGCAGAAAGATGTTGAGAGCTAGCAGAGATGGAGGGGACACACACACACATGCACACACTTCTAAACACAGCAGGAATGAGATGCATATGAAACTACCTACTCAAGTTTGCACCAAATGTGCTAAGGGAAGTGGACATGAGCCCTCATTTCTACTCTAGAAACTCTCTCCATCTGAGAACCACCCATAAAGGAAATTTTTGTTGCTTAACAATCTCATCACCTGTGTTAATTTGCAGTTTATTTTTTATTGTAGGCCATAATTTTAATCTCTCCTTTGAAATCCCCATCTCATAATTCCTGGATGCACAAAGAATTCTTGGGATATCAATCCACTCTTTCCCCACATCATCCCTATTGTCTATTGGGACAAAGGATCATAAACTTCAGTGGTTATTTTATAAGTTTGATTTTGTGGGGGGAGGGCAGCATAAGAGGTTTATCTGTGGCTGAGTCTAGAGCAGCACTTCCTACAGTAGCATGTACGACATCAGCAATACTTAAATGTGATTACTCTGCCTGCTTGTTATTTCTTGGATGACAAGAGGGAAACAGCTTGTACTTTTTGCTGCAGGCCCTCATTCTTCCAGGCCCCCATTTTGTTTCTTGATAGGAACACATTGCCTTGGATATCTCTCTTGGACCTACTTCATTCGTTCAATGGTATTCCTTGCCACAACACTTGCAAACTCTAGGAAGCCTAGAAGTTCTTTCTGGTTTATATCTCAAGAAATCATTGCCAATAGAAATAGCTTGTTTACTTCTTTGGAAGAAAGCACCATATTTCTCAGAGTTAACACACTGGTCATTTTGAGGTCTTAGACCCTTAGTCATTGCTTGTCCTATAATAGTAGCATGATACTCATGTAAACCAATATCAGTTGTGTCCTTTACCCATTTTTCCTGTAGCACTGCCCACACCTATAACAGTCCAATAATTCTTTTACATTCAGTATTCATATTCTCAAAAGCAAGGGTCTCTATCAACACCTGCCTTGAGTCAGGGTCTGAAAGGCTTTGTTTACAGCTGAAATTGGTCTTTGCCCAAAGTCAGTGAAGGCTTCTTCAGAGCCTTGTATAATCTTAGTAAATGAGGTGGAGATTTTATTACTCCCTTTTTCTGGTGCAACTCACTTCCCAAGTGCTTCCATTTCTATCCACAATGTTTTCATTGTTTCAGTTGCACAGCCTACTCTGCAACTCTTTCAGAAACAAGAAAATAAAATGACCTTTGTTTTTTTCAATTTGAATAATTTTTGTTTGCTTATATTTTTTTCTCAGGTCCTACATTTCCACTTGCAACTTTTCCAATTGCTCATCCATTCTTCTAACCTCTTTTGAAACAGAATATAGAGAGGAGGAGGAGGGGGGAGGAGGAGGAGGAGGAACAGGAGGAGGAGGCAGAGTAGGAGAGGAGGGGAAGGGGAAGAAGAAGGGGAAGAAGAAAGGGAAGAAGAAGAAGAAGAAGAAGAAGAAGAAGAAGAAGAAGAAGAAGAAGAAGAAGAAGAAGAAGAAGAAGAAGAAGAGGAGGAGGAGGAGGAGGAGGAGGAGGAGGAGGAGGAGGAGGAGGAGGAGGAGGAGGAAGAACAAGAAGAAGAACAAGAAGAAAGCAAGCAGAAGCAGCGGACAGAAAATCCCTTCTGGGAAGAAAGCCACAATAAACATTTTTGCTGACAACTTGAAACAGAATATCCATCTCTTCTTTCCTTACCATTTCTTTCCCATCCATTAGAAATCATATTTTCCATTCTGTTATGCTCAACATCTGAGTGTCAACTGTAGCTGGGCTTTTTGGCTACTTTATGCATTCTTATTTCTCCTATACTTCTCTTCCCTTATCGTTTCTAAGGCACCAATACTAGATAGGAAAGAAAGGATAAAGAGTAAAGGGAGCATCAATATCATTAGACTACTTCCTTCTGGTTAGGGGCATCTAGTACCTTGGGGCAATTTTCATCTTCATTGACATCAGGTTATTTCTAACCAGCAAATAGCAAACAGCAAACAGCAAACAGCAAACAGCAAACAGCAAGATAATCAGCCAGAGTAGCAGCAGCAGTAGCCTCACTCCTCTTGGAGGTCTTACAGGTATATACCCTTGCAAGAGTCTCTAGAATTCTAAAGTTCACACACTCCTCAAAAGTATCTGCACCTGGCAAAATCATGCCCCTGCCAGAGGACAAGGCAAATCATAGTCAGCTTCTGTAAACAATTTAAAGTACACCATGCCCACATCTGGGATTAAAATAAAAATATTTCCATAGTATTTCTATGATTTCAAATAAATTAAAATTAACTTTATAGTCCTTTGTATATATATTTTGTTTTTAGTTTTGTATTTTTATGGGGTTTCTATTTGTGTCTCTGCATCTATCTGTGTTTTTTAATTTGGTTTTGTTTCTTCAGTTTGCAAGATGCAGATCTTGCTTGTTCTTTTGGTTTTATTTATTATTAATAATTATTATTATATGCTTCTTTGTATTGTAACAAGAATTATTAATTATTATTATATGCTTCACTGTATTGTAACAAGAGACAAAAGAAAGGGTATGGACTGGGTCATTGGAGAAGTGGGAAGGAACTGAAAGAGGGAAAACCATAATCATAATATGTTATATCTTTTAAAAATTAATAAATATACATTAAAAAGTGGTTTTGTATATTTTTGGCTATAAAAGAAACGTGTAAGTCAAAGTAAGAACAGGGAAGTGAACGGCAGTTGACGAGATGTCATTGTTAGAAGAGGATCACGAGCCACTGGGAGGAGTGAAGAGAAGGGAAACTGTGGTAGAGTCAGTATATAACCAAAGACACCACCACTACCACTACAAACAAAAACCACCAACTAGGAATAGAACTGTGTTAGTGAAATAATAGACAGAGATTGTCCCATATTAATACCCAGAGTTAATTGTAATCGGTTTCATCTAAAATTGATTATACTATATATATATATGCGATATGCATACAAAACATACATTGAAATGTGTTTCTAGTCACCTTTCTTGAGTTCTCAAATTTGTTAATGTTAATTTTTAGACCTACAATTATAATATCTTTCAGAAAGCTAACCAAGATAATTAATCAGAATTTCCTTGATTCTTGTATTAGTGCTCAAATCCCACTTGCCATTTGCTTAATTATTTATTTTCAGTTATTTTTTATTCATTCACTAAAATAAATCTTCCTGCATAATTCTGTGCAAATCCAAGTTAGATACTAAGATACAGAAAAGAAGGTAGAGGCTTGATGCTAAAGCATTTTATACTGTATTGGGAGAGATCCAGATGTTAACAAATAGCCTTGGCAGCAGGGGAGAATAGAATCAATATGACATAAAAGTATATGTGAGGGACTTTGGGAATATTAAGGGAGTGATTAATTGTGCTTGGAAAGATAGAAGGAGAAGAAAGCACTTAAGCTGAACTCTCTGAATGTAAAGCATTTCAAAGCAGGGAAAGAAGAGCCATCTAAATTTTATTGCTTCATTATAGTTCATCAGTTTGTTCAATTTTTTCCCATCTTTTAAAAGTAATATCAATGCTATAATTCTTGAGAACATAATATTTACAAATAAAAAATAAAATATTATGAAATGACTTTTTAACTACCTTTTAACTGTCTTGCTGGGGCCTAATCATATACTTTTAACTGAGTGGAAAAAGATACACATATGTCTGTGCACACAAAATTCATAGACCTGTGCTTAGTTTTGCACAGGCTCTGGGTTAGTTAGTTTTGTGGTTGTTGTAACTGTCTTTGTTTTTTGTTTTCAATACTAACTAGATACTTGCTACTAACTAGAAGTATCTAAAAGGAAATCTCAATTGAGAAAATATCCACATCAGATTAGCATTTAGGCAAATAGGTGAGACATGTTTTTGTTGATGATTATTGTAAGATCTTCTGCCACACACGCACCTACTGTGACCAGTACCCTCCCCTGGAGGTGGTTCTAGGGTGTATACAGAAGCAAATTTATCAAGACTGGAGGAATCAGCATCAAAGCAGAATTCCTCTATGGTCTCTACTTCAATTTCTGCCTTCAGGTTCCTTCATTGAGTTCCCAGCCTGACTTTCCTTCAGGGTGCACTGAGATTGGGACACAATAAAAAATGTACCTTTTCCTTCCCCAAGTAGCTTTTGGTCATGGCATTTATCACAGCAACTGAAAAACAAACAAGCAAATAAAGAAACAGCTAACCTAGGCTCCTATAACAAAAATATAACACACACTCTATGACTAGAAAAACATTTTTTTTTTTTTTGTGAAAGTTTTGGAGGCTGGAAAGGCTAAGTTCAGGATCATAATAAGGCTTGGTTTGTTGACTTCTTCTATTGGAGATGACAGTATAACAAAGGATAACCTTTACTCTTTTTGTAGGACCACATGTTCTATCAGGTCAGGGGTCCACTCTTAGAACATCCTTTAAATTTAACTATGTTCTGAAGGCATGGTCTCAAATATAATCATAATGAAAGTTTTCACATAAGAATTTTGTAAGAATACAATCCCAAAGGTGGCCTTCATCCACAGACTAAACTGAATGAGTAAATACATAAAATATGTAGTATGTAATTACTTTGTTGCACGCATCACTTTTGGTTTTTAGAGATAACAGTGGGGCACTCTAAGTTATATTAGGTTAATATTTTGTTGCAGGAAGAACTAGGTTTAAAATATGATAAGTAAATGGACAGAAATGTTTGTGGCTGAAACCAAGTGCTATAAAGTAAATAAGTACAGTGATTAGCTGGAAAAGGAAATGAATACACTTTAAAATAGCTTAAAACTTCATAGTATGTCTCAGGAGGTAATATTTGAACTCAGATAAAATGAATGAAAGCTCCAGCCATGTGAAGATAAGCAGAAATAATTTTCTAGGCAGTAGCAGCAGTATGGGTGTAAACCTTGAGGAAGGAAAGAGCTTCACATTCTCTGAATGAAGAGTGCCTTCCCATTCTGACTGAAAAAAAAAATCATCCAAATAGGTCAGAGTCAGACGCTACAAATTCCAAGAAGCAATGGTAGGCAATTATATATTTACTTACAAGTGATAGGAAATCACAGAAGGGTTTTATGCTGGTTAATAATGTGCTATATCTGTTTTTTAATTTCTTTTGTTTGCTGTGTATAGGGATTGTATTGGGGACTATAGAGATAGAAATAAAGTTATTACAATACTTTAACAAAAATTAGAAAAGTATATCTTTTCTTAAAACTATTTAAATCCATCTCTCAGAAAATTGTACTGTAAATATTTTATGAGAACTAGTTACCATACTCTTTTTTAACGCTTTTGCAAATTACTTTTACTTTTATACAATCCAATCATTGCCCCTCTCCTGGTTGGCCCTCCAGAGTTCCTCATCCCATTCATCCTCCACATTTCTTTAAGAGGATATCCCTGCCAGTATGTCAGGACTCCCAACTCTCTGGGGCCTAAAGTCTCTTGAGAGTTAGGCACATCTTCCCCAACTAAGTCCACATCAGGCAACCTTCTGCTATATATGTGCAGGAGCCTCAGACCAGTTTGTGTATGCTGCCTGCTTTGTGGTTCAGTGTCTGAGAGATCTCAGATTTTTGGGTTAGTTGAGACTGCTAGTCTTCCTATGGGGTTACCCTCCTTCTCAGCTTCTTCCAACTTTTCTCTAATTCAAACACAGGGGTCGTGACCATCAGTTAAATGGTTGAGTGTAAGTATCTGCATCTGTCTCTGTCAGTTGCAACCCATCAGAGAATGGCCATTCAAGTTTTCTGTCTATAAGAACACCATAACATCAGTAATCATGTCAGGCCTTGGAACCCAGCCCCCCCTGCCCCCCCCCCGAGAACCAGTGACCTTACATCTATCATACTAAAAATACTAAGAGATCAATGCACCATGGTTTGTATGTGAACATAGACATGGACACATATGTACATGGAAACATTTAGAAAATCAGGGGATCATATGATAGTCTTGTTCACTTCTCGGTGAAAAGAATAGAGATGGTTGAAATTCCATAAGCTGGTCTTTAGTAGAGATGGAAAAAAGCTGAATGACTATAAATTGTTGTGGATGGGCCTGGTGCTGTTCTTGTGAACCAATTACCTAATGAATAAAGGAGCCAGTCACTGTGAGGGTAAGCAGGAATTCCAGGTTGGAGAAAGAAAGAGAGGAAGCAGGAGAGAGTCCTTTATGGACAGGGATAACATGAGGACAAGATGTATGATTGTCTCCCAGTTTCAATGGCATATCCGACAGGATTTGCCATTGGAGGATTTAGATTTAATAAGGCTTACAGATTAGGATTTTAGGTGTTGTGTCTTGCGATTGAGTTACCATTGTTTCTGAACTAAGTTGTTGGCATTTTTCTTCACATGGCGATTCGACTGAGTTCAAAAGATTTGACTGAGTATGTTCTTTTGTGATTACCTCACTCAGAATGATATGCACTCACTGATAAATGGATATTAGCCCAGAAACTTTGAATACCCAAGATACAATTTGCAAAGCACATGAAACTCAAGAAGAAGGAAGACCAAAGTGTGGATACTTCACTCCTTCTTATAAAGGGGAACAAAATACCCATGGAAGGAGTTACAGAGTCAAAGTTCAGAGCTGAGAGAGAAGGGAGGACCATCCAGAGACTGCCCCACCGGGGAATCCATCCCATATACAAACATCAAACCCAGACACTATTGCATATGCCAGAAAGATTTTGCTGACAGGACCCTGATATAGCTCTCCCTTGTGAGGCTATGCCAGTGCCTGGCAAATACAGAAGTGGATGCTCACTTCATGACTATCTATTAGATGGAACACAGGGCCCCTAATAAAGGAGCTAGAGAAAGTACCCAAGGAGCTAAAGAGATCTGCAACCCTATAGGAAGAACAACAATATGAACTAAACAGTACTCCCAGAGCTGTGTCTCTAGTTGCATATGTAGCAGAGGATGGCCTAGTCTGCCTTCAATGGAAAGATCATATGCCCCAGTACAGGGGAATGCCAGGGTCAGGAATTCAGAGTGAGTGAGTTGGAGAGCAGTGCTGGGGGGAAGGGTATGGGGGATTTGGGGCTAGCATTTGAAATGTAAATGAAGAAAATATCTAATAAAAAAAAGAGAGAAAGGTACGGTGGCAAAGTGTGGGTTTGGCAGATGTGCACCACAAAGGCTGTGGGGAATTTGAAGCATGATGCTGGCCTAGTAATGACCTGCCAGTGGAAACTTAGCTAGCTGGGTGGGAGATTTTCGAGCACTGAGTCAGAGTCTCCATGAGATAAAAACAGGTTTGCCATTGCCTGTCAGTGCATGCCAGGCCAGGCCGCCAGGGCAGAGGCACAAGTACAGGAATGAAACAGACTATTTTTAATATTTCCCACAACAAATATTTTTGATAAATTTACAAGATTTCAAAGATTGTATATAAGATATTATAAATTATACTAGCTTATAGATTTGAATCATTATGCTAGAAAAATGAAAGAAGTTTTGATTTTTACTTTTATTGGTGCAGCTGTTGATAATAGTTGAAGAGAGAACCAATAATTTTGATAGGTCCATAATTATTTCAGGTAAGGTATTTTCACAATAGCAAGCAAGGTGACTGCCTATAAGTCACAGCCATTGAATGATGACAGACAGAAAATGAAGTCACAATTATCAAGAATTGTAATTACCAACAGAAGTGTTCAGACATCAAAGCTCAGCAACTGTGAACTGCTGTATATATGCAAAATAAGAATGGAAAATACTCTTCTTGGTATTATATTTTAACAGTTCTTTGAGAACTTCAAATATTGCATTTTTATTATAATCACTCCTACTTCTCCTTCCCTGTTATTCCAGAGATCCAACTCATTTTCAATTTTTTTGTCTTCTTTTTAAATTATTTGAACAATCTACCTAGTTTCGATCTGTGCTTCCTATATAATCATGAGATGGCACTATCAGGTTGACTGAACCTTCACATAAAGTTTGACTGGCTTGATCTTGTGCAACTCTTGTGTAGGCAATCACAGCCACTGTGAGTTTGTGAGCTCAGTGGTCCTGTCATATCCAGATGACACTATTTTCACTTCTGCCCTCCTAAGCTCTGGATCTTACAATCTTCCTAATCTCTTCTGTCTCTGAGATTTGGTAGGGAAAGGTAAGTAATATAGGCCAACTCCACAAGAGGAAATGGATGTTTACTATTGTAAATCTGGCCAAATTCCATGGTTGGAGTTCAAAGGCCCACAGGGTAACCCTGTTACGATTATTGGGCTAAAGGAATACTATATCAAACTAATGATCTCTAAATTCAAATCTCTGTGGCCATAGATTAGTGGGGCTCTCAGGCCTCACCAGGGATGTTTCTTCCTGCAGTGAACAACTGTTAGTTTAGAATCTCACAACTTATCAATGTGCAACGAATCAATGTCAGTAGAACGCTCAGCCATAAATAGAAACTATTTTTATTCACTTACTTAAAATTCTGAATTGTGCCTACTTGTAATCAGGCAAGTGCATTTCAATTTGATTGAAGAAGAAATTAACACAGGTGCTGTTGGCTGGTGCATAGATGCCCATAGGGTTTCTTCAAGAGTCGGTCTTAGTTTTCTGACCCCTTAACTCTCAATTCTACTTTGTTCCTCTGTAGCAAATTATAATGAGGTGATAACTGTGTGAAGTCATTGTCACTATTTATCTTTATGAGTAAAGGAAACTAAGAATATTTATACATTAGGATGTTAGTCACAGAATCAGATCACTGATTATCTTCAGACTGACACCTTCTAATTAGTAGGATCTACTTCCTGGTTTTGTTAAATCTGAAAAAAATGAATGGAAGACTTTGACAAGGAGCTAGTGCTTAGAGTTTAGATTACAAATGTAATGCATAGTGCTTTGAGTACATCTTAATAAATAATATAACATCCCATTGGGAGTCAATCAGGGTCCAATTACTGAGATATAAAGCACTGAACAAAACTTAAGTCCTTGCCTATGTGTTTCTAGCCATGATGAGCTTTGGTTTTCCTTAGTACATAAAGAATTTCAATAGACTACCGAGAAACATTTCATCCAGAGAAAAGAACTTATATGATCATGTAAGTAGGTTATGGAGAACACATGTTTAGAGGTTGGTAAAACAAATTATATGCTTAATGTGGATGAAGTCACACTTACCTAGGATTTTTCTGGAGGTTATTACTATAAATTTATATTATAGTTGCTGGCAAAATTAAAGGACAATGAATGGGAGTTTGGTAATTTTTAAGGCTATATATAAGATTATAAATATTTTCAGTGGTACTAAAACTACTCTATAAAACTGTCTGAACCTCATTGAGAGTAATAGAACTACCAATTAAAATATGTTTTTTTGTTTTTGTTTTCATGAAATATAGAGACAGACATTCTGAAAAAAATATTGAAAGAGTTTGAATGCATCACATCAACATGAAAGTTTTTAGTTTGGACTCTAAAATATGTTTAGTAATATGGGGTAAAGTAATAGCCTACTTAAAATGTGGGCAATGTCAAAACCCCTATCAAAAACTATTAGTATACCTCAGCAAGTACAGCAATCATGAGGACTGCTCTGTCCCACCTGTGTTCCATCTTGTAGTCTACACCTCTAACCACAATCCCAGAAACTTGTAGTTATGTGCAACCACCAGGTGAGACCCTGACACCAATTCCTTGGCAACCAATCTAGGCAAACCTAGCAGTATAAAGCTCTGACCTGAAACCTCTACACTCTAATTCTCTGGGCACAACTGCACCTGCATCCCTGGAGGCCAGGGCAAACAGAGACCTCCAACCATCAGAGACCATCAGCTCTACCTACATCTTTGGAGACCACCCTTCACCAGGGACAATCAGCAACCTGAAGCCACAAGGAACTACCAGTTCTGCCAAGATTAGGGACAAAAAAAATGGCTAAAGTCCAGTGTAAGAACACAATCTACAAAAGC
The DNA here is from genome assembly GCF_978045245.1 of Mus caroli. Taxonomy (NCBI): domain Eukaryota; kingdom Metazoa; phylum Chordata; class Mammalia; order Rodentia; family Muridae; genus Mus; species Mus caroli. Next base: position 137,753,444 of record NW_028227261.1, on the reverse strand, counting down.
CAGGGCAATGTGCTACCACCAGAATCCAGCTATTGTACTACAGAAAGCCTTTAATTACAAGAAAATGACCTGAAATAAAAGCTTATAAAGGTGATAGAGGTCTTAAAGAGGAAATTAATAAATTCCTTAAGGAAATATGGAAAAATAGAATCAAACAAGTAGAGGCCCTAAAGAGGAAATGAGTAAATGTAAAGAAATATGGAAACAAACATAAACGGGTGAAAGAAATGAATACATCTGTTCAAGACCAGAGAATAGAAATAGAACCAATAAGGGAAACATAACCTGAGGCAATCCTGGAAATGGAAAACCTAGGAAAGAAAATAGGAGCTACAGACCCAAGCATCACCAACAAAATACAAGAGATGAAGGAGAGAATCTTGGCCATAGACAATATCATAGAAGAAATTGATATATCAGTCAAAGAAAGTACTAAAGCTAGAATATCTCTAGTACAAAACATGTTGCAGATAGCCCTGGGGCTAATTATATTTGATGTTAGTTATGTTCTCCTGTGAGGGGTTGTGAACAAGGAATGAGTCAGCACTCAGGTGATTTCCTGTAAACCTTCTTTCCACCTTAATTTGTAAAATAAAGGAGAGCTGATGATAGGGCATATAAAGGGTACCTGTAGCAGAAGGTTGGGGGAGAGAAGAAGGAGAAAATGGAAGAGGGAGAGGATGTAGAGGAGGAGGAAGAAAAAAAGTGGAGAAGAACCACATGGAATGGAGAAACTGCAAGTTCTAAGGGGGTCTCAAAGATGTGGAAGTTGGTAGTGTAGTGGTAGATCTGCCCAATCTATGCACACAGCACGTATTCATATTAACTGAGTTGTGTTTTCATTGATGGGGCATATTTGGGTTGGAGATTTACTACAACAAAAACATCCAGGAAATTTGGGACACCGTGAAAAGACCAAACCTAAGCCTAATAGGAATAGAAGGAAGAAAACACCTTCAACACAAAAGCCAAAAATTATCTTCAAAAAGTCACTGAAGAAAATTTTCCTAACCTAAAGAAAGAAGTGCCTATAAACACTGAAGAAGCTTATAAGACACCAAATAGATTGGAGCAAAAAAGAAAATCCTCACACCACTTAATAGACAGACCAAAGAAAGAATATTAAAATCCACAAGGGATAAAGGCCAAGTAACACATAAAGACAGTCATATTAGTATTAGCCTTCCCAACAGTGACTTTAAAATCCAGAAGATGGGCAGATGTCTTAGTTTCAAAGAAATCACTGACACCAACCCAGACTATTATACCCAGCAAAACTGTCAATTTAGATAGAGAAAACAAAGTATTCCATGGGGTGAGGGGGCAAAAAAACAAAAACAAAACAAAAATGCAAACAATATCTTTCCACTAATCTAGCACTCATGAGGGTAATAGAAGGAAAACTCCAACACAAGGAGGGTAACTACATGCAAGAAAACATATGAAGTAGATAATTTCACAGCTGCAAAACTAAAAGAAGAGAAACACACACACACACACACACACACACACACCCCATCATCACCACCTTCACCACCATGGACATCAAAATAAGAAAAACTAAAAAATAATTGGTCCTTAATATATTTCAACACCAATGGTCATCAATTCCCCCATTAAAATATACATGCTAACAAGTAGATGCTTAAAACAGGATCAATGATTTTGCTACATACAAGAAACACATCTTAGCAACAAGCATAGGTATTATCTGAGAGTAAAGGACTAAGAAAAAGGTTTCCATTGATTGGACCCAAGAAAAAAGATAGAGTTGTTAGGAACTTAAAAGGGGATCCTGGGGAAGAGGGGGAAGGGGAAGACCCACACCCCGCCAGAGTTCTACCTATTCTCTGGTCAGTCAGGCGTGGGAGGGCTGCTATCTACCTTCTACTCATCCCTGGGTGGGCATCTAAGCCTCTGACCCACTCTTCAGGGGGTGACAAGGGGCAGCCTTACCTGGGAGCCCCTGAGCTACTTTGCTAAAGCCACCAGAGGTTATGGGGGAGAGGGATGAGGGAAGAGGATCCCAATATCTGTGATAGTGAGCACAGCATATCTTGATGAGCAGAGACTGTCTATGGTTTTAGAGCTTTATTATAGAGAGGCAGGGGGAAAGAGAGAAGGGAGAAAAGAGAGAGAGAGAGAGAGGGGGGGGGAGGGAGGAAAGGCTAGAAAGAAAGAGAGAGTAAGAGGGAGAGAGGAGAGAAGACAAAGAGAGAGGAGAGGAGAGAGGGTGTGAGTCAGGGGTAAGAGGGAGACAAGTAAGAGAGTGAGAAGTAAGAGCACGAGGTGGGGCTGAACAGCCCTTTTATGGTCTTTACTGTTGCTAGGTAACTGGGGAGGAGTTTGGCCTGAAGGTCAGAAGCTCGGGACATTGCCTATGTGACTTCTAGCCATGTTTTTCTTGTGGGGGCTGTGGGGGGCATTAACTTAGGCAGGAGCCAGAGTTCCAGGAGTATGAGGGAACGCCTATCATGTCATGAAGGTGAATTATCACCCATCAGGGTTCAGACCTCAGCTCAATTGGAGACCAGCCTGTCTGAGCATATGCCAATTCCACACATACAGTAGCCATTCCTATATTTAATAAAATAGACTTTTAACAAAGAGTAATCAAAAGAGATGCAGAAGTACACTTTCAAATCATCAAAGGAAAAATCTACCAAGATGACATCTCAATTTTGAGCATATATGCCCCAAATGCAAAAATATTTGAATAAAAGAAACATTAAAGGTCAAATCACACATCTAACCCCACACATTAAGAGTGGGAAACTTCGGGGGCTGGTGAGATGGCTCAGTGGGTAAGAGCACCCGATTGCTCTTTCAAAGGTCCAGAGTTCAAATCCCAGCAATCACATGGTGGCTCACAACCATCTGTAACAAGATCTGACGTCCTCTTCTGGAGTGTCTGAAGACAGCTACAGTGTACTTACATATAATAAATAAATAAATCTTTAAAAAAAAAAAGAGTGGGATATTTCAACTCCTTACTCTCACCAATTGAGAGGTCATCAAATCCAACCTAAACAGAAATAATAAATCTGAGAAAGGTTATGAATCTAATGGACCTAAGAGATATCTACAGAACATTTTACCCAAACTAAAAGATGTTCTTAGAACTTCATAGAACCTTCTCAAAAGTTGACCATCTACATGGTTGCAAAGCAAGTCTCAACAAATACGAGAAAACTGCAATAATTCCCTGTATCCTGTCAGACTACCATGAATTAAAACTGGACATCAATAACAACAGAAAGCTTACATACTCATGGAAACTGAATAACTGCCTACTCAGAAATTAAAGACATCTATAATTCAATGAAAATGAAGGCAAAACATTTAAAAGCTTACTGGGCACAATGAAAGCCGTGCTAAGAGGAGAGTTCAAAGCACTAGTGCCCTCATAAATTCAGATATTGGAGACTTCTCATACTAATAGTTAAAAAGTACACCTGAATGCCCTAGGGGAGAAAAAGGAAAAAAACAAACATATCAAATAGAAAATAATCAAACTCAGGGCTGCAATCAATCAATTAGAAACAAAGAGAATAAAACAAAGAATTAAGGATAAGAAGAGCTGGCTCTTTGAGAAAATCAACATGATATATAAACCCTTAGCCATACTAACCAAAAGACAGTGACCAACAATGAATAGGGAGGAAATTCAAAGCCTCATTAGTTCTTAGTTCAAAAGTCTGTACTCCACAAAATCAGAGAATGTAAATGAATTGGATGGTTTTCTAGACAAGTAACACTTACCAAAGTTAAATCAAGACCAAGTAGACGATTTAAATAGTATTATAACACCTAAGGAAATAGACACAGTCAATACAATTCCTCCAACTCCAATAAGGCCTAGGGCCAGAGTTCTTTGGTAGAATTCTACCAGATATTCAAAGAAGGGATAATACCAATATCCTACAAACAATTTCACAAAGTAGAAACAGAAGGAACATTGTCAAACTCATTCTATGAAGCTGCAGTCACCCTGATACCTAAACCACAGGACAAAGAAAGAGCATTTCAGACCAATTTCACTCATGAACATTGATGTAAAAATTTTCAATAAAATGTTCCTAAACTGAATCCAAGAACACACAAAAGACATCATTCACCATGATTAAGAAAGTTATTCAGGGATAAAGGGGTGGTTCAATATATGAAAACCCATCATCATAATCCACTCTCAAAACAAACTGAAAGAAAGAAAGAACATGATCATCTCATTAGAGGGTGAAAAAGTCCTTGAGAAAATCCAACTTTCCTTTATATTGAAAGTTTTGGAGAGGTTAGGGATATAAAGCACATACCTAAACACAATAAGGGCAAGCTAGTAGCCAACCTGAAATTAAATAGGGAAACTTAAAGCAATTTTACTAAAATCTGGGACAAGGCAAACTTTGCCAGTCTCTTCCTATCTCTTCAATACAATACATGTCCTAGCTAGGGAAATAAGAAAACTAAAGGAAATGAAGGAAATACAAAAGTTCAAGTATCCCTATTCACAGGTGAAATGATAATATACATAAGCAACCCCCAACACTCTAGCAGACAACTATTACAGCTGATAAACATCTTCAGCAAAGTGGCTTGATACAAAATTAACTCATGAAATCAGTAGAACTCCTTCATGCAAATGATAAATGGGGTGACAAAGAAGGTAGGGAGATAGCATCCTTCAAAATAGCCACACATAACATAAAATATCTGAAAAACCTGTATGACAAGAACCTCAAGTCCCTGAAGAAAGAAATTACAAAAGTTATCAGAAGATGGAAAGATCTCCCATTCTCATGGATAGGTAGGATTAACATAGTGCAAATGGCCATACTGCCAAAAGAAATCTAAAGATTCAGTGTAATTCTCATAAAATTTTCAACACAATTCTTTATAGATTTTGAAAGTACAATTCTACCTTCATATTGAAAAAAAAAAAGGTTAGCTAAAACAATCTTGTAAAAATAGAAGAACTTCTGGAGGTAGCACCATCCATGATTTCAAGCTATATTACAGAGATATAGTAATAAAAGCTGCATGGTATTTGTGTAGAGACAGACATGTAGATGAATTGAATCAAATAGAAACCCCAGAAATAAACTCAAATACCTATGGAAACTTGATTTTTGACAAAGAATCCATATACAATCATACAATGGAAAAACAAAATATTATCTGGAAGAAATAGTGCTGGTCTAACTGGATGTCTGTATGCAGTAGATTCAAAATATATTCATATTTATCACTCTTCACAAAATTCAAGTAGATCAGGAACCTGTAAAAACAGATACACTAAATCTAATAGAACAAAAGTGGGCACTAGCCTTGAACTCATTGGTACAGTAGACAACTTCCTTAACTGAACACCCATAACTCATGCACTAAGACCAGGACTTTATAAGTAGGAACTCATGAAACTGAAAAGCTTCTGTAAGGCAAAAAAAAAAAAACAATAGGACAGAATGACATCCTATAGATAGGAAAAAGATCTACATTACCCCTGCAGCTGTAAAGATGCAATATCCAAAATATATAAAGAATTCAAGAAGTTAGCCAACAACAACAAATAATGCAATTAAAAAACGGGACAGAGCTAAACAGAATTCTCAACAGAGGAATCTCTAATGGCACACAACAGGCAAAGAAATCGTCAATGCCCCTAGTGATGAGGGAAGTGCAAATAAAAATGACTCTTAGATTCCACCTTACACTTATGAGAATGGAGAAGATAAAAAACTCAAGGGACAGTACATCCTTGAGAGAACATGGAGCAAGAACACTTCTCCATTGCTGCTAGTAGTGTAAACTTGTCTAACAATTGTGGAAATCAATTTAGTGGTTTCTCAGAAAATTCTAAGTTAAAACATAGCTATATCACTCCTGGGCCTACACGCAAAAATGCTGAACAAGAATATGTTCTCTACTATGTTTCAAACAACTTTACTTGTAACAGCCTGAAACTAGAAACATTCCATATGTTCCACAACTGAAGAATGGATAAAGAAAATCTAAATCATTTACACAATGGAATACTACTCAGTTATTAAAAACAAGGATATCATGAAATTAGTAGGCAAATAGGTGAAGCTAGAAAATATCATCTGAGTGAGGTTACCCATACCCAAAAGTACATGCATGGTATGTTCTAATTTATAAGTAGATATTAGCCATAAAATACAGGACAACCATGTAACATCCCACAGAGCTAAAGAAGGCAAATAACAAAGAGGGTCCAAGGGAGGTTAAAAGAATGTTTCTCAGAGGGGGAAATAAAGCAGGTTTTGGAGGTGGATGGAGGGAGTAAACTTCGTGCAAGAGGAGATGGAGAGAGGAATGGGGAAGTTCGATCATGTATAGGGAGAGCAGGAGAGAGAGAGAGCTGGAAATCAGAGGTGAGTGTTAGGGTGGCCATCTCTAGGACATGTCAGAGACCTTGAAATTGCTGCTGGGTGGGGAGAGACATAGGTGAGAGTCCTAGTGGTCAGAGATGTAGAGTCTGAAATAGCCACCTCCTGTAGGCCGGCAGGACTGCAGTTGTAGAGATAAGGACAGCAACCCACTACAAAACCTTTGACCCAAAATGATTCTGCTTACAAGATATGCAGGGACAAATGTGGAATAAATATGGAGGAAATGGTCAACCAATGTTTGACCTAACCTGAGATCCATTCCATGTGCAAGAACCACTTCCTAATACTATTAATGATACTCTGGTCTTCTTGCAGATAGGATTTTAGTATTACTGAGAGTCTCTATCCAGCTACATATATCTCTATAGGAACAGATGCAGAGACCCACAACCAAGCTTTAGAAGGAGCTCAGGGAATCTTGGGGCAAAAATTGAGGGAGTTGAAGAGGATAGGGACTCCACAGGAAGACCACCAGCACCAAATAACTTGCACCCTTGGGGGCTTCCAGAGATTGAACCAACAACCAGTGAGTAGCATGGACTTGAATAGGCCCTACAGACATATGCAGCAGATGAGCAATTTGGTCTTCATGTGGTTTCCCAAGCAAATGAAGTGTGTGTGGGGTGTCCCTAAATTGGTTGCCTGCCTGTGAATCCTGTTCCCCTAATCAGGCTGCTTCTTCTTGCCTCAGTGGATCACCTAATCTGACTTGATGTCCTTGGATGGGATGATACCCAGGAGATGCTCAGTGTAGAATGGAAAGTGGGAATAGGGACAGGAACTATATGAATGGGGATTGGGAGGAGGGTGTGTCTGATAGACGGATGTAAAGTGAATAAATAAATTAATGAAGCAACTATAATATCACATATAATGAGACATTATAAATATTAAGATTGTATAAGTAAATTATGTCTTATTCTTACTTTTAAGAAAGGAAAAAATAAGAAATTCAAACCTATGTTGAACGTAGATATTTCTTCAAAATATTCATTTTATTTATTTCAGATATAGAGTTAGTGATAGGATTGTTGGGTAATATGGTGGTTCTTTATTTTTGAAAGAACTTCCATACTGTTTTCTATGTCTGTACTAATTTATCTTTCTACTAGCAATATACAAGTGGTTTCTTACTGTTAGCCCTTATCTTCATAACACTTATTGTAATTTTAGTTTGAATTTCTTTAATGATTGATCATGTTGATCTCCCTCTTATAAACCTGATGTTTTTTTTTATTTTCTTTGAAACGTATTTAGTTAAGTCTTCAACCTACTTTTAAAAATTAATCATTTATTTGCTATTACATTGTATTGCTTGCATTGTTAATATTAACCTGTTGATAGATATTTGATTTGCTTATATTTTCTCCAATGTGTTCTCCATTTAACTGACTGCTTTATTATCGGTGGAGAACCTTTTAAATTTCTTGCATCTCATTTTCATATCTTGCTTTTTCTGCTTATATTTTGGGGTTCATTCTTGAGCGATCCAGGTTCAAGAGATTATTGTTCATCATGGTGGGAAAAGTATGATGGCAGGAAGATCTAGTGGGTGGGGTTGTAGAAGCATGGGGCAGCTAGTTACATTGAGTAGACAATCAGATAGCAGAGCAAACACTAAAACTGTTGTATCTGGATTCAGTGACTCATTTGTCCACTAAAATCTCACCTTCTAAAAGTCCTTCAATTTCCCATAAAAGGACCACCAGCTAGGGATCTCACGTTCAAATGCAACTATGGCTGAGTATTTATATCCAAACCATAACACTCTACCCTGGGTACCCATAGGTTCATGCCATCTCATAATGCAATATTTATCCAATCCAACTTCAAAACTCCCCGCAATCTTACAGTTCCCATGCTATAAGTGAAATTTAAAGCTGCGAACAAGCCAATCTTTTAGCTGTAAGCTTCTGAGAAGTTTTAATAAATATTGTACAATTTCAATATACAATATCACAAAGGAAACATTACCATTCCAACAATGAGAAATAGAAGCAGAGCAAAGACTGAAAATTATAAGGAAATTTGAAAATGCAAGAGGACCATAGCAAACCTTACAGCTCATATCCTGTATCAAGAGCTTGTGGTAGAATCGTCTGGGCTCAATGAGGCATGGGAAGTCTCTTATAACAGCCATCAGCTTCTGTGGCTTCTTTCTTGGCCAGTTTTACTCATTGACTTCAGCTTTTTGTGACAGGTGTTACTTGATTTTGGCTTCACTTTTATAATATCTTATACAACAACTCATTCATGAGCTCATAAAAGAATACAGACTGGGATACCATGGGATAAGACAAAAATAGTCCCAAAACTTTTGTATCTGGAGTAGGAGAAAACATAGTATTAGTTGTATAATGACACCACTACCCACTCAAGATGTATTGGATTTTAGCTTCAGGGGATTCAAAGTTGACACTCTGTTAAAGAAACATCTTTCCAGGCTTCCATTTTCCAGCAGAATAACATAGAAGGCATTTATTATTTGTTTGTTTGTTTGTTTGTTTGTTTGTTTATGTTTTTTGAGACAGGGTTTCTCTGTATAGCCCTGGCTGTCCTGGAACACACTTTGTAGACCAGGTTGGCCTTGAACTCAGAAATCCACCTCCCTCTGGCTCCGGAGTGTTGGGATTAAAGGCGTGCGCCACCACGCCCGGCTGGTATTTATTTTCAGGCATTCTTTCTTTGTGTGTTCATACAGGACATGGGGTTCCAGCTCATCTTGATCATATTATTTAGCTATGGAGAATTTTAGTCTCATGATTTATGTACCTCCATCTCCCAAGAGGTTACAGGCATAGACCACAACACTCTGGAAGCATTCTTTTAACTGTGTGCCTTTAAGTTTTATATATTGGAGTCTTTGATGGCCTTGAAGTTCCTCAAAATACCTTGCCTGCAATAGCAGAGTAGTTTGTGGTTTCTTTGAGTCGCTGCTGTCCTGTTTTGCAATTGAACATTTTGTCTATATTCTCCTTGTACACTATGTTAACAGCGCTCACACTGCTTTCCTCAACAAGGAAACATTTTTACATATTATTGCTCCACCATGGACTACCCTATGACTTTGACTGGGATCAATGAGCAATATCCATAGCTTGGACATAGCTTTGTTGTTTGTGAGACTTTCTCTGTCAAGCAGATTAATTTCTTTCTATGAAATTCATATTTTCATGGGATCAGTTTCTCTTTTATTTCTGGGTTTAGATTTTAGATCTTATTCTCCATTTTATTAGCTTTGTGTCTGCCAGCATTTACAACAGGAACTCATAATGTTTCTATTGTTTTTCCTAATCTGAATGTCATTTATTCATGATCTGGTCTTTATTGTTTTAGTTCTTTTAATAGGCCTGGGATCGGTTTGTTTTTCACTGACAAATTTAAGTGCATCTTTAAGTTGATGATATCACCACTCCTTTCTGTATTGTCATTTATTCTTATAACTCTCTTGCCTCTACTCCTTGGAAGCGATTTTGTAGCACATGTATATTTTGAAACATGCACTTCTGTTTTTTATATTTTGACTGTATTTTAAATTTCCCACATTTTTACTTACTGATGAAGAATCATGCTGATTTGTTTCTTGTCAATTTGACGCAAATCTGGACATTCGTTGGAACCTGAGGAATTGCCTACATCAAACTGGTCTATGGACATGTCTATGGAGAATTTTCCTGATTGCTAAGCAGTGAACCAGACAACCATCGGTGGGTGGTACCATCTCTGGTCAGATGGGATGAGGCTAGATTATAAAGATCATTATGCAAGCCAGTAAGCAAGTTTTCTTCATAGTTTTCTATTTCAAGTTTCTGCCTCGAGTTCCTGCCTTGGCTTTCCTCATTGACAGGCTGTGATTTATAGGCTGAAATAAATTATTGTTTTTTCAAGTTGCTTCTGTGCAGAGTTGCTCATTTTAGTAACAGAAAGCAAACAATAATAGGATTAAATTGCTTAATGTTCAGATATTTATGAAATTTTTGAAATGTCTTCTTTTTCATTTTTGCTTTTGTTTCTTGTGATAAGAAAAGTTAATAAGATTTATGCATACTGTTTTTTATTATTATTTTTTTCTGTGATAATTTCATACATTATATATCAAACATTATGGTCACAAAACATACATCCTACATGTCCTATTATTCTCCTTCTGTCCTCATGCAAATTCCTTCAACCAAATCCCTGTTTCATTTTTTAGTCTTTTGTTTTGCTTTTGCTTTTGCTTTTGTAGACCACTGAGGTAAGTCAGAGGCCAACATGGTGTGAAGTTATATATGGTAGAAAACATACCAGTGGCTATGTCACTGAAGACAATTCCTTCCTGTCTTACAGAAACCATAAATATTTTCAAATTTAGTGATTTTCATTTCATGGCTTAGCACAGTCTATATCCATGTACATTGGAGTAGTGCCTGCATTCTGATTTGGCTTTTAGAAGTAACAGTCTCATTTGTGCAGTGTAAGTATAGGCACTGCTTCCCTCTTTAGGTTTTGTGTGTGTGTGACCTCATTTCCTAACCAGTTCCTTTTTATTATATATGTATTATTAAAGTTGAAATGCATCCCTCATAAGCAGAATATAGTGGAGTCTTCATTCACTCACTCTTCCTTATGGAATTTTCTGAATAGTTTAGTTCATTTTGGAGATAATGGAATCATTACTAAAATTAAAATCTTAGTATGTTATGTTACAATTTGAATTTGTATATTTCTAGTAAAGATGACATAACCAAACATGAAGGACACTCATAAAAACGTGTACCTCTTGTCTGTTTCATTATTTTATGTGACTGGCTGGATGTAACTTTTCTTACCCATGTTTTCCCCAAAACCAGGATAATTTTAGAGAATTCTACTATTTTTCCTACCTAGTACTGCATACTAGTAATTCTAAGTAAAGAATCCAACTAAAATTATCACCTGTGACTTGGGCTTAACTCTGGGGAAAGTGTCTGGAGTAGATACACATCCTGTGTATTGATATAATCACTTAATTTCTTTGTGGTTTGTTTTCCTATGATATTTAGAATACATTCTATGTCAGGACTTGTGTTTTACCACCTACTGTCCACCTGAAGCCACATAAACATGTAAATGTGTGAGAGACTGTGTATATGTATGCAAGTACTTCTCATTTGATAGGTAACTAATTTCTCAATAATAGCTTGAACAAATTAAAGTATATAATTATTTACTAATTTCTCAATAATAGCTTGAACAAATTAAAGTATATAATTATTTATGTATAATCAAAAAGTCTGTATTAATTAATTAGTATACATAATCAATGGTGGGGATTATTTATTTATTTATGTTAAAATTAACAGTAGTTTAGCTGTAAATGAGCACTAAGTATACAGAATTTGGGCATAAATATACATTCTCACCCATGTCTCAGGGAAAATGACAAAAGTGATGTTAAACCCATAAAACAGAGCTGGTAAGTCTCTCAGCCTATAGAAAGCTTTAATGACTCACTAAAACTATACAGGGTTATTTGGACAAAATCATTATTCAATAAATTTCATGCTTCTGTGTTTCATGAATTATTGAATGAAAACTTGATTCCAGCATTATTGTGTACTGAGCTTTTGGCTTTAGGGTGTAATAGTTGTGTGGGTGATAGTATTTGTTTGTTTGTTTGTTTGATTGTTTGTTTGTTTTATTCATCCATTCAACAATTATTTATTGATAACCTAGCAAGCACTTGTACTTCTCTAGACATTTGGGGAAAATTAGCAAAATGAATTGTGTTTCTTACGATTCAAAAAATAACCATGATGGAGTGTTCACTAGATCCATTATTACAAATGGTATGACATACTTAGCTAATTGAGAGATTTGGGTTTAAATACCATAGAGGATCTAATTTTATTACGATGTTCTGCCTGTGATCATTTTAGAGAACCTTTTCTCCAGACTTGATATTTCATTTGGTAATTAGGAAGCTGTTGTTACACTATTCCAGCAGCATTGTGCCATTGTTCAGAATATATGTGTGGAATATAAATGAGCTCTATCATGGGAGAGGCCATCTTCGCTTCCCTAAATCCATCAGGCAGTGTGTTCCTTGGAAATAAGTAGAGCCACTCTGGTTGAGGTGAGAACCCGCTGATGAACCTTCTGGAGTTACCAACCTGAGTCCCACAAAACCTACCAAGAACTACTCTGCTACACAAAGTGAAAGGAAAATGGTTGAGGGAGAAGCTCTTGCTTTGGAAACAAAGTCCACTTTAATAACAGTGTTGATTGTTTATTAAAACAATGCCCACATATCATTTACTTCTAAGGGAGACATGCTTAAAACACTTTATAAACTCCTTTCTTATATCTCATTTCAAGTCTTGGGTTAATTATACAGTGTCTATACTAGAGCATGCAAATCTTGAAGGAAGAATTAAAACAATATTAGAACAAGAAAGGAAGTGTATCATTCTACTCTGTTGTCCATCTCAGAGACATGGGTAATACTGAGGCAGGGGGCTTCTGCTTTACAATATGCTGTTCTTCTAGAGATGAGAAGCGGAGCGCTGAATGCATTTGGAAGTTATGACACTATTATTATGCTGTCTCTCAGAACACCATTTTCCCCACTTGTTTTAATTAAACTGTCTTATCAGTTCTTATATGCCTATTCCAAATAATATGAAATAAGAAACAGAAGCCAAAGCCATTTGTCAGAGTGCTAGAGGGTATGTGCTTTCCTCCAGTTTCCACAGATTGCATATTTATCTGTAATAGCATTTTTTGTATCTCAAAATGTAATTTAATAATCCTTCTTTGTGAGAGATTTGAGAAAAGGGTTTGGTTATAACTTCCATCCCTTCTGCTTCCTGGTTGATTTTTTTCAAATTTTAAGTGATTTGCATCAAACTGTTTGTTAGGGTTGAATTTTGAAAACCCTTGTATTTCCTATAAATTTTGAAAATTATGAAAATACTATATAAAGATGATATTTTAAAAGAATTAAAATGTTGATAAAGCTGACTAGCTTCTGCCTATCCATTTCTCTTTCCCCGTGATTTAATCATAATTTTAGTATATAGTATTCTAGTCCTTAAAATATAGAATTTATTTATACATATGTATCAATAGATAATTTTAAAATTATTTTATACAGTTTATAATTTTACCTACATTTTATTTATGTGCTGTTTATTAACAAACAACTTTTGTTTTTACTCAAAAAGATTGTTTTTATTTTTTAAAGATTGTTCTGTCTACCTGATGCATTGCTTTTCCTTGTTGAGTTTTTTGTGTCTGTTCACTTTTTTTATATTTGATTCTTAATGAATAGACCATGTCATTGTTCTTAATATTCTTCTTTACACCACTGTTTTATGTAGTAGTGATCACTATGGGAGCATATCCAAAGATTAGAATGTGATGGTTTGCATTTGAAATATTCTCTACAGATCCATATTCTGATTGCTTCTGCCTGAACTGGTGGTAGTTGCTTGGTGGGGCTATGGAACCTCTAAGAACTAGGGCTTTGTTGGCAGATTTTGATCACTAAGTTAGGTTTGAAGCTTACTAGAAGCATGGCTTTTGGTGCTAGACACTCTTTTCCTCAAAGTCTATTTGATGTAAGTAGCTGCTTGTGTAACTTGTGCTGCATTGATTGGGTTGCTCTTCTATGCCTTTCCCACCATGGTATACTGAACCCTCAGGAACCAAGGAATGGAGGGAGGGGGAAACATGGCCTTGCCCAGGAAAGAACACTCCAATTGTTGGTTTAGTGCCAAATGGTCAGCCCTCAAAGCACACATACAAGTATCATAATATGGTCTGAGAGCATTACATTTAGGAATATATGTGTAATTACAAATACATATATTCATACAATGACAATTGGTGAATTAAGAGACCATAAGTTTGAAGGTGAATGGGGAGCAATACAGGGAAGGATTATACTATAACCTCAAAAAGGAGGAGAAAAAGATACCCCAGGATGTAGCCTGATTTTGAGTCTTATTTTACTTCTAATTGTGATCCTCACTATTCTTGTCCCTGTTCCTGTATTATGATACTCTGTTCTGTAAATAGAATAGTAGTTATTTGATTGACTTTTACCATAAAATAGTAGAAATTCTTGTGGAATTTATGTCTGTATTACACTTAGAACAGAAATCATAGTACATGAAGCACCATGGAAGTACCAGTGATGGGTTACTTTATTATTTAAAAGCCTTATCTGCCATTTTTAGAAAATTAATTCATCTGGATTGTATGTTGAGTATATTCTGATATGGCTGGTTAATTTTATTTTTTCTTGTTAACAATTTTTCTTAACAACATGTATTTAACAGTTATTTTAAAATAACTTCTTTGTGACTTTTAATCAGTTCCAAATTCTTATGTATGTATGTGTATGCTTTGCTCTTTGCTCTTTTCTAGCTGTCTATTAGTATACAGGTTTAGCACTCTAGCTTTGGTTAATCATCTAAAACTTTATAAAACACTTGATGTTTGACAGTGTAAATTTGTTCAAAGAAAATTTATTTTGTTTTTTAAAAATAATATTTTTCCTGTTTGTATGTTTATAGGTATGCACTTATATTATATTTGCACTTAGGTATTCTTGTATGTCATGTAAGTGTTGCAATCTACATAACTATAACTTTTATATATGCTATAAAGTCATCTTGGAATTTGTTAAATGTAGGGATAATTTTAGCATTAATCTTTATAATAATGTGTTTTACATAAGGGAATATGATATTAATATAAACCTTAAAACCTATTTTGATATAAACCAATTCTGAATCACTAATAATGTATTTTAGAACAAAGGTAAGGAGAGAAATGTGAGAGGAATCTGCCCTTGTCTTTCTTTTATAAAGAAGAAAAAAATGGTTTTTCAGAATCAGGGTAATTAGAGGTTACAGACAGGTTTCAGGGAAAAAAGAAATTGTATGTTGAGGGTAAATTGAGAGGCTATACTTTGTCTAAGTGTTTGTAGCAGCAATTGAGAAGAATATGTTTCAATTTGAAGAGACTATGCCACTGATGGACTGACTGACTATGTGGGAATATGACATTTTCTTACAGAAACTAGTTAAGAATAATTTGGGGACTATACTAAGCTATATTAAAAACAGCAGCAAAGAAGACAAATAATCAGCACTGCCGGTCTACCCTGGATGCAAACTCAGCAGACATCACCATGGTTCCCAGAGGACTCTCCACTCCCCAGGTGCTCTAGAATGCCCAGGATCTTAGGATCAGCAGTGAGTAGAACACAACACCTGTTTGAACACTACCAGGAGTGACTGGAACCAGCAGGATCCAGGGACACTGGAATCCCACCTGACCAGTAGCTTGAGTACCTTCCCGCTGGCTCCAGTCTAGCTTGGGTGCAAACTTGACAAATAGTACCATGGTCCCCAGAGGAGGTACTACTCCCAGGTGCTCTACTACATCAAGGATCGTCCCAGGATCCCAGGATTCCAGGATCCCAGGAACCCGGGGGTTTGGTCACAACAGAATTTCAAGGTCTCAGAGGCAGCTTGACTCCCAGGAACTCTGACATACCCACAATCTTAGGATCACAGGATCACAGAATCACAGGATCATAAAGAAAGCTGGACTCTGAGGAGTTCTGACTCAACTGGGATTACAGGAAGGACAGGCTCCAATCAGATATAGTGAGGGCAGGGAGCACTTGAAATAATCAGATGGCAGGAGACAAGCATAAGAACAGAAGCAACAGAAACAAAGGTTACTTGGCATCATTAGAACTCAATTCTCCCAACATAGCAAATCCTGGATACACCATCACACCTGAAAGGCAAGATATGTATTTAAAATCACTTTTCACGATGATGAAGGAGGATTTTAAGGATATAAATAACTCCCTTAAAGAAATACAGAAGAACACAAATAAGCAAACAGAATCCTTTAAAGAGGAAATTAAAAAAAAATCCCTTAAAGAATTATAAGAAAAAACAACCAAACTAGTGACGGATTTGAACAAAACCATCAGGATCTAAAAATGGAAGTAGAAACAACAACAACAACAACAACAAATTACAAAGAGAGACAACTCTGGAGATAAAATACCTAAGAAAGAAGTCAGAAGCCATAGATGCAAATATCACCAACAAAATACAAGAAATAGAAGAGAGAATCTCAGGTGCAGAACATACAATTGATAACTTTGACACAACAATCAAAGAAAATGCTAAATGCAAAAAGATCCTAACCCAAAATAATCAGAAAATCTAGGACACAATGAGAAGACCAAACCTAAGGATAATAGGTATGGAAGAGAGTGAAGATTTCCAAGTTAATGGGCAAGTAAATATCTTCAACAAAATTACAGAAGAAAAAAATCCCTAATCTAAGGAAAGAGATGCCCATCAATGTAAAAGAAGCCTACAGAACACCAAATAATTTGGACCAGAAAAGAAATTCCTCCCTTCAGATAATAATCAAAACAACAAATGCACAAAGCAAAGAAAGAATATGAAAAGAAGTAAGGAAAAAGGGCAAGTAACATATAAAGGCAGACCTATTAGAATTAAATCAGACTTCTTTCCAGAGACTATAAAAGCCAGAAGATCCTGGGTAGATTTCATACAGACCCTAAGAGAACTCAAATGCCAGCCCAGGCTACTATAATTGGCAAGTCTCTCAATAGAGATACAATAGATGGATAAACCAAGGTATTCCATGACAAAACCAAATTTGAAAATATCGTTCCACAAATCCAGCCTTTCAAATGATAATAAAGGAAAAACTCCAACAGGAGGAGTAAAACTACACCCTGCACAAGAAAGTAATCTTTCAACAAACCTAATAGAAGAGAGCCACATGAACAGAATTCGAACACTAGCAACAAAAATAACAGGAAGCAACAATTACTTTTCCTTAATATCTCTTAAGGTCAATGGATTCAATTCCCCAATAAGAAGACTTAGACTAACAGACTGGTTATATAAACAGGACCCAACATTTTGCTGCATACAGGAAACACACCTCAGTGACAAAGATAGACACTACCTCAGAGTAAAAGGGTGGAAAAGTATTTTCCAAACAAATGTTCCCAAGTAACAAGCTGGAATAGCTGGTTTAATATCGCATAAAATCTACTTTCAACCTAAAGTTTTCAAAAAAGATAAGGAGGGGCACTTTATACTCATCAAAAGGTAAAATCTTCCAAGAGGAACTCTCAATTCTAAATATCTATGCTCCAAATGCCAGGGCAGCCACATTCAGTAAAGAAACTTTACTAAAGTTCAAAGCACACATTGCCCTGCACATAATTATAATAATGAGAGACTTTAAAACCCCACTCTCATCAATGGACAGATCCTGGACACAGAAACTAAACAGATACACATTGAAACTAGCTGAAGTTATGAAACAAATGGATTTCACTGATATATATATATATATATATATATATATATATATATATAAAATTTTATCCTAAAACAAAAGGATATACCTTCTTCTCAGCACCACATGGTACCTTCTCGAAACCGACCATATAATTGGTCACAGAACAAGCCTCAACAGATACAAAAAGGTTGAAATAATCCCATGTATCCTATCAGATCACCATGAACTAAAGGTGATCTTCAATAAGAACAGAAAGCCCACATAGACATGGAAGCTGAACAACACTGTACTCAGTACTAACTTGGTCAAGGAATTAAAAAAAAAAAAAGACTTTTTAGAGTTTAATGAAAATTAAGCCACAACATACTCAAGCTTATGGGATACAATGAAAGCATTTCTAAGAAGAAAACTCATAACTCTTAGTGCCTCCAAAGAGGAACTGGAGAGAGCATACACTAGCAGCTTGACAGCACACCTGAGAGCTCTAGAACAAACAGAAGCAAAATCAGCCAAGAGGAGTAGAAAGCAAGAAATAATCTATCTCAGAACTGAAATCAACCAAATGGAAAGAAAGAGAACTATACATAGAATCAATCAAACCAGGAGTTGATTCGTTGAGAAAATAAGCACAATAGATCAACCCTTAGCCAGAGTAACTAGAGGCCACAGAGACACTATCCTAATTAACAAAATAGAAATGAAAACGGAGATATAACAACAGAAACTGAGGAAGTCCAAAACATCATCAGATCCTACTGCAAAAGGTTATATTCAACAAAACTTGAAAACCTGGATGAAATGGACAACTTCCTAGACAGATACCAGGTACCAAACTTAAATCAAGATCAGATTAATGATCTTAACAGTCCCATTTCCACTAAAGAAATAGAAGCAGTCATTAATAGTCTCCCAACCAAAAAAAAAAAAAAAAAAAAAAACAGGACCAGATGGGTTTAGTGCAGAGTTCTATCTGACCTTCAAAGAAGACCTAATTCTAACTTTCCTCAAACTATTCTACAAAATAGAAACAGAAGGTACTCTACCCAATTCATTCTATGAAGCCAAAATTACTCTGATACCTAAGCCACACAAAGATCCAACAAAGAAAGAGAACTTCAGACCAATTTCCCTTATGAATATCGATACAAAAATATAGTTCTCACAAACCAAATCCAAGAACACATCAAAAGGATCATCCATTATGACCAAGTAGGCTTCATCCCAGGGATGCAGGGATGGTTTAATATACAGAAATCTATCAACATAATCTACTATATAAACATACTCAATTACAAAAAAATAAATCACATAATCACTTTATTAGATGCTGAGAAAGCATTTGATAAAATCCAACACCCATTCATGATAAAAGTCTTGGAAAGATCAGAACTTCAAGGGCCATACCTAAACATAGTAAAAGCAATAAACAGAAAACCTGTAGCCAACATCAAACTAAATGGAGAAAAACTGGAAGCAATCCTACTAAATCAGGTACTAGACAAGGCTGCCAACCCTCTCCCTACCTATTCAATATAGGTACTCAACGTCCTAGAAAGAGGAATTAGACAACAAAAGGAGGTCAAAGGGATACAAATTTGAAAGGAAGAAGTCCAAATATCACTATTTGCAGATGTTAGGTTAGTATACTTTAGTGACCACAAAAATTCCACCAGAGAACTACAAACTTGATAAAGGAATTCAGGAAAGCGGCTGAATATAAAATTAACTGCTACCAGTCCATGGCTTTCCTCTACTCAAAGGATAAACACCCTGAGAAAGGAATTAGGGCAACAACAACTTTCACAATAGTCACAAATAATTTAAAATACCTTGGTGTGATTCTAATTAAGCAAGTGAAAGATCTGTATAACAAGATTCAAGCCTCTGAAGAAAGAATTAGAAGAAGATCCCAGAAGATGGGAAGATCTCCTACAATCAAAATTCCAACTCAATTTTTCATAATTTAAAATGGGCAATTTACCAATTCATCTGGAATAACAAAAAACAAACAAAACAAAACAAAAACAGGGCAGTGAAAACTATTCTCCACAATAAAAGAATTTCTGGTGGAATCACCGTCCCTGACCTCAAGATGTTCTACAGAACAATTCTGATATAAACTGCATGGTAATGGTACAGTTACAGGAAGATAGATCAATGGAATAGAATTGAAGACCCAGAAGTGAACCCATATGTTGTAGATAGCTCTGGGGCTAATTATATTTGATGTTAATTCCATTCTCCTGTGAGTGCCTGAATATTAGGAATGTGTCAGCACTCAGGTGATTTCCTGTAAACCTGCTTCCTACCTTAATTTGTAAAATAAAGAAAAGCTGATGATTGAGATGATAAAAGGGAAGGTGGAGCAGAAGGTGGAGAGAGAAGAAGGAGAAAATGGAGTAGGGAGAGGATACAGAGGAGGAGGAGGAAGAAGAAGAAAAGTAGAGTAGAAGCACAATACCTAGAGAAACCACTAGTTCTAAGGGATCTCATAAGATGGGAAAGATTGTATGGTAGTGGTAGATCTGCCCAATCTAGATGCACAACATGTATTCATACTAACTGAGTCGTGTTTTCATTGCTGGGGCATATTTGGATTGGAGATTTTCGGCAACAAAATGGCACCCAGTCGATTGATTTGAATTCAACTAACATAATATAAAGGTTCTGAACTAGATAGGGAATATTAGTCATTGGCTCCAAGTAGAGAGAACAGTGATAATTGCCTGTTATGAACAGGTATTAATAGAAGTCTGTGGCTCCAGGTAGAGAGTGTAACAGATAGATGGTATAAATAAATGTCTGTGGCTCCTGGTAGAGAGCACAACAGACAGGATGGCTGCTCTAGGCAGAGATCTTAACAATTAAAAACTATCTGCTTCCTATAGGCAGATATTAGTGGAAGTTTGAATTAATTGCTTTAAAGATGGTACAATAATATTTTGCTCTAGTAAGTCTTATGGTAAACTCATATTTTCTTTAATGTGGGCTTCACAGGAATTTTGGATTTAAATCTTGGTTTGACAAACTGCCTCTTATAAACAGGTATAGAAAGGAAAGGAAAAGAAAAGAAAGGACAGGAAAGAGGTAATGAAAGGGGAAAAGAAAGGAAAAGGAAAAGAAAGAGGAAATGAAAAGAAAGGAAAGGAAAGAAGAAAGAAAAGGAAAGAGGAGAGGAAAGGAAAGACAAAAGGAAAGAAGAGAAAAAGGAAGAAAAGAGGAAAGGAAAGAAGAAAGGAAAGGAAAGAAGAAAAAGGAAAGAAAAGACAAAAGGAAAGAGGAAAGGAAAATGAATCAATTGTTTTAAAGATGGTATAATAAAGTGTACAGGAGACTCAAATTCTGTGTAATGTAGGATCCATAGGAATTTTGGGTTAATATCCTGACATGACAAATTAGAAAGTCCTAAATATGCTAAATATGTGTAATTTTGGGTATTGTGGTTGTTTTATTGTTCCTCTGGGTCAGAGGGCAAGCTACAGGTTTTCCTGGTTACCAGCTGAAGGATATGCTGATTTGGGGAAAAGGTTTTGTCTTTGTGTTTTTCGAAAAGGTGATTAAGGTATTTACATCTTTGGGTGCTTTGTTCCCAATTCTAAGAAGGGGCTAAGTGTCCACACTTTGGTCTTTGTTCTTCTTCAGTGTGGACATTTAGCCCCTTCTTAGAATTGGGAACAAAGCACCCATGGAAGGAGTTACAGAGACAAAGTTTGGAGCTGAGACAAAAGGATGGACCATCTAGAGACTGCCATATCCAGGGATCCATCCCATAATCAGCCTCCAAACGATGACACCATTGCATACACTAGCAAGATTTTGCTGAAAGGACCCTGATATAGCTGTCTCTTGTGAGAATATGCCGGGGCCTAGCAAACACATAAGTGGATGCTCACAGTCAGCTATTGGATGGATCACAGGGCCCCCAATGGAGGAGCTAGAGAAAATATCCAAGGTGCTAAAGGGGTCTGCATCCCTATAGGTGCAACAACATTATGAACTAACCAGTACCCAGAGCTCTTGTCTCTAGCTGCATATGTATCAAAAGATGGCCTAGTTGGCCATCAGTGGAAAGAGAGGCCCATTGGACATGCAAACTTTATATGCCCCAGTACAGGGGAAGGCCAGGGCCAAAAAGTGGGAGTGGGTGGGTAGGGGAGTTGGGGGGAGAGTATGGAGGACTTTTGGGATAGCATTGGAAATGTAATTGAGGAAAATACCTAATAAAAATTATTTAAAAAAAAAAAGGTATTTACCTCTTCCAGAGTTATATGGATCAGATTTGAGAGAGGGAGGACTCCTGAGAACAAAATTCCAGAGAATCAAAGAAAAAGGTTATCTTGATGATACTAAAATTTTTTTTTGAGATTTATATATTACAGAATATACAACCTTGGTGAATTTCATCATCAGACATGCTGAACTGACTTGCCTGAACTCCTGATGTCTTGGTTTTTCATCCAGATCCAGACAGGACACAGACATCAGAGACTAATACAATCATTGGTGGGGCCTTTTTAAGGCCAATCAACTCCTCCATTTCCCCTACCCTACCCACTCCCTTCAAATTATCTTAACACCCATATTCAGCTTGAAGAAGTTATAAAGAGGTTATGACTAAGCTTACGACTGGGGTTGGTTATTATAGGTTCCTTTTGATACTAAAAATTTTGAAGTATAGGGCTTGGACCCAGTCCTTCTATTGCTGTTATTATAAACAGATCTGAGATATTTAAGCCTATGAGTTAAGGGCCAAATAGAAGATTCATGGATCTGAGTTTATTCTTAGGGTGTCTTCAGTTATTTTAATTAGAAATAGTTAACAGAGAACAGTCTACATTATTTCACATAGATAGTTTTCAAAAAGGTCAGAAGTCCACAGAATGTGGCATTTAATGATTATTTATTCACTTGTTGTTGAGACTAGTCTGCTCCTGACAGCTTTCCTTGTCTTTGTTTCAAAGAAGAAAGTGAGCATCTTTGAGTTACTCCAGTTGTGGTAAAACAGCCACTATGCAAGAACAGCCTTATTTCATCTACATATATAATACTGTCCAAAGAAAGGACACAGTTACAGGTTAGAACAGCTTGACTATGCTGAGACAGAGTAGGCTAGTACTTAATATTCCTGTTTCTTTAAGTCTGTCAGATGATGTGGCTAGTAGGCTGAACACCGATGCTCCAACATGTTGAAGTAAGGGACTGTCCAAGTGATCAGTGGTCTCTATAAATTGGCTAAGTTTTGGAAGCTATGTTAGGCTTCCTATAAAATTTCAGTTAAAATCAGTCGTTCTTGGATTTCTGATGGGGTTAAAAAACTACATAGTCTCCTAGCCAACCCAGGATCTTTACTTTGGGAGGAACAGATTTGAGAGGATGGTTTGCAGATGGTGTTCAATCTAAAGCCAAGACATAACCAGGTGCAGAACTATAGACATTTAAGTAAGGATAAATGGCAAAGGTTTTATTTAATTAACAAAGATAATGGACTGAGTGTTAAGTCTCTTGTGCTTAATAAATTACAAAGTAATAATAGTTATGTTCAATTTTATCTGAGATAAAAGTCTTTTAATTGGACAGAAAGGGGGAAATGTTGTGGATAGCACTGGGGCTAAATATATTTGATGTTATTTCTGTTCTCCTGTGAGTGGTTGGGAAAAAGAAATGAGTCAACACTCAGGTGATTTCCTGTGAACCTGCTTCCCACCTTAATTTGTATAATAAAGGAGAGCTGATGATTGGGCAGATAAAAGGGAAGGTGGAACAGAAGGCAGAAAGAGAAGAAGGGAAAAAACGGAAGAGGTAGAGGACACAGGAGGAGGAGGAAGAAGAAAAGCAGAGCAGAAGCACATGGCCTAGGTAAACAAGTCTCATAAGATGGGATAGATGGTAGTGTAGTTCTGCGCAATCAAGGTATACAGCATGTATTCATATTAATGGAGTCGTGTTTTCATTGCTGGAGCATATTTGGGTTAGAAATTTTTATGCATCACCCACACACCTATGTTCACAGGATGTTTGACAAAGGAACTAAAACCATCCAGTGGGGGAAAAAAGTCAGCATTTTCAACAAATGATGCTGGCTCAACTGATGTTTAGCATGTAGAAGAATGAAAATTGTTTCATTGTACAAAGCTCCTTGTACAAAGCTCAAGTCCAAGTGGATCAAGGACCTCCATATAAAGTAGATACACTGAAAGTAATAGAAAAGAAAGTGGGGAAGAGCTTTGAGCACATAGGCATAGGAGAGAATTTCCTGAACAGAGTACCAATAGCTTATCTCTAAGATCAAAAGTTGACAAATGGGACCTCATAAAATTGCAAAGCTTCTGTACGGCAAAGGACACTGTCAATAGGATAAAATGGCAACCAATAGATTGGGGAAAGATCTTTACCAACCCTCCATCCAATAGAAGGCTAATATCCAATATATAAAAAGAACCCAGAAAGGTAGATTCCAGAGAACCAAATAACCCTATTAAAATATAGGGTATAGAGCTAAACAAATATTTCTCAACTGAAGAATACCAAATGGCTGTGAAGCACCTAAAGAAATAGTCAACATCCTTAGTCATTAGGGAAATGCACATCAAAATATCTGAAGTTCCACCTCACACCAGTCAGAATGGATAAGATAAAAAACTCAGGTGACATAAGATGCTGGTGAGGATGTGTAGAAAGAGGAACACTCCTCTATTTCTGGTAGGATTGCAAGCTGGTACAACCACTCTGGAAATCAGTTTGGCAGTTCCTCAGAAAACTGGACATGCTACTACCTGAGGACACAGAAATACCACTCCTGGTATATGGATACAGAATATGTGGTACATTTGCACAATGGAGTACTACTCAGCTATTTAAAACAATGAGTTTATGACATTCTTAGGCAAATAGATGGATCTGGAGGATATCATCCTGAGTGAGGTAATCTAATCACAAAA
This sequence comes from Mus caroli, assembly GCF_978045245.1. NCBI lineage: Eukaryota > Metazoa > Chordata > Mammalia > Rodentia > Muridae > Mus > Mus caroli. The sequence goes on along the minus strand of NW_028227261.1, from coordinate 137,728,753 downwards.
GAACACACATGATATGCACTCACTGATAAGTGGATATTAGCCTAGAAGCTCAAGGTACAATTCACAAAGGACGTGAAACTCAAGAAGAAGGAAGACCAAAGAGTGGCTACATTGATCCTTTTTAGAAGGGTGTAGAAAACATCCATGGAAGGAGTTACAGGGAAAAAGTGTAGAGTAGAGACTGAAGTAATGACCATCCAGTTACTGCCTCACCTGGGGATCAATCCTATATACAATCTCCAAACCCAGACACTATACCTGTCTCCTAAGAGGCTCTGCCAGTGCCTGACAAATTCAGAAGTGGATGCTCACAGCCATCCATGGGACTGAGCACAGGGTCCCCAAATGAAGGACCCAGAGAAAGGATCCAAGTAGTTGAAGGGGTTTGTAGCCCAAAAGGAAGAACAATACGATCTAACCAGTACCCCCAGAGCCCCTTGGTACTAAACAACCAACCAAAGAGTATGCATGTTGGGACTCATGGCTCCACCTGCATATATTGCAGAGGATGGCCTAGTAGGACATCAATGTCAGGAGAGGCTGTTGGTCCTGTGAAGTCTCTATGCCCCAGTATAGCGGAATGCCAGGGTCAGGAAGAGGCAGTGGGTGGGTTGGTGAGCAGGGGTAGGGGGTAGAAGAGAGAGGAAGGGGGTTTTCAGAGAGGAAGCCACGAAAGGGAATATCATTAGAAATGTAAACAAACAAAATATCCAATAAAAAAAAGAAAGAAAAAATTAGAAAGACAAACAATCATGAGACATTAAATAAAGGTAGAGGGGCTGGTGAGATGGCTCAGTGGGTAAGAGCACCCGACTGCTCCTCCAAGGGTCCAGAGTTCAGATCCCAGCAACCACATGGTGGCTCACAACCATCCGCAACAAGACCTGGCGCCCTCTTCTGGAGTGTCTGAGGACAGCTGCAGTGCACTTACATGTAATACATAGATAAATCTTGAAAAAAAGAGAAAAAAAAATAAAGGTAGAGTATGATGTGCCCTTGAGTATTCTAGCATTGTGGTTTAAGTAGGTAACTGACAGAATGAACTGAAATGCTTGCAGGGAGGCTATTCACACAAAGCTGGGCTTGACATAAAGCATTTAATTGGCAGTCTCTGTATAAGAGTTTAGGTAAGCAAGAAAAGTGAACCAAAAGTGAAATCCTCGGAAAACTGCTAGTGCATCAGGTCACAGCAGAGAATGAGGATATGTCAAAAGGACATTCAGAAGAAAACCCTTTTTATTTTATTTTATTTTATTTTAATTAGATATTTTCATTATTTACATTTCAAATGTTATCCCAAAAGTTCCCTATAACCGTCTCCCCTCCCCCAGTCGCCCTGTTCCCCAACCCACCTACTCCCACTTATTGGCCCTGGCATTTCCCTGTACTAGGGCATATAAAGTTTGCAAGACCTAGAGGCCTCTCTTCCCAATGATGGCCGACTAGGCTATCTTCTGCTACATATGCAGCTAGAGACATGAGCTCTGGGGGTACTGGTTACTTCATACTGTCTTTCCACCTATAGGGTTGCAAACCCCTTCAGATCCTTAGGTGCTTTCTCTAGCTTCTCCATTGGGGGCCCTATGATACATCTAATAGCTGTCTGTGAGTTGGTGCACATCTTTAATCCTAGCACTTGTGTGGCAGTGGGTCTCTTAGAATAAGAAACTCGCCTAGTCTATATAGAAGATTCCAGGGAATCCAGGTTTAGATAGCAACATCCTGTCAAAAAGAGAAGGGAGGAGAGAATGAGAGTGGGAGAAAGAGAAAGAGAAAGAGAAAGAGAAAGAGAAAGAGAAAGAGAAAGAGAAAGAGAAAGAGAAAGAGAAAGAGAAAGAGAAAGAGAAAGAGAGGGAGAGGGAGAGGGAGGGGGAAGAGAGATTTTCATGCTTTGTGGAATGGATAGATATAGGAGATATAGGATGATGAGTTTGTGGTCTCAGAACTACATATTCAGTGGTTCCTTTTATGGTGGTATGGATTTTGTGACATTTAATTCTAGGATTGTTCTTTCATTTCCTCTACTAATCATACTTCATTATGCCCTTCTTAGCCTGTATATTTTTCCTATTCAATCTTTTCCTTTTTCTATATGATATGGACATATACAAACAAATCTCCTCCCTACCCACACATATCCATAATGTATCAAAATTCAGTGTCTGATGTCACTATGTTAACAGACATTTATTCTTTCCTTTAGATGGAAAAACTCTGGCTTAGGCAAGCGACTTTTTCTTTACTGGAGGCAAAGGATGACAGAGCAGTGTGAATTTTTAATTCAGCTCCATGCATTATCACCTTGGCTTCTATCTTGGTCATTGTGTTTGTGGAGGCATCACTTGAAGTACCTCACTCTGTACACACACTATTAGAAGTAACATGCTAATGAACACACAAATCATTGGAACTCAGCAGTTCCCAAATCTTTTCTGTAGGAGCTCATCATGTTCACTGCAGTAACAAGCCAGTTGTAGATAAGACTGAGATGGTTGAACATTTTTACAGATATTCAGACATTGCTGCTCTAATAAAATGGGCTTCAGAATATTCAGAATAACATATCCTCTTTCTTCAGATGAACATTGCCAGCAGAGTCCCTGCATACTGGTAGTCCTAATGAGAAGCAAAGCTCAGGTTCTTGGCAGATAAACAACCCTTTCCTATGGACTATTGTAAAGATGAACGTTACTAAAGGTGATGCTTCAGGGATACCTAGCTGGATGAATTTCTAGCCAATTGTACTCATTTACTTTGTTGAGAAACTGCCCTGCCCTTTCCTCCTTGCTACAGTAACTGGTTAAGCCAGCCTATGCCAAGATGGTTGCCTAACCTGGTTGTACTCCTTTGTATCAATGCTTTATAATTGTTTAAATGTCATGCCATTATTTAAACTTTTGATAGCTCTACTTGGGTTAGGTACTACCACTTTTGTAATTCTAAAGCTCCCTGGGCACCTGAGTTGAAGAATAACAGGCTATAATTACTTAAATCCAGACACAGTGAAGAGAACACCTTGAAGGAGTGACTGCTAATCTCAGCCACACCGTGTGCAGTGGACAGCAGCTAATCATGCATGTCCAGCATCTATTCCCATAAGCATTTATATGATTTTGCATTATGGAAAATTACCTTAATTATATGTAATTGAGAGAAAAAATTATCCATTACACACACAGGTCAGAGCACAAACACAAATTCTTTGGGCAGACATAAAGATGGTAACTAAACTAAATATATGCTAAGGAAATATAATACATAAGGAAAATTTCATTGTATGAAGAATTAAAGGTTATGCATATCAATCATAAATATCTATTTAAGAATGTAGTGAAGTAAACTGAAACATTTAAAATTCTCTCTTCAGTCTGGAAAAAAATAAACATGTGATTAAATTTAGACTTTGGTAAACTAAACATACATATTCAACTTCCTTGATCAAATTTAAAAGCAGAGGGAGAGAGTACCTAGCTTAATGAGCACAAAAAATAGAAGGAAGCAATATGCAAATTCTAAAGGAATGGAAAAAAATGCAGCATAAACAGTTCAAAATTGAATAATTGATAAAATTTAATTAGAGTAAAAATCTCAATAATTATAAAAAGATTAAAGCTACAGAGTTTATTTGTTTCCAGATGTGTATATGTTGTAAGTTTAAAATAATTGCAATAATCAGGTTGATGTAATAATTCTGAATTTAATGTGTTAGTAAAATATCAATGAATATTTATAATCTTTATTTTCTTCATTATAATGTAATCTATATTCATCATTCTCTAAAATCTTAGTAATTTAAAACTTGATCATTGTCATTTTCAAATATATATATATATGTATATGACTGATTTTCTTTTTTATTAGGTATTTATTTCATTTACATTTCCAATGCTATCCCAAAAGTCCACCACACGCTCTCCCACCCACTCCCCCAACCACTCACTTCTAATTCTTGGCCCTGGCATTCCCCTGTACTGAGGCATATAAAGTTTGCATGACCAATGGGCCTCTTTTTCCACTGATGGCCAACTAGGCCACTTTCTGATTCATATGCAGCTAGACACACGAGCTCCAGGGGGTATTGGTTAGTTCATATTGTTGTTCCACCTATAGCGTTGCAGATCCCCACAGCTCCTTGAGAACTTTCTCTAGCTCATCCATTGGGGGCACTGTGATCCATCCAATAAGCTGACGGTGATCCACTTAGGTGTTTGCTAGGCTCCAGCATAGTCTCACAAGAGACAGCTCTATCTGGGTCCTTTCAGCAAAATCTTGCTAGTGTATGCAATGGTGTCAGCGTTTGGAAGCTGATTATGGGATGGATCCCCCGATATGGCAGTCTCTAGATGCTCCATCCTTTTGTCTCAGCTCCAAACTCTGTCTCTGTAACACCTTCCATGGATGTTTTGTTCCCAATTCTAAGAAGGGGCAAAGTGTCCACACTTTGGTCATTGTTCTTCTTGAGTTTTGTGCGCTTAGCAAATTGTATCTTATATCTTGGGTATTCTAAGTTTCTGGGCTAATATCCAATTATCAGTGAGTGCATATTGTGTGAGTTCTTTTGTTATTGGGTTACCTCACTCAGGATGATGCCCTCCAAGTCCATCCATTTGCCTAGGAATTTCATATATTCATTCCTTTTAATAGGTGAGTAATACTCCACTGTGTAAATGTACCACATTTTTTGTATCCATTCCTCTGTTGAGGAGCATCTGGGTTCTTTCCAGCTTCTGGCTATTATAAATAAGGCTGCTATGAACTAACATAGTAGAGCATGTGTCCTTCTTACCGGTTGGAACATCTTCTGGATATATGCCCAGGAGATGTATTGCAAGATCCTGCCACAGTACTATGTCCAATTTTCTGAGGAACCACCAGACTGATTTCCAGAGTGGTTGTACAAGCTTGCAATCCCACCAACAATGGAGGAGTGTTCCTCTTTCTCCACATCCTCACCAGCATCTGCTGTCACCTCAATTTTTGATCTTAGCCATTCTGGCTGGTGTGAGGTGGAATCTCAGGGTTGTTTTGATTTCCATTTCCCTGTTGATTAAGGATGTTGAACATTTTTTTCAGGTGCTTCTCAGCCATTTGGTATTCCTCAGCTGAGAATTCTTTGTTTAGCTTTGAGCCCCAATTTTAATGGGGTTATTTGATTTTCTGGAGTCCACCTTCTTGACTTCTTTATATATATTGGATATTAGTCCTCTATCTGATTTAGGATAGGTAAAGATCTTTTCCCAATCTGTTGATTGCATTTTTATCTTATTGAAGGTGTCTTTTGCCTTGCAGAAGCTTTGCAATTTTATGAGGTCCCATTTGTTGATTCTCGATCTTATAGCACAAGCCATTGCTGTTCTATTCAGGAATATTCCCCCTGTGCCCATATCTTTGAGGTTTTCCCCTACTTTCTCCTCTATAAGTTTCAGTATTTCTGGTTTTATGGGGAGTTCATTAATCCACTTAGATTTGACCTTAGTACAAGGAAATAGGAATGGATCAATTCACATTCTTCTACATGATAACTGAGAGTTGTGCCAGCACAATTTGTTGAAAATGCTGTCTTTTTTCCACTGGATGGTTTTAGCTCCCTTGTCAAAGATCAAGTGACCATAGGTGTGTGGGTTTATTTCTGGGTCTTCAATTCTATTCCACTGTTCTACTTGTCTGTCATTATACCAGTACCATGCAGTTTTTATCACAATTGCTCTGTAGTACAGCTTTAGGTCAGGCATGGTGATTCCACCAGAGGTTCTTTTATCCTTGAGAAGAGTTTTTGCTATCCTAGGTTTTTTGTTATTCAAGATGAATATGCAGTTTGCCCTTTCTAATTCGTTAAAGAATTGAGTTGGAATTTTGATGGGGATTGCATTGAATCTGTAGATTGCTTTTAGCAAGCTAGTCATTTTTACAATGTTGATCCTGCCAATCCATGAGCATGGGAGATCTTTCCATCATCTTAGTTCTTCTTTAATTTCTTTCTTTAGAGACTTGAAGTTCTTATCATACAGGTCTTTCACTTCCTTAGTTAGAGTCATGCCAAGGTATTTTATATTATTTGTGACTATTGAGAAGGGTGTTGTTTCACTAATTTCTTTCTCAGCCTGTTTATTCTTGGTGTAGAGAAAGGCCATTGACTTGTTTGAGTTAATTTTATATCCAGCTACATCACTGAAGCTGTTTTTCAGGCTTAGGAGTTCTCTGGTGGAATTTTTAGGGTCACTTATATATACTATCATATCATCTGCAAAAAGTGATATTTTGACTTCCTCCTTTCCAATTTGCATTCCCTTGGTCTCCTTTTGTTGTCGAATTGCTCTGACTAGGACTTCAAGTACAATGTTGAATCAGTTGGGAGATAGTGGGCATCCTTGTCTAGTCTCTGATTTTAGTGGGATTGCTTCCAGGTTCTCACCATTTACTTTGATGTTGGCTACTTGTTTGCTGTAGATTGCTTTTATCATGGTTAGGTATGGGCCTTGAATTCCTGATCTTTCCAAGACTTTTTATCATGCATGGGTGTTGGATTTTGTCAAATGCTTTCTCTGCTTCTAACGAAATGATCATGTGGATTTTATCTTTGAATTTGTTTATATAGTGGATTACGTTGATCGATTTCCATATATTAAACCATCCTTGCATCCGTGGAATGAAACCTACTTGATCAGGATGGACAATTTTTTTTTTCATGTGTTCTTGGATTCCGTTAGCTAAAATTTTATTGAGTATTTTTGCATTGATATTCATAAGGGAAATTGGTTTAAAGTTCTCTATTTTTGTTGGGTCTTTCTGTGGTTTAGGTATCAGAGTAATTATGGCTTCTGCTTCTATGTTATGGAATAGTTTGTGAAGAACTGGAATTAGATCTTCTTTGAAGGTCTGATAGAACTCTGCACTAACCCATTTGGTACTGAGCTTTTTTTTTTTTTTTTTTTTTTTTTTTTTTTTTTTTTTTTTTTTTTGGTTGGGAGACTATAAATGACTGCTTCTATTTCTTTAGGGGATATAGGACTGTTTAGATCATTAACCTGATCCTGATTTAACTCTGGTACCTGGTATTTGTCTAGAAACTTGTCCATTTCATCCAGGTTTTCCAGTTTTGTTGAGTATAGCCTTTTGTAGAAGGATCTGATGGTGTTTTGGATTTCTACAGGATCTCTTGTTATGTCTCACTTTTCATTTTTGATTTTGTTAATTAGGATGCTGTCCCTATACCCTCTAGTGAGTCTGGCTAAGTGTTTATCTATCTTGTTGATTTTCTCAAAGAACCAGCTCCTGCTTTGATTGATTCTTTGAATATTTCTTGTTTCCACTTGGTTGATTTTGCTCCTGAGTTTGATTATTTCCTGCAGTCTACTCCTCTTGGGTGAATGTGCTTCCTTTTGTTCTAGAACTTTTAGCTTTGTTGTCAAGCTGCTAGTGTGTGCTCTCTCTAGTTTATTTTTGGAGGCACTGAGAGCTATGAGTTTTCCTCTTAGAAATGCTTTCATTGTGTCAGGTAAGTTTGGGTATGTTGTGGCTTCATTTTCATTGAACTCTAAGAAGTCCTTAATTTCTTTCTTTATTCCTTCCTTGACCAAGGTATCATTGAGAAGAGTGTTTTTCAGTTTCCACGTGAATGTTGGCTTTCTATTATTTATTTTGTTATTGAAGATCAGCCTTAGTCCATGGTGATCTGATAGGATGCATGGGACAATTTCAATAGTTTTGTATATGTTGAGGCTTGTTTTGTGACCAATTATATGATCAATTTTGGAGAAGGTACCTAAGGTGCTGATAAGAAGGTATATCCTTTTGTTTTAGGATAAAATGTTCTGTAGATATCTGTTAGATCCATTTGTTTCAGAACTTCTGTTATTTTCACTGTGTCCCTGTTTAGTTTCTGTTTCCATGATCTGTCCGTTGATGAAAGTGGTATGTTGAAGTCTCCCACTATTATTGTGCGAGGTGCAATGTGTACTTTGAGTTTTACTGAAGTTTCTTTAATGAATAGGGCTGCCCTTATATTTGGAGCATAGATATTCAGAATTGAGAGCTCCTCTTGGAAGATTTTACCTTTGATGAGTATGAAGTGCCCCTCCTTGTCTTTTTTGATGACTTTGGGTTGGAAGTCAATTTTTATTACATATTAGAATGGCTACTCCAGCTTGTTTCTTCAGACCTTTTGCTTGGAAAATTGTTTTCCACCCTTTCATTGTGAGGTAGTGTCTGTCTTTTTCCCTGAAATGGGTTTCCTGGAAGCAGCAGAATGTTGGGTCCTGTTTGTGTAGCCAGTTTGTTAGCCTATGTCTTTTTATTGGGGAGTTAAGTCCACTGATATTAAGAGATATCAGGAAAAGTAATTGTTGCTTCCTATTATTTTTGTTGTTAAAGTTGGCATTCTGTTCTTGTGGCTGTCACCTTTTAGGTTTGTTGAAGGATTACTTTATTGCTTTTTCTAGGATGTGGTTTCCATCCTTGTATTGTTTTTTGTTTGTTTGTTTTTGGTTTTTATTTTTATATTATCCTTTGAAGGGCTGGATTCGTGGAGAGATAATGTGTGAATTTGGTTTTGTCATGGAATACTTTGGTTTCTCCATCTATGGTAATTGAGAGTTTGTCTGGGTATAGTAGCCTGAGCTGGAATTTGTGTTCGTTTAGTGTCTGTATAACATCTGTCTAGGATCTTCTGGCTTTCATAGTCTCTGGTGAAAAATCTGGTGTAATTCTGATAGGCTTGCCTTTATATGTTACTTGGCCTTTTTCTCTTACTGCTTTTAGTATTCTATCTTTATTTAGTGCATTTGTTCTTCTGATTATTATGTGTCGGGAGGTATTTCTTTTCTGGTCCAGTCTATTTGGAGTTCTGTAGGCTTCTTGTATGTTTATGGGCATCTCTTTCTTTAGATTTGGGAAGTTTTCTTCTATAATTTTGTTGAAGATGTTTGCTGGTCCTTTGAGTTGAAAATCTTCATTCTTATCCACTCCTATTATCCGTAGGTTTGGTCTTCTCATTGTGTCCTGTATTTCCTGGATGTTTTGAGTTAGGATCTTTTTGCATTTTCCATTTTCCTTGATTGTTGTGCCGATGTTCTCTATGGAATCTTCTGCACCTGAGATTCTCTCTTCCATCTCTTGTATTCTGTTGCTGATGCTCGCATCTATGCTTCCAGATTTCTTTCCTAGGGTTTCTATCTCCAGTGTTGCCTCATTTTGGGTTTTCTTTATTGTGTCTACTTCCCTTTTTAGGTCTAGTATGGTTTTGTTCATTTCCATCATCTGTTTGGATGTGTTTTCCTGTTTTTCTTTAAGGACTTCTACCTGTTTGATTGTGTTATCCTGTTTTTCTTTAAGGACTTGTAACTCTTTAGCCATGTTCTCCTGTACTTCCTTAAGTGAGTTATTAAAGTCCTTCTTGATGTCTTCTACCATCATCATGAGATATGCCTTTAAATCCGGGTCTAGCTTTTTGGGTGTGTTGGGGTGCCCAGGACTGGCTGAGGTTGGAGTGCTGGGTTCTGGTGATGGTGAGTGGTCTTGGTTTCTGTTAGTAAGATTCTTATGTCTGCCTTTCACCATCTGGTAATCTCTGGAGTCAGTTGTTATAGTAGTCTTTGGTTAGAGCTTGTTCATCTCATGATTCTGTTATTCTCTACCAGCAGACCTTGGAGACCTGTTCTCTCCTGAGTTTCAGTGGTCAGAGCACTCTCTGCAGGCAGGCTCTCCTCTTTCAGGGAAGGTGCACAGATATCTGGTGTTCGGACTTTCCTCCTGGCTGAAGAAGAAGGCCCGAAAGAGGACCTGTACCAGAAGCTGATAGCTTCTGTAGTCCACTCTCGCACCTGTGCAGAGTAGTCTCAGTGACATCCAAGGACCAAGATGGCTCCGTCAGGTACTCCAGCAAAGCCCTCCTGGGCACGTCAGACACCTCTCCTCTGGCAGGAAAGGTGCCTCAATGTCTGGAGCCCAAAAAAGTGACTGTCTCAGTAGCTCTGTGGCTCCTGCCTATCCCTGAAACTGTTAGCTTCTGTAGTCCACACTCTCACCTGAGCAGACTAGTCTTGGTGGAATCCGAAAACCAAGATGTCTCCTGCAGATGCTCAGGCAACTCCCTCTCGGGCTGGGTGGACATCTCTTCTCTGGCAGGGAAGGTACCCTGATCTATGACTGATTTAGCTACACATTACATTTTAACACTTGCATTCTTTATCTTTCATTTCAAAACATTTTGTAATTCTCAGCAATATTCTTCCTACCAAGAGATAGATTTTCTCGGGAGGTTATAGCTAAGATGAAAACAGACAGAAGCAAACAAGAATTGTGATATTCTACTGTATTTTCATCTAGTAGAAAGTCAGAAAAGGACCAGAGATTTTTCCTAAACATTCTAACGAGGGACTAAGAAAAAAAGTGTTTCTTAGGCCTCATTAGGGACTCTTTTCCTCTGTGTACTTTCAGTTGTCCCCTGAACTCCTACTAGGACATTCTCTGGTATCTATCTTTATCTCTCAATATGTCTCCTGTGTTTTGTAATGCCTCATATGCAGTGACCCAATAATGCAAGTTTATATTTTCAAAGCTTTTCTATCATTTTTACATTTTGAAATAAGAGATGTCTTATGAACATCTCTAAAACACAGACAAAATTTTCTACTTCTCCTCATACCTTTTATTAATCATTATAGCCTCCTGTGTTTCTAAAACATTGGAGAAGCAGATAAAAAAGTATCAGCAGGTGGAAAATACTTGCAAGATTTAAGTTTTAGGGAAGCAGAACAAAATGACACTGCTACTAAACATCATTCCTGTCTCTACAAATATACACACTGGATTTTAAGTTACAGACAGAAAATTCATGTGCTAATTGCAGATACATTTAGCACCCACCTAAGTGCTTGTATCAGAGAATATATTTTCTGGGTAGACAGCGATGGGCAGATTTAAGAACAGGAGGGATCAGGTTGAGATGTCGAAGGAGAGGTTATTGTGAGGGATGAATGGAATTGGGGGGGTGGGTATTTCAGGGACAAGGTAGAAACATAGTGCTATGGAACTCCCAGGAATCCACAATAGAGATGCTAGTGAAGACCCAATAATGTTGGATATGGACCTTGAACCAACCATCCTCTGTAATCAGAAAATGCTTTTGTTGGAGGGATTGAGCCACTAATCTGGCCACTTAACCTTTGACCTACAATTTATCCGGCCTACAAGTTAGGATCAGGTAAAGGTGGTGCAGAACATGTGAGAGTGGCAACTATTGACTGTTCCAACTTGAGATCTGTGCCCCAAGAGGAAGTCCATGCTTGATACTACCTGGAGGTCCAGAACCCAGAATCTGGATAGTTCAGAGACTAGAAATAACAGAACTTCTAATCTATTGTAAAATAGTGGGAGATAGCTCTGTTAGTGGGGATATTGCCCTTAAAAGGAATACTAGTTGTTCTCATGGAATCCTAGTTAGTTCCATGTTGGAGAAGGGAACAAATGTCATAAAGAAATAAACATAGTTGCTGATTGTCTTTGGTTTTCTGTTTTCCATCTACTCTGATCCTTTCTCATATACTTATACCCTGATGCTGAGTTGCTCATGTCAATAGATGAGATCAACCCAATAGATGAGATACCTAATAGCTAGGAATTAATTTTTGGACTTAGGATTTGACCTCAGGTAGTAAAACTTAGAGACTGGTTTACTTACTGGCTGAGTTATATCATGGACCCAGACTTTTTTTTAATGCAGGTATGTATAGTTATTTGTATGAGTGCCTATGATCATGTGGTGTGTGTGTGTGTGTGTGTGTGTGTGTGTGTTTGCCCATGAATATAATAGAAGTTACATATTGTGGAAGCCATAGAACAACTTGAGGTGCTGTCCTCAGAAACACCATTCACTCCCCTTAAGATAACATATCTTAATGGCCTGAAACTCACAAACTAGGCTAAACAGTGAGGCCTAGGTCAGCTTCCCTCTTCATGTCCTGGTTGCTGTGATTGAAAATCACATCTGGTATTTTTACCTAAATTCTGAAGGTTTAATTTAGGTCCTCTTGGCTGTAAGACAAGTGCTTCACTGACTAAATTATCTCTGAAGTCCTCTGATCTTCATCTTTGAGCTTTCCAAATTGAGGGCTAAGTACACCTCTTTTCTTTCTTTATATATAAAACCCAGTCTTAGGTACTTTGTGATACCAAGAGAAAATGAACTCATTAACCAATGAAGGAAGCACAAAAAGAGCTGAGAATATTGCCCTTTAATTCCTAAGAATCCTTGATACATATTCTAGCTACTTTTTAATGAATGATTCTCCCTAGCCCTTTTCCTACAGTTAGTGTGAGCTTAGAACAGAGTTACTCTTACTTGAAAAAAAAAAAACTTGAATAGAATTTAGTGTTTTTCATAAGTTTTAAATTGTTAACGTTTTAATCCCACTAACCTTAAAGCTAACCTGTTCACTGAACCTCTATCATAAAGTTGCTCATACTCATTGACCTCTGAGGACATTTCATGTCAGGTATCCTGTGACACAGAGGCTAGCCCAGACACAGAGCCATCAACAGAGCTACACACTCTCATAACAAGACAGTAGGAAGCATCACATAGATATTGGTGTAGAATTGCTTTGGAAATATTATTTTGTTTTGCTTTGTTTTCTTTCTCATTTTTTGTTTTTAGTGTGTTGAGCAACTCATTATGTAAAATGGAACATTTTCTTCTGTAGCATTTACACAGCATTGCTTAGATGGGTGATATAGTTTTTAGAGAATAAAAGTTAAAAACAACCACACACAAAGCCAAATCAAAATTTTTGGCTCTGAGAACATAAAACATAAAATTTCATAGGCTCTAAGAATATAAAAAAGAAAATAAAAATTTCATGCACAGTGATTCTTTTAGGTAGAAACACGATAGGCTTTGACAAAACAGTTACTAGTTACACAAAGTATTTCTAAATTAATTATATAGTCAATAAACAAACAGAAAAGAGAAGCCATTTTTAACATTAAATTTCAGTTTTGCTAACTAAAAATTTTTTGTCAGTGTTTCAATAGGCCTTTAGGATACTTGAGAAGAGACTGTGTGTGTGGTGGCAACTACAAAATCAAGTGACAGCAGACAATTTCATTTACTATTCACTGATATTTGGCAGCATGAGAAATTTTTCCTCAAGCTATTAAGGTTTGAATAACTTTTTTCCCCTCAAATTGTAAACAAACAACTTTTGATTAAAATCAGAAAAAGAAGATACTCCAGACATAGTAGGTATCCAATCAATAGGCATTTGATAATTTTAGTTTTTTTCTATTTTTTTTCCTCAAATGATTATAGATTCAGTCATTCAGAAGCTCAAAGCCTTACTTTCTGGGTTTGGTGAGTCCTCCAAGGTTCATTACATTCCAATTTTTAATTTGAAAATACATACAATATTCAATGCTTTAAAAACTAGAAATTATAGAGAAATATAAAAGTGAAGCTGACTTGAAAGTGTGTTGTTACACATATTAACATTACATTATTAACATATGTCCAAATGTCTCATGAGCAAATGTGTCATTAAATTAAGATAACTTTGAACTTCAGAAAGGTAATATCATACATATGTTGTCTACTGTGTAGTGCCAACGGCAAAAAATGGTTGGCATTTCAGAATCAGACTGAAAGTCTTTCTGCAAGGAAATTTTTAAAAACTCATATTGGAAATAAAAATCAGCTTTATCAGACTTTCACATTGGTGCAAATTCAATTCAATGAATTTAGATTGCACATGTGTTGTCTCTAGTTCTTGCCTCTCTTTTGCTGAAATTTTTGTGTCACAACAGCAAATATGATTAGTAGATTCAATATTGAAACAAAGAGGTAGACCCTGTGAGAGTTTCCAATGACCAGTGAGTCATTTATAAAATATTATTTTTAAATATTGAATGAAGACAGAATTGGATTTTTTGGCTACTATGATCATCATGAATCTCTGAGAAATCATCTGAAAAATTTTAGTCCTTCCTATATAATCTGTCTCTTTTCTTAGTGTCTTTAAAACATCTGAAATTGAATATTTTCATTTTATTGTGCTAAATAGTTAAAACATGTAAAATGATGTGTGATTAGGGTTAGGTTTGGATGCATATCTTGTTTCTATGATTGTTAACTACAATGGCTGGTGTTTCCACAGGTCCTTGAAGCAGTGATAGAAAAATATTTATTTATTCTTGAACAATGTCAAACCTTTCCAGAATCATGAAGCTATGGTTAGAAATGTAGTTTTCAATCACTTTCATAATTCCTTTGGCATGTCCATGTATATATGAAGAGCACTGAAAGATTTTCACTAGAAGATCCATACACAGATATTTCATTTTCTGTTTAAATTTACTCAGTAATTCAAGTCAGGCACAAAGGAGACCAATAGTATGCAAATTAGTAGAATAAGCAAAGTTAAGGGATAAAATAAAAATGTGTAATCACTAGTGTATAAATTACACATTTAGAATTATAGTGCAAAGCAGAGAGAAAAATAACAACAAAATTTCCTATGTGATAGCATTGGATAACCAGAGTATATGCACTTAGTTAAGTGATACAATTATTTTTCCTAGTATAAATAGGATAAGGTAAAGTTAGGATAAATACAAAATATCAGTCTATAGAATGGACTGGGAGAAACAATGGAGAAAATGAAACCATACCAGAATTGAAAAACACAAATACTTTAGACATTATTAAGTTTTTCTCTTGAATGTTGGTGAAAGAATGTTAGAGTGCAGAAAAAAATATTCCCAAGACTTGGTATCGTTGTGCTACGGGTAACTGTACATGAATATAATACCAACCATAATACCAGTCACGATACTCAGTGTGGGAAAAGACAGTTTTAAGAAAAACAGAGTTTCCTTTCACAATGGTTTGAATAAGAACAGTCCTTATAATCTCATATATTTGAATACTTGGTCCCTAGCTGCTGGAGTTGTTGGGAAGAGTTGGTGTTGAGAAGGCCTTGTTTGAGGTGGTATGTAATTAGGGTTCTCTCTGAGGTTTCAAAAGAATCAGAGAATTCCTAGTATGTTCATTCTCTCTTTTCTACTTGCAGAGTCAAGATGTGCACTCTCTATTCTTGCAGCCATGTGTTTGCTTTGTGATCATGCAACCATAAGCCCCATTAAATGTTTTAATTTTTTTAAGTAGCCATGGTCATAGTGTGTTGTCAAAGCCACAGAAAAGTAACTAAGATATATTTATTATATAATATCAATTTTGGAGGATTCAAAACGTCAGTAATTGAGTTTCTACTCACTCCTATGTAATAGGGATGTCACATTAACTCCTGACTGTTAGTCTTTTATAAAGTGAAGAAGATTAGCTTGAAGTACCACAGGGTAATGTTTAATTAAAATGCTAGTGTAAAACATACAGTTTGGGAAATTCTGAAACTCTACAGGACTAGAAGTCAGAGGTGGAGGCTATATTTCTCATGAGGTTGAAATTTGTGCTCAGAAGATGAAGGAGCAGGAAATGTTTTATATCTGGAATGGACTAAAGCCAATATCAGAAGCACTACGGATAATGACTATGTGGATCTATCTCACAGGGAATATTCTCATTCTTATGCTGCTTTCCCAAATCTTATTAATTCTGTCTCCTGACTTACTTCTTTCACTAAACCTTTTACAAGGCTGTGTTTTACACATCCTTTTCTTCTTCAATATTTTTTTTTCTATTTGCTATTCAATGATTTTTGAGTAAACTACTCTCTAATTTGATTGTAGAGTTTTTGCCCAGTGGACTGTTGATGTCAGGATTATATTGTAATAAAATAAGGAATATTTAATATTCTTTATGTTGACATCAAGATTCTGGAAAAATGCCCAGCTCCAGGGGAATTATCAAGCCCAGGTGCAGGCTGCACAAGTCAGAAGAACGAGTGAGTGACAAGTTACCTGTCTGTCAGTAGCAGTGCCCTACTCCCTATATTCAGTATCCAAAAACCCATTTCATCAACACATCTTCATATCTCACTAACCACCAAGCTTTTGGAACCATGGTCACAACTCTAGAAGACTCCAGCTGTTCAGGTGCTGGCAATACCCATCAGAAGAACAGGCATAGACTATCCTAGTCAGAAGAACACAAATCCCCTACTTCTCCAAAAGGCAAGATACCCACCAGAAATCCCGTACCTAACCTAGGTAGAGACACCTATTAGATTAGAGGTTGTGCTAACCACCAAAAATCTAGGCTGCAAAGAGCAGAAGACCAAGGGGAAAAACCAAGGGAAAAAATACCCATCAAACAAAGAGAAACTCAAAAACCAGGTCCTAGATCAACAATCATCCAAAACACAGATGCCTAAACAATAGTGTAAGAGCACAGTCAATAACAGCCAGGTCAATATTGCACTATCAGCACCCAGGTACCCTATGACAACAAGACATGAATGTTTCAATGTATCTGAAACATAAGGAAAATACTTTAAGACCAACTTTATGAAGATGATAGATGTCTTTAGAGGAGAAACAATAGCAGAAACAACAAATCCCTTAAAGAAATCTAGGAAAATACAAACAAAAATAGAGGAAATAAACAAATCCAATAAATCCCTTAAATAGTGTTAAGAAATCCAAGAAAAAAACAAGCAAACACATAAGGAAACTGTTCAAGACCTAAAAATAAAAATAGAAGCAATAAAAAAGACACATAAAATGAGGAAATTCTAGAAATGGAAAATCTGAATAGTAACTTCAGACAGAAACATCATTAACAGAATAGAAGAGATGGAAAAGAGAATCTCAGCCATTGAAAATGTAGAAGAAATATAACATAAAGAATAATGCTAAATCTATACAAATTCAGACACAAAACATCTAGGACATCCTAAGAATAATAGGAATATAAGAAGGTGAAGAATTCCAGCTCAAAACTTAAAACATATTTTTAACAAAATATTAGAAGAAGACCGTTATCAGGATTCTGGACTGGACCACCAACCAAATAGCACACATGGAGAGACTATGCTCTGGCCACATATGTGGCAGAGGATGGCCTTGCTGGACATCAGTGGGAGGAGTGGCCCTTGGCCTGAGGAGTTTCAGTGCCCCAGTGAAGGGGAAATACTGGAAGGTGGGAGAGGATGGATAGATGGAGGAGCACCCTCATAAAGGCAGGGTGTGGGGATAGAATAGGGGTTTTCTGGAGGGGAGTCCTGGAAAGGGATAACATTTGAAGTATAAATAAAGAAGATATTCAATAAAAAGAAAAATTGTCATTAAAAAAATCACAGAAGAAAAATTTCCTAACCTAAAAAAGGGCATGTCTATGAAGATATAAAAAGCTTACAGAACACCAAATAGATTGAATCAGGAGAAAAATAATCACCTTGCCATATAATAATCAAACTACTAAACATAAAGAATAAAGAAAAATATTAAAAACTGCAAACCAAAAAGACCAAATAACACATAAAGCAGACCTTTTAGAATTACACCCAACTTCTCAACACATGCTAAGCCAGAAAAACCTAAACAGATGTCTTACAAACTCTTTGAGACCATGAATACCAGCACAGATTATTATATCCAGCAAAATTTTCAACTACTGTAGGTGAAGAAAACAAAACATTTCATGACAAAGTCAAATTTGAACAGTATCCAAAAATATAGCTGTACAGAAAATACTAAAAGGAACATTCCAACCCAAGGAAGTTAACTACATCCATGAAAACATAAGCAATAAACAGTCCTGCACCAGTACAACCCAAAGAAGGGATGTTTATTAATATATTTCAATATCAATGGACTAACTTCTCTAGTAAATAGACACAGGCTAATAGAATGGATATAATCACAGAATCATTATGAATATATGAAACATAACTCAACATCAAAGATAGATATTACCTCAGAATAAAGAGTTAGGAACAGATTTTTTCCAAGCAAATGGACACCCAAAGCAAACTGATATAACTGCTTTAAAATCTAAAAACCTAGCTTTCATATAAAATTAATCAAAAGAGATTGGGAAAGATTTCCTACTAATTAAAGAAAAAAAATCTACCAAGATAATGTTACAATTCATACCATCTATGTCTAAAATGCAAGAGCACCCACATTTGTAAAAGAAACATTTGTAAAGCTTATATAACATATTGAAACTTATATATTAATAATGGGAGATTTCAATACTTGATTCTGACCAGGCAAAAAGTAAGAGAAACAAGAGAACTAGCAGTCACCTAACAGATATCTAGAGAATATTGCATTCAAACACAAAAGAATATATCTTTCTCAGGATCTCATGGAAATTTCCCAGAGTTTGACCTATGTACTTAGTCACAAAGCGACTCTCATCACATACAAGAAAACTGAAATAACTCCTTGTATAGTATCAGACTGCCATGAATTAAAATTAGACATTGTTGACGTTTTTCTTTCAGTTTGTTTATAAAGTGGATTACATTGACAGATTATTATATGTTGAACTAATCCTACATCTCTGGGAGGAATCATACTTGATCATGGTAGATGATATTGTTGATGTGTTCTTTTATTAGGTATTTTTCCAGCAATATTCATGAGAACAATTTGTGTGTAATATGTTTTATTTCTGTATTACGATGTCTGTGTCCTCATAAAATGAATTGGGCATTGTTCCATTTGTTTCTACTTTGTGGAGTAATTTGAGGAGTATTGGTAATAGCTATTCTTTTCTATTAGAATTCTATGTTAAAACATTGTAAGGCAAAGGACACAGTAATTAGAACAAAGTGACAGCCTACAACATAGGAAAATATTTTCATAAACTCAACATCTGACAGATGACTAATGTACAAAATATACAAAGAACTAAAGAAACTAGACATCAAATTATTCTATTAAAATTTGGGTACAAATTTAAGCAGAATTCTTAACAGAGAAATATCAAATGACCGAGGAACACTTAAAAACATGTTCAACATCCTTAGCCACCAGGAAAATGCAAATCAAAATGACTCTGAGGTTACATGTTATAATGTAATAATGGCTAAGGTAAAAAACACAAGTGAAAACTTACTTTTTTAAAGATAGGCAACAAGGGGAAGGCTCCTCTATTGCTGGTGGGAATGCAAATGTGTACAACCACTTTGGAAATCAATATGTAGATTTCTCAGAAAGCTGGTAATCAATATATATCAAGACACAGCTATCCCACTTTTGGGTATATACCCGAAGATTCTTCATTCTATTTCATGAACACTTGCTCAACCATCTTTGTAACAGCTTTAAAAAAATAATAGCCAGAATCTGAAAATAAAATAGAAGTTCCTCAACCAAAGAATCAATAAAGGAAATGTTGTACATTTAGACAATGGGGTATTACTTAGCTGTTAAAAATCAATGACATCAGGCAATTTGTAAGCAAAAGATGATACTAGAAAAAGATCTCTCTAAGTGATGTAATCTAGATCCTGAAAGATAAACATGGTATGTGTTCACTTTTAAGTGGGTATTAGCCATAAAGTACAAGACAACCATGGTACAATCCACACACCCAGCAAGGCTAAGTAACAAACAGAGCTGAAGTGGGGACTCAAGGATCTCCTTGGGAAGTGGGGAGAGAAATAGACTTTGTGTGTAGACTGCACAAATATGGGTATGGGCACAGCATGGATCAGTTGGAATCAGGTGTACGGGAATATTGGGGAAAATACTAGAAGAAGTAACTAAAATTGTGTGTCATTCCAGTGGTGTGCTGGAGAGCTAGTGCAATTAAAACTCCATGGAATCTATAAGAGGAACCCTACCAAGGACTCCTTGTAGTAAGAGACAGACAGCCTGAACTTTCCATCTTTTGAAACCAGACAATACCTTGAGTGTAGTGATTGAGATACCAACCCAATCACAAAACCTCCAACTTACATTTCATCCTCCTGCTGATTAATAAATACCCCTTTTACCACCATGCTTTATGTCACATGAACCATAGTTTAGACAAGAAAATATATTTGTTCATCTATCCACCCAGAAAAGTCTTTTTCCTTTCCACAAAGGGTCTTCATTTGGCATTTAGGGGAATGTTCCATTGAGCTAGAGATGATCTCACGTCTAAGAAGATTTCTAGTGCTCAGTTAGTTTTTATCCAGAAGAGATTTGCATATTTACAGTAAAGAGCACTCTGATAAACATGGAATATTTTTATTTTTCATGTGTCATTCTGGATGAGTTTGCACAGTTTTCACAGTTTTTTTTTTTTTTTTTTTTTAGTTTACTGATATGTATAGAGAAAAAAGCCTTTGGATATATTGTGTGCTTTCTCCATCCACTGTTACAGATTTAATTTGGCTGGTAAGGGGAGAAACTTTCAGGAAAGCTAATTGGTCTCTAGTTGCAATAATCAGTTACACAGCACCATAAAATATGTAGTAATTTTCAGTTTCAAAGCATTTCACCAATCAAATCAAATTGCCACATTCATATGATATGGCTATTTTCTCTCTGGGCTAGCATTCTTTCCTCCTTAGATTTATTTATTTATTTATTTACTTGGTGCATTAAAACCTTTGTCTTGTAAAGTAACTATTGATTATTCTTCATTACGAGTCTGTAACTTTAAGGGTTTCTTGTATGTTACAAATCCCTTTAAAGTTGTCTTGCTTTGTCAGAAGAAGAAATCACTTTTCTGTTTGTGGCCTTCAGTAAAGACTGAGGGTAACAGCAAAGTTTTTTTCTTATCATCCTCAAGCAAATGAAATAAAACTTTCAAGGCAGCATATGACAAAAACAAAACAAAACAAAACAAAACAAAACAAAACAAAACAAAACAAAACAAAACAAAACAAAAAGCAAGTGGCTACAGGCATGCAACAACTGATAAAGCATATGGGAGACTCACAAGGAGTATATCACAAACTGAAATAAAAACACCTAGAAATCAGAACAAAGATACAAATAGGTAAACTAGACTCATTCATTTAGCCCATCTTTTTTGGGTTCTTTAATTCTGATTTATTTATTTATTTATTAGATATTTTCTTCATTTACATTTCAAATGCTATCCTGAAGGTCCCCTATACCCTTCCCACCCCCCCGTCCTGCTCACCTACCCACCCACTCCCACTTATTGGCCCTGGCATTCCCCTGTACTGGGGCATATAAATTTGCAAGACTAAGGGGCCTCTCCTCCCAGTGATGGCTGACTAGGCCATCTTCTGCTACATATGCAACTAGAGACACGAGCTCCGGGGGGTACTGATAAGTACATATTGTTGTTCCACCTATAGGGTTGCAGACCCCTTCTGCTCCTTGGGTACTTTCTCTAGCTCCTCCATTGGGGGCCCTATGTTCCATCCAATAGATGACTGTGAGCATACACTTCTGTGTTTGCCAGGCACTGGCATAGCCTCTAATTCTGATTTTTGTTCCATTTATTACCACTTAGCCTTTTCTTTGAAATTCTGCTTCATATATCTAGCCTTCTGCAATTTTGGGGACCTGTGTACATATCATGTAATCACCAGTCATCCTAGCTTCCAACATATTTTAAGTAATATATCAACACATGCATGCACATAAATAGAATTCCAAAGAGTTTTTTTTTTAAATTTAGCTTTGAATTTCCTATTCTTTCTTAAAAATAATAGTGTATTTGGTAATTCTCATTTGTATATCAGTATCATTTTATATAAAAATTTTCACACAATATATTTTGGTTGATCAGTTTTGGAAGTATGTACTTAGAAAGTAGCCCCAACCTCAAAAGAGACTGTTTTTGTGTGTGTGTGTGAAAGTTTAAACAGACATATTAGTGTCTAGAAAATGTATATGATGGTGTTCCTTTGTGTATGACTGTAAATAAAAAGTGGAAAATTACTTTCTTTCAAAAGCTTTTAAAAGATACATTGTCTAGTGTGAAAAAATATAGCAAATAATTCAATGCTTGTTTTGTTCTGATTTTTGAAACCGTTTACTAAAATGACAATAGTTTAATGTGCTTTATGAATAATAAAATATTTTACAGTTGAATTAAAAATGCCCTCAAGTATTCTTATGATCTAGTCAATGTATAAAATTTATTAAAGAAAAAATATCACTAATTTAATTGATATCATTAGCCCATTGATGGATTCAGAAGGATAACAAACTTATAATGAATTTTAGCATTGTTTTAGTTATTATTTAGAGTCAGGCAAATTAAGCAAGTGTAAACAGTGCCAAATCTTGACAATTCACTATGGACTCACAGTTTTAAAATGCTAAGTAAATCTTATCTATCTGGAACATCACTAAATCTTTCCAAGCTGTATAGCTTGTCATTATAATAAATAATAGCCGATCTATTTTTTTATAAAAAAATCACATTTCATTTTTCAAAGATGAAACCCTACCTTGATATTAGATTTTTGCTAAGTGTATGACACAGTGACTCCAAAGTGGCATAGTGACAGAACACTCAACATGCAGCCAGTGAGGAGAAGCATGTGATGTGAGCACAGAAGCTGGAAATAAGTTGATCATCATAAACTTTGAACACATAATACTTAAAATCTACACGTTTTCATACAGTGAAGTGTTAAGAACTGCTCTTCTAAAATATGACAAAAGTTTCAGTGCAAATAGAAGCACACTGACATGCATCGGGTTTAATGCTTTGTGCAACCTTCTGGCATGACTTAACTTACTTAATAAACGTTAAGAACAAAATCATGATAGAGGAGAAAGTGGGGAAAAGCCTTGAAGATATGGGCACAGGGGAAAAATTCCTGAATCGAACAGTAATGGCTTGTGCTGTAAGATCGAGAATTGACAAGTGGGACCTCATGAAACTACAAAGCTTCTGCAAGGCTAAAGACACCATCAATAAGACAAAAAAACCACCAACAGATTGGGAAAGGATCTTCACCTATCCTAAATCAGATAAGGGACTAATATCCAATATATATAAAGAACTCAAGAAGGTGGACTCCAGAAAGTCAAATAACCCCATTAAAAATGGGGCTCAGAACTGAACAAAGAATTCTCACCTGAGGAATACCGAATGGCAGAGAAACACCTGAAAAAATGTTCAACATCCTTAATCATCAGGGAAATGCAAATCAAAACAACCCTGAGATTCCACCTCACACCAGTCAGAATGGCTAAGATCAAAAATTCAGGTGACAGCAGATGCTGGCAAGGATGTGGAGAAAGAGGAACACTCCTCCATTGTTGGTGGGATTGCAAGCTTGTACAACCACTCTGGAAATCAGTCTGGCGGTTCCTCAGAAAATTGGACATAGTACTACCGGAGGATCCAGCAATACCTCTCCTGGGTATATATCCAGAAGATGTCCCAACCGGTAAAAAGGACACATGCTCCACTATGTTCATAGCAGCCCTATTTATAATAGCCAGAAGCTGGAAAGAACCCAGATGTCCCTCAACAGAGGAATGGATACAGAAATTATGGTACATTTACACAATGGAGTACTACTCAGCTATTAAAAAGAATGAATTTATGAAATTCCTAGCCAAATGAATGGACCTGGAGGGCATCATCTTGAGTGAAGTAACACAATCACAAAAGAACTCACACAATATGTATTCACTGATAAGTGGATATTAGCCCAAAACTTAGGATACCCAAGATATAAGATACAATTTACTAAACGCATGAAACTCAAGAAGAATGAAGACCAAAGTGTGGACACTGTGCCCCTTCTTAGAATTGGGAACAAAACACCCAGGGAAGGAGTTACAGAGACAAAGTTCGTAGCTGTGATGAAAGGATGGACCATTTAGAGACTGCCGTATCCAGGGATCCATCCCATAATCAGCTTCTAAACGCTGACACCATTGCATACACTAGAAAGATTTTGCTGAAAGGACCCAAATATAGCTGTCTCTTGTGAGACGATGCCGGGGCCTAGCAAACACAGGAGTGGATGTTCACAGTCAGCTATTGGATGTATCACAGGGCTCCCAATGGAGAAGCTAGAGAAAGTACCCAAGGAGCTAAAGGGATCTGCAACCCTATTGTTGGAACAACATGATGTACTAACCAGAACCCCGGAGCTCTTGTCTCTAGCTGCATATGTATCGAAAGATGGCCTAGTCGGCCATCACTGGAAAGAGAGGCCCATTGGACTTGCAAACTTTTTATGCCCCAATATAGGGGAATGCCAGGGCCAAAAGAATGGGAATGGGTGGGTAGGGAAGTGGGGGGCGCTATGGGGGACTTTTGGGATAGCATTGGAAATGTAATTGAGGAAAATATGTAATAAAAATATTAAAAATCAAAAAAAAAAGAACAAAATCATGATGTTTACAGAAAAATGGATGGAGCTGAAAGCCTTTAATGTTAAGCCAAACAAGCCAGAGTCAGAAACATAAATATGTTTCATGGTTATTAGTCAGATTTAAAATGTGTGTGTGTGTGTGTGTGGGTGTGCGTGTGTGTGTGTGTGTGTGTTTAAATATGTTCATTAAACTAGACAGGAGGCCATAGAAAGAAGGAACAAAACAGAGATGTGGGAAATAGGGAAGATACTGGAATTGATGTGACAGGAATCTGTAGGGTGTTTACTATCTGTTTTGGGAAGTGAGGAGCACCAGCTAGAAGAGAGAGGGACACGGAGGAAGATTGAGAGGAGGGGAAGTATGAAAGCCAATTATAATGACTCACTCATCAAGCTTCCATGAAGAAATGTATTACTTTGTATGCGAAGTTAAAACAATTAAAAAATAAGGGTTAAAACATCATTTAATAGAAAGAACCTGTGTCCATTTGGGAATAATTTCAAGAGAACAGATTTATGTGGCAAATATTCCTTTTATCACATTGAATTTTCACCATTTTATTACAAATACTTTCTCTAGGAATAGTTAAACATTTAATTGACAGAGTATAGTCTATGAGTTTACGTGGTATTTATCTTCAAGTATTTATTCTTCATAATTTTATAAAACAATACATAGCTTTTAACAATTAAAAAAGATAAGGACATTGCACAACCTTTAAGAGTAGAGGAAGATAAAAATAACGTGTGCATCAAACGTCCAAATGCATTCTCAGTAGGGAGAAGGTAACACTGAAGTAGCTATGTTCTTTCTTCATAATTCAACTTTAAAGGGAATATTTACAATACTGTTTTATTTACTCAAACTAAGCACAGTAATGCGGTTTCTGTTCAACTAGCCATGGTATATTTAAATGTATGTGTTAGTTAGCAATAGCATTCACTGTGAAGAGACACACTACTATATCTAGAACTGATATAACTTATGAAAGTTTTATTTTGCAGATGTGTCATTATAGAGACAAATGGAAATTAGCACTGAAGTACTAGGTTAGTGACCTTGTCTATTCCATTTGGTCTGTGAATAGATAAGAGACTAGCTAAAAATTGCCTTGACACATGAATGTATCATGAATTTGTAACTCCTGATTGATTGATTGATTGAGTGAGTGAGTGAGTGAGTGAGTGAGTGAGTGAGTGATTGATTGATTGATATTTTTTATTGTCATAGTTTTTCTGTGTTGCACTGGCTGGTCTGGAACTCACTATGAAGACGAGGCTGGCTTAGAACTCTACCACCCCATATCTGCTTCTTCCGGGATTATAGGTGTGCATCACCATGTCTGGAACTTTGACATTTATTGTTCAAAGACAATAAAGGCTGCATGATGGTGTCTTCTTATATCTCAGGAGCACTTCTCATCATATGAGATACAGGAATAGTGGGGACACTGGGCAGAAACATCTCAGTAAAAGTTTTGTTTGCAGAGGCCGACTAGCTCCCCATCCACAACTCACATATACACTCTTATTTGTGACTTCTGTTCTAATTTTCCTCTGTCATTTGACTTTTGGTAAGAAAAGGATCTTCTTGGATTTCAGTGTAAAATATTTAAGGATCCTCCCTACAGAACATTTAATAGTTCTTTATCTCAAATAAAATTGATGTTATTCTGTCAAGTTAATTTTACTTATTAAATATCATATTTGAATTCAGTTTTCCATTGTATCACATCTAATAACTTCATCTTGAGGAGAATCTTTTAACTTATCTCTATACTTTTAAATTCTGTATATTACATGCTATTTGTTAATTCAGAATGTTAACAGACTTATATGACATGCCTCTGCTCCTAATGTATACATGTTCCATTGATGAATTTGATTCTCTGCTTTCTTTCATTTCCCCCATATGATAGTAGAAACTTTTCTAATCAGTTTGTCCATGAATCAACTATTGATCAACAATATCTTAGATAAAATTTCAAGAATGTCATTTTAAGTTTTTGTGTATACAATTTCAGAAAATTATTTGATTTTATAAACAATATTATGGCTAATTATATATACTCTTCAGCATACTGATAATATTATTCATTTTTCCCATTATGTTCCCAGATTCTCAATGAACATAGAATGTATGCTTATGCTTATGTAGAAATTTTCATGATAATTTTTGCAATGATTTTTTATCCCATTAAACAAACATTTTTTGCAGAGATAGATTCCTCTAATTTTTTTTTTATCAATCATTTTATCCATTTACATTTTAAATGATATCCTCCTTCCTGGTTACCCCTCCACAAACCCCTCATGCCATTCCCCTTCTCCCCCTTCACCTTTGCCTCTAAGAGGGTGCTCCTCCATCTATTTACCCACTCCTGCCTCATCGCTCTAGTTTCCCCTATGCTGAGGCATCAAGCCTCCACAGGAACAAGAGGCCTCCCTCTCATTGATATAAGACAAAGCCATCTGCTACTACGTATGTATCTGGAGCCATGGATTGTTCCATGTATACTCTTTGTTTTGGTGGTTTTGTCCCTTAGAGCTCTGGATGGTCTGGTTCATTGACATTGTTCTTTCTATGTTGTTTCAATCAGCATGTTGGAAGGGACAAGAGAAAAATACAGAGGTCCAGGAATATAATAGAAATGTGTGCCAGTCATGGATTGAGAAACTGGGGTAGTTACTAGAAAGTCCCAGATGCCAGGGAAGCAAGAGGCTTCCAGGACTAAACAGCCATGACTTTAGTGGAAATACCTAACAAAAGGGGAGATAGAATCTGTAGAGACCACATACAGTAGATAGGCATGGCCCCCAGTTGAGCGATGGGGCCATGCACCAACCACATATTTTTTAACCCAGAAATTTTCCTGTCCAAGGGAAAGACGGGGGGAAAAAGTGGAACAAAGACTTAAAGAAAGGACATCCAGAGATCTCCTCACTTAGGCATTCATCCCATCTGCAGACACCAAACCCAGACAATATTGCTGATGCCAAGAAACACTTGTTGATAAGAGCTTGGTATGGCTGTTCCCTGAGAGGTTCTACCAGAGCCTGACCAATGCAGAGGCAGATACTTACAACCAACCATCAGAATGAGACTGGGGACCCAAGTGGAAGAGATAATTTTCTCTTATAAACAGTCAAAACCATAACAAGAATCTTCAAACCCTAAGCAATCCATTAAAAACTGGACTTGGAACCTAGAGAGTGCTTAAAAAATGTTTAAGTGATGTCTCAAAATAGTTTTCATTCCTAGAAATCAGGAAAATTAAAATGGAAACAACTTTTTAGATTTAATCTTACCCAAGCCAGAATGGTAAAGATAAACAGAACAACCATCAACAAATAAAGAACATGTTGGAAAGATGGAACTAATCCAGCTAGTGTGGAAATCAGTGTGGAGGATCTCAAAAAGTTAAAAATAAATCTACCATGTATCCTGTCTTTACCACTCCTGGTATATATTCAAGGATTTATTCAGCCATATTCATTGCTACTCTACTCATGATATCAAGAAAACTGAAACAACATAAATTCCTTCAACTGATGAATGAATAATGAGAATATTAGAAACTATGGAATACTATCCAGCTTTAAAAAAAAAGCCATTGTAGGCTATATTTCAAAACCTACTTTAATTATGGTTCTTAAATGCTTTAACCTCCCTTCTAGCACACCACCTATATCAGAGATATCAGAAAGGAAAGATCGATGGGGTAAAGGAAGATGTAGACTTGTGTAAAAATAGTTCTTTAGGGCTATTTCAATCTTATTTGTCAGTATAGCAACAGTTAAGTTTACCTGAATCAGCAATGGCAGCTCAATCCATTTGCAAACAAATAATGAATATGCCTTTGTATCCATGTATACAGCCATGTATACAGGCTGTCAATGCTTACATGAAGAGCCACAGACTCTGATAAAATCCCCAACATCAGGTATGAGAAGCTTTCCTTAGAATTGTTGCTTTGGATTGTCTTAGAGACAATGAAAATATAGGCTCTTGCTGATGCCTTTGATTTCAAAGGATGGGAAGTAACCAATAGTTCTATTTGGTTATATTAATAATAATGAGGTTAAAGAATGACCTGCATGGCATTACATTCCTAGGAGAGCAGCAGTGTGGCATGTATGCATCAGTGGTAACCAACATCTCTCTAGTTTAATTTAAGGCCCCAAAACCAAGAGTGAAATCATTTCTGGCTGTGGTAACCTAGTCAACTACCTGGAGCTAGTAGAATTATGCATCTTGGAGGAGAACCTACAACCAAAGTTTTATTATAACTGCTTAATTGTTAACTATGTTATAAATATTAGTCCTATACTCAAACATAAGTGTAGTTCTCACAATGTCTCCTTGATTTGAAATGTTAATGGAATAAGAGAAGACTTCGGAGGTAAACATTAATATATATTTTTTAATACTTCATGTTTCATGGGCATTTCCATAAATTTTATAGAATGAATCTGTTTTCCATCTTGGACATAAAAAGAATTTGTTCATTGTTGCTAGTTTCCTTTTTGATGTAATTTATAGTGATTTCTTTTGAACAAACAATTTTAGCTAGAAAATGACTTCTAGGAAAAATAATAAAAACAGAAAACTTTTCTTCTTTCTTTTCTTCCTTCCAACCTCATACATAATTATTATTGCTCTCATTTTAAATCCATGGATTCTTGTTTTATTAATTGCTGTTATTTGCATATATGAATATGTATAATACATAAATATTTCTAAATGTAACCTATTCAGTCTATATAATGTTATAGGTATACATGTTTTTAGAACAGATCATTTGGTATTAGGTAAACAAATGGTGTGCTTTTCTCTGGGTAAGGCCATGGTTTTCATTCCCTGGATTCCTTAGTTGCCTGTAATTCTTTGTGTAGGGTTAATGCTGCATGGATTGCTCTATTCTTTGGTATGTCTCTCAATGAATTCTCCACACAACTGTCTAATTGATCTTTCAAAGCATAAATCTGGACATGTGGTTAAGATGTATGTACCTCTTCTTAAGTGATATAATTTTAGATTTGTAACTAGTTTTAACTCTTAGTAGCTGTAATTTATGGAATTTATTTAAACTCTCTAAGCCTAATTACCTAATTAGAAATTGAAATTACTAAGTTTTCTTTCTGAGGAGTAATCAATAATATATTTGTTATAGTCTCATGGATATAAATATTGTTCAGTGTTTGGTTATTGTTACTGTTATTATTGATACTTAATATAAATCTTCTATTTGAATTATTCTGCCTTCTGTATCAAGTTTGTGATAAAATCTTAGACATTTGGATGTTTCACAGGTTTCTTATGCATCCTCTTATGCAATGTTCCTTGAGCCTTAGGCATGTGTAGGAATGTTTTATAGATGTATCCTTTGGAACTGGGCACTACAACTTGGCATAGTGCTGATCGTGGTTTTCTGGAGTGATCTTACTTTGTTCACTTTACATTTTCAAGTAAGTGTGTGTGTGTGTGTGTGTGTGTGTGTGTGTGTGTGTGTGTGTGAGTGTGTGTGTGTGTGTGTGTGTGTGTGTGTGTGTGTAGACTTAAACATAATGTTGAGTATTATCCTTCTTCACTCTCCTGCCTTCTACCTTATTCAATCAGTCATGATCTCTCATCCAAAACCAAAGTTTTAATCCCTGAGCAATCTTCTCAGTCCTCTCTCCTTTAAAAATATTTCACATACTACACCAAATAACACATAATTTAAAGTTTTGTTAATATTCAGTAATTAATAAACTATCTTTCATACCATCATGTTAAAAAAAAGACATCTCCATGTTCTTGTTTTGTTTACAAGGGTATATCTTGATTTGATTTTTTAGTATGTTATGGGGCTGAATATTTAAAAATATCCTATGTCTGAAGTGAATGTTTTCTTTAGAAAAGGATTTTTACCTTCAAGTTTCAGGGGGCAACCAAAGTCTATGCCAATAATCTATATATTTTTGAAAGCTCCTTCACTGTCATTGTGCTCCATCTAACATCTGGAAGGGACAGGTTTGTTAGATAATCTTTGTCTTTTTTGGAATTATCATCATTTTCAGCCAAAACATCATTTAAACTAGATATATATTTATACAGGCACACATACACGCTCACACACACACAAAGAGAGAGAGAGACAGAGACAGAGACAGAGACAGAGATAGAGACAGAGAGACAGAGAGACAGAGAGAGACAGAGACAGAGACAGAGACAGAGACAGAGACAGAGAGAGCACACACAATACAATGTGTATCTTAAATTTAGGAAACAATGTTTTGTGGGCTTTCAAACATTCTTAATGTTAATATCTTTCCTTTTATATTACACTTCCACCACCTATTTTCCTCCTTCTTCCTATATAGCCCCTATTCTGTTCTTCTCTTTCCAGCTCCATATTTCCTTTGCTTATTATGGTCCCTTTCTGAAGAGTCACAGCTTGGATACACAATCAAGAAAAAAAAATGCAGCATTTGTCTTTTAGATCTGCTTTACCTTACCTAGTAAAATATTTTCCTGTTCCATACTTTAACTTGCAAGTTTTATACTTTCATCTTTTCTCTAGAGCTGACTAGAATTCACTCCTAAAATTCTTGTATCTAATTATGCAAAAATACACACCAGTATAAAATTCATAAAATATATTATTTTAGTACAATAATTATGTGATCTATCATTCTCTGGACATATAACTGAAGGAAATGGAATCAGAATGCCAAAAGAAAACATGTCAACACTGTTGTTTTTTCTGAAGTATGATTCACAATAACTAAATGTCATTAACCTTAGTGTCTTTCAAAGGGTGAAAAGTTTTTAAAACATGGGTAATATTCACAATGGAGTACTATTTATTATTAAAATGCATGCAAATACTATTTTTAAATGTACAATCTAATAAATCCTGGCATAGAAAGGGAAAGACTCCACTGACTCAGTTTGAATATGTTTTTAGTTTATGTTCATGGGGTAATTTGGTAGCATGTATTTCTGTGTTTCACAGGTATGCAGTACCTACAGGTTAGAGGAGATTATTCGATTTCCTGGATATGGAATAGAGATGGATGCTAACTGCCTTGTGAGTGCTGGGAAATGAGACTTAGTCCTATTTAAAAGTAGCAGTTCTCTTACCCACTGAGCCATTCTCCTGTCCTATGGTCTCAACATTTACATAGAATTTTAATACAGTGACATTTCAGAAGCAACGAATAAAGTAGTGTTTCTGAAAGCCTGGAAATAAATGAAATTTGAGAGAAACTAGTTCAGGGTAATTGAATTTCAAATAAGTAGGAGGAAGAAGTTCAAGAAATTTGTTTTTTTATTTTGTTTGTGTTGTATACATGTTGGTATCATGGTTGATAAGAATGAATTACATACTTAAACATTGCTGTCAGAGTATATTTAAATGTTATCACCCCAATAAAATGATAAATATTTCACATGATAGATGATATTCTATAATTCTCTTGATTTAGTCATCCCATAGTTCAAATAGAAATCAATCAATAGTTTGTCTAATTTAAGTACATTCATTTTTTTTACCTGACCATTAAAAATGAAAAAAAAAAAAGCAAAACAAAAAACTTCCTTTCAGTTATATGTTATTCATTGTTACTTTGAGTATTGGGTCTCTAATATCCTATTTTAATCTTTTACAAATAACCAAAAGTTTTCTTTTTTATTAATCAAATAATAGTATTCAAACTACCTGTTATTGGTAGATATAAAAATACATATTTTAAAGAGTTTTGAATCTAATCAAGCATGTTGAGGCATCAATTTAGTTTACATTTTTTTTAATTAAGTTATTTATTTACTTCTGTTCCAAATGTTGTCTCCCTCTTAGTGCTCCCTCAGAGTTCCTTCTTTCATCTTCCCCTCTCCTTTGCCTCCGAAAGGGCAACACAACCATGTGATATTCCCTGTCCCCATGTTGGTGCATCAAGTCTCTGCATTATTAGGTGCATCCTCTCCCCGATGAGGTCAGACATGGCAGCCCTCTGCTACATATGTGTTTAGGGACTCTGACCAGCCTGTGTATAGTCTTTGGTTGGTGACTTAGTCTTTGGGAGCTCCCATGAGTCCAGATTTCTTGACACTGTTGGTCTTTCTATGGGGTTGACATCTCCTTGTTGGTCTTCCATCCTTCCCCTAACTCTCCCTTAAGGTTCGCTAACCACTGTCAAATGTTTGTCTGTCAATATCTCATCTGTCTTTGTCAGCTGCAGGATAGATTCTCAGAGACTTGCCCTGCTAGGCTTCTGTTCTTATAAGCACAGTATAAGATAATTAATAGTGTGAGGGATTGGTGCCTGCCCATGGGATGGGCCTCAAAATGAGCCAATCACAGGTTGACCATCCTTCAGTCTCTGCTTCGTCTTTGTCCCTGCATTTTTTTTAGACAGTATTGAGTTTGAGTCAAAAGTTGTATAGGTAGATTGGCGTCCTCATCCTGCTACTGGGAGTCCTGTCTGTCCACTGGAGGTGGTCCTTTCAGGTTCTATATCCCAACTATTGGGAATGTCTGCTAAGATCACCTGCATTTACTCCTGGGTTCTTCCCCATCCCAGCTCTCTAGAACTTCCTGGAGAATCCACCTATCTCTGGCACGAGGTAGACGCATGTTTACATTTATTCCCCTGTCTCTCTGGGACTCTCTTCAGTCTCTTCCCATTCCTTATCCTTCTCCCACTCTACCTCTCCCCTCACCCCCCGGCGCCCCCCCCCCCATCTTCCCAGACTATTTTGTTCCCCTTCTAAGTAAGATTCAAGCATGCTCACTTGTGCCCCTTTCTTATTTAACTTCTTTGGGTTTATGTGGTGTATCATGGGTATTTTGAACTTTCTGGCTAATATTCACTTATCAGTGAGAACATACCCTGAAAGCTCTTTTGGACTGGATTATCACACTCAGGATGATATTTTCTAGTTCCACATATTTGCCTGAAAATTTCAGGATGTCCTTGTTTTTAATAGCAGAATAGTATCCCATTGTGTAATGCATGACATTTTCTGTATCTAGCCTTTGGTTGAGGGACATCTGAATTGTTTTAAGCTTCTGATTATTAGAAATAAAGGTCCTGTGAACATAGTGGAGCTGGTGTCCTTGTGATATGGTGGAGTAGCTTTTGTGTATATGTCCAGTAGTGTGTCTTTGGGTAAAACTATTTCCAAATTTGTGAGAAACTGCTAGATTGATTTCCAGAGTGTTTTTTACATATTTGCAATTCCACCAGCAATGGAAGAGTGTTTCCCTACTACCACATCCTCGCCAGCATCTGCTGTTTCTTGAGCTTTTGGTTGTAGCCATTCTGATTGGTGTAAGGTAGAATCTCAGGGTCGTTTTGATTCACATTTTCAAGATGACTAAGTTTGTTGAACATTTCTTTAATGCTTCTCAGTCATTAAAGATTTTTATGTTGAGAATTCTCTGTTTAGTTTTGTACACATATCTGAATTGGGCCATTTATTTTTTTTTGGAGACTAATTTCATGAGGCTGTTAGATATTTTGGATATTAGCCCACAGTTGGATATAGAATAGTGAAGATCTTTTCCCAATTTGTAGGTTGTTGTTTTGTCCTATTGACAGTACACTTTGCATTACAGAATCTTTTCAGTTTCAGGAAGTTCTATTTCTTAATTGTTGAACTTTTTTCCTGAGCCATTAGTATCTTGTTAACACAATTTTCTTCTACGCCACTATGTTCATGGCTGTTTCCTACTTTCCTCTTCTGTTGGATGCAGTGTTTCTCATTGTATGTTGATCCATTTGGATTTGAGTTTTCTGTAGGGTAAGTGAATACTGATTTATTTTTATTCATTTCCATGTAGACATTAGTTAGACCATCACCATTTGTTAAATATGCTGTTTCATTTTATGGTTTTGGCTTCCTTGTCAAAATTCAAGTGTCAATAGGAGTGTGGGTTTATTTCTAGGCCTTTGGTCTGATACCATTGATCCACCTTTCAGTTTCTATTCAATACCATTCTGTAGGGTAAGTGAATACTGATTTATTTTTATTCATTTCCATATAGACATTAGTTAGACCATCACCATTTGTTAAATATGCTGTTTCATTTTATGGTTTTGGCTTCCTTGTCAAAATTCAAGTGTCAATAGGAGTGTGGGTTTATTTCTAGGCCTTTGGTCTGATACCATTGATCCACCTTTCTGTTTCTATTCAATACCATGCAGTTTTTATTACTATAGCTTTGTAGTATATCTATAGGTCAGGGATGATGGTACCTCCAGACATATTTTTACTGTTCAGGATAGCTTGGTTATCCTGGTTTTCTTTATTTCTTTATTTTTTTTCATATGAAGTTGAGAATTATTCTTTCAACTTTTGTGAAGAATTTTTTTAGGATTTTGATGAGGATTGTATTGAATCTACAGATTGCTTTTGTATTATGGCCACTTTCAGCATGTTAATCCTCTGATCCATGAGCAAGGGGGATCTTTCCATATTCTACTTATCTTCCTCAATTTCTTTCTTCTGGAACTTGATGTTCTTATCATACAGATTTTTCATATGCTTGGTAGGAGTTACACCAAGATATTTTATGGTCTTTTGGGGACAATTGTGAAGGGTACTACTAACTTCTTTTTCATCCTGCTTTTCACTTGTGTAGAGGATAGCTATTGATTTCTTTGAGTTAATTTTGTATCCAGTCACTTTACTGAAGGTGTCTATCAGCTGTTGGAGTTCTCCAGTAGAATATTTGTGTTCAGTTATGTATACTATCATATAATCTGTGAATAGTGATGATTTGCCTTCGTCTTTTCCAATTTGTATTCCTTTGATCCCCAGTAGTTCCCTTATTATTATTATTATTATTATTTGTCTAGAACTTTAAGCAATATATTGAAGAGATGTAGGGAGAGTGGACATCTTTGTCTTACCCAAATAGAAGAAAGTGATTGTATAAATTGAACCTTCTCGAGGATCAAGTGAGTGATAAATTAACACATGAGTATTAAGCATTTGGGATACTAGTATTCATTTTTCAATGAGTTAGGTATCTCATTATTTTATTTCTTCAGAAAATCGAAATAGTAGTAGTGAAACTACATTAAAAAACTTAGGGTTAAATCTTTTTAATGGTTCACAATACAAAATTATTAAAATAGTTTATAGTAATGTTTGTGCTGTGAGTTCCTTAAGTTTATACTAAGTTTTGTATTAATTATCACAGTTCAGGGGCCATAGTATATTCTCAAAAATTATTATCCTGAATATATCATCAACATTTATTTCTTAAAAATTGATAAAGTTGTCAATGATAATATTATTAAGCCATTCTTCTCTAGGTAAAGTGGAAGAGTTCTAAACACTTTACCTACTTATTTTGTACTTTCTGTTTGCACTGGTTTTCTTTTCCTAGATAATTCCTACTTTATCTGCCAAGATTCAGGATACACATATATTCTAGGAACCTGTATTTCATAGCTACAGTGTTAAAAATAGTTGAGATAATCACCACCACTATCATGGAAATTTCAGGTTCTCCCACCCTTAAGTATTATAACACACACACACACACACACACACACACACATACACACACACACACACACACACACACATACACACACACACACACACACACACACACAGTGGCCAAGTGCTTCACAATTATACCATCTTAGAAAAGCTTCTACTTCCTTGATAAGATACATCAAAATGAGTTTGATAAAGCAGTTCTAATGTTCTAATTCTTAGAATGATTCAGGCTAGAGTCAATATAATAGTGGAAATCTGTATGTCATATGTAAACTGACAGTAAATAGCATGTGAAATATCCCTATCATATCTACAAAATGCCTATGTTAAGTGCACAGAGAAAGAAAGCTATCATAAGGCTATGATGTAGGTGAATTAATACACAGTGTTTGTTAATCCTAAATGATGCAAATAATTTGAAAATTAGTTTTCTAGTATTTTATAATATTAATTGTACACTTAGCAAGAAATCTGGGCATTTCATTTTTCTGTATTTACTCCAGAAATATTTCTATGTATAGATAATTTTGATGAACACTTAAGTGCTAATACTATAGTACCAACAGAGAAATCATCTGGGATGTCTTTCAACAGTAGAAAATATACACACCTAATAGAATATTAAGTGAGTGTAATAATAAAATTTCAAAGGGATATATTGCTTCCATAAGCAATTATATGATGAGATCTCAAAATATAAACTTTATGCATACCTGCTAGCATATGTTTGTGTTGGGGAACCCTGCTATTAAGGTAGCAATCCCCCATAACCAGATGACTTTCTAAGCTCAGGGCAAAATGAGGGACTCCATTTATTAGCAGTGCTTCCCTACATCTGTCTGTCTTTGTCTAGAGAGTGTCCCTCATCCCAGGGACAGGCCTTGTGTGGCCTTGTCTGAAAATTGACCTTGTATAGAGTTCTCTGCAGGGCTGCATAACTCATCACACACACCCCACTCTGTCTCCTGAAGACAGGATAATTAGTGCTATATTTTAACTCATCAGCCCTTTCTGTCCACTTGTTGCTGTGACCAATTAGCCCCTTCTACTGTAACCCTAAAAAAGTCCTTATATACTCTATCTCTGAAACAATAAAGTAGACCCATCTCTCTCTGGAGAGGTCTCTAGAAGTCATTCCACTATACTCAATTACCATCTTAACCCTGTTCTCCATCTCTGCTCCCTTTATCCTGTCATGCTGGTAGTCACAACATTCCAGGATAAAGGGAGGCACACAGTTGTAATCTAGAGAATAAACAAATGTTGAAAAAGAAACCTTGGCTATTACTATTCAAAAATGTCTCAAGGATGGAAGGGATCTCCAACTTTTATATCTCTTCGCTGATTTCTATATTCTTAGCTTGGCTGCAAATTCTTTGACTCAAGTGATGTAGAAATATGAGATTTTATAAATATTCCTGGTTAATTATTTTCAGCATGAAGATAATTTAAGGATAAGTCAAGGCTTGGCCTGAATTATCATATTGTTAGTTCAACCCTCACCCCAATATGCACAATTTAAGTAGATCAAGTTGACTTCATGCCAGAAGTCTGTGCTTCATATTCAGGGCATTCACATTGCCAAGTGTTTTGAAATAAACTATTCATCAGTTTACATAAAATCTAGATATTAAAATTTTGCATGTGTTTAGATCAGTCCTAATTTTGGAAGAAATTCAATTTACAACGTAATTGTTTCCAGAATTATAAGTATCTCATTATTAATTAATATGGAAAACATGTCAGTTTTTATTGTATTTTATGTATAAAGTTATGCCTCACATAAAGTAACATCATTAAACATAAGAAAATACTGCAACATTGTTTTCTCTGACCTATTTGTTTAGCTAATCTCATGCAGTTGCTATTCATTTAACAATGATTATTTATGTAAGTAGTTTATTCCTAGACTTGGACTTGTTAAGAACATTTACTCGTGGGATAGCATGGGTTAGTCAGATCACTCTGCACTCTCTACATTACTAGTCTTTCTCTGAAGCAGCATAGGGTGAATTAAATAGAATTTAAGTGATGCAGGGTTCAGAACTGAGAGAAAAAAATCACAAACACCAAATGTGTGAATAAAAACAGGTTGAAAATACAGAAATTATTTAGGAAGTTTGTGATAACTGGTGCCTATCTCTGAGTTGGCAAAAATAAGCAGAGACTATGAAAGAAGGCAAACTGTAGCAGTATATAGTTCAAGAGACAGGTATCCAATTCCAAGAGGCAAACAGAACAGTTTAAAGTGGTCCCAAAGACAAGATGAGAGGAAAGAATAAGGAAGAGATTACATGCTAGTATTCTCTCTTCCCATCCTAAAACCCAGAGCAAAGTCACAACTAAACAAAAGGGGAAATGAACACATGTCATCAGCAAGTATTGGGTCCTACTTGAAGAAATTTTGAAGAACTTAGTATTCAAATAGTTATCACAATTTTCAAGAAAAGCTTTAAAATAAAAATGTGATGAGGTTCTTTAGTAACTGCTACCAAGAACATTAAGATAAGTTGGAAAAGTCTCATCCTGAACAACTAGAGTTAAATGTATCTATTACACAGAGTGCCTCTAGCTACTACCCAGCTGTACCATATGCCCCATTATAACAGTAAGTGGGTCTGAATGAGTACACCCTCTCAGCTCCTTAGGGATGTCTAAACATGTGCAGATTTTCTTCTAGAGGTAAAGAAAATTTGTTTGTTTTTAATGAAAATGTCAACAGACCTTAAAATTACCCATGAAAATCCAAGAAAAGAAGAGACATTTATCTTTGCACTAAACTACATAGATAAATTACAAACAGCAGGAAGAAAGAACACCATCGAAGGTATATAACACCATGGTGGTAGTTCATTTCTGTTTGCACTGACAATTGGCACATAGGGTCATGGCCAAAGACTTTTATGGTAATTTAATTTCCAAGAGTGGATTTAGTGTTAATAAGGGAAATATCATAAAGAATAAAGAAGTGAGACCAAATAATACATTTTCCAATCAAACTGAGACAGTCAATTTAGGAGACTTTGCTCAATGAATATGAGCAAAAAGGCTGATAACTAGATAATTTAATTAAAAACAATAACCAAATGTTTTGTTAAACAGATACATAGGAATTTTCTCACCACAGAATTTTTCCATATTCGTCACTATGAAACAATAAGTGATGATATTTAGATCAATCTACACGTCTTTTGTGTTCAATCCTATGCTTTGGTGGAGAGAAAGTAAAGCTCTGGAAATATTGCTTTTTCATGCATAATATGGAAATGTTCTTAAATCACTAATTAATAATGAGTTCACAGTATAATTCAGCACTAGAAATTGACTGGAGAGATCAGAATAAACTATGGGATTCTTTACTGTTTCCACTAAAATACTATTTTCAGGGTGCAGTTAGACTACCTTCTTGTGAGGAACATTACAAATAAATTGAGCAAATCACTTGTGCAAGTGAAAGAAGAGCCTTCGGCATTCCATTATCTTAAAGTCCTTGAGTTGTAATTAGGAATGACAGGTGATTCTACTTATTGTTACAGATTCTATGCTCTGCCGATTAGATTTGAGTCACTCTGGCTACTGTAAATGGATGATTGATTTATCTCTCATTGATAATCACATTAATTAACCCCTGAGTCTCAATTATTGAACATTCCATCAGCTATACACTCAGATAAATACAGTGTCCAAAATTAGACTTGCTTTCTTGCCACCAACCAACTTAGAGATAGATCCCCTAGTCATTTCAAACATTTAAGCAAATTAGAAATAAATGCTCTATATATTACTTAGCTTATAGTTATAAAGTCCTCTTGTTAAGTTATATAGTTTTTGGAAAATTCATTTTTTGGAAGGTGAAAGTAAGTATTGTGTCTGTTTTTTGTGACATTCCATCGTGCTTCTATATAATGAATCAATATTTTGGATAAAGAGGAGTCTGTCTCTCCCTTTGTCCTGATTTATCAAAGATTATGGAAATCCTCTTGCTTCTCTTCTTTTTTTTTCTGTCCCATCACCCATTTCCTGATTGTTTTGTGCTTCTGCTTCTGATGCCATTTATTCTTAGTTTGGACACATACCAAACAGTATGATTTTTCTGCTTTTAAACTTCAGCATCAATAAGAAAAGAAGTTACTAGATATAAAATCTATAAAATGGACCTTGGAATTGGCCCATTTTCAGTGAAATATATATTCTCATATATTATATATAGATGATTTTGTACATATAATATATATCTCTGTGAAACACATGTGAATAGAACGACATAATTTCCTAAGAGGTGTACTTGCATTTTTAGAACAGATAATCTGAAAAAGAAACTCCATTGGAAATTGGAAAGAGATGTGATATAGAAAAAATTAATAATAGAAAAAAGGAACTGGAAACTGTTTAGTTGTTCCAGTTGATCCCAAAGGTAGGTTTAGTTTTAGTAATGTGAACATCTAACTAAATCACTGCATACTGAATATGAAATTTTAATTGAGAGCAAGTTTCTTTATCTATTGAGGACCCTCCTACATAGGTTATAACTTACTAGAATCTAGTAATTCATATTCATGACCACAAAGAGAAAAAAACTATTTCAACATGAATTTAGTCAGGATACATTGAAGCTGAGGGAAGTATGCTTGCTTTCCAGTAGTGTACCTCTCTGAATACACATATTTCTACACTGCCATTTGTCTGTTGTTCATAGACAGGACCAATGAGTGATCTAACAGTGAGCCAAACACAGAAATTAAATGAGAAAAAGAGACATAAATTCAACTCACCTTATCAAGTAGATCATGCATTCAATAAAAATATTATATTAGATTGTTTCTATATAACATGGTCGGTTATAGCTTTCTTTGTTTACACAATTCTGAATACCTACATTTAATTAGAGTGACTTGCAATGTTTTTATGGAGCATGCACACGCGAAGAATACTGTGTAAATGCTAATTCTGCATCTTTTCATACACAGCTCTTTATGACTTCTTGGTTTCTTTATTATGTTATATACTTATAAGATGATTTTTCTTATAATTCCTATGCAATTCCTTTAGTAAAAGTAGTTACTAGAAATTTATAATTATCATATCAAGAATCAAATTAAATCAAATTGGGTAATACTTATAATTACATAGAATTTTTTCCTGTAGAGTGGTAAACATTTTCATTATGAAGTGGTTTTAGAAAGCATTCCTTTGTAACTATTATATACTGTAAGTTTAAAGTTCACTACAGAACTTTGATTCTTTCTTGAAAATTCTAAGATAATTGAATATGAATTAGTAAGGTTTAAGTGTTTTTGTTTGCAATTTCTTCTAACAAACCTAACTATATTTGAGTTTTAACTATTTGGCTGTATTCCTGTTGGCTAAATAGTTTGGAAAAAAAAGCCTATTAGCTACATTGTTGGCAACATAGAAATTCTTGTATTTCTCAATAGATCAATTAAAAGGCAATTTCTGTTGTATTTGCTGTATAAGCTAAAACAAGAAAATGTAGAAACAAACACGTAGGAGTAGTGTGGGACCTACTATGATGAAGAGTTTGTATAATGGTATACAATATAGAAAAGATAGGGGGTGTTTTCAACAAATTCAGTAAGATCATCACTAATTAAACTATATAGCTTTTAATTAAAAGTCAACTGTGAATCAAATGACATGACTATTACTGTTTTGATAATAATTCAAGTTATCAGTGTTCAAAAAACAATAGACAGGTAGCTGAGTATATTCAGATTCAATTGTATTAAATGTTGGAGTCTGCCAAAAGACCCTCACTCACAAAGGCCACAGACACCGACATCGCTGCAAACTGCAAGAGTTTTTTTTTTTTTTTATTGATCCAACATATTGGGGACCCCCCTCATCACGTAAGCAAGAGGAGAGACCCCGAACAAATAAAGAACATACTTTTTATACCTTGTAAGGGGCAGATTTAGGCAACAGGGCTAGCTCACTTCTTCTAGTTGGTATAGCAAGTAATCCTTTCAGGCATTGGATGGTTTGCCTAGGGTGACTACCTTTGACCTAGTCCTTCACTCTGCCTGCCCTTTATGGTTTAGTCGGCCAGGTTCCTTATCTGGCTCTGCACTTGACCTGCTACTATAGTTTGGAAAGTCCCTTCAGGGGGGAAGGGGCTAGGTGGTCTTGAATGTATTTTGTATTCTACATTACCATCTTTTTCTCTGGTGCATTTCAATCCTGAAATGATGTTTCTTTTTGTTGCAGCTGCTGATACTTGTACTATACTTATGTGTTCTTGAGTAAAAGCTAGTAAGTGATTAAGGATGCATGGGCCAAAGGTTAAGAGCAGAAGCAGGATTAGAAGGGCTAGTAAGCAGGACTCCAACTTTTGGTGTGTTGGCCAGGAAGATCCTCCTCAAGACCTAGACACCTTGCATTGGAGGACTGCTCGAGCAAGGTAAAGTAGGATCTCTGTATGTCTTTTTCTGTCTGTCTGTTTTGTTTGTTCACTTGTGTGTCCTCTGCTAGACCACCTTCTGATACTGTTTTGCTTTGGGTTTGTCTGATAGCTGCTAGAGTGGCGGGCAGGCATGAGAGATGCATAGGACGCTCTGGTCTCCTGCTGGAAGAAAGATCCTGAGAGGGTCTCTCTCCATCTGGGCAAGGGAGGTAATCATCCCCAGCTGTCTGATTCAGTTTCATTCTGTGGCAGTCGCCTGGAGGATGGTTTCTGTTCTTGATGTGTCTCTCTGTGTTTGGACTTGGACTGATGACTGTTTTGAGAATCATGGGAGAGACACTATCCATCCCTCTGGACCTGCCCTTTTCTCCCATTCACAGGTTCCCTACCAGTTGGTACTTATGCCCCCTGGGAAAAGCCGGGAGCAACTGGCAGGGCGCAGGCACCACTGCCATCCTTGGATAGCCATTGGCCCAGCCCACAGACCTGGAGCCAAGTGAATTCTGCACATCTGCTCAGTTTAGCCCAGGCAGCAGGTGCTGCACTCCCGTGCCTCCTTGGGCAGACCCACCCCCCCATTCCCATCTCCTTTAGGCTCACCTCTGGGCTATATATGAGGTGGAGCAAGGCAGAGCAAGACAGAGTGAGGGGCTTGCCACTGCAGCAGTGCTGAGGGGTGAGCTTGATCCCCCCTCCCCACGCCTCCATTGACTGCTGCGGGCTGCCAAACCTAGCAGGCTGTGAGGCCCCGCAGTGCCTGACTGAAGTGCAGTTCCTCTGTGGGGCATCCGAGGGGCTGCGTGGTCCTCACCTGAGACCACTGGTAGGGGACTTGAAACCGAGGTGCACCATGCCTGACTGAGAGAAAAGGCAGAGAATTCTCTTAGAGACTAGGAAGAACATCCCAGACACTGTGAGGACTGTGAGGCCCTCTTAGCTGCCTATTGACATGGATGCTGGGTTCATGGAAGGTAGGGAGCACCCAAAAGTCTATTTCCAGGCTCTAATGGCTGGTCTCTGTGGGGCTGGGAAGTGCTCCACCAATCTGACCTAGGTAATAGGAAGTTACAGAAATTAGAAAGATTGCAGGAAAGTCAGTAAGAGAGTTGTGCAGGTTGATAAGAAAGTACAGAGGAGGAAGAAGGAAGGAAGGAAGGAAGGAAGGAAGGAAGGAAGGAAGGAAGGAAGGAAGGAAGGAAGGAAGGAAGGGAGGAAGGAAGGAAGGAAGGGAAGCACTGTTAAGAAGTGAGCTAAGAAGTGAAGGAAGAGGATGAGGAAGACAGATGTGCACAGATATAGGTCTGGAAAGAAGA
Organism: Mus caroli; assembly: GCF_978045245.1. NCBI lineage: Eukaryota > Metazoa > Chordata > Mammalia > Rodentia > Muridae > Mus > Mus caroli. The sequence continues at coordinate 137,685,298 of NW_028227261.1, read as the reverse complement.
GAAGAAGATTATCCCATAGAGAATCTAGGCAAGGAGATCTTGAGGGTAAGGAAGAGCAAAGCTTCAGCAGACTCAGGAGAGATGCATGATAGTGGAAAATGGAAAGATTAACAGTGAGGAGAGGTGGAAATAGAGATGAAAGGATTAGAGAGAGGTATGAAATGGGAGAGGTTGTTATATAGAAATGGGAAGCATGATGGGCAGAAGGACAAAGCACAAGTGGTGAGACATATGGACATGTTGACAAAGACAGAGAACAGAGTCAGATTCAGAGATATGTAGTGAGACAGAAGGGTAAACCAGGGCAGAGGTGAACTATGGGGGGGGAGGATGGGTGACAGGATGGGGATGTGATAATTGGATAACATACAAAGGAAGCAAAGATGAGGAGGATGAGGATAAGCAGGATGAGGAGGAGGAAGGAGAGAGAGAGAGAGAGAGAGAGAGAGAGAGAGAGAGAGAGAGAGAGACAGAGAGACAGAGAGACAGAGAGAGAGAGAGAGAGAGAACATTGTATGAGATCTCCATTACAGTCAGGAAAGCAGGACCAAAGAGAGGTAAATAACAAAGACTAGAGCCTGGCAAGGTGGCACATGCTGATAATGCCAGCACTTGGGAATGATAAGCAGAAGGAACAGGAAGCCAGGGAATTAAAAAGGGATAAGAGACAAGAGAGAAATTTGCATCAAATACTAGCCACAGTACTCAGGAAAACTAGAGAGCTTAGTAAAATAGAACTGGGCAACCACAGAGAGCCTTTTGCTAAAGATCACTGTGCTTACTATAAAGAAAAAGGACATTGGGGGAGAGAATGCCCTAAGAAGAAGAGGTCACCCCTGGTAACCAAACCCTTCCACCTGTTCATGGCTGAGAGTAAAGGGATTGGAAAAGGGGTGCTGACACAGAAGCTGGGTCCTTGGAAGAGGCTAGTAGCCTACCTGTCAAAGAAGATAGATACAGTAGCAGCAGGGTGGCCGGCCTTTTTGTGGACCAGACTCTGTTGCTCAACTCTGATAGAGTCACACACCCCCTACCACCACCACTGCAAGTCTGAACCCAGCTATGGTGCTCTCAGACCCAGACTTAGAGCCTCTTGTCCATGACTGTCAGCAAGTTCTTCCATCTGTGAACCAGGTGACATCTGCACCCTCTAGTAGCTGGTCTGTCAGATCTTTATGCCACCCATGTGCCTCAGCAAGAAGAGGAGGAGAGGGGAAGAAGAAAGCAAAGCAAGCAAAGATCAGCAAAGAAAGCAAAGTCCAATGAAGAACATCAAGGTCAACCAATGCCAGAGCAACCTCAGTGAAGACCAGCAAGGCAAGACTCAAGGAAGACCAGCAAGGTGAACCAAATGCCAGAGCATCGGCTACTGTCTGTGGTGTTATACTTATACTTTTCCCCAACATGTCTCTTCAAATGTCTGCTCCAGTAAAACATCACATGCCTTTCGCCAGACAGCTTCCAGAAATATAGTGTGTCTGTTCTCAGCAAAATATCCTCTCATTTGTATCCTTCAGCAAAACATCCTCTCATAAGACAGCTTCCAGAAAAATATCACATGACAGAATTGAGTTTCCAGTGAAAACACAAATTCCCACTTTAATTAATTTTTAAAATTCCTGTTCATTAAATGTTCATATGTATGTGTGGATATTTAAAATGCAAAACTTATGCTTTTCTAGGTATATAATATAATTAAAACACTAAAATACATGGGAGAAGGATAACAACTAAATTACAATAGTGTTAATTGCTAGAGAAGTGTAAGGAAAAGAACCATGATCTAGTAGGAATGCGCTGAAAAATTTAATTTTATCCTATTTATAAAAGAATAATTGAGAACATTTTTTCCCTGTGCCCATATCTTCAAGGCTTTTCCCCACTTTCTCCTCTATAAGTTTCAGTGTCTCTGGTTTTATGTGAAGTTCCTTGATCCACTTAGACTTGACCTTAGTACAAGGAGATAGGAATGGATCGATTCGCATTCTTCTACATGTTAACAACCAGTTGTGCCAGCACCATTTGTTGAAAATGCTGTCTTTCTTCCACTGGATGTTTTTAGCTCCCTTGTCAAGTGACCGTAGGTGTGTGGGTTCATTTCTGGGTCTTCAATTCTATTCCATTGGTCTATTTGTCTGTCACTATACCAGTACCATGCAGTTTTTATCACAATTGTTCTGTAGTAAAGCTTTAGGTCCGGCATGGTGATTCCACCAGAGGTTCTTTTATCCTTGAGAAGAGTTTTTGCTATCCTAGGTTTTTTGTTATTCCAGATGAATTTGCAGATTGCACTTTCTAATTCGTTGAAGAATTGATTTGGAATTTTGATGGGGATTGCATTGAATCTGTAGATTGCTTTTGGCAAGATAGCCATTTTTACAATGTTGATCCTGCCAATCCATGAGCATGGGAGATCTTTCCATCTTCTGAGATCTTCTATAATTTCTTTCTTCAGAGACTTGAAGTTTTTATTATACAGATCTTTCACTTCCTTAGTTAGAGTCACGCCAAGATATTTTATATTATTTGTGACTATTGAGAAGGGTGTTGTTTCCCTAATTTCTTTCTCAGCCTGTTTATTCTTTGTGTAGAGAAAGGCCATTGATTTGTTTGAGTTAATTTTATATCCAGCTACTTCACAAATATAACAGTGTTACATTTTGTTAGTAGAAAGTTTTATATTCCCTTTGTTTTTGGAGCATTTTCTTTGGGTGAACTGAAACTTGAGTAAAATAGGCCCTTCAGTGAAATTTGCAGTATACTTGAAATAAATGTTTGGTTCAAAATATTCATTCTTTACTGCAATATCTAGATTATCCATCAGAGATTTATTTTCTTATTGGGGGGGGGTGGGAAGGAAGCAGGGCCTGAAAATTCTTTGCATTTCACTGTTTTTACTTTTTAAAATATATTTATTTCTAAGAATATTGTACACATATATATTTTCATTAGATCTTCTCCCTTTATACTCCTTCTAATTTTCCCCAAACTTCTACTACCTTTCCCTTTCAACTTCATTCTCTTTTTTTATAGCACCCACTGTATGTATTTAGTGATTTATTGTTGCTTGTATGTGAATGGATAAGACCATCTTCTGAACCTAAACCCTTTCAGGGACCTTATCCCAGAGAAACTGACTATCCCAAAGGAAGCTTCAATTGTAATAGTGGCACACATGTTGGTCAGAGAATATGAAGAGATAAAGTTGGTAACAACTTTGAAGACTCATTCCTGTTAGATATTTTTCATATTTACGGAAGGTTACATTACACCACTGTGGAAAAACTTGTGCAGCCCTCTTACCAAACTGTAAACTCTGAGAGCTACAGTAATGGATGTCCTGGCAATATATGCATACTGGTGCAACAGTGGTATGAATGTATGTAAGAAACCAACTGTTTCCAGTGGGATTGAAAACCCCTTTTACCAGATGGAACTAATGTCTATAACTGTTACTCAGACCCAAATCTGAGATTAGTGAGAATGTTATAGCCACTCAGTGAGAATCTAATACTATTATTTTTCTAAATGAATACAGCATCAAACTGCTCACAAACTGTTTTTGTCATTGTTCATAAGTTTTGTTATAATGTGAGGGTAGAGATAAGTAAAGCAATCAGGAATTCTAATCCAAAAAGAATTAAGTACAGTTTTGAGGACATATTCTGGAAGCAAAGAGTAAGTTTTCCTGTATCTTTGGAAAGTTTTTCTTTCTCCCTCTCCTCCTAATCCTTCCCTCTCATTGGACCCTTCAGACATTTCTCCTCCATTTATCCTCAGAAAAGGGAGGCCCCCTAGACTATCAACCAGCCTTGATATATCAACTTAGCATATGACGTTGTAGTAAGGCATTTCTCCTATTGAGGCAATATTAAGCAACTCAGGTAAGTAAGAAGTATCCAAAGGCAGGCAACAGAGTTAGAGACAGCCCCTGCTCCTTCTATTAGGAGCCCCATATGAAGACCAAGATGCACAACTGTTACATATGCTCCTGTAGTTTTCTTAAAATCAGCGATCAATATTATTAAGTACATATAAGTACAGCTACTCTGTATTAGGACTTAAATCAAGTTTAAAAACTTGATCTAAAAGGGTAGACCTATCACCTTTGCCTCTTAATTAAAATCTACTCATCCAATGATTCTTTAGAGGAGATGGTGAAAAAATAGCTTTGTGTTACTTGATCCTTTCTTCCTTTTAAAAGCGAAATTTTGTTTTGTGAATCTGGGTGTTTTGCCCGTATGTGTGTCTGTATACCATGTTTGTGCCTGGTGCTAAAGGAGGACACCAGACACCCTGGGACTTGGTAAGGACAGCTAGTTTTGATCTGTCATGTGAGTTCTAGAAATAACACTAGGTTCCTCTACAATAACAAAGTATTCTTAATCACTGAGTCATCTCTTCAGTGCCTGTTTTATATTTTTCTTATCTGACAGTAGAGGCATCAGATAAGAATTCTTCATGAAAAATTATTAGTTTCCTTCTTATCTGCTCTGAATTATAGTAACAGTGATAACAACTGCTGGCAGCATTGGTGGAGAGGGACATCTGTATCTCTGTGTATATTATCTTTGGTGGTGGGTAATCAATTTTCTTCTACAGAGTTGAAACAAGATATTGAGAAGACATCATCAGAGGAAACTTGAACATAAAGTTATTCATTTCTTGTAGATCCTTAAAACCATTTGTAAGGAGATCTGTAATAGTCTGAAATTCGTTTAGTAAAAGGAAAGTACACATTGAAAACTACTAGCTGCCTTTGTAATTCTCTTTTTCTTAAGTTTTGTTTCTTATCATCCTACACGTATTCATCGCACACACACACACACACACACACACACACACACACACACACACACACACACAAGGGGAATCATTATAAATCATGAAAATCAATAGAAAGACGAAGAGATTGAGTTGGCTTATAATCATGTTCTCTAGGCCCATATGTTCACATGTCTGAATTAAGTTTGTGTTACTTTTATGTGGTTAAATATTACATACAGATGAGTATACCATTAAAAATGGATTCATAAGGTAACTACAGTTCTTACCTTGTACAGGGATTTGCTCTAAAAGAAGCATTTAGGAGTACTCTGGTGCTATATTTCTGTGATTGTTTTGATACTTTCAGAAAAGTTGACTTCATAGGAGAGCTTAAATTTCTCTCTCTCTCTCTCTCTCTCTCTCTCTCTCTCTCTCTCTCTCTCTCTGTATGTGTGTGTGTGTGTGTGAGAGTGCATACTTGTATCTCTGTGTATATGCACATTTACACATAAAATGTCATGAGTTAGAAGTAATTGCATTTGCTAATGATTTCTAAGGGAATAACAGCAAAGATATTGAAAAAGTCCTTGAAGTAGCTTGAAGGATTATTCTTTCCCTGTCTACCAAGTTGACATTCAGCAGGGGCTTTAGATTTTTTTTTCACCCATTATCTCCCCATTATCTTATTAGAGACGAGCCCTGCCAGCTCTAAGATATTCCTTCAAATTTATGATTTCTTTTTCTTTCTCATCACTACTTCTGTATGCAGTTCAAACATCCAAACATCTTATTTGAAGTATGGCATCAATCCATTCCTTCCACTGGAAACACAGCAGAAGCTTCTGAAGCTGCTGCAGTGCTTATCCTGACTCCCGTTTTGTTCCTCCTAATTTACCCTCTCAGAAGATATTATGTTAGCTCGCACAATTTATTCCCCTGATTAAACTTCTTCAAGGATTTTGTATCACATGGATCTATATTTCCCTTTATTTCTGCCTTACCTTTTACACTACAGGAATTAACCCATATTTCTAAAGTCTAATCTCTATAATACTTTCTTCTGTTATGCTCTTAACCATTACCTTCACTGGATTTTGAATTTTTATTAAAATTCTATTTTATTTATATTTAATGTACTTTATTCTAATTACATTTTGCCATGTATAGCTAAATCATTATAGTTGCATTTATATTTTACTGATATTGTTGGCTCACAAGTTCTTATTTTATTTATTTTTTTTTCTTTTTTTTTTTTTAATATTTTTATTACATATTTTCCTCAATTACATTTCCAATACTATCCCAAAAGTCCCCCATAGCGCCCCCCACTTCCCTACCCACCCATTCCCATTCTTTTGGCCCTGGCATTCCCCTATATTGGGGCATATAAAGTTTGCGAGTCCAATGGGCCTCTCTTTCCATTGATGGCCGACTAGGCCATCTTTCGATACCTATGCAGCTAGAGACAAGAGCTCCAGGGTTCTGGTTATTACATCATGTTGTTCCAACAATAGGGTTGCAGATCCCTTTAGCTCCTTGGGTACTTTCTCTAGCTTCTCCATTGGGAGCCCTGTGATACATCCAATAGCTGACTGTGAACATCCACTCCTGTGTTTGCTAGGCCCCAGCATCGTCTCACAAGAGACAGCTATATTTGGGTCCTTTCAGCAAGATCTTACTAGTGTATGCAATGGTGTCAGCGTTTAGAAGCTGATTATGGGACGGATCCCTGGATACAGCAGTCTCTAAATGGTCCATCCTTTCATCACAGATACGAACTTTGTCTCTGTAACTCCTTCCCTGGGTGTTTTGTTCCCAATTCTAAGAAGGTGCACAATGTCCACACTTTGGTCTTCATTCTTCTTGAGTTTCATGCGTTTATCAAATTGTATCTTATATCTTGGGTATCCTAAGTTTTGGGCTAATATCCACTTATCAATGAATACATATTGTGTGAGATCTTTTGTGATTGTGTTACTTCACTCAAGATGATGCCCTCCAGGTCCATCCATTTGGCTAGGAATTTCATAAATTCATTCTTTTTAATAGCTGAGTAGTACTCCATTGTGTAAATGTACCATAATTTCTGTATCCATTCCTCTGTTGAGGGACATCTGGGTTCTTTCCAGCTTCTGGCTATTATAAATAGGGCTGCTATGAACATAGTGGAGCATGTGTCCTTTTTACCGGTTGGGACATCTTCTGGATATATGCCCAGGAGAGGTATTGCTGGATCCTCCGGTAGTACTATGTCCAATTTTCTGAGGAACCGCCAGACTGATTTCCAGAGTGGTTGTACAAGCTTGCAATCCCACCAACAATGGAGGAGTGTTCCTCTTTCTCCACATCCTCGCCAGCATCTGCTGTCACCTGAATTTTTGATCTTAGCCATTCTGACTGGTGTGAGGTGGAATCTCAGGGTTGTTTTGATTTGCATTTCCCTGATGATTAAGGATGTTGAACATTTTTTCAGGTGCTTCTCTGCCATTCGGTATTCCTCAGGTGAGAATTCTTTGTTCAGTTCTGAGCCCCATTTTTTAATGGGGTTATTTGACTTTCTGGAGTCCACCTTCTTGAGTTCTTTATATATATTGGATATTAGTCCCTTATCTGATTTAGGATAGGTGAAGATCCTTTCCCAATCTGTTGGTGGTTTTTTTGTCTTATTGATGGTGTCTTTAGCCTTGCAGAAGCTTTGTAGTTTCATGAGGTCCCACTTGTCAATTCTCGATCTTACAGCACAAGCCATTACTGTTCGATTCAGGAATTTTTCCCCTGTGCCCATATCTTCAAGGCTTTTCCCCACTTTCTCCTCTATAAGTTTCAGTGTCTCTGGTTTTATGTGAAGTTCCTTGATCCACTTAGACTTGACCTTAGTACAAGGAGATAGGAATGGATCGATTCACATTCTTCTACATGTTAACAACCAGTTGTGCCAGCACCATTTGTTGAAAATGCTGTCTTTCTTCCACTGGATGTTTTTAGCTCCCTTGTCGAAGATCAAGTGACCATAGGTGTGTGGATTCATTTCTGGGTCTTCAATTCTATTCCATTGGTCTATTTGTCTGTCACTATACCAGTACCATGCAGTTTTTATCACAATTGCTCTGTAGTAGAGCTTTAGGTCCGGCATGGTGATTCCACCAGAGGTTCTTTTATCCTTGAGGAGAGTTTTTGCTATCCTAGGTTTTTTGTTATTCCAGATGAATTTGCAGATTGCACTTTCTAATTCGTTGAAGAATTGATTTGGAATTTTGATGGGGATTGCATTGAATCTGTAGATTGCTTTTGGCAAGATAGCCATTTTTACAATGTTGATCCTGCCAATCCATGAGCATGGGAGATCTTTCCATCTTCTGAGATCTTCTATAATTTCTTTCTTCAGAGACTTGAAGTTTTTATTATACAGATCTTTCACTTCCTTAGTTAGAGTCACGCCAAGATATTTTATATTATTTGTGACTATTGAGAAGGGTGTTGTTTCCCTAATTTCTTTCTCAGCCTGTTTATTCTTTGTGTAGAGAAAGGCCATTGATTTGTTTGAGTTAATTTTATATCCAGCTACTTCACCGAAGCTGTTTATCAGGCTTAGGAGTTCTCTGGTGGAATTTTTAGGGTCACTTATATATACTATCATATCATCTGCAAAGAGTGATATTTTGACTTCATCTTTTCCAATTTGTATCCCTTTGATCTCCTTTTGTTGTCGAATTGCTCTGGCTAGGACTTCAAGTACAATGTTGAATAGGTATGGAGAAAGTGGACAGCCTTGTCTAGTCCCTGATTTTAGAGGGATTGCTTCAAGCTTCTGACCATTTACTTTGATGTTGGCTACTGGTTTGCTGTAGATTGCTTTTATCATGTTTAGGTATGGGCCTTGAATTCCTGATCTTTCCAAGACTTTTATCATGAATGGGTATTGGATCTTGTCAAATGCTTTTTCCGCATCTAAGGAGATGACCATGTGGTTTTTGTCTTTGAGTTTGTTTATATACTGTATTACGTTGATGGATTTCCGTATATTGAACCATCCCTGCATCCCTGGGATGAAACCTACTTGGTCAGGATGGATGATTGTTTTGATGTGTTCTTGGATTCGGTTAGCAAGAACTTTATTGAGGATTTTTGCATCAATATTCATAAGGGATATTGGTCTGAAGTTTTCTATCTTTGTTGGGTCTTTTTGTGGTTTAGGTATCAGAGTAATTGTGGCTTCATAGAATGAGTTGGGTAGAGTACCTTCTGTTTCTATTTTGTGGAATAGTTTGTGAAGAACTGGGATTAGATCTTCTTTGAAGGTCTGATAGAACTCTGCACTAAACCCATCTGGTCCTGGGCTTTTTTTAGTTGGGAGACTATTAATGACTGCTTCTATTTCTTTGGGGGATATAGGGCTGTTTAGATCATTAACCTGATCTTGATTCAGCTTTGGTACCTGGTATCTGTCTAGGAACTTGTCCATTTCATCCAGGTTCTCCAGTTTTGTTGAGTATAGCCTTTTGTAGAAGGATCTGATGGTGTTTTGGATGTCTTCAGGATCTGTTGTTATGTCTCCTTTTTCATTTCTGAATTTGTTAATTAGGATGCTTTCCCTGTGCCCTCTAGTGAGTCTGGCTAAGGGTTTATCTATCTTGTTGATTTTCTCAAAGAACCAGCTCCTTGATTGGTTGATTCTTTGAATAGTTTTTCTTGTTTCCACTTGGTTGATTTCACCCCTGAGTTTGATTATTTCCTGCCATCTACTCCTCTTGGGTGAATTTGCTTCCTTTTGTTCTAGTGCTTTTAGGTGTGTTGTCAAGCTGCTAATGTGTGCTCTCTCTAGTTTCCTTTTGGAGGCACTCAGAGCTATGAGTTTTCCTCTTAAAAATGCTTTCATTGCGTCCCATAAGTTTGGGTATGTTGTGGCTTCATTTTCATTGAACTCTAAAAAGTCCTTAATTTCTTTCTTTATTCCTTCCTTGACCAAGGTATCATTGAGAAGAGTGTTGTTCAGTTTCCACGTGAAGGTTGGCTTTCTATTATTTATTTTGTTATTGAAGATCAGCCTTAGTCCATGGTGATCTGATAGGATGCATGGGACAATTTCAATATTTTTATATCTGTTGAGGCCTGTTTTGTGACCAATTATGTGGTCAATTTTGGAGAAGGTACCATGAGGTGCTGAGAAGAAGGTATATCCTTTTGTTTTAGGATAGAATGTTCTGTAGATATCTGCCAGATCCATTTGATTCATAATTTCTCTTAGTTTCACTGTGTCCCTGTTTAGTTTCTGTTTCCATGATCTGTCCATTGGTGAAAGTGGTGTGTTGAAGTCTCCCACTATTATTGTATGAGGTGCAATGTGTGCTTTGAGCTTTACTAAAGTTTCTTTAATGAATGTGGCTGCCTTTGTATTTGGAGCATAGATATTCAGGATTGATAGTTCCTCTTGGAGGATTTTGCCTTTGATGAGTATGAAGTGTCCCTCCCTGTCTTTTTTAATGACTTTGGGTTGGAAGTCAATCTTATCAGATATTAGAATGGCTACTCCAGCTTGTTTCTTCATGCCATTTGCTTGGAAAATTGTTTTCCAGCCTTTCATTCTGAGGTAGTGTCTATCCTTTTCTCTGAGATGAGTTTCCTGTAAGCAGCAAAATGTTGGGTCTTGTTTGTGTAGCCAGTTTGTTAGTCTATGTCTTTTTATAGGGGAGTTGAGTCCATTGATATTAAGAGATATTAAGGAAAAGTAATTGTTGTTTCCTGTTATTTTTGTTGTTAAAGTTGGCATTTTATTCTTGTGGCTGTCTTCTTTTAGGTTTGTTGAGGGATTACCTTCTTGTTGTTTCTAGGGTGTGGTTCCTGTCCTTGTATTGGTTTTTTTCTGTTATTATCCTTTGAAGGGCTGGATTCGTGGAGAGATAATGTGTGAATTTGGTTTTGTCGTGGAATACTTTGGTTTCTCCATCTATGTTAATTGAGAGTTTGGCTGGGTATAGTAGCCTGGGCTGGAATTTGTGTTCTTTTAGTGTCTGTATAACATCCGTCCAGGATCTTCTGGCTTTCATAGTCTCTGGTGAAAAATCTGGTGTAATTCTGATAGGCTTGCCTTTATATGTTACTTGGCCTTTTTCTCTTACTGCTTTTAGTATTCTATCTTTATTTAGAGCATTTGTTGCTCTGATTATTATGTGTCGGGAGGTATTTCTTTTCTGGTCCAGTCTATTTGGAGTTCTGTAGGCTTCTTGTATGTTCATGGGCATCTCTTTCTTTAGATTTGGGAAGTTTTCTTCTATAATTTTGTTGAAGATGTTTGCTGGTCCTTTGAGTTGAAAATCTTCATTCTCATCCACTCCTATTATCCGTAGGTTTGGTCTTCTCATTGCGTCCTGTATTTCTTGGATGTTTTGAGTTAGGATCTTTTTGCATTTTACATTTTCCTTGATTGTTGTGCCGATGTTCTCTATGGAATCTTCTGCACCTGAGATTCTCTCTTCCATCTCTTGTATTCTGTTGCTGATGCTCGTATCTATGGTTCCAGATTTCTTTCCTAGGGTTTCTATCTCCAGTGTTGCCTCATTTTGGGTTTTCTTTATTGTGTCTACTTCCCTTTTTAGGTCTAGTATGGTTTTGTTCATTTCCATCATCTGTTTGGATGTGTTTTCCTGTTTTTCTGTAAGGATTTCTACCTGTTTGATTATGTTATCATGTTTTTCTTTAAGGATTTGTAACTCTTTAGCAGTGTTCTCCTGCAATTCTTTAAGGGATTTTTGTGCTTCCTCTTTATTGTCTTCTGCCTTTTTATCAGTGTTCTCCTGCATTTCTTTAAGTGTGTTATTAAAGTCCTTCTTGAAGTCCTCTATCATCATCAGGAGATATGCTTTTAAATCCGTGTCTAGCTTTTCCGGTGTGTTGGGGTGCCCTGGACTGGGCGAAGTGGGGGTGCTGGGTTCTGATGATGGTGAGTGGTCTTGGTTCCTGTTAGTAAGATTATTACGTTTACCTTTCGCCATCTGGTAATCTCAGGGGTTAGTTGTTATCGTTGTCACTATTTAAAGATTGGAGCAGAAGCTGTGTTCCACTCACCAGCAGTCTCTAAATCCTGCGGCGGGGGTCGTGGGTAGCTGATGGTACCCCGGTGCTGGTCCAGCCGGAAGAGGCCTGTGGTCCTACTCAGGCCATTTTTCTGCTTCCCTAACTAATGCAGTCTCTGGTCCCGCGTGCAATTGGATTGGAGCAGAAGCTGTGTTCCACTCTCCAGAAGTCTTAAGATCCTGTGGTGGGTGTTGTGGGTAGCTGTTGAGTGTCAGCTGACCCTGCGCCCCAGCTGCCCAGGTGCTTTTCTGACTGGAAGAGGGTTGTGGCCCTATGTAGGCCGGATTTCTCTCTCCCCAACCAGAGCAGTCTCAGGTCCCGCGTGATTGGACTGGAGCAGAAGCTGTGTTCCACTCACCAGCAGTCCCAAAATCCTGCGGCGGGGGTCGTGGGTAGCTGGCGGGTGTCAGGCAACCCTGCGCTCCTGCTACCCTGGCGCTGATCCGGCCGGGTGAGGCCTGTGGCCCTACTCAGGCCGGTTTCTGCTTCCCTAACTAATGCAGTCTCAGGTCCCGCGCAATTGGATTGGAGCAGAAGCTGTGTTCCACTCACCAGCAGTCCCAAAATCCTGCGGCGGGGGTCGTGGGTAGCTGGCGGGTGTCAGGCAACCCTGCGCTCCCGCTACCCTGGCGCTGATCACAAGTTCTTATTTTAAATGTACCTATAGGTACATAGAAAAATATTGTAATCTTCATTGACTTACCACTCATATGGGTCAGTTCCCAATTTGCTATATTTGCACATGGCTATTTGATTCAATGAATGCTTGAAAAGAAGGAACTTTCTAGACTAATGCCTGATTCTTGGTATATATATCATTTGCAAATGCTCAATGTTGAAAATTTTTTCAAGTTTTAAAAATTACTCGAAAAGTACATTTGAAACTAACAAATACTCCTCACTTATTTTAATCAGCTGAACCTGTAGATCTGAAGAGTGACTGTATAAAAGAAATAAATCCATGATCATGATCAGGTATGTGGCATAGGACAGGACTGAAGCCCTGAGGACCAGCAGAAAGAATGGAAACAGACAACCTCGGGTGGTAGGTGGTGAGGGGAACCTCTAGAATGTATCAGAGACCTGGGAAGTGAGAGATGCTCAAGGATCCAAGGGAAGAACCTTAGATGAAATGCCCAATAGTGGGGAAGAGGGAACATGTTGAATCCATCTCCACTAGAAAGATAGGGCATCAAGTGGCGGGATGGGATTGCCATCTTTTAGTCAAAAACTGTGACCCAGATTTGTTCCTGTCTAAAAAACTTCAGCGACAAAAATGGAGAAGAAACTGAGGTTCTGTGACTAGCCAAAATTGGCATCAAACTCAAGGAGAGGCTCCAAGGCCTGACACTGTTACTGATGTTATGGTGTGCTTACAGACAGGAGCCTAGCATGGCTACCCTCTGAGAGGTCCAACAAGCATTTGAAAGAGTCAGATGCAATTACTTACAACTAAGCAATGTACAGAAGCTGAGGAGCTCTGTGGTTGAATTAGGGGAAAGTTGGAAGAAGCTGAGGAGGAGGGCAACCCCATAGGAAGACCAGCAGTCTCAACTAACCTCTATTCCTATGTTCTCTCACATACTGCTCCACCAAACAGGCAGCATACACGAGCTGATATGAGGCACATATACCCCATATGTGCCCCAGGCACATATACAACATATGATATGATACCCCAGGCACATATACAACAGAGGACTGGTTTGTCTGGCCTTAGTGAGGGAAAAGGCACCTAATCCTGGGGAGACATGGGACCCCAAGGAGTGGGAAGGTCTGGTAGCATGGAAGTGATGTAGGGCCATCCTCTAGAAGATGGGGTAGGGGAGAGTTGGAATGGGATAAGGAGCAGTCAGGAGGAGGATAACAACTAGACTATAAAGAAACCTTAAAGAATAATAAATAAATAAATATAAATAAATAAATAAAATTTTTAAAATGAAAAAGAAATGAAAGAAATAACAATATTTAAGAAATATCTCAAAAAGTGCTCAACATCTTTAGTAATCAGTGAAGTACAGATTAGAATTATTTTGAGATTTTTTAATCTTATACCTGTCAAAATATCTTACGTTCAGAAAACAACTCTCACACACCATGGCAGCATGTAAGGAAGGGGCAAAACTTATCCTCAGCAAAATTGAAAACTAGTGTAGCCACTATGGACATCAGTGTGGGGAATTTTCAAAAAGCAGATTATACATACATTGTATGTCACAGTTATACTACACCTAGACATATGCCCTAAGGACATGACATCCTACTACAGATATTCTAGGTTAGCAATATTCATTGATCCTTTTTCCACAATAGTTAATAAATGGAAACAGTATAGGTGTCTGAGGACTGGTAATGGATAATGAATATTATATATATATATAATCTTATATATAATCTTATATATAATCTTATATATAATCTTATATATATATATATATAATCGTTCTAATGTTCTAATCAGCATCATGAAAAAATGAAACTGTGACATTTACATGTAAATGGAAGGAATTGGAATATACTAAATGAATGATGTAACCCACACCCAGAAAAAAAATGCTGTGTGTTTTTTATTTGTGGATTATAAATTTTAATTTTTAGTATTGAGTATAAAACGCAGAGTGACCTAAGAAGCTGGAAACGTAGGAAAGAGGCCATTACTGAAGGAGGCAAAAGGAACTATAGACAACTAAAAGGCTGAGACCAGTAAGATAGCCTCAACAGAGCAATAGTATTACTGTTATCTTGGAGCCAAGAAGAAGATATCTAGTTAGACCTATAAACCCATGTACATAGTTGGAACTAATGCATGGTACTGTAAACCTAGCCAGGAATGCATGTATGGAGACGTCCTATGCCCTACAGTAAAATCTATAACCACTACATTATCAAACAAATATATTTTCAACCTGTTTTCTAAACACTTATTTTTATACATAAGAGCACCTCTCACATTTACTTAAGGAAGCTTCATTATTCAGCAGATAGAGATGTACAAAATGTCAAAACAACAACAAAAAAAGTCTTTGTGGGGTACACAGAATCCAATGGTGCATTTACATACAGTATGAACACCTGAATACCAAAAGCTCAGAGAAGATGGAGGACAAGGAGGCTGAAAGACTAGAACAGCCTGTAAGTGTCAGATGGCTGAAGTGGTACAAATGCAGTGTTCTCATGTATAAAATCCTCCCGTTAAAAATTATCCAAGAAAGTACAACTAAACTGGCAAATACTTTCATATCCTGCTCACCAGTTGATCAAAAAGCTCACAATGATAATGAAATTGTAAGAATCATGAATTAAATAAAAAAATGAATCATTTCTCACCCAAGTCCTGTGTCCTAATGTTGTATATTGCAACAGCAAGAAACTGGTGGAAAATTCGAAATATTTCCTGTGAGAACTGGGCACAATTGCATCTTCTTTCATATCATACCTTAAGAAAGCATAAGAATACATAAATATGGAAAGAAAAATTCAAGTTAAAAGTACAAAACCAGAACTTCAGTACCTAAAGACAAACTCTTATTGCTAGTACAGTAATACCACTGTAGCAATGGTAGTAATGTATGTCACTTGCAGGGCAATGAGCTATGCACAGACAGGCTGGTCTCCAGTCAAGCTGCGGTGTGAATGCCGGTAGGACCTGGTGGTGATAATTTTCACCTACATGGGATGGAAGACTTTCCTTCATGTCTCCTGGACCCCTGGCTACTGTTGAAGTTACCGCCCCCACAGCCCCCACAGGAAAGGCTCCTGGCTTTCAGTCATGTACACAATGTCCCAAGTGTCTGACCTTCAGGTTAGACTCCTCCCAGTTACCTAGCAACAGCAAGATAACAAGCCCACTATAAGAGGGGCTGCTTGGCCTTATTTATAATAGCCAGAAGCTGGAAAGAACTCAGCTGTCCCTCAACAGAGGAATGGATGCAGAAAATGTGATATATTTACACAATGGAGTACTAGTCAGCTATTAAAAAGAATGAATTTATGAAATTCCTAGGCAAATGGAAGGACTAGGAGGGTATCATCCTGAGTGAGGTAACCCAATCACCAAAGAACTCACATGATATGTACTCACTGATAAGTGGATATTAGCCCAGAAACTTAGAATACCCAAGATACAAGTTGCAAAACACATGAAACTCAAGAAGAATGAAGACAAAAGTGTGGTCACTTTGCCCCTTCTTAGAACTGGGAACAAAACACCCATGGAAGGAGTTACAAAGTTTGGACCTGAGATGAAAGTATGGACCATCTAGAGACTTCCATACCCAGGGATCCATCCCATAATCAGCCTCCAAACGTAGACACCATTGCATATGCCAGCAAGATTTTGCTGAAAGGACCCTGATATAGCTGTCTCTTGTGAGACAATGCTGGTGCCTGGCAAACACAGAAGTGGATGCTCATAGTCAGCTATTGGATAGAACACAGGGCCCCCAATGGAGGAGCTAGAGAAAGTACCCAAGGAGCTAAAGTGGTCTGCAACCCTATAGGCAGAACAACAATATGAAATAACCAGTACCCCTGGAGCCCATGTCTCTAGATGCATATGTATCAGAAAATGGCCTAGTAGGCCATCATTGGGAAGAGAGGCCCCTTGGTCTTGCAAACTTTAAATGCCTCAGTAAGGGGGAACGCCTGGTCCAAGAAGTGGGAGGGGGAGGAGAGGAGTTGGGGGGAGGGTCTTGGGGACTTTTGGGATAGCATTTGAAATGTAAATGAAGAAAATACCTAATTTAAAAAAAAGAGGGGCTGCTTGTCCCCTCCTTGCTCTCTTACTCTCCCTCTTACTCTCTCAAGGCAGGGTTTCTCTGTGTAGCCTTGTCTGTCCTGGAACTCACTCTGTAGACCAGGCTGGCCTCGAACTCAGAAATCCGCCTGCCTCTGCCTCCTGAGTGCTGGGATTAAAGGCGTGTGCCACCATGCCCGGCTTCCTCTTACTCTCTTTAGCTTTCACTTTCCTTACTCTCCCTCTTACTCTCTCCCTCTTACTCTGTAGCCTTTCTTCTCTTTCTCCTTTTCCCTTTCCCCCTTCTCCCCTTCTCCCCTTCTCTCCTCTTGGCTATGGCAGCTCTCTCTCTCTCTCTCTCTCTCTCTCTCTCTCTCTCTCTCCTTTTACCTTTTCTCTTTTTCCTTACCTTTCTACAATAAAGCTCTATAAACTGTCTCTGTTCATCAAGGCCTGCTGTGCTTGGACAATGGGATAAGCTTTCTCCTAAGGAGCCATGCCTAATCTCCAGTCATTAGGCCTTCCTGTGCTCCAGCCAAGGGGACCAGACTTAGGACTCTCGCCTGCGTGGGAACCTTTCTTCCTCTGCACTATTCCCATATCACCAGGACCCCTATTCTGTTCTCAGCTCCTCTGCCATATCCAGCATGGGATGCCAGAGACTGAGAACCTGGTATGGAGGCTTTCCCTTGTCCAGCTCCCACGGTTTAGTGTCAGTGGCTTCATACAGCCAGATGCCCAGCAGGGGCTGAGTGGAAAGTGTAAGGCAGTCCTCCTGCATCTGCCTGCCCAGAGCACAGGAACTCTGGCTGGTCATGGACTCTCTCCCTCCCCCCTCTTTCCCTTACATTCACAGCCCCGCAGCCACTGACAGTGAAAGAACTGTGTACCACGACATATTAGCATGTCATGTGCTGTATGTAACTCATTGTTCATTACCACCTTGTTTTCTAGTGAATAAGTAGTATTTTATTTGTTGTTACATACTTCTTGTATGTTCCCATCATTGTTTTCAATCTTTTAGGCTTCTCCTGAGTTCATGATTATTCACTAATATTATAGATTAACTAAGTGGCATATAGGAAAATATAAATTAATTTGAATTTAATACAAATAAAATTTATATTAAATATTAATACAAATGTTAATATTAATACAAGCAAGATGTGTCCCCGATGGAGGAGTTGGAGAAGGGACTGAAAGAGCTGAGGGATTTTGCATTCCCAAGGAGGGAGCAACAATGTAACAGGCCAGACCTCTCCAGAGCTCCCAGGGACTGGACTACCAACCAAAGAGTACACATGGAGCAACCCATGTCACTAGCCACATATGTGGCAGAAGATGGCCTTGTTGAACATCAGTGAGAGGAGAGGCCCTTGGGTCTGAGGGTGTTCGATGCCCAACTGTAGGGGAATGTCAGGGTGGGAGGATGAGAGGATGGGAGTGGGTGGGTGGGAGGATGGGAGTGGGTGGGTGGGTGAGCACCCTCATACATGCAGAAGAGGGGGCTTGGAATAAGAATATTTTTTGAAAGGGAGACCTGGAGAGGAGAAAACATTTGAAATATAAATTAAAAAAGAAAAAGAAAAAAAAAAGCAAGTTTAGGTTAACAATGAAAAACCCATTATCATAAAAAAAAGTTTGAATGCAGGCTACCATAATAATTTACAGACATGAATAAAAGGTATATTGAATATAGATATAAGTTTAGATAAGAAAACTTATATTTTATTAAAAGATGAACAAAAGTTAGACAAAACAATATACAAATCACATCAATGAAAACTCAATTGAGTAACATTCCTTATGGAAGGAACATATAAATTAAAATACAGTAAGATAACACTTCAGGATATATCCTTGTTTAGGCAAAGATGGGGAGAAATAGTGAATTAACACAGAGTCAGGGGGAGTATAAACTGGAAGCACTATTTTTGACATCTATTATCAATACTGATTGAACTTAAGATATGAATAATCTTAAGTTATCACAACCAAGAAGAAATTTTATTTATTAATATAGAGATCCATTCTCATTTAATAAAGCAACATATGTGAATGTTTCATAAATTAGTATTTTTAAGTATCTTAGGAGTATAAATGACCTAAGTATTTCAAAATGAACACATTTTAGTTGGTTTGTATACTAATTACTATATAACATACTTATTGTATAAGTGCATAGCTATGTATATAAACATTATAAAGAGCTAAATAGAAAGGATCATCATTACATAATTGTGTGCACTTTAAGCTATATACAAAAGTCCTTATACTTTAAACACCTAATAAGCATGTCATATATAATTCACAATATCATTTTCTTGATTGAGAATAAATGAATAAGGAAAGTTGTACAAGCATGTGCAAGCATGAGGACCTGAGTTCAAAGTCTTAGCATCCACAGTAATACGTTATCATCTCAACAATGAGGGATGGAGTTAGACAGATCCAGGAGTACACTGGCTAGCCAGCAAGTCTTGCCATGCAATAAACTCCAGGTCCAGTTACAGATCTTATCTTCAAACAAATAAGGTTAAGAGCAATTGAGAAGGACATCCTACTGTCAACCTCTGTCCACATGCCCCTACTTATATGTGCGCATGCACACACACACACACACACACACACACACACACACACATGCACGATGACCTCTACCACCCATATGCCTACTACTACTACTACTACTACAGCTACTGCAAATCAAATTCTCCTGGTAGTTGTACAGTCTTGCTGAAAGGCATACTCAAGTGCATTGTATTATTTTGTGGTTCCATGATTTTTTTTTGTATTTTTATATGTTTTAATATGTTTTGCTGTTTAATCCTAAATCTATGAACAGCATAAGTAACAAAACAACTGCCTAAGTCACTTAGAGTATGAATATTAGTCCTTGGGCAGAAACTGTCGAGCTCTAAGGAAATTTTCTTCCCCACTGTTGTTTGTTTGCTTGCTTGCTTTGTTTTTGCCTAGATTTTTCATCCCTACATGGAATACAAAGACAATGCCTGTTTAAAACCAATACATGGTTCCCTTGAATGGGGAATGAATGATTCTATAGTCTGGACCCTAGATGTCATGAAAGAAGAAAGGAGAAATATAAGTAGTTTTCTCTTCATGATGTGGGTACTATTCCATCACACTTTTCTGTGATGAAATGGCTGAAAGCTAAGAGCCAACTGGCTCCTTCCTGCTTGTTTGTTACTTAGGTCTGGTACCCATCACAGCAAGGACAAAAGCAAGGAAACTACACCTAGGAAATGCTCCTTACTATTAGTTACTTCTATTCCCTTTGTATCTATGTAATAAGGATTTTCTTCTGCTTTGTCCACTAAACATTAAGTCTATCAAAGTCAAACCCTTGTAAACTTCATTTGTATTGTATCCACAGTACTTAGAACATGGAATTAATCAAAAATAAATTCTTGGCAGCTATTTGCTGACACTTGTGTTTTACTGCATTTTGTTTTACAGTTTCTTGCAAGTTCTGCCTTCTAAATGTTGACAATTTCATTAACAGGGAAATTTCAGAATAATGTAATCAGTTGTACCAAGAGAGCACTGTGAATTGGCAAAAGTCCGCCTGAATTGATTTATGCTGTGGCCTGAAGCTTCCTGGAGAAAGAATGGGAGTTGATGTCATATTCCCCAAACTTTGTGTCATAAGCAAGTTACCTCAACATGTAAAGTTTTTTTTTCCTCTGCTGAAAATTGAGATGACACTCGGAGAGAATATGGTATGCATATACTATAGACCACATGCTGCAGTATTGATCTTTGCCCATGACTGTATATAAAGTGTACTCAAAACTATTTTTGTATAAAGAAAGAAAAATTGTCTGGCTTTCATTTTTAAAAAATTAATTCCTAAATTTTTCCTAAGAACAGTTAAAGGAATTAGTTTTCCTTCATGTTTGCAGAGAGGGACAATAGCATTTTTTTATTTTTGGCATTGTTTATTCTTTAAGATATAATAGGATCTCCCATTGCGTAGGCGAGCTTCAAACACAGTATGGATCTGAGGTTGACTTTGTACTTGTGATTCTCCTGCCTTCACCCCTAGTACTGGAGTTACTGGCATTTGGAAGTACATTGCACTTTATCTTTGTGTTCTAAATGGACCAAAATGCTAACCAAGTTGGAGAACAAAGTAAAAGGAAAGTCAGTGGTAATACTGAAAAAGTTGCATGAGCTCAGAGAATAATTCACACTCAGCAAGAAGAGTAGCTACATGACTCCAGGCAGCTATAGGAAGAAAAGTTGTATGTTGAGGCAAACCCTTTCTGAAAAACAACTGTGTGGAAAGAAGCATACAGAGCTGTGGAAGTAGTATTCATGAGAGAGTAGGGAGACAGGATAAAGGGGATGAGACAAATATGCACAAAGGCTGCTGTGGCTCTTTAAGCACAGTTCTTGAAAAGTAGAAGCTCCTTTCTGACTCGCAGCTACAGTCACAGGTAGTAAGGCACATTTCCTTAGCCAAGAGGAGAAGATTAAAATAAAAGCATTACATAAGGAGAAAGAAAATCCAAGATGAAACAGCTGCCAAGGATCTGGTGCACACTTCCTGTTCCTGAAGCAAAAGGCATTTCTAGAGAAACAGCTGCAGTGAGCCAGACAGGATGTAGTTGGGAGGTAGTAGAACAGGAGCTGAAGAAGAAGGCACAGACATTGGAGCTGACAGCCAGGCAGGCTCATCTTGAATTCTGCCTGATGTCAACTGACAGATGCAGGCAGAAACTACAGGGCAGAGGGAGTTACAGCAGCTCATGAGGGAGTACTGAGTTGGAGCCCACAGGAAGGCAGTTAGAGAAAGCAGAAGCAGCCGCTGAAAAAGGGATAGGACAACCTTGAGAAGTAGTGACTGCAGAGTTTGAGCTTGGCCATCATGGGTCTACAGAAATCTCATGGACCTTCACTGACCATTCAGAATCTAATCATAATAAGTACTATGGTTTCCAAACCCTGGCTTTTTCTTAATGTCATATTTGCAATTTTCATAGTCTCTTACTTAGGGAACATGTACTTTTATAAATGTGACAGACTGTAACTAAACCAATAATTATTGATCTGTGGATGCTCAGAAGTGTGTATGATTCCAAGTTTCTCCTAAATGGTTAGAATCATCTTTGTCTTTTCTAAAAATTGCTACTCATGAAAAAGAATTTTAAAATAACTTCTCATTTTATTCACATGTAAAACCAACTAGTTAAGAAAGGATTCTCCTTAAGTGAGCCGTTAACACATAGATTACCTTTTTTTTGTGTGGGAAATATATACTTTGTTTTTAACAGTATCGTTATTTTAAAAATAAGATGGCCAGTGATTAAGTAGGTATATGTTGATGGTCTGCCATCCTCTGTGGGGAGGTGGTGGTTATTGGCCGCATTTGACTTCTCAGAGTTTTGAGCAATGTTTTATTCATGTGACTGTGTTTGGAAAAGACTCTAAGTATAGCTTGAAGGCAATAGTTTTTCCTCCCAGTTTTTTGTATTGCCTTCGGAACATTTAGAACCATCTCTAACTTTCTTATAGACTCCATAAACTCCTGCCAGAAAAATCTCGATTGTTGTCCCCAAACTTATAAGCGTTTCTCTTTAACACTAAACTGTTTCTGACCCTAAGGTTTTGCCATACTTAAGAAGAGAATTTGGTTTTACAAATTTTGATATAATGATTGAAACATTGAACATCAGATACTGAGAAAAGTGCTCTAAAGTGAACCCAAACAACCTCTCCTCTTCTACCTTCCCATTTAGTCTCCTATTCTCCATTGTGAAAATGAAGTAAATAAATTCAGAATTCTTAGAAAATTACAGTTGGAGAGAAAATCTAGCATGAACTCAAGTTAAGAAAGAAATGCCTAGGGTTGGAGAGGTGCTCCAGTAGTTACTCCTCTCATAGAGGATCCTACTTAGGTTCCTGCCACCTGTACCAGACAGCTGATGAATTGCAATTGTAGTTGCAGGGACATATGATGCTCTCTTGTGTTCTCCTGAGCCACCTGCACAACACAATACAGCACAACTCACATGCACATGCATGTGTGCGTGTGTGCTCACACACACACACACGCACGCACGCACGCACACACTTAAATTTAAAACTAAACGATTAAAAACAGAAAGAAAAGCTGTTCCCTTTCTAAAAAGGACTGAAGTATCAATACTTTGGTCTTCTTTCTTCGTGAGCTTCATTTGGTCTATGAATTGAATATTGGGTATTCTGAGCTTCTGGGCTACTATTCACTAATCAGTGAGTGTAAACCATGTGTGTTCTTTTGTGATTGAGTTACCTCAGTCAGGATGATATTTTCTAGTTCCATCCATTTGCCTGAGAATTCATGAATTCATTGTTTTTGATAGCTGAGTATCTTCCGCTGTGTGAATGTACCACATTTTCTATATCCATTCCTCTGTTGAGGGACATATGGGTTCTTTCCAGCTCCTGGCTATTATAAATAAAGCTGCGACAAACATAGTGGAGCATGTGTCCTTATTACATATTAGAGCATCTTCTGGGTATATGCTCAGGAGTGGTATTAGTAGGTCCTTAGGTAGTACTATGTCTGATTTTCTGAGGAATTACCAAACTGATTTCCAGAGTGGTTGTACCAGCTTGCAATCCCACCAGCAAAGTAGGAGTGTTCCTCTTTCTCAACATCCTCACCAGCATCTGCTGTTACCTAAGTTTTTGATCTTAGCCATTCTGACTGGTGTGAGGTGGAATCTCAGGGTCATTTTGACTTGCATTTCCCTGATGACTAAGGATGTTAAACAGTTCTTTAGGTGCTTCTCAGTCATTCAGTATTCTTCAGTTGAGAATTCTTTGTTTTGCTCTGTACCCCATTTTTAATAGGGTTATTTGATTCTCTGGAGTCTAACTTATTGAGTTCTTTGCATATATTTGATATTAGCCCTCTATCGGATTTAGTATTGGTAAATACTTTTCCCAATTTGTTGTTTGCCATTTTGTTCTATTGACAGTATCCTTTCCCTTACAGAAGCTTTGTAATTTTATAAAGTCCCATTTGTCAATTCTTGATCTTAGAGCATAGGTTACTGGTGTTCTGTTCAGGAAAATTTCCCCTGTGCCCTGTGCTTGAGGCTCTTTAACCACTTTCTTTTGTTAGTTTCAGTGTATCTGGTTTTATGTGGAGGTCCTTGATCCACTTGGACTTGAGCTTTGTACAAGGAGATAAGATGGATTTTTCAGTCTTTTGCATGCTAAACGCTAGTTGAAACAGCTTTGTTTGTTGAAAATGCTGTCTTTTTTCCCCACTGGATGGTTTTAGCTCCTTTGTCAAAGATCAGGTGAATGTAGGTGTGTGTGTTCATTTCTGGGTCTTCAGTTAATTCCATTGATCTACCTGCCGGTCACTGTACCAATACTCTGCAGTTTTTTCACTATTGTTCTGTAGTACAGCTTGAGGTCAGGGATGGTGATTCCACCAGATTTTTTTTTTTTTTATTCCAGATGAATTTGGGAATTGTTCTTTCTAACTCTATGAAGAATTGAGTTGCAGTTTTGGTGGGAATTGCACTGAATCTTTATATTACTTTCAGCAAGATGGCCATTTTTACTATGTTAATCCTACTTATCCACAAGCATGGGAGATCTTACTCTGAAATCAATCAATTGAAAAATTTTCTCTCAATATCATAGAGTTAGATTATGTGGATTTTTGAAGAACATTTCTCTGAGAGGACTTCTTATCCATGCCATTTTTGTATTTCTTGCTACATTAGATTTCTGTTCTTAGAGAAGTGTCTTTTTGCATCTATGATATGCTCAGAAAATATAGCCTTAAAGATCCAAAGTCCAAGTTTCCACATAGGCCACAATACCTGAAAGCTGTGGGCCTCTACAATGGTCACAACTTCGCAATGTCCTGGCTCACCTTGTAACCTGTATTATCTGATTCATACCAGCTTTGTAACTCAGAATGTCTATTTGGTGGACAGGGTTAGAAATGTTCCCCTTGGAAGGGTCACTCACTTTTTCACAATGCTCACTGATGCAATTCTGAGTCAAGAAACTTGAGTACTCATGCTGTCAACAGAGACTATACTGTGAGATGCCACACAGATCAATCCTACTATTAAAACTCTCATACTGTTCTACTAGTAAGAACAGATGCTATATTTGCTGTTAGGTAAAGTTAGAGAAGTGAGCTTGTCTCCAATATTGAAAAGATACTTGTAACTTGTAACATGAATTATAAACCATCAAAATAAAGGGGCTAGAAGATTGCTTTATTTTCTTTCTTGTTCTATTTTAAAGTTCAAATAAATACAATTTATTATCAGAATTCCTAATGAGTCTCTTTGGAGACAATTGTGTTACAGAGAGATGAAATATTCCTAAATGTTGTCATATCAGAGATATTTGGAATAAGCAGGAAACCAAGCTTTCAGCATTATATACAGTATAATATGCATAAAAATGTGGACAGATTAAATTTTTGCCTATAAAGAGTAGATAGACACTGTTGTATTTTAGGCTGTTAGAGAGAGACCTACAATTTTCCATTGTTAAAAAAGTAAACAGTGATTGAAAATAAAATACAGAAAAGTAATAATGATATTACAAAAACTAAAACAACGGAACACCTGTATATAATACATTCTCCATGTCAGTTCAGGCTGTTAGAAACTGCAGCATGGGTTTAAAGTTGGGGCTGAAGGTATTTCTCCAAACTATTTTACATGCATTAACAATTTCTCCCACTATTTTAAGATATGATAAGAAAATATCTGTCTATCTGAACAAGGTGTGAGGCCACTTTGCAGTGGTCAACTTTCTGGTCTTTGTGAAAATTTGAGACTGCAATAAGAAAGGACTGTTTATTGGGATGTGGGCTGAGAAGTTCTTTGAGGTACTGCAGCTGGCAAAGAGAGAACTTCATCATATTCTTCTCAAATAGGCTTCTAAGACAGGCACATGGAAGCGATGACAGCAGCAGCAGAAGGCTTCCTTGCACTCCACACTCTTGCCAAAATTCACACTGCCAAGTATTGCTTGTCGGCTAGACTGTTCTCACATTTAATTTTTAGACAATGATTTTTTGACTTCAGAGATATCACATACATAGAGCTACAGTGGTATCTACTAGTCACAGTTTAGATATTCTCCTCTGAGAAACACTGTGCTCTAATGGATTGAAACAGTGATCAGAATTTCCACCCCGTGCTTGTCCAGTGCCAAGCTCTACATCAGATGCTTTCTGTATCCCATCTCATGAAATCCTTGTTTCTAAATCTATCTGAGGGATTATAGTTCAGTTTTGTATTAATTATAAGGAATACATGTAATAGTGTGCCAAACAGGTAGAGAACTTAATCATAAGAATCCATGGTAGAAGGTTGTCATCTTCAATAGTGCTGATTGTTCCTCCTTGATATTTTTGAGTCCTTTCCTTCTTGGTAAAGGACGGGATTATAGCCTTGATGTCAGATATGACTATATCATAGGCTTAAGATTTACTTTAACAAGTTAAATGTGATGAAATGATGTGACAGTTCTGGAAAGAAGCCTATGTGGGCTGATATATGTTGTTTCTTCTCTGTCTAATAATATTGTTCTGGTATAGTAAGAATTGATTTAGCTTTGGCCCTTGATAAGGCCCTTTTAGCCCATATGGTTTATGATTCATATCAATGTGGAGCAAAACTACTTGTATTGCCATAATGGTAGGTAACATCTACAACAAAATGAACCTTTCTTGTTTTATGCTTTTGTGTGTGTCCTTGCTGTGTTGGAATTACAATCACAGTGTCGGGGACTCAAGTCCTATATGCTTCTTTACTTTAGTGGATGTGACCTTTATTTCCAAGCATACTTCATGGAACAAGATGTATCTGTCAGTCAAATCCATGAAGTATTCATTCCAGAGAGATGAAAGTAGGGAACACATTGGTCATGGTATTGTTCTTTTTGTTAGATAATACTTCTTTAAAGTGTCATGAGTCACTTCCATTGTGGCACATTTTGTAAAATTTACTTATTCAAGACACATAAGAAAGAGATTAATGGGGTCTTTTGTTGTTGTATTTTGGTTTTTGGTTTTTGGTTTTTTGGTTTTGATTTTGTTGTTTTGTTTTTCTCTGTGTATCCCTGGCTGTCCTGGAACTCACTTTGTAGACCAGGCTGGCCTCGAACTCAGAAATCCGCCAGCCACTGCCTCTCATGCTGCGATTAAAGGCATGTGCCATCATGCCCGACTTGGTCTTTTTGATGTACAAGTGAGCCTATAGATGGTTAATTTGTACTATTTTTTGAGACTGAAGAACTGATAAGAGAAAGCTATATATCACATGGAAGATGGTTCTGATAATTTTTACTATCCTATAGATGAGAAGAAAGAAATGATTATGAGTTAGTGAAGATCATCCAACTAATGACTGGAGATATCTCATGGTTCAAATGCAAGCAATTTGCCTCCAGAGCTATTGGTTAGCTGTAGGACTGCACATTCTATCATTCCCCTGAAAAATGGAAATTTTATTTTAACATTAGAAAAGTTCTTTAGAATCATATTGAGTTGACATTTTTGAGTTTTTCTCTGTTTTTTTTTTCTTCATACTTGTAGATAAGATATGGCTGAGGACTCTAGCAAGATTGCTTAAAATCATTGCAAATACTTTAACTTGGCTCTGGCTGAATTGTTAATAATCTCTCAGCATTCCATATACTAAGTTTACATTTCTATGTTTATTGATAAACTTATCAATATTTTACCAACATTGCAAAGAATTCAGTGTTGAGGGATAAATTCAGGAGAATTGTAGTGAGAGAAAATTAAAATGTATTATAAGTTTATAATTTATAATTTCTATGTATTATCCATTCCCCTGATCATTGCTGATTCAGAATCCTGTTATCAGGATTGAACTTTAAATATATTAAATATATTTAAATTTACAATTATAAAAGTAAGTTATACTATAGAAGCATCTCTTGTTGCATATTCTTGTACTTTTAGATTGCTAGTTCCAAATACATGTGTGGCAGATTACAGAGGAATTTGGAAATGCATTCATGGATTCCATGTATTCATCCCAGTTTTCTTAGCTTCTGAAAATGCTTCTTGCTGTCACAGTCAAATTTCCACTAACAATATTTTGAATCCACGAGTAATATGCAAGGTGGTAGAAATTCTCTACCTTTTGTATCTTGTAATTGGTGAACTTCTCTCTCTCTTTTTAAATAATTACCTTTATTTATTTTACATTCCAGTCATTATCCCCTTCCTGGTTCACCCTCCCACAGTTCTTCATTCCATTCCTTCTTCCCTCTCTCCAAGAAGTTGTTCCTTCAACCACCTCCCCCCCCCCCCCAGACCTCCCCACTCCCTGGAGCCTCAGGTCTCTTATTTACATTTCAAATGTTATCTCCTTTCCTAGTTTCCTCTCTGAAAATCCCCTATCCCCTCCCTCTGGCTCCCCAATGCAACCAATCCCATTCCTGGTCCTGTCATTCCCCTATACTGGGG
Source organism: Mus caroli (assembly GCF_978045245.1). Taxonomy (NCBI): domain Eukaryota; kingdom Metazoa; phylum Chordata; class Mammalia; order Rodentia; family Muridae; genus Mus; species Mus caroli. The sequence goes on along the minus strand of NW_028227261.1, from coordinate 137,657,228 downwards.
CATAGAAACTTCATAGGACATAGGGCCTCTCCTCCCATTGACGACCAACTAGGCCATCATCTGCTACATATACAGCTAGAGCCACAAGTTCTACCATGTGTTTTCTTTGATTGGTGGTTTAGTTCCAAGGAGCTCTGGGGTACTGGTTAGTTCATATTGATGTTCCTCCTATGGGGCTTCAGACCCCTTCAGCTCCTTGGGTACTTTCTCAAGCTTCTTCATTGGGGACCTTGTGCTCCATCCAAAGGATGATTGTGAGCATCTACTTCTGTATTTGTCAGTCAGCCCATGTGATCAGGCTCTTGTTGGCATCTGCCATAGTGTCTGGGTTTGGTGGTTATTTATGTGATGGATCTGCAAGTGGGACAGAATATGGATGGTCATTCCTTAAGTCTGTGCACCGAACTTTGTCTCGTAAATCCTTCTATGGGTATTTTGTTCCCAATTCGAAGAAGGATTCTGAGCTTCTGGGCTAATATCCACTTATCAGTGAGTGAATATCATGTGTGTTCTTTTCTGATTGGGTTACCTCACTCAAGATGATATCCTCTAGATCCATCCATTTGTCTAAGAATTTCATAAATTCATTGTTTTTAATAGCTGAGTAGTACTCCATTGTGTAAATGTACCACATTTTCTGTATCCATTTTTCTGTTGAGGGACACCTGGGTTCTTTCCAGCTTCTGGCTATTATAAATAAGGCTGCTATGAACACAGTAGAGAATATGTCCTTATTACATGTTGGAGCATTTTCTGGGTATATACCCAGGAGTGGTATTGCTAGATCTTCCTGTAGATATATGTCTAATTTTCTGAGGAACTGCCAGACTGATTTCCAGAGTGGCTGTACCAGCTTGCAGTCCCACCAGCAATGGAGGAGTGTTCCTCTTTCTCTACATCCTCGCTAGCATCTACTGTCACCCTAGTTTTTGACCTTAGCTATTCTTACTGGTGTGAGGTGGAATCTCAGGGTTGTTTTGACTTGAATTTCCTTGATGATTAAGGATGGTGAACATTTTTTAGGTGCTTCTCAGCCATTCTATATTCCTCAGTTGTTTAGCTCTGTACCCCATATTTAAATAGGGTTGTATGGTTTTCTGGAGTCCAAATTCTTGAGATATATATATATGTGTGTGTGTGTGTGTGTGTGTATGATATTAGCCATATATATATATGATATTAGCCCCCTATCAGAATTAGGACTGTTAAAGATATTTTCCCAATCTTTTGCTTGCCTTTTGGTCTTTTTACAGTGTCCTTTGCCTTATAGAAGCTTGGCAATTTTATGATGTCCCATTTGTTAATTCTTGATCTTAGAGCATAGGCTACTAGTGTTCTGTTCGGGAATCTTTCCCCTGTGTCCATATCTTCAAGGCTCTTTCCTACTTTCTCCGATATGAGTGTCTCTGTTTTTTTTTTTTTTGTTTTGTTTTGTTTTGTTTTTTTTTAATTAGGTATCTCCTTATTTTACATTTCAAATGCTATCCCAAAAGTCCTCCATACCATCCCCCCTCCAATTCCCCTACGCACACACTCCTAATTCTTTTTTTTTTAACTGTTCTAGAGTATTCTTTATTGTTTATGAAAATACCATAGACTTGATATTGACCTCACAAGAGTGTCAAAAGATCACAGGTCGCACTCACCAGGGGACATGTTTAAATATAGGATGGAAGTCTGTTTCTCTTGTGACCCTCTTTAGTTATTTAGTTAATTTCTCTTGAATTTCCTAGAAAGTTGACTAAAAAGTTGATAGAAATTGAAAAAAAGAGGCTAAAAACATTCACATCTGAATCTTGCCCTCAATTCCAAAGGAACCTTCAATTTTGCCAAGAAGTGCAGGTTTTTTTTTTTAATTATTGATTTTCTTTTTTTTTAATTTTTAATATTTTATTACATATTTTCCTCAATTACATTTCCAATGCTATCCCAAAAGTCCCCCATAGCGCCCCCCACTTCCCTACCCACCCATTCCCATTCTTTTGGCCCTGGCATTCCCCTATATTGGGGCATATAAAGTTTGCAAGTCCAATGGGCCTCTCTTTCCATTGATGGCCGACTAGGTCATCTTTCGATACATATGCAGCTAGAGACAAGATCTCCGGGGTTCTGGTAAGTACATCATGTTGTTCAAACAATAGGGTTGCAGATCCCTTTAGCTCCTTGGGTACTTTCTCTAGCTTCTCCATTGGGAGCCCTGTGATACATCCAATAGCTGACTGTGAACATCCACTCCTGTGTTTGCTAGGCCCCTGCATCGTCTCACTAGAGACAGCTATATTTGGGTCCTTTCAGCAAAATCTTTCTAGTGTATGCAATGGTGTCAGCATTTAGAAGCTGCTTATGGGATGGATCCCTGGATACGGCAGTCTCTAAATGGTCCATCCTTTCATCACAGCTACGAACTTTGTCTCTGTAACTCCTTCCCTGGGTGTTTGGTTCCCAATTCTAAGAAGGTGCACAGTGTCCACACTTTGGTCTTCATTCTTCTTGAGTTTCATGCGTTTAGCAAATTGTATCTTATATCTTGGGTTTCCTAAGTTTTGGGCTAATATCCACTTATCAGTGAATACATATCCTGTGAGTTCTTTTGTGATTGTGTTACTTCACTCAAGATGATGCCCTCCAGGTCCATCCATTTGGCTAGGAATGTCATAAATTCATTCTTTTTAATAGCTGAGTAGTACTCCATTGTGTAAATGTACCATAATTTCTGTATCCATTCCTCTGTTGAGGGACATCTGGGTTCTTTCCAGCTTCTGGCTATTATAAATAGGGCTGCTATGAACATAGTGGAGCATGTGTCCTTTTTACCGGTTGGGACATCTTCTGGATATATGCCCAGGAGAGGTATTGCTGGATCCTCCGGTAGTACTATGTCCAATTTTCTGAGGAACTGCCAGACTGATTTCCAGAGTGGTTGTACAAGCTTGCAATCCCACCAACAATGGAGGAGTGTTCCTCTTTCTCCACATCCTCGCCAGCATCTGCTGTCACCTGAATTTTTGATCTTAGCCATTCTGACTGGTGTGAGGTGGAATCTCAGGGTTGTTTTGATTTGCATTTCCCTGATGATTAAGGATGTTGAACATTTTTTCAGGTGCTTCTCTGCCATTCGGTATTCCTCAGGTGAGAATTCTTTGTTCAGTTCTGAGCCCCATTTTTTAATGGGGTTATTTGACATTCTGGAGTCCACCTTCTTGAGTTCTTTATATATATTGGATATTAGTCCCTTATCTGATTTAGGATAGGTGAAGATCCTTTCCCAATCTGTTGGTGTTTTTTTTGTCTTATTGATGGTGTCTTTAGCCTTGCAGAAGCTTTGTAGTTTCATGAGGTCCCACTTGTCAATTCTCGATCTTACAGCACAAGCCATTACTGTTCTATTCAGGAATTTTTCCCCTGTGCCCATATCTTCAAGGCTTTTCCCCACTTTCTCCTCTATAAGTTTCAGTGTCTCTGGTTTTATGTGAAGTTCCTTGATCCACTTAGACTTGACCTTAGTACAAGGAGATAGGAATGGATCGATTCGCATTCTTCTACATGTTAACAACCAGTTGTGCCAGCACCATTTGTTGAAAATGCTGTCTTTCTTCCACTGGATGTTTTTAGCTCCCTTGTCGAAGATCAAGTGACCATAGGTGTGTGGGTTCATTTCTGGGACTTCAATTCTATTCCATTGGTCTATTTGTCTGTCACTATACCAGTACCATGCAGTTTTTATCACAATTGCTCTGTAGTAGAGCTTTAAGTCCGGCATGGTGATTCCACCAGAGGTTCTTTTATCCTTGAGAAGAGTTTTTGCTATCCTAGGTTTTTTGTTATTCCAGATGAATTTACAGATTGCACTTTCTAATTCGTTGAAGAATTGATTTGGAATTTTGATGGGGATTGCATTGAATCTGTAGATTGCTTTTGGCAAGATAGCCATTTTTACAATGTTGATCCTGCCAATCCATGAGCATGGGAGATCTTTCCATCTTCTGAGATCTTCTATAATTTCTTTCTTCAGAGACTTGAAGTTTTTATTATACAGATCTTTCACTTCCTTAGTTAGAGTCACGCCAAGATATTTAATATTATTTGTGACTATTGAGAAGGGTGTTGTTTCCCTAATTTCTTTCTCAGCCTGTTTATTCTTTGTGTAGAGAAAGGCCATTGATTTGTTTGAGTTAATTTTATATCCAGCTACTTCACCGAAGCTGTTTATCAGGCTTAGGAGTTCTCTGGTGGAATTTTTTTTTTTTTTTTAAAGCACGTATTGCTCTTTTTTTTTTTTTTTTTTTAAAGATTTATTTATTTATTTATTTATTATATGTAAGTACACTGTAGCTATCTTCAGACACTCCAGAAGAGGGCACCAGATCTCGTTACGGATGGTTGTGAGCCACCATGTGGTTGCTGGATTTGAACTCTGGACCTTCGGAAGAGCAGTCGGGTGCTCTTACCCACTGAGCCATCTCACCAGCCCTCTGGTGGAATTTTTAGGGTCACTTATATATACTATCATATCATCTGCAAAGAGTGATATTTTGACTTCATCTTTTCCAATTTGTATCCCTTTGATCTCCTTTTGTTGTCGAATTGCTCTGGCTAGGACTTCAAGTACAAAGTTGAATAGGTATGGAGAAAGTGGACAGCCTTGTCTAGTCCCTGATTTTAGAGGGATTGCTTCAAGCTTCTCACCATTTACTTTGATGTTGGCTACTGGTTTGCTGTAGATTGCTTTTATCATGTTTAGGTATGGGCCTTGAATTCCTGATCTTTCCAAGACTTTTATCATGAATGGGTGTTGGATCTTGTCAAATGCTTTCTCTGCATCTAAGGAGATGACCATGTGGTTTTTGTCTTTGAGTTTGTGTTTGAGTTTGGATTATGTTGATGGATTATCGTATATTGAACCATCCCTGCATCCCTGGGATGAAACCTACTTGGTCAGGATGGATGATTGTTTTGATGTGTTCTTGGATTCGGTTAGCAAGAACTTTATTGAGGATTTTTGCATCAATATTCATAAGGGATATTGGTCTGAAGTTTTCTATCTTTGTTGGGTCTTTTTGTGGTTTAGGTATCAGAGTAATTGTGGCTTCATAGAATGAGTTGGGTAGAGTACCTTCTGTTTCTATTTTGTGGAATAGTTTGTGAAGAACTGGGATTAGATCTTCTTTGAAGGTCTGATAGAACTCTGCACTAAACCCATCTGGTCCTGGGCTTTTTTTAGTTGGGAGACTATTAATGACTGCTTCTATTTCTTTGGGGGATATAGGGCTGTTTAGATCATTAACCTGATCTTGATTCAACTTTGGTACCTGGTATCTGTCTAGGAACTTCTCCATTTCATCCAGGTTCTCCAGTTTTGTTGAGTATAGCCTTTTGTAGAAGGATCTGATGGTGTTTTGGATGTCTTCAGGATCTGTTTTTATGTCTCCCTTTTCATTTCTGATTTTGTTATTTAGGATGCTTTCCCTGTGCTCTCTACTGAGTCTGGCTAAGGGTTTGTCTATCTTGTTGATTTTCTCAAAGAACCAGCTCGTTGATTGGTTGATTCTTTGAATAGTTCTTCTTGTTTCCACTTGGTTGATTTTGCCCCTGGGTTTGATTATTTCCTGCTGTCTACTCCTCTTGGGTGAATTTGCTTCCTTTTGTTCTAGTGCTTTTAGGTGTGTTGTCAAGCTGCTAATGTGTGCTCTCTCTAGTTTCTTTTTGGAGGCACTCAGAGCTATGAGTTTTCCTCTTAGAAATGCTTTCATTGCGTCCCATAGGTTTGGGTATGTTGTGGCTTCATTTTCATTGAACTCTAAAAAGTCCTTAATTTCTTTCTTTATTCCTTCCTTGACCAAGGTATCATTGAGAAGAGTGTTGTTCAGTTTCCACGTGAAGGTTGGCTTTCTATTATTTATTTTGTTATTGAAGATCAGCCTTAGTCCATGGTGATCTGATAGGATGCATGGGACAATTTCAATATTTTTGTATCTGTTGAGGCCTGTTTTGTGACCAATTATGTGGTCAATTTTGGAGAAGGTACCATGAGGTGCTGAGAAGAAGGTATATCCTTTTGTTTTAGGATAGAATGTTCTGTAGATATCTGCCAGATCCATTTGATTCATAATTTTTCTTAGTTTCTCTGTGTCCCTGTTTAGTTTCTGTTTCCATGATCTGTCCATTGGTGAAAGTGCTGTGTTGAAGTCTCCCACTATTATTGTATGAGGTGCAATGTGTGCTTTGAGATTTACTAAAGTTTCTTTAATGAATGTGGCTGCCTTTGTATTTGGAGCATAGATATTAAGGATTGATAGTTCCTCTTGGAGGATTTTACCTTTGATGAGTATAAAGTGTCCCTCCCTGTCTTTTTTAATGACTTTGGGTTGGAAGTCAATCTTATCAGATATTAGAATGGCTACTCCAGCTTGTTTCTTCATACCATTTGCTTGGAAAATTGTTTTCCAGCCTTTCATTCTGAGGTAGTGTCTATCTTTTTCTCTGAGATGAGTTTCCTGTAAGCAGCAAAATGTTGGGTCTTGTTTGTGTAGCCAGTTTGTTAGTCTATGTCTTTTTATCGGGGAGTTGAGTCCATTGATATTAATAGATATTAAGGAAAAGTAATTGTTGTTTCCTGTTATTTTTGTTGTTAAAGTTGGCATTCTGTTCTTGTGGCTGTCTTCTTTTAGGTTTGTTGAGGGATTACCTTCTTGTTGTTTCTAGGGCGTGGTTCCTGTCCTTGTATTGGTTTTTTTTCTGTTATTATCCTTTGAAGGGCTGGATTCATGGAGAGATAATGTGTGAATTTGGTTTTGTCGTGGAATACTTTGGTTTCTCCATCTATGTTAATTGAGAGTTTGGCTGGGTATAGTAGCCTGGGCTGGAATTTGTGTTCTTTTAGTGTCTGTATAACATCCGTCCAGGATCTTCTGGCTTTCATAGTCTCTGGTGAAAAATCTGGTGTAATTCTGATAGGCTTGCCTTTATATGTTACTTGGCCTTTTTCTCTTACTGCTTTTAGTATTCTATCTTTATTTAGAGCATTTGTTGTTCTGATTATTATGTGTCGGGAGGTATTTCTTTTCTGGTCCAGTCTATTTGGAGTTCTGTAGGCTTCTTGTATGTTCATGGGCATCTCTTTCTTTAGATTTGGGAAGTTTTCTTCTATAATTTTGTTGAAGATGTTTGCTGGTCCTTTGAGTTGAAAATCTTCATTCTCATCCACTCCTATTATCCGTAGGTTTGGTCTTCTCATTGTGTCCTGTATTTCTTGGATGTTTTGAGTTAGGATCTTTTTGCATTTTACATTTTCGTTGATTGTTGTGCCAATGTTCTCTATGGAATCTTCTGCACCTGAGATTCTCTCTTCCATCTCTTGTATTCTGTTGCTGATGCTCGTATCTATGGTTCCAGATTTCTTTCCTAGGGTTTCTATCTCCAGTGTTGCCTCATTTTGGGTTTTCTTTATTGTGTCTACTTCCCTTTTTAGGTCTAGTATGGTTTTGTTCATTTCCATCATCTGTTTGGATGTGTTTTCCTGTTTTTCATTAAGGACTTCTACCTGTTTGATGAGGTTATACTGTTTTTCTTTAAGGATTTGTAACTCTTTAGCTGTGTTCTCCTGCAATTCTTTAAGGGATTTTTGTGCTTCCTCTTTAATGTCTTCTACCTGTTTACCAGTGTTCCTTTGTATTCTTTAAGTGTGTTATTAAAGTCCTTCTTGAAGTCCTGTACCATCATCAGGAGATATGCTTTTAGATCCGTGTCTAGCTTTTCCGGTGTGTTGGGCTGCCCTGGCCTGGGCGAAGTGGGAGTGCTGGGTTCTGATGATGGTGAGTTGTCTTGGTTTCTGTTAGTAAGATTATTACGTTTACCTTTCGCCATCTGGTAATCTCTGGGGTTAGTTGTTGTCGTTGTCACTGTTTAAAGATTGGAGCAGAAGCTGTGTTCCACTCTCCAGAAGTCTTAAGATCCTGTGGCGGGTGTTGTGGGTAGCTGGCGAGTGTCAGCCGACCCTGCGCCCTAGCTACCCCGGTGCTTTTCTTTTCACACTCCTAATTCTTGACCCTGATGTTTACCTGTACTGAGGCATATAAAGTTTGCAAGACCAAGGGGCCTCTCCTCTCAATGATGCCCAACTAGGCCATCTTCTGATACATATGCAGCTAGAGACACAAGCTCTGGGGGGTACTGGTTAATTCATATTGTTCCACGAATAGGGTTGCAGATCCCTTTAGCTCCTTGGTTACTTTCTCTAGCTCCTCCATTAGGGGCCCTGTGATCTATCCAATAGCTGACTGTGAGCATCCTATGTGTTTGCCAGGCACCAGCATAGCCTCACAAGAGACAGCTATATCAGGGTACTTTCAGCAAAATCTTGCTGATATATGCAATGGTGTCTGCATTTGGAGGCCGATTATGGTATGGATCCTTGGGTATGGCAGTCTCTAGATGGTCCATCCTTTCATCTCAGCTCCAAACTTTGTCTCTGTAACTCCTTCCATGGGTGTTCTGTTCCCAATTCTAAGAAGGGGCAAAGTGACCATACTTTAGTCTTCGTTCTTCTTGAGTTTCATGTGGTTTGCACCTTGTATCTTGCGTATTCTAAGTTTCTGGGCTAATATCCATTTATCAGTGAGTACATATCATGTGAGTTCTTTGGTGACTGGGTTAACTCACTCAGGATGATACCCTCCAGGTCCATCCATTTGTCCAGGAATTTCATAAATTCATTCTTTTTAATAGCTGAGTAGTACTCCATTGTGTAAATGTATCACTTTTTCTGTATCCATTCCTCTGTTGAGGGGCATCTGGGTTCTTTCCAGCTTCTGCCTATTATGAATAAGGCTGCTATGAACATAGTGGAGCATCTGGCCTTCTTACCAGTTGGAACATCTTCTGGATATATTCCCTGGAGCGGTATTGCAGGATCCTCCGGTAGTACTATGTCCAATTTTCTGAGGAACCTCCAGACTGACTTCTAGAGTGGTTGTACCAGCTTGCAATCCCACCAACAATGGAGGAGTGTTCCTCTTTCTCCACATACTCACCAGCATCTGCGGTCACCTGAATTTTTCATCTTAGCCATTCTGAAGGACGTGAAGTAGAATCTCAGGGTTGTTTTGATTTCCATTTCCCTGATGATTAAGGATGCTGAACATTTTTTCAGGTGCTTCTCAGCCATTCGTTATTCCTCAGGTGAGAATTCTTTGTTTAGCTCTGTACCCCATTTTTAATGGGGTTATTTGATTTTCTGGAGTACACCTTCTTGAGTTCTTTATATATATTGGATATTAGTCCCCTATCTGATTTCGGGTTGGTAAAGATTCTTTCCCATGTTGATGGCCGTTTTGTCTTATTGACAGTGTCTTTTGCCTTACAGAAATTTTGCAGTTTTATGAGGTCCCATTTTTGCTCAATCTTACAGCACAAGCCATTGCTGTTCTATTCAGGAATTTTTCCCCTGTGCCTATATCTTCAAGGCTTTTTTCCACTTTCTTCTCTATAAGTTTTGGTGTCTCTGGTTTTATGTGGAATTCCTTGATCCACTTAGATTTGACCTTAATACAAGGAGATAAGAATGGATCAATTCACTTTCTTCAACATGATAACCTCCAGTTGTACCAGCACCATTTGTTGAAAATGCTGTCTTTTTTCCACTGGATGGTTTTAGCTGTCTTATCAAAGATCAAGTGACAATAGGTGTGTGGGTTCATTTCTGGATCTTCAGTTTTGTTCCATTGATCTACTAGTCTGTCACTTTACCAGTATCATGCAGTTTTTATCACAATTGCTCTATAGTACAGCTACAGGTCAGGGATGGTGATTCCACCGTTGGTTCTTTTATTGTTGAGAATAGTTTTTGCTTTCCTAGGTTTTTTGTTATTCCAGATGAATTTGCAAATTGCCCATTCTAAATCTATGAAGAATTTAGTAGGAATTTTGATAGAGATTGAATAGAATCTGCAGATTGTTTTTGCCAAGATAGACATTTTTATGATATTAATCATGCCAATCCATGAGCATGGGAGATCTTTCCATCTCCTGTGATCTTTGATTTCTTTCTTCAGAGACTTGAAGTTATTAGCATACAGATCTTTCGCTTGCTTAGTTAGAGTCACACAAAGGTATTTTATATCATTTGTCACTATTGTGAAGGGTGTTGTTTCAATGATTTATTTTTCGTACTGTTTATTCTTGTGTAGAGAAAAGCCACTTATTTGTTTGAATTAATTTTATATTCAGCTACTTCACTGAATTTCTTTATCAGGTTTAGGTGTTCCCTGGTGGATTGTTTGAGGTCACTTATATATACTATCATATCATCTGCAAATAGTGATATTTTGACTTCTTTCTTACCAATTTGTATCCCCTTGATCTCCCTTTTTTGTCTAATTGCTCTGGCTAGGATTTCAAGTAGTATATTTAATAGGTAGGGAGAGAGTGGGCAGCCTTGTCTAGTTCCTGATTTTAGTGGGATTGCTTCCAGCTTCTCACCATTTAGTTTACTGATGTCTACTGGTTTGCTGTATATTGCTTTTATTGTGTTTAAGTATGGACCTTGAAATCCTTATCTTTCCAACACTTTTATTATGAAAGTGGTGTTGGACTTTGTTAAATGCTTTCTCCGCATCTAATGAAATGATCATGTGGTTTTTGTCTTTGAGTTTATTTATATAGTTAATTACATTGGTGGATTCCCATATATTGAACCATCCTTGCATCCCTGGGATGAAGCCTAAGTGATCATGATGGATGATCGTTTTGATGTGTTCTTGGATTCAGTTTATGAGGATTTTATTGAGTATTTTTGCATGGATATTCAAAAGGAAAATTGGTCTGAAGTTCTTTTTCTTTGTCGGGTCTTTGTGTGGTTTAGGTATCAGAGTTATTGTGGCTTCATAGAACGATTTGGGTAGAGTACATTCTCTTTCTTACTTTCTTTCTCTCTTTCTTTCTTCCTTCCTTCCTTCCTTACTTTCTTTCTTTCTTTCTTTCTTTCTTTCTTTCTTTCTTTCTTTCTTTCTTTCTTTCTTTCTTTCTTTCTTTCTCTCTCTCTCTCTCTCTCTCTCTCTCTCTCTCTCTCTCTCTCTCTTTCTTTCTTTCTTTCTTTCTTTTTTGAATAGTTTGAGGAGAATTGGAATTAGGTCTTCTTTGAAGGTCTGATAGAACTCTGCACTAAACCTATCTGATTCTGGGCTTTTTTTTTTTTTCCCTGTTGTTGGGAGACTTTTAATGACTGTTTCTCTTTCTTTAGGGGATATGGGACTGTTTAGATCATTTATCTCATCCTGATTTAACTTTGGTACCTGGTATCTGTATAGAAAATTGTCCATTTTATCTAGATTTTCCAGTTTTGATGAGCATAGGCTTTTGTAGTAGGATCTGATGACTTGTTGGATTTCCTCAGATTCTGTTATTATATTTCTCTTTTCATTTCTGATAAAAAGTAGGAAATGCTTAATGAATTTCCATGCCATCCTTGGGCAGGGACATGTTAATCTTCTATGTATCGTTCCAATTTTAGTATATGTGCTGCCGTAGTGAGCACATGTGTAGCCTGCTGGCCTGGAACTTGTGATCCTCCTGACTCTGCCTACTTCAGTAAATCCTACCAGTGTGGGCCACCACACTGGCTCTTTCCTTCTTAAAACAATCAACCACTGATCTAGAGTTGATGACCCAGCTAGCCTAACTCACCCAACATTCTGAGCCCTTGGGTTATAGCTATTTGGTAGGGATTAAATGCAGGTCTTTACACCTGTGAGAAAAGCATCTTACTCCTTCAGCCATGGCCCAACCCCATTTTACTGTTCTAATAAAACTGACTATATATGTCTATTTTTTAAAAATTATTCATTTTTATACTCCATATTTTCTTCCACCCTCATTCACGCTTTGACTCTTCCATATCCCATACCTCCTCCCCTTGCCCCTGTCTCCATGTGGATGTCCCCTTGCCATACCCCACCTAACCTCTAAACTCCCTAGGGCCTCCAGTCTCTTGAGGGTTAGGTGTTTCATCTCTGAATGAACATAGACCTGGCAGCCCTCTACTGTTTGTGAGTTGGGGGACTCATATCAGCTGGGGTATGTTTCCTACTTGATGGTCCAGTGTTTGAGAGATTAATTGAGATGGCTGGTCCTCCTACAAGTTCACCCCTCTCTTCAGCTTATTTCAGTCTTCCCTATTTCAACAATAGGGGTCAGTAGCTTCTGTCCATTGGTTGGGTGCAAATACCTGCATGTAACTCTTTCACCTGCTTGTTGGGTCTCCTGGAGTGCGCTCATGCTAGGTTCCTTTTTGTGATCACTCCATACCTTCAGTAATAGTGTCAGGAATTTGGACCTCCCTTTGAACTGGAACCCACTTTGGGCCTGTCTCTGGACTTTCTTTTCCTTGGCCCCCCCTCCATTTACATCCCTGTAATTCTTTCAGACAGTAACAATTATGGGTCAGAGTTGTGACCGTGGGATGGCCCTCTCTCCCTCATTGATGCCCTGCCTTTAGACTCCGATATATCTTAAGACTCGGATTCTCTGGACTGAAATGCAATGCTTGTATTGTTTACACAGGGTTATATATTCCATTTCCAGAATTATGTGTATGTATGTAGAAATGTCGAGCTACCTGTTATATTAATTAAAATGTATGAATGATGAAAAAAAGAACTGCATAGTTAGTAACTAATATCTTCTAGATGAACTTATCTTTAAAGTAATTATACATCAGAATGTTAACATGTGCCTCTCTTTTTGAAAACAAAAATCATACTCTGTTTTGAGCACATTTTCCTCTTCTCCAAGTCCTTCCAGATTCTCTCCAACACCTTAATGTCCCAACGTTCATTCTTTACATTACAGAGGAAGTCATATATAACTCATTGGCTCTGTTGTGTATTGGATAATTACACTTGATCATGAAGCCTGTCTTAATCATGGTTCCTACACCCAGTGTCATTTTACTGGAGAAAATTGCTCTTTTCTTTTCAAGCCAGTATAAATTGGAAATGACTTCTTGGTTATGTATGGACTTAGTAATATACAAAACCCTGATTTAATATCCACTTTTCCCTCAAATTTCTAGTCTTTACAAATAAACCTTCTTGAAGGAGTGACTGTAGTCACTGTATGTCCTCAGTCATTTCATTTTCCCCCTCAGCTCATCCTCTGATGTCTTGCCCCTGACACTATAAAAACTTTTATTTTAGGGTCATTGATCATTTCTCAATTAAGCCCATGGGTTTATTTGACAGTTATTCTCCATCTATCAATATTTGACTCAATTAACCATTTTCTTCTCATTATTTCCTTCTGACTTGGCTTTTTGAATCTTGATATTTCTTCCAGCCTACAATATATTTATTTTATTTACCATGGCTCTCTTATTCTCTGTATATAAACCTTTCAGGGTTTGACTTAAACTCATTTTCTATCTTGAATAATTTTATGTGAATAATTTTAAATCTAAGTTCCATTAGCATCATTTATCAGAGAAAACATGCTGTTTTACTATTTTTGAGTCTATTCTTTTTTTTCTTAACACAGTTATTACTTGTATCTTTTGGTATGTTTTGACCTAATTTCTTCAAACTCACCTTATTTTTTCCCAAATATACCACTTGGTCTGTTTTTTCTGATTCTCATCCTCTCTTCTCAGTACTTTAATCATTCATATTTCATTCCTTACTTCCTGATTCTATCTTCATTTTCACACTGTTATCTTATCAAATTGTATAGATTTAAATATTCTCTTTATTTGAAATATTGCCATAGTAGTTTTGAACTTTCCAGTAGCACAATATCAGATAAGAATTTACATTTAAGAAATCATTTGGAAAAAAGACCTGAAGACACTTCACTTGACGTTCAAAAAGTGAGAAAAGCAACAGAAAAGTAGGGGTATCAGGGATGTGGGTGAAATAGCTAATAAGGTAGGCCACTAAGCCTGATTCTAGCAGAGGACTATAGAAACAAGTTTGTGGTAATTTATACGACCTTTGAGAATGAAATTTCCTATCATTTCTAATCCGTACTCTATATAGATAATCCAATGAAAAATAATTTCCATCATGTTGATGCCATTGTACTGACATTGGAAATTGTAGACGATTTCTCTCTTAGATCAGATTTATTACATTTACCATTGTGCTTTTTATACTGTCTCTTGTATCTTTCTTCTTTCTGTGTCAATTTCATTCTACAAGAAAGATTTCTTCACATAAGTTGCACCCTATGTTTTGTTAATTTTCTCCTCTTAACCTGACCTGTTTTTATTACTTTCATCCCTATATATAAGATAAGTAATTTTGATCTACTTCTGTTCTCATTTCTAAATTGTTTGCTGCTATTTTTTCAGACCTAGAAAATTCTTGGCACTGACCAAACCTGGAAGGTGAAAAAGGATGTGAGAAGCAATCTTGATAGTCTAAATGTAATAGCTTTTTAAGATAATTTTTTACTTTAATTTGGTTTGTATGTATGGATGATCTAAATAAAGATATCATATAAGCAACATTGATATAAAATTATGTACTTTGGTATATATTACCAATGTAAGAGAACCAATCAACATAACAGATTTTCAAGTGTGCTTACCTTTTCTTTGTGATTTATTAATTAAATAAAACATTTCTTTAGAAGGAAATAAACACTTTTATTGAAATAATACTGTGGTAGAAATTTATAAAAATACTGCATCAGATCTTATTTCATAATATGTCTAGTAGTAAACTTAATAAAATAGAACATGCTGTTTATTTCCTTTCCTTAAATATAAGTTGTTTGCAAAATTTTCATAAGATATTAGAAACTAAAGGAATTAACACACTAGTGAGAAGGATGAAGTATAAATTCTAAGACAATGGTCACTGAACTGGCTACCATGCAATTCCATTTATCTTTATATTTTGGTTTACTATAGGATTTCTAGAATAATTTCTTTGATATTTTAATGATAACAGTTGAAAAGCGCCGGGGCAGCTGGGGCTCAGGGTCTGCTGACACTCGCCAGCTACCCACAACACCCGCCACAGGATCTTAAGACTTCTGGTGAGTGGAGCACAGCTTCTGCTCCAATCCAATTGCTCAGGACCTGAGACTGCATTAGTTAGGGAAGCAGAAACCAGCCTGAGCAGGGCCACAGGCCTCATCCGGCCGGATCAGCGCCTGGGTAGCTGGAGCACAGGGTTGCCTGACACCCGCCAGCTACCCACGACCCCCGCCGCAGGATTTTGGGACTGCTGGTGAGTGGAACACAGCGTCTGCTCCAATCTTTAAACAGTGACAACGATAACAACTAACTCCAGAGATTACCAGATGGCGAAAGGTAAACGTAATAATCTTACTAACAGAAACCAAGACCACTCACCATCATCAGAACCCAGCACCCCCACTTCGCCCAATCCAGGGCACCCCAACACACCGGAAAAGCTAGACATGGATTTAAAAGCATATCTCCTGATGATGATAGAGGACTTCAAGAAGGACTTTAATAACACACTTAAAGAAATGCAGGAGAGCACTGCTAAACAGGCAGAAGACAATAAAGAGGAAGCACAAAAATCCCTTAAAGAATTGCAGGAGAACACTGCTAAAGAGATACAAATCCTTAAAGAAAAACAGGATAACATAATCAAACAGGTAGAAGTCCTTACAGAAAAACAGGAAAACACATCCAAACAGATGATGGAAATGAACAAAACCATACTAGACCTAAAAAGGGAAGTAGACACAATAAAGAAAACCCAAAATGAGGCAACACTGGAGATAGAAACCCTAGGAAAGAAATCTGACCATAGATACGAGCATCAGCAACAGAATACAAGGGATGGAAGAGAGAATCTCAGGTGCAGAAGATTCCATAGAGAACATTGGCACAACAATCAAGGAAAATGTAAAATGCAAAAAGATCCTAACTCAAAACATCCAAGAAATACAGGACACAATGAGAAGACCAAACCTACGGATAATAGGAGTGGATGAGAATGAAGATTTTCAACTCAAAGGACCAGCAAACATCTTCAACAAAATTATAGAAGAAAACTTCCCAAATCTAAAGAAAGAGATGCCCATGAACATACAAGAAGCCTACAGAACTCCAAATAGACTGGACCAGAAAAGAAATACCTCCCGACACATTATAAGCAGAACAACAAATGCTCTAAATAAAGATAGAATACTAAAAGCAGTAAGAGAAAAAGGCCAAGTAACATATAAAGGCAAGCCTATCAGAATTACACCAGATTTTTCACCAGAGACTATGAAAGCCAGAAGATCCTGGACGGATGTTATACAGACACTAAAAGAACACAAATTCCAGCCCAGGCTACTATACCCAGCCAAACTCTCAATTAACATAGATGGAGAAACCAAAGTATTCCACGACAAAACCAAATTCACACATTATCTCTCCATGAATCCAGCCCTTCAAAGGATAATAACAGAAAAAAAACAATACAAGGACAGGAACCACGCCCTAGAAACAACAAGAAGGTAATCCCTCAACAAACCTAAAAGAAGACAGCCACAAGAACAGAATGCCAACTTTAACAACAAAAATAACAGGAAACAACAATTACTTTTCCTTAATATCTCTTAATATCAATGGACTCAACTCCCCGATAAAAAGACATAGACTAACAAACTGGCTACACAAACAAGACCCAACATTTTGCTGCTTACAGGAAACTCATCTCAGAGAAAAGGATAGACACTACCTCAGAATGAAAGGCTGGAAAACAATTTTCCAAGCAAATGGCATGAAGAAACAAGCTGGAGTAGCCATTCTAATATCTGATAAGATTGACTTCCAACCCAAAGTCATTAAAAAAGACAGGGAGGGACACTTCATACTCATCAAAGGTAAAATCCTCCAAGAGGAACTATCAATCCTGAATATCTATGCTCCAAATACAAAGGCAGCCACATTCATTAAAGAAACTTTAGTAAATCTCAAAGCACACATTGCACCTCATACAATAATAGTGGGAGACTTCAACACACCACTTTCACCAATGGACAGATCATGGAAACAGAAACTAAACAGGGACACAGTGAAACTAAGAGAAATTATGAATCAAATGGATCTGGCAGATATTTACAGAACATTCTATCCTAAAACAAAAGGATATACCTTCTTCTCAGCACCTCATGGTACCTTCTCCAAAATTGACCACATAATTGGTCACAAAGCAGGCCTCAACAGATACAAAAATATTGAAATTGTCCCATGCATCCTATCAGATCACCATGGACTAAGGCTGATCTTCAATAACAAAATAAATAATAGAAAGCCAACCTTCACGTGGAAACTGAACAACACTCTTCTCAATGATACCTTGGTCAAGGAAGGAATAAAGAAAGAAATTAAGGACTTTTTAGAGTTCAATGAAAATGAAGCCACAACATACCCAAACTTATGGGACGCAATGAAAGCATTTCTAAGAGGAAAACTCATAGCTCTGAGTGCCTCCAAAAGGAAACTAGAGAGAGCACACATTAGCAGCTTGACAACACACCTAAAAGCACTAGAACAAAAGGAAGCAAATTCACCCAAGAGGAGTAGACGGCAGGAAATAATCAAACTCAGGGGTGAAATCAACCAAGTGGAAACAAGAAAAACTATTCAAAGAATCAACCAATCAAGGAGCTGGTTCTTTGAGAAAATCAACAAGATAGATAAACCCTTAGCCAGACTCACTAGAGGGCACAGGGAAAGCATCCTAATTAACAAAATCAGAAATGAAAAAGGAGACATAACAACAGATCCTGAAGACATCCAAAACACCATCAGATCCTTCTACCAAAGGCTATACTCAACAAAACTGGAGAACCTGGATGAAATGGAGAAGTTCCTAGACAGATACCAGGTACCAAAGTTGAATCAAGATCAGGTTAATGATCTAAACAGCCCTATATCCCCCAAAGAAATAGAAGCAGTCATTAATAGTCTCCCAACTAAAAAAAGCCCAGGACCAGATGGGTTTAGTACAGAGTTCTATTAGACCTTCAAAGAAGATCTAATCCCAGTTCTTCACAAACTATTCCACAAAATAGAAACAGAAGGTACTCTACCCAACTCATTCTATGAAGCCACAATTACTCTGATACCTAAACCACAAAAAGACCCAACAAAGATAGAAAACTTCAGACCAATATCCCTTATGAATATTGATGCAAAAATCCTCAATAAAGTTCTTGCTAACCGAATCCAAGAACACATCAAAACAATCATCCATCCTGACCAAGTAGGTTTCATCCCAGGGATGCAGGGATGGTTCAATATATGGAAATCCATCAACGTAATCCAGTATATAAACAAACTCAAAGACAAAAACCACATGGTCATCTCGTTAGATGCGGAAAAAGCATTTGACAAGATCCAACACCCATTCATGATAAAAGTCTTGGAAAGATCAGGAATTCAAGGCCCATACCTAAACATGATAAAAGCAATCTACAGCAAACCAGTAGCCAACATCAAAGTAAATGGTCAGAAGCTTGAAGCAATCCCTCTAAAATCAGGGACTAGACAAGGCTGTCCACTTTCTCCATACCTATTCAACATTGTACTTGAAGTCCTAGCCAGAGCAATTCGACAACAAAAGGAGATCAAAGGGATACAAATTGGAAAAGATGAAGTCAAAATATCACTCTTTGCAGATGATATGATAGTATATATAAGTGACCCTAAAAATTCCACCAGAGAACTCCTAAGCCTGATAAACAGTTTCGGTGAAGTAGCTGGATATAAAATTAACTCAAACAAATCAATGGCCTTTCTCTACACAAAGAATAAACAGGCTGAGAAAGAAATTAGGGAAACAACACCCTTCTCAATATTCACAAATAATATAAAATATCTTGGCGTGACTCTAACTAAGGAAGTGAAAGATCTGTATAATAAAAACCTCAAGTCTCTGAAGAAAGAAATTATAGAAGATCTCAGAAGATGGAAAGATCTCCCATGCTCATGGATTGGCAGGATCAACATTGTAAAAATGGCTATCTTGCCAAAAGCAATCTACAGATTCAATGCAATCCCCATCAAAATTCCAAATCAATTCTTCAACGAATTAGAAAGTGCAATCTGCAAATTCATCTGGAATAACAAAAAACCTAGGATAGCAAAAACTCTTCTCAAGGATAAAAGAACCTCTGGTGGAATCACCATGCCGGACCTAAAGCTCTACTACAGAGCAATTGTGATAAAAACTGCATGGTACTGGTATAGTGACAGACAAATAGACCAATGGAATAGAATTGAAGACCCAGAAATGAACCCACACACCTATGGTCACTTGATCTTTGACAAGGGAGCTAAAAACTTCCAGTGGAAGAAAGACAGTATTTTCAACAAATGGTGCTGGCACAACTGGTTGTTAACATGTAGAAGAATGCGAATCGATCCATTCCTATCTCCTTGTACTAAGGTCAAGTCTAAGTGGATCAAGGAACTTCACATAAAACCAGAGACACTGAAACTTATAGAGGAGAAAGTGGGGAAAAGCCTTGAAGATATGGGCACAGGGGAAAAATTCCTGAATAGAACAGTAATGGCTTGTGCTGTAAGATCGAGAATTGACAAGTGGGACCTCATGAAACTACAAAGCTTCTGCAAGGCCAAAGACACCATCAATAAGACAAAAAAACCACCAACAGATTGGGAAAGGATCTTCACCTATCCTAAATCAGATAAGGGACTAATATCCAATATATATAAAGAACTCAAGAAGGTGGACTCCAGAAAGTCAAATAACCCCATTAAAAAATGGGGCTCAGAACTGAACAAAGAATTCTCACCTGAGGAATACCGAATGGCAGAGAAACACCTGAAAAAATGTTCAACATCCTTAATCATCAGGGAAATGCAAATCAAAACAACCCTGAGATTCCACCTCACACCAGTCAGAATGGCTAAGATCAAAAATTCAGGTGAGGCGAGGATGCTGGCGAGGATGTGGAGAAAGAGGAACACTCCTCCATTGTTGGTGGGATTGCAAGCTTGTACAACCACTCTGGAAATCAGTCTGGCGGTTCCTCAGAAAATTGGACATAGTACTACTGGAGGATCCAGCAATACCTCTCCTGGGCATATATCCAGAAGATGTCCCAACCGGTAAAAAGGATACATGCTCCACTATGTTCATAGCAGCCCTATTTATAATAGCCAGAAGCTGGAAAGAACCCAGATGTCCCTCAACAGAGGAATGGATACAGAAATTATGGTACATTTACACAATGGAGTACTACTCAGCTATTAAAAAGAATGAATTTATGAAATTCCTAGCCAAATGGATGGACCTGGAGGGCATCATCTTTAGTGAAGTAACACAATCACAAAAGAACTCACACAATATGTATTCATTGATAAGTGGATATTAGCCCAAAACTTAGGATACCCAAGATATAATATACAATTTGATAAACGCATGAAACTCAAGAAGAATGAAGACCAAAGTGTGGACACTGTGCACCTTCTTAGAATTGGGAACAAAACACCCAGGGAAGGAGTTACAGAGACAAAGTTCGTAGTTGTGATGAAAATATGGACCATTTAGAGACTGCTGTATCCAGGGATCCATCCCATAATCAGCTCCTAAACGCTGACACCATTGCATACACTAGCAAGATTTTGCTGAAAGGACCCAAATATAGCTGTCTCTTTTGAGACGATGCCGGGGCCTAGCAAACACAGGAGTGGATGTTCACAGTCAGCTATTGGATGTATCACAGGGCTCCCAATGGAAAAGCTAGAGAAAGTACCCAAGGAGCTAAAGGGATCTGCAACCCTATTGTTGGTACAACATGATGTACTAACCAGAACCCCGGAGCTCTTGTCTCTAGCTGCATATGTATCGAAAGATGGCCTAGTTGGCCATCAATGGAAAGAGAGGCCCATTGGACTTGCAAACTTTATATGCCCCAATATAGGGGAATGCCAGGGCCAAAAGAATGGGAATGGGTGGGTAGGGAAGTGGGGGGCGCTATGGGGGACTTTTGGGATAGCATTGGAAATGTAATTGAGGAAAATATGTAATAAAAATATTAAAAATAAAAAAAAATTCACACGGAAGGACTATGGAATATGTCGAGAAAACCTGGAAAACATAGAAAATTAACAACAACAACAACAAAAAAATGATAACAGTTGACATTCTCCATAGGGAAAAAACAAAAACAAAAACAAAATAAAACAAAAAATGAGAATAATTAAGTCATACCCTAACACTAGTCTTGTCCTATAATGAAGGATGCAGAAAATAGTCTTATATGGAGAGTTGATTAGACATTCAGATATGAGCAGCAAGTTTTATGCATGTGTTAATATAGCCTTCATAGAGGATATGCTCCTTGCAATGAGTTTTGGAGCTGAAATAGGCATCTCATATAGGGTCAGAATAACACTCAGAGCGTTATTTAGGACATTTCGAAAGTACCAACACCAAACCTCTGGGACTCATTAGCAAACTGCACATTTCAATTTATCTAGATCCAAGAATAAATAAGGAGGAATCATCAAGAAAATTGGTAATGTCTCATGTAGGGCTCTCATATCTGGCAAAATAGTTGCTTTTCTTACTGAAATACATTGGCATTTCTAAAGGATATGAATATATTGTGTGTATAAATATAAATATAAAAATATTGTGTATATATATAAAATATTGTATATATATGTATCTATATATACAATATTATGAGAGACACTGTGTAGATTAGATTAGATTAGACTAGAAAGTATGCTGAATGATAGAACAATTTTTCTGATTCAGGGTAGCACTGATAAGTTAAATCTAAGGCATTTTTATGTGTGTGTTGGGATGAATAGTTAGCATACATTTTGCACAGATGTTCAGGGCTTCTTTCATTTGTGGAGTAAGTGATAAGAAATAATGTTTAGGCTTTTGATAACTTTTGTAGTGCAACTATAGCTATTTTGAGAAGATATTCTAAATGTGGAAAGGTTGGAAGTGGCTGGAGGTAAAGGATATGATATAAGATATGATATGATATGATATCCAACTTTAGAAATGTTTAGTTGAATGTACAATGTAACATCTGAATAGACACTCAGTGGGAAGTTAGTTATTCATTTCTAGTATAACTATGAATTAAGGTATTGGTTCAATATATTTTTGGATATACTTAGAAAGTTACTAGCTGTTATAGTCTTAGTCTTGGAAAAATCACCCTGATAGGTCAGAGTATGAGACACTAAAGTTCAAAAAAATTCAGCTTACATAGAAAATTAATACCTAACACAAAGTCACAAATGTGAATCATTGTTATATGTGTACATTTGTATTCTAACTGAGCATGATGACAAATGAAGATGATGCTGGCCCACCCAATAAGTGGAGTTCCAGGACTTCTACCAAGCCACTGTCTTTGTGTAGAAAGAGAAAGAGGTCCATTTAAGTATGTGTCTATCTATCTATCTATCTATCTATCTATCTATCTATCTATCTATCTGTCTGTCTGTCTGTCTGTCTGTCTGTCTGTCTGTCTGTCTGTCTGTCTATCTATCTATCTATCTATCTATCTATCTATCTATCTATCTATGTACATGGAGATAGAGATGTGTATCTATCTATCCATATATATATATATATATATATATATATATATATATATATATATGGATATGGACTTTTGGACATTAGAAAAAGATTTGGTTGATTTGATAGATAATTACAGTAAACAGATAACTAGGTGATAGAAATTTTATTTTAAAAAGAGTGAAATTCTGCCATTTGTGACAATATCAACAAAATTACTGGGCACAAAAAATATTTCAAGAAAAGGCAAGAGTAAGAATAAAAAAAAAGATCATAGAAAGGAAGGAAAGGTGGCAGGCTTTGGAAGGCAGAGAGACTTCTATTATGCTGAGGTATGTTCCTTATATCACTTGTCTTCAGGAGTTTAATCATGAACGGGTGCTGGACTTTTGTCAAAGACATTTTCTGCATCAAATGAGATGATACTGTGGTTTTTGATTTTCATTCTTTTAATATGGTGAATGAAATTATTGTTTTGTATGTTTTAACTGTCCCTCTTCCTCTGAAATGAAACATTCTTGATTGTGGCGGGTGATTGATATATTTTTGCATTTTGCTTGTCAATAGTTTATTGAAAATATTTGCATCTAAGTTCAGTTTGTGATTACTTTTTTGTTTTTGAATCTTTTTTGTGGTTTAGGTGTTAGAATAATTGTAGCCTTGTAAAAATGAATTTGATAATGTTTTTATTTTGTAGAAAAGTTTGAGAAGTATTAACTTTTGCTTGTTTGGTTTGAGTTAGATCAAGATTTTGTGGTGTGTGTGTGTGTGTGTGTGTGTGTGTGTGTGTGTGTGTGTGTGTGTGTGTGGCTGCTTTGAAAGGTATGGTTTTCCTGATTTTTTTTTAGACCATTTGTCATTTATATATAAGAAGCCTATAATTTTATGTGTTAACTTTGTATCATTTGGAGCCATTGACTCTTCTTTGATAACCTCGTAGAATTCTGTACTAAATTCATATGACCCTTGGCTTTTATTGGTTTGGAGACGTTTAATAACTGCTTCCCTTTCACTAGGGGTTGCTGGTATGTTTAGATAGCATATAAGAACACGATTTCACTTTGGAAGGTAGTCTATATGCAGAAAACTACCCACTTCTTTTAGATTTTTCAATTTGGCAGAGAACCAGTTTTTAGATTATATTCTTATGATTCCTAGGTTTCTTCATTACCTGTTGTTCAGAGCATATAAAACAAATATAATATATTCATTTATATTTGGAAGCTATCTGTTATGTCTTGATTAATCACAGAAATTACTTATAAAGTAAGTGACTGGATGGAAGGAAGGAACTACCTATAAGGAGAAATTGGATAGTTATGGATTTACAAGGGGTGGGATGAAATGGGAGGATAAAATGATGAAGAGGAAAGTAATTTTGAGGGAAGTAATACACATGGTAGGATATCTAAGCAATTTGAATAGACCTATGGAAGCTTACTACAGTAGAAGATTTTTAAAATATTTTCATATATGAAAGAATCTAAGTAAAAATGACTAAGTAACAGAAGAAAGAACGTCCCAATAGACACTTCTTTTCCAATACAGGAAACCTCCAGTGCCAGCATTGGGTTCTAACTAAATGAATTTTTGGTCAAATGGGCTTCATGGAAACCCAAACAATCCAAGACATTGCCAAACAATTTGTTGTTCTCTATAGGCTGCAGATAAGGCCCTATTACTAAAGACAATACCTATGTAACTCATTGAACACAGAAAACTTGGATTGGTATCAACCTAAGGCTATCACTACTGCTGAGTAGTGTTCATAGTATGGAAAGATACTCTGCAAACTCTTAGAGGAAAAAAGTTAACATCAAGCCAGCTACAAACCTTTTGATTTACAATGGTAAGCTGCCTTCAACACACACTGGTGAGATATCAACACAAAATTTGTGGTAGTAACCAATCACTATATAATTAAAGTATACTCTATACATGGAACTCATGCTAAATATGGCCCAAGCATTCAAGAATCTGGAATGATATAGATTATGGACTTAGGGTAAACCCAAATGCCACTGTTCTTCTAAGGGAATGTTGCAATAAAATAACCCCTAACAATGTTCTTCTACACTTGTAGATGGGTATACTAGTCATCTTCAGAGAAGTTTACTCTTGCTGTATATGATAACAAATTCCAAGACTCACAATGGAAAGATGTGCACAGACCAAGAGACGTTGGACCATTCAGTCCTAAATGGAATGTCTCTGTGTGTAAATCAAGTGGGTTCAAACACTGAGAGAAGAAGTAGCCACAAGCCCCCAAGCTTACCTCATCTGCTATTTTTAATTAGTAAAAATGAACAAGGGAGAAATTTGTTTTATTCTATGGAGTTTCATTGGGTTTATAAATCATTCTTAAAGGGAGGCTCCATGCCCAGCAGTAGATGGCCAGTTCAATGCATACTCAATGGTATTTTCACAGTCTTTTTGCCTCATAAGGTTTGTTTGGATATTTTTTTTAACCTGACAAACTTTTACATGTATATTATGGTTTCTGATTATATTTTATGGGTTTTCTTTGTTTACAAATAATGTTTCACTGTCTTATTTGTTTCTTGTTCTTTGCTACTTTTATTTTCTGTTTGATTTATCTTTTTTTGTTTATTTCTATTTCACCTTATTATAGTACTTGGCTGTCTGCATTCTAATGAAAGAGTAAGAACAGGTATAGATTTTGGTGAAGGAAAAATTGGGGACAGTCTGGAAAAACTTGAGGAAGAGGAACCAGTCAAAGTATAGTGTACAGAAATATCTTTTTTTCAATAAACTAAGAAATGGACAAAAAGGAACGTTTTTTTAAAGAGTTTTAAAATGAGTTATGTTCTAATTTCGCAGTATACATAATTTTTATTATACTTCATAATATAATATCTTAATTTTCTAACAATCTAAATGCAGAAATACAAGAGATCATCAATGAGTTAGCTAAATGAAATTTGATAACCATATATTGGTATTGATATATCAAATGATTGTATTATATACCTTAAAAATTCCACTTTGTAATAATATCTCAATAAATGTGAGGGTAAAATAGAACTAGAAGAAGACAAAAGTGTTATTGGGATGGCAAGAAACCTGCACATAGGCTGAGAGAAGGGGTTTACCTTTCATGTTGCAAGTAACTACAGATCATACAGTAGGAACAAAATCCGGTTTTAAAGTTTGCTTTCTAGGATGGTGTTAGTCAGACTCAATAGCCAGTCCCATTGCAATCAGAAAGAGCATATGATAATGGAATTCAAAGTAGTGGAGAGCAAGGCTTTGTCTAGGAGCAAAAGCATGTATTCCAACTCACTAGGGATCATGAAGATATTGCTACTCTGGTTGTAGTGTGACAATCAGAGTATTGTGACAATCAAACCATGCAACAGAAACTAAAGCCTGCCCACAGAAAGTGTCATTCTCCAAGGAAGTCACCTAGCCACCTTGCAACTTCATGACAGATAAATTAATTTTGGTCAGAACTGATACACTTAAGTTTCAGGTTTAACTTTTGTTTTCACAAACTATCTGCCAGCACCATTAATTGAGGGCATTTAGTACAGTTGTTCTTTGATTAGAGCTGCTGACTTGCCTGGGCAGTTGTGGCTCACACATTTAATCCTAGCACTTGGGAGGCAGAAGCAGGCAGATTTCTGAGTTAGAGGCCAGCCTGGTTTACAGAGTGAGTCCCAGGACAGCCAGGGCTACACAGAGAAACCCTGTATTGAAAAACCAATAAACAAACAAACAAATAAAAAACAAACAAATAAATAAATAGAACTGCTGACTTGAAAGAATGATATATAAGCTATATTGATATTTTAGATGAGTTAATTTTCAGGAACAGGGAAGACATAGTATTTAAAAACTTTTACTGATATTTGTTGGTAAGTAAATCAACAACCACTATTTAGTGCTTCATCTCTGGTACAAAGAACACATTGGCCTAGAAACCAAGGGGCTGAATTGTGAATTATTGTTTTCCATGATATACAAAATGGTTTAGAATGGGGTTAATCTCTAACAGGGAAACAATGCCTCTCCTAATAGATATCATAGGCTAACAAATTAAAAAGTTCAGTGTCAGGAATGGATTACGTCTTTTGGAGATGTTATACTCAATTTTCTATTATATATATCTAGTATCAAATATTAATTTTAATTAGTATACAAAGACAAATAAATGTTTTTTTTTTAACATTCAGATCCTTAACATGGACAACAGTATTTTCACTGATAATTTGATCAAATCAGAAAAGTGTGTGTCTTTACAAGGTGAAACTGTATACTTTGTCTTTGATTTTGTTAAAAGTATTTAGACAAAGAACTGAAATTTGAGGGAAGAACATCTCTGATTCAAAGTATTTACTTGAAGAAATACTTGAACTATCTTGCTTTTTTTTTTTTTAGTATTATTCTAAAATTGAATGAGCTTGGTCATTTTTTTTTCTGACTAATTTTAGAATCATGGCATCACAGACACCCATTTACAAAGGGTGTCAAAGAATGAGGTACTTGTCTATGTAACTCATCCCCAAATTCCCCCAGACAATGAAAATGAGTAATCTGTGGTCTGAGTTATATAGATAATGGCTACAATTTTATCTCTGCTGAGGTTATTATTAGTCATAAATAGTTCAAGATAATGGCTATGTTTTCCCCAAAGTTCTATTTATTGTGTTGTGGTTAAGTTTCTGTTTTTAAATGTCTTATCTTACAACTATGACTTCTTGCATCTAAGGTAAATAAAAAACTAGAAGACAAGTTTTGGTCTGCTAACTTTCTTATAATAACAAACAAAAAATATTTGTCCATCTAGTTAATATAATTAGTAAATAAATCAAATTTATCAGATAGTAATTATCTTCCAAACGATGCTGCAGAAATAAACCATTTGAATACATGTTGAGAATGATAGTAATGTGAGTAAATTTTAGTCATACAATTATGCACTTAGGCAGTGAATTAAATATATTATAATCTTTAGAAGTCAATAAATGCAAATTTTCACATTTTATTAAAGTCTGTTGAGCCATGGGATTCAATGGGTTATTTTCTTTAATTGTTTGGATTTAATTACTTAGTAATTATGCATAATTGATATAGTAGATATGCCACACTGGAAGGAAGGACCAATTCAAGGTCAGTGATAATTATCGTTACTGGCAATTATTACTGAATAAACTCTAAGACAATAAAAACAATAATGGAAGTATGTAGTTCTAATATGGATAATAGCCAGTAGCATAGTACATAGTTTCTGTCAAAATAATGAATCATTTTTCATCTTTTTAGTAAATAGGTAAAGTTGCATAATAGTAACACAATATTGAAATATTTAATACCTTTACATTTTCTTGGGAAATGAATGATAAAGTACAAGAGATGCTAGGTCTAACTTAGAATATTTCTGCATATAATGGAGAATTATATAGAAATCTAAATGCTATTTTGACAAATATATTGCAGTTCGAGATGTTTGAAGAATTGGGGATTTTCAGATCACTAACAGGGTAACCTTTTTTTGTAGTTGCATGTTTTGGGTCATAAAAGAAGTGAAGGTATTTGTCCCTTTGTTCATCATTGTGTCTCTAGCACATGGCACCATGCATGGTATATATCTAAATTCCACTCACTTTGTCAAATGAATATAAGATACAGGTGAGGAGATTCCTGAATACTTTTCTTCCAATAAGCTTTCTCTGTGTATTTTGTAGTACTATGGAAAGAGGAAGATGTAGAGTGAGATGGAAAGATGCAAAAGTGAAGGTGACATATTTAAAATAGTGAATCCTACTACAGGCATATAACTATTAAGTGCCCTGATGCATGTTTAACTCATAATATGCTGAAATACTACTGGGTTTCCTTACCTCACAACTTGGAAATGTTTTCTTTTGATTCTCTTTAACCTCCATACCTGCATAATGCCCAGTTCTTCCCCCATTCATCACAAACAGAGTGATGATTCTCTAGCAGATCCGGAATTACAATTTGCTCTTATATTAAAAATATGCTCTTCTTTGTAACTTGGGAGCTCAAGAAGATGATAGTGATTTATTAACCTCAACCATTATCATAGAAATGTAGGAAGATGTTTATCCTTTGTGGTATAGTTTGAGGCAAAACTTGCTTTATGAGATAAATGATAGAATTGTTCATGTTGTAGACAGTTCCAGTACTTTCATATTATTTGAGGATGTGTTGAGAAACCCTGGGGCTAACGTCAAAGTTTGGCATTACAGAAAAGCTGAGTTTAGTGAGAATTAGCAGACTCCTTTTGTCAGCAGGGATTCTCCATCTCTGACCTTGTCTAGGGAGCTAGAAACTCCTATACCCTCTACCTGTGGAGTGTCACATAGCCTTGGTTAGATTAAGGTTCAGCTTCTTTTTTCCCAATAAGAACCCATTCAGGAAGCACCTGAGATTCCTGGAATGTCTTCTCAGTACCTTAGCCTTCAGCCAATGACTTTTACCAACTATAGATATTCTTATTTCCCATGCCCCTAAACTGTATAACCATTGATTCCACCTATATAAAGTTGATCTATTTCCCGGAAGCTGGTCCAGCAGGGAAGTCATTTCCATTTGTACTCACATGCCATCATCTACTCTGCTCCCTTTTGTAGGGTGCCTTTATTTATCTAGCATTTTTTTAATTAGGTATTTTCTTCAATTACATTTCCAATGCTATCCCAAAAGTCCCCCATACCTTCCCTCCCACCCCCCTACCCACACACTCCCACTTCTTGGCCCTGGTGTTCCCTGTACTGAGGCATATAAAGCTTTCAAGACGAATATTTAAGAAGTATTGTCAGTGGCAACTTGTAAGACAAAATGATAAGTAAATTGAAAGGGCGATTAAATCCTAACATGTAAGCAACTTCTAGATCCTTCATGTTCTAGGAATTTTCTGGATCACAAACCCTTGGATATCATAACTTTGTATCCCTCTATTAACCTAAGAAATAATAGGTTTATTTTGTATGATCTTGGGAAATTGAAAAAAGTTTATGTCTGTTTAATAGTTATGGTCAGGAATATAAAATGATCTAGATATCTAGAAATGAGCTGGCACCATGACTTTGAATGTGGCATGTAAGTGATAATGATGAATTAAAAGTAAAGCCAGAAGAACAATTATTGACTAATATTCAATTCATAAACAGAATAAAAACATGAGAGAGAGGGAGATAAGATAGAAAAGTCAGGCAACCAGGAGAAGATGGGATGTTATGCATCAAGTATAGAGGAGTTGTGATAATGATCATGATTAATACACAAATCATTTATAAGAGTTTGTTTAAATGATAAAGTGCTGAATACATGATTTATCAACTAAGGCAGGTTCTTTACAATAGCTAAATTGGATTTGGGAATACACAAAACCAGAAAATCAGAGTTTGTTTCAGAGTGAATGTATGATGGTATTCTTTCAAATGATGAGCTATGCCAGGAATGACAGTAGGATATAGCCAGCGGAATATGTTTGATAAAGATTACTATCCCAGGCATTGAAGGAAGTCATTTTGGAGGGGACTCAAAGAGATATAAAATGAAAATTAGATGAATCAGAAGATTGAATAATTAGGCAGAAATGCAATGCAGAGAGTTGGACTAAGAATGTAGAGACCATGGAATACAGACTACCAAGAGACTTGTCTTGGTTAGGGAAAGGGCTTCCTCCTGTTAGGGGAAGGAAAAACAAAAGAAAATAGAAAGGATAGGAGGGGCAGAGTGAGAGATATGTTTGTTTGTAATTTCATAATAAAAAACAAAACTTTCTTGGGTGCATTCTATCTTCTTTGTGAAGTGAAGGCTTATATTTTCTTGCTGTAATAGAGAGTACATTAGACAGAAAAAGCCAATTCTCTGTTGAAAGGCTCATCATAGACTTTATATTTAATATTAGAATCTTGAGGAATCATTATTAAATTTTGATCATATTTTTAAGATAATCCACCAAAATTTTATCAAGACATACTGCATTCCTGAAATTACTATGTGAGTCCAAGATAACTAAGATATAGAAATTTGCCCTCTGTCTCTGAACCTGCCTTTGAACACATGAGCTGTTCAAATCTCAGCTGGAGTAATCTGACCTTGAGTATACAATTTATGGAGTGTCTTGGAGCTGAATTTCCTTTAGCTACTTTAATTTAGAAGGAAAAATAATTAATAACTTAAGCCCTTTTAATATTTTCAAATTCATTCACATGTGCTTTCTTTTTGTATTGCACTGAATAGTTTCATATACTTTATTAGGCATGTGTTTTATGCATGAAAGTACAGAAGCAAGACTCAGAAAAGAAAGTTGAAACCAACCTTCTGAATATTCCAGAAAGATATGGAAACATTTGTGGAAATTATCAGTAATAATGTTGATGACTCATTAAGGGATAACCTTGGGTATATATATATATATGCTAGAGATGCTACCTATTCAAAAACAAACTGAGAAGAGATTATTCATGAACTGGAAAGCACATTAGTATGTATAAGCTAGTGCACTTGTAGATGTTTTTGATGGAGAAACAATATCCAGTATGTAGTAAGTACTCTAGACTATCTGTGAAGGGAATATATATCTGAATGAGAGAGACTGAATCCCAACTGAGGTCACATTTCTGAAGTTATAGAACTGACTTGTTGGAAAAGCAGCAATAGAAATCTAAATTCCCACTCCCACTTCTTGGCCCTGGCATTCCCCTGTACTGAAGCATCTAAAGTTTGCAAGACCAATGGGCCTCTCTTTCCAATGATGGCCGACTAGGTCATCTTCTGCTACATATACAGCTAGAGACAAGAGCTCTGAATTTTCTAGTGCCTAGATTAATTATTTTTTCTTTTACATTAGGTATTGTTTCAAAGGAAGGGAGGGAGGGAGGGAGGGAGGGAGGGAGGGAGGGAGGGAGGGAGGGAGAAGGGAGGGAGGGAGGGATAAAGGAAGAAAGGAAGAAAGGAAGGAAGAAGGAAGATTTCATGCCTTAAAATTTATACAATGATGAAGTATCATGTAGAAAAATCAGAGAGAAATGAAAAATAAACCTAATCAACATATACATGAAAGATTATATCACTGTATGTATAACACATGCAAGGGGTAATATAAAAATTTTATGATAACTTACCTGAAATTAAGATGTGTAAAAATCAAGTTATATAATTCATTAAATAAATAATATTTTTTATAGAATCTATGCTTCTGGGTTATTAATTTAACAAGTTTTAGAGCAAGATAGTAGATATCTTATAAACAAATACAATGTACTCTCAGGGATGGAGAACATGCTTTGTAGCTATAAAATCTTGAATCTGAATTTTACAGTTTCTGTAGTTATAACGAAAAAGCAAAGTGCTCTTTGGAAACAATAACTAGAAAATATTCAAAGTGCAGCAGAGTTGACCTATTCTGTGTTGCAGACATATTGAGTATGTGAGGTATGTGTGTGTGTGCATACACATGTTTGTGTTATAATATAAACCAAATAAAGTAAGGGAGAGCACAAAACTGTTAGCTCCACTGAGGGGTATATTATATACTCATCCTATTTTAATGTGTAAAATTTATTATGAGTAAAATTTGTCAGACAATTCAAAGACCACTGGACCTCATCTTTGTCTTTGACTAACGTCCTGGCTTAAACTTAGTTTATTTCTGTGGTTTACTGCACTGGCTCATTTTAAGTCTGTGATTTTTTTTTTAAATTTGTTTAATCTTTTTTATTTTTTTCTTTCTCACTGATTTTCCCTCCTATTTCTTTTTTGTACTTGCTTATGTTCTCTCTCTCTCTCTCTCTCTCTCTCTCTCTCTCTCTCTCTCTCTCACACACACACACACACACACACACACACTTTCTTTCAAATCAATTCTTTCTAGTTTATTTTGTTTTGTTTTTATCAAGACAGGGTATCTCTGTGTAGCTCTGGTTGTCCTCGAACTTGCACTGTAGACCAGGCTGGCCTCAAAGTCAGACATTAGTTGCTTCTGCCTCTGGAGTGTTAGGGTTAAACATGTACCATCATTGCTCAGTTTTTATTTAGGTTTTAAGCAGGAGAACATGTCCACTACTTGAGTCTATTTCTCTTTATATGTATTTGCTTTCTGCTTTCTTGATTTAATTTCCCCCCAAATGCTGAGTGTAGAATTAGAGGTTTCAGCAGTTTAAAATTTTAGTAAAATGCTTTTTTGTTGAGATGCACCCCTTTCACCCATGCTATAGAAATTTGCCATCATAACTGATTCTCTACTTTTACTTTTACCCTCTTTCACTCTTTTTTATTAATACTCTGTGAGATCTAGCTTAGCTTTACAAATGTGTTACTTATTTTATTTCTATTTCCATAATTATGGGTTGATTTCTGGATATAAATAGGTCTTAAAATGTGCTGTGCACTAGCCAATCAACTTATTCATTATGTGGACGTTTTGAAAGGAAATATTTAAAAATCTTAAAATACCTTCTTAAAATAGTTTCATGGAAGGCTACTTCATTTTAGTCTATTTTTATCATAGTCTTTAGTGATAAAATGCTTATTAAAATATGGTAACAGAGCATTAACCAGTATAAAGATAATCAATTCTATATTTCACAAGAAAATGTTCTCTGACCTGATTTACTTCACTCAGATACACATAATAAAACAAAGACAAATAATTTTCTGTTACAATTTGTAACTTTAGTAGAATTTTCTTTGAAATATTTCTAGCCACTGATGTCAAATAGATTGTTTTTACATAAATTAATGCAAGGAAATGTTTAAAACCTACTAATCATTTAAAATTTAAAAATATTTTTACATTTTTATTCAAAATTGATTATTTTTTCATACTATATATCCTTATTGCAGTTTTGCCTCCTTCTATTTGCCAATTCCTTCCCACCTCTTTTCCCACCCAGATCTACTCCCTGTTTGATTTTCCTTAGAGAAGAATAGGCTTATAAGATGTAACAACAGAAGAAAATCAAATAAAATATAATAAGATAAAACAACAACAACAACAGCAACAACACCCCATCACATTAAAGTTACATAAAGCAACCAACAGTAGGAAGAAAGTCCAAGAGCAAGCATAGGAATCAGAGACCCACTCATGATCTGCTGCAGGAGGAAGCTTCTCTAAGGTTGGCTAAATAAGGTACTGATCTGCTAGTATAGCAGAATATCATTAGCAGTGATTTAATCATTGCATTTGTTTGTTTGTTGGTTGGTTGGTAGGTAGGTTGGTTGGTTGGTAGGTTTTTAAGACTAGCAGTGTTTTCTACCCTAGGTCTTTGAGTTTCTAGTTAGTTTCTAGATCTTGGTCATCCAAACAGATATAGGTACTATTTGTGAAGAGGACTTTAAGTCAAAATAGATATCTGCTTTTTCCTACAAGCTTTGTGCCACAATTGCCAAGCATATTTTATGCAGATAGAACTGTAGATCAGAGAATTTGTGGCAGTGTTGGTGGTTAGTTAGTTGGTTGGCTTGTTTTAACTTTGGGAGCCTGCAGAGAACTTTACCATACTATGGATACTATAACCTAGTAGTGAAGTTTCATTGTAGTCACTAACTCAAACTCTCCATGTTCAATGAATTGTGTGGGCCTGATCTTCAGCAATGGGACCATGCCATCGTTTTATGAAGGACAACTTACTGTCTTGGCAAAAGCCTGGATTGTTTGCAGATATTCATGTGGCTCTTTTGGTCAACAACTCCATTGGATCTAACCCAGTCTCAT
The DNA here is from genome assembly GCF_978045245.1 of Mus caroli. NCBI lineage: Eukaryota > Metazoa > Chordata > Mammalia > Rodentia > Muridae > Mus > Mus caroli. Next base: position 137,622,971 of record NW_028227261.1, on the reverse strand, counting down.
ATTGGAAGCATTGCTTAGTAATAAGGAGTGGGCAGTTATGACTGTGTCAGAATCCCCAATTACGTGGAGACTTCGTTATGATTTCTTTTGTATATGAAATTTTCATTTCACTAGGTTTCTATATTACCCCTTAATTTCCCCTCAGTTATCTCAGTTCATCTCCACATTCCTTCCCCAAAGCTCATCTCAACAACCCCTCCTTCCCTTATTCCTCCCTTCCCCTCCCATTCAGGTCCCTACTTCCCCAGTCTACACAGGAAATCTATTCTATTTTCCCTTCCCAGGGAGAAACAGTTCCCTCCAGTTCCTTCCTCTACACTTAACTTTTCTAGATTTATGAATTATTGTATACACTAACAGAATAGCCAATATCCACATATAAGTGAATAGACATACCATATTTTTTTCTGAGTCTCTCGGGTTGACTTTTTTCTAGTTATATTGATTTTCTTGCAAATTTCATAATTCACTTTTAAACAGCTGAGTAATATCCAATTGTGTAAATGGTACCATATTTTCTTCAACCATTTTTCTATTAAGGGACATCTAAGTTGTTTCCAGTTTTTAGCTAGCTTGAATACAATAGCAATGAACATGATTGAGCAAGTGTCTTTGTCGTAGGATGAATGATTCTTTTGGTATATGTCCAAAACTGGTATAGCTGGAACCATTGCACTGACTTCTATACTGGATGTTTAAGCTTGCACTCCCATCAACAATGGATGAGTTTTCCTCTTACAATCTTACTACCATGAATTATCATGTGTATTATTGATATTAGTTATTCTGATAGGTTTAAGATTGTATCTCAAGGCAGCCATGACTTGAATTTTTCTGATGGTTAAGAATGTTGAAAACTCCTTCTTTAGGAGCTCTGTGTTCCATCCAATGGATGACTGTAAGCTTCCACTTCTGTATTTGCAGGCACTGGCATAGCCTCTCAAGATAGAGCTATATCAGGGTCCTGTCAGCAAAATCTTTCTGGCATATGCAATAATGTCTGGGTTTGGTGGTTGGATATGAAATGGATCCCTGGGGTCAGCAACCCTATAGGAGGATCAACAATATGAACTAACCAGTACCCCACAGAACTGTGTCTCTAGTTGCATATGTAGCAGAGGATAGCATAGTCAGCCATCAATGGGAGGAGAGGTCCTTGGTCTTGGGAAGATCATATGCCCTAGTACAGGGGAATGCCAGGGCCAGGAAGTGGGAGTGGGTGGGTACAGGGGACTTTCTGGATAACATTTGAAATGTAAATGAAGAAAATATCTAAGAAAAAATGGAAAAAAATAAAAAACAATGGAAAAAATGGAAAAAAAACCCAAATAAACAAGTATAATTTAAAATTAAAAAAAAAAAGAATGTTGAAAACTTCAATTCTAAGCAAAAGTGCCTCAAACTCAAGGCACCTAAATTTGTAAAATGAACATTACTAAGGGTTAAAGTACAGATTGACTCTTCTACACTAGTTGTGAGAGAATTCAAAGCCCTTGGATTGGCAAGATTAATATAGTAAAAATGGCCATCTTGCCGAAAGCAAACTACCAATTCAATGCTATTTCCATAAAAATTCCACCTCAATTCTTCATAGAGTTAGAAAGAGCTATTCTCAAATTCATTTGGAATAACAAAGAACTCAGGAGAGCAAAAACTATTCTCAACAATAAAAGCACTTCTGGTGGAATCACCTTTCCTATCCTCAAACTGTATTACAGAGCAATAGTGATAAAAACTCGATGGTATTGGTACAGTGAAAGGCAAGTAGATCAATAGAAAAGAATTTAAGACTCAAAAATGAACCCATACACTATAGTCACTTGATTTTTGACAAAGGAGCTAAAATCATCCAGTGGAAAAAAGACAGCATTTTCTTTTTTTCTTTTTCTTATTTTTATATATTTTTTAATTAGGTATTTTCTTCATTTACATTTCCAATGCTATCCCAAAAGTCCCCCAAACCCTCCCCCACCCACTCCCCTATGCCCCACTCCCACATCTTGGCCGTGGCATTCCCCTGTACTGAGGCATATACAGTTTGCAAGACCAATGGTCCTCTCTTTCCAATGATGGCCAACTAGGCCATCTTCTAATTCATATGCAGCTAGAGACACAAGCTCCTGGGGGGGGGTACTGGTTAGTTAATATTTTTGTTCAACCTATAGGGTTGCAGATCCCTTTAGCTGCTTGGGTACTTTCTCTAGCTCGTACATTGGGGATACTGTGATCCATCTAATAGTTGACTTTGAGCATCCACTTCTGTGTTTGCTAGGCCCCTGCATAGCCTCCCAAGAAACAGCTATAACAGGGTCCTTTCAACAAAATCCTACAAGTGTAATCAATGGTATCAGCATTTGGAGGTGAATTATGGGATGGATCCCCTGGTATGGCAGTCTCTAGATAGTCCAACTTTTCCTCTCAGATCTAAACTTTGTCTCTGTAACTACTTTATGGGTGTATTGTTTCCAATTCTAAGAAAGGGCAAAGTGTATACACTTTGGTCTTTGTTCTTCTTGAGTTTCATTTGTTTTGCAAATTATATCTTATATCTTGGGTATTCTAAGTTTCTGGGCTAATATCCACTTATCAGTGAGTACATATTGTGTGAGTTCTTTGGTGATTGGGTTACCTCACTCAGGATGATGCCCTCCAGGTCCATCCATTTGCCTAGGAATTTCATAAATTCATTATTTTTAATAGCTTAGTAGTATTCCATTGTGTATATGTACTATATTTGCTGTACCCATTACTCTGTTGAGGGGCATCTGGGTACTTTCAAGCTTCTGGCTATTATAAATAAGGCTGATATGAACATAGTGGAGCATATGTCTTCTTACCAGTTGGAACATCTTCTGGACATATGCCCAGGAGAGGTATTGCAGAATCCTCCAGTAGTACTATGTCCAATTTTTTAAGGAACCACCAGACTGATTTCCAAAGTGGTTGTAAAAGCTTGCAATCTCACCAACAATGTAGGAGTGTTCCTCTTTCTCAACATCCTTGCCAGAATCTGTTGTCACCTGAATTTTTGATATTAGCCATTCTGACTGGTGTGAGGTAGAATCTCAGGGTTGTTTTGATTTGCATTTCCCTGATGATTAAGGATGCTGAACATTTTTTCAGGTGCTTCTCAGCCAATCGGTATTCCTCAGGTGAGAATTCTTTGTTTAGCTCTGAGCCACATTTTTTAATGGGGTTATTTGATTTTTTGGAGTCCACCTTCTTGAGAATTTTATATATATTGGATATTAGTCTCCTCTCTGATTTAGGATAGGTAAAGATCCTTTCCCAATCTGTTGGTGGGCTTTTTGTCTTATTGATAGTGCCTTTTGCCTTACAGAAGCTTTGTAATTTTATGAGGTCCCATTTGTCAATTCTCGATCTTACAGCACAAGCCATTACTCTTCTACTCAGGAATTTTTCCCATGTACCCATATCTTCAAGGCTTTTCGCCACTTTCTCCTCTATAAGTTTCACTGTCTCAGGTTTTATGTAGAGTTCCTTGATCCACTTACTTTTGACCTTAGTACACAGAGATAGGATTGGATTAAGCACATTCTTCTACATGATAACCACCAGTTGTGCCAGCACCATTTGTTGAAAATGCTGTCTTTTTTCCACTAGATGGTTTTAGATCCCTTGTCAAAGATCAAGTGACCTAGGTGTGTCGGTTCATTTCTTGGTCTTCAATTCTATTCCACTGGTCTACTTGTCTGTCGCTATACCAGTACCATGCAGTTTTTATCTAAATTGCTCTGTAGTACAGCTTTAGATCAGGCATGGTGATTCCACCAGAGCTTCTTTTATAATTGAGAAGAGTTTGCTATCCTAGGTTTTTTGTTATTCCAGATGAATTTGCAAATTGCCCTTTCTAATTCGTTGAAGAATTGAGTTAGAATTTTGATGGGAATTGCATTGAATCTGTAGATTGCTTTCAGCAAGATAGCCATTTTTACTATACTGATCTTGCCAATCCATGAGCATGGGAGATTTTTCCATCTTCTGAGATCTACTTTAATTTCTTTATTCAGAGACTTGAAATACTTATCATACAGTTCTTTCACTTCCTTAGTTAGAGTCACACCAAGGTATTTTATATTATTTGTGACTATTGTGAAGGGTGTTGTTTCACTAATTTCTTTCTCAGCCTGTTTATTCTTTGTGTAGAGAAAGGCCATTGACTTGTTTGAGTTAATTTTATATCCAGCTACTTCACCGGAGCTGTTTATCAGGTTTAGGAGTTCTCTGGTGGAATTTTTAGGGTCACATATATATTATCATATCATCTGCAAAAAGTGATATTTTGACTTTTTCTTTTCCAATTTGTATCTCCTTGATCTCCTTTTGTTGTCGAATTGATCTGGCTAGGACTTCAAGTACAATGTTGAATAGGTAGGGAGAAAGTGGGCAGCCTTGTCTAGTACCTGATTTTAGTGGGATTGCTTCCAGCTTCTCACCATTTACTTTGATGTTGGCTACTGATTTGCTGTAGATTGCTTTTATCATGTTTAGTTATGGGCCTTGAATTCCTGATCTTTCCAAGACTTTTATCATGAATGGGTGTTGGATTTTGTCAAATGCTTTCTCTGCGTCTAAGGAGATGATCATGTGATTTTGTCTATGAATTTGTTTATGTAATGGATTACGTTGATTGATTTCCATATATTAAACCAACCCTGCATCCCTGGAATGAATCCTACTTGGTCAGGATGGATGATTGTTTTAATGTGGTCTTGGATTCAGTTAGAGAGAATTTTATTGAGTATTTATGCATCGATATTTATAAGGGAAATTGGTCTGAAATTTTCTATCTTTGTTGGATCTTTCTGTGGTTTAGGTATCAGAGTAATTGTGGCTTCATAGAATGAATTGTGTAGAGTACCTTCTGCTTCTATTTTGTGGAATAGTTTGTAAAGAACTGGAATTAGATCTTCTTTGAAGGTCTGATAGAACTCTGCACTAAACCCTTCAGGTTCTGGGCTTTTTTTGGTTGGGAGACTATTAATGACTGCTTCTATTTCTTTAGGGGATATAGGACTGTTTAAATCGTTAAATTGATCCTGATTTATCTTTGGTACCTGGTATCTGTCTAGATATTTCTCCATTTCATCCAGGTTATCCAGTTTTTTTGAGTATATCCTTTTGTAGAAGGATCTGATGGTATTTTGGATTACTTCAGGATCTGTTGTTATGTCTCCTTTTTCATTTCTTATTTTGTTAATTAGGCCGCTGTCCCTGTGCCCTCTAGTGAGTCTGGCTAAGGGTTTATGTATCTTGTTGATTTTCTCAAAGAACCAGATCCTCCTTTGGTTGATTCTTTGAATTCTTCTTATTTCCACTTGGTTGCTTTTGTCCCTTAGTTTGATTATTTTTTGCCCTTTATGCCTCTTGGGTGAATTTGCTTCCTTTTGTTCTAGAGCTTTTATGTGTGTTGTCAAACTGCTAGTATGTGCTCTATCTAATTTTTTTTGGAGGCACTCAGATCTATGAGTTTTCATCTTAGAAATGCTTTCATTGTTTCCCATAAGTTTGGGTATGTTCTGGCTTCATTTTCATTAAACTCTAAAAAGTCCTTAATTCCTTTCTTTATTCCTTCCTTGACTGAGGTATCATGGAGAAGAGTGCTGTTCAGTTTCCACATGAATGTTGGCTTTCTAATATTTATTTTGTTATTGAAGATCAACCTTAGTCCATGGTCATCTGATAGGATGCATGGGACAGTTTCAATATTTTTGTATCTGTTGAGGCCTGTTTTGTGACCAATTATTTGGTGAATTTTGGAGAAGGTACCATGAGGTGCTGAGAAGAACCAGGTATATCCTTTTGTTTTAAGATAAAAATGTTCTGTAGATATCTGTTGGATCCATTTGTTTCATAACTTCTGTTAGTTTCACTGTTTCCCTGTTTATTTTCTGTTTCCATGATTTGTCCATCGATGAAAATGTTGTGTTGAAGTATCCAATATTATTGTGTGAGGTGCAATATGTGCTTTGAGCTTTACTAAATTTTCTTTAATGAATGTAGCTGCCCTTGCATTTGGAGCATAGATATTCAGAATTGAGAGTTCCTCCCAGAAGATTTTACCTTTGATGTGTATGAAGTGCCCTCCTTGTCTTTTTTGATGACTTTGGGTTGGAAGCGATTTTATTTGATATCAGAATGGCTACTCCAGCTTGTTTCTTCAGACTATTTGCTTGGAAAATTGTTTTCCAGCCTTTCATTCTGAAGTAGTGTCTATCTTTTTCCCTGAGATGGGTTTCCTGTAAGCAGCAAAATGGTGGGTCCTGTTTATGTAGCCAGTCTGTTAGTCTGTGTCTTTTTATTGGGGAATTGAGTCCATTGATATTAAGAGATATTTAGGAAAAGTAATTGCTGCTTCCTATTATTTTTGTTGTTAGAGTTGGCATTCTGTTCTTGTGGCTGTCTTCTTTTAGGTTTGTTGAAGGATTACTTTCTTGCTTTTTCAATGTGTGGTTTTCTTCTTTGTATTTTTTTTCTGTTATTATCCTTTGAAGGACTGTATTCGTGGACAAATAATGTGTGAATTTGGTTTTGTCATGGAATACTTTGGTTTCTCCATCTATGGTAATTGAAAGTTTGGCTGGGTATAGTAACCTGGGCTAACATTTATGATCTCTTAGTGTCTGTATAACATCTGTCCAGGATCATCTGGCTTTCATAGTCTCTGGTGAAAAGTCTGGTGTAATTCTGATAGGCCTGCCTTGATATGTTACTTGACCTGTTTCTCTTACTGCTTTTATTATTCTATCTTTATTTAGTGCATTTGTTGTTCTGATTATTATGTGTTGGGAGGAATTTCTTTTCTGGTCCAGTCTATTTGGAGTTCTGTAGGCTTCTTGTATGTTCATGGGCATCTCTTTCTTTAGATTTGGGAAGTTTTCTTCTATAATTCTGTTGAAGATATTTGCTGGTCATTTAAGTTGAAAATCTTCATTCTCATTCACTCCTATTATCCATAGGTTTGGTCTTCTTGTTGTGTCCTGGATTTCCTGGATGTTTTGACTTAGGATCTTTTTGCATTTTGCATTTTCTTTGATTGTTGTGCCCATGTTCTCTATGGCATCTTCTGCACCTGAGATTCTCTCTTCCATCTCTTGTATTCTGTTGCTGATGGTCGCATCTATGTTTCCAGATTTCTTTCCTAGGGTTTCTATCTCCAGCGTTGCCTCACTTTGGGTTTTCTTTATTGTGTCTACTTCCCTTTTTAGGTCTAGTATGGTTTTGTTCATTTCCATCACCTGTTTGGTTGTGTTTTCCTGTTTTTCTTTAAGGACTTGTAACTCTTTAGCAGTTTTCTGTATTTCTTTAAGTGAGTTATTAAAGTCCTTCTTGATGTCCTCTACCATCATTATGAGATATGATTTTAAATCCACGTCTAGCTTTTCGGGTGTGTTGGGGTGCCCAGGACTGGCTGAGTTGGGAGTGCTGGGTTCTGATAATGGTGAGTGGTCTTGGTTTCTGTTAGTAAGATTCTTATGTTTGCCTTTTACCATCTGGTAATTTCTGGAGTTAGTTGTTATAATTGTCTCTGTTTAGAGCTTGTTCCACTTGTGATTCTGTTAGCCTCTATCAGCAGACTTAGGAGACTAGCTCTCTCCTGAGTATCAGTGGTCAGGGCACTCTCTGCAGGCTAGCTCTCCTCTTGCAGGGAAGGTGAACAGATATCTGGCATTCAGACCTGCCTCCTGGCAGAGGATGAAGGCCCGAAACAGGGCCTGTTCCAGAAGCTGTGTATGTTGACATGTCCCAGAAGCTGTTAGCTTGTGCAGTCCACACTCTCCCCTTTGTAGACTAGTCTTGGAGGAATTTGGGAACCAAGCTGGTCTCCCCAGGTGCTCTAGCAAAGTCCTCCTGGTGCTGGGAGAACACCTCTCCTCTGGCAGGGAAGGTGCTTGGATGTCTGGAGCCTGAAACCTTGGGTGTCTGCCTCAGAAGCTGTGGCGCTTCTGCCTGCCCCAGAAGCTGTTAGCTTCTGTAGTCCACACTCTTACACGCTCAGACTAGTCTTGGAGGGATCTGGGAACCAACATGGCTCCCCCAGGTGCTCTGGCAAAGCTCTCCTGGGCAGGCTGGACACCTCTCCTCTGGCAGGGAAGGTGCCTGGATAAGACAGCATTTTCAATGAGTGGTGCTGGTTCAACTGGAATTCAGCATGTAGGAGAATGCAAAACAACCCATTCTTATCTCCTTGTACAAAGCTTAAGTCCAAGTGAATCAAGAACTGCCACATAAAACCAGATATACTGAAACTAATAGAAGGGAAAGTGAGGAAAAGCCTCACTTGGGCAGAAGGGAAATTTTCCTAAACAGAACACCAATGGTTTATGCTCTAAGATCAAGAATTGACAAATGGAACCTCATAAAATTGCAAAGCTTTTATAAGGCAAAGGACACTGTCAATAGTACAAAATGGAAACCAACAGATTGGGAAAAGATCTTTACCTACCCTACATCCAATAGAGAGCTAATATCAAATATATACAAAGAATTTAAGAAGTTACAATCCAGAGAATCAAATAACCCTATTAAAAGTTGGGTACAGAGCTAAACAAAGTATTTTCAACTGAGAAATATAAACTGGCCAAGAAGCATCTAAAGAAATGTTCAAAAAGCCTGAGTCATCAGGGAAAGGCAAATTAAAACAGCCACCGCATACCAGTCAGAATAGCTAAGATCAAAAACTCAGGTGGCAGCAGATGCTGGTGAGGATATGGAGAAAGAGGAACACTTTTCCATTTTTCATGAGATTGCAAGCTGGTACAACCTCTCTGGAAATCAGTCTGGTAGTTCCTCAAAAAATATTGGACGTTGTACTGCTTGATGACCCAGCAATACTACTCATTAGCATATACCCAAAATGTGCTCCAACATATAATAAGGACACATTCTCCACTATGTTAATAGCATCCTTATTTATAATAGCCAGGAGCTGGAAACAACCCAGATGTCCCTCAACAGAGAAACGGATACAGAATATTTAGTACATTCACACAACGGAAGACTACTCAGCTATAAAAGGCAATGACTTCATGAAATTCTTAGGCAAGTGGACAGAACTAGAAAATATTATCCGGAGTGAGGTAACCCAATCATAAAAGTACCCACATGGTATGTACTCACTGATAAGTGGATACTAGTCCAAATGCTCAGAATACCCAAGATACAATTCACAAATGACATGAAACTCAAGAAGAGGGAAGACCAAAGGGTTGATACTTTGATCCTTCCTTGAAGGGGGTAGAAGACACCCATGGAAGGAATTACAGAGACAAAGTGTGGAGCAGACACTGAAGGAATGACCAATCAGAGACTGCTACACCTGGGGATCCATCCCATATACAGTCACAAAACCCAGACACTATTGTGAATGCCAACAAGTGCTTATTGACAGGAGCCTAATATAGCTGTCTCCTGAGAGGCTCTGCCAGAGCCTGAAAATTCAGAGGCAGATGCTTATAGCCAACCATTGGACTTAGCATGGGGTCCAAAATGGATGAGTTAGAGGAAACAATGAAGGAGTTGAATGGGTTTGCAACTCCATAGGAAGAACAATAATATCATCCAACCAGCCCCTCCTTCCCAGCTTCCAGGGTCTAAGCCAAAGAGTACACATGGAGTAACCCATGGCTCCAGCTGCATATGTAGCTCTGGATGGCCTTGTCGGGCATCAATGGAGGAGAGGCCCTTGGTCCTGTGAAGGCTTTATTTCCCAGTATAGGAGAATGACAAGGTGGGGAGTTTGGAAGGGTTTTGTGGGTGGGGGAGCACCCTCATAGAAGCAGGTAGAGGGGGATGGGATAGGGGGTTTCCAGAGGGGAAACCAAGAGAGGGGATAACATATGAAATATAAATAAAGAAAATATCCAATAAAAAAATAAGTATAAGAGTAATAGCATTAATAATAGGAAGAAGATGATAAAGAAGAAGAAAAAAAGAAGAAATCATACCCAACTACTAAATGGCAATAATTAAACTCAGGAATAAATATTTTTAAAAAGGGAACAAAGATTCTGTGAAATAAAGAGTTGTTTCTTTGAGAAAATTAGAGAGATCAACAATCCCTTATCCAAATAACTAATGGGTAGATAGAGAATATCTAAATTAACAACGTCAGAAATGAAAAGGAAGACATATCTACAAACATTGAGGAAATCCAGAAAATCATGAGGGCTATACTTAAACAAAAAAAAAAATTGTACTCTATCACATTGAATAATCTACATCAAATGGTTAATTTTCTCTGTAGGTTTAATTTATGAAACTTAAATCTAGTGGAGATAATCAATGTAAACAGATGTATAAATCCTAGTGAAATAGAGCAGTTATTAAGTCCCCCAACCAAAACAGAATAAGGGAAAGATGGTCTTTACACAAAAAATTTACCAGAAATTTAAAGAAGAGTTAATGCCAAAATTTCTCAAAATATTCCACAAAACAGAAACAGAAATAACACTGTCCAAATCATTTCATGAGACCACAGTTACCCTAATCCCCAAACCACATAATAATACAACAAAAATGAGTATTCCAGAACAATTTTCCTTATTATAGACCAATTTCCCTAATGAATGAGTATTGTAGAGTAACAGGCCAGTGGCAAATCACTGTTTCCCTGGATTACCCACAAGCTCTGAGACTTGGAAATTCCCATCCCAGTCACTCAGCATTAATTACCAATGTTTCAGTGTCAGTGATTAACCAATATATCCAGCTGTGCTGTACTTTTCACTTACCTCAATGTGCATGTCGCACAAGCTCATTTTTCAAGCTCCAAATACCCTATATATCCTGCCCCTTAATCTAGGCCATAGCTGTCTCTCTTCCCGTTCATTGGCAGTCACCATTCTGTTTTTCTCTCCAGTAAATCTTTTGTGTGAGGTGTCTTGGGTAGGACGACTTTGTGATATTTCTTGGCTGGCAACTGGCAAGATACTATTGTATCAGGAAAAAGACAAAACAAAACAAAACACCAAAAACACTTTTCTTAGTGCCTCAGATAGGCTCTTCTGCTGCTCCCTCATACTTCCCCTCTGAGTCTGGGTTGCAATGGGGCCCTATCCCTCAACCCAAATTTAATCACAACAGACTTACAGACTCACTTTCTGGCTCCTCAATAACACAGCATCTCATCAACCAGGGGTCATTGGTAAGTTTCCACTTCAATGAGAACACTTTCTTGAATCTGATAAAGTGACTTTGAGGGTACTCTGGAGATTCATGGTCCTTCCAGCCAGTCTTTTTTTTTTTTTTTTTTTTGGGGGGGGGGATGGTTTTTCGAGACAGAGTTTCTCTGTATAGCCCTGGCTGTCCTGGAACTCATTTTGTAGACCAGGCTGGCATCGAATTCAGAAATCCGCCTGCCTCTCCCTCCCGAGTGCTGGGATGAAAGGCGTGCACCACCACGCCCGGCCAGTCACAGCCTTGAAAGATATAGCTAGCATATTTTGCTGACACTGGCCCTGGCCCTAGGCAAAGGTACCCCAATCCTCATCACAGTCTTTATGGCTATTCCTGACCCTATTCACAGACCCCACTACCTCACTCTCAGAACTTCAATGCTGCAGCTTCCTTAAGACCCACTGGGCATTTTGACCCTTTCCTTCCACCTTAATTTTCTGGCTCCCATTTAGAGAGAGCTGCCTATAATCTCACAGCTACTCTGTGCCATTGTTATTTTTATGACAATACAGGACCCATTCCCATTTTTCCTCTGGATGAGACCTTCTTCTTGGGCTCATTTTTTTAATTGTCTTCTGGCAAGTTTTCAGGCTTTTTCTAAATCCCTAGTACTAGGCTTTGTATCTCCTCAAGTAGTTAGGCATATCCTTGTTAAGTATGGGGACAATCCACAAAACAGTTTGATCCTCTATAGTCCTCCTTAAGTCCCAGCATCACTTTCAACTACAGGCTGCTGTGACCTTTTATTCTCCCCTCATGTTATCCATGAAAATGTTGTCATCTATATTCTTTCATCTCTGATTCCTTTTAGAGATGCCTCTTGGAAAACCTCTAGCCTCTCCTCTTGGTACCTGATATAAAGGGCTCTAAACTTACTTTATTAATCAAATTTGACTTTAATACTCCTTATATAACCAATGCAAATGGCCACCTAATGCTACTGTAGGTCCCAATATTATTTGGGACTTTTACAAATACTATGAATGATAAGGGAATTTGGCCCATTTTTCCCTTGATTTCTAGTTTTCCTTTATCTTTGCTCAAAACCCCATCTATTTTTTTCCTATTAATCTACCTAACTTCTCCTAGCCCAAACCACTTCCAGTTCAGCTAACAAGTCTCAACTCTCAGTTTCTTCTCTTCCTTTGGCTCCTCTGGTCTCTTGTTCTCCATTTTCAGTGATAGATTGTTGCAATCGTCTCTCTCTATCACTCACTATTAGCCCACTGACAGCATTTAATCTTTCTGCTACTCACTTTTGTTCAACCATAGGAACTCTGGTATAATCTTGCAATGGTTACCTCTTTGGAAAAGATTTCTGTGGTGATCAGCTTGCTCAAGGTCTTTTTCTCATTAAGTGATCTCTTATAAGTAGAAAATAAATTTGGATATTATGCTCCTAATCCCTCCAATATACCATCCAACCTTACAACCTCACCTACTATGACTGATTTTCATTAACAACCTTCTCTCTGATGAATTCTGGAGCGTCTGGGGCAAAACTAGGGCACATATAGATAATGTTTCGCCAACAATTGGGTTTGAGGCAGTCACTGACTGTAACTATAACTGGAACTACAATACCTTTAGAGGCATAAATGCATAGGGATTTATGTATAGGGATAAATATATTATTTTCCCCTTGACAATCTCTGTAAAGTTTCCCTTAAATCAGTAAGTTATGAAAAAATCTAAGAGGCCACCCAGGAGAAATATGAAAATCAATCTCAATTCCTAGACTGCTTTGTAAAAGCCATATTACAAAATACCCATCTGGATCCCAAAACCCAGATGTGAAACAACCCTTTGTGTCTTATTTCTTCTTTCTGAATTTTGTTCACATTAGGGAAAAATTGAAATGCCTAGAGAGGGACCATATGAACCCACAGGAAGTAGTCTTAGCAGTAACCTTTAAGGTATATGATGGGAGAGATAAAAAAAATCCTTGAAACAAAATACTTGATGAATTACCCTGCTTACCTTGCATCCAAAAGTATGAGAACCTCTGCTTCAAATGTTTTCAGGCAGATAACTGGGTCCAGACCTGACAAAGCTTGTATAAACTATCACAACCATGTCCAAGAGGGACATTGGCCTGTAGACTGTCCCCATGTCCTTCTCAGCACAGGGACATCAGGCCCAGATTGCCCTATCAGAGCTCTTAGACCTGGCTATGGACAACTTAGGGGACCCAGGATATCTTGGCCCAGCCACCAGTATTTTCAACTCGGAGCCATGAATAGGTATCATGGTATCAGGGCAGCCAATCTTCTATCTGGATATTAGGATCATCTAGTTGGTGCTGATGGACTTGTGGTAGTCCACTTCACAATCTCAGTTCCTGATTGTCAAAACAGCCTTGGCAACCTCACCTAATGGCACCACTCAGTTGCAACTTCAGGGATATCTCACTTACCCACTCCTCTCTAGTGGTACCGAACTGTCCTATCCGCTTGCTGGAGTGGGACCTCAGAGTCCTAGTCCAAGTGGAAGCCTTTATTTCTTTCACTTCCCCCATCATTTGACTCCATGCTCATTTCCCCTAACTCTTCTCTTTCTCATCAAAATCACACAATCTTTTCCTTGCTGCATCCCAGGCAGATCCCTGAGTATGGGCAGCTAAAACATTTCTATAACCAAACGTTATTTTCCTTTCATCTTACAAAAAATCCTTTCACTTTCATCCAGGGGAAAAAATGAGACAGTACCTATCTGCCTGGTTCTGTCTGTTTTGAAAGTTTTATTTGTTCCTCGTGTGTGGATAGTTCTGTGTCTTTAGCTGTGTAAATATTGTGGGAAATATGGGAGCTGAGAGGGAAATGGTTCTGGCTTAATTAATTATAGGAATGATAGTAACCATCACATGTTTTGTTTCTGATTGGTCTCTTTTGAGTATGTGAGATTTCTGGGTTCTGTGTTTATTAGTTGTCTTTTTTAAAAATTATTTTTCTGCAATTGCCAGCTGCCATATATCCCCTTAAATGCCACTTGCCATGTCTGCTTTGATGGTCAGAGATCAGAATTTATCTTTATGCTTTCTGGTCACTAGATTGAATTTAGCTGGGAGTCAAACATCTTTTGAGCATGGATAATATTAAAATCATGTTATTCTTTTATGCTTTATTGAGAAGCTGGCTCTGGAGTTTTGTTATGGCTTTCCCTCTTCTAGATCCAAGCATATGCTTTGAAAGTTTTCCTTCAAAATCTCTGCCCCCTGTCAGGGAGAACGCATAACTGTGATACTACTCAGCTATTAAAAACAATGAATTTATGAAATTCCTAGGCAAATAGATGGATCTAGAGTGTATCATCCTGAGAGAGGTAACCCAATTATAAAATAACTCACATGATATGCCCTCAGTGATAAGTGGATATTAGCCCAGAAACTTAGACTACCCACGATACAATTTGCAAAACAAAATGGACCATCCAGAGACTGTCCCACCTGGGTATCCATCCCATAATCAGCCACCAAACGCAGACACTATTGCATACGGCAGCAAGATTTTGCTGAAAGGACCCTGATATAGCTGTCTCTTGTGAGGCTATGCCTGTGCCTGACAAACACAGAAGTGGATGCTCACAGTCATCTATAGGATGGAACACAGGGCCCCCAATGGAGGAGTTAAAGTACCCAAGGAGTAGAAGGGGTCTGCAGCCCTATAAGTGGAACAACAATACGAACTAACCAGTAACCCCAGGGCTCGTGTCTCTAGCTGCATATGTAGCAGAAGATGGCCTAGTCGGCCATCATTGGGAAGAGAGGCCTCCAGGTCTTGCAAACTTTATATGCCCCAGTACAGGGAAACACCAGGGCCAAGAAGTGGGAGTTGGTGGGTAGGGGAGCAGGGGGGGGGGTACAGTATAGGGGCTTTCAGGATAGCATTTGAAATGTAAATGAAGAAATTACCTAATAAAAATTGGAAAAAGAAAAAAAAAGAAAAGAGAGAAAAACAAAACAAAAGGATTTCAAGCAACTTGCTTTTCAATGATTTTGCTCAGTAATAATTATTCCTGTCTTTGGTAAATGACAAGATAGAAAACGTGAACGTTTAAGTGAGTCCTGAGTGTCTAACAAACTGAAAACTAGGGTTTTAAGGTATGTAAAAGCAAGTTGTAATGGTATTAAAAGGTAATTTAAGGTAATAAAAAGTGTTCCAGATTTCTTTTCCCCTCTATTTTAAAGGTTCAGAGTTTTAATGTTGACCAATGGAATTGTGATAAAGCACTGACTCCTGTTGACTGTAGCAAGCTCAAGATTTTAAGTTTCTTCCGGTTGTCTTCTAAGTATTGACTTAAAGGTGCTTCTCATTGTGCTAAAAATATCTTTTTTCAATCTATATGCCCAGCTCTCTGGATGGTTTTAAACTGAAAGCTTTTGCTGTGACTCAAAGGATTGGCAGTTACTAGCTGCCTTTTTTACAATATGCATTTCAGTGTAGAATACAAACAATGGATATGTTAATATACAACTTTTATTTATTATTGTAAACAAAAATATCATGTAAAATCCAGAGTTGAAGGTGTCCTCAG
This sequence comes from Mus caroli, assembly GCF_978045245.1. NCBI lineage: Eukaryota > Metazoa > Chordata > Mammalia > Rodentia > Muridae > Mus > Mus caroli. The sequence continues at coordinate 137,607,239 of NW_028227261.1, read as the reverse complement.
ACTTAGAACCACCTCTCATAGGTGCTCATAGGGGCTCCAGATAGGTATAGCCTAAATTTTCCCATCTGCCTATTCCTGAGTGTGTTACATTTACCTCCCTTGGTGCTGGGATGCCTTTACTCCTCCAAATACCAGGACTATGGGCCTGAAAGTACTAAATGTATGATTTTACTTTAAGTTCCCAAACTTTGACTTCTGCCCCTGGTTTATAATTATTTTAGCAGATTTCTTCTCAGCTGTAAGGCACCATCCAGGAATCAACTGAGCACCACAAAGTGCTCCAAATGACTTTAAACACTGTTCTTTCTGAAAGCCAATGTGAACTAGTCCAGCTGGGATGATTGGTCCCTGTCTCGTCAGATGGACCAGTTAAACAGATGAATGTACCATTGCCTGAATCCCTTTCAACAATTTGACTTCCATTTCAGCCTTTCTGGCTTCTGAAAGTCATGTCCTAATTTTAGCAGGAAGTATTTACAGAAGAGAATACATTACCCCTTTTCCCTTTATAAAAAGTGGAATACTAGGTGAATAGGAAACTTACTGGTATAAGGAACAAAATGGCTACCTAAATGCTTATTATTATACCTGTTAAAATGTAACATGTTTAAGTGTTAAAATAAAATAGATCCAATAATCAATAAATTAACACTTAGATTCATTAGTTGAATTTTTTCTACAATGTGATAGAGCACATAGCCTGCTTAACACAGGATAAGGAAGCAATTTTTGGCGTTAAAAATGTTTTATTTCTATTTAAACTTGGAAAGTATTAGAGAAAATTAACAAGGATTATATTTAATAAGAGTGGAGAGTGTCATTTACATCTTCACTAAGGAGTAATATTGCTTCTATGACAACCAATCAGTTAAAATAAAAGGTAAAAAAGTAAAAGGTTTATTGTGTGGTGTGAATTTATTATACTCCTTGGTTCTAATTGACAAGATTCCCTTACATCAGAAAAACCCATTCAAATGCAGGTACAAAATTACTGGATAAAATTCTTGCAAAGGGAATCCAAGAATGCATCAAAAAAATCATCTGCCATCATCAAATTGGCTTTATCCTCGAAACTCAGGGATGATTCAATATACAAAAATTAATAATTGTAAATAATTAAATGCCATAAGAACTGAAAGAAAGAAAGAAATGATCATATTAGACAGAGAAAACAACTTTGACAAGATTCAATATTCATTCAAGGTAAAAAGTCCTGGAGAGATTAGGGATGCAGTGGACATACATAAACAAATTGAAGACAAATTACACAAAATCCATAGCTAACACCCACTTACCTAAAAGAAACACAAATGAATTCCACACTCTATTCATATGTATTTAACACAGTACTTGAAGTCTTAGTTCTCGAAGTCAATAAGACAACTGAAGGAGATCAAGTAGATGCAAATTGGAAAGGAAAACTCTATTATTTACAGATGCTATGATAGCATATATAAATGACCCTAAAATTCCACTAGTGAACTCTTACTGATAATAAACACTTTCAGCAAAGTAGCTGGATAATAAAGTCACTCACAAGAAACTAAGTAACCCTCCTATACACAAATGGTAACTGGACTAAGAAGGGAGTCAAGGAAACCACACCATTCACAATATGGAAAGATTTCACGTTTTCATGAACCAGTAGAATTAACAGTAAAAGTGTCAAGCCGGCAGAAACCGGCCTGAGTAGGGCCACAGGCCTCATCCGGCCGGATCAGTGCCGGGGTAGCAGGAGCGCAGGGTTGCCTGACACCCGCCAGCTACCCACGACCCCCGCCGCAGGATTTTGGGACTGCTGGTGAGTGGAACACAGCTTCTGCTCCAATCCAATTGCGCGGGACCTGAGACTGCATTAGTTAGGGAAGCAGAAACCGGCCTGAGTAGGGCCACAGGCCTCATCCAGCCGGATCAGCGCCAGGGTAGCGGGAGCGCAGGGTTGCCTGACACCCGCCAGCTACCCACGACCCCCGCCGCAGGATTTTGGGACTGCTGGTGAGTGGAACACAGCTTCTGCTCCAATCCAATTGCGCGGGACCCGAGACTGCATTAGTTACGGAAGCAGAAACCGGCCTGAGTAGGGCCAAAGGCCTCATCCTGCCGGATCAGTGCCGGGGTAGCGGGAGCGCAGGGTGGCCTGACACCCGCCAGCTACCCACGACCCCCGCCGCAGGATTTTGGGACTGCTGGTGAGTGGAACACAGCTTCTGCTCCAATCCAATTGCGCGGGACCTGAGACTGCATTAGTTAGGGAAGCAGAAACCAGCCTGAGTAGGGCCACAGGCCTCATCCAGCCGGATCAGTGCCAGGGTAGCAGGAGCTCGCAGGGTTGCCTGACACCCTCCAGCTACCCACGACCCCCGCCGCAGGATTTTGGGACTGCTGGTGAGTGGAACACAGCTTCTGCTCCAGTCCAATCACAGGGGACCTGAGACTGCTCTGGTTGGGGAGAGAGAAATCCAGCCTACATAGGGCCACAACCCTCTTCCGGTCAGAAAAGCACCTGGGCAGCTGGGGAGCAGGGTTGGCTGACACTCACCAGCTACCCACAACACCCACCACAGGATCTTAAGACTTCTGGAGAGTGGAACACAGCTTCTGCTCCAATCCAATTGCACGCGGGACCAGAGACTGCATTAGTTAGGGAAGCAGAAAAACGGCCTGAGTAGGACCACAGGCCTCTTCCGGCTGGACCAGCACCGGGGTACCATCAGCTACCCATGACCCCCGGCGCAGGATTTAGAGACTGCTGGTGAGTGGAACACAGCTTCTGCTCCAATCTTTAAACAGTGACAACGATAACAACTAACCCCAGAGATTACCAGATGGCGAAAGGTAAACGTAATAATCTTACTAACAGAAACCAAGACCACCCACCATCATCAGAACCCAGCACCTCCACTTCGCCCAGTCCAGGGCACCCCAACACACCGGAAAAGTTAGACACGGATTTAAAAGCATATCTCCTGATGATGATAGAGGACTTCAAGAAGGACGTTAGTAACACACTTAAAGAAATGCAGGAGAACACTGCTAAACAGGCAGAAGACAATAAAGAGGAAGCACAAAAATCCCTTAAAGAATTTCAGGAGAACACTGCTAAAGAGTTACAAATCCTTAAAGAAAAACACGATAACATAATCAAACAGGTAGAAGTCCTTACAGAAAAACAGGAAAACACATCCAAACAGATGATGGAAATGAACAAAACCATACTAGACCTAAAAAGGGAAGTAGACACAATAAAGAAAACCCAAAATGAGGCAACACTGGAGATAGAAACCCTAGGAAAGAAATCTGGAACCATAGATATGAGCATCAGCAACAGAATACAAGAGATGGAAGAGAGAATCTCAGGTGCAGAAGATTCCATAGAGAACATCGGCACAACAATCAAGGAAAATGTAAAATGCAAAAAGATCCTAACTCAAAACATCCAAGAAATACAGGACGCAATGAGAAGACCAAACCTACGGATAATAGGAGTGGATGAGAATGAAGATTTTCAACTCAAAGGACCAGCAAACATCTTCAACAAAATTATAGAAGAAAACTTCCCAAATCTAAAGAAAGAGATGCCCATGAACATACAAGAAGCCTACAGAACTCCAAATAGACTGGACCAGAAAAGAAATACCTCCCGACACATTATAATCAGAGCAACAAATGTCTAAATAAAGATAGAATACTAAAAGCAGTAAGAGAAAAAGGCCAAGTAACATATAAAGGCAAGCTTATCAGAATTACACCAGATTTTTCACCAGAGACTATGAAAGCCAGAAGATCCTGGACGGATGTTATACAGACACTAAAAGAACACAAATTCCAGCCCAGGCTACTATACCCAGCCAAACTCTCAATTAACATAGATGGAGAAACCAAAGTATTCCACGACAAAACCAAATTCACACATTATCTCTCCACGAATCCAGCCCTTCAAAGGATAATAACAGAAAAAAACCAATACAAGGACAGGAACCACGCCCTAGAAACAACAAGAAGGTAATCCCTCAACAAACCTAAAAGAAGACAGCCACAAGAACAAAATGCCAACTTTAACAACAAAAATAACAGGAAACAACAATTACTTTTCCTTAATATCTCTTAATATCAATGGACTCAACTCCCCGATAAAAAGACATAGACTAACAAACTGGCTACACAAACAAGACCCAACATTTTGCTGCTTACAGGAAACTCATCTCAGAGAAAAGGATAGACACTACCTCAGAATGAAAGGCTGGAAAACAATTTTCCAAGCAAATGGCATGAAGAAACAAGCTGGAGTAGCCATTCTAATATCTGATAAGATTGACTTCCAACCCAAAGTCATTAAAAAAGACAGGGAGGGACACTTCATACTCATCAAAGGTAAAATCCTCCAAGAGGAACTATCAATCCTGAATATCTATGCTCCAAATACAAAGGCAGCCACATTCATTAAAGAAACTTTAGTAAAGCTCAAAGCACACATTGCACCTCATACAATAATAGTGGGAGACTTCAACACACCACTTTCACCAATGGACAGATCATGGAAACAGAAACTAAACAGGGACACAGTGAAACTAACAGAAGTTATGAATCAAATGGATCTGGCAGATATCTACAGAACATTCTATCCTAAAACAAAAGGATATACCTTCTTCTCAGCACCTCATGGTACCTTCTCCAAAATTGACCACATAATTGGTCACAAAGCAGGCCTCAACAGATATAAAAATATTGAAATTGTCCCATGCATCCTATCAGATCACCATGGACTAAGGCTGATCTTCAATAACAGAATAAATAATAGAAAGCCAACCTTCACGTGGAAACTGAACAACACTCTTCTCAATGATACCTTGGTCAAGGAAGGAATAAAGAAAGAAATTAAGGACTTTTTAGAGTTCAATGAAAATGAAGCCACAACATACCCAAACTTATGGGACGCAATGAAAGCATTTCTAAGAGGAAAACTCATAGCTCTGAGTGCCTCCAAAAGGAAACTAGAGAGAGCACACATTAGCAGCTTGACAACACACCTAAAAGCACTAGAACAAAAGGAAGCAAATTCACCCAAGAGGAGTAGACGGCAGGAAATAATCAAACTCAGGGGTGAAATCAACCAAGTGGAAACAAGAAAAACTATTCAAAGAATCAACCAATCAAGGAGCTGGTTCTTTGAGAAAATCAACAAGATAGATAAACCCTTAGCCAGACTCACTAGAGGGCACAGGGAAAGCATCCTAATTAACAAAATCAGAAATGAAAAAGGAGACATAACAACAGATCCTGAAGACATCCAAAACACCATCAGATCCTTCTACCAAAGGCTATACTCAACAAAACTGGAGAACCTGGATGAAATGGAGAAGTTCCTAGACAGATACCAGGTACCAAAGTTGAATCAAGATCAGGTTAATGATCTAAACAGCCCTATATCCCCCAAAGAAATAGAAGCAGTCATTAATAGTCTCCCAACTAAAAAAAGCCCAGGACCAGATGGGTTTAGTGCAGAGTTCTATCAGACCTTCAAAGAAGATCTAATCCCAGTTCTTCACAAACTATTCCACAAAATAGAAACAGAAGGTACTCTACCCAACTCATTCTATGAAGCCACAATTACTCTGATACCTAAACCACAAAAAGACCCAACAAAGATAGAAAACTTCAGACCAATATCCCTTATGAATATTGATGCAAAAATCCTCAATAAAGTTCTTGCTAACCGAATCCAAGAACACATCAAAACAATTATCCATCCTGACCAAGTAGGTTTCATCCCAGGGATGCAGGGATGGTTCAATATACGGAAATCCATCAACGTAATCCAGTATATAAACAAACTCAAAGACAAAAACCACATGGTCATCTCGTTAGATGCGGAAAAAGCATTTGACAAGATCCAACACCCATTCATGATAAAAGTCTTGGAAAGATCAGGAATTCAAGGCCCATACCTAAACATGATAAAAGCAATCTACAGCAAACCAGTAGCCAACATCAAAGTAAATGGTGAGAAGCTTGAAGCAATCCCTCTAAAATCAGGGACTAGACAAGGCTGTCCACTTTCTCCATACCTATTCAACATTGTACTTGAAATCCTAGCCAGAGCAATTCGACAACAAAAGGAGATCAAAGGGATACAAATTGGAAAAGATGAAGTCAAAATATCACTTTTTGCAGATGATATGATAGTATATATAAGGGACCCTAAAAATTCCACCAGAGAACTCCTAAGCCTGATAAACAGCTTCGGTGAAGTAGCTGGATATAAAATTAACTCAAACAAATCAATGGCCTTTCTCTACACAAAGAATAAACAGGCTGAGAAAGAAATTAGGGAAACAACACCCTTCTCAATAGTCACAAATAATATAAAATATCTTGGCGTGACTCTAACTAAGGAAGTGAAAGATCTGTATAATAAAAACTTCAAGTCTCTGAAGAAAGAAATTCTAGAAGATCTCAGAAGATGGAAAGATCTCCCATGCTCATGGATTGGCAGGATCAACATTGTAAAAATGGCTATCTTGCCAAAAGCAATCTACAGATTCAATGCAATCCCCATCAAAATTCCAACTCAATTCTTCAACGAATTAGAAAGTGCAATCTGCAAATTCATCTGGAATAACAAAAAACCTAGGATAGCAAAAACTCTTCTCAAGGATAAAAGAACCTCTGGTGGAATCACCATGCCGGACCTAAAGCTCTACTACAGAGCAATTGTGATAAAAACTGCATGGTACTGGTATAGTGACAGACAAATAGACCAATGGAATAGAATTGAAGACCCAGAAATGAACCCACACACCTACGGTCACTTGATCTTCGACAAGGGAGCTAAAAACATCCAATGGAAGAAAGACAGCATTTTCAACAAATGGTGCTGGCACAACTGGTTGTTAACATGTAGAAGAATGCGAATCGATCCATTCCTATCTCCTTGTACTAAGGTCAAGTCTAAGTGGATCAAGGAACTTCACATAAAACCAGAGACACTGAAACTTATAGAGGAGAAAGTGGGGAAAAGCCTTGAAGATATGGGCACAGGGGAAAAATTCCTGAATAGAACAGTAATGGCTTGTGCTGTAAGATCGAGAATTGACAAGTGGGACCTCATGAAACTACAAAGCTTCTGCAAGGCTAAAGACACCATCAATAAGACAAAAAAACCACCAACAGATTGGGAAAGGATCTTCACCTATCCTAAATCAGATAAGGGACTAATATCCAATAAATATAAAGAACTCAAGATGGTGGACTCCAGAAAGTCAAATAACCCCATTAAAAAATGGGGCTCAGAACTGAACAAAGAATTCTCACCTGAGGAATACCGAATGGCAGAGAAGCACCTGAAAAAATGTTCAACATCCTTAATCATCAGGGAAATGCAAATCAAAACAACCCTGAGATTTCACCTCACACCAGTCAGAATGGCTAAGATCAAAAATTCAGGTGACAGCAGATGCTGGCGAGGATGTGGAGAAAGAGGAACACTCCTCCATTGTTGGTGGGATTGCAAGCTTGTACAACCACTCTGGAAATCAGTCTGGCGGTTCCTCAGAAAATTGGACATAGTACTACCGGAGGATCCAGCAATACCTCTCCTGGGCATATATCCAGAAGATGTCCCAACCGGTAAAAAGGACACATGCTCCACTATGTTCATAGCAGCCCTATTTATAATAGCCAGAAGCTGGAAAGAACCCAGATGTCCCTCAACAGAGGAATGGATACAGAAATTATGGTACATTTACACAATGGAGTACTACTCAGCTATTAAAAAGAATGAATTTATGAAATTCCTAGCCAAATGGATGGACCTGGAGGGCATCATCTTGAGTGAAGTAACACAATCACAAAAGAACTCACACAATATGTATTCATTGATAAGTGGATATTAGCCCAAAACTTAGGATACCCAAGATATAAGATACAATTTGATAAACGCATGAAACTCAAGAAGAATGAAGACCAAAGTGTGGACACTGTGCACCTTCTTAGAATTGGGAACAAAACACCCAGGGAAGGAGTTACAGAGACAAAGTTCGTAGCTGTGATGAAAGGATGAACCATTTAGAGACTGCTGTATCCAGGGATCCGTCCCATAATCAGCTTCTAAACGCTGACACCATTGCATACACTAGCAAGATTTTGCTGAAAGGACCCAAATATAGCTGTCTCTTGTGAGATGATGCCGGGGCCTAGCAAACACAGGAGTGGATCTTCACAGTCAGCTATTGGATGTATCACAGGGCTCCCAATGGAGAAGCTAGAGAAAGTACCCAAGGAGCTAAAGGGATCTGCAACCCTATTGTTGGAACAACATAATGTACTAACCAGAACCCTGGAGCTCTTGTCTCTAGCTGCATATGTATCGAAAGATGGCCTAGTCGGCCATCAATGGAAAGAGAGGCCCATTGGACTTGCAAACTTTATATGCCCCAATATAGGGGAATGCCAGGGCCAAAAGAATGGGAATGGGTGGGTAGGGAAGTGGGGGGCGCTATGGGGGACTTTTGGGATAGTATTGGAAATGTAATTGAGGAAAATATGTAATAAAATAAATAAATAAAAAAAAAAAAAGTGTCAAGCCATCCTACCAAAACGAATCTATAGAATCAATACAATCCACATTAAAATCCAATATAATTCTTTACAGACCTTGAGAGGATAGCTGTCAGCATCAGTGGAAACAGAAAAAGATAGGATAGCTAAAAACATCTTGATCATGATCAATTAAAGAACTGCTAAAGGTCTCACCATGATAATTTGAAATTTTACTACAAATCTATAGTAATAAAAATAAACATGGTATTGGCGTTAAAACAGATGTGCTGATCAATGAAATTAAATTGAGGATCCAGGAATAAATCCACATACATATGGACACCTTATTTTAAAGAAATCAGAAATACACACTACTAAAAAAGATAGAACACTCAACAAATGGTACTGATGAAACTGATGTCTGCATATATAGGAGTTTACATAGTTGCAAACTTATCAACCTGCACCAAACTCAACTCTAAATGGACCAAAGACCTCAACACAAAACCAAGTACATTGAAATGGATAGAGGAGAAAGTAGGGAATATCCATAGACTCTTTGGCCCAGGAGAGGGCTTTCTGGACAAAACACTGATAGCCCAATGAACTAAATGGTACCACATGAAACTCAAAAGCTTCTGTAACAAAAAGGACACTGTCATATGGACAAAACATAAGCCTGCAGTTTAGGAAAATGATTTTTACCAACACAAAAGATGATAAATTCTAATATCCAAAATACATAAAGAAATCTAATCAGGATATAAAAATCCAGTTAGAAAAGAAGTACAGATCTAAACAAATAATTTTTAATAGAAGAAATCCAAAAGACTGAGAGACACTTAAAGTTACACTTTAGGAATTTCAAATTTATGCTAGGCTCCTATCTGCAAGCATAACAGAATATCATTAATAGTGTCAGGATTGGTGATTGCCCATGGGATGGATCTCAAGTTGGGCCAGTTATTAGTTGGACATTCCCTCAAGTCTCTGCTCCATCTTTGTTCCTACACATCTTGTAGAAAGGGCAAATTTTGGTTTTGTGAGTGGGCTGGTGTCTTTATCCCTCCACTGAAGATCCTTCCTGGCTACAGAAGATGTTTACTTCAGGGCCCATACCATCACTGCTAGGAGTCTCAGCTATAATCACCCCTATAGATTCCTGAAAGCCTCCCCTATCCCAGGTCTCTGCCAAGTCCTAGTGATGCTTCCCCTGACCTAGCTACCAATTTCTGTTCATTATCCCAGCCCTCTTTAGTCTTTCCCCACAGCTAATCCTGAATTTTACCCCCCACACTACTTCCTCCATCTCCTTTCCCACCCAGATACCTACTTCCATTTGCCTACTATAACTGTTTAACTCCACTTTCTGAATGAAATTCAAGCATACTTGCTTGGGCCTTTCATCTTGTTTAGCTTCTTTCTGTCTGTGGAGTGTAGAACGGGTATCCTGTACGTCATGGCTGATATCCACTTGCCAGTGAGTACATACCATGCATGTCATTTTGGGTCTGGGTTACCTCACTCAATATGATATTTTCTAGTTCCATCCATTTGACTACAATACTCATGGTGTTTTTGTTTTTAATAGCTGAATCATATTCCATTGTGTAAATTAACCACATTTTTTCTGTATCTACCACTCAGTTGAGGGATATCTGGTTTGTTTTCAGATTCTGGCTATTATGAATAAAGCTACTATGAACAATGTGGAGCATATGTCCTTGGGCTATGGTGGATCATCTTTCAGGTATATTCTCAGGAGAGGTATAGCTGGGTCTTCAGATGGAACTATTCCCAATTTTCTGAGAAACTGCTAGATTGTTAGCATAAATGTCCTGTCAGAGGCTCCATCCAGCGGCTGGTTGAGATGCATGCAGATATAGACAGCCAAACTTTGGTTTGAGCTCCTGGAATCTTTTTTTTTTTTTAAAGTTGTTAGTTTGTTTTTTTTTTTTTTTGGGGGGGGGGTATTTATTTCATTTACATTTCCAATGCTATCCCAAAAGTCCCCCACATGCTCCCCCACCCACTCCCCCACCCACCCATTCCCACTTCTTGGCCCTGTCGTTCCCCTGTATTGAGGCATATAAAGTTTGTACGACCAATGGGCCTCTCTTTCCACTGATGGCCGACTAGGCCATCCTCTGTTACATATGCAGCTAGAGACACGAGCTCCAGGGGGGTACTGGTTAGTTCATATTGTTGTTCCACCTATAGGATTGCAGATCCCTTTAGCTCCTTGGGTACTTTCTCTAGCTCCTCCATTGGGGGCCCTGTGATCCATCCAATAGCTGAACAAAGTTTGGAGCTGTGACGAAAGGATGGACCATCTAGAGACTGCCATATCCGGGGATCCATCCCATAATCAGCTTCCAAATGCTGACACCATTGCATACACTAGCAAGATTTTGCTGAAAGGACGCAGATAGAGATGTCTCTTGTGAGACTATACTGGGGCCTAGCAAACACAGAAGTGGATGCTCACAGTGAGCTCACGGAATCTTATGGTAGATTTGGAGAAAGGTTTGAGGCCTCCCATCGGGGGAAAAATTCCCCAGGGAGACCAACATTGATAACTAACCTGAACTGAGACCAACATTGTCAACTAACCTGGACTATTGGTGACTCTCAGGGATTGAACCACCAACCAAAGAGCATATGCAAGCTGGACCTAGGCCCCTTTGTATGTATGTAGAAGATATGCAGCTTAGTTTTTAAATGGGTCTCCCAACAACTGGAGTTGGAGCTGTACTAGAGCTATTACCTGTCAGTTGAATAGATTCCTCTAACTGTGCTGCCTTTTCTGGCTTCAGTCGGAGAGAATTCACCTACCTCTGCAGAGACTTGATGTGCCAGTTTGGGGAGATACCTTGGGGTGTTTTCACCCTTTCAAAGGAGAAGAGGAGGGTCATGAGGGAAGGTACTGTGTGAGGGTAAGACTAGGAAGAAGCAGAAATAAGCATGTAAAGTACATAATTTACTTAATGAAAAAAGTAAAATAGAAATTTCAAACTTATAGCAACTGAGGAAGGCTTTACATAGAAAGAACTTTCATCTAAGAATCATAGTTTTAAATTTTCAAGCCAAATGACGCATCAATTCTAAACACACTAAAAGTAGATGCACAGTTTGTTTGTTTGTTTGTTTTTTAATGGTAAAGTATATTCAAACCCCAGTGAGGTTATTTTCAGAAATGATTGTTGTGGGAAACATTAAAAAAAAAAAAGACAGGCAAGCTTCCCATCCTACTGCTAGGCACCAGCAATTCCCTGTAGGGCCTGGCCGGCTATGCACTGGCGGGCAATGGCTGACCTGTTATTATCTTGTGGAGACTCTGACTCAGTGCTCTAAAAACTCTCCACCGAACTTGATAAGTTCCTAGTGGCAGCTCACTACCACACTGGCCCCATGCTTCAAAACCCCCTGCAGTGGTGCACTGCAGGAAAATCCACACTTTTCCACTGTACTTTTCTCTCTTGAAAAACTCAACAAAAACTTAGTTTAGAAATGATGATAACTCAATTACTGGGTGCAACAACTAAAATCCTAATCTTGTAAGTCTTTATTAATCTAAATTCTCCAGTGGCAAATACTGACAGATTCACCATTGAAACAGGGAAACATGAATAATTACATCATGTCTTCATGTTATTTCAGTCCAAAAGGGCCTAACTCTCTTCTGCTTCCTCTCTTTATCCATCCAACTCAGAAGTCCCACCTACTTGCCCAGTGACTGGCTACTTCTTTATTCATTAGGGGATTGTTTCACAAGAAGTCACCTGAGTATGTGACTCACACCTTGTCTGCAACCCCTCCCAGGAGAGTGGAATAGCATCAAAATACAAGCACAACAGATGATATAGTGCAAGAATGTACAAAATTATCAAACTTCACATGAGCAAGCCCAGAGTAAATAAATCTCGAACAGAATTTAAAATTTTGCAGTTATCATTGACTGCCTTTTTTCACCATCACAAAGTTCTGTTATTCACAAGTCACAGTAAACTTGTTAGGGAATAAGTAGTCTTTTTCAGGAACTAGTCAATACTGGGTTAGGAGAGTCAGTAAGTGTCCCTTTTCAATTATTCTGTTCAGGAATACCAATCTGCTGTCGTGAAATTATGAATTTAGTATTGTTTACATTCACAAATGCTATAAAGTATAGCCTTTCTCTAAATCTTGTGAGATAGTTGTTAAACTTCACCAGCACCACACTGATTACATACCTGGGAAAATCTTGAATCTATCTTCTATCTCCTTTTGGAATGCAAAAACTTTAGACTGCATTTCAAATTCAAAATGAAGAGTCTCCAGGTGTATTGAAGGATTTAATGTATAGGAGAAAGGTATTCTTGAGAGCATTGTAAAAAGTGAAAGACAGTGATTTCTTAAAGGCTTTCTAGCTTCATATGTAACTATTGTTGCACTGAGAAATGTCAAAAGTAAGGTAACCACCAGGCAAAGCATGAGTGCTTTATATGCCATTGGTAGAAGATGGGTTTTATCATCCTGTAATGATAAAACTGCAAATTCACAAATTAGGAACAGTGGCAAGTGCCCTTTATTTTAGGTGTGTTTGTAAATATTTCAAAGGACAGGGCTGAGATTATTGGAGAATTGCATGAATTCAATGGTGTGCTTGCTATAAATGCAAATAAACCATATATGTTATATTACAACAATTATAAATATTTTTCCTAATCTTAATCAAGGTGATGGGAACTTGATGACATGGTTATTAACACATTTGCACTCACGGTGTTTTTTGACAAATAAACCTGTATAATATGTGTTTTAGAATAAACATTTTTGGTACAATTGATATATCAAGATTTATATAAAACCCAACCTCTCTCTACACAAAAGTATTTGTGAACTCTGAATTCACTTTTGAAATGTTTGTGAAGCCATTTCTAGACACAAATTTACTTCAATTTCTTTAAACTATTCAAGAGTGAGACATTTTCATTTCTTGCTAGAGATCAAGAAAGAACCCACAAGATTGTTAATTAGCCAAATCATTCTTCATCCCAAACAGCTAAAGATTTTCAAGCCAATTAAAAAAGATTCACAAAGTTGTACTCTGACAGGTTCTGGAGGTTGGGACTTTTGGTTGACAGGATGTAAGTCTTGAGTTTTCATAGCACGGTTGCAACACACAGCCAGTGACAAAACACACCAGATATAATCGCACTCGTGCTGTGCAACTGTGCAGCAGCATCCTGGAAAACAGCTGCACACTTGCTACTGTGCATGCAAGTCTCTACCAATATGGGCTTAATGAGTTTCTTCATATATAGAAACACTGAAAGTCTAAAAGGAACAAGTGTGCATATTTGATTCATTATAAACTTAGTATTCTCTATGCTGTTTTGCTTTTGTATATTGGAATGTATTATTAATGCCTAAACTATGTCTTTTGTTGTCTGTGTGTTTAGTACTCAGTCAGATTTTATGCCTTAATATTTTATTCTTATTTCACAGCCCTGGGTTCAGTTCTATTTTCTCCTGTGAATGACGCAATGATAATTTCTGGTCACCTCCCCCCTTTTTTTCTGTTTCTCCTGTGTTATAAATATACCTAATGTCTCTGTGAACTTCTCCTCTGTGGTTTTGTTCATATTCATAGCTTCAACTGTCTTTGTTCTTTACATATTAAATTCAGCCTTATCCCTTTGCCCATCTCTCAACTGAAAATATTCATTTTCCTAAGCTCTCAACCCCAATCTTTAACATTAAATAATTGGGCTGACAGTTTCACTTGCTTCTAAAGAGTCCAGCTTATTATACATGTTCAAGCTTCAAACATTACAAGTATATTTTCTTATATATTCAGATTTAACAGCCACACATACTCATTGACCAATCTTTTTTAAAATTTAAATTTGTCTTGTGATAAAGACAAATCAAACCCAGAACTTTGAATGTGCTAAGCAAGTTTCTTTCACTAAGCTACATCCTCAGCCAGTTGCAAGATTATGGTTTTCTCTGCTTAATTTATTTATCACTCTCAATGAGTATATGGACCGCCATAACTTACTGTTGCAACTCCTTCAACCTATTGTTCTAATTGCTGCTCACAGTTTGCAGATACATCTTTTCAGAGTGTATTGCCCTCCCTTCATTCTGATAAATTCATGTCATCAGTGGCAGATTCTGCATTCCTATGGCCAGCTAGCTATTGTTTTCTAATCTTTGCATAATATGTGTTCATCTTTTCATTGTAAAATGAACTCTTATTCTTCAGTGCACCTACATTTCCTTTTTGGATTTATGGGTTTGACTCTTAAAATGATTTTCACTCCTATTTTATAGTATTGGTCAATAACTACTTTCAATATTGTGCTGTTCATCACCTAATCATGGAAAGAAATACTGTAGCTACAATGGAATTTTCAGAAAATCACTGAAATAGTGAATAAGAACATGTAAGAAAGATTTGTTGTGAATTTTTAGACATATATAGTCTGGAATTGTTTCCCCATTCAATTGAGAGTTGTTGCTTTCTTCAGTAACATGAATGTTTTCCAACACAATGAAATGGTAACAAATTTTGTTTGAAGGTTAAATTTTGGGAGACATTAGGATTAACTGTTATCCTTATAAAATTCCTATAAAGTAGATGTTACCACAGTAAGAACGCATACTAAGACTTCGCTGTAAATTATTTTTTGTATACTACTTAGTATTAACTGTCCACTTAAAATAGCTGAGAATCACCTGAAAAGAAAGTAATTGAGTGATTGACTTTACCAGCTTGGGCATGTCTAAGAAAAATTTTCTTGACCTTTTAAATGGATTTTGACGTGATTAGACTATTGTGCCAGTAACTTTTTACCAGTCAGATGGCCTTGTGCTATGTAAAGAAGGTATGTGAGTGTGAACCAGGCTGAGCATGAAAGCAAACTATCAAGAAGCATCCTTCCAGTGTTTCAGCCTCCAGGTTCCTACCTTGAGTTCTAGCCCAACTTCCTTCAGTGATAGATTGTGACCTGGTGTTGAAGCCAAATAAAATCTCCTTTCTTCCCCAAGTAACTTTGTGTTAGAGTATTTTATTAGAGAGAATAAGTAAACTAGAATAATTATTTTAGTCTCCTTTTGCTGTCATAAAAAAAACATATGAAACTGAATACCTTTCACTTCTGGAGATGGGAAAGTCCAAGGTTCAGGTATTGGCATTGTGATTCAGATACTGTTATTTGATGAAGGCCTGTTTGTTATGTCCTTGGCTGACAGAATAGGGAAGAGCATAAAGCAGGAGCAACACTGTACTTGCATGGTTGAATTAACAAGAGCAAAGCACCTATTTATAGCTCCTCTGATCTCACTTATGAGGCACCAATTCATTTTAAAGCCTTCACTTTTTAATGCCATCAGAACACAAATTATATTTCAATAAGAATGCTCCATGGACACATTTCAGATACTTTGCTTATAGTTTTTATTTGGAGTTTGGCATTTGCTATGTTCACTTGACTCACACTTGCAACTATTCTTTTTAAATCTGTCATACTTCTTCATTTTTAGGTACATGTTCATGTTTCTTAACACTCAGCCTGATTAAAAAAAAATAACCCTGAAATCCATGGCTAATTTAGAACTGACAGCAGCTTAGTACAAGAAGGAGAATTAATAATGTAACAAATGAAGCAAAGAGAGAAATTCCAAGATAAGTTCGATATAACCACATGATCAGCAAAGAATGTATAAACTTGTTGAGCTTTCACAAATTAACAGCTGCCATTGAGAGGGCTCTTGCTTGGAGTTTGGACATTAGGGCTGACTTTCAGGTATTAATTATAAAACTTTTGCCTCGTTTGATGCTTTTTCATTTTTACTTTTGCACTATTATCATTGAACCCACTTCATTTTTCTCCTTTGACCTTGATTATTTTTATTTGAAAATTGTCATATACTATATTCTAATATTACAGTTTCTGCAACTTTTCTCAGACCATTTCCACCTACCACTTGATCCACCTCATCTCTCTCTCCAGAAAACAAATAATCAGACAGAAACAACAATAAGAACCCAAACAAACCATTATAAAAATAAAATAAAGAGAAAAGACATAAACATACATGCACTCACACATACACAAAACCTATAATAAACACAAAATAAGAAACCATGATATATGATCAAAAGTTCAGTTTGAAAAGAGGCACAAAGAAAAAAGAAAAAAAACACAGGCTTTACTTTGTGTTGACCATGTCTGCTGGAGTTGGGCTTACTCTTAATTGTAGTTAATCCAAGGATATTCTATTGGAGTTAACTAATTTTTCTTTTGCAAGTCAATTGCAATTGATGATAGGCTCTTGGTTGGGCCTGAGAGTCTATGGCAACTTCCTTTCTCAGTGCTGGAACCCCATTGGGCTTGAACCTGTCCAGGTTCAGTCCATGCTGCCACAATCTCATATATACATTAAGTCCATTGTATCTGGGAGACAATGTTTCTTTGGAGGTTTTATACCCCTTTCTCTTACATTCTTTTGGCTTCCTGTTCTTCACAGTTCCCTGGGCTCTGGGGGAAAGGCTTTGATGAAGAAGACATCTCATTTATAACCGAATGTTCTAAAATCTCTCACTCTCTACACCTTGTCCAGTTGTAGGTCTCTGTATTAATTTCTGTTTCTTCAATGTGAAGCTTGGCAAGGGAATAATTTATGGCTGCAGTTGAATATTGTTAAGAGTCATTTTCTTATAGGGTGAACCCAGGTTTTATGCCTTTTAAATAAATGCCATACATCTGGACTCCTCTCCTCAGCTCTGTACTTTTGACAGGATTTCACTGTATAGCTCAAGCTCTTCTTAAGCTGCCATAAGCTCAGACTACACTCAAGTTCATAACACTCCTGTGCTAGTCTGCTGAATCCATGTAATACACTCCATATTTGGCTTCAGTGCTCATTTATATCTGCCAGTTGCATCATATGTAGGGTGGTATCACTCTTAATGAATTGAGACCCTGGTTTAACAAGTAAAACTAAAGGTTTAGTTCATCTCTTCCTAAAGTCTTGATATACTCAATCATTAAGCAGCATCAAAAATGCAATTAACTCTGCAATTCATTCTCTTTCTAAGTAAAGGTGAGTATCTTCACTACAGAGTCCTCAGAAGGAATCCATATTTTAAAGGTGATTATTACTGATACTGACATAGATTAACAAATGAATACTCAGTGCTGCTTTTGTATTTTTCTTTTCATGTAATTGCTCTTACAACTTAAAATTATTATTTAATATTAATATTAATAAATATACTATATTTCAAACTTTCCCAAGGATGTATAGCCATTAAGTATGGCAATACTAAATATGGGGACAGGATTATACATGTAAGCTATGACATCCCACAAATCATGCATACATCGACACACACACACACATGAAGAGAGAAATAGAGAACTAACTTACACATTTTCAACATAAAATGCCAAAGACATTATATTCCTATTCTAAAGGGGAATATGAGCATAAGAAGATATTTGATCTTAACAAGACTGAAATTCACTGACAAACACTACATCCTAAAGCTCCGTATCTTCCACCTTGGGCTTGAGAAAGCACCATCCGAGCTTTAGTGGCCATGTATAGGCATGCTATTCTAGCTCTGTTGTGTGTTCAGCCTCTCTTTCAGTCAGCTCCACTCAATGCCCAAAGCTTTTCTCAGTATATAGGTTATACTTAAGCTATCTCCAATATCATAGAGTATCACTTGTATATTAGTCAGAGTTATCTAAATAAATAGAATAGAATAAATTTAAACATATGCAAAATCGATTTTATGTAAGCAATGATAGATATAAATATATATGGATTTACTAGAGGAGTAGTCATCACATTCTGCAACATTGTTACATGTTCATAACTTTCCACAATAGGCTCTCACGGACTCCTAATAAAAGGCTACAATTCTGCTATACAATACCTGATTTTAGTGGCTTTCTAGAATCTTGAAACATGTCTCCAGTACCATCTTATTTTGTATGTTTTATGATAGCAAACATAGCACATTGTTTATGATATTCCCAACTTGAAATGTTGTCTGGGCTTTTGAGACAAGAGTTATAGCAAATTATAGCAAGTTCTGAGGTACAACTTGGGACAAAACACTAATAGGTGTTTTAAAAAAGACAAACAAACAAACAAACAAACACCCCCAAGCCTCCGTAGTTATATTCTCAGCTTAGGCTCTTTCTTTGGAAATGAATTTCCATTTCTAGAGGGTAGATCCTTCAATGGGTGAAGCTTACCTCCAAAGAAATCACTTTTTGGGTTCCATTGCTGAGTGTGAAGCTTCTCCTTCATGAGTCCGGTGTGTTTGTTAGCTCAAACGGTTTTTCATTTGTTTCGGCCTCCTATCTGTCCTTTTTCTCATAAAACTATCCACTTTAATTTCACCTTGATTTGAATTTTAATAAAAATCACTAAATGGAGCTCGCAATAACCATACCGTAGCCTGAAGTTATGTGTACTTACATTTTCCTCCAACAAAGTAGTCCTTTCAACACATGGAAAAAATTAAGTCAGATTTTTCAGGTATAATATGACTTTCATGTCCTCAAATTTGTTATGGACTCCCATTTTCTTCTGAAACAGTCTACTTTTCCAAATTCTCATCCATATACTACATTAAGGTCTGGGTTTTTAGCATTAGTTATTCTCCAAAGTTCTCCTAATTCCTCCCACAAATTAGTTCAAAACGCCTATAAGCCTTACATGGTTATCCTTATCATCGCATTCATCCTGTTTCTTAGTACTGATACTTTGCTGTGATAGAATTCCTGGCAAACACTTTGAAAGAGGAAGGATTTATTTAGTTTAAGACTATATTCTGTCATTGTAAGGAATGCATGGTAACATGAAGAGCTCAAGTCTCTAGTGGAATGGGCTTGATGTTACACACTCACATCTCCATAGATAAAGGAGAGATGGGCAAGAAGTAAAATTGCAATATTAACCTACAAGTCTCCAATAACCTACCTCCTTCTGCTAGGCCATATACATTGAAGGTTCTAAAATCTGCTCAAATAGAGCCACTAAGTGCGGCCTGAGTATTCAAATGCATGCATCTGTCAGAGACAGCTCTCATTCATTCCATATGTAATAAATTTTTTGATATTAATAATTTTGAGAGTCCCAGACTTTCATAAAATATCTAGTTGGTAATATACATTCTATCTTATGTTAACAAAACAACAGAAAGCACAAGAGTACTAGAGATGTGTCAGTAGTCAACTATATAAAAAGCAAGGTGTTAGATAAACAGCAGATCTTTAATAATTTGTGGACGATACCGCATATGTTAGCGTTCTCAGAGAAACAAAACAAAAGCATGTTTATTTATACATTTATTAGTGTGTATACAGACATGCAGGACACAGCATTTTAATCAATTTTATAATGTTACCTCATAAGATGATAATATTTATTAATATTATGTCATTCTTACTGTTTGATGTACTCATACCAAAATCTACTAGCACAGTATTCAGAGTGTATACTGTTATTAACCAGTACACCATGTACAAATGTCTCTGTGGATATACATAAAAAAAAACTGGCATGGTGGTTTGCCAAACTTTGAAACACACTGTAAGCTAGAGATGTAGAAGATCCAGTGGTATCATTTTAATTTGGGTCTCAAGGCTGAATTTTACAAAAGCTGGTTTTCTAAGTTCCTTCCTGGTGCAAGAGAATACGGATGGATGCTCCAGTTAGGAAATAGTCTGAAAGAGTAAACTCTTCCTCTGAATTCTCTTGTATTCAGATCTCACATATATCAGGTAAGGCGTATTCATAATGGGGAGGGTAATGTGATATACTCAGCCTACTGATTCATATGGTAATATTATTCTGAAACTTCCCTATACACAGATTTACAATAATGCTTCACCCAAAACTTGGCCACTCTCTCTATAAGTGAGTCAAATTGATATATTACACCTGGTTATGTTAAATACTTATTCTTGTTTGTCTCATGTTTTCAAATCTCTTGTGAGTTACATTTATAGATATGAGTATCTATCTTTAGAATTATCTTCAGAAGAATTGTTCTCATTTTAATAGCTTAGTTCTTGGATATAAGATTCAATGTTAAAGTCAATGGAGCATATGCTCAGTTCAACCTGCTATTTTCTTTCTAGTACAAATTGATTTTTACTGTGATTCCGACTCTTGGGCTCAGTAATATTATTTAAAAATATGCATAGTTCTCAATTTGGAGTAGATAAATAATTTACATATAGTAAATGTGGGCTGGTTAGATAGCTCTATGGTTAAAAATACTTGCTGCCCAGCCTGATAACTTGAGTTTGATCCCTGGGACCCACCAGAACTCTTACAAATTTTTTCATGTCTACCCGTGACATGTGGGTACCATGTTAACCATGTTCCCACACATGCAAATGAACACACATGGACAAAATAAATATATAAACTACACACAAAAAATAACTAGTCATATAGTGAGAAATCTATCCAATTCTCTAAATTTGTATGCTACTAATACATGAAGGATTGGCTTAGACAAATTAATTTTTTTCTTCATATGTCTGGTATGTATATCTTTTGGTTCTTTAAGGAACCAAAAGATACACATTAAAACAAGGAATTTTCATGTTCTATGCATGTCATTTTACTGGACCTATGAGGTTCCTGGTTACATAGCTATAGCCTAAAACCCTTTGAAAGATGTGGACCTTTTCAATGGATTCACAATGTGAACCTTACATTGTTTATAGACATTTATTTTATTATTTTTGAGTGTTTCATATGTAACCACTCTATTTACATAATTTATACCTCAACTTGTTTCTCCTTCAAGTCATTCCACCCCCTACACAGGACTTAGGGACAGCTTCACTGTCTTATCTACAAGAAACTATCTTGTATCTTGGGCTTTTGGTTTTTACAATTATTCTTTCCCTAGCACAGCACTATATTGCCTCTGCCCTTGATGTAAGATAGCATTACAGGTGCATCCACTAGGGCTGGGTTCCATAGTATACACAAACACTCCCCAGTTGACCACACAGTCACTTATAATCTGCAATTTGACAACTGGTGTTCTCTGTATTAGCTGCTTGTGGTAACTAAAAGGGGGCTGGGAAAAGAAGTGGGGGGAAGGATAGTCAGAGTTCCACCTATGCTCTGGACTGGCAAATGCCAGAGGGCTGCCAGACACTTTCCACTCAGCCCCGGGTGGGCATCCCAGCCTCTGACCCATTCGACAGGGGGTGGACAAGGGGCAGCCCCCGGAACCCAAAGGGGCCCAGGGGTCACCCCCTGTAGCCCTGGGGTTATGGGAGAGAAGGCATAGAGAAGAGAGGTTCCCACACAGGCAAGAGTCTATGCAGCTGAAGAGAGACAGTCTATGGTTTTAGAGCTTTATTGTAGAAATGCAGGGGGAAAGAGAGAAGGGAGAGGGAGAGAGAGAGAGAGAGAGAGACAGAGACAGAGACAGAGACAGAGAGAATAAGAGAAAGAGAGAGAGGAGAGAGAAGAGAAGATATATAGAGAGAGCTGAGAGTGTGAGAGCGAGGAGTAAGAGAACAAGGAGGGGCCAAACAGCCCCCTTTTTTGGTATGCAGCTATCTTTTCTGTTGCTAGGTAATTGGGGAGGAGTTTAGCCTGAAGGTCAGAAACTTGGGACATTGCCTATGTGACTTCTAACCATGCTGCTCTTGTGGGGGCTGTGGGGGGTGGTAACTTAGGCCGGAGCCAGAGTTCCAGGAGCATGAGAGAACTCCTTCTGTCCCATGTAGATGAATTATCACCACCTGGTCAGGGAGTTCAGCATCTCAGCTCAACTGGAGACCAGCCTGTCTTTGGGCAGGGGTGATAGCTACACTTTAGTAAACGAAACTTTTATTTGCCAGATATAATTCTCATCTCCGAGGCTTCGTCCTAATAAGATCACTCTTTCTTGTTAGTTTTGAATTCTGGCTGGTTGGTTCAACTTAGCTTTTCTGCTCAAACTCCTTTCGAAACTAACTGATTCAATCTGGCTTCCCCAGGGTTCATACTGAATTTATCTGCATTGAAAAAACTACCACTGAATTTCAAAAACTGAACGTCACTCACTTCACTGACTGCAGAATCTGAACTGATCCCAGGGAACTTAGCAAACTAAATGGAACTCAGCTGCATTCAACTGACTGACCCCTCTTTTCCCTGAACTGCTCTTAAGTAGCCTCCTTTTCCTGTGCTGTTCTTGTGAGAGATGGGTGTATTTTATCTCTGACTCATTCTACAATATCTTCTTTGTTTCATCACTTTGTCTGTCCCTCAAATAGACATTACTTTCAATCTTGGCTGCTTCCATGTAAAAACTAACCTTTAGGGATTAAAAGTGTAGACTACGGGTGTGTCAGAGTTCCAGTTACATCATATAACACTAGAAGATCTTTGGATATGAACCCTTGCCATAGCAGCCATGATGCTGGATTAAATTTCCTCTACACATTTACTTAAGGGCACAAAGGAAAGCATTTAAAATGTAATTAGGATCATTCTCCTTTAAGGAATTGCAATTAGGTTCCGCTCTCTAGTCCATTGTCTTATCTGTTACATGTACTTGGCTAGGTCTATATTCCAAGGCATGAATTCTGTCCTATTGAGTGGAATGTAAATCCAATTAGACAGCTGTTGGTTACTCTGACAGTAATAGTGGTAGCATTGAAATTTGAGAACATTTTTTTTCTGTTTTTAAAATTAGGTATCTTCATTTACATTTCAAATGCTATCCCAAAAGTCCCCATAACCTCCCCCACTACTTCCCTCCTTCCCCCACTCCCACTTCTTGGCCCTGGAATTCCCCTATACTCGGGCACATAAAGTTTGCAAGACCAAGGGGTCTCTTTTCCCAATGATGGCTGAGTAGGCCATCTTCTGCTACATATGCAGCTAGAGAGATGGCTAATGCTGTTGTTGTTTAGGCTTTACAGATGCTTGATTTTCTCCAGTGGCAGCTAGTGTTGTACCTTCAGGGACTACAAGAACTAATCCTAAATGAGGAAGCTTCCTAGGCAGTTGCAGGTCCATTCCTCTGAGTCCTATGTCTAAAGATTGTGCTATCTTTAATAATGGTAACTTACCTTCAAGTTTTGAGAGTCACCAAAGGCAATAACAAAAATCTATATTGTTTTGTGATAGAAAACATTCAAGTATTGTATAGTACATTGACATGAATCATAAATGTTTTATATTAGTCATGTGTATTAATGGAAATGTATTATTAACAGTATATAGGTTACAATCTTGATCATTCACAAATTACATTATGAAACTTCTACTACAAACTTGAAAACTTTGGAATAATTTAGGTTATAATAACGTTTTATAGCTTATAAATCTAAAGCTATTATTTTCTCTTCATATACATATGTATGTATATGTATATATATATATATATACATATATATATATATGGACAGACATACAAACAAAATCTGATGTCCTTGTCCATTGACAGAATACCATCTTTATGGTTGCAATATGTTTAAAAGGTGAAAATGCCTCTTCCTTTTCTTAAATGGCAGACATTTAAAAGGGCAAATCTATAAAGTCATACATAAAGTGAATAAAAACTTGCAGAGGGAAGCAATTTAGATTAAACAAGCTTTTTATAAGTCATTTTCTGGGATTTGTGTATGCCATTAAACATTAATGCTATTGCTCTGACACACCTAGCTTTTAGATTATAATAGATGCATCAACTCTTTAGTGTGCCAAAGAAAAGACCACATTCAATTCAATTTACTTTTCAAAACAGATTTTTTTCTTTTGCTCTTCCACAAGTCACAGCAATATTGTGACTATATTAAAGGCTGTGTGTTAATGGTAAATTATTTTGAAATACTGGTTGTGTTGCCTTGCCAATTTCATTTTCCAAATCTGCTTGATGTACATGAAGGAAGATCATTACATTAATGCTCCATGGTCCATGGAAAATCTGCAATTTCTTGAATATGCAGCAGCTGCTGCTGTCCTCAGACTCATCTCCACACATCACCATATTCTATTAACATTTTACTGTCACATTTAACTAAAACTTCATGGCACGATGGGACAGTAAGGGACTAATCAATGGCCATGATCATGCATAGAGAACAGTATCTAAAACTTAACCTATTAACATCTCTTCTGTACTTGAGATTTTTCCTTTGAAACTTGTTAGAGGGAAAATCTCAAGAGATTTATATGTGCTACTCAATGTAATGCCAACACTTCACATGAGGAATTTATCTTGACAAGTGAATACCAGGTTGTGTAGACATCCTGTATGTATGCTACGTCATGCTTTGGATGCAGGCATGTCCTTGCAGAGCTTCACATGGTACGCTCATCTCATGCTTTACTTCCTTACACAGTAGGATCTGTAAGAAAGGAGTGTCAAATTCTGTCAAATTCTAAGCCAAATTCTAAGTCAAAATTTTTTTCTGGGTTGATATAGTTTCTAACAGTCCATTGTTTCCCCATTGTTGCCTTTTAAGTTATAAGCAAATGGAGTTTACTTATCCTGGTACATAGATGAGTAGATTTTGACAATTACAAACTTGTAAGTCTGCCAACCAATTAATAATAGAAAGCTGTCCATCACTGCCACAGCTCCCTTGTAAAGAAATTGTGTCTTTGCAGTCCTCTCCTCTGGCCTACTTTCTGGAAACAATGGCTGAGCACTTTATATACTTACAGTTTTGGAATTTAGGGACCTAAACCAGGATGGTAAATTATGTAGCTTTCTGGGTGTAACTTGACAAAACCCACTCAGATCCACTCACGTTTTAGTTAGAGTCAGTCCTTTGCTCCCTATGTAGTCACAATCCTCCCTTGTGTAGATACATTGGTAATTATTAGTTGAACAGTTGAACATCTGGCTCTTATATAGTTCTGACAATTATGACTAGAGGGGGTACATTTGTGCACAAGCCTTATGAATACAAGATTTCATTTATTTTTGATAATTATTTGGCAATGGGTTGCTGAGCAGTAAGATCAATATGTGTTTAATATTACAAGAAAACTGGACTGGTGGAGTAGAACTATAATCCTAGCTATAGTGACTGTGGTAGGAGGTTAGAGGTTAGTGTTTACATGTATGTTTGTGTGTCTGTGTGATTGGATACCACATATGTACAGAGGGCTGCAGAGAACACAAGTGGGCAACAGTTCCCTTGGAGAAGGATTTAAAGGATACCTCGGTTTCCTAGAGGTCTGGGAAGGTCTGCTATTCATTAGCAAATGAGAAACATCTTTAAGGGTCATAACACAAAACAGGAGATAAAATACCATTATGTAGATTATTTTATCTTGATGGCTTATAAGGGTTTCATGTTTTCCCGAGATTCTTATTCTTTATTTTACAATATAATATTTAATTTAAAAATTGCAATTAACAATTACATATGACATACTATTGCTGTGAAATATTTTCTTTTCTTTTATGTGTTACATAAAGAGAGCTCCAACATTATATGGCTGTTCTTTGAAATTTCAGACTAATATGTCAATTGTTGCATATTTCATTCTCATACCTATATAACTTAATTTATATATTTATATATTTAAGTTGCTAGTTTTCCCCATATTTATCACAGGGAGAGTAAGTAATCTGCATTTATTTTTATGTTAAATGTAAAAGTTTGTTTTAATTGTAGAAGTAAAATTGTCTATTTAGAAATGGTATTTTTATAATATACTAATTAGTTTTTTAGAGTTTTCTGTAGTTTTGGTTTACTTATTTAGGCTCTGATATAGCTACCTTTATATCTGGTACTCTATATCTTCTATTTATGCAGATAGTTTTTTTTCTTCTACTTTGAAGAATTTTAAAGTTACTTTGTCAAGTCTCCAAAGCTCCCATTAGAACCTTGATTCAACTTACAATAAATTGATAAATTTATAGATCAATTTTTAGAAATAGATAGTTTTATAATCTTGAAAGCACCTGCCCAGGGACATTATAAGTCTGTCTATTAATTCATACTTTCATTTTATTTCTCTTGTTGAATATTCCATATAAAGCTCCTGCAGATGTCTCATGAAATTTATCCGTAGGCATTTTCTAATTATGTTAACGTCTTATACCTTTCCTCAGTTATTCAGCAATAGATGAGTTTGAGGTCATCAAAGATGACCAAAGAGGCAGAGAAAGGAGTGAATCAGAATGTTCAGATCCATGGGAACCCAGCTATACAAGGAAATGTCTGGGTTATTAATTGTGTAATAGCTCAGAACTTGTTTCTTTGTTATTATTTATCATTTGATAATCTCATACCTGTAGAAAATGTGTTGATATTATATTACTCCTTATTCACCACATCTTCCCAGACCTTCTTTCTCTGAGAACACTCCCCTCCCAAATGTATGCTCTCTTTTTTAAAAGTATGTTTCATAATTTTGGACATCATAATATGATTATGCAATTTGTCCTTCTTTTATTTCCCTCCAAATCCCCTCAGGTATGACTGTTGCTCTGGTCTTTTAACAATGTGCCATTTTTGAAAT
Organism: Mus caroli; assembly: GCF_978045245.1. Lineage (NCBI taxonomy): Eukaryota > Metazoa > Chordata > Mammalia > Rodentia > Muridae > Mus > Mus caroli. Next base: position 137,580,185 of record NW_028227261.1, on the reverse strand, counting down.
TATAATATGTAAATATGCATTCTTCACCTGTCATTTTAAAAGTCATCTAACTTCTTTCTTTAACATTTATCATACTCTAAATATAATAACCATTATCATATTCATAGAAGATTTATGACTATTAATAAGAGGCTCTGATGGTTTGGCTAGTTGATGTTCCATCATAGACATAAGAGTTGTTCCATTAAGCCCTCACCAGGACTTCCAGCCATCCTTTGTATATCTAACTCCTAACTGTGTGATTTTTTCAAGGCTTCATATAGCCTACTGGTCTCAGGAGGTAATATATAAAGTGCGGGAATTTAACTGGAAATGGATTCATATATGCAGCTATGGAGAAATTGTAATGTATGCTGTGGTGTAACTTTTCAGTGGTGGTACTACTTTGTGGTTATTTCCACTCCTTTAAGTAACTTCTGATTCAAGTAAGCCCAATAATCTCACTGGATCTCCAAGATGAACTTTGCTGAAGTATTTATTTGGTCCGTCATTGGTGTCCTATTTGGGGTAAATACACATTTGTCCACATCTCCTGAAGGAACGTGTAGAACTACTTGCAATATAAAATTTTCATGAATTTCTTAGCTGAAAGACAAGGGTTGAATTTCCCTATTTTTACATAAATAGAAGTAGATGATCACTTGTAGCATTGGTAGAACACAGGAGAAATTAGTTATTACTTGATATTTCCTACCATGATCTCTTCAGTTTTCATGGTTGTGTCTTTTACCTAAATGAGGGCCTTTCCCTGTGAGGACTCACTATGGCCACAAACTGATTCACTATACTGGGAGGCACCATCTTGTTCTTCAGTATCTTAACAGGATTTTGAAAACCCCTTTACACAAAATTTCTGCTCTCTATCTTTATGTGCTTCTGGTCTTCTGGCTTTAGGCTAGTGAATCCCAGGGTGAGGCTTCTATTCCCATTTTTCTTTTCAGTTTTGATATACTTTGTTTTCTTGAAATTTAATAGTGCCATGCAGCATCACTCTGCTTTCTTCAAAAAAGGCAGATTATTTGTATATGATTCCCTTTGGTTTTGTGCTATCTACTATTCAAGGTTTGTGGTCCTATTTAATACTTTACCCCAATTTCATTTGTAATGATTGTTTTAAGTCTTTCATCCTGTTTCATTACTTGATTTGTATTTAGTAATTTCTCTCAATGACAAACATAGGAGGTTAAGTTTTCAAAAGGTAATTAGTTAGGGAAGCAGAAACCGGCCTGAGTAGGGCCACAGGCCTCATTCGGCCGGATCAGCACCGGGGTAGCTAGAGCGCAGGGTCAGCTGACACCCGCCAGCTACCCACGATCCCCGCCACAGGATTTTGAGACTGATGGTGAGTGGAACACAGCTTCTGCTCCAGTCCAATCACGCGGGACCTGAGACTGCTTTGGTTGGGGAGGGAGAAATTCGGCCTACATAGTGCCACAAGCCTCTTCCTGTCAGAAAAGCACCGGGGTAGCTAGGGCGCAGGGTCAGCTGACAATCGCCAGCTACCCACAACACCCGCCACAGGATCTTAAGACTTCTGGAGAGTGGAACACAGCTTCTGCTCCAATCCAATTGCGCGCTGGACCTGAGACTGCATTAGTTAGGGAAGCAGAAAACCGGCTTGACTAGGACCACAGGCCTCTTCCGGCTGGACCAGCACCAGGGTACTGCCAGCTACCCACGACCCCCGCCACAGGATTTTGAGACAGCTGGTGAGTGGAACACAGCTTCTGCTCCAATCTTTAAACAGTGACAACGACAACAACTAACCCCAGAGATTACCAGATGGCGAAAGGTAAACGTAATAATCTTACTAACAGAAACCAAGACCACTCACCATCATCAGAACCCAGAACTCCCACTTCACCCAGGCCAGGGCACCCCATACACAGCGGAAAAGCTAGACACGGATCTAAAAGCATATCTCATGATGATGGTAGAGAACTTCAAGAAGGACTTTAATAACACACTTAAAGAAATACAAAGGAACACTGGTAAACAGGTAGAAGACAATAAAGAGGAAGCACAAAAATCCCTTAAAGAATTGCAGAAGAACACTGCTAAAGAGTTACAAATCCTTAAAGAAAAACAGGATAACATAATCAAACAGGTAGAAGTCCTTAATGAAAAACAGGAAAACACATCCAAACAGATGATGGAAATGAACAAAACCATACTAGACCTAAAAAGGGAAGTAGACACAATAAAGAAAACCCAAAATGAGGCAACACTGGAGATAGAAACCCTAGGAAAGAAATCTGGAACCATAGATGCAAGCATCAGCAACAGAATACAAGAGATGGAAGAGAGAATCTCAGGTGCAGAAGATTCCATAGAGAACATGGGCACAACAATCAAGGAAAATGGAAAATGCAAAAAGATCCTAACTCAAAACATCCAGGAAATACAGGACACAATGAGAAGACCAAACCTACGGATAATAGGAGTGGATGAGAATGAAGATTTTCAACTCAAAGGACCAGCAAACATCTTCAACAAAATTATAGAAGAAAACTTCCCAAATCTAAAGAAAGAGATGCCCATGAACATACAAGAAGCCTACAGAACTCCAAATAGACTGGACCAGAAAAGAAATACCTCCCGACACATAATAATCAGAACAACAAATGCTCTAAATAAAGATAGAATACTAAAAGCAGTAAGAGAAAAAGGCCAAGTAACATATAAAGGCAAGCCTATCAGAATTACACCAGATTTTTCACCAGAGACTATGAAAGCTAGAAGATCCTGGACAGATGTAATACAGACACTAAAAGAACACAAATTCCAGCCCAAGCTACTATACCCAGCCAAACTCTCAATTAACATAGATGGAGAAACCAAAGTATTCCACGACAAAGCCAAATTCACACATTATCTCTCCACGAATCCAGCCCTTCAAAGGATAATAACAGAAAAAAACCAATACAAGGACAGGAACCACGCCCTAGAAACAACAAGAAGGTAATCCCTCAACAAACCTAAAAGAAGACAGCCACAAGAACAGAATGCCAACTTTAACAACAAAAATAACAGGAAACAACAATTACTTTTCCTTAATATCTCTTAATATCAATTGACTCAACTCCCCGATAAAAAGACATAGACTAACAAACTGGCTGCACAAACAAGACCCAACATTTTGCTGCTTACAGGAAACTCATCTCAGAGAAAAAGATAGACACTACCTCAGAATGAAAGGCTGGAAAACAATTTTCCAAGCAAATGGTATGAAGAAACAAGCTGGAGTAGCCATTCTAATATCTGATAAGATTGACTTCCAACCCAAAGTCATTAAAAAAGACAGGGAGGGACACTTCATACTCATCAAAGGTAAAATCCTCCAAGAGGAACTATCAATCCTGAATATCTATGCTCCAAATACAAAGGCAGCCACAATCATTAAAGAAACTTTAGTAAATCTCAAAGCACACATTGCACCTCATACAATAATAGTGGGAGACTTCAACACACCACTTTCACCAATGGACAGATCATGGAAACAGAAACTAAACAGGGACACAGAGAAACTAAGAGAAATTATGAATCAAATGGATCTGGCAGATATCTACAGAACATTCTATCCTAAAACAAAAGGATATACCTTTTTCTCAGCACCTCATGGTACCTTCTCCAAAATTGACCACATAATTGGTCACAAAACAGGCCTCAACAGATACAAAAATATTGAATTTGTCCCATGCATCCTATCAGATCACCATGGACTAAGGCTGATCTTCAATAACAAAATAAATAATAGAAACCCAACCTTCACGTGGAAACTGAACAACACTCTTCTCAATGATACCTTGGTCAAGGAAGGAATAAAGAAAGAAATTAAGGACTTTTTAGAGTTCAATGAAAATGAAGCCACAACATACCCAAACTTATGGGACGCAATGAAAGCATTTCTAAGAGGAAAACTCATGGCTCTGAGTGCCTCCAAAAGGAAACTAGAGAGAGCACACATTAGCAGCTTGACAACCCAGCTAAAAGCACTAGAACAAAAGGAAGCAAATTCACCCAAGAGGAGTAGATGGCAGGAAATAATCAAACTCAGGGGCGAAATCAACCAAGTGGAAACAAGAAAAACTATTCAAAGAATCAACCAATCAAGGAGCTGGTTCTTTGAGAAAATCAACAAGATAGATAAACCCTTAGCCAGACTCACTAGAGGGCACAGGGAAAGCATCCTAATTAACAAAATCAGAAATGAAAAAGGAGACATAACAACAGATCCTGAAGACATCCAAAACACCATCAGATCCTTCTACCAAAGGCTATACTCAACAAAACTGGAGAACCTGGATGAAATGGAGAAGTTCCTAGACAGATACCAGGTACCAAAGTTGAATCAAGATCAGGTTAATGATATAAACAGCCCTATATCCCCCAAAGAAATAGAAGCAGTCATTAATAGTCTCCCAACTAAAAAAAGCCCAGGACCAGATGGGTTTAGTGCAGAGTTCTATCAGTCCTTCAAAGAAGATCTAATCCCAGTTCTTCACAAACTATTCCACAAAATAGAAACAGAAGGTACTTTACCCAACTCATTCTATGAAGCCACAATTACTCTGATACCTAAACCACAAAGACCCAACAAAGATAGAAAACTTCAGACCAATATCCCTTATGAATATTGATGCAAAAATCCTCAATAAAGTTCTTGCTAACCGAATCCAAGAACACATCAAAACAATCATCCATCCTGACAAAGTAGGTTTCATCCCAGGGATGCAGGGATTGTTCAATATATGGAAATCCATCAACGTAATCCAGTATATAAACAAACTCAAAGACAAAAACCACATGGTCATCTCGTTAGATGCGGAAAAAGCATTTGACAAGATCCAACACCCATTCGTGATAAAGTCTTGGAAAGATCAGGAATTCAAGGCCCATACCTAAACATGATAAAAGCAATCTACAGCAAACCAGTAGCCAACATCAAAGTAAATGGTGAGAAGCTTGAAGCAATCCCTCTAAAATCAGGGACTAGATAAGGCTGCCCACTTTCTCACTACCTATTCAACATTGTACTTGAAGTCCTAGCCAGAGCAATTCGACAACAAAAGGAGATCAAAGGGATACAAATTGGAAAAGATGAAGTCAAAATATCACTCTTTGCAGATGATATGATAATATATATGTGACCCTAAAAATTCCACCAGAGAACTCCTAAACCTGATAAACAGCTCCGGTGAAGTAGCTGGATATAAAATTAACTCAAACAAATCAATGGCCTTTCTCTACACAAAGAATAAACAGGCTGAGAAAGAAATTAGGGAAACAACACCCTTCTCAATAGTCACAAATAATATTAAATATCTTGGCGTGACTCTAACTAAGGAAGTGAAAGATCTGTATAATAAAAACTTCAAGTCTCTGAAGAAAGAAATTCTAGAAGATCTCAGAAGATGGAAAGATCTACCATGCTCATGGATTGGCAGGATCAACATTGTAAAAATGGCTATCATGCCAAAAGCAATCTACAGATTCAATGCAATTCCCATCAAAATTCCAAATCAATTATTCAACGAATTAGAAAGTGCAACCTGCAAATTCATCTGGAATAACAAAAAACCTAAGATAGCAAAAACTCTTCTCAAGGATAAAAGAACCTCTGGTGGAATCACCATGCCGGACCTAAAACTCTACTACAGAGCAATTGTGATAAAAACTGCATGGTACTGGTATAGTGACAGACAAATAGACCAATGGAATAGAATTGAAGACCCAGAAATGAACCCACACACCTACGGTCACTTGATCTTCGACAAGGGAGCTAAAAACATCCAGTGGAAGAAAGACAGCATTTTCAACAAATGGTGCTGGTATAACTGGTTGTTAACATGTAGAAGAATGCGAATCGATCCATTCCTATCTCCTTGTACTAAGGTCAAGTCTAAGTGGATCAAGGAACTTCACATAAAACCAGAGACACTGAAACTTATAGAGGAGAAAGTGGGGAAAAGCCTTGAAGATATGGGCACAGGGGAAAAATTCCTGAATAGAACAGTAATGGCTTGTGCTGTAAGATTGAGAATTGACAAGTGGGACCTCATGAAACTACAAAGCTTCTGCAAGGCTAAAGACACCATCAATAAGACAAAAAAAACACCAACAGATTGGGAAAGGATCTTCACCTATCCTAAATCAGATAAGGGACTAATATCCAATATATATAAAGCACTCAAGAAGGTGGACTCCAGAAAGTCAAATAACCCCATTAAAAAATGGGGCTCAGAACTGAACAAAGAATTCTCACTTGAGGAATACCGAATGGCAGAGAAGCACCTGAAAAAATGTTCAACATCCTTAATCATCAGGGAAATGCAAATCAAAACAACCCTGAGATTCCACCTCACACCAGTCAGAATGGCTAAGATCAAAAATTCAGGTGACAGCAGATGCTGGCGAGGATGTGGAGAAAGAGGAACACTCTTCCATTGTTGGTGGGATTGCAAGCTTGTACAACCACTCTGGAAATCAGTCTGGCGGTTCCTCAGAAAATTGGACATAGTACTACCGGAGGATTCAGCAATACCTCTCCTGGGCATATATCCAGAAGATGTCCCAACCGGTTAAAAGGACACATGCTCCACTATGTTCATAGCAGCCCTATTTATAATAGCCAGAAGCTGGAAAGAACCCAGATGTCCCTCAACAGAGGAATGGATACAGAAATTATGGTACATTTACACAATGGAGTACTACTCAGCTATTAAAAAGAATGAATTTATGAAATTCCTAGTCAAATGGATGGACCTGGAGGACATCATCTTGAGTGAAGTAACGCAATCACAAAAGAACTCACACAATATGTATTCACTGATAAGTGGATATTAGCCCAAAACTTAGGATACCCAAGATATAAGATAGAATTTGCTAAACGCATGAAACTCAAGAAGAATGAAGACCAAAGTGTGGACACTGTGCACCTTCTTAGAATTGGGAACAAAACACCCAGGGAAGGAGTTACAGAGACAAAGTTCGTAGCTGTGATGAAAGGATGGACCATTTAGAGACTGCCATATCCAGGGATCCATCCCATAAGCAGCTTCTAAACGCTGACACCATTGCATACACTAGCAAGATTTTGCTGAAAGGACCCAAATATAGCTGTCTCTTGTGAGATGATGCCGGGGCCTAGCAAACACAGGAGTGGATGTTCACAGTCTGCTATTGGATGTATCACAGGGCTCCCAATGGAGAAGCTAGAGAAAGTACCCAAGGAGCTAAAGGGATCTGCAACCCTATTGTTGGAACAATATGATGTACTAACCAGAACCCCGGAGCTCTTGTCTCTAGCTGCATATGTATCGAAAGATGACCTAGTCGGCCATCAATGGAAAGAGAGGCCCATTGGACTTGCAAACTTTATATGCCCCAATATAGGGGAATGCCAGGGCCAAAAGAATGGGAATGGGTGGGTAGGGAAGTGGGGGGCGCTATGGGGGACTTTTGGGATAGCATTGGAAATGTAATTGAGGAAAATATGTAATAAAAATATTAAAAATTAAAAAAAAGTTTTCAAAAGGTGAGCTCTTCTTTCTTAATTGAATTTCCTTTATTTAGTGTCTGTGGAATCTTATTTTCTCATGAACTAACACTGTCAGCTACTTGCACACTAGATAAAACAGGTGCTGAAACAATGGAAGGGTCTGATAAACGGAACAAATAGGTCCCCAGAAAAAGAGGTATATTGCAACACAAAGCATTAGTGAGCAATAAGAAACAGTTTGTAGATAGTTGGCTAGAAAAAGGACACGCTGTAGAAATGTATACAGTATAAAGGTTTACTTCAATTTCTTTTGTGTGTTTGTTCATTTCTTTTTTTACTTTTTTTGTTTTTTGCTTGTGCTTTGCTTTTTCTTTTTCGTTTTCTTTCTTTCTTTGTTTTGTTTTGTTTTGTTTTGTTTGCTGCATTGTGTTTGACATGGAATCGCTGAAGTAAAAGAGTTTATTAGTGTTTCACACATGATTTTGACAGTATGAAAGAAATAGTTGCTGAGACTCTTAAGAAAAGAGCAGGCTTGTCTTCTAGAACACAACTAGCTAAATATGGTTTTCACCAGATCTAGCAAGAGAAAATCATAAAAGTGTGTTGGATTCAGTTGACTCAAATAGGAGCAATACTGGTGACAAGAGCCTGATCTACAGGTGAATACAACTTGCTTTTGGATGGGGTGGAGTTAACAGTCTACATGATTTTGTATATGAATAGGGCACAGTGGTTTCAGCTGTTTCTGAATGATGGGATTTAAGCTGGTTTTAACACTAGCTGCATTCCTTTTTAACTGATTAATTGCTCTCATCATTTTCTCCTCCAATCTTTTAGGACCTGAAATTTGGCCATCTCAGAATTTATCTTTTATTAAAGGTAAAATTATTTTTAAGCACTTGGTTATTGTTAAGTGTTGGGGCAGAGGTATATATTGGTACAGTACTCCATAACACAGTGATTCACTTTCACTAGCATCAGTTTGTATAGTTTCTGATTTACCTTCTGCATTAAAATATGCAATTGATATATATCAGAAGTGAAAATTTATACACATGAGGCATGGACAATCATTTGAGATTATATCAGCCGAATGAAGCCAAATTAAATTGGTACATTAGCTTGTTACCACACACCAATAGTACATTATTTCACCATATCCATTATTTCTTAAGGAAAATAATGGCACAATCTCTAGACATTTCAAACAAGCAGCTCAGTTCACAGGAGCTTACATTTAAGTAATTGAGCCTATATAGGGATCTTTGCCTAAATTTCTAGCACTGGAAGATAGAGACTAAAGAATCCTGGGAGCTCATTGGACAGCCAATCTAGCCAATCAATAAGTTCTATGAGAATCCATGAGAGATTTGCCTAAAACAAACAAACAAACACATAAATAAATAAATAAACAAATAAATAAATAAAATAGAAAATGACAAAGTGGCTCTCAGTATTGATCTCTGCTTCCCAGGGGTGGATGCCCAAATTTAGGTGCAGTACCCCAAGATCCACTGAATACACAACCCAAACAAACCATAGAACCCTGCTAAAATGTTATGATTATGGTTATTCGTTGAAGTAAAATAAGCCTAGTTTGATTGCTACATCTCAACTTTCTTCTTCTACACCTTGTATAAGAATATAAAACCTATTCTTCACTGAGTATAGAGGACTTTCATAAGTCAGAGAGAGGGAGTTGGGAGAGAAAGAGGGGAATTGAGTCAATAAGGTCAGACTCATTGATTATTTGCAAAATGCAACTCCAGTCAGTGAGGACTATTTAATAACTAGAATAATGTATTGGTTTTTTTATGAAATATGTTTGGGACATATTTACTGCAAAAATTTAACAATGATACCTCTAATGCATCCCTTTTGAGCAATATATAATCAATAATTATTTTACTTTCAGCATCATGTGCTTTTCATTTTTCCATACAAGTTTTAGTTCTAAGAAGTTCACAGACAATGCAGTGGTTAAATTTGAAAGTATCATCCGAATTTTGCTTTCTCCGAAGCTTCAAATTTAAAATGTCTCATGCACATAATGTCTAACATTTACCATCTGTATTCATTGGAGCAGTATTACACATCTTATGAAAACAAGATGCACATCTCTTGATCAATTTGTATGTCAAAAGATAGTACATATCTTAGGACTCTTCTTAGGGATACTAAATACATGTACCATTGAAATGAGAGTTAGGTATCATTGTGTGATTCATACCTATCAATGGATCAGTTGATTTAAACCACTGTTTTTTATGAGCCAAGACTACAGAACAGATTCTTTGTAGTGTAGTTTGGTGATTAGCTGCGCCATTCTTCATGTTTTAAGCCTGTAACATTATCCTTGGTTTTCTTTGTTTGTAAACTGGAAGGTATATTATGTAATCTCATAGGATAATTCAATATGAAACAGCATATGAAGCCTTATTCTTATCTTACGATAGAAAACCAACCAACAGATGAGCTCTTTTTGTTTTAATATTCAAGTTCAAACAATTTCAAAGTGTTGTTCAATCCCATAAACAGCAGTTTGCTTTCTGTGATTCAGAAAGATTCTTTTCTTTCTTGCCCTCACCAAGACTCTATAATAACCACCTGTATGTACTTTCCTAGGGAAAGTACATTTAGAATGCTATCTATATTTCAGAATTCTATATTAGGAAACATCTGCCACTAAATGAAATAAATCATATATTTCTAAAATGCTGGTGTGACTTCCATACTTACAGTTTCAGGCTGGCTTGCACATGTTAAAGAAAGATTATAGGGAGAATGATAAAAATTATAATTATTAAGAGCAATGCTAATGAAGAAGGGGACAACAAGAATAATCATAAAGAATACAATAAGAAAACTGAAACTGAAAGAGTTGTGTATTTAATGAAATAAATTAAGTACTATTAAGTGAATTTCAAAAATCAGATCACTAATTTATAATAATTTTAACTTCATGGTGAGCCCAGGCCCCCTTAGGGGGAAAATTCAATTATAAAATCTTTCTTGGAAAGGCTGCCCCTCTTTAACTAAATAATTCTCACAGTATCAAGAAAGCATTGTTTTTTGGAGGTCTGCTCTTTTCCGAAGAAAACTAAAGAGGTTTGGATCTAGGGGAGAGGGTAGATGGGTTTGGGGAGCTGGGACAAGTGGAGGGAGAAACTGTGCTCAGGATGTATGGTACAGGGGAAGAATCTATTTTTAATGAAAACACAAATAAAAAACAACAAGTAATTAAAAAGTGTAAAGCTTATTGTTGAGAGCAGAATATAATGGAAGAAGAGATGATATGTAAGTACCAGTGGACAGAAGAGAAAGAGGAACATCATTGGTTAAATATCTATGCCAAGGTTAATTTCCAAGCCTTTACAAGCTAATCTCTGGATAGGTTGGAAACAAAGCAAAAGTCCTAAAGCAAAGACTCTACAGAAGCTTAAATATATACCTATAACCTAAACAAGAATGTCACTACTGAAAAGACCTGAGTGAAGAAGAGCTTGATATAACATGCAGTTGGTAGATTTGAATTGCCTCAACATCCGTATTTAAATAATAAATAAGTCCAACATTTGACCTCTTAACATCAGGTTTCAATTACAGAGTTCTCTAATATTATCTTGTGTTTGACATTTCCATTGTAAATTTAGGATTAAGTAGAATGGTGATATTTTTAACAGAAGCTGATGTGAATGAATTATCCTATGTCAATTCACCCTAGGATATTAGGATGAGCTTTGCTCACTGTGACTTTGTTGTGTCAGGCATTCCAGTAATTATCATGGCATTTGCATTTTTCTCGAGTTGTTTGCCTGTTGATTAATGATGCCATTATCTCCTCCAAGTTTGAACTCTGATATTATCTTGCTCACTTGCTATTTTTGTTAGTGTACCTTTACTGGTTGAAATTTGTTAATCAGATAATTTTCCTTGGAGAAAGTATTATTCTTATACTTCAGTGTTAAATTATTTATGATTCTTCAAAACTTCCATTTGTGTTAATTATGCCTTCATCACCCTTGTAGGGATATTAGACAGAAATTAATATGACAATCTTATCAGCTGCATGTAGGCTTTCTTGGTAGTTATTACAACACAGGGATATAAATTACATTGACCATAGCCAGATCAGGACTTGATTCATTTTCTTCCTTGTGTTTATTAGATAATGAACCTAGGTGCTTGAAAGTTGTTACCATGCACTGTGGTAGTGAATTTCATCCACAGTTCAGTCTGATTATGTTGTTCTTGTGATAATTCATGATTTGAGGATAGGCAGATTTGAATAATCTTAGTGTTTTGTAAGCTAGTTTTCTACAGAGAAGTCTATTAGTAATAATTTATTGGATTCAACTTACTGTAAATAATTGGTTCATAAAATATTATCTAGCAAAATTGCTTAATTCTCAATGTAGCTGTAACTTCCTTCAAACTTAAAAATAAAATATCTGTTCATCAAATTGTTTTCATGGCTTTGTGTTGTATGCCGCAATTTCCCGAGAAATGTGAAGAAATGTTTACTCTTCTCAGAGAACAAACTTAGATGAAAGGATAGCACCAAGATACAATTAATCTTATTGGATTAGCAATATGGGTGAGGTGCTACTTAGAGGAGCAGAGGTTATTCAAAGACAGCTGGTCTCTGCTTCTTTCAGGCTACTTGGCTGTTTTGCCAAGTAGGAAGCTAGTTCTAGGAAGCTAGTCTGCTCTGAGAGTCTTTTAGACAACATAGCTCCTATCTGTCTCCTTCATGTGACCTTGCAGGTGCCTTTCAGGGGTCTGGACACTTTGTATACACATAGGGAGTGATGGACCTGATATATAAGGTCAGTTTCAGGAACTTCTGAAGATATTGAGTTGTTTGATATTTGAGATTAGTAAGCCTTCCTATAGGATGGAATCCTTAACCCCACATTAGACTATTTGTGTCCTAAGGTTACCTCCAAGATAGAGGGTTATTTGAGAAAAGATTTACTTAGAACACTCAGAAAAAGCTCTTGCTTTTCTCCTGACCATTTTATCCAGTGCATCAATGTCTCCTTCTGATGGATATGGCAGTTTTAAGTTTTCATCATTTATAGAGTCCTCCATTAACCACATTCACATTCCCTTTTAAGGCAATGTTAATGCTTATTTTAATCTATTCTTTAATGTTTAATATTTATTGTTTTTTCTAGAATTTATACTTATATATGCCTATGAGATAATATATCCTAGATGATGTTGTAAATACATATGGCATATATTCACTTCTTCCTTCATTCTCCATATGCAATTATTAGATATATTTTTCTTTGTGTATCAATGTTTAGTTTGGGATTATAATTGTAACTTGAACACTTTAAAATGCACTTTAATAAAGTAACTTTTCTATTCATATGTCTATCTCCAATAACTAATTATAAAACTTTTCATAGGAACTTGACATTTTAACTTTTATAAGAAAAGACTTTCATAATTTAAAGCTATAATTAACCTATGTTCTCTTGGCTTCTGGAAATCAGCTAAATTTGTAGTCACTTTTGTAATCTTCGGGTGTTAGTGCTCAATACAGTGTGATTTCCAGTTCAGGAAATACAGATAGGGATTTCAACAATTAATAATTACCAGAGCTGGGGATGTGGCTCAGTTGGTAGAGAACTTGTTTAGCATGCACAAAGCTCTGTATCTGATCTCCAACACTTCATAAATGGGAAATGATAGCTAATAACTGTGGCTCCAGCTTTAGGGATGTGGACTGGAGAAGAACAGAAGCCCAAGTCACTTTCAATTACACATGGAGGTTAATGGCAGATTGGGATAAAGAGACTATGTCTCAAAACAAGACAATAAACAGAATTTGCCAAAGAAAAAGACACTAGTTCATTTTTTGGTCATGTTTTGTTGTGGCTTTATTTTTAAATAAATATAAAACAAACAGACAAAAAAAAAAAAAAACAAAAAAGAACAACCAACCTCAACCAAACCCTAAACATTATAGGCAGATTTGAGAGAGAGCTATATCTTTATATAACATAAGAGCTATCTTCTCTCTTTTTGTGTTAAATTTGATCTGTAGAAAATTGTTATCACATATTATCAAGTATATATACTGGATAGAGTTTAATCTTGCATACTTTTAGAATAATGTGTGTTTGGTGTATTTGTATATGTGTGTGTGTGTGTACATGTGTGTGTGTGTGCCTGTGTTTAAGCTTGAACTGCCTCAGTGATTTTTACATTTGTTTTAGGCTTTCCTGCATATTTTTGCAATTTTTTCTGGTCAATTGTGATTCCTATGCTACATATTTGTCTTTGTTGCTTTGCCCTTTCCTTACCAAATGTCTAGGTTTTTTGTTGTTGTTGTTGTTTGTTTGTTGTTTATTTGTTTTCTGTTTTTTATCCAATTTTTAAAAAAACTAACTTGGGGTTTATTTTGAATGCAGGTCTTAGCAGTTCTTCTGTGACCATCTCTTTCAGGAGTGTCATAAGTATGTCAAATATCCTTCTTAGTAGGTCTCAATTCTCAGGTAATTTCTTCACATTTATTTCTTTTTCTTTTTTCCTTTTTTTTTTTTAAGATTTATTTATTTTGTATATGTGAGTACACCATTGCTTTCTTCAGACACACCAGAAGAGGGCATCAGATTCTATTACATATGGTTGTGAGCCACCATGTGGTTGCTGGGAATTGAACTCAGGACTTCTGGAAGAACAGTCAGTGCTCATAACCACTGAGCCATCTCCCCAGCCCCCACATTTATTTCTTTTCTGTAGTTTTTTTCTAGATGTGTCTAACCGATGTTCAATTCATAGGTTTTTCACATATAATAACTGGGTTTTTTTCTATTTATTAACAGTTTTATTTTTGTCTTGTAAATGCTTTTATATTAGGTGTTGTAAATACCTCTACATTACAATTCTAGATTATGAAGATTTCAAGAAAACTCTTAATGACTCAGACTTGTAATGAGTTGTTTCATTGTAAATTCATAATTTGGGCTTGGCCTTATGTCAAATCTCTTGTTTTAAAATGAACACGCATACTGTTCCAAGGAAGGCACTCTCAAGAATGGATTGAGGGCAGTGCAGTTTAGGCCTTACATCAAGATCTCCAAGGTCAGCCTGGCATGGTGGTGCACGCCTTTAATCTTAGTACTCGGGAGGCAGAGGCAGGTAAATTTCTGAGTTCGAGGCCAGCCTGGTCTACAAAGTGAGTTCCAGGACAGCTAGGACTATACAGAGAAACCCTGTCTTGAAAAACCAAAAAAAAAAAAAAAAAAAAAGATCTCCAAGGTCCAAGGTCCTTTTGACATGTGTTGAGTATCCAACCTCATCACTCTATGTTTCCTGCTTCTTTGGCTTACAATCTTACTCTCCCTGATCTGGCACCAGTTAAACACTGAAGTACATAGCCATATATACATCTTTACAGGTTTAATCCCTTTTTCTGAAAGTTTATATTTATCAGGTTAAGATCTAAAGTTGTTTCCACAACTTTTGCAAAATTTGTAAGAATCTGTTTCCCTCTGGACTTCCTTAATCTATCATTTGCTTTTCTCTTTCTGAATCCTCCTATACCTTTTTCCTCTATTTTTCACATGTATGAGATATTCTTCCACATCAAAGCATTGATACCCACTCCTCTGGGCAAATGTTCTTTCCTATGCAAATATGCAGTATATTTACATATCACTGCTCTGCCAGATCTTCCTCAGCCTTGTCTGAAATGTTGGGGGTTTGTTCATATTTGTTTCACCTCCTCTACTCTTTCTGTATCTATTTATAATTTCAGTTTTTAGCTCTTGTGAATCTCTTTTATACATGATCTTATTTATCTTATGTTCCATTCCCAGTCATGGTCCAAGAAAGAATTTGCATTTGCTTTCTTCTTCACTTAGCCAGAGCAACTGAAGTAATGTGTGGCATAGTTAATGCTTTTTAATTCTTTCTTGAATTCAAAGATGGATGGATGAATGAATGAATGAATGAATGAATAAACAAAGCATATAATGCTTTTTGCATGGAAATGATATATAAAATGCAAGTACTAGAAGCAGATTAGGCATGGATTCCAGGCTTCCTTTTTTACTGAGTTCACTTTACATCTGTAATAGTATTTACTATTCTGTACTATTTACAGCCAGAAACTTAAGTTATAAAAGTAAAACTGTGATGACTCACATGACAGTTCACATTGGCCATTCAGTTCACACCCAAGACCCACTACTTTCTTGCTTTATAATTTCTGTGAAGGGATTAATTTATTTAAGGATCAGTATTGAATGTACACAATAGACACTAAATACCAAATTATATCCAAAAATTGCTGTGACATAAATAGTGTCTACAATATATCTGTAATGAAGTACTCGATCACTGAAAGTTTAACATTTTACTGAGATATTAAAACACCTGGAAACTCTATATCTGAGATATAAATTGTTTATCTCCACAGGAGGAAGTGGTTACCACAAAGCAGATTAAAATGTCTGTATCCTTAATATGATCTTATCATGGAAATTTACAGTGAACACTTAAGCTCTATCTTAGCAGATTTCATATGCACTTTACAATGTGATTCACTATCATCATACTGTATGTAATATTCTCAGACTTCTTCCTTTTGTATAACTTAACTTTGAATTGACTCTTTTTTCTCTACCATTCAATCCTTGGATACTTCCATTGTGTGTTACCTATATGAATTTGATCTTTTTATTTCTGTGTGTAAATGGAATCACTTATAATTAATTTTTTCATTTCTGTTTCTGAATTATTTCACTTAGAATATTGCTTTCCAAGTTAAATTTTATTGTCACAAATGGTGGATCTTATTACAGGGATAAGTCACATTTTCTTTACCCATTTACTAGTTGATAAATACTAAGATCAGTCAAATTTTGGCTATTGCAATGAAGTGAAGTGAGTATTTCCTTGGCATATTGATTATAGTTACTCAAATTATACACCAAGTGGTAGATCTGTCAATAGTTTTAATTTTATTTCCTTGATTTTCATGAGATGTAGGATAAAGAGAGGTTATTCCTGCCTGCATTGTGCTTCTCAAGGCTGTAGCAAGGACCCTGGTGCTCAATATACTCTCACTTTCCTCTGTATGACAAATAACCAGCTAATAGGACTCCCAAAAGCATGAAACTGCTAACATAGGGGATGGGTAATGGATGTGAAGCAATTGTTTTTCTTATCCCACTCAATCTGTTGGGTAACATTTTCCCTGGACTTCTGAATCCTTACACAGCAGTTGTTTAGAATATTGAACAAATTACCCATTCATTTTATTATCCTGTCATCACCTGTATGTATTAATTACCCAAATAATCTGGACCCAAGTCTGTATTATAGTGGTGTTTTGAGGAAGACAGAAATATAAGTTGCCTGTTTTAATAAATTAAGAAGAATTTGCATGATAAGTATTAAGCAATCAGTAACAAAGGAACCCTCTTATAATATTTTCTATGAAAATTGATGGTAATTCTCAAAAATGAATCAAATAATTATCAAAAATTGATCAATTAGAGCTGGGCATGGTGGTGCATGCCTTTAATCCCAGCACTCGGGAGGCAGAGGCAGGAGGATTTCTGAGTTCGAGGCCAGCCTGGTCTACAAAGTGAGTTCCAGGACAGCCAGGGTTATATAGAGAAACCCTGTCTCGAAAAAACCAAAAAAAAAAAAAAAAATTGATCAATTAATTTCTACAACACTCAAGGCACCCTCTCTCCCTGAGAGGTTCTGGTTCTCAACACTTTGTCTTTGCGTGGCTGGAAGCTCTGCATGAGATTTTCAGGCATGAAATTTCTCAAATACATTTGTTGCGGCCACTTGCCAATGGTCTTCGGCTGTACACTGGAAGGAAGATTTAAGAAGTAGGAAATGTATTGGCTTTAAATGGCTTTATCCTCAGAGTTAAATGGGAACACTGTTCAGCATGATTATCAATACTTATAATAAAATTTTAAGGCTTTAATTTTCTTTTGTGACAGAGAATGAATATAAGACTGAGCAATGTGGCAAACACCTCTCATCTTTTCTGTTCTTAATTTTTCTCCTCCCAGAAAGCATAAAATGTTTAACAAGTAATAGCAATATGCCCTAGTGTTCAACTTCTTTCCATATGTTCAAGGGTTGTGAACACTGAAAAATTTAGAATCTTAAGCAATCTAATTGAAGAGTCAAAAACACTAATATTGGAAGGTTTCAGAAACTGAAATGCAAGGATACATATCACCATGAAAATCTAAGTACACTGGTTGGGCACAAGTCAGGACGGTGAAAATACAGGGGACAAGTAGTAGGCAAGTTCTTGAAATGGTCTTCATGTGAACTAATAAAATACACTAAGATAAATTTTATTTGGCAAAGAAGACATGAAGAGAAGGGCACAGCCCAGGGCAAAAATGGAGTAGTTCAAATCCAGAACCATGGTGACAGCAGACAAAACCGAGCCAGTTGTCCTTAGATAAATTCTTTGCTCTTTGCTTTCCTTTATGTGTGTAAGCATGTGTGTATGTGTCTACATGCATATGTGTGAGTGTGTGTGTGTGTGTGTGGTTGTGCATGTATGTGATTACATGTGAATGTGGAAGCTACTCATCATCACTGCAGGGTCAGTGTTCCCACGCATTCACCATGTTTTCTTTATTTTTAAGAAAAAGACTCTCAGTGTACACTAGACTGACTTGCCTGCAAGCATTAGGAATCCTCCTATCTCTCACTCTCTGGTGCTTAATTTACCACCATACCAGCCTTTTACTTACATGGCAGCTGGGGATCTAAACTTAGGTCCCGAAGCTACAGAGCTACTTCCTTGTCCTCTATTGTGAGTATTTCTTCTCTACACCTACTGCCTATATGATGCTTATGATCTCATATTCAAACTTTGTTAACCTTGTAATCATTCTTCCTGCTTTGAGCATTTCAGACCTGGAATTATATTACAGACTTTTAACAGCATGGGATAATATGATTTTTGCATGATTCAATTAAATTTAAAATTACAGATCTCCAGAAAGTAAACTCCTGAAGGAGGGATTTGAAGTTCTATTTGTTTTCAATCTCCAAATTTTAACACAAAGCTCACTACACAATAAGAGTTTAATAAATGTTGTTTAGCTCTATAATTGGGTTCTGTTTTCTTATGGAATGGGTCATGGTGGCATAATTACAATATGCCTTCAAGTCTTATTGGCATCATTGTTTTGCTGTCATCTGTGGCAATGTTTCAAAGATTCAGATGTGTTTTCACACTTCATTTCACCCCGTGAACAATCTATCCCTTATTGGATCGCCATAAAGAAGTAACTTTGGGAGGCAGCTGTTCTCCATTAGTCTCCCATACCCACTCACCAAAGCTGAATATTGTCCTTCCTTCAAAGGCAGGCTAATCTCTGGAGCTTAAAGAGTGAGTGGCAGAAGGGGAGGATGGGTATGATTGTCATTAAATGAAAAACACAAAGGGGATTATATTCCCAGTTGCAGATACACACTTAGAAGCCTTGTGATTCTTAGCTTACCCGAGAAAGTCAGGCAATTTTATTGTGTTCATACCACACTGCAAATTTTCTGAAAGAAATATTTTCTCATAACTCATTGGTAAAAATGGAGAATACAGGGAAACTCTTACCTTTAGTTTGCCTTAATAAAATAATAGATGAAAAACTCTTTGATGAAGCAGGTCACATTGGAAGTAATGGCAGCTATAACAGCCTCAGTACATAAAGGTTACTGTTTTATATTGCAGGGGTGTTGCCATATGTACAACTTAAATGCCACTACTTAGGGTATTGTTCAAAATCATCATGCCTGTGTGCTGATGCAAAATAGAGTGATTACCTTGCTCCCAGTTCATAGAAGGTTGGCCTCTGTTTTTCTTTGTCCCAAGTGCCGTGACCTTTCCTATTGCTCAGAAGACTGACAACTGGCAAATGAGTACTCCAGATACCACACCACACTGCATAGCTGTTGGTGGGTGCTGGGACAGGAGAGGTAATGTTTTGATTTTCAAGTTCTAGACTCTTACAGGGAATGAGATAGAAGGTTTTCCCTTCTGAAATCACACACTTTAATGAAATAGCAGGGCAAAGATTTTAAGACTTGTTTAGGTGTGAGAAATCTTCCTGAATTAGAATCTTACTACATTTTTTCCAGTTTTAAGGCAGATGTTTTTATCAAGGTATTTTCTTTGAAGTTATAGGAATATGAATATAGTTCATGACATTCCCACTTTCTATGGCTTAGCTTTGCCTACTTCCCTCCTCACAAAATCACCACTTAGGATAAGAAAGCACTTTTGTTTGAGAGCTCCAGCATTCATGTTCCACATGTGAGTGATTATTAACAATGGTTTCCTTTTATTTTTTTCTCTTCAATCTTCCTAGAAAATCTAGAATAGTTCTATAAGCATACTGAGAATTCAACATTGGCTTTTGGAAGGCAATGGGTGATGTACAATTTCTGACATATATAGAAAATAAACTTTAAAAAATGTTTCTAAAATTGAAAGTAGATGATACTCAGTTACACCAAGGAATGAAATAAGTGATGTCATGCATAATCATATTCATGAACACCCAGGAGGAGAAACAACCTGATGAAAATATGTTTATAGAAGGCTATTGGCAATGCTCATCTTGAAACCTCTGCACTGTTTGCCTAACTCTTCAAGGAAATTCAAGCAATGTCCAGGTACAGTTAATATTTATTAAAAGCAGGAGATCCTAATTTAAATCTCAAAACTTGGGGCAGCTAATGTTTAAGCCAATTCTTGCTCTGTGAGCTACTGTTGCTTTCAGAGCCTGAAGATATTGTCTCATATATGTAACAATATACATCACATTTTTGTTTCATGTCAAATATTTCATCTACTGGCTTCATTTATAGAGTGAAAGATTTCTATTTTTTTTTTTTACATCTGTGTTCTGAAATACATACTATTCTGGGCATATTAGGAGATTGTAAAATGACCTTTTGCTACTGATAGCATTTTGGATATAGTCAAATTATAAATTTCTTAAACTAACCAAGTGTTGTGACTGTATTATTGTTAGGAAAAAGTTTTTTTTCTGTGATTTTTTTAATTAACTCAGAAGGCTTAAACAATATTAGTCTTCTGAGATGGGATTCTATGTATAACATTTGCACCTGAAAAATTTGCTGCTTTGGTGACTCTACACATTTTTTGAGCCTGAAAAAAAGAGGGGAAAACCGCACCAGACAGAGTTCAAGCTCTAAGCAAATGCTCTGCAAGATCTTAGCTTTGACTTCTCAACACTTTTAAATAGAGGGAAAAAACCAAACCAAAACCCAAAGAAAACAGTGATAACCAAGAGCAAATAAATAGGAAGATGCACTTAAAGGTTACTTAATGACACATATCAACTGCTATTGTGGCTGCATAACTCAACACTTAATGGAGAATTCAGGGCAGAGGTTTCTCCAGTTTGTGGGAAAGCACATCATTGCTTGTGACTATTCAATCTAGCATCAACTAGGGACTGATTATCTCTTTGAAAACAGCCTTTATAGTTAGTAGATTGTCTCCTTCTGAGCTGCTAATTGGTTGCCCTTAAGCGATAATCATGTGGACAGACAGTGTAGTTATCTGAGCCCTAAAAGGTCATGTCATTGTCAGATAAGTGTGGTTTTCTTTGTTCATTTGTGTGATCTAAAATAAATATAACTTTCACATTCCAATCCTAATTTTTCCAGAAAATATTTAGGCTAGTCTATTAACTGTAGTCCTGGAACACACTTTGTAGACCAGGCTGGCCTCGAACTCAGAAATCCACCTGCCTCTGCCTCCCAAGTGCTGAGATTAAAGGCAAGCACCACCACATCAATTCATCTTGATATGAGTACACAAACCCTAAGCCATTCTTCCATATTGTATGAAAGGTCTGATCCTATTTAAGTTACTTGCCATTCTTAATTACATCAGCATAAATGTTTATCTGAGCAATGATTCATCTTTCACCATGAACTTCCATATAATAATGAACTGGGAGTAACTTTTTATTATATCTTTTACTTGTATACTATTGTTTATTTTTTGAGGGCTTTGAATAAGTTAACCCAGATATGGAAAGGCAAAGTCACATGTCATTGCTCAGATAGTATTACAATATCTTCAGATTTGTGTATAAAACATGGAATAACCATAGCAACCAGAGAAAAATTAAGGGGCCATAATTGGGTTGATGCTTGAGAAGAGAATATCAGGAGTTCAGAATGATCTGCATTTCTGAAACCACTACACACTTAGTTCATAAGACTCAGATGCTTTGAGCTGGACATGATGTAAAATTTTCTTTACTGTAGTCTAGATTCTAGTTCCAGAAAAATTATCTATCTATCTATCTATCTATCTATCTATCTATCTATCTATCTATCTATCAATCATCTATCTATCAACCCATCTAAACAGATGAATAAGTAAGCAAACTGAAGGTAAAATGTGTTGACTTTAGAATAATTTTATAAAATACATGACTCTAAAGCAAGAAGGACCAAGGACATATTGTAGTGCTTATAATACTGTACTAAGTATTTAAGTATTTTTCTGCTCACTATGTCTAATACCTGATAAGAAGTGAGTTAAGAGAATTAAAGTTTATTTTGGTTTAAGTTTTAGGAAATACAGTATATACAACATGAAAAAAAAGGAATAAAAGAAAAAGATCAAGGTGCCAAGTGGCTCCATGGTAGCATGAGTATGTGCATAGAATTGATTAACACACATCTTTGTAGAGCAGGAAGCATAGTAAATAGGAACCTGTTCCAAGATAGAAAGTATTAAGGCCTATGCCTAGTGACTCTTCTCTCCCTGTCTCTCTCTGTCTCTGTCTCTCTCTGTCTCACCCTCTCTGTTTTTCTGTCACTGCCACTCTGTCTCTGTCTCTGTCTCTGTCTCTGTGTGTGTGTGTGTGTGTGTGTGTGTGTGTGTGTTTGTATTGCTTTGTTTTTCAGCACAGAGTTTCTCTGTGTAACCATGGCTGTCATAGTATGCACTTGTAGAGCAAGTTGGTCTTAAACTCAGAGATTTGCCTGCCTCAGTTTTCCCAGTGCTGGAGAGCATGCACCACCACAGCCTGGTTCATTTCTGTTTATAAAAGACCTTCTGTCATTTTTACACTCTTGCAAAACGGCTCATCCAGTTGGGGAGCAATTACTTAAGCAAATGAAATCACAGAACATCATTCCTTAGTTATGAGTTAGATCTGTGTACGCAGGCATTTTTTTTTAATACAATATGATGAAAGGTACATATATGTTCTGTTTCTGGTAGGTTTATTTTCATATTTGGATGTGCTGACTTCATTGCTAATCACGTTTAGGTATTACTTTTTAACCCTCAATTAGAAGGCTGGAATTCAACATATCCATAACCCCACTGTATTCTCCAAGTTTCTTTGTGCCTACAATGTTATATCACAAATCACAGCTCTTTATAAGTTAAAGTATACTGCTTGCATTTTATTAGAACTATTTTCAAAACCATTGTTTTATTTTCTCCTACTGAGGGTATAACATTTCTTTAAGTTACTAAATTTGCTATTTTTTTAAAATAATGTTTCCTCAATTTCTTGCTTGGTACACTCCTTCCCTTCACTATTCTTCCATACCATACCATCTGTTTCTCCCTGTCTCAATTTTATTATATCAAGGGCATCATTTCTATCCTAATTTGAGTTCCAAAACAATGGAAATTTATCTAATATATATTTTCCTGTTCTTTAATTTGATTAGATATTTTCTTTATATACATTTCAAATGTTATCCTCTTTCCTAGTTTCCCCTCTGAAAATCCGCTATTCTCTCCCCTCTCACCCTGCTCCCCACCCACCCACTTGAACTTCCTGGCCCAGGCATTCCCCTATACTGGGGCATAGAACCTCTATAGAACCAAGTGCCTCTCCTTCCATTGATGACAGACTAGGCCATATGCAGATAGAGTGTGTTTTCTTTGATTGGTGGTTTAGTCCAAGGGAGCACTGGAATTACTGGTTAGTTCCTATTGTTTTTCCTAGGGGGTTGCAAATCCTTTCCCTCCTTGGGTATTTTCTCTAGCTCCTTCATTAGGGACCCTGTGCTCTGTCCAATGAATGGCTGTGAGCATCCACTTCTGTATTAGTCAGGCACTGGCAGAGCCTCTCAGGAGACAGCTATATCAGGCTTCTGTCCACAAGATGTTGTTGGCATCTGCAATAGTGTCTGGGTTTGGTGGTTATTTATGGGGTGGATCCCCAGGTCGGGCAGTTTCTGTATGGTCATTTCTTCAGTCTCTGCTCCACACTTTGTAACTCCTTCCATGGGTATTTTGTTCTACCTTCTATGAAGGATCGAAGTGTCTACCCTTTGTTCTACCTTATTCTTGGGTTTCATGTGTTTTGCAAATTGTATCTTGGGTATTCTGAGACAGTCAAATGTGTAGTTTGATCTCATTAAAGTGCAGTGCAATAACTATGGTCTAAGAGATGCTAATGATGAAATGAGAATGGATAAAGATCAATGCAATTAAGAAACTTAAAGTATTAAAGAACTTTTCACCCCACACACCACAACATCTAATGTTGTCAAATGACAGAAACACTCAATGTAATGCATAGATTCTGTGCATTTCTTTTCAAAATCCTACCGGTCTTCATACAATGATTCTAAAAATAATTTAAATGAACCAAAACATTTAAAAATAATGTTAAAATTGTGTCACAAAGAACATAAAAACACATGGAATAAGGACAATATTACAATGCATTTTATCTGAAGTCATTCTCAGATATGTGTGTTAAAAATAGAGGAAGCCCATGATTGACTCTGCTTGCCTGGAAGACAAGGTTCCTAAAGACTGATGTCTTGGAGATCTAGGATAGAATCAAACACAATTGACCGAACAAACAAACAAAAAAGTCCATGAAATGATTTCTTATGATATTCTGTTATACTCACAGATTAGTGACTAGCCCAGTCATCCTCAAAGAGGGTTCCTTCAGCATCTGATGGGAACACCTGTAGAGACTCACAGCCAAACATTAAGCAGAGTTCAGGACAACATAGAAAAGGAGGAAAAAGGAGCTTGTAGCCAAGAGGGGTTGAGGACACTAGGATAACTTAGTCTAAAGAATCAAATAAGCCAGGATTATAGGGGCTCACAGAGACTGAATCAGTAATCATAGACCCTGTATGGATCTGTTCTAGACACTCTGCATACATGATCTGGTCATTTAACTTGGGTTTTTTGTTGGATTCCTAACAGTGTTGGATGTCCTAACAGTGGGAGCCTCTCAGAGGCTAGCCATATTAGGCTCCTATCTGCAAGAACAATGTAGCAAATGCATGTAGGTGCACCCATACTCACACCCTAATAATAATAATAATAATAAATACAATAATAATAATATTTAAAATACTTAATGTTTCTTATAGAATCTTAGACCTGTTTTTTATGTCACTGTGTCATCTGTCTTTTCCCATTTTTCTTACAAGTGTGGATGTGCCTTTACATGATAAGACGTCATAAAGAGTCCATGCCTTTATGGAAGTATAGGAGGAAGCAGCATTACATTGATGAGTTGATCACTAAAGCAATGCATAAACAAGACAGCATGATGTAGACCAATGAACCATGAAATAGCATTATATATAAGAATTAGGATACATGATCACCTTGTTTAGCCTTAAATAAAATAAGTAATACAATGATTATATTTATAGCATGGGTTCAGAAACAGACTATTTGTGTTGTTGTTTTCCTCAGAAATATACACATTCACCAAAATCTGTGTCTAATTTTCATGAGCTTCCCGCTAATGTTTCAAGTTCTTCAAAGCTGCTCAGATTGTAAGGACCTTTTCAGAAGTTAGTATTAGAGCAAATTAAAGTTGGGTTTTCAGAGTTCTCTAAGCATGGAGCATAGTCAAAGCTGTTTGATAGTTGGGGAGAACTCCTGTATTGAGAAATAGACTGATGTCTTTTCATTGTAATTTCAGCCATGATTTTGCTAAATATTTTAGTGGGTTTCTAGTAATCGTTTTGAAAATTAGCAAATATTTCAAAATTATAGTCTGTAAAATTTATTGTATATCTTTTAGTATATATTTGGCCAGAGTAAGGTCTTGACAACCTTACCTGTGCTCAATTACTGTACTTTGTTGGCTTTGTTTGACCAGTGATGAATTTAATTGTAACTTTTTGTAGTAAGTCCCAACAGCAATATGATAACGCCTTGGAGAATTACCTCGTGGAAATGAGAGAACATCCAAAGAGAAACTATAGAAGAAGCTGCTTAAAGACACAAGAAAGAAAATTCTTTCTCCAAATTTTACAAACATACAGTGCAATTAAAACAATATTCATAAATTATAGAATTCAATAAACTAATTCATATATTGATAAACTTTGTATATTGACAAAATAAGACATGAAAATGACAATCAACTTCTCTAACCTCTTCTTGTCTTCACACAACCATTATCACAAATTTGATTTTTATCTATTTATCTACATATATATGATCTACATATATATAGTGTATATATTTGTAAATACAATCTATCAAGTTTGTATTACATTAATTGTATGTTTTGAGGAATGAGAACTTGATACCAGATAATCACTGATTAATATACTAAAAAGGAATCAGTAAACACAAAAGTTGAGTTGGGGAAGGAAAGCTTATATGTATGGTTCAGGATTCACAGGTCTGATGAGGGTGGGCAGAGAGGTGGGGGCAGGAATGAAGGTCCCCTGGGATTGCAGCTGCTTAGAGTAGCCTGGCTTGTTCTTGAGGACTCAACAAGCAGAGAAGGTTGGTGGTGGACGGGCAGCTTACCAGCATGGTTCAGGATCAGCGGGTCAGATAAAGGTTGGAGGAGAAGTCGGGAGAAGAATGGAAGTCCCCATAGGGAAAGATTCCCCCATGCTCATTAACATTACAAAAATGGCCATCTTAACAAAAGCAATCTAGAAATTCAATGCAATTTCCATCAAAAATTTTATAGACTTTGAAAGAGCAAATCTCAACTTCATATGGAAAAACAAAAATCCAGGATACCCAAAACAATCTTGAACATAAAAGATCTTTAGGAGAAATCACCATCCCTGACCTCCGCTGTACTACAGAGCAGTCATCATAAAAATGCATTGGTACAGAAACAGTCACATTGATCAATGGAGTCAAATCAAAGGTCCAAAAATGAACCCACATACTTATGGACACTCCATTATTGATAAAGAAGCCAAAATCATACATTGAAAAAGAGAAAATTTCTTCAACAAATGGTGCTGGTCTAATTGGATGTCTACATGTAGAAGAATATAAATAGATCCATATTTATGACACTGTACAACACTCTAGTTCAAGTGGACCAAGGTCCTCAAAATAAAATTGGATACACTAAATCTCATCGTTGGAAATAGCCTTGAATGCATTGGTAAAGGAGAGGAGTCCTTGAATAGAACATCAATGGCTCAGGCGCTAAGATTAACAATTAATAACTGGGACCTCATGGAACTACAAAGCTTCTATAAGGCAAATGACACTATCAATAGCAGAAATCCAGAGTCCACAGATTGGGAAAGGATCATCACCAACCCTATATCTGACAAAGGGCTCCCATCCAATATTTACAAAGAATTAAAAAAAAAAAAACAATAATCCAAATAACCCAATTAAAAATTGGTGTACAGAACTAAACAGAGAAGTCTCAATGGAGGAGTCTTGAAGGCAAGAAGCACATAAAGAAATGTTCAAAGTTCTTAGTCATCAGGGAAATATAAGTAATAACTCTGAGTTTTTATCTTACTCCCATCAGAATGACTAAGATCAAAAACTCAAGAGATAGTACAAGCTGACAAGGGGGAACACTCCTCAATTGGCAGTGGGAGTGAAAACTTGTAAAACCACTTTGTAAATTAATTCGGTGGGTTCTCAGAAAATTGGCAATAGATCTACCTTAATACCCAGCATGTACTCAAAATATGTACCACTATACCACAAGGACACTTGCTCTACTTTACTCATAATGGATTTATTCATAGTAGACAGAAACTGGAAATAGTATGGATGTCTTACAAAAAAAAAAGAATTAATAAAGGAAATGTGGTACATTTACACAATGGAACATGATTCAGCTATTAAAAACAAAGACATCATGAATTTTGCACTCAAATAGATGGATCTTGAACCTATCATCCTGAGTGAGGTAACCAAATCCCTTGAACATGCATGGTATATATTCACTTATAAGTGAATATTAGTCATAGAATATGGGATACACATGCTATATTCCACAGACCCAAAGAAGCTAAACAAAAAGGAAGGCACAAGCAAGAATGCTTGGATCTCACTTAGATGGAGGAATAAAATATTCATAAGAGTCAGATGGAGAGAGGTATCTGGATGGAAGAAGAGACTTGGGGGGAATGGGGTTTTTAGGATCAGGTGTGGGGAAGGACAGAAAAGATGGCCAGATGGCCATAATAATGCATGGAAATCTGCAACTGATTGGGCTTTGGAATAGGTAGGGGGAATCTCCAGGAAGAGACAGATACTGGGGATAAAGGAGGCACCCAAGAATCAATTGAGGTGTCCTTAGCTGTAACTTATAACATTGGGGATACATAACCTGAAGAGGCCACCTTCTGTAGCCAGGTAGGGCAAGCACCAATCCCTGACACTATTGTTGATATTCTGTTATGCTTGTAGACAGGAATTTAGCATGGTTGTCCTCTGAGAGGCTCCATCCAGCAGCTGACTCAGACAGATGCAGACACCATAGTCACACAGAGAGTGAAGTTTGGGGACTCTTATGGAAGAACAGGAGGAAGGAATGTGGACCTAGAGGGGATAGAAAGCCTACAATACAACCCACAGAGTCAATTAACCTATACTGTTGGGGCTCTCAGATACTAAACTACCAACCAAAGAACATATATGGACTGAACCTAGGCATCCCTGCACATATATAGCAAATGTGGAGCTTGGTAGGTTCTGAAAATTTGGAGCTGGGCTATTCCAAGAGCTGTTCCCAGTATGTGCGATGTGTTCTTCTGGCTGGGTTGCCTTGTCTGTCCTCAGTGGGAGAGGATGTGCTTAGTCTCACAGTCTTTTTTAAAGGCATTTTTATTAGATTTTTTTTTTTTCATTTGCATTTCAAATGTTATCCCCAAAGGCTCCTATGCCCCCCATCCTGCCCTGCTCCCCAACCAACCCACTTCCTGGCCCTGGCATTTCCCTGTACTGGGGCATATGATCTTTGCAATACCAAGGGCCTCTTTGCCCATTGATGGTTGACTAGGCCATCCTCTGCTACATGTGCAACTAGAGGCACAGCTCTGGGGGGATGCCGCAGACCCTTTTGGTCAAGGAACAGGTCTTTGGTTGCAGGTGGACAAGGAGTTGGCGAATGAATGACAGACGGACTCGACACAAGGGTGTGTGGATCTGAATGTAATTTTTCAAGTCGAGATCGTATTTTCTATACAGAAGATCGGACAAGAAACCAGGTGAGATACATCTGCCAAGTTACAGTGACACAATACAAAAGGATTGTATACATCAAAAGAAGGTGGGGACCAGGCGGCTGTCACTAAGAAGGGAGCCAGGTGTAATGCTAGTCAGATTGTTAAGCCCACCACCAGGAGTTCTTAGTAAATGCTTGATTAAGCTGTTTCTTTGGGCCTAGTGAAGAAACCTGTCTCAGGAGGATTCCCTAACTCTTTCATGGTAAACACACCTATTTGCTAGGCCATTGTAAATCTCCTGGTCTGGATAAGATGCTATTGTCTCAAGTGAACACTCTGCAGACCAGCCCTGAGCTATTCCAGCTCCATTCTTTGTAATGCCTAGTTTCACCCTTTCTACTAAAAGTAAATTTGAATGTTACTGAATATATAACCTTCTTACTGAATTCCTACTGAATTCCAAGTTTGTAGGCTTCAAGGATTTTCTGGAACATTGGAACACTGGCGAAGGCTTAGCTCTGTCAGAATTCAAACTTTAAAGGCACTTATAATAAAATAATACTAAAAGAGAGCACGTGGCTCCATACACCAGACTAATGTGGGGATGGGGTATGAGTATACATGAGTTATGAGAATGCCAAGGTTCCAGGAGGTTGGGTTTCCTTGAAACTCTGCCTCATGAGTGCTTCCAGGTCTCTCATCCTGTCAAACAGAGTTCACTGGAGTGGGCATAGCAGGGGTGGAGGTGGAGTACTGTTTAGTTCATACTGTTGTTCCTCCTATAGGCTTGCAGGCCATGTGGTTCCTTGGTTACTTTCTCTAGCTCCTTCATTAGAAGCCCTGTGTTCCATCCAATAGATGACTGTGAGGATCCACTTCTGAATTTACCAGGCATTGGCATAGCCTCACAAGAGAGAGCTATGCCAGGGTCCATTAAGCAAAACCTTGCTAGCATATGCAATATTCTCTGGGTTTGGTGGTAGTATATGGGATGAATCTCTGGGTGGGGCAGTCTCTGGATGGTCTTTCTTCTGTCTCAGCACCAAACGTTGACTCTGTAACTCCTTCCATGGGTATTTTGCTCCCCATTCTAAGAAGGAGCTATGTATCCACACTTTGTTCTTCCTTATTCTTGAGTTTCATGTGTTTTGCAAATTGTATCTTGGATATTCTAAGTTTCTGGGCTAATATCTACTTATCAGTGGATGCATACCATGTGTGTTCTTTTGTGATTGGGTTACCTCACTCAAGATGATATCCTCAAGATGCATCCATTTGCCTAAATATTTCATGAATTCATTGTTTTTAATTGCTGAGTAGTACTCCATTGTGTAAATGTACCACATTTTCTGTATCCATTCTCTGTTGAGGGACATCTGGGTTCTTTCCAGCTTCTGGCTATTATAAATAAGGCTTCTATGAACATAGTGGAGCATGTGTCCTTATTACAAGTTGGAAAATCTTCCTGATATATGCCCAGGAGAGGAATTGCTGGATCTTCTGGTAGTACTATGTCTAATTTTCTGAGGAACCGTCAGACTGACTTCCAGAGTGGTTGTACAAGCTTGCAATCCCACCAACAGTGGAGGAGTGTTCCTCTTTCTCCACATCCTCGACAGGATCTGCTGTCACCTGAATTTTTGATCTTAGTAACTATTCTGACTGGTGTGAGATGGAATCTCAGGGTTGCTTTGATTTGCATTTCCCTGATGATTAAGGATGTTGAACATTTTTTCAGGTGCTTCTCAGCCATTCGGTGTTCCTCAGTTGAGAATTCTTTGTTTAGCTCTGTACACCATTTTTATTAGGGTTATTTCATTTTCTGGAGTCCACCTTCTTGAGTTCTTTGTGTATATTGGATATTAGTCCCCTATCTGACATGATCAGTAAATATCCTTTCCCAATCTGTTGGTGGCCTTTTTGTCTTATTGACAGTGTCCTTGCAATTTTATAAGATTTCATTTGTCAATTCTTGATCTTACAGCACAAGCCATTGCTGTTCTGTTCAGGAATTTTTTTCCCTATACCCAAATCTTCGAGGCTTTTCCCCATGTTTTCCCCTATAAGTTTCAGTGTCTCTGGTTTCATGTGGAGTTCCTTGATCCACCTAGACTTGACTTTAGTTCAAGGAGATAAGAATGGATCAATTTGCATTCTTCTACATGATAACTGCCAGTTGTGCCAGCACCATTTGTTGAAAATGCTGTCTTTTTTCCACTGGATGGTTTTAGCTCACTTGTCAAAGATCAAGTGACCATACGTGTGTGGGTTAAGTTTTGGGTTTTCATTTCTATTCCATTGGTCTACCTGTCTGTCAATGTACCAGAACCATGCAGTTTTTATCACAATTTCTATGTAGTACAGCTTAAAGTCAGGCATGGTGTTTCCACCAGAGGTTCATTTATCATTTAGTGCAGAGTCAGGGGATACCTAGGAAGCCTCTACCTGCTCTGAGAGGAAAGGGAGAATTGGGAAAGGACTGTGAGGGGAAGTGATGGTGAGAAGGTCAGTGAGCTGGAGGTATAGTGAATAATTAAAAAATGGCACACTCTTCACCAGGGAACATCATTTATCCTATTTTTGTTTGTTTGCATTTCTTAGTTGCTTGTACTCCTTTTTGTATGGTTGATGTCTTTGTTGTTGTTGTTGTCTTCCCAGCCCACTCTGGCATCTCTATTGTTCTTTTTATTCAGTTAATCACATTTGATTGACTTTCCATCTCAACAAGTTTATTCAAAATTGTTTGTGACTATATACAGTAGTTTGTCTCTTAAATTTAGTTTTTGTCAAAGTAACAATATTAACTACCACACTGTTGTAGTTATATTTTATGACTGTTTTATATTAAAATACAGATTTATTTTTAGTTAATTTCTAAGACTATAAATTCAGTGCATTTAAAAAGATAAAGATAAATGTTCCAGGAAAATACATGTTCAACTATACCAAAACACATCCTGTGGCTCAGTTCAGAATGTTCCATTTGAGGAAATGTCACTGGACCTGGCTAAACTTAGGACGATTTGCATTTCTATTTTAGTGCTTCTATTTGCCTCTGATACTCCTTTGCTAAGACATTCAATATCTTGAGAAGTTCTCAGCAGAGGTCCCTTCTGGATGACTTCCATTTCAGGCTTTGTGTATCATTGTTCCTGAGAAAGTCATGCCTATCCTTTACTGATTATCCCTGGTCTTTCTCTTCTTCATTCATCATATACTATAAAATATTAGAGTTGTAAAGGGCTCTGTGATTCTTAGTTCAAGTACTGCTGAAGACAAATACTCAAATAGAAAATGAACACATTATATACCTGTGGAAGAAAATGGACAGATTAAAAATATAAGTAGGTATGAAATATGAATTTCTAGTTTTGTTGGAGATTCACTTATGTCTTGTGATTTTTTTCTAGGAACTGTATTATGAGATGATGTTTTGCTGAGAATAGACATGGTGTTTTTTTCTGGAAGTTGCCTAGCAAAAGGACAGTTGATGTTTTGTTGGAGCAGATGCTAGAGTGGTACCTGATATTCAAAAAGAATATAAATATAACCCAACAGAGAATGGATAGTGCTCTTGCCTTGCTTTTTCTTCCAATTCTTTGCTCATCATCATTGGGTTTCATTGACAGTGGTCTTTGCTGGTGGCACTTTTCTATTGATTTGACTTGCTTTTTTTTTTTTTTTTGATTTTCACTTATCATGACTTCATAAAGAGAACACACAAAAGAACTTCTGGTGGTATTCTGGCTGCTTCTTGCACTTCCACAGACTCATGCTGATTGCTAGAACATTGAGGTATCTTCTGGATCAAGCTGCTGCTACTGATAAATGTTTAGTATTTGCCAAATAAACTACACTGCCACTCTGCTGATTCATGTTGGAAGTTTTGCTAGTGGGCTAGACTTCTGACAATGAAGACTGGAATTGGTCCAAAGAACTATTTCTAAATAAGTCCATAACTCTTTTTTCTTCTTAACCTTTCTTTTCCTAGTACTGGTGGGTGATGGGTTAGAAGGAATGTTGAAGTATTAAAGAACCATGATTAAAGTAGGTCTTGAAAAATATATGCCCACATATGTGTTTAGTATTCTGTTACCATTCCCTTTGCTTCCATAAACTTTTATTTAGATGAAACCAAAATTGAATCCAAAAGCTGTCATTGGACAGCTATAAATAACTATACCAATAATTAATGATGATCATAATAATGCATAGCTTACTATAGCTTTGACATTTGCAATTGCTGAATAATTTATAGATTATCAGGTGCATATAAATGTCTCCATTGTGAAGTCAGTGAGCAAGCAAAGAACTGGAAGTTGTAACTTTTAATACACTTTGAGGTTTTAGTTTAGTCCAAGTTTAGTGTTGTGCTCAAATACTGTCTTTTCCTTATGCAATACAATTGTGTGAATAATGGTGTGTCTAAGTTGTAAATATTTAAATCTAATACATAAACTTTTAGATGCCAAAGTAAGTTTTAAAATGTTACACAATGTGACCTAAGTATTAAAAAGAACCAATATATCTATGTTATGTATCATAGGTTTAAAAAGGATACTGGCAGTCCATATATCATGTTGTAGTCTAGATGAATTGGATATGGTTTAGGTAGAACAGGAGTTTAGGCATAGATTTGACTCAACTATGAATATATTTTAACCATAGTATTCAAGCCAAAGTCATAAAAAATAGTGGTTTAAGACTCAGTTCATAAACTCTCCTCACATTGCATTTGTCTAAATTCAGTTATTTAGAGTACAAAATATCACCTCTTAGTAGGCATCAAATGGCTTATAATTGATTGTATCATTCTACAGGGAGTATTAAAAATTAGGAACTAAAATTATGACTAATTAAATTCATCTTTAAAATATGACCTAGAGTTGTGCTTTTTTTAACTTCCCTTTAGGCAAATGAAAGAAGTTTTATGAGAATTATTATAATTTTTGACAGTTGAAACGTTGTCCCACTGTTTTGGTATGTTTACAAATTCTAGTAAATTTTGTATTATTTTAGTTCTGAAGAAACTGTTTTAAAGCATGTTAAACTCTAAATATAACTTTGATACACAGCACCTGACTGTCATATATATGCATTAATGTAATATTTTTATCACATTTCATATTTCTTGGAATCATTTACAAACTGCTTTCTCTTAGTATCCAGTATGGCTAATACGTAAAAAAGAATCCTTTACTAACTGGCCACTTCTCTGCATAGCATGTGGAAAAAAAAGAAAAAAATGTAAGTGAACACGATCATATTATTTTCAATATTTCCCTCAGTACTGAATTAATGCATGTAGCACATTATTACCCAGAAACTGTAGTGACAATGAATAAGTTTATGGGTTCCTTGGCCCATTGAAATAACTTTCTAGTTTGTGTATAAATGGCTCCTTATTTCTGTATAACATATTTATTGCAGAACTACACAAACTGTTCTTTATTTATTCTCTTGTGTCTTGTGAAAATAAAATGTAGAAGAATGCATTTGAAGGACAGACAGAAGAAAATATGTTTATATTTTTCATTCTTTATTCTTCAGTATACCAATCAAATATATTAGTATGCTGTTGTCTGTTGAACCCTACAGAAGACAAGCATAGAAATATACCATGTTTTCTTGAGGATAGAACAGCTATCACCTTATTCTTCTTCGCACAGTCATTTTCTCACTACTTTTGAGACCTGTTGTTGTTTCATGTAATATTGTATTGGTTTTGTACATTGCTTATTTGTCAAGTATCTTTCCTTTACAGAATTACCATCTTAGGTTTTTTGAACTATGGAAAGTCATAGTGTTTGTGTTTCTATTTTTAATACATATATTATATGTCAAAGAGAATAATTTAAATACTCTTAAAAGAATTAATTGGACCATAGCTAGTCTTTATTTCTATTCATGTGTTCCTATTCCTTTTTAGTTGGACTTTAGTATAAATATTTTCTTATAGAATTGACGGCGTTATCTATCACTTGTCTATAGGTTATACTTCATTTGCTGTTTTTTAATCCTTTAATACAGATAACTAGATGCACAGACCCTTTATCATATGAATGTAGATTTAGTCTTGACTTCATTTTTCTTGAAATACTTTTTCCTGTATATATTCACTTGAGTTTCTGACTTTCTTCAGATGTCAACTGCAATGAAATCTCTGTCTTTGGTAGCTTACTGATAAAATTCTCTTGGAAGCATAGTTGAATGTAACAGTACACTAAATATACTAACAATTAAATAGTCAAATTATTAATAATACATGAAGATAGGTAAATATTGTAAAGTTGTTACAGGAAGGGAACAAACAAGTGGGAGCCTGAAAGTACTTCTGATGGAGTAGTTAGTTGAAGCTTCTGGAAACTTTGCTGTTTAGTGTCAAGATTCCTCTAAGAATAGATGGTGAAAAAGACCCAGAGAAGGGTATTCAAATTACAGAAAACAGTAAATACCAAGACCCTAAGTTGGAAGTTTTTATTGAATATTATGTTTACTCAAAGATCCATTATGTAAACAACAGCAGTGAGAGACAAGAGTGGAAAAATATATAGCAGTGACTTGTAGACCATCCTAAGGTATTGTGTTATTGTTAGAAGTGCAGGCATAAGGTAAATACATGTATATTTATAATGTATGAATAAGGAAAGATGAATAAACAAAGAAATAATTTTATAGGATTAATAAAACACTCTTGCTACTTTTTCAAATAATTGATTTATATGGAGGTAGATTATATGGTAGATTTGAATGCAAATAGTAAATGAGAAGATCAACCCAACAAATATTATATTCCATTCCAAAGAGAAAAAGATAAGAAGAAAACATTATAAATCACAAAAGAGGTCATAGGATAAATGAAAATAAACAAACATATGATTTTTTTTTAAAAAGGAAGTATACAGAAAACTTTAACTTTTTCCCAGTGTAGACAGAAGACATGGTACCTCATCCTGAATGTGAACAAGATGGTCCTGATGAAAAGAGACTGAGAGTCACAATCAGAACAATTCCAGAATTCGTGTAAGTCCAAAGTCCATTTGGGGGATTTGATGATTAGTGTGAAGAGTTCTATGTGACTATCAGCACAAGGGTATCTACTTTGTCACTACTGATATCCCCAGCAGTGTACCTGCTTCAAAGGCAAAAGATCATGTTTATCCCAGAAGCTAACTTCAGTGGTAGGACTGACCACATTCTCTTATCTGCTAAACACTTCACTGCCATTGTAAACTGACAGCTCTGGAGATACTTGCCTTCTACAAGGGAAGGAACATGCTGTCCAGACCTGCCTCATATTGAGCAGGTTTTGAAAGCACCAAGAATAATTCATTTGTTTAAAACTTAGAGCTTTTATTTTCTTTAATACCACAGCAAACTTGGGAGATACTTCTGAAGTTTAGAATATATTCCAGGAAATATGAAATAAAAAGTCTCCAGAGCATGGTTGACCCTTAAGCCTTAAAGGGACATGCAGACAACAAAGGCTTGAGACTAACAATAATAGAAGACTCTTAAAGGAAATGTTACATTTGTGTCCATCTGACTTTCCTTCTATTTGAGTTCATCGCTAGACTCAACCATAAATAAAACAAGAATTTCCAACTTCAACTGGACACCTCTTATACCTGGTAGACTGTACTATTCAAGGGACCAGATAAAAGCCATTCCAAGCCTTTGTCATTTCATTTCCTTCCCCCACCTTTCGCTTCCACATTACTTTCAATATTAGTTTTATTTCATTAAATTCTAAGATACTTTATTTTTAATTTATGTGTATACATTTTATGTATATATGCATGTGGTGGGCATGGTGGCAAGGAGGCAAGAAGAGGGTCTCTACTGGGTTTTGAGTTGTCCTATGTGTAGAAATTAGAACTTAGATTCTCTGCATGAGTGGCAAAGATTCGTTTTTGTGATTGGGTATTTATTTTATATACATTTCAAATGTTGTCCTCTTTCCTGGTTTCCCCTCCCAAAACCCCCTATCCCCTCACTCTCCCTGCTCACAAACCCACTCACACCTGTTTCCTGGCCCTGGCATTCCCCTAAAGTGGGGCATGGAGCCTTCACAGGACCAAGGGCCTCTCCTTCCATTGATGACTGACCAGGCCATCCTCTACTATATATGCAGCTGAAGCCATGAGTCCCATCATGTGTACTCTTTGGTTGGGTAACCCAATCAGAAAAGAACACATGTGGTATGCACTCACTGATAAGTGGATATTAGATCAGAAGCCCCGAATACCCAAGATACAATTCACAAACCACATGAAACTCAAGAAGGAAGACCAAAGTGTGGATACATCGATCCTTCTTAGAAGGGGGAACAAAATAACCATGGAAAGAGTTACAGAGACAAAGTGTAGAGCAGAGACTGAAGAAATGACCATTCAGAGACTGCCCCACCTGGGGATTTATCCCATGTACAATCACCAAATCCAGACACTTTTGTGGACACCAACAAGTGCTTAGTGACAGAAGCCAGTTAAGACTATCTCCAGAGAGGCTCCACCTGTACCTGACAAATACAGAGGTGGATCTTCGCAGCCTACCATTGGACTGAATATGGTCCCCAATAAAGGAGCTAGAGAAAGGACCCAAGAAACTGAAGGGGTTAGCAGCCCCATAGGAGGAAGAGCAATATGAACTATCAAGTACCCCCCAGAGCTCCCAGCAGCAAATATTCTTAACTATTGAGCCACATCTTCAGCCCTCATTAAATTATATTTTTGAAAAGATATTGTTCATAACATTCATTTCTTTCCTTAAACATGTAAGTTTCTTGTGCAATTTTCTCTGCTGTACTTTTTTCTTGATACTTTACGGCATTCTGTTTTTCATTCTCCTTAGCATTTCCTTTATTTAACTATAGCTCATCATTTTCCTTTTTCCTTTTCTCTTTCTCTTTTCTGCCCAGTTACTTTCTTCACTTAACAATTTAATATTTATCATCAGTAATTACTTTATAGTATGATTTTTGTCACTCTTCCCCCTAGTCCTTGATGTTACAGTGATTGGAGGCAATCAACTTTACGTGTACTTCTACATCTTTCTGTTTGATGTTATTACTGTCATAACGTCTTTTTCTTCCACTCTTTTGTAAATGGTAATGTGTAAGGAGCCCAAACTGAAGCCAGAGGATGTTTCAGTAAGAACACATGTGCAAATCATAGCACAAGAAATGTGAAAATGTAAGGCAGCCTATTATCTTCACATGAACATAATTCCTCAATTAGTGAATCTAAATACACTGAAACAGTTGAAACATTGGGGAAAAATTAAAAATTCTTCTTATGAAAACGATCTATGGTTTCAAATAGGAAATAACCATCGAAAAAAGTAAGGGAGTCAATGTATAATGTGGACAAGAAATTCAGAAAAAGAAGAGGAAGTCCAAAGTAATGATGTGAAATGCAGGAAGGAAGGCAACAGAGATTTTGAAGAAAAAATGTTTTGCTGCTGAAAAAACTCAGTCAAAAACGAAACAAAACAAAACAAACAAACAAACAAAAAAACAGTGGAAAGCATCAACCATAAACAGATTAAATAGAAAATTAATACCAGAGATTGAACGCTGGATAGAGGAATTAAGATTATAGAAGCAAACTGTATTAAAACCTTTTAGGAAAAAACTCTTACCTCATTTTACAAAGCAAACATATCAAGATAAAGTCCAAACTGTCTGTTGAGATTCTGAAGAATGCTTTGATTTATTTTAAGCTCCAAAGCATATAGCTACCAAAAACGTTTAACATACATGGCAAAGTCATATTTTAAAAACAATGGAGAAATAGAGATTTCAAGACAACATTAATTATGGCAATTCTTGTCTAGTAATGAAGACAGTGAACTGCAAAACATTCAATCATATTCGAGGCAGAGCTACATGGCATCCTGCTCCTTGCAGGAGAGCTAATGGAATGTGAGAGTTGCTGGAAAAGTTAGAACATCATTGTCTTCAGGAACATAGCCTTGTCAAATTCCTCATACTCCAGGGCATAGT
This sequence comes from Mus caroli, assembly GCF_978045245.1. Taxonomy (NCBI): domain Eukaryota; kingdom Metazoa; phylum Chordata; class Mammalia; order Rodentia; family Muridae; genus Mus; species Mus caroli. The sequence continues at coordinate 137,541,216 of NW_028227261.1, read as the reverse complement.
TCCACATTCTTGACCATATGACTGGCCTTGCTTAAACCTAGTGTGTCACAAATTAAAAAAAATAAGAAAAAATGAAAAAACTACATAAAAGTGGGATGGATACTTTTCAGAGGAAGGGACAAGAGATTGGGTATATGACAGAGGAAGAATAGAAGGGGTTGTAGAGATATGTAACCAAAATGTATTATATACATATATGAAAATGTCAAATACATTAATTTAAAATTTTAAATATGATTACCATACTTAGCCTTCAGATAAATGTAAATAAAGAATATATTCTATTTCATTTTATCCTAGTCAATAAAGATGAAAAAGAAGAAGAAATATTTTGGTTGGAGATGCAGGGAAAAAAATTCTACGTGCTACTTTTTTGGAATGTAAACCTGTAGATCCAATACAGAAATCAGCAAGAAAGATTTCTCAAGAAATGAAAAATATAAATGTCATATGATCCAGCTTTGCCACTCTTGGCTATAAATGTAAAAAAATCTAAGTCAGGACAACATGAAATGTTTATGAAATATGTATGTATTCATATTAATTAATTAAATCAGCCAAGATAGAAATCCTGCAAAGATGACCAAGAGCATATGAATATGTGTTACATTAAGCAAAATAAGTCAAAGTGAGAAAAACAATAAATCACATATTTTATTTCACACATATGACATCTAAGGAGATGATTGTGGAAGCATGAAAGAGTCTAAAGTGAAGATGGGTGTATATACATGGGAGAAAGACATTGAGTAAATGTTTTCTCTAATGTGCAATCTTATCGTATAAAATATGAAAACACCTACACATATAATGATTTTGAAACTATTTAAATCTCACACTGCAATATTTCACTTTTATTATTCCAGATGCTAAATTTTATCTTTACTCATGTCCATTCTGTTATATGTATTTGGTTGTTTGGATGATAATCACATATCTTTTATAATTTGTGCATGATTGTTGGTAAAACACTTTAAAGATTAGAACTATTGCTTAGCTTACAAATTCTGACATGTCTATAATAACAAATTATTCACTCTTACTCCCAAATTCTCATTTATGCCTGTTATTTTACATAGCTGATAATATTAACTATATTTATTTTCAAACTTACCATTTGCACAATATAATATATACTTCCTTTAAACAATTGTAACAAAATGTTTAATTAAAATAAAAAATATCCTTTGGGTGGGGGAGCATTCTCATAGAAGCTGGGCAGGGGGTAGGATAGGGGGTTTCCAGAGGGGAAACCGGGAAAGGAGATAACATTTGAAATGTAAATCAATAAAATATCTAATTAAAAAAAGGAGGAAAATACTTGTTTGTTTTATGTACATATATATATATATATATATATATATATACTTTATATATATAAATAAATATTCATTAGTTGGGACTGAGTCTTGAATAAGATGCCATAGGTAGCCAGAGTATGAAAATTGCAATTTCATTGAGAACTATATACCATAACTAAAATGACCATTGCTTTATGTATTAACATACATGGGCTCATTGTGCCAAGATCACATGGTTTCCTGTGCTCATTCACTTTTCACTGAAAATGTTTTGAAGTAAGAAATGTTGTAGCAGGCCAGATAAGTGACAGGATACATTAGACAGAAGCTCCTAACATTTTATGATCTTTATAACTGATATTGAGGTTCAGACAAAGTAAATCAAAACAAATTAACTATGCCCCAAATTTATATATATATAAATATATATATATTTATAAAGAAGTATGATTTCTTAGGAGAGAACTAATTTAATTTTATTTCCATATGGAAGTTCTCCTATAAAGTAGCTGTAGAATAAACACTATACTGCTTCTCGGTGTTTTATTTTCATCTCTTATGCTCAAAATTAAGCTCAGTCACAAGACATGCACTCTATTTCAACAACCATAATGTAACATTTAGCCATTATAATATTCTAAGAAAGCATTGATCGCCTCACATTTTTCCCCGGGTGAGTTTGTTGGGAATGTTCATCTATGCTCTCTGGTTTATCAGAATCTCAAATGTTGTTGGATTTTTGGATATTTAAGAAATGCATGAGGGAGCTGGTTGACTGAAAGCTGAGGCTAGCATTAAAGCTTGTCTGAAGGAGGACGGGTACAAGTAATCAGAGGCTCTTGACGATACTTGGGCAATTTTCTCCATGGATTGGTGAGATGCTGCAGCCAATAAAACAACTTGCTGTTTGCTTTCATTGTAAATGCTTTGTAGCAAATGGGAATAAGGTAAATGTTATTTAGATTGAGCATTGATAATTAATGTTAGATGTGTCTTGCAGATTGAGAGTATTTGTCTTTGAAAGAGAACTTCAAGACTCATATTGGCCACAGTAACTGCTGTAAATTTCCAGTCCCAATATCTAATCCAGTCAAGAAAATTATTTTACTTAAATATATTTTATTTTGTGAACATGAAACAACACCCACACACACACAGAGGAAATTATTTGAAAACTTGGTTAGGTATGAACATTATATAGTCAGATATTGCAAAGGAAGCACAGAGAAAGCAGGTTTTGGGGTTCAGAGAGAGTAGAAATAAGATGGGTGCTCTGAATTAGTCTAGTCATTGCAAAATGATTATAGGAAGAACATACATACAGTGGTGGCAATATACTAGTGTGGAAAAAAGGATACTTCATATTTAAAAAAATGAAACCCAAGAAGAAAAAATACCACACCAAAGTGTGGACACTATAGTCCTACTCAGAAGGGGGAAGAAAATAATCTCAGGAAGTTAGGGAAAGAGGGATCTGGGATGGAGAGGGAAGGAGGAGGGAAAAGGGGGTCCTGGTTCAGATAAGGGAGGAGATCAAGGAAAGGTACAGAGTACAGTGTGTAGCAGTTGGGGAAGGAGAAATAGGGATAGTCACCAGAAAGTCCCAGATGACAGGAACCCAATAGTTTCCCAGGATCCAATAGGGAGAACATTAGCCAAAATACCCAATAAAGGTGATATAGAACCTGTAGAGTCTATATCCAGTAGATAGATAGGCATGGCTCCAGATTGAGGGGTTAGTCTACCCACCCACCACAAAGTAATAAATCCAGAATTCCTCCTGTGAAAAGGAAATGCAGGTACAAAGAGTGGAGCAGAATCTGAAGTAAAGGCCACCCAGAGACTGCCCCACCTAGGGATTCGTCCCATCCAAAGACACCAAACCTAGACACTATTGCTGATACCAAGAATTACTTGGTGACACGAGCCTGATATAGCTGTCCCCTGAGAGACTCTGCCAGATTCTGACCAATACAAATGTGGATGCTTTCAGCCAACCATGGGACTGAGTGCAGGGACCCCAGTAGAGGAGTTAGAGTAAGAACCAAAGGAGTTGAAGGGGTTTGCAACCCCATAAGAAGAACAAAATTATTAACCAACCAGAGTCCCCAAAGCTCCCAAGGACTAAACCACCAACCAAAGAGTACACATGGGGGGATCTATGGCTCCAGATGGATATGTAGCAGAGGGTTGTCGTATTTGGCATTAATGGGAGAAGAGCCCCTTGGTCCTCTGGAGACTCCATGCTCCAGTGTAAGGGAATACTAGGGCACTGAGGCAGAAGTGGATGGGCAGGTGGGTAACCACCCTCATAGAGTCAGGGGGAGGAGAGAGGGGATAAGGGGGGTGTGAAAGGGAAACTGGGAAGGGGGGTAACATTTGAAATGAAAAGAAAAAGAATAAATAACGATGTTAGAAACATACAGTAAAAAAAAAATTGGTAACACCTATAGACATGGAAGGATTTCTCTTTTGGAATTTAATGGTTTATTCTAAAGTTTATAATCCAATACTTTATTTCTATAAAATCCCAGATTGTTATGACCTCACAGTATATGTTTCTGGTTAAAAAAAAAAATGCCTCAAGTCAGCTACAGATTGTCTTTTACAATGTTAGCATCAAAGTTTAATGTTATATTAAAATTCTTGCTGTATTTTTAAGATTTCATTCTATTTTAGAAATACTACTTAATATTTGAACATTATATATATTTATTATTATCATTATTATTACTATTATTATTATTGAACCCATGGGCTTATTTATACAGAGATCGCCTTTTCAATTTCTCCATAAGGTAATATCTAATGAGGAGACTGATTTTAAATTTGCATTGCTGCTGTTAGTCATCTCAGCACTATAGTAATTATATTTCTATGATATTGAAATTCACCTGGAATATTAAAATTCTTGCAAAACCTACCAGAGAACTGGAAGCAACTGTGGTCCCTGTCCCTTCATTCTACAGTCTTAGCCTTTCAGAACTGCAAGTCATTTGAAATCTGCACGGCACTTGCCTCAAAGGCTATTTCCCTCTCTAGCATGAGCCTGTCTCTAAAGCTTCCAGTAACCTCAAGAGGAAATCTTTTAGAGAGCAAAATGGAACTGTTCATGCTGTTTTTTATAGATGTCCCAAAATAATTTAAAAATGAATCTTTTCCTTTAATTTTTAAAATATTTTATTTAATGAACTTTTTCAACTTATTTTTTGCTAATTTATTGACAGATTATCCAAACACTGACTACTTATTATATACAAAGGGCATTATATAAAATGGCACAAAATAACACCATTCTATCCAATGGCTCTTCAGAAACATGAGAACTTCCTCATGCACTTTCTCATTCGAGCTTCTAAATAATACTGTCAGAAGTAATTATCAGAAGTCATCAGAAAGGCCCAGTTGTTAAAGTAAGCATGAGGGCTTGAATTCTGATCTTTATTACTTACATAAAAACCAGGAATGACAAGGAGTACCTATAATTCTGTTTGGAAGACAGAGACAGGAGGTTCCTAGGAGCTCATTCTGTATTTAACCTAGACAAAAGAGTGGGCTCCAGTTTCAGAAAGATAACCAGGTTGAAAAATAAGGTGGTACAAGAAGGTCTTTTCATCTTCTGATGTCATCTTCAATTTCGTCCTTCAGTGTCTTGAAGTGTTTATTACAATAGTTGCCCTTTTCTTAGTTAGATTTAACCCAAGATCTACATTTTCTTCCAGTGGTAGTGTTTTCTTGATTTCTTTTTCAGTGATCTTGTTATTTGTATAGAAGTGGACTACTGAATTTTGTGTGTTCATTTTGTACCCTGCTTCTTTGATGAGTGCATTTGTCAATGGTATCAATTTTCTGGCAGAGTTTTATGGCCATTCATGGAGAATTGTATTACCTGAACAACAGATAATTTGACTTCTCCTTTCCTTATGTGTAATCCTTTCATCTCCATTTCTTGTCACATTGCTCTATAAGACTACACTGAATAGGAAGAGAGACAGAGTTATCTTATAGTGAATTTTAGTGTGGATGCTTTATGTTTTTTTCCCACTTACCATGATTTTGACTATGTGCTTGTTGAATATTGCTGCCTTCTTTATTCCTAGACTCCTTAGAAATTTTATTTTGAAAGAACTTATACAAATATATTTTCACTCCAAAAGAACCTTAAATTGAGTGAAGGTTAGCTGAAATTTTTTACCCATCTAACCACCTTCAACTCTATTTCCCTCAACGTCTCCAAAATTTAGGTTATTTTCTTATGACAGTTGACTACCCAACTTACCCGTATTTCCATTCTCCACAATACTTTAAAAATTAAAGCTATTCTTATATCTGTTATTTATTAAGTATTTATCTCTGTGGAGAAGAGAATATGCACACACTCTTATAATCAGTATTTAAAATAACAATTACAGAGATGCTCTTGCATGGACTTGTAGATATTACATCATACCTTCTATAAAGAATTTGCATTGAGATGGGCAATGGTAGAGATGACTATATGCTCAGGGTTGCATGAATCATTCAGTAATGAAATGAGAATCAGAACTTACAGCATGGATTCAAGGGCTATGACTTCCATCACTGGGTCTGCGGTCCCCAAGGTAGCAAACATGAACTAGATAAGACATTTTTCACATACGCAGTCTTCATAAAATGTTGTTGCATATATGTGCAAGAATCTGGATTTTAGTTTTGCAATTTATTTTCTGAGTATATTAAAATTTTATCACTCTATTATTTTTGTAGACATTTGGGTTTTAATCCCTTTTGGAAATTATCTTCTTTTAGGTACTTTTAAAGATGTTTCACATTATGGATGTTCTATATTTGAGGATTATATTTAAGCTGACCTATGAAGAAAGAAACCCAAGTGTTAAGCACCAGTTTCTGTGCCATCATTCCAGTTATAATTCAAGGATATAGATCTGTGCAATATGTCTTTCTGGTTCTCATGGATATTGATATTTCAGATATGGTCTTTAAATATGTGCAACATTTTACGAGGCTCACTGGAAGATAGATTTCTTAAGAGTTAGATGATTAATGAAAAGTTGTCAATTTTACAGAAGGAGGTAATTAAGAAATTCAGTTGTTCAAAAAATTTCAATAATTTATTTAATATATATTTACTGTTGTCATCAGATTTGTTTTAGTAAATATTAGTTTTCCAAAAATTAAATGAGCTTTAGGCATAAGGATATATGTTTGTGAAGGTCAGTAAAGATGCCTTTCACAAAGTACTTATGTACATGTACATAGGTACGTGAGTCTGTTAAGCCTGTTTTAGCTGAGTCTTGAGAAGCACAGAACTCCTGTTTTAGAACATTGTTTATTTTCTTCCATTGAAAGTATTAAACTCAGGTTTAATACAATTCCAGTCAAGTTATTTATTCATGTCATTACTTTTACTTTTATAGAAAAGTATTCTTTGTATTTCTTTCTTCTTATTAATATTAGGAAAAAATTAAAGACCTTCAATATATATATAAATATAAATAGCATACTTAATATACAAATGCATGAATAAGTATGTATATAAACATAAATGTATGTCCACACACATGCATATAGACATATATGTGGAGAGACAGACACAGAGAGAGAGAAAGGGAGAGAGAGAGAGAGAGAGAGAGAGAGAGAGAGAGAGAGAGAGAGAGAGACTTATAGAAAGAAAATATTCAGTTTCCATTTGACCAAACAACAGTAGTAGAGAGCTATGCATTCTGGCCAGGACTACAATTAATTGGACATAGTACTACTGGAGGATCCAGCAATACCTCTCCTGGGCATATATCCAGAAGATGTTCCAACCGGTAAGAAGGACACATTCTCCACTATGTTCATAGCAGCCTTATTTAGAATAGCCAGAAGCTGGAAAGAACCCAGATGCCCCTCAACAGAGGAATGGATACAGAAAATGTGGTACATTTACACAATGGAGTACTACTCAGCTATTAAAAAGAATGAATTTATGAAATTCCTAGGCAAATGGATGGACCTGGAGGGCATCATCCTGAGTGAGGTAACCCAATCACAAAGGAACTCGCACAATATGTACTCACTGATAAGTGGATATTAGCCCAGAAACTTAGGATACCCAAGATATAAGATACAATTTGCTAAACGCATGAAATTCAAGAAGAACGAAGACCAAAGTGTGGACACTTTGCCCCTTCTTAGAAATGGGAACAAAACACCCATGGAAGGAGTTACAGAGACAAAATTTGGAGCTGTGACAAAAGGATGGACCATCTAGTGATTGCCATATGCAGGAATCCATCCCATAATCAGCTTCCAAATGCTGACACCATTGCATACACTAGCAAGATTTTGCTGAAAGGACCCAGATATAGCTGTCTCTTGTGAGACTATGCTGGGGCCTAGCAAACACAGAGGTGGATGCTCACAGTCAGCTATTGGATGGACCACAGGGCCCCCAATGGAGGAGCTAGAGAAAGTACCCAAGGAGCTAAAGGGATCTGCAACCCTATAGGTGGAACAACAATATGAATTAACCAGTACCCCCCTGGAGCCCGTGTCTCTAGCTGCATATGAATCAGAAAATGGCCTAGTCGGCCATCAGTGGAAAGAGAGGCCCATTAGTCCTGCAAACTTTATATGCCTCAGTACAGGGGAATGACAGGGCCAAGAAGTGGGAGTGGGTGGGGGAGGGAGTGGGGGGGAGCATGTGGGGGACTTTTGGGATACCATTGGAAATGTAAATGAAATAAATACCACCCCCCCAAAAAAAGAAATGAGTTTCTACTGGAGAAAACAGGCATAAAATCATGCAATATAGGAAGAACTTCACATTACAGTTGTTTACTACCACTCATTGTTCAATGTACTAAAACAAATATTTCAACTTTGCTTTAGCTATTTTCTGTATTTTTATTAAATATATTTCAATATATAAGACAAAAATTTCAATCCCCCTCAATCTACTTCTGTAATATCATGAAATCCTTGAAAACAATGAAACCTACTTCATTTTGTTATTTAGAAAATTTCATATTCTCAGAAATCCTCTTGACTGGATCACAAAAGCCTCATAATTCATAGACAATGAACTGACAAGTATATGTGAAATTTTAGATATATCAAGATCCTTTTAATTCGAGACATTGAAAGTCACCCTTTGTCTTTAAATGAGTACTTTCCTGGTACACTTCATATTGTAAGCTTCTCAGAGCTGCTTATCAGATTGTTGTCAAGCATCAGCACACTGAGATAATTTTTCTATGTAGCTCTTGTTCCTCTCTAATCAGTTTATTGCTTAGATACTTCATGTGGGTACCTGAATTAATTCCAGTTCAAGCTACTGTTTGGGAGTCATAATACCCCTGCCTAAAGCTGCAGAGATAAATATGATTTTCTTCATGTAAAATAGCTTCAGCGGTTTAATGGCTAACTATGGGGGAAAGTTGTCTTCATGAGTAAGTCTGTTACTTTAAGAAGAATTAATAATTATCTAGATTTCTGTATTGATTTAAGCTCAATTTTATCTAGAAATTAAAGATATTGATAATAAAACATTTCATTAGATTCCACTACAACAAATTTAATGATTTAATGTAACGATGAATAAATTGGTTGCAAGCATCTCCCCTTTATGAGATTCATTTAGCAACAACTTGCGAAATATAAGAGAAAGTGGAATAAGTAAAGTAAGCATTAAGGAATAGATGTAGTAACACTCGATAATGTTAATTAGGGAATAAAGAAGGTTAAATCACCATTTCTTTTTGTCATTGAACATTGTTGGTTTATTTGTTTATTTATTTATATTCTTATTCTATACAGTTGAACTATCAAGATTGAATGTATTCTTAAGAAAAATAACAAAGTAAAATAAAACAAAAATGTGGAAACTAGTATTTTAATATATAGAAAGAACACACATTAAATGAAAAGTCATTTTGTGTCATTTGATGAAATAGCATAGTTGCATTTTCTATGAAAATATACAAACTGAAGAATTATTGCACTGACTTGTAAAATTTAAATATATTTCAATCCCTTGTCATCTATATGATGATGTCAGTCAGTGTGTGCTTCCTTTCTCTCATTAAGACTTTCATTGACTTGAAGGATTTTTTGCTAGCCTTCTCTACTTGGATAAATTCTATAGTATTGAAATTAGGTAGATGTGGCAGTCCGTGTAATTTCCATGCATGTATACTGCAAATTTTAATACATATTTGTGTAACTCATCAGTAGGAGAAAAGGTGAAGTATTTCCTACTCTAAAGTGATGAAGTTTTATATTTCTTGTGATAAATGAGACAAGTAAACAAAAAATAGAATAAAGTTAAAATTGTGGTTCTCAACCTTCCTAATGCTACAACCTGTTAATACACTTCCATGTTGTGATGACTTCCAACCATAACATGATTTCAATACTTCATGACTGTTATTTTTATACTGCCATTAATCTTGATGTAAATATATGATATGCAGAATGTCTGCACAATATAAACATCTGACATGCAGGGTCATGACACAGAGATTAAGAACCACTACCTAAAAGGTAGACCTAAAATTGGAGAAATGTAAAGAAATTTCCAGAAGAGGAAGTCAAAAGAGATATGGAACACAGTGTTGTGTGAAATATTTAAATGAAATGGCAAGTTCCCACACTTCTGGCACCGGTGGGTCAAATGGTTCAAGTGGGGTGTTCTCATCTCAGCAGATTCTCTGGCCAGGAGCTCCTGAGTTCCCTTGACAGATCAATGCTACACCACCCCCAGTGCAATGACTGCCCACTTCGTAGTTAGCTATCACAATTCCTAGTAACCCAGTAAAATCAAAACTCTAGAAGCATATAATTATCAGTCAGATTTATATATCAATATATTCTCTATACACAAGATGTCCACACAATAAATTCAGGGTCAATTGATAATGGTACAAGCAGTCCATCTATTAGAAAATTTACCCCAATTACTCTATCCTTATATGATATTATATCTACCTGTGGCTATTTAAAACCATGCAGAATCTGAATCATCCTGTTCATCCTCCATTTCGCTTCCTTCTGCCCTTCATTGTCACTTCCTGTCTCTGCAACTCTTAGCTCTGCCTCCCTTTTCCTTGTCCAATCACAGTCCTCCTGATGCACTAATATTCAAATTAGTTGGACAGGGAAAATCCTGCCCACTTAGTATTTATCTGAAAACATTGGGCTTGGAGATTAAATGATTTCTTTCATAATTTCATAGAGATATTTCATGTATTCTAAAATTCACAATATATATTTTTCCTCAAAGATAAATTATGTAAGAACCCATAAAGATAATAGAATTATTTTCATCCCAATGCAAACATAATTTACTAGGTAAAATAATGTTAATGGGGAATTTTAGCCTTCCTACTAAAGCTATAGTCCTTCCTTCTGTGTTGTTTCTTTGTATGGTTTAATATGTTTTCTATGGGAGGAGAGTTAAAGAAGGCATATCACACTTATTAGAGTTATCTACTGACTTCCTTCCTCAACATAAGACAAAGTATATGCGGTCTGAAGATTTCATCATAATTTAAGGTAGTACAATTTCCATTGGTAAACATATTTTACATGTGCCAAAATTTATATTGCAAATCTCATTTTTATGTCATCTTCACCAACAGATGAGGCAATTTTATTTCTCCTATTCTTTGCTCAAGTCAGTAGAAAGACTAAGTAAAGATAAGAGAACAGTTTTGGTTATTCAATTTATCAAATGTGGAGTCAATCTGATGATCTGGGCCTCATATTTAACATATGATGCTACTTTACTAGTCAGCATATTTTCTATAGTCTTAGTGTTTGTGAACTCTCACAATACACATACTTTAATCTGCTGTCAATAAAATACAATTGGGAGGAGGGTTGTTGGGAAATTTTTAAGTCAGGAATTTAGATTCCTCGGGAGCTGGACATGTTTCCTTATAAAAGACAGCCCAGAGGACTGTCTGCTTTTTGCTTCTACCCAGTAAGTACACACAGGAGTGGCATTCAGTGCAGTATTGGCTGAAGTTTTGTAAAGGTGACAGCAGCCTTGACAATGAGAAAATTAGTGGGTGGTCATTGGAAATTGATAGATATTGAGATCAATCACTAAAGGTGATCTTCCTATAGATACAGAATCTGCCAAATTGCTCAACATTGACCATTCAAGGGTTGTTCAGCATTTGAAAAAAATTAAAAAGGTGAAAATGTTCAATAAGTGGCTGTATTGTAAGCTAAGAAACAACAGTTCCCAACAGTCAGAAATTCCATTTTTGCTCATTTTCTCCTCTTCTCTTCTCTTCTCTTCTCTTCTCTTCTCTTCTCTTCTCTTCTCTTCTCTTCTCTTCTCTTCTCTTCTCTTCTCTTCTCTTCTCTTCTCTTCTCTTCTCTTCTCTCCTCTCCTCTCCTCTCCTCTCCTCTCCTCTCCTCTCCTCTCCTCTCCTCTCCTCTCCTCTCCTCTCCTCTCTTCCTCTTCCTCTTCCTCTTCCTCTTCCTCTTCCTCTTCCTCTTCCCTCCCCTCCCCTCCCTTTCCCGTCTTTTCTATTTTTTTCTTTCTCTTCTCTCCTTTCTCTTCTTTTCTCTTCTCTTCTTTATTCCTCTCTTCTCTTAATTTTCTTTCTTTATTTTCCTTTTTTATATTTTTCAAACATAAAGTTAATTTAATTTTTAAAAATGTTTTGTTTTATATGTTTTGTAACTACCTGCTTTAATGTATGAGCTCCACTTTGTGTCTATGACCTGTGGCCTGAAATGAGGGTGTGGGACACTTTGGAAAGTGGGGTTATAGGAGATTTTGAGCTGTAGTATGGGTGACAAAAAACAAGACCTTTATTTCATAATAGCTTCAATTTCTCTTTTCTTTGATCTTTTCAGTCATATTACAACCAGGAGCAATCCTGATTGTGTTTATGATATGCAACCAAAAGTGGATTGCATAGACAAATTCTGAAGAGCTGCTCATTTGGAGTAATAAAAGGCTCTTTAACAAAGTAAATATTCAATTAACGAGGAAACTAAATATTAACATATCATGATTATTGTTTGGTAGTCTGATGCTCATCTGATTCACTACAACTGCCTTACTTATGCAGCCACTGCTTCTGTGAAGTGTGCTGATCAATGTATGAGATGATGAGATTTCTTTTCTGCTAGAAAAAGAAGCAAAATTGTCTATCATGACAAAATTTATTTTTATTGTGATAGTTCCTGGTTTTGACTAATAAAGATGTATTTCAAGATAGCTATAAAGATTTAAAATGCAATTACTTTTCACCAACTGAATATCCAAAATTATCCCAGTGTCCCATATCTATAATCCTAGCACCGTTGAGTAGATGCAGGAGGATGCATAAACTTATTTATGGCTGCAAAGCAAGTGTGAGCTCTGCTTGTGCTTTATGAGACAGTAGGTTAAGAATAAAAGCAAACAAAGAAACAAACAAAATTCTGTATAGGGAAGGGTTTTTTGTTTGTTTGTTTGTTTTTTGTTTCTGTTTTTTATTTTGGCTAACAACCCAAATTAAGTTAATCTTCAACAGGAACTTCAGATGAGTTACGACTCTCTCTAGAGTGGCCTATACATACATGTATTGGAGTATTTCTTTTCTAGATTAGTGAGTGATAGCAAAGACTCAGCCCCTGAGAGATGTGTGATTCTAAGCAGATGGTCCTTGAATTGTTGAAAAGGCAAGCTGAACAATCCCTGAGAAACAAAGCAGAAAGCAGCATCCCATTACTCTCTGCTGCAGTTCCTGTTTCCGTTTTCTTAGCATGAGTTCATGCTCTGACTTTCCTCAATGATAGGCAATGAACCCAGACTTTTTGGGAATTTGCAAGTTACCACCAAATGGCAGGGTCTCACTTGAGAGATTTATTAAGCCAAGACACAAAATGGCTGCTTCTGAACTGAAACCAGAGACAGGATTAAGCAGATCTAGGGTAGAGGTTTATACAAGTTGCCCAGGAGCATGTTGACATAGAGGTAACCTATACGATAAGCAAGGTAAAAAGTATACCAGTTTTGGCTGAGGCACTGATAACAGAGGTAGATTAACTATGAAACCTAGATGCAGAGTGAAGCAGAAGTCAGGGCCTTATTGACTCTCCATTTGCCCAATAGACAATGATGTGGAAATATAAACCAAAGAAACCCTTTCCTCCTCAAGCTGTTTTTTGTCATGGTGTTTTTACCAGATTAACAGAATACAAACTAGGAAATTTCTGCTTTCGGTACATGTTTTGTTCTGCAGTTTCCTAAAATGTATATTTATCAAAAGCACATTGGATGGTTTCTGATCACCTAACCACTATCCTCACACACTTTCTCACTTAATGTCATGATAGTATGCTAAATCTGAAATCATAATAAACATGTTAAAGAAAAACAACCAACCAACCAACCCCCACCCCTGAAAAAAAAAGTGACTCAAATTGACTGAACACTCAGGACTGTTTCTGACTTTCATGTCTCATTTGCTAATATCATGGCATCCAATGTCTATTTGCAGTGTGTGTTATTAACTGGGAACAATGCTCATAAAACACACCTAGTTATCACTAGCTGGCTTCCCTTTTCCTACTTTTTAATAAAGTTGTAAAAGTATGTTCTGTTCTTATAATTTCAACATTGAACATATAGTTTCCAAATTAATTTTGATGCATTAGTGTTTATTTCATTAGACTTGGATTTCAACATCACCGTGCTTATTATCTAGCATACTATGACAACTGCTCGCTCATGCTTTCATCCATTATTTTGCATTCTATAGAAATGTTACTACAATGACAAAATAAGAATTAACTAGCTAAGGTAAAGGAAGTAACATAATTATTGGCTGAGGTAAGGCATGTCTACATGTAGAGCTGGCAATTCATGCTTTGGAGCATAGATCCATATTCCTCACCCTACAATGCATTTTTATGTCCTACTTCCTTTGGATCAAGGAAACATTAGTTGTCATTTGGGTACAATTTGTTCATCTGTCTAGACTTTGCAAGTTATTGCTTCTCTGAAATGTTATCCACCCATAGGGAAAAATTTGTAGAATTCATTATTGGCTGGAATACAGGCAACTTTACATTTTGAGATGGAATGTTGCCAAAGTGTTTCACCAGAGACAATAAGGGAAAAAGTGTATGCTTTTGTTGAAATTTGGAGTCACTTCCTGAGTTTGTCTTTCCCACTACTAATTACATTTTCTGCAGTGCTTGTAGGCAGATTTTATTTCTGATAGCATTTTCCCAAGAAGCTTTCCTTGACCTGATCAGACTTATTGTCTCCATTACAAGCTTGCTGATATTTACATTGCCATTACTATATATTTTACTTTTATTTCTGTTTCACGTTTTTATTTAAAATCACTACAAAGATAGTTTCTATTTTTTCATGTTTCCTGACATTATTGTTAATAGTTAAGCTTCTCTCCTATCTTCAAAATTATATATTTTGTGCTATATAATCTCAGCAAGTCACATGACATCATTTTCCCTTCAATTTATCAACTATCAAAGGGTAAAAAATGGTAATTGTAATTTTCTCTTCGTTTTTGACTACTGTGTTGAGAAGAGTATCCCATATTATCAGTAATTATATCATTTAAAGTGATCATTTAAGGAGATTTAAAAATTCTATTGATAAAAGTTTCTATTGATTACTGAGAAAACTATTTCATTATGACCTAGCAATATCATTAATTCAATGGAAAATATTTTGGATAGTTTAAAGTTAACAATACCCATAAAGTCTCACTAACATGGTTGCCAAAACATGAGATGAACAGGGATGGTACCAACAGCATACTAAACTTGATGGAGAAAAGCCCATGAGGCCTCAATTCTATAAAGAACTAGAGGTAACTGAGTAAACTTGGGAATGAGAGACATAGTCCTCTCTATAGAAGACCACCCAAGTTGGATTTTCAAGGTCCAATATTCAACACTAAAAATAAACATATGAATAATATTGAATGGTGGGCCCTACTGATGATGATAACACCTAAACAACTCATTAAAATTGAAGAGGTCAAGCTGGTGCCTACCTACATCCTTCACTCCTACACACTAATGTTCACACTACTGGAAAGTACTGTCCATACTAGCAAAGGAGAAAGACAAACTCCAAGTCAGACAAGAGCCCTGCATAATGATGACCTGCCTACAAGATACTCTGGTACAATTGTGGCACAATGTTTGTGGGAGTAACCATCCAATATCTGATTCAATTTATGGCTCACTCCATGACCAACATACCTAGATGGCCAAGGATCTGAGAATAGATATCTCGGGGACCTAGAGTAAAAGCAAACACTACAGTCTGCTAAAGGAATTTAGTAATAAAATAACTTCTAATGACATATCGCTATAATCATAGATCATCGCCTTGCTCAACCATCGTAAGAGAAGCCCCTCCTAAATTATTTAGTATTAAATACAGATATACAACCAGACAATTGCAAAGTGATGTGAGACGTTGGAACACTCAGCCTTAAATGGAATGTGCTCATAAAATTTCACTTTTCAAGGATCTGGCTACTTTCTGGAAGAAAATAAAAAAAAAAGAGTGTGAAAAACAGAGGAGATGGAGGACAGCACAAAAACATGACCTTCAAAAACAGTACATGTATCAGAGTAAGTGTGGCTTCATAAAATGAGTTGGGTTGAGTACCTTCTGTTTCTATTTTGTGGAATAGTTTATGGAGTATTGGAATTAGTTCTTCTTTGAAGGTCTGATAGAACTCAGCACTAAACCCATCTGGTTCTTGTTTTGTTTTTGTTTTTGTTTTTTGTTTTGTTTTTGTTTTTGTTTTAAGGCTATTAATAACTGTTTCTACTTCTTTAGGGGATATGTGGGGCAGTGGGCTATTTACAGATAGTCTGTTTTCCAGTCTAGCTGAGGTGTTGAACCCTGGTAGAACCAGGTGGTGATAATTTTCATCTACATGGGACAGAAGATGTTCCCTCATGTCTCCTGGACCCCTGTCGAAGTTACAGCCCCCACAGCCCCCACAGCCCCCACAGCCCCCACAGCCCCCACAGCCCCCACAGCCCCCACAGCCCCCACAGCCCCCACAGCCCCCACAGGAGAGGCTCATAGCTAGCAGTCACGTACACAATGTCCCAAGCTTCTGACCTTCAGGCTACACTCCTCACAGTTACCTAGCAATGACAAAATAACAAGCCCACTATAAGAGGGGCTGCTTGGACCCACCCCTCTGTCTCCCTTTTACTCTCTCTCTCTCTCTCTCTCTCTCTCAGCTTTTTCCTTAATCTCCCTTTAAGCTTTCTTACTCTCTAGCCTTTCTTCTCTCTCTCCTTTTCCCCTTCTCTCCTCTTGGCGATGGCTGGCCTCTCTATCTTTGTACCTTTTCTCTTTCCCCCTGCCTTTCTACAATAAAGCTCTAAAACCATAGATTGTCTCTGTTCAGCAAGGCTCACTGTGCTTGGACGATCGGAAAGGATTTCTTCTAGCAAGCCATGCCTAACCTCCCATCAGAAGGCCTTCCTAGCCACGGACCGGACTAAAGACACTTGCCTGTGTGAGAACCACCCAGTGCCCCCTTCCCCCTGACAGCTCTTCCTTTCACCTCCTGGGCCCAATTCTGTTCTGAGCTCCTCCACTGTATCCAGCGTGGGATGCCAGAGACTAAGAACTTGGTACTGGGGGCTGCCCCTTGTCCAAACACGGCCATGTGGGATCAGTGACTTCACACAGCCAGATGCCCACCGGGGGTCACATGGAAAGCAACCTGCAGTCCTGCCTTGTCTGCCTGCCCAGAGCACAGGAGCTCTGGCAGGACACAGGCATTCTCTCGCTCCCCCCTCTTCTCCTATACCCACAGCCCCACAAGGTTACAAGCCTCTTTAGATCTGATTCTGATTTAACTGTGGTACCTGGAATCTGTCTAGAAAATTGTCATATCATCCAGCTTTTCCAGTTTTATTGAGTATAGGCTTTTTTAGTAGGATCTGATTTTTTTTTAATTTCCTTAGATTCTGTTATTATGTCTCCCTTTTCATTTCTGATTTTGTTAATAAGGATAGTGTCCCTGGGCCCTTTGGTTAGTCTGGCTTAGGGTTTATCTATCTTGTTGTTTTTCTCAAAGAACCAGCTCCTGGTTTGGTTAATTATTTGTATAGTTCTTTTTGTTTCCACTTGGTTGATTTCAACCCTGTGTTTGATTATTTCCTGACATCTACTCTTCTTGGGTGAATTTGCTTCCTTTTGTTCTAGAGCTTTTAGGTGTGCTGTCAAGCTGCTTGTGTAATCTCTCTCCAGATTCTTTTTGGAGGCACTCAGAGCTATGAGTTTTCCTCTTAGAAATGCTTTCATTGTGTTCCATAAATTTGGATATGTTGTGGCTTCATTTTCATTAAACTCTAAAATGTCTTTAATTTCTTTCTTTATTTCTTCCTTGACCAAGTTTTCATTGAGTAGAGTGTTGTTCAGCTTCCACATGTTTGTGGACATTCTATTATTTATTGTTATTGAAGATCAGCCTTAGTCCATGGTGATCTGATAGGATGCATTGAATAATTTCAATATATTTGTATCTGTTGAGGCCTGTTTTGTGACTGTTTATATGATCGATTTTGGAGAAGGTACCATGAGGTGCTGAGAAGAAGGTATATCCTTTTGTTTTAGGATAAAATGTTCTATAGATATCTGTTAAACCCATTTGTTTCATAACTTCTGTAACTGTGTTTCTGTTTAGTTTCTGTTTCCAGGATCTGTCCATTGATGAGAGAGGGGTGGTAAAGTCTCCCACTATTATTGTGTGAGGTGCAATGTGTACTTTGAGCTTTACTAAAGTTTCTTTAATATATGGGGATGCCCTTGCATTTGGAGGATAGAAGTTCAGAAATGAGAGTGTATCTTGGTAAATTTTATCTTTGATGAGAATGAAGTGTCCCTCCTTATCTATTTTCATAACCTTAGGTTGAAAGTAGATTTTATTAGATATTAGAATGGCTACTGCACCATGTTTCTTAGGACCATTTGCTTGGAAAATTGTTTATCATCCGTTTACTCTGAAGTAGTGTCTGTCTTTGTCCCTGAGGTGGGTTTCCTGTAAGCAGTAAAATGTTGGGTCCTTTTTATGTAACCAGTCTGTTAGTTTATTTTAATGAGGGAAATGAGTCCATTGATATTAAGAGATATTAAGGAAAAGTCATTGTTCCTTCCTCTTATTTTTGTTGTTAGAGTTGGAATTCTGTTCATGTGGCTATCTTCTTTTAGGTTTGTTGAAATTTAATTTCTTGCTTCTCTAGAGTGCAGTTTCCCTTTTTCTGTTGGAGTTTTCATTTATTATCCTTTGAAGTGCTAGATTTTTGGAGAGATGTTGTGTACATTTGGTTTTGTTATGGAATGAATACCTTGGTTTCTCCATCTATGGTAATTGTGAGATTTGCTGGGCATAGTATCCTAGGCTGGTATTTGTGTTCTCTTAGGGTCTGTATGAAATATGCCCAGGATCTTCTGGCTTTCATAGTCTCTGGTGAGAAGTCAGGTATAATTCTGATAGGTCTTCTTTTATATGTTACTTGACTTTTCCCCTTACTGCTTTTAATATCCTTTGTTTTGTGCATTTGGTGTTTTGATTATTATGTGATGGGAGGAATTTCTTTTCTTGTCCAAACTATTTGGAGTTCTGTAGGCTTCTTTTATGTTCCTGAGCATCTCTTTCTTTAGGTTGGCAAAGTTTTCTTCTATAATTTTGTTGAAGATATTTAATTGCCCTTTAAATTGGAAATCTTCCTTCTCATCTATACCTACTATCCTCATTGTGTCCTGGTTGGCCTTCTCATTGTGTCCTGGATTTCCTGAATGTTTGGGGATAGGATCTTTTTGCATTTCACATTTTCTTTGTTGTGTCCATGTATTCTGTAGTATTTTCTGAACCTGAGATTCTCTCTTATGTCTCTTATATTTGCTTGCCTCTATGGCTCCTGACTTCTTTCCTAGGTTTTCTATCACCAGAGTTGTCTCCCTTTCTGATTTCTTTACTGTTTTTACTCCCATTTTTAGATTCTGGATAGTTTTTTTCAATTCTTTTACCTGTTTGAATGTATTTTCCTGTAATTCTTTAAGTGATTTTTGTTTTTCCTCTTTGAGGGCTTCTACCTGGTTACCTGTGTTCTTCTGTATTTCTTTAAGGGAGTTATTTATTTCCTTCTTATAGTCCTCCATCATCATCATGAGAAGTGACTTTAGATCCATATCTTGCTTTTCTGATGTGATGGTATATCCAGGACTTGCTATGGTGAGAGTGTTGGGTTCTGATGATAGTAAGTACCCTTGGTTTCTGTTGTTTCTGTTTTTTCACTTGCCTCCTGCCATCTGATTATCTCACATGCTCCCTGCCCTTGATATATCTGATTGGAGCCTGACCTTCCTGTAATCCTGGTTGAGTCAGAATTTCTCAGAGTCAAGCTTTCTCTGTGATCCTGATTCTGGGATCCTGTGATGCTGAGATTCTTGTTGTGTCAGAGTTCTTGGCAATCAAGCTTCCTCTGAGACCTTGAGATCCTGGTGTGACCAAGTTTCTAGGATCCTGGGATTCTAAGATCCTGGGCATGTTAGAGAGCATAGAGTGGAAATGGTACCTCCTCTGGGGACCATGGAGTTGTCTGCTGTGTTTGAAACTAAGGTAGACCAGCACAGACAGAAAGGAACCTGAGCCACTGGTTGGGCTGGGTTCCTGTGTCCTTGGTCCTGTTGGCCTCAGGCTCTCCTGGTTGTGTTGGAACAGATGTTGTTTTCCACTCCCCAGTGATCCTAAGATCCTAGGCATGTTAAGGTGCTTGGTGGGTGGTGAGTTTTCTGGGGACCATGGGACTTTCTGCCAAGTTCGTGCCCAGGGTGGCCTGGCACTGATGCTGACTGGAGGAACTTTAGTCACTGTTTGAGTGGGGTTCCTGTGTCCCTACTCCTGCTGGCCACAGGCACCCCTGGTTGTTTTAGAACAGATGTTCTGTTCCACTCACCAGTGATCCAGTGTTGGATATATCTGCAGGACATCATCTCAAGTGAAGTAACCCAATCACAAAAGAACACATATGATATACACTCACTAATAAGTGGATATTAGCCCAGAAGCTCAGAATAAACAAGATACAGTTTGAAAAACACATGAAACTCAAGAAGAAGGAAGATCAAAGTGTGAATACTTCCATCCATCTTAGAAGTGTGAACAAAGTACTAATGGGAGGAGTTACAAAGTTCAGATCAGAGACTGAAAGAAAGACCATCTAGAGACTGCCCACCTGGGGATCCATCCCATAAACAACCACCAAACCCAGACACTATTGCAGTTGCCAACAAGAGCTTGCTGACAAGAGCATGATATAGCTGTCTCCTGAGAGGCTCTGTCAGTGCCTGACAAATACAGACATGGATGTTCACAGCCATCCACTGGACAGAGCACAGGGTCCCCAAAGATTTATTTATTCAAACAAATAAAATGGTATATGTGTATGTGAAAACAAAGGATGTGTAGACTAAGATTGAAAATAAAAGTAATAATGTTAAAGGAAAGAATAACTTTATGTATGGCTTTAAAACAATATATTTTTGAGAATAGAAATATAGCATTGTAATTTGTTTACTTTTTATAATCAGTTTTATGACATTTAAAAAGTATATGCTCCTGAATTTCTTATTCTTTTTAAATTTCTTCTATATTTGTTCATTTAAGTTTATTATTTAGAGTGATATTGATGACCATTATCTGTTGAACATATCATAGGTATGAGGAGAAAAGAGATAGTTCTTAACACTCTTATTCTGGCTGGGCATAGTGGCAGACGCCTTTAATCCCAGCACTTGGGAGGCAGAGGCAGGTGAACTTCTGAGTTCGAGGCCAGCCTGGTCTACAAAGTGAGTTCCAGGACAGCCAGGGCTATACAGAAACCTTTTCTCGAAAAAACAAAAACAAAAACAAAAAACCAAAAAAAAAAACCACTCTTACTCTTTATAGAAGTTTTTTTTTTAATATTTGGGCATTATTAATATTACAGTAGCAAATTTTAAATGTCATAAATACCTTGTTATTCATATACTAACATATATGTATAGTAAGTTTACATGTATACATGTGTGGGGTTTTCTGTGAGTGTGTTAGATCATGCTTTCATAAAGAAACAAATAATCTAGAGCTGTCAGAAGCCACACCAATGAAATGTGTGCAACTTGGCTGCCTGAACATGACTTGAATGAGGAAAACAGACATATAAATATGCAAGAAAGGAAGATCTCAAGGCCTTGGCCATAGACAAATAACTACAGGCAGATAAGGAATTTTGAGAGTTGGGGAAGTAGAGTTCACCTTCTTCCTTCCCCCAGGGAAGATAATTGGTGGTTATCAAATTGTCAAATGATCACCACTGAAAAAATATTCATACAAAATGAAGTATATTGACCAAGTTGGTATATTGGTTTTATATATATATATATATATATATATATATATATATATATATATTTGAATGAGACAATAATCAAAGAAAAAAGAGGCTATGAATATTTTAAAAAGAACAATG
This sequence comes from Mus caroli, assembly GCF_978045245.1. Lineage (NCBI taxonomy): Eukaryota > Metazoa > Chordata > Mammalia > Rodentia > Muridae > Mus > Mus caroli. The sequence goes on along the minus strand of NW_028227261.1, from coordinate 137,519,392 downwards.
TGTGGTTGTTTATGGGAATGCTTTAAAAGAGGAAAGTAAATGGGAGAATGATATAATTAAATAAAAAAATTAAATAAATAAATAAATAATATAAATAAAATAATAAAATAAAATTTTCTACTATTGTCAAATTTATCCTCTAATAACCATCATGCAAACACAATTGACATAACACATAATTAAAAGTATAATATTTATTCTGGAATCTTGAGATATGAAATTACTCTAATTTTACAGAAAAGTAGAACAAAAAAGAAAAGAACAGAAAGGAAAAAAGATAAGTAAACTGATATTTGACCTATGGAAAGTATAGTAATTTATCTAATTAGTACTATGTAAATCTTAAAATGCCATACCCTCAGAAGCATTTTCTTCATATATTAATTTAAATAGGACTACTTAATCAGGACAACACTATTAAAAGCAATGTTAATTTTTATATAGTATTAAAAGTAGCAATTTTCTTCAAAAGAAAGCACAGATTCATTAAAGAATTCTTCTGTAATACATTCAAAATTAATGCCTTTTATAAAAACAAATTGGTTACCTTCTAGGATTTTTAGAGCTTCACACTTTATATTTAATTTTATAAACTAAAATTTCCTCTATTGGTGAGATAATTTTAAAAGCATTGTACTTAGGAGAAAGAAATATTTTAAATCTTGTGCCAAGTACAGGTTTATTCTTCAGGGAACTACTCTAGACCAATGCAAAGCAATTTATGGCTTGCTCTAAAGATTTGAATGGAAATTTCTACAAGGAAGCCAATGCACAAGAATAACAGCTGTATTGAAGAACTCTCAACATTAGTAATCATCAGGTTAATGCATTTAAAAGTTCCAATTGATGTCATCTTAACTCCTTTCCTAGGGGAAAGCAAACTAATTGGTTATCCATATCAACTACTTATGACTGAAAATATATCCATACAAATAACATTTTCTGCAACAAACTGGATGTGTTTTTTGTAGATTATATATGTGGATTACTTGCCTGTACATGATTATAATTATGTTTTTATAAGAGTATATAAGTCTATCTCTTGCCTTCTTGCTCTGGCTCTGTCCTGTTGTCCCTTACCCTCTCTCTTATCCTCTGCATGTGCTCATGGCCAGCCTCTACTCCTCTACTACTCTCTAGTCTCTCGCTGCCTTTCTCTGTCTCTGCTACCCTCCCAACTTCCCTTCCCATGCTCCAAATAAACTCTATTCTATACTAAAAAAAACAACCAAACAAGTATATATGTATATAGAATATATACATGTGCAACATATGTATTCACATGTATAAAATATATGAACAAATATACATATATTGCACACACACACACACTATATATATATGCAGATGTTAAATGTTTGCCACAACGTACACAAACGAGCTACTAATAACAACTATACACCACTGGTGATGGTGTCATGTTACAGCTGCTATGGAAAGAAACTATATGGAATATCTGCTTCAATTCTACAGAGAATTAACATCACAGTGAATCGATTTGATACACCATTTACAGTTTTAGATTTTTATCTCAAAGAACTCAAGTTAGAATTTTAAAAAGCTTTTCATATTCATTGCAACTTGAATTTGAAAAGGTATTTGTGTATGTAGATGTTCTCACTCCATACATACATATGGACATATAATCTATGAATATATTGTATGTGTGTGCATTAAAGAATACAGAATAATATTTGGTTTTCAAAAAGAAGGAAGTTTTGAAATATCTCTTATTAGAGTTAACCAAAGGACAATATGCTAAGTAAAATAAACTAGTCAGAAGAAACATATTTGTAATTCCTTTTATAGTGTTTATCAAAATCACCAACTTCATTAAAGCAAAGGAGGTAATGGTGATTTCAAGAAATTTGCCATTGAAAGGTGGAAATACAAATTATTTCTAAATATACAGAAACCTGAAATTACAAAATTAAAATAAGTTCTGGAAATGTGCTACATAATATTGTGTTGGTTATATTGTAGCAAAAATAAAGTCTGTTATAGTCTTTAAAATATAGACTTTCAAATCAAAGATTGAGAGCAGATTACATTTATAACCTTCTTAATAAAGAGAAATACAACTGGGAAATTTTACAAAGGAAGTACATTAACCCTATGGCATAAAATGAAGACTCATTTGTCATTAAAGGACTATAGCCGACTATTTAACAATGATCAGACTTTTCAAATTAACCTCCCCTATGTTAAGAAAAATATTTATTACATCAGGGATGGTGATTACCCCAGTTGTTCTTACATAATTTTTATTTCTTTTACACTCCATATTTTATTCCCTCCTCTCAATTCACTCTCTGATTGTTCCACATACCATACCTCCTACCCACACCCCTGTCTCCAGATGGATGTCCCTACCCCCCACCCCACCTTACCTCTAAATTCCATGGGGTCTCCAATCTCTTAAGGTTTGGGTGCATCATCTCTGAATGAACACAGATCCAGAAATCCTCTACTGTATGTGTGTTGGGGGCCTCATATCAGCTGGGATATTCTGTCTGTTTGATGGTCCAGCATTTGAAGCTCTCAGAGGTCCAGATTCTTGAGACTGCTGGTTCTCCTTTAGGATCACCCTTTTCCTCAGCTTCTTTCAGCCTTTCTTAATTCAACAACAGGGTTCAGCTGCTTCTGTCTATGGGTTGGGTGCAAATATCTGCATCTGACTCTTTCAGCTGCTTGTTTGGTCTTTCTGGGGGCAATCATGATAGGTCTGTTTTTGAGTGTGCTCCAAAGTCTTGGTAATAGTGCCAGGCCTTCGGACCTCCTTTGTGCTAGATCACACTTTGGGCCTTTCCCTGGACCTTCTTTTCCTCAGGCTCCTCTCTATTTTCATCCCTGTAATTCTTTTCCAACTAAGGAATCTCAAATGGCTGAGAAGCACTTAAAGAAATGTTGAAAGTCCTTAGTCATCAGAAAGGTGCAAGTCAAATCAACCCTGAGATTCTACCCTACACCAGTCAGAATGGCTAAGAACAAAACCTCAGGTGACAATACATGTTGGAGAGGATGTGGAGAAAGAGGAAGACTCCTCCATTGTTGGTGGGTTTGAAGACTGGTACAAAAACTCTGGAAATCATTCTGGAGATTCCTTGGAAAATTGGAAATAGATCTACTTGATGATCCAGCTATACTGCTCTTTGATTTACAGCCAAAAGATGCCCCATCATGCCACAGGGAGACATTTTCCATTATGTTTATAGTGGCCTTATTTGCGATAGCCAGAAGCTGGAAACAACCTAGATGTGCCACAACAGAAGAATGGATACAGAAATTGTGGTTCATTTACACAATGAGATGCTTCTTAGCTATTAAGAATGAGGACTTCCTGATTTTTGCAGGCAAGTGGAGGGAACTAAAAATTTCATTCTGAGTGAGATAACTCAGATGCAAAAGGATGTGCATGGGATATACTCACTAATAAGTGGATATTAGCCATAAAAGTACAAGTGCCTAAGATACATTCCACAGAACTCAAAAAGTTCAACAAGCTGAAGTGCCCAAGTGAGGATGCCTCAGTAGCACTTGGGCAAAAGAAGAAAGCCTTCACAAGTGGGGAGGGAGGGAGGGACCTGGGAGACAAAGTTGGCAGGGTGGGGAGGTGGGGGAAGAGGGGAACCTCATCTGATATTGAGGGAAGGAAAAGGACTGAAGTACTGACTGCCAGCAGAAAGAATGGAAACAGGCAACCTTGGGAAATAGGAGGTTGGTGGAACCCTCCAGAATGCACCAGAGACATGGAAGGTTAAAGAGATTCTCAGGACACAAAGATGAACCACCCAACAGCAGGGAGAGGAAACTCATAGAGCCTACTTCCAGCTCAAAGACAGAATATTAAATGAGGGTTGGAGTTGCCATCCAACATTCACATCTCTAACACATAATTGTTTCCCAGATATTCTTTTATTGGTGAAAATATTTTTTGCTATACCATTTTTTGTTTTGTTTGTTTGGTTTTGTTATTCCAGCTAAATTTAAGAATTGGTCTTTCTAAATATAAGAATTGAGGTGGAATTTTGATGAGCATTGCATTGAATCTGTAGATAGCTTTTGGCAAGATGGCCATTTTTATTATATTAATCCATCCAATCTATGAGCATGGGAAACCTTTCCATCTTCTGATATTTTCAATTTCTCTTTTCAGAGACGTGAAATTCTTTTCTTTTTAAACTTTATTTTTATTAGTTTTTTTAAAATGTTTTTATTGGGTATTTATTTCATTTACATTTCCAATGCTCTACCCCACCCACTCGTCCATGCACCCACTCCCACTTCTTGGCCCTGGCATTCCCCTGTACTGAGGCAGGTAAAGTTTGCAAGACCAATGGGCATCACTTTCCACTGATGGCCTACTAGGCTATCTTCTGATATATATGCAGCTAGAGACATGAGCTCCGGGAGGTAGTGGTTAGTTCATATTGTTGTTCCACCTATAGGGTTGCAGATCCCTTTAGCTCCTTGGGTACTTTCTCTAGCTCCTCCATTGGGGGCCTGTGATCCATCCAATAGCTGACTGTGAGCGTCCACTTCTGTGTTAGCTAGGCCCCAGCATAGTCTCACAAGAGACAGCTCTATCTGGGTCCTTTCAGCAAAATCTTGCTAGTATATGCAATGGTGTCAGCGTTTGGAGGCTGATTATGGGATGGATCTCTCAGTATGGCAGTCTCTAGATGGTCCATCCTTTTGTCTCAACTCCAAACTTTGTCTCTGTAACTCCTTCAATGGGTGTTTTGTTCCCAATTCTAAGAAGAGGCAAAGTATCCTCACTTTGGTATTCGTTCTTCTTGAGTTTCATGCGTTTAGCAAATTGTATCTTGTATCTTGGGTATTCTAAGATTCTGGGCTAATATCCACTTATCAGTGAGTACATATCATGTGAGTTCTTTGGTGATTGGGTTACCTTACTCAGGATGATGCCCTCCAGGTCCATCCATTTGCCTAGGAATTTCATAAATTCATTCTTTTTAATAGCTGAGTAATACTCCATTGTGTAAATGTCCAACATTTTCTGTATCCATACCTCTGTTGATGGGCATCTGGGTTCTTTCCAGCTTCTGGCTATTATAAATAAGGCTGCTACGAACATAATGAATCATGTATCCTTCTTACCGGTTGGAACATCTTCTGGATATATGCCCAGGAGAGGTATTGCTGGATCCTCCAGTAGTAATATCTCCAATTTTCTGAGGAACTACAAGACTGACTTCCAGAGTGGTTGTACAAGCTTGCAATCCCACCAACAATGGAGGAGTGTTCCTCTTTCTCCACATGCTCACCAGCATCTGCTGTCACCTGAATTTTTTTATCTTACCCATTCTGACTGGTGTGAGATGGAATCTCAGGGTTGTTTTGATTTCCATTTCCCTGATGATTAAGGGTGCTGAACATTTTTTCAGGTGCTTCTCAGCCATTCTATATTCCACATGTGAGAACTCTTTGTTTAGCTCTGAGCCCCATTTCTTAATGGGTTTATTTGATTTTCTGGAGTCTACCTTCTTGAGTTCTTTATATATACTGGATATTAGTACCCTATCTGATTTAGGATAGGTACAGACACTTTCCAAATCTGTTGGTGGTGTTTTTGTCTTATTGACAGTGTCTTTTGCCTTACAGAAGCTTTGCAATTTTATGAGGTCCCATTTGTTGATTCTTGATCTTACAGCACAAGCCATTGCAGTTTTATTCAAAAATTTTTCCCCTGTACCTATATCTTTGAGGCTTTTCCCCACTTTTCCCCACTGTTTCAGTGGCTCTGGCTTTATGTGGAGTTCCTTAATCCTCTTAGATTTGAACGTAGTACAAGGAGATAGGAATGGATCAATTCACATTCTTCTACATGATAACTGCCAGTTGTGCCAGCACCATTTGTTGAAAGTGCTCTTTTTTCCACTGGATGGTTTTAGCTCCCTTGACAAAGATCAAGTGACCATAGGTGTGTGGGTTCACTTCTGGGTTTTCAATTCTATTCTATTGGTCTACTTGTCTGTTGCTATAGCAGTACCAAGCAGTTTTTATCACAATTGCTCTGTAGTACAGCTTTAGGTTGGGCATCGTGATTCCACCAGAGGTTCTTTTATCCTTGAGAAGAGTTTTTGCTATCCTAGGTTTTTTGTATTCCAGATGAATCTGCTGATTGCCCTTTCTAATTCGTTGAAGAATTGATTTGGAATTTTGATGGGGATTGCATTGAATATGTAGATTGCTTTTGGCAAGATAGCCATTTTTACTATATTGATCCTGCCAATCCATGTGCATGGGAGATCTTTCCATCTTCTGAGATCTTCTTTAATTTCTTTCTTCAGAGACATGAAGTTCTTATCATACAGATCTTTCACTTCCTTAGAGTCAAGCCTAGGTATTTTATATTATTTGTGACTATTGAGAAGGGTGTTGTTTCCCTGATTTCTTTCTCAGCCTGTATTTCTTTTGTGTAGAGAAAGGCCATTGATTTGTTTGAGTTAATTTTATATCCAGCTACTTCACTGAATCTGTTTATCCGCTTTAGGAGTTTTCTGGTGTAATTTTTGGGGTCACTTATATGTACTATCATATCACCTGCAAAAAAGTGATATTTTGACTTCTTCCTTTCCAATTTGTATCCCCTTGATCTCCTTTTGTTGTTGAATTGCTCTGGGTAGGACTTCAAGTACAAAGTTGAATAGTTAGGGAGAAAGTGGGCAGCCTGGTCTAGTCCCTGATTTTAGTGGGATTGCTTCCAGCTTCTCACCATTTTATTTGATATTGGCTCCTGGATTGCTTTAGATTGCTTTTATCATGTATAGATATGGGCCTTGAATTCCTAATCTTTCCAAGAGTTTTATCATGAATGGGTGATGGATTTCATAAAATGCTTTCACAGCATCTAACGAGATGATCATGTGATTTTGGTCTTTGAGTTTGTTTATATAATGGATTACATTGATGGATTTTCGTATATTAAACCATCCCTGGATCCCAGGAATGAAACCTCCTTGATCAGGATGGATGATTGATTTGATGTGTTCTTGTATTCAATTAGCGAGAATTTTATTGACTATTTTTGCATCAGGGAAATTGCTCTGAAGTTCTCTATCTTTGTTAGGTCTTTCTGTAGTTTAGGTATCAGAGTAATTGTGGCTTCATAGAATGAGTTGGATAGAGTACTTTCTGCTTCTATTTTGTGGAATAGTTTGTGAAGAACTGGAATTAGATCTTCTTTGAAGGTGTGATAGAACTCTGCACTAAACCCATCTGGTCCTGGACTTTTTTTGGTTGGGAGACTATTAATGACTGCTTCTATTTCTTTAGGAGATATAGGACTGTTTAGATAATTAATCTTATCCTGATTTAAATTTGGTACCTGGTATCTGTCTAGAAATTTGTCTATTTCATCTAGGTTCTCCAGTTTTTTTTTTTTTTTTTTTTTTTTGAGTATAGCCTTTTGTAGAAGGATCTGATTGTGGTTTGGATTTATTCAGGATCTGTTGTTATGTCTCCCTTTTCATTTCTCATTTTGTTAATTAGGATCCTGTCCCTGTGCCCTTTGGTGAGTCTGGCTCAGTGTTTATCTATCTTGTTGATTTTCTTAAAGAACTAGCTCCTTGTTTGGTTGATTATTTGAATAGCTCTTCTTGTTTCCACTTGGTTGGTTTTGCCACTGAGTTTGATTATTTCTGGCTGACTACTCCTTTGGGTGAATTTGATTCCTTTTGTTCTAGAGCTTTTAGGTGTGTTTTCAAGCTGCTAATGTGACCTCTCTCTAGTTTCTTATGGAGGCACTCAGAGCTATGAGTTTCCCTCTTAGAAATGCTTTCATTGTGTCCCATAAGTTTGGGTATGTTATGACTTCATTTTCATTAAATTCTAAAAAGTCCTTAATTTCTTTCTTTATTCCTTCCTTGACCAAGGTATTATTGAGAAGAGTATTGTTCACTTTCCACATGAATGTTGGCTTTCTGTTATGTACTTTGTTATTGAAAATCCGTCTTAGTCCATGGTGATCTGATAAGATGCATGGGACAATTTCAATATTTTTGTATCTGTTGAGGCTTGTTTTGTGACTAATTATATCGTCAATTTTGGAGAAGGTACCATGAGATGCTGAGACGAAAGTATATCCTTTTGTTTTAGGATAAAATGTTCTGTAGATATCTGTTAGATCCATTTGTTTCATAACTTCTGTTAGTTTCACTGTGTCCCTGTTTATTTTCTGTTTCCATTATTTGTGCATTGATGAAAGCGGTGTGTTGAAGTCTCCCAATATTATTTTGTGAAGTGCAATGTGTGCTTTGACCTTTACTAAAGTTTCTTTAATGAATGTGGCTGCCCTTGCATTTGGAGAATAGATATTCAGAATTGAGAGTTCCTCTTGGAAGATTTTACCTTTGATGAGTATGAACTGTCCCTCCTTGTCTTTTTTGATAACTTTGAGTTGGAAGTCGATTTTATTAGATATTAGAATGGCTACTCCAGCTTGTTTCTTCAGACCACTTGCTTGGAAAATTGTTTTCCAGCCTTTCATTCTGAGGTAGTGTCTGTCTTTTTCCCTGAGATGGGTTTTCTGTAAGCAGCAGAATGTTGGGTCCTGTTTGTGTAGCCAGTCTGTTTGTCTATGTCCTTTTATTGGGGAATTGAGTCCATTGATATTAAGAGATATTAAGGAAAAGTAATTGTTGCTTCCTATTATTTTTGTTTGTAGAGTTGGCATTCTGTTCTAGTGGCTCTCTTCTTTTATGTTTGTTGAAGGATTACTTTCTTGCTATCTAGGGCGTGGGTTTTCATCCTTGTATTTTTTTTTTCTGTTATTATCCTTTGAAGGGCTGGATTAGTGGAATGATAATGTGTGAATTTGGTTTTGTCACGGAATACTTTGGTTTTTTCATCTATGGTAATTGAAAGTTTGGCTGGGTATAGTAGCCTGGGCTGGCATTGGTGTTTTCTTAGTGTCTGTATAACATCTATCCAGGATCTTCTGGCTTTCATAGTCTCTGGTGAAAAATCTGGTGTAATTCTGATTAGTCTGCCTTTATATGTTACTTGACCCTTTTCCCTTACTGCTTTTAATATTAATTTTTTATTTAGTGCATTTGTTGTTGTAATTATTATGTGTCGGGAGGAATTTTTTTTCTGGACCATTCTATTTGGAGTTCTGTAGGCTTCTTGTATGTTCAAGGACATCTCTTTCTTTAGGTTTGGGAAGTTTTCTTCTATAATTTTGTTGAAGATATTTGCTGATCCTATGAGTTGAAAATCTTCATTCTCATCCACTCCTATTATCTGTAGGTTTGGTCTTCTCATTGTGTCCTGGATTTCCTGAATATTTTCACTTAGTATCTTTTTGCGTTTTGCATTTGCTTTGATTGTTCTGCTGATGTGCTCTATGGAATCTTCTGCACCTGAGATTCTCTCTTCCATCTCTTGTATCTGTTGCTGATGCTTGAAGCTATGTTTCCAGATTTCTTTCCTAGTGTTTGTATTCCAAGTGTTTCCTCGCTTTGGGTTTTCTTTATTGTGTCTACTTCCCTTTTTAGGTCTTATATGGTTTTGTTCAATTCCATCATCTGTTTGGTTGTGTTTTCCTGGTTTTCTTTAAGGACTTCTACCTGTTAGGTTGTGTTTTCCTATTTTCCTTTAAGGACTTCTACCTGTTTGGCTGTGTTTTTCCTATTTTTCTTTAAGCACTTCTGTTTGGTTGTGTTTTCCTGTTTTTCTTTAAGGACTTGTACCTCTTTAGCAGTGTTCTGCTGTATTTTTTTAAGTGAGTTATTAAAGTCTTTCTCGATGTCCTCTACCAGCATCATGAAATATGATTTTAAATCCAATTCTTGCTTATCAGGTGTGTTGGGGTATCCACGACTGGCTGAGTTGGGAGTGCTGGATTCTGATGATGGTGAGTGGTCTTGGTTTCTGTTAGTAAGATTCTCAAGTTTGCCTTTAGCCATCTGGTAATCTCCGGAGTTAGTTGTTATAGTTGTGTCTGGTTAGAGCTTGTTCCTCCCCTGATATTGTTAACCTCTATCAGCAGACGTGGGAGACTAGCTCTCTCCTCTGAGTTTCAGTGGTCAGAGCACTTTCTGCAGGCAAGCTTTCCTCTTACAGGGAAGGTGCACAGATATCTGGCATTCAGACCTCCCTCCTGAGAGAAGATGAAGGCCTGAAAAAGAACCTGTCCCAGAAGCCGTTAGTTTCTGTAGTCCACACTCTCACATGCACAGACTAGTCTCAGAGGGATCCAGGAACCAAGATGTCTTCCCCAGTTGCTCCTGCATAGCCCTCCCGGGCAGAACGGACACTTCTCCTCTGGTAGGGAAGGTGCCCAGATGTCTGGAGCCCGAAATGGAGTCTGTCTCAAAAGCTGTCAACTAGGGACCTTGGGGGTGTCTGCCAACTCTGTGCCTAGGTGACCCAGTGCTGGCACTGATTGGAACGGTCTTGTGACCCTGGTCAGCGTTTCCTGCTTTCCTAATGCTGTCTCAGGTCCTACGCGATTGGCTTGGAACAGAAGTTGTGTTCCACTCACTGGTGGTCCTAAGATCTCATGGAGAGTCCTCTAGGGGACCTTGGGGGTGTCTGCTGACTCCATACCCAAGGTGACCTGGTGCTGGCACCAACCAGAAGGGATTTGTCTTGAAATTCTTGAATATAGAACTTTCACTAGTTTGGTTAGAGTCACACCAAAATATTTTATTTTGTTTGTGACTATTGTGAAAGGTACAGTTTCTTTTTCATCCTGTTTGTCCTTTGGGTGTAGGAAGGCTACTGCTTTCTTTGAGTTAATTTTACCCCCAGCCTATTTGCTGAGGTTGTTTATCAGTTTTAGCAGTTTGCTGGTTGAATTTTGGGGGTCATTTAAGTACACTATCATATCATCTACTAATAGTGATATTTTGACTTCTTCCTTTCCAATTTGTATCCCTTTGACCTCCTTCTATTTGCTCTAGCTAGAACTTTAAGTAGTATATTGAATACATAGGGAGAGAATGAGCAGTCTTGTCTAGTCCCTGAATTTACTGTGATTGCTTCAAGTTTCTTTCCATTTAGTTTGAAGTTGGCTACTGGTTTGCTGTATATTGCTTTTACTATGTTTAGGTATGGTCTTTGAATTCCTGATCTTTCCAAGACTTAACATAAAGGGATGTTGAATTTTGTCAAATGCTTGTTCAGCATTTGACAAACAATCAATGAGGTTTTTTTTCTTTGTATTTGTTTATGCAGTGAATTATGTTGATGGTTTTCCCTATATTGAACCATCCCTGCATCCCTGGAATAAAGCCTACTTAATCATTTTGATTTATTCCTGTTAGGTTTTTGAGAATTTTATTGAGTATTTTTACATTGATATTCGTAAGGGAAATTAGACTCAAGTACTCATTCTTTGTTGGGTCTTTGTTGGGTCTTTGTGTGGTTTTGGTTTTAGCACAACTGTGGTTTCATAGAATGAATTGGGTAGTGTTCCTTCTGTTTCTATGTTGTGGAATAGTTTGAAGAGTATTGGTATTAGGCCTTCTTTGAAGGTGTGATAGAATTCTGCACTAGATTAGTTAGGGAAGCAGAAACCGACCTGAGTAGGGCCACAGGCCTCATCCGGCCGGACCAGCACTGAGGTAGCTAGAGCGCAGGGTCGGCTGACACCCGCCAGCTACCCACGACCCCCGCCACAGGATTTTGAGATTGCTGGTGAGTGGAACACAGCTTCTGCTCCAGTCCAATCACACGGGACCTGAGACTGCTTTGGTTGGGGAGGCAGAAATCCGGCCTCAGTAGGGCCACAAGCCTCTTCCGGTCAGAAAAGCACCAGGGTAGCTAGGGTGCAGGGTCGGCTGACACTCGCCAGTTACCCACAACACCCACCACAAGATTTTAAGACTTCTGGTGAGTGGAACACAGCTTCTGCTCCAATCCAATTGCGCGTGGGACCTCAGACTGCATCAGTTAGGGAAGCAGAAAACCGGCCTGAGTAGGACCACAGGCCTCTTCTGGCTGGACCAGCACCAGGGTACCTCCAGCTACCCACGACCCCCGCCACAGGATTTTGAGACTGCTGGTGAGTGGAACACAGCTTCTTCTCCAATCTTTAAACAGTGACAACGACAACAACTAACCCCAGAGATTACCAGATGGCGAAAGGTAAACATAATAATCTTACTAACAGAAACCAAGACCACTCACCATCATCAGAACCCAGCACTCCCACTTCGCCCAGTCCAGGGCACCCCAACACACCGGAAAAGCTAGACACGGATCTAAAAGCATATCTCATGATGATGGTAGAGGACTTCAAGAAGGACTTTAATAACACACTTACAGAAATACAAAGGAACACTGGTAAACAGGTAGAAGACAATAAAGAGGAAGCACAAAAATCCCTTAAAGAATTGCAGGAGAACACTGCTAAAGAGTTACAAATCCTTAAAGAAAAACAGGATAACATAATCAAACAGATAGAAGTCCTTACAGAAAAACAGGAAAACACATCCAAACAGATGATGGAAATGAACAAAACCATACTAGACCTAAAAAGGGAAGTAGACACAATAAGGAAAACCCAAAATGAGGCAACACTGGAGATAGAAACCCTAGGAAAGAAATCTGGAACCATAGATACAAGCATCAGCAACAGAATACAAGAGATGGAAGAGAGAATCTCAGGTGCAGAAGATTCAATAGAGAACATCGGCACAACAATGAAGGAAAATGTAAAACGCAAAAAGATCCTAACTCAAAACATCCAAGAAATACAGGACACAATGAGAAGGACAAACCTACAGATAATAGGAGTGGATGAGAATGAAGATTTTCAACTCAAAGGACCAGCAAATATCTTCAACAAAATTATAGAAGAAAACTTCCCAAATCTAAAGAAAGAGATGCCCATGAACTTACAAGAAGCCTACAGAACTCCAAATAGACTGGACCAGAAAAGAAATACCTCGCGACACATAATAATCAGAACAACAAATGCTCTAAATAAAGGTAGAATACTAAAAGCAGTAAGAGAAAAAGGCCAAGTAACATATAAAGGCAAGCCTATCAGAATTACACCAGATTTTTCACCAGAGGCTATGAAAGCCCGAAGATCCTGGACGGATGTTATACAGACACTAAAAGAACACAAATTCCAGCCCAGGCTACTATACCCAGCCAAACTCTCAGTTAACATAGATGGAGAAACCAAAGTATTACACGACAAAACCAAATTCACACATTATCTCTCCACGAATCCAGCCCTTCAAAGGATAATAACAGAAAAAAGCCAATACAAGGACAGGAACCACGCCCTAGAAACAACAAGAAGGTAATCCCTCAACAAACCTAAAAGAAGACAGCCACAAGAACAGAATGCCAACTTTAACAACAAAAATAACAGGAAGCAACAATTTCTTTTCCTTAATATCTCTTAATATCAATGGACTCAACTCCCCGATAAAAAGACATAGACTAACAAACTGGCTACACAAACAAAACCTAACATTTTGCTGCTTACAGGAAACTCATCTCAGAGAAAAAGATAGACACTACCTCAGAATGAAAGGCTGGAAAACAATTTTCCAAGCAAATGGTATGAAGAAACAAGCTGGAGTAGCCATTCTAATATCTGATAAGATTGACTTCCAACCCAAAGTCATTAAAAAAGACAGGGAGGGACACTTCATAATCATCAAAGGTAAAATCCTCCAAGAGGAACTATCAATCCTGAATATCTATGCTCCAAATACAAAGGCAGCCACATTCATTAAAGAAACTTTAGTAAATCTCAAAGCACACATTGCACCTCACACAATAATAGTGGGAGACTTCAACACACCACTTTCACCAATGGACAGATCATGGAAACAGAAACTAAACAGGGACACAGAGAAACTAAGAGAAATTATGAATCAAATGGATCTGGCAGATATCTACAGAACATTCTATCCTAAAACAAAAGGATATACCTTCTTCTCTGCACCTCATGGTACCTTCTCCAAAATTGACCACATAATTGGTCACAAAACAGGCCTCAACAGATACAAAAATATTGAAATTGTCCCATGCATCCTATCAGATCACCATGGACTAAGGCTGTTCTTCAATAACAAAATAAATAATAGAAAGCCAACCTTCACGTGGAAACTGAACAACACTCTTCTCAATGATACCTTGGTCAAGGAAGGAATAAAGAAAGAAATTAAGGACTTATTAGAGTTCAATGAAAATGAAGCCACAACATACCCGAACTTATGGGACGCAATGAAAGCATTTCTAAGAGGAAAACTCATAGCTCTGAGTGCCTCCAAAAAGAAACTAGAGAGAGCACACATTAGCAGCTTGACAACATACCTAAAAGCACTAGAACAAAAGGAAGCAAATTCACCCAAGAGGAGTAGACGGCAGGAAATAATCAAACTCAGGGGCGAAATCAACCAAGTGGAAACAAGAAGAACTATTCAAAGAATCAACCAATCAAGGAGCTGGTTCTTTGAGAAAATCAACAAGATAGATAAACCCTTAGCCAGACTCACTAGAGGGCACAGGGAAAGCATCCTAATTAACAAAATCAGAAATGAAAAAGGAGACATAACAACAGATCCTGAAGACATCCAAAACACAATCAGATCCTTCTACCAAAGGCTATACTCAACAAAACTGGAGAACCTGGATGAAATGGAGAAGTTCCTAGACAGATACCAGGTACCAAAGTTGAATCAAGATCAGGTTAATGATCTAAACAGCCCTATATCCCCCAAAGAAATAGAAGCAGTCATTAATAGTCTCCCAACTAAAAAAAGCCCAGGACTAGATGGGTTTAGTGCAGAGTTCTATCAGACCTTCAAAGAAGATCTAATCCCAGTTCTTCACAAACTATTCCACAAAATAGAAACAGAAGGTACTCTACCCAACTCATTCTATGAAGCCACAATTACTCTGATACCTAAACCACAAAAAGACCCAACAAAGATAGAAAACTTCAGACCAATATCCCTTATGAATATTGATGCAAAAATCCTCAATAAAGTTCTTGCTAACCGAATCCAAGAACACATCAAAACAATCATCCATCCTGACCAAGTAGGTTTCATCCCAGGGATGCAGGGATGGTTCAATATATGGAAATCCATCAACGTAATCCAGTATATAAACAAACTTGTTAGATACGGAAAAAGCATTTGACAAGATCCAACACCCATTCAAGATAAAAGTCTTGGAAAGATCAGGAATTCAAGGCCCATACCTAAACATGATAAAAGCAATCTACAGCAAACCAGTAGCCAACATCAAAGTAAATGGTGAGAAGCTTGAAACAATCCCTCTAAAATCAGGGACTAGACAAGGCTGTCCACTTTCTCCATACCTATTCAACATTGTACTTGAAGTCCTAGCAAGAGCAATTCGACAACAAAAGGAGATCAAAGGGATACAAATTGGAAAAGATGAAGTCAAAATATCACTTTTTGCACATGATATGATAGTATATATAAGTGACTCTAAAAATTCCACCAGAGAACTCCTAAGCCTGATAAACAGCTTCGGTGAAGTAGCTGGATATAAAATTAACTCAAACAAATCAATGGCCTTTCTCTACACAAAGAATAAACAGGCTGGGAAAGAAATCATTGAAACAAGACCCTTCTCAATAGTCACAAATAATATAAAATATCTTGGCGTGACTCTAACTAAGGAAGTGAAAGATCTGTATAATAAAAACTTCAAGTCTCTGAAGAAAGAAATTATAGAAGATCTCAGAAGATGGAAAGATCTCCCATGCTCATGGATTGGCAGGATCAACATTGTAAAAATGGCTATCTTGCCAAAAGCAATCTACATATTCAATGCAATCCCCATCAAAATTCCAAATCAATTCTTTAACGAATTAGAAAGTGCAATCTGCAAATTCATCTGGAATAACAAAAAACCTAGGATAGCAAAAACTCTTCTCAAGGATAAAAGAACCTCTGGTGGAATCACCATGCCGGACCTAAAGCTCTACTACAGAGCAATTGTGATAAAAACTGCATGGTACTGGTATAGTGACAAACAAATAGACCAATGGAATAGAATTGAAGACACAGAAATGAACCCACACTCCTATGGCCACTTGATCTTCAACAAGGGAGCTAAAACCATCCAGTGGAAGAAAGACAGCATTTTCAACAAATGGTGCTGGCACAACTGGTTGTTAACATGTAGAAGAATGCGAATCGATCCATTCCTATCTCCTTGTACTAAGGTCAAGTCTAAGTGGATCAAGGAACTTCACAAAAAACCAGAGACACTGAAACTTATAGAGGAGAAAGTGGGGAAAAGCCTTGAAGATATGGGCACAGGGGAAAAATTCCTGAATAGAACAGTAATGGCTTGTGCTGTAAGATCAAGAATTGACAAGTGGGACCTCATGAAACTGCAAAGCTTCTGCAAGGCTAAAGACACCATCAATAAGACAAAAAAACCACCAACAGATTGGGAAAGGATCTTCACCTATCCTAAATCAGATAAGGGACTAATATCCAATATATATAAAGCACTCAAGAAGGTGGACTCCAGAAAGTCAAATAACCCCATTAAAAAATGGGGCTCAGAACTGAACAAAGAATTCTCACCTGAGGAATACCGAATGGCAGAGAAGCACCTGACAAAATGTTCAACATCCTTAATCATCAGGGAAATGCTAATCAAAACAACCCTGAGATTCCACCTCACACCAGTCAGAATGGCTAAGATCAAAAATTCAGGTGACAGCAGATGCTGGCGAGGATGTGGAGAAAGAGGAACACTCCTCCATTGTTGGTGGGATTGCAAGCTTGTACAACCACTCTGGAAATCAGTCTGGTGGTTCCTCAGAAAATT
Source organism: Mus caroli (assembly GCF_978045245.1). Taxonomy (NCBI): domain Eukaryota; kingdom Metazoa; phylum Chordata; class Mammalia; order Rodentia; family Muridae; genus Mus; species Mus caroli. The sequence continues at coordinate 137,502,577 of NW_028227261.1, read as the reverse complement.
GGACATAGTACTACTGGAGGATCCAGCAATACCTCTCCTGGGCATATATCCAGAAGATGTCCCAAACGGTAAAAAGGACACATGCTCCACTATGTTCATAGCAGCCCTATTTATAATAGCCAGAAGCTGGAAAGAACCCAGATGTCCCTCAACAGAGGAATGGATACAGAAATTATGGTACATTTACACAATGGAGTACTACTCAGCTATTAAAAAGAATGAATTTATGAAATTCCTAGCAAAATGGATGGACCTGGAGGGCATCTTCTTGAGTGAAGTAACACAATCACAAAAGAACTCACACAATATGTATTCACTGATAAGTGGATATTAGCCCAAAACTTAGGATACCTAAGATATAAGATACAATTTGCTAAAGGCATGAAACTCAAGAATAATGAAGACCAAATTGTGGACACTGTGCCCCTTCTTAGAATTGGGAACAAAACACCCAGGGAAGGAGCTACAGAGACAAAATTCGTAGCTGCGATGAAAGGATGGACCATTTAGAGACTGCAGTATCCAGGGATCCATCCCATAATCAGCTTCTAAACGCTGACACCATTGCATACACTAGCAAGATTTTGCTGAAAGGACCCAAATATAGCTGTCTCTTGTGAGACGATGTCGGGGCCTAGCAAACATAGGAGTGGATGTTCACAGTCAGCTATTGGATGTATCACAGGGCTCCCAATGGAGAAGCTAGTGAAAGTACCCAAGGAGCTAAAGGGATCTGCAACCCTATTGTTGGAACAACATGATGTACTAACCAGAACCCCGGAGCTCTTGTCTCTAGCTGCATATGTATCGAAAGATGGCCTAGTCGGCCATCAATGGAAAGAGAGGCCCATTGGACTTGCAAACTTTATATGCCCCAATATAGGGGAATGCCAGGGCCAAAAGAATGGGAATGGGTGGGTAGGGAAGTGGGGGGCGCTATGGGGGACTTTTGGGATAGCATTGGAAATGTAATTGAGGAAAATATGTAATAAAAATATTAAAAATTAAAAAAAAAGAATTCTGCACTAATCCCATCTTGTCCTGGCCTTTTTTTGGTGGGGAGACTGTTAATAAATGCTTCCATTTCTTTAAGGATTATGAGATGTGTTTAGATGTTTTATCTGATCCTGAATTAACTTTTGTATTTGGTGTGCACCTAGAAAATTGTCCATTGCATCCAGATATTACAGTTTTGTTAAGTATAGGATTTTATAGTTGCATCTGATGATTTTTTTGAATTTTCTTGTTTTTTGTTGTTATATCTCACTTTTCTCTCCTGATTTTGTTAATTGGGATATTGTCTTTGTGCCTTCTTATTTGACTGGCTAAGGGTTTAATCCATATTGTTGATTTTCTCAAAGAATCAACTCCTGGTTTTGTTGATTGTTTTTATAGTTCTTTTTATTGATATTTGCTTAATTTCAACCCTGAGTTTGATTACTTACTGCTGTCAACTCTTCTTGGGTGTATTTGCTTCTTTTGGTTCTAAAGCTTTCAGGTGTGCTGTCAAGCTGCTAGTGTATACTCATTCCAGTTTCATTTTGGAGGCACTCAGAGCTGGGGTAATCACCATCCTTGAATGCAAGTTGTACTGCAGAGCAATAGTGATAAAAACTGCATGATATTGGAACAATGACAGACAGGTAGATCAAAGGAATGAAATTGAAGACCCAGAAATGAACCCATACTTCTATGGTCACATCTTCTTTGACAAAGTAGCTAAAACTGTTGAGTGGATAAAAGACAGCGCTTTGAAAAACTGGTGCTGGTCCAACTGAGGGTCAACATGTAGAAGAACGCAAATTGATCCATTCTGATCTCCCTATACAAAGCTCAAGTTCAAGTAGATCAAGGGCCACCACATAAACCAGAAACATTGAATCTAATATAAGAGAAAGTGAGGAAAAGCCTCGATGCTTGGTACAGGGGAAAATTTCCATAACAGAATACCAATGGCTAATGCTCTAAGATAAACAACTGACAAATGGGACCTCATTAAATTGCAAAGTCTTTGTAAGGCAAAGGACAGTGCCAATAGAACAGAACTGCAACCAACAGACTGAGGAAAGATCTTTACCAATGCTACATCTGATAGAGAACTCTATTAAATATATACAAAGAAATCAATAATTTAGACTCCAGAGAACCAAATAACCCTATTAAAAATGGGGAACAGAGCTAGAAAGAGAATTCTCAGCTAAGGAAACCTGAATGGCCAAGAAGCATCTAAAGAAATGTTCAACATCCTTGGTATTCAGAAAAATGCAAATGGCTAAGATCAAAAACTCAGGTGGCACCAAACGCAGATACTATTGCACATGCCAGCAATATTTTGCTGAAAGGATCCTGATATAGCTGTCTCCTGTGAGGCTATGCCAGTGCCTGGCAAATACAGAAGTGGATGCTCACAGTCATCTATTGGATGGAACACAGGGCCCCCAATGTAGGAGCTAGAGAAAGTACCCAAGGAGCTGAAGACGTCTGCAACCTTATAGGAGGAACAACAGTATGAAATAACCAGCAGCCCCCAGAGCTGTGTCTCTAGCTGCATATGTAGCAGAAGATGGCCTAGTCAGCCATTATTGAGAAGAGAAGCCCCTTGGTCTTGCAAACTTTATATTCCCCAGTACAGGGGAACGCCAGGGCCAAGAAGTGGGAGTGGGTGGGTAGGAGAGGGGGAAGGTATAAGGGACTTTTGGGATAGCATTTGAAATGTAAATGAAGAAAATATTGAATATAAATATTTCAGTAAGTCTTGAGTCCCAGAAAACCAAAAGCAAAACAACAACAACAACAAACAAACCAAAAACCAAAACAACTCAGGTGGCAGTAGAGACTGGCAAGGATGAGGAGAAAGTGGAACCATCCTCCTTTGTTGGTGGAATTGCAAGCTAGTACACCCACTCTGGAAATCAATCTGGTGATTCCTCAGAAAATTGGTCATAATCCTACCTGAGGACTCAGCTATACTACTCCTGGGCATATACCCAGAAGATGCTCCAAAATATAATAATGCCACATGCACCACTGTGTTCCTAGCAGCCATACTTATAATAGCCATAAGCTGGAAACAACCCAAACATCACTCAACAGAAGAATGGATTCAGAAAATATGGTACATTTAAACAATGGAATACTATTCAAATATTAAAAACAATGGCTTAATAAAATTCACAGCCAAATGGATGGAACTTGAAAATATCATCCTGAGTGAGGTAATCCACTCAGAAAAGATCACAGGACATGCACACACTGATAAGTAGATATTAGTCAAAGACTGTGGAATACTAAGCATTCAACTCACAGAGCACATGAAGATCAAGAGGTAGGAAGACCAAAAAGTGAAAGTTTCAGTCCTACTTAGAAGGGTGAATAAAATAATCAAGGGAAGTAGAAGGTGGGAGAGATTTGGGAAGAAGAGAAGTGGGGGAAGAGGAAAACAAGGGAAGAATCAGGTGTGGGTGAAGATGGAGGCAGTATACAGAATTTCAAAAATTTGCAGGAGGGAAACCTGGAAAAGGAATAACATTTGAAATGTAAATAAATAAAATATCCAATTATGAAAAGAAAAATATATCTGCACAAAAAACTAACATCCCTGAATTTTAAAAAAAGTCATGAGAATTGCATTCCTTTTTTGTTAAATAAATAAATGTCTAGAGAATTCTGCCTGATGATCAGGGTTATCAATGAAAAATGCAATTTGATTGCTAGGGGAATAATTATTATTCAATATCCTATATATAATAAAAGCTTAATTAAGAAAGAAACAATTCATTTTGCATATTCCTAGCTTTATTACTGAATAACCTGCCTCCTAGGAAGCTTTTCTATGTTTAATAAATTATGGCTGGATATTTTGTCTATTTACTCACTATAGGTATAATGCTGGAAAACACGAAATGATTAAGATGACATTTATGTTTCTCTGAAACATAAATTCTGAAATCTCCAAAGGCCAGAGGAAAGAATGAAAGAAAAGGAAAGAAAAGAAAAGAAAAGAAAAGAAAAGAAAAGAAAAGAAAAGAAAAGACAACAAAGAAACAAAGAAAGAACTGTTTCTGTTCAAGGTTCTTGAGGATAATTTCACAGAAAAAACATTTGGTTGCATTCAAGACTGAGTAGGAATTAACTGAGAATTAGGTAGTTTATATTAAACACAAGTATCTTGTTTATTGCTTATCATTTCTAATTGGTTCAAATATATGAATTTATTTGTATGGTTATACATCTTTTTTATTAGATATTTTCTTCATTTACATTGCAAATGCTATCCGCTTTCCTAGTTTCCTCTCAGAAAGTCCTCTATACCCTCTCCCCTCCCTGCTTCCCAACCCACCCACTCCCACTTCCTGGCCCTGGCATTCCCCTGTACTGGGGCATATAATCTTCACAAGACCAATGGCTTCTCCTCCCATTGATGGCCAGCAAGATTTTGCTGACAGGGCCCTGATATAGCTATCTCTTGTGAGGCTATTCCAGTGCCTGGCAAATACAGAAGTGGATGCTCACAGTCATCTATTGGATGGAACACAGGGGCCCCAATGAAGGAGCTAGAGAAAGTACCCAAGGAGCTAAAGGGGTCTTCAACACTATAGGAGGAACAATATAAACTAACCAGTACCTCCCCAGAGGTTATATATCTTTTGATGAGTAAATTATGATTTAAAGATAAAAGAAAATTTTTCTGATATTTATAACCTTTCATATTCATTAATATATGCGGAGAATATCAACTCATAGTGCTTTCTGCTTCCAGTGATGTCAAAGTTTACTGGATGTAGTAATATATATTATATAATATTATTACTACATGAAAAGCATCATGTTTTATTATGACACATTCTTCTTCTTCTTCTTCTTCTTCTTCTTCTTCTTCTTCTTCTTCTTCTTCTTCTTCTTCTTCTTCTTCTTCTTCTTCTTCTTCTTCTTCTTCTCCTTCTCCTCCTTCTCCTTCTCCTTCTCCTTCTCCTTCTCCTTCTCCTTCTCCTTCTCCTTCTCCTTCTTCTCCTTCTCCTTCTCCTCCTCCTCTTCCGCTTTCTTCTTCTTCTTCTTCTTCTTCTTCTTCTTCTTCTTCTTCTTCTTCTTCTTCTTCTTCTGTTGGGAACTAAAAGGGGGCCCAGGGGAAGAGGGGGAAGTGGAAGACCACACAATGCCAGAGCTCCACTTATTCTCTGGTCAGTCAAGTGTGGGAGGGTTGCTATCTACCTTCCACTCATCTTTGGGTGAGCATCTAAGCCTCTGACCCACTTTTCGGGGGGTGACAAAGGGGCACCCCTACCTAGGAGCACCGGAGGTATTTTGCTAAAGCCACCAGGGTTATGGGAGAGAGGGGTGAGGGAAGAGATGTTTCCAACACCAGTGAGAGTGAGATCAGCAGATTTTGACTGGAGCAGAGACTCTCTATGGTTTTAGAGCTTTATTGTAGAGAGACAGGGGGAAAGAGAGAAGGTCGGAGAGAGTTAGAGCAAAAGAGCAAAAGACAGAGAGAGAGAGAGAGAGAGAGACAGAGAGACAGAGAGAGAGAGCTAGAGAGAAAGAAAGAGGGAGAGAAAAGAGGAGAGAAGACAGAGAAGAGAGAGGAGAGAAGACAAAGAAAGGAGAGAGGGGTGAGAGTGAGGGGTAAGAGGTAAGAGAGGGGGAAGTAAGAGAGCAAGCAGGGGCTCAACAGCCTTTTTAAAGTATGCTGTCTTATCTTATTGTTGCTAGGTAACTGGGGAGGAGTTTAGCTTGAAGGTCAGAAGCTTAGAACATTGCCTATGTGACTTCTAGACATGCTTCTCTTGTGGGGGCTGAAGGGGCAGTAACTTAGGTGGGAGCCGATTTCCAGGAGCATGAGGGGATGCCTACCATGTCATGAAGGGGAATTATCACCCTTTGGGGTTCAGACTTCAGCTCAACTTAAGACCAGCCTGTCTGTGCATAGCCCAATTCCCCACATTCTTCTTCTTCTTCTTCTTCTTCTTCTTCTTCTTCTTCTTCTTCTTCTTCTTCTTCTTCTTCTTCTTCTTCTTCTTCTTCTTCTTCTTCTTCTTCTTCTTCTTCTATTATTATCTATCATTATATACTGATTATTATTATTATTAATCTTTTTGTACTGTCCAATCCTTATCCCCCTCCTGGTCTGCCCTTAGACTGTTTCTCATCCTGTACCTCCTCCCCTGTCTTTGAGAGGATTTCCCCACACCCTTAACCCCACTCCATAGACATCCCCCCACTCCCTGGGGCCTCAAGTCTCTCCAGAGTTATGTGTGTCTTCTCTCAATGAGTCCAAACCAGCCAGTCCTCTGGGAGGACATCCATACTAGGCTCCTGTCTGTAAGTACATCATAGCATCAATAATAGTATCAGATCCCATGTTGGGCTTGTCCCTGCACCTCCTTTCCCTCAATCTCATCTCCATTTTTGCTCTTGCCATTCTTTTAGACAGGAACAATTCTTAAAGTTTTTGACTGTGGGATGGCAAGCCCATCCCTCCACTTGATGCCCTATCTTCCTACTGGAGGTGGACTCTACAAGTTCTATCTCCCCACTGAAGGGCATTTCATCTAGCTTTCCTCACTTTGAGTCCTGAGAATCTCATACCTCTCAGGTCTGTGGTGAATTCTAGAGGGTCCCCCACTTCCTACCTCCCAAGGTTGCCTATTTCCATTCTTTCTGCTGCCCTGCAGGGCTTCAGTCCTGTTTCTCACCAGCCAAATATCTGATCATGTTCCCCTTTTCCCTCTCTGTCCCCTTTCCCACCCAGGTCCTTTCCTCCCTCTGTCCCCCCGTCCCCCAACACACACACAATTTCTTTCTTTTTCCTCCCAAGTGGGATTGAGAAATCCTCACTTGGAACCTGTGGCTTGTTAACCTTCTTGAGTTCTGTGGACTGTATCCTGAATATTCTGTATCTTTTAGCTAATATCCACTTATTAGTGAGTACATGTATGCCATTTTGAGTCTTGGTTACCCCACTCAAGATAACATTTTCTAGTTCCATCCATTTGCCTGCAAAACTCATGATGCCCTCATTCTTAATTGCTGAGTAGTATTCCATTGATGAAATAAACCACATTTTCTGTATCCAATTTTCTGTTGTGGGACATTTAGGTATTTTCCACCTTCTGGCTATCACAAATAAGGCTGCAATGAAAACAGTGGAACATGTGTCCATGTGGCATGGTGGGACATCTTTTGGGTATAAACCTAAGAGCAGTATAGCTGGACCTTCAGGTATATCTATTTCCAATTTTTCAAGGAACCTTCAGATTGATTTCCAGATTTGTACCAATTTTCAATCCCACTAGCAATGGAGGAGTGTTCCTCTTTTTCCACATCCTTGTGAGAATCTGCTATTGCCCGAGATGTTGATCTTAACCATTCTGAATGGTGAAAGGTGGAATCTCAAAGTTGTATTGATTTGCATTTCCCTGATCTATAAGGACTTGGAACATTTCTTTAAGTGTTTCTCAGCCATTGGAGATTCCTCTGCTGTGAATTCTCTGTATAGTTCTATATTCTATTGTTTTGATTGAGTTGTTTGATTTTTCATGGTTAGCTTCTTGAGTTCTTCACATATTTTGGATATTAGCCCTCTATCAGATATGGGGATAGTGAAGTTTTTTTCATAATCTATAGGTTGCCGATTTGTCCTATTGCCTCTGTGTCCTTTGCCTTTCAGAAAAACAACATTTTTTAATAGCAGAAATTTCCATATTGATTAAGACCATTAATATTATTAATCCGATTTTACGTATAATGGAAGGAAATTACTCAGGTTTTAAATTCTGTGTAGAAATAAAAAGAAAGAAAATAATCAGAGAATCGTGGGTATGTACAGTCAGTTAACTAAAATGAATAAATAGCCTTTGTGATGACTTGAAATGTGAGTAGTACACATGCAATTGATAATATTCTCTTCATAATTATCCCAGTTTTAGTGCTCTTTTGGATCATTTCTCAATGAGGAGATTTCATAAGTGACCTAATTTGGGATAGTTTTAATTAAATATACTCTGTGCTGCAAAATTTTCTTTATATCCAAGATAGTTAATATTAGACTGGAGTACATAAAGAACGTAAGGAGCCATATATGACATATACAATGTTTGCTCAGAAAGTGATCATCCACCACTCCAGATTTCTTTGCTCCAATAAATTTTACAAATGATTAAAGGAATGAGGGTTATAACAAATGTATACATTTCATGGGATAAGGAAAAAGCTATTATAGCCCTTATTGATGTTGTTATTAGAATAAAAGTCACATACCATATATATGTTAAGATAGGAAGAGAATGCCATGAGTCAAATTTTGATGTAATTGATTGATATTTTTCTTTAGATTTTTTTATTTATCTGAAACACATCCATTTTTAGAAAGCCAATACTGATGAACCCCAAGAGAAGGTTCAGTGATTGAAAGTATTTACAATGCAAACTTAGTGACCTAAGTTTTATCCCCACATATGTGGTACATAGTAGCAAGCTTCAACTTCTCTCCAGTACCCCTTCAGGCCTTCAAAACTAGGAGCACCTGGGAGACATTTACACATTATTTACCAAGTTTGCAACCAGCTTCAGATGCAGCCTTCTAGTCCATAGAACACAATTTCTGTGTGCTGACCCTGAAGAAATACTTGCAGCAGATTTCATCTTGTTGGTACTCATCTCTTATTAATCACACAGATTTTTTGTGTGCCAGAATATGGTATCAATTGTACTTAAAAAGTAAATATTTCATGTCATTGGCCTGTTAGTTATAGCTAGTTCTTCAGCCTTAGAACCAGAAACTACAGGTATTTATTCAAAAATATCAAAAAAATTCCTGTGATAGCATTTATGAGCAACATTTTTCCATAAGCCAAGCATCCATAATAAATTCTTTTCTCAGCATCTGTATCTTCTAAGATCCCACAGAATAGCCCATTAGATTCTCAGCACTTAAAGGCTTTTCCAATCCAAAGACATCAAGCCCTTACATAATGGTCACCAAAACACACAACAACATCCCACATTCCTAGGTATCAATTTATGATATATTACGCTTTTTGTACTTGGAAAATAACACTGTAAAAATCCAACTTTGGAAGTGAAGAATTTTTTTTCAGTATAAAAGCTACAGCCCATCATCAAGAGAAATCATGACAGGGACTCAAATAGGTCTGTAGAAGCACCCTGTGTACTACTTTCATATTCTGTTAGAGGTAAAAAGGACATTGATCTCATAGAGCATCAAGGAACCATGAATGTTAAATACATGGGGGCTTCTCCTCAAAAGAGTAGTTACCTGATTCCTGCCCAGAATTTTGGAAATAGATATTGTTAACAACAGGGTAACCATTTTGCTATCTGTGGAGGTACAACTTCCCACCTTATGCTGTAGAAACAGACCTCACGCAAACAACTCAGACTGTTTATCCTACACTTCCTCCCTATATATTTATCTTTACCTCCAAGTTAATAAAACACATCCTTAGGGGAGATGTCATACTTATTTTATTGCCTGTATGCTATTTGTGAGAAGCTACACTAAATTCTAGGTCTTTTTAGCTATATTGCCCACCCTCGTGGTCACCTGTGAGTTTCTAAGTAGTCTTTTACTTTAAACTTTATTTTGAGTTTGGAATTGGAATGATTGTTACCAGGAAGCTTTTTCCTGAACTGTGCTGTGTTTTAAATATGCTTTCCCAAGTCTGACCCAGATTGAAGAAGTCAATGTGAACTAAGCTTTATTTCTCAACTCTTTGGACACCTACAGGGTCCCCTTCAAATTTTTATGGCTGAGTCAGCATAGAATGTTTGAATGTTTGGTTGGTGATATGGGACTTGACTTTATTGTCCTCTTTTAGATCATATGGATAGAAAAAAAAACCTGAAGAATTAACAAAGTATTAGGTTGAAAGCAGTGGATAAAAACAGACCTGGACTTTGTTGCAAGATTGCAGCCAAATATAACATCAAAATAAGTAAAATTGTAATGCTTACTTCAACATTTGAAAACAATTATTATTTTATATGCATTTTTAAATTTATTTGAAAACGTGTTCTAAAAGATGTTCATACATAGGTACTTTCCACAAAGATAACTTGTAAAAATAAATATTCAGTTCTTATACTTTGTCCCTTCTATTCATTTCTTCAATCCACCACAGACTCTTCCTCACTTGTAAACTTCAGTGGATATTCCTTAGTAAATATTTAATGAACAAGCTAGAAAATAAAACACACTTTTAAAATAAAAATATAATTAAAGTAGAAAGCAACACATCTTTGTTTTTCAGTCTTTCATTAAAAAAAAAATTATTAGGTATTTTCTTCATTTACATTTCAAATGCTATCCCAAAAGTCCCCCAGTCTTTCATTTTTTATAAACAGAGTTTTACAATACAGAGATTCTCAAGCTCCATTAAAAAGAAGCATCCAGAGCAGGTAAAAGCATAAAGATAGAGATTGTGATTCTCAGAGTTTGGAAATAGGGGGAATGAAGACTGATAAACTGAACTGTTTGTGGGTTCCCTTCAGGTGTGCTGAAATGGTTTTGCAAATGTGGTGATAATCATAAAATATTTTGAGTATACTTAATATAACATCATTGTGTACTTTTAAATAGTTATTAATTCATTTTTCTGTATGTGGACTTAAATTGCAAAACTGAAGAATAAAAGATCCTGTTTGAAAGAATTGCAGGGACAAAAAATGGAGACGTCCCTGAAGAAAAGGAGCTCTAGCGACAGGCCCAAATTGATCCAAATCAAGGAGAGACCACAAGGCCTGACACTGTTGCTGATGCCATGGTTTGCTCACAAAAAGGGGCCTATCATGACTGCCCCTGAACGACAAGCAGGTGAAAGTGTCAGATGCAGATATTTACACCCAACCAATGGACAGAAGCTAGAGACCCCTGTAATTGAATTAGGGAAAAGCTGGAAGAAGCTGAGGAGGAGGGCGACCCTATAGGAAAACCAGCAGTTTCAATTAACCTGGACCCCCCAGGATCTCTCAGACACTGAGCTACCAACCAGGCAGCATATACCAGCTGATGTGAGACTCCCAACACATAAACAGCAGAGAACTGCCTGGTCTGGACTTAGTCAGAGAAGATGCACCTAATCCTGGAGAGACTTGGGGTCCCAGGGAGCAGGGAGGTCTGGTACAGTGGGGTGAGCTGTGGTACATCTTCTTGAAGATGGGGTGGGGAAGGAGGTATGGGATGTGGAACAGTCAGAGGGTGAACTGGGAGGGGGATAAAACATGGACTGTAAAAAACAAAGAATAAATAAAAAAGAAGGGGTACAAATCTCTTAGAGTTGATGGACACTCTTGAATTAGCTGCCTCACTTATTTCTTTATTTAAATATCAGAAATTATCATGGAAATTGTAAATGATTTTTGAAGAGCACATGAACAAAACTGATGGGTTCCTTATGTTCAATAAATTACATTTCCACAGTAATATTCACATTTACATTCTCATCACTATTGTCAATAATTTTTATTAAATTTCACTTTAAAATAGGTGTAAAAATAAACTTTTGGGTCAGGTATTCTGATAAGAAATTTTCAACAGCATTAAGTCTTAATGCTGATCTATCAAAAAGAAAGTTAGGTTTATTTTTCTTTTATGAAAGTGTTTCATCATTTTAAAACCAGAAAGCCTAAGGACAGATATTTCAAATATTACATTCAAGTTTAATTTTTCTCAGTAATGAACTCTTTTCATGCATGCAATGTAAAAATTAACCACACTATGACAATTCTCCTTTTTTAGAAGCTTATAGAATGAGGGCATTATTTATCTTCTACATCTGATACTTCTATTAAATGTAATTTTAGTAATTCCTTTTCATATTTTAATTGCTCAGTATATGAGAGATGAAAATTGAAGAGAAGGTTCTATATAGATTTATTGTGATTATTTAAGAAACTGGTAGAGTCCTAAGTCTGATGGTAAATATTAAGTAAATAGTAAGATCTAATTCCTGTGCTAGATTACTTGTCAATCTTCTCTTTGAGTAATGGATACTTGATAACTCTGTATGTGTGTGTGTGTGTGTGTGTGTGTGTGTGTGTGTGTGTGTGTGTGTGTTTATACAATAATTGGGACCAATATGTTGCAAGAGTCAAGTGGGCAAATTTCATTGCATTTTATAGCATTTACTTCTCTTGCAGAAGACTGTCTCAATTCCCAGTTAATACATAGTGGCTTACAATTTATTAATCTAGTTCTAAGGGTTCTTGTGCCTAATTCTGTCCTCTGTAAGACTGCATAGATAACACATATAAATACATCCAGGCAAAGCACTTGTGCAAATTTAAAACGAAAATCTTTTAAAAATGTAAGAATAATAGAGATATGATATATAAACTGAAATGTGAAAGTTTCTAGCACAGTGCAACAGATTTTATGAAACAATGATATTGTGGGCCAGTGGAGGAATTCTGAAAAGAGATTTAATATAGAAGAAAGGTATTTACAGCAATGGTGAAGATAATGAGCACATGAAACAATGATAAATTCCAAGACATGTATAATGATTTAACCATATTTTACTATAGTTCATTACTGTTTTTATACATGGAGACCTATATTATCTTGGAAAATAAATAATTTTATTACTTCTTTTCAATCAGTTGTGGTGTGTGTATATGTATGTGTGTGTGTGTGTGTGTGTATGTTTGTGTCTGTGTGTCTGTGTATCTGTGTGTTTATGTGTCCATGTATATATAGGTGGTTCTTGCAGAGTGAGTGTACCTCTATGTGAGTAGTTGGGGGTCAGAGGAGGATTTGGGTTCTGCCTCTGTTCATTCTTCATCATTTCCTTGAGAAATTATCTCCCACTGATCCAAGAACTTGGTTTATGGTCTACAACCAACAAGCATAGCCATCCTCTTATGCCTGTTCCATCTGTCAAGGTATTGCATTTGTAGATGGGTGGTCAATCGTGGCTTTTTAGATTATTGCCAGCTCTAAACTAAGGTCATAGTGAATGAGTAGCAAGCAGTGCATACCTGTTGAGACTTCTCTGTAATGCCACCATTTACTCTCCCTCTTCCTCACACATTTTTTCTTTATTTTGAGAGCTAAGTAGTAGGGAGAGGGGAGGTTTAGGCTTTGTTCCTCATCCTAGGTATGTTATCTACAAGAATCCCTTTATATACGTTCTAAATGTTTTAAAGTCATTCTGTCAAGTCTTCCTTTGCTAGGAGTATATTTCATTTTGAAGAAAATTCTGTCCTTAAATTCTCATGATCAAAATGTAATTATTAAAATTAACATAAACTATTATTAAGTTTAATCATTTTATTAAATGAGAATATGAGAAATTCATGAACCTAACTGATGTATAAAAAGCGTATCAAAGCTTAAATTCTTCATGAAAAGAATGGACAACTATGTCATAATGAAGTATCCTATCCTTAATTTAAAATGAAGATAAATGTTCTCAATGTATCCATCAGTCGTTGTTCATAAACCTTCCATACTACCTTATAGTCCTGAACACCAATTATAATCAACATAACTTGCAAAGCATATTTTTTAAAAATAACTTCTCAAAAAATTTTAAACCATTACACTGACGTAATTGAAACTAGCTGTGACAGAAAGGTGTTTGAATATACTAGATAAAGATGCTTGGGAGAGAAAGATACAGCTTTCAAGGAAAAGAATATTTTGTGAGATTCATAAAACAAAGACTCTGGCTGTGTCCTTGCTATGCCTCAGAAAGTTCTCACCTGTGAGTGAAAAATAAGGTGACTCATCCATGAAGAGATGAGAGAAAGAGAGTAAACAGCAAGGGGACAAATTATAAACATTAGCTGTAACTGGAATTCACAGAATTTTGTCATGAACAGAAGTATTGTCGAAGTCTTGCTCCTTTTGTTAGCTAGCATCATGATTTTCACCAGCACAACACCATGGCTATATTACATGAAATACTATATGCATTTATGTTTGACAAAGTCTGTTATTTTCCAACATGCTGTATTCTCATAGATTTTCTGTTTCTGTGAAATAGCAAATCATAATTCTTGAGAATTCATAGATTTTCTCTCCTGTGTCTCTCTAAGGTGGGTCCACTCAGGAGAGCACAGGCCAAAGATACAGCAGAGCAGCTGGGACAGGGTACTAAGGGCCTACACATATGCAGCCAGGAGGTAGAGCTGATCCTCAGTCCTCTGTGAACCTTCCCTGTTAGAGGAGAACCTGCTTCCAGGAAGTGTCTGACACTGGGACTCAGGTGAGATAACCATTTTCTCTCTGGTGACTCTAAGATGGGTCCACTCAGGAGTGCACAGGCTGCAGAAGCAGCAGAGCAGCTAGGACAGGATCCTACAGGCCTACATCTGCAACCAGGAGGTGGGGCTGTTCCACAGCCCTCTGTGTCTTGCAAGGAGAGAGCTGGTCTCCTAGGAGTGTTGACACAGGCTTACAGAGTCACAGGAGAAACAAACTCCAGCCAGAGACAGCTAGAACATCTAACACCAGATATTACCAGATGGAAAAAGGCAAACATAAGAATCTTACTAACAGAAACCAAGACTACTTGGCATCATCAGAACCCAGTTCTCCCACCACAGTGAGACCTGGATACCTCAACACACTGGAAAAGCAAGATCCGGCTTTAAAATCATATCGCATGATGCTGGCAGAGGGTTTTAAGAAGGACATTAATAACTCCCTTAAAGAAATATAGGAGAACACAGCTAAATAGGTAGAAGCCCTGAAAGAGAAAACATAAACAAATACCTTAAAGAAATACAGGAGAACACATGTAAACAGGTAGAAGCCTTAAAGAGGAAACACAAAAATCTCTTAAAGAATTACAGGAAAATACAACCAAACAGGTGAAGGAATTGAACAAAACCATCCAGTATCAAAAAATGGAAGTATAAATAAAAAAAGAAATCACAAAGGCAGACAACTCTAGACATAGAAATCCTAGGAAAGAAATCAGGAGCCATAGATGCAAGCATCACCAACAGAATACAGGAGATGGAAGAGAGAATCTCAGGTGCAGAAGATTCCATAGAAATCATGGACAAAACAATCAAAGAAAATAAAAAATGCAAAAAGATCCTCACTAAAAACATCCAGAAAATACAGGACTCAGTGAGAAGACCAAACCTAAGGATAATTGGAATAGATAAGAATAAAGATTTTCAAATTAAAGGACCAGTAAATATCTTCAACAAAATTATAGAAAAAAACTTCACTAACCTAAAGCAAGATATCCCCATGAACATACAAGAAGCCTATAGAACTCCACCTAGACTGGGCCAGAAAATTTTGAATTTTCTTAAATGCTTTCTCAGCATCTAATGAGATGGTCATGTATTTTGTTTTGTTTTGTTTAGTTTCCCCTTTGAGGGTTTTTTTAAATACTGGAATTAGTAGTGCGTTATTTATAAATATTCTGTCATATTATTTTATTTTGGTTTAAGCTATTAGTTTGGTTGTCATTTGTTACTTTAGTCTACGTTTAGATTTATGTAGCATTCTATTATAAGAAGAAATAATATATTGATCCATTCCACCTTGATTGACATTTGTTTTATTTTCAAACTCTTTCTATAACAGTTGGTGGGTAAAGCCATTGTTATAGTTTCTGTAGAGATAAATTTAGGAGTGTAAACCAGTGAATATTTACCAAGATTTTTTTTATCAATTTATTTCCACATTAATATTTGTTATTTGTTATATATATATATTTATCTGTTAAGGATAAATGGACCACTCAAATTCGAAAGTTTTAGAAGAACTCAGTTAAAAGCGTATTTAGGCTAGGTAGAATAAAAGAGAATTCCGTAAGGGATAGTGATCAACTTTAAGATTAGAACAGCAAAATATTGCTATGTCTTCTCACGACAAAGAGATGAGTCGTTCTTGCAAATTGATGAGAGTTAGTATATTGATAGATAGGTTCAGCTGATCTGTCTCATGTCTTTGGTGCTAAGTAGAAAGCTGTGAGATTCAATGACCTTAAAAGACAGGGACACTGTTAGAACACAAGCTACTCTGACCTCATTCTTCTTCTATTTTAACATCATTCATGTGAATATCAGAAGGTTATACAACTAAGTAGTTAAGGGGCATGGAAACATATTAGTAATATGTACATTTTCCCTTAACTTCAAAACCTAGGTGTTTTAGTTATTGTTTTATTGCTGTGAAGAGACAGCATGTCCAAGGCAAAATTCACAAAAGAAATCATTTAATTGGAGCTGGGTTACAACTTCAGAGGTTCAGTGAAATAGCACTGTGGCTATAAGCATGGCAGCACACAGTAGATATTGTGATTGAAGAGCTGAGACTGTCTTCTGCAGGCAGCCAAGAGAAGACTTTATTCTACACTGGGCAGAGCTTGAGTACAAGGAGACCTCAAAACCATCTACCCCATGCCATACTTTCCAAGACAAATCCACATCTATTCCAAAAAGGCCGTACTTCCAATAGTGCCAATCCCCATGGGTCAAACATATTCAAATCACCACACCAAGTTTTTTCATCTATTTATTCTTTTCACAAATATTTGATGGCTTTAACATTGCCATTTTAATCAACCTAGTATGTAGGACCTAGTCTTCGATGATTTCTAACTTGAGTATTTTTTATGATTACAATAGACATTTTTAAAACTTACTGTTTATATTTTCTTGCACAATGAATATAAATACCTCTTTCATGGCACAGGCTTAAAAATTTATGTGGACTTTTGTTAATGAAATGAAAAATATACTTTTGTATTGAAATTGTAAGTGGTCTATTCTTTGTGATTTTTTTAAACATATGAATTAACTCCAAAAAGTCATTTGTGTGTGTGTGTGTGTGTGTGTGTGTGTGTATACTCAAATACTAGTTTTCACTATAACATTTGGATCAATGTCTAAACTAGTGTGATTCAAGTATTTTTCTATGGATAACAATTGTGTTATTTATTTGTGGAGAAGTAGTTCACTTATCCGGGTTATCAGGTTTTCTATAGAATTAATTGATATGTTGTTTGTTGTGTCCTGTGGGTGTAAAGTTCTCTTATCTATTTGTTCCTTTGGATTTGGTAACATATTGTCTGGATTATTACAACTTTAGAACAAAGGAGTCTTTAGTAGAATCTCATGTCATTTAGTGCCGCAGACCCTCTGGGCCCCTTTGTCTGCATGGATCTCTAGTCGCAGGTGGGCAAAGTGTTGGATGAAATGACAGACAGATACACACAGGAGAGGTTGTGTAGAATCTTAATGTAATTTGTCAAATCGAGCATCAGACTTTTTATACAGAAGAAAATAGGGAAGTTGGGTAACACACCCGCAAGGTACAAAGAGGTTACTGGATTCTTTCACAAAACAGAGGAATACAAACACAGAAGGTCTAACAGGAACCACCTGGGATAGAATTCATTGTTAACAACTGGGAGCAAAAAGAGCTCTACCTAAGATTCACTTCATCTTAGAAGCCAGGGTCAAGGGCTTTGTGCCCTTGACATACTTCCTATTTTAGTCTATTGTATAGTCCACCTTCCCCCTAGGCCATTGCAAATACATGTGTATGGGTGTAAGTCAGCTATCTATAGTTCTAAGTATCTACTCTGGTTCCTCCTTAGGTCTCAAACTTCCTTCTTCCTAGATGATGGTAAATTCCTGTGTAGGGCAGTGACCTAACTTTTTTCAAAGTGATAATGTAATGCCAGAGGTAATTATTCCAAGCCTATGGTCTGCTCAAGGACTTTCTAGGATGTTGGAACACTGGTGAAGGCTTAGCTATATAAGAATTCAATCTTTTTTTTTTTTTAAAGATTTATTTATTTATTATATGTAAGTACACTGTAGCTGTCTTCAGACACTCCAGAAGAGGGCGCCAGATCTCGTTACAGATGGTTGTGAGCCACCATGTGGTTGCTGGGATTTGAACTCTGGACCTTCGGAAGAGCAGTTGGGTGCTCTTACCCACTGAGCCATCTCACCAGCCCCAAGAATTCAATCTTATAAGGCACTTATAATAAGATAATACTAAAAGAGAGCACATGGATCCATACACCAGACTAACGTGGGAATAGAATATGAGTATATGGGTTAAAGAGAACGCCAGACTCCAGGAGGTGAGTTTCTGTGAAACTCTCTGCCTCGTAAGTGGCTTCCAGGCCTCTCTGCCTGTCAAGCTGACTCGACCGGAGTGTGTGGCAATTTAGATCAGTGGTTCTTAATCTTGTTCAGGTTGTGGTAACCCACTACCATAAAATTAGTTTGTTACTATTCCATGAATATAATTATATTATGAATATAATTTTGATATCCTTATGAATCATAATTTAAATATCTGCTATCCAGGATATTTAGTATATGACCTCTATGAAAGGGTCATGACCCAACGGTAAAAAAATTACTATTCTAGAATGTTTATCAGTAAGACTTAAGTTAGCAGACCTTCCTTCTCCCCAACACAGAGACAGCTTGACTCCCAGGTGCTCTGACACAACCATGCTCACAGAAGACACACCTATGGAAATAGATCATATCTACCCTGCCCTCGTAGAGACGTATCTTCCTTACATCCCAAAATTTGACCTGGGACAATGCCAGCACTCTAGATACCCTCTCATACCCAAAGACAGCTTGACTCCCATGAACTCCATCACAACCAGGCTCAGAGGATCACAAAAGTGAAAGAATCCAGTCAGAGACAGCAAGGCCAGTTAACAATTGATATAAGCACATGTTGAAATGCAAATGCAAGAACATATGAAACAGAAACCAATGCCATTTGGCACCAACAGAACTCAGCTCTTCCACCACAGCAAGCCCTGAATACCCTAACACACCTGAAAAGTAAGATTCTGCCCTAAAACCCCATCTCATGAAGATGATAGAGGACCTTAAGTAGAACATAAATAACTCCCTTAAAGAAATACAGGAGAATACAGGTAAAAAGGTAGAAACCCTTAAAGAGGAAATCCATAAATACCTTAAAGACATACAGGAACACACAACTGAACAGGTGAAGGAATTGAACAAAACTATCCAGGATATAAAAAATGGAAATAGAAACAACAAAGAAATCAAAAAAGAAGGCAACCCTGGAGAAGTAAAATGTAGGAAAGAGATTATGAGTTACAGATGCAAACATCACTACAGAATACAAGATATAGAAGAGAAATCTCAGACATAAAGAATACCATAGAAGATACTGCAACAACAGTCAAAGAAAATACAAAGTGCAAAAATCTCCTAACACAAAACATACAGGAAATTTTATACACAATTAAAAAAACAAACCTAAGAATAATAGGAATAGAAGAGAGAGAAGATTCCCAGTGCAAAGGGCCAGGAAACATCATCAATAAAAGTATAAAGAAAACTTTCCTAACCTAAAGAAACAAATGGTCATAAATGTACAAGAAGCCTACAGAACACCAAATAGATTCTTCCAGAAAAGAAATTTCTTCTGTCATTTAATAATCAAAACACTAAATGCATAGAACAAAGATAGAATATTAAAAGCATTAATGGAAAATGGCTAAGTAACACATAAAAGCAGACATATCAGAATTACATCAGATTCTCAACAGAGACCCTAAAAACGAGAAGATCTTGGGGAGAGATTACATAGACCCTAAGAGTACAAATGCCAGCCCATGCTATTATATCCAGCAAAATTCTCAATCACCATAGGTGGAGAAAACAAGATATTCCATGAGAAAATCAAATTCAAACAATATTTTCCAACTAACCCAGCCCTACATAGAATAAAAAAAGAAAATTCCAACACAAAGAGGGCAACTACAGCCAAGAAAAACCAATAAACTAGTCATCTCACAATACACCAAAAATAAAAGAATCACACAAGCGTGATACCACCACTAACAACAAAAATAACAGCAACCAACAATCATTGATCTTTAATATCTTTCACCGTCAAGGGACTCAATTCCCAATAAAAAGATAGAGGCTAACAGACTGGATACATAAACAGAACCTAGGATTTTATTGCATGCAGGAGACACATCAGTGACAAAGACAGACACTACTCAGAATAAAAGGCTGAAAAAATTTCCAAGCAAATGGTCCCAAGAAACAAGCTGGAGTAGCCATCCTTTTTGTTGTTAGTAATCTTCACTTGATCTTAGCCAAAAGGCCGAGAAGCGATGTTGTTAGTAATCTTACATTTAATAAGTCTGAAAACATTCTCAACACATAGCATTCTACACAGGCATCTGTGGAAAAAGATCCATTTTAACACGTCGTTGTTTTAAAAGGTCATAGATATATTGTGAGTTCTGTATAAACTCGTGGACAGCAAGTTATTTCCTTTTGATTTATAAGCCTCAATGTCACTGCAGAATAAAGAATGTAATCAAAGAAATCATTATTGGTCACTCGTATAGGACAGTGTTGTTTCTATAACTTAGAGTTGTCTAGACAGATCAGTTCGGGCCTGATTCAAGTGTAAAACAATTACTCAGTGAATAGATTATATGGAAACTGTACAAAGTGTCATTAACTTCCATCATTAATAGCTTACCAAGCACCAAATCACTATTGCTAGTTGAAATAACCTCTTTCTGAGTCCCCATGCCTGTATACACAGCCATCTCATGTCCAGGGCTTGCCAATAGAGTCCAACAGAAACTTTGGTTTTAGAAAGGAATCACAGACATTGAAAATAATGGCTTTAATCATCATTCAGTGTACTTAATGAGGGAATGTGCTTCAGATAGTCTGGGCAGGGCAGACAGCAGGTCACTCCTACTAGGGACAGCTGCAGACACCATTTTGTACATGACAAGACAATGAGGGAAAGTAGTCTCTTTCAAACAAACTTGAAAAAATATTCACAGTGGTTTGCATGAACAAAATGCATTTATGACTTACAACTCTCTTTATATCATAAAGAAAACAAGCATTTATATTATTTATGATTTATGCTAATTTTTTTAAAAGATCAATTGTATACTTTCCCCTCAGACAGGATAAACTGCCAGGGTGTACAACATAACACCATCATCAGAGTCGTCTGCCAAAGAAACAGATTAAAAACAAACAAACAAACAAACAACAACAAAATGCTTTCTTGAGAATTGCATGGCTTTCCTCAGCTGCTATAACCAGCAAGTGCCAGCAGTAGTAAAAATGGAGAAGGGCCTGACAGGTCTACCTGGGTAAGCTGACAAGCACATATTACAGTTTAAAAAGGAAGGTTATGTACACTATGTTACAAGTCCCCAAAAGGTAGGGTCAAGTGACATTTATTTCTTTGTTTGCTTTGTGATCATGGCCTGTGGTGGTGTGACAGGTCTCATAATATTGGGCTTATTTTTCTCTACAGGCTTTAAAATCTGTAAAAAACACATGAGGGTTTCATCCATACTCATCATAGAGCCTGCATTGTCAAACTCGCCACAGTAGTTGGGTGCAGAAAACTGAATGACTAACTGCCTCTTTGCAAAAAACTCATACCCATCTTTAACCATCTGATGGGATCTACATATAAGATCCAAATCATGCTTATGGAGAAATTTTGGAACTAATTCTTCACCAAATGTGAAGGACACTCCTCTGTCATTTTCACCCCATCCCAAGACATCTTTATTGAGGTCAGACCACAAAAGTTCACAACGAAGATGTTGATCTGGTACATCAGTTGGTCTCATATGATTTGCCAAATCTGCTCCATATATTGAAGATCTGGTGAGAAACCTCCATAACAGCAGAATATCTTCTCATTCACAATGGCTGCTATTGGTAACCAGTTAAAACAGTCTATGAACATTTTCCACAGCTTAATGTTGTATCTTCTTTAACATTCATCATAAAATCCGTAAATTCTATTGATGCTGATGCACTCATGGTTCCTTCTGATAAGAAAAATTTCTCCAAATACTTGATTTTGTAGGCCAACAAGAGACAGATAATCTCTAGTGTCTGTTTGCCCCTGTCCATATAGTCCTTGAGAAATAAATAGTTGCTTTCTGCAGGGAAGCTACCACATTCAAACAGATAGAGCAAATTAGTACTGCCTGTGGATGCCACCACATATCTTGAGTAGTGCTTTACGTTTTAAAAGGATAGGCTGACTGAGGAAGATCTCCAGAGAGTTTAGACAGAGTCCTTGAATTTTGTTCTCCTGGAGCTGGCCATTCCTGTCTGGCTTGAGCTCTCACTTCCAGCAGCCAGTGGATGATACTGCAGATGTTGAGATTAGAGATATCCGCCCATTGTTGTCCGGTCACCAACCCACCCCAGTCTCATACCCCAATCTCACTTGTCCTCCTCTCTCACTTCTTGAGCACCAGAAAGGAGAGGTGATGGTGGTGGTGGCAGCAGCAGCCTTGGCACCCTGTGTCCCCTGCTTCCAAGCTGACCAGCTCCTGGCGTCTTCCTCCTCCATCAGTGGAACCATGAGAAGAACAAAATGCTGGAGTAACCATTCAAATATCCAATAAAAGAGACTTTCAACCAAAAGTTATCAAAAAAGATGGGGAAAGACACTTCATATTCATCAAAGGAAAAATCCACAAAGATGAACTCTCAATTCTGAACATCTAAGCCCCAAATGCCCAGGGCACCCACCTTTGTAAAAGAAAAGTTAGTAAAGTTGAAAATGGACATTGATCCTCACAGAAGAACAGTGGGAGACTTCAACACCCCACTCTCACCAATGGATAGTGCATGGAAACAGAATCTCATTGGAGACACAGTGAAACTAACAGAAGTAATGAACCCAATGGATTTAGCAGATATCTACAAAACTTTTCACCCTAAAAGAAGATAATATACCTTTTTCTCAGCACCTTATGGTACCTTCTCCAAAATTGACCATAATCAGACACAAAACAAGCCTTAACAGATACAAGAAGATTGAAATTATCCCATGCAGTCTATCAGAACACCAGAGAGTAAGGCTGGCCTTCAATAACAACAAAAACAACAGAAAGCTCACATACTCATGGAAACTGAGTAACACTCTACTCAATGATAACTTTGTCAGGGAAGACATAAAAAAGACATTAAAGACTTTCTAGAAATTAATGAAAATGAAGGTATAGCATACTCAAACTTGTAGGACACAATGAAAACAGTGCTAGGAGGAAATTCCATAGTACTGAGTACCTTTATAATAAAATTGTAGAGACCCTACACTAGCAACTTAACAGAAAAGGGGATTACAGCTGAATTACCCAACAGCAGGTAGATAGCACCTGAAGAGATCACTTCCCCAGTAGAAGAATGTGGCCAACCACCCACCTTAAAATTTTTAATCCAGAATTGTCCCTGTCTAAAGGAAATGCGGGGACAAAAGTAGGACAGAGACTAAAGGAAAGGCACTCCAGTAACATTCCCTCCATCTAGCACCTAAGACAGATGCAGATACTCACAGCCAACCATTGGGCTGAGCTTGGGGACCTCAATGGAAGAGTTAAGGTAAGGGCTGAAGGAGTAGAAGGGAATTGCAACCCCATAGGAAGAACAACAATATCAACGAACCTGACCCCTCATATCTCTCAGGGACTAAACTACCAACCAAACAGTATACATGGGCCAGTTCATGGCTCCCATTACATATGTAGCAAAGGGCTGCCTCATCTGGCATCAGTGAAAGGGGAGGTGCTTGTTACTATGGAAGCTTGATATCACAGAGAAGGGGGATGCTAGAGGTTTAAAGAAGCAGTGGCGTATGTGAGGGGGCATCCTCTTAGAAGCAAAGGAGACAGGTATGGATTGGGTGGTTCATTATGGGAAGACCAGGAAGGGAGATAATATTTAAAATGTAAAAAACTAGAATTATTAATAAAAAAGACTTAATATAAAGAAAAAAAACCTAAGTTAGTAAGTCTTCTGAAAACTTCTTTTGTTATATTGTTAATACCTGAATCAAAACTATAATCTAATGAAATATATTTTATCATTAAAACCCTGATATCATTCCATTTATTTAGACTTTCCTTTGTATCTTTGCAAAGGTTTTATAAATTTCTGCAAAATTTCCTTTATATAATTTTAGATTTGTTCTTACATAGTTTAGTTTTGTGGCTATGTTAAATATTACTTTACTTCAGCTTCTATTTGTTTTTATTGGATATCTTATGTATTTACATTTCAAATGTTATCCCCTTTCCTGATTTCCCTTTTGTAAATTCTCTTTCATCATCCTCTCCCCCTGCTTCTATGTGGATACTCCCAGGCCCACCTCATCACCTTAATATTCTCCTACACTAAGGCATCAAGTCTTCACAGTACCAAGGACCTCTCCTCCCAGTGATGCCCAACAATGCCATACTCTGTTACATATGCAACTGGAGCCATGGGTCCCTCCATGTGTACTCTTTGGTTGGTAGTTTATTCCCTTGGAGCTCTGGGGTGTTTCGCTGGTTGATATTGTTGTTCTTCCTATGGGGTTGCAAACCCCTTCAGCTCCTTCAGTGCTTTCTCTAACTCCTCCATTGAGGACCCCATGCTAAGTACAAGGGTTGGTTACAAGCATTTGCCTTTGTCTTTATCAGGCTCTGGCGAAGCCTCTCAGGAGACAGCTATAACAGGTTCCTGTCAGCAAGGAACCTTGGCATCCACAATAGTGTCTGGGTTTAGTGTCTGTATATGGGAAGCATCCCCAGGTGGGACAGTCTCTGGGATGGCCTTTCC
Organism: Mus caroli; assembly: GCF_978045245.1. Lineage (NCBI taxonomy): Eukaryota > Metazoa > Chordata > Mammalia > Rodentia > Muridae > Mus > Mus caroli. Next base: position 137,477,956 of record NW_028227261.1, on the reverse strand, counting down.
TTTAGGCTCTGTCCCACACTTTGTCCCTGCATTTCCTTTAGACAGGAGCCCTTTTGGGTTAAAATTTTGGAGATGAGTAGGTAGTCCCAATCCCCAACCAACTGCCTTGCCTAAACTGTGGATATGGTCTCCCTCTCCTTTGTTGGGCAATTCAGCTAATCTCATCCCTGTTGGATCCTGGGAGCTTCTTGCTTTCCTGGCATCTGGGACTTGCTGATGGTTACCCACATAAACCCCTCTCTAATTGCTACACAGGTCTGTTCAAATCCCTGGCCCTCTGTATATCATCCTTGTTTTCTCTCATTCTTGATCCTGCACAACATCTTCCTCCTCCTTCTCCTTACATCCTCCCAAGTACCTCCTACCCTCTACCTCCCATGAGTATTTTGTTCCCCCATCTGAAAAGAATTGAAGTATCCACATTTTGGTCTTCATTCTTCTTGAGCTTAAAATGATTTGTGAGTTTTATCTTAGGTATTCCAAGCTTTGGGGCTAATGTCCAATTGTCAGTGACTGTATAGCATGTGTGTTCTTTTGTGATTAGATTACCTCATTCAGGATGGTATCTTCTAGTTCTATCCATTTGCCTAAGAATTTCATGAATTCATTATTTTTAATAGCTGAGTAGTACTCCATTATGTAAATATGTCACACTTTTTGTATCCATTCCTCTGTTGAGGGACATCTAAGTTTTTTCCTGCTTCTGGCCATTATAAATAAGGCTGCTATGAACATAGTGGTGCATGTGCCCTTGATAATTCTTGTAGCATCTTTTGTGTATATGCCCAGGAGTGATCTCAGGTAGTACTATGTCCAGTTTTCTGAGGAAAAACCGTACTGATTTCCAGAGCACTTGTACCAGCTTTCAATCCCACCAGCAATGGAGGAGTATTTCTTTCTTTACATCCTCGCCAGCATCTGCTGCCACCTGTGTTTTTGATCTTAGCCATTCTGACTGGTGTGAGGTGAAATTTCAGGGTAGTTTTGATTTGCACTTCCCATATGGCTAAGGATGTTGAACATTTCTTTAGTTGCTTCTTGGCCATTCAGTATTCCTCAGTTGAGAATTCTTTGTTTAGCTCTGTACCCCATTTTAAGAGTGATATTTGGTTCTCTGGAGTCTAACTTCTTAAGACCTTTGTACATACTGGATATTAGCTTTCTATTGGATGTCGGATTGGAAAGATCTTTTCCCATCTGTTGGTTGCTGTTTTGTCCTATTGACAGTGTCCTTTGCCTTACAGAAGCTTTCCAATTTTACAAGGTTTCTTTTGTCCATTGTTGATCTTACAGCATAAAATTAACTCAAATAAATCAGTAGTCTTCCTTTATTAAAAAATAAACAGGCTGAAAAAATAGGGAAAAAACACCCTTCACAATAGTCACAAGTAATATAAAATACCTTGGTGTGCCATTGACCAAGCATGCTAAAGATCAGTATGACAAGAACTTTAAGTTCCTGAAAAAAGACATTGAAGATCTCAGAAGGTGGAAAGAACTCCCAAATTCATGGATTGGTAGGGTTAATATATAAATATTGTCATCTTGCTGAAAGCAATTTACAGATTCAATGGAGTCCTCATCAAAATTCCAACTCAATTCCTCATAGAAAGAGCTAATTACAAATTCGTTTGGAAAAACTAAAATCCCAGAAAATTGAAAATTTTTCAATAATAAAAGATCTTCTGGAGGAATCACTTTCCCCGACATCAAGCTGTATTACATTAATAGTGATTAAAAAAAACCTGTATGTTATTTGTATAGTGTCAGGCAGGTAAATCAATGGAATAAAAATGAAGTTCCAGAAATGAACCCATAAGCCTATGGTCACCTTCTCTTTGGCAAAGGATCTAAAACCATCCAGTAGAAAAAAGACTGTATTTTCAACAAATGGTGCTGGTTAAACTGGAGGTCAGCATGTAGAAGAATGTGTATGGATCCATTCTTAACTCCTTGTACAAACCTCAAGTCCAAGTGGATCAAGGACCTCCACTTAAAACCAGATACACTGAATATAATAAAAGATAATGTGGGGAAGAGCCTCGAACACATGAGCAGAACACCAATGGTTTATACTCTAAGATCAAAAATTGATAAATGAGACCAACTTTGATTTGTCAATGTGTTCAGAATTTTATTAACATTTTTAAATTAATTTTAACATTTAGAAAACTTATAAACTCCTATAAATTGAAAGGAAATCATATTTTCTTTGATCTATAATATGAAATTTATTGTTTCCAACAGAAGTTGTTTCTTTTATTTTATTCCAATTATGTCATGTATATATCTCTTAAAGTTATTGTACTGACTTGTCAAGTCTACAAAAGTATAATAATACTAATTTTTGTAGCAGTTCCTGTTTTAGTTGGAAAGGTGTAATAATTATATTTATGAGCAATAATTAATATACATTTACCACTAAATAAACTTCATTTTATTATTAATTTTTAATACTAATTGAATAAAAATTATATACACTTTGTAAGATTTGTTCATTTGTTTTTTCTACATTTCTGGAATAAAATAAAATAGATAATTAGGATTATTTTAAAACCAGTCTTATGAAAAATTACCAAGTAATTATTTCAGTTAAAAATTAAAATTCATATTAAGCCATATTTCTAAATGTTTTGTTGTTGTTTTTGTTTTACTGTTTAAGAATTCTACAAATAATTTTTCATGTCTGGATATTCAAAATTAAGTCTTATTTTACAATTGTGATGCATTGATTGCTTCAAATATTAAATGTTCTCTTAGGGATATTGAAGACAATAAGAAATAATTTATAGTCACACTCATTCTATTCCATGCCATGGTATAGTAACTGTCGTATACCTGTTATACTCAAGTATATGATAAATCTCAAAATCTCTAATTGCATAGTACACAATTTTTTCTTTGATCCTGAATCTACTTCAGGAGCCAAGTGCCAGATGAGTATAGTACTTACATAGAATTTTGGTAATCTAATCACCCTGTTAAATGAATATAAGAACCAAGAATATCAAATATGAATATTATATCTAACAGCTGTCTAAAGTATTAATATTAATCTATTTTTATACTATATTATCAATGTAAAACCCAATAACTTTCCAATTAGTCAATAAAACTAATTGAGAAAGGAATAATGGGGGAAATGAGGGCAAATAATCACCGACAGAAAGGCTAAATGCTTCTGTAAGAAAATCTAAAAATCTCCAAAAAAAGGAATCAAGGAATATAGTAGAGATAAAAATTTCCATATTCCTGAAGTACAGAAGCAATAGTATTAAAATCTCTATATAATTGTCAGCAACATAAGAATTCAATACACACATTATCAAAATATCAATGATATTCTTTAGTAAAAAATGAGATGTTACCATTCATATAAAAGAATAATTAGCCAAAGTAATTTGATTATATGAGCAACAATGGATATATTATAACATCTGAGTTTAAAGTATACAACAAAATTGTAGATTAAAGATGAAACCTAATCCTGGCACTGTTACTGAGACTAAGAAACTATGGTTTCACAGGTCAAAGGCCCCAGGAAGGAACCTACTCTACATATTCTGGTAAATGAACATAGTATTATTTAAATGACTTTATGACCTCTTTTATATTTATAGGCTAATGCATCTCTCAACCTTTATGAAAGAAGCTTCTTTAAAAATAAATTGCAATTAAAGCAGAAACACTGAAGTGGTCAAGGTGTAAAGACTGAAAGATTATGGAGTGCTTGGTACTCAGTGGGACATCTGTTTTAATCTCCCCTCTCCAAAAGTTCAGCTATTATTTTGAAAGAGAGTATAAAAGCTGTGTAAAAGCATGAGGAAATGGATGACTAAAAGGAAACTGTTTTATTGACACAACAGGATAATTACACATATGAACTCACCATAGTTGTGATGAGTTTACAAGTCTGTGTAAGTTTAAGACAGACTGTCTTCTCTTCGTGGAGATGAGAATTTGGTATGGGATTCCACCCATAGCTGAAGAACTAGAGTCAGTTGATAGCTGCTCCTAGAGGATGGATCGGTTCTTTTAAGTGTATGACGTTTTGAAGGTTGACTACACTGTAATGGAAGGCCACATCTGATAGACAATAAGAGTAGCAGATATTGAAACTGGAAGAGAGAGAGAGAGAGAGAGAGAAAACACAGAATTCAATGGGTGAGTAAGAGAGAAGTATATTTATGAAGAATTGGGAAAGGTAGTGAATGTGATCAAGTGCATTATAAAAAATAATTTAAGAACTAATAGAAGGAATAATAAAATATCATGCATGGACACATTATTCAATAGAATAAAAAGCAGTAATAAATTAAAATAGCCACAAATTTTGAAGAAATTATACAAACACACAATAGAGGAGAAAAAACCTCATTAACAAGTTGCATTACTCAATATATATATATACATATATATATATATGCATACGCATATACATATATAAACCTTTATAGAACTAAAATCAAAGCCTTGAATAATAAAATATGCCTATGAACTTAATGAGATTCAAAACTGAGACTACTAGATAAACACAAAGGAAACAATTCTAGATACAAACGTAGACATGAACTTTATGACCCATCCATTAATATCATAAGAAACAATTCCAAGTGTTGCCAAATAAAATGGCATGATATTAGAAAGGTTCTTCACAGCCAGGAAAGTAATTAGTTGAGGTAAGAGACAAACTACAAAATGGGATAAAATATTTCAAGCCACTCATTCACAAAGGATTAACATTTAGACTATAGATAGAACTAAAACACCCAAACAACACTCATACAGATAACTAAATCAATAAATGGGCAGTGAACTGAACACAGTTCTCAAAAGAACGTAAGTGGTCTGTCATTATATAAAAACATGTTTCATACCTTTAGTCTTCAGGGAAACACAAATAATATATGAATTGAGAATTATTTTATTCCTATTAGTACAGCTATTATCAATGAATAAACAAAGAAACAAAAACACTTCCCATTCAAATATATGGAAATAAAGACACTTCAATGATCTTTAGTGAGAAATGTAGATTTTTAATAGTGACTATGAAATTTCACAAACTATTAAAAATCAAAATACCAGATGTTCCAGCTATACTATTCCTGGGTACATACCAAGAAGGTTCAAAGATACATAGCCATGCTTAGTGTAGCACCAGACACAATTACCAAATTAAGTATGTATCTTAGATGCCCATCAGTAGATTAATAGCTAAGGAGGATTTGGTTTATAATAAAATATATAAAGTATAATATGTTGTTTTTCAAAAAATATGAATATATATATTTATTCACCACAGATCACAGATAAGGTATCAATGAAAAACCAAAACTAAATGAAAAACAAAAACAAAAACATATCTCTTCAAGTACTTCTTAGTGAACCAATAAGTTTACTGGAGTTAGTAACAAAAACATGTGTCCGAAGGGCAGCTAAATGACTGAATGTCCTTCATGTATGGCAACTTCTTAAGATCCTGCATCTCTACAGCTTCCTGAGAAGAAATGTGTGTTCATTTTCCAAAGGAAACTTGCCTGTCCCTCACATTTGTTACTATTCATTTAATCTTGGAGATGTGGCTCGGGACCTCATAAGTTTCAGGAGCTTCCTGATCCTATTCAGTTTTATTTGCTTCCTGAAATTTCCTTCCAGGAGGGAATACATACACAGTCCAGTTATTTTATTCACTATGAAAAAAGGTATTATTTTCATAAAATTGAATGATTTAATTAATGATCAACATGTTAAGACAAATAAACTGTACCTGAGACAACATGTACTGAATATTTTCAGTTTTATGAAGAATTTAGGGAAAAATAGACATGAAATAAGAGATTATAAAAAATGTAGCAAACAGTAAGTGAAGCTCTAAGGTGGTATAAGAAGTTAATAGAATGTGTATGATGAAAATATTTTATAACCATGTTCCAAAAATGTCACAATAATTACTTTATATAATTACCGTGTACTAATAAAATCTTTTACTGTCATTTTTCTCGATCAATCAGTATATCAAATAATTTGCTCATCAAACTTCCAGATTATTTTATCAGAAAGTAATATAAAAATACTGAATGACAATAAGAAACAGAACGTCCAGAATTTCTGTGATAATTCTGAAGGAAAAAAAAAAGATGAAACTTAAAACATTAGGAACACATATTCTTCTCTAGTATTGAACACATGATGTTTATGCAAGAAAGTAATATAATGTCTTTGAAATCCTAAAATAGATCCACAGTTTATTCTTACCAGTTATCTGAGAAAAATAGAGACTGAAGTGGCATGAACAATTTTAAATTCTTATAAACAGAATTCAGCCACATAAATACTATGCTTCACAATACGCCAAGTAACTGCAAATGAACTGAAACTTAACAGAAGGTTAAAGTAAAAAGTTTTAAAAAATCACATAGGGACAGAATGAGTTTAAAGTATGCTCAAATTTATAAAAGTGACAACATTTATTAAAATATAAATTTAATTCAATGAAGAATGTGAGTTTGTTGTTAAAAATAGGGAATATGAACATTTGGAGTTAACACAGATTTAATTAAAATTCATGACTTAGAGAAGAAGTTATTGATTATGGACCATTAGTTCTTATTTTAATTTGAATCTCATCTACAAAAAAAAAATAGTACCTAATATTTTAGTCATTATGTAAAGAATTTTTCAATGCTTGTTTTGCTACAATTCCAATTACTCATTTTTGTTTGTTTGTTTGTTTTGTTTTGTTTTTTGGTTTTTTTTTCCTGTAGTTTAAAAATACAGGTTTACTTTTTCTGGAGCATCTAGTTGTTGTGGGTTGTATGATAAATATATATTTAACTTTTAAAAATTGTCAAAAGTGATTTTATTTATTTTCCATTTTTATTACTATTATATTGGTTTCAGATGTATTCTTTCCCCTCAATACTTGATGTGATCATTCTCTTTAATCTTAATAAAGTAATGTACCATGAAAATAATCTTCAGAGCCTGAAGAGATAGATTTATTTACCTTGGTTAGAAATCAGAAAATATTTATATGTATTGAGACATTTGACATCTTGTAAAGAGATATTATTTCTTCTGCCAAGTAGAAAAAAATAAAAATCTTAAGTATATAATAAAAAGGGAAATATATATCCAGTTAAACTGTGCATTAAATAGACATGGACACATTACTATGGGTATGGATTTATTAAACTACTCTTCTTAAAAACACTGATGGGAATAGGAAATTTACATAAAATTGTAAAAATTTCTTGGGCTGAAATGGCCTCAAAAAGAATATCCAAATGGTTAAAATCTGTATCAAATCATTAGGGAGGAACACATAAATTAGGCTACTATTAGATATCATTGTACAGCTACCAACTTTTCCTAAATCAATCACATTTTCTAAAGTATTGGCAAAGAATAATGTAACTGACACAGTCACACAGTGCTAAGAGAATCCACATTGACTGAAATCTTGCAGGAAATTGTTGACTTGAACATGTGTGAAATCTTAGCAACATGGAATGTTCTCATATAGCTGATATGAACAAGAAAAGCAAAAATCAAGAATTACATTAAATTAAAACAATATATTATATTGTAATTTATATATTTTTTTAATATTTTAATCCTCTTTTTCCTATCTCCTGACTCCTTCATGATTCCTACCAAACTTACTACCTCCCCACTTATAGTCTTCTTTCCTTTTCTGTTTCAAAAGAGCCCAATCTAACACAAACAAAAACAACAGCAATAACAAAACCCAAAGAAGTAAAAACAAAACTTACAAAATAAAAACCACCAAAATTTCCACAAAACAAAAATTAAAACAAGTAAAAAATGATCAATAAGACAAAAAAAAAATCATGAAAGAAACAAAAACGAAACCAAAACTCCACAAATTTTCATTGTGTTCATTTTTGTTTGCTAACTATCATTGAGAATGTGGCCTTCCCTGAGTTTTGTTTCATATACCCCGTTGATACACCACTGGAGAAAAACAATTTTCACATTGCCAGCAGATATTTTTAAATAGTTCCTTATTTAGGGGTAAGACCCAGGTACACTTTGCCCTTTCAGTACTGGGATCCTATCTGGCTAGAATATCTGAAGGTCCTTTTCAGGCTCACAATCACTCCGAGTTTACATGTGCATCAGTCCTGCAGTGTCTGGAAGACCCTCTTCCCTTGGAGTTAAACTACTTACAGCTGTGTGCTCCAAATTCTCTGCATTGTCTTCACTCTGCATTGTCCAGTTGTGGATCTCTTCTCATATTACTACAAGAAGAACCTTCTCTGATGTAGGTTGAGCAAGACTCTAATCTATTGATGTATGATTTTTTTAAATGTATACAGAAAATAAATGAATTAAAAATAGATTTTGAATTGGAATACTGTTAGGCATGTAATACAGAATTTTTGGGGATCACTACTAGCACATTGTTCTTCAGCAAACTCGCTGATTTTAACTTCGTAGTAAAATTATCACAATACTTCAAATTTTATATTTATAAAATGCATGCTTATTTTAAATATGCTGTACATAATTAAAGGGATTTAAAATCCATAGAAGTCAAGATATATAATGTTATCTCTGTGTATGGATTATTTTTCAAGTAAAAGGGAGTCAAGCTCCATCTTTTTGACAAGGTTCATTTAGCACAATACACCTGAAAACAAATCACAATACAATAAGAGACTGAAATCAAGGCCTCAGAATTTCATACAAACACCAAGACCAAAAATCCTAAAAAGTAATGGTGTTGCCTCTCAAAACTTCTCCCTTAACTTAAAGAAAAAAGAGCTTAAATCTCACGTGCCTTACAGGTTATCAAATGAATGTAGAATTAACAAACTTGCCAAATACTTCACTTTTAATTGTAGACAAAGCTCCTATAGTTTTGCAAAAGGCATGTCTTTTCAACATGTATCAACAGTGTTCAATATATATGTATATATATACATACATACATACATACATACATACAACATTTAGCTGGTGTAGCCTAAATACACTTACTATGTATGTACATCCTACAGTAACTACAGAAAGCTAGGAATTAAGTTTAACAGTTACAGTTCACTCAACTTTGCCCTATCATCTTAGGTGACTGTTATGTTCAACAATGAACCTTCTTTGATCAATGCCAATGTTCACTTAAGAGAGCATGCATAAAACCACAAGGCTGGATTTCAAAAACTATTAAACTGAAGAGTTTTAAAACCTTTCTTTTTGACCAAGGGTCAGTGATCAAAATCAGTTACATTCCCCATTCACCACTCATACTAGACATGCTAGACACGCCTCCCATTCTACCTACCCTCATCAATGCTCAGCATACACTACTTTAGGAGCTGCTACTCACTGCTCCTTGGCTACCTATGCAATGTTTGATGGAAAATCACTGGAGTTTTCCTGGAAAACTTGGTCATATCTGCTTATGCTGCTCTGGCCACTGTAGCCAACTACCACTCAACTGCTGACTGGCTGGCTGGGTCACCATAACTGTACTGGATTGACAAGCCCATGCCTCCCATCGTTTGGCTACCATAAGCACAACCACATGCTCCAGCTGTAGAATTCAAGAAGAGTTCTACATATCTGTGTAGCATATTTGCTTTATCTTTTTACATATATGCTATAGCATCTTCATGGGTTCCAAACTCAACATCTGCTTCACTAGTTACTCTGACATCAGGAACAATCTGAATATGTACTCTCACAGGGTTGAGTGGTGAAAAAATACATAAATGTCATTCTCAGTATCTCTGTATGGTAATTCACTCATGTGTACACAGTGCTCCATTATACTCTGGAAAGTAGAGCAACCATTCCCATATCTGTGATCAGACATTCCTGTGCTCTTTCTTTTCTTTTCCTTTCCTTTCCTTCCCTCTCCCTCTCCCCTCCCCCTCCTTCTCCCTCTCCCCCTCCCCCTCCCCTTCCCTCTCTCCCATTCCCCTCTCCTCTCCTCTCCTCTCCTCTCCTCTCCTCTCCTCTCCTCTCCTCTCCTCTCCTCTCCTCTCCTCTCCTCTCCTCTCCTCTCCTTCTCCTCTCCCTCTCCTCTCCCTCTCCTCTCCCTCTCCTCTCCCTCTCCTCTCCCTCTCCTCTCCCTCTCCTCTCCCTCTCCTCTCCCTCTCCTCTCCCTCTCCTCTCCCTCTCCCCCTCCCCCTCCCCCTGCCCCTCCCCTCTCCCTCTCCCTCCTCTCCCCCTCCCCCTCCCCCTCCCCCTCCCTCTCCCCTCTCCCTCTCCCCCTCCCTCTCCCTCTCCCTCTCCCCCTCTTCCCCTTCCCCTCTCCCTCTCCTCTCCCTCTCCTCTTCCTCTCCTCTCCCTCTCCTCTCCCTCTCCTCTCCCTCTCCTCTCCCTCTCCTCTCCTTTTCCTCTTCCTTTCCTTATGAATACCATGGTCTTGTTAGCACTGAAAGAAAATAAGTCTTCCTCTGCAGATGCCATGAGTCAATGGCTGTGGCCAAAGCTAACCAACTGTCATATTGAGAATTCTGCTATACTTACCTTACAAAGGATCATCCAGTTTGACTTATTAATGACTTATAACCCTGGATATATGGGCAGATAGGATATAATATTCTCTCCTGAATATCTTTATGACATCTAAAAACTCTTAATGTGCCTGGAAAGAGGCTAGAATATGTGTAGTCTGGAGAAATTTTGAGTGGCGTCCTCATCTATGTAATGACTGCAGGAAGCTCTATTCCCTGATGCCTTTGACTTTTCAGTTTTGCAGATTTAGAGTGGCTACTACCCTGTAAGGAACCCTCACCTATATTTTATCAGAAACAAGCACAATAAAGCAATTGGTTCTCCAGAGTGCTGATTTGTGGAATCTTGTGGTCGTTTCTTCTTAGGACCTGAGGAGAAGGGATGGAAATCACTCAAGTATCCCTCGGTGAAGGAATTTTAGTAACAGCTGCTGTTACTGTCACAGAGTTCATACTCCTTCAGGGAAAAAAATATCCTTGGGGAACATATGTGAGAACAATTATTTTTAAGTGAAACATTTCATTTTTGAAGATATTCCTGCTGGTTCAGTTGATTTATATCCCCATTCTTTATTTAGAAAATCATATCATTAAATTAATTTTTACATTTTTCAAATTACTCAACTTGTAGAATGTTGCAGAAATTTACAAAAACCATTCCCAAATTCAAGGCTGCAAGGTTATTTTGTTGGGAACTTATTGATCCTCATGCACTTGACTTTATGTGCTTTGAAGGTTATGCATGCTAAAATTTCTTTGCCTGTGTTTTTTTGTATGGAGTCTTAGGGACTTTTATTACTTAATTTTCTAATTTTGGAAAAGATGTACAAATGCTTTCTGAGGTAATTATTGACCATGTCTGCAGCTAGCCACTTGAGGAAAGCATTCATGTTCATACTCTTCACTCATCATTGTGCTTGTCAGTAAAATGTGCAATAAATATTGAATAAAGAGGATAGCATTAATCGGGGATACATTTAGACCTTCATCTAAGTACATTACTCATATTTTAAAGCAACCATGTACATTCTCTTCATCAGTTATAGATAATCTTTTGCTGATCATAGAGTAAGAATTAACATACTCTATGCTTTAGTGTTAAAATGGTATCTCTAAGTATGGTCTCATTCCCCAAGAAGAACAATGCTTCTGACAAGATGGAAGTTACCACTGAGGTTTCCCTGGTGTCAGGCTGGTAGCCAACTCACTTGAAGAGATGAGAATAAACACTTGGATGCAGATTGGCTTTACGAACTTGGATCAGACTTTGAGGGAGTCTATTGTGAGGTGGCCCATTGTCAGTATATTTTTAAAAACAGGTTTTAAATTTAGGAAGAGGTTTCAAGGCATCAGTCAAGTTCTAGGTTCATAATAAAGCTTAACATTTGCCTACATAGTAACTTCTTTACAAAGTTCATTTTACCACAAGGGTGGGGCCTAATGTTGAAGGGCTCATAGTCTAGTGTAAACTCTGCCTAAGATAGAATTGAGGTGAATATGCTATAAAGATCATGATACATCTCCCTTAAGGATGGGTTATATATATATATATATATATATATATATATATATATATATATATTCTTTATATGTTAAATATTTCCCTCTCTCTCTTCTCTCTCTCTCTCTCTCTCTCTCTCTCTCTCTCTCTCTCTCTCTCTCTCTCTCTCTCTCTCTCTCTCCTGTCTCTGTCTCTCTCACTCCCCCCCCCATGCACATGGTTTCTCCTAAAAATGACAGAGTAGATATAGCCACAATACCACAACAGAATGATTTGATAAACAAGGTGTGAACACCTTAGAGATAAGGATAAATGTTTCTGGGATAAACATTCTTGGAATTTGGGTGACACCTACCTTTAAAGCAAATATTGGGTAGGTCTTCCACCACAGATAGCAAAAAAGGTAACAAGGTCATTAACAAAATCCACTCCCAGTTTTCTGGATGGAATGCAGGTATTCGATTTTATCTCATTCATTAAGGAGAAAACACTGCATGATTAACATTCCTGTTTCTCTTGGTGCTTATCTGTGAATACAAGGCCCTCCAAACCTTCTATGTTATTTCCTTAGAAACATTTCTTCTGAAATCTGAATAGTAGCTAAGATAGTCATAGTCATCTGGATCCCACACAACTGGGGGCTGAATTTAAAAAGGAGGGTTTTAGTGTTTTCTATCTTTTATTTATTGAAAAATTAAGCTAAAATATGATTACATCACTTCTATTCATTGACCTCTATCTGACTCTTCCCATGTCTCCCTTTACTCCCTTTAAAATGGACTACTTTCTTAATACATACATACATACATACATACACACATGACATGCTGAATCCATTTAGTGTGATTTGTATATGGCTTATAACTTGGCATACAATAATCAAACAACTCCGTGCTCATCCTTGGAAGAGGCTAAATCTCCCTCTTTTAGCAGCCATCACTGTTCACACCTTGTTTATCAAATCATTCTGTTGTGGTATTGTGGCTATATCTACTCTGTCATTTTTAGGAGAAACCATGTGCATGGGGGGGGGAGTGAGAGAGACAGAGACAGGAGAGAGAGAGAGAGAGAGAAGAGAGAGAGGGAAATATTTAACATATAAAGAATATATATATATATATATATATATGATTTTAGGAAAATATAAAGTAATTCATTTACTTTAGTATTTATGAACACACTTAAAATCATTTGCAGCCCTGTCTCCTGGATTGACCTTCCTCTTCCCTTTTTAATTAGAGATTTCCTTCCATTTTCCCCTTTTCTAAGAAACTATGTCTGAAATGAAATAGCTTAATTTCATCCAAGTAGAATCCATTATAATGAATCTAATCAAACATTTACTACCGTGAATGTTTGTTGCTCAGAAATATGTAGGCCCAGGATGCTGAAAATAATACACATTTTAGAGAATGTCTAAAACTTTCTGCCACATAACTAAACCTCCAAAGGTTCTAACTTTTATTGTTTAGTAAATTCAGATAGTCTAAAATTGTGTGATTTTTACAGCATCATTTAGTATATTTGAGGGCTATTTTATTGAATTGGCTTTTCCTGTCCTGTTATTTTATCTAACTAAAATTATAACAAAGTTCTGCTAAAGATAGTTCAGCATTTTATTTCCTGAAGGGACATTAGGAAAGAGTTTCTGTGTAGGCTTACATATGTTTCCTTACTGAGAAAATGATGAGGATAATATAACTTAATACGCTTATTTTATAATTTTATGACTATGTTTTTCTTTTCTTTTGGCATGGTTTCAAAAATTACATTAAATCTTTTTTAGTTCCGTATAGGATTTTCCTGTATCTTATACTAAAATTTTCTTCTATTAAAAATTAATTTCTGAGTAGTACTCCATTGTGTAAATGTACCACATTTTCTGTATCCATTCCTCTGTTGTGGGACATCTGGGTTATTTCTTACTTCTGGCTATTATAAATAAGGCTGCTATGAACTACTCAGCAATTTAAAACAATGAATTCATGAAATTCTTAGACAAATGGATGGGTCTGGAGGATATCATCCTGACTGAGGTAACCCAATCACAAAAGAAGTCACTTGATATGCACTCACTGATAAGTGGATATTAGTCCAGAAACTTAGAATACCCAAGATACAATGTGAAAAACACATGAAACTCAAGAAGAAAGAAGATCAAAGTGTGGATACTTCGCTCCTTCTTAGAATGGGTAACACAATACTCATGGAAGGAGTTACAGAGACAAAGTTTAGAGCTGAGACGGAAGGAAGGACCATCCAGAAACTGCCCTACCTGGGGATCCTTCCCATATACAACCACTAAGCCCAGACATTATTGTATATGCTAGAAAGATTTTGCTGACAGGACGTTGATATAGCTGTCTCTTGTGATGCTATACCCATTCCTGGCAAATACAGAAGTGGATGCTCACAGTCATCTATTGAATGGAACACAGGGCCCCTAAAGAAGGAGTTAGAGAAAGTATCCAAGGAGCTAAAGGGGTCTGCAACCCTATAGGAGGAACAACAATATGAACTAACCAGTACCCCCTGCCCCCCGAGCTGTGTCTCTAGTTAGGAGAGGCCCTTGGTCTTGCAAAGATCGTATGTTTCAGTACAGGGAAATCGAGGGCCAGGAAGTGGGAGTGGGTGGGTTGGTGAGCAGGGCAGGGGTAGGGTATAGGATATAGGGTATAGGGTATAATGCTTTGGGGATAGCATTTGCAATGTAAATAAAAAATATCTAATAAAAATTAATTTCTAGCAATATATCTTCTGTGTTATAAGTACTTCTCCATGTACTAACAGATAAGTATAGGTCTCACACCACCTCAAAGACCTTGTTTCTCACTACAAATGGCAGCTACCACAGTGATATATAAATGGTCAAAAGGCAGAAAATGTTTTATGGTCTGATTCCCAGCCCCAGTTGTTACATATAAACTTCTATGCCTAAAAGTCTGGGAAACCACCGAACCATAGACAGTCAGATCCAGAGATTTAGATTAATAATATTTTTACCTGAATTAGACTCATATAATGGCCCTACATGTGAGGTGAAGATGAGAGGAAGAGATTTTACAAATTTCTACCCCTTATAGGAACAGCACCATATCACCAATGCCTATAAAAAATGGGAATCAAGTTTAACTATGAGCTAGCTTCCTGATACATTATGCAATTTCAAGTGATAAAAAGAAGACAAATACACTTAGATACACACACACATTACACTAATAACATGAAAAGAGTTCATGTATTTAAGACAGTGTTCGAAGAGATCTAGGAACTGTCAAAATGAAACATGGAAAGTGAAAATGATCAAATTCCATGTTAATATCTGTGTATAGAATTCTCAGAAATATAAAGGTTACAGGTTTTGATCTAGTATAATAATTTTAAACATATAGTTTCTTTTCTGTATTAATAATTTATAATATCACTATGTTGTCATATGTAAAATGTGGATACAAACAAGCTAATCTTAATAATGTGTTTTTAAATTAGAGAGGAAAGCAGTGACAGAAGCAGTCAGAAAGAAGAGCTGTCCCAGAAGTAGGCAAATGAGAAGTGGGAGAAACCGAATGCATTTTATAAACAATTAGAAGAGAGAATATAGCATGTAGAACATGAAATGATCTCATTCTTCCCATATTAAGGAAGGGCCCACATTAGATTATGTTTTGTGAGGACTGTGAGGTTTCAAAAATGAAACCTAAGGGGAATTCGAAACAACAGACCAACAAATTCTTTGACTAACTGTGAAAGCACCTTCTGGTATTTTGGGTTTGTTTGTTTGGTTGGTTGGTTGGTTTTTTGTCATCGTAATATCTCTTAACTAATCATATCTCCAAGTCACAGGTTCTGAGATAATATCAGGTGGTTATCTTTTCTGATGCTAACTTAGTTGTTATTTCTGAATTACAACGTCTGATACAAACTATATAAAAACCATTTCTAAAAGGAATATGCACCCCAGTCATGATATTAGAACTTTTGATGCCATCTGTGATCAAGAAACAATCAGTACTGATGTGCTGAATATTGTAATCAGTTTTAGAGAGTATTTCTTATAATATACAGAATACCTGTTAAAAATAATAATTGCTATGTGTTAATGCTTTTGAAACTCCAGGAGATGTTATCCCGTGGGTATGCTCTAACACTGGTAACTGTCCAAGAAATATCCCAGTGTCTTTATGTTATAAAAAACTTTAAGGAAGCTGTCTCTATGAATTCATTGTGTTGGAAATATCCTGGACAATAACTCCATCTTACAGAGCTCATAGCTTCTCCCCTGTGATTCTTCTTTTTTATTGGTTATTTTATTTATTTACATTTCAAATGTTATTTCCTGTTGTGGCTATTCTTGGTTGTCAACTTGACTATATCTGGAATAAAGTACAATCCAGAATTGGAAGGCTAACCTGTGATCCTAATCTGGAGGCTAGGAGATACAAGTTTCTGAACTGGGTCTTGGCATGGGGATCTTGAGGCATAGTGGCTATGAATCCCAGAAGATTAAGATAGGAGGATCTCCGAGTTTAAGGTCATCTGGGATTAAAGGCATCATGGCACACACCTTTTTAAATTTGGGTCACACTTTCTGCTGGAGATCTACCTAAAAACATTGGAAGAAGGAAGATTTACTCTCTTTCTTCTTTCCCTGTTTGCCTTGTGGGACTGAGCAATTGCTAGATCCTTGGACTTCCATTCACAGCTGCTGCTGACCATTGTTGGAAGTTGGACTATAGACTGTAAGTCATCAACAAATTCTCTTACTATATAGATACTACCCATAAGTTTTATGACTCTAGAGAACCCTGAGTAATACATTTCCCTTCCCAGTTTTCCCTCCACAAGCCCCCTATCACATCCCTCTACCACCTGTATCCATTTATTTACACTTCAAATGTTACCCCCTTCCCAGTTTCCCCTTCAGAAACACCCTATTCCCTCTCTCCTCATCCTGCCTCTATGAGGGTTCTCATCCACCTGCCCACCCACTCCCACCTCAGTGCCCTAGCATTCTCCTATTCTGGGGCATGGAGCCTTCACAGAACCAAGGGCCTCCCCTCCCATTGATAAGGCAGTCCTCTCCTACATAACCAGATGGAGCCATGGGCCGTTCCCTGTGTACATTTTGGCTAGTAATTTAGTCCCTGGGAGTTCTGGGGGCGGGGGGAGTCTGGTTGGTTTATATTGTTGTTCTTCCTATGGGGTTGCAAACCCCTTCAGCCCCTTCAGCTCATTCAGTCCTTTCTCTTGGTCCTCCGTTGTGGAGACCAGAGAATGTCAATGTGCTCAGTTCAATGTTTAGCTGCAAGCATCACCATCTGTACTAGTCAGGCTCTGGCAGAACCTCTCAGGGGACAGCAATGTCAGGATCCTGTCAGCAAGCACTTCTTGGAATCAGCAATAGTGTCTGGGTTTGGTGTCTGTAGATGGGATGGATCCCTAGGTGGGGCAGTCTCTGGGTGAACTTTCTATTAGTCTCAGCTCCACTCTTTGTCCTTGCATTTCCTTTAGACAGCAGCAATTCTCTGTTACTATCTTTGATATGGGCAGGCTTTTCCTCTGAAATTCTTTAATCAGAGAAGTAAGCGTACATTTTTATTTCTCTAAAGATAATGTCTTGCATTATTTTGTAACTGCAGATAAATTAGGAAAAAAAAACAGGGTTTTTTTGTTTGTTTTCTTTATCTAACATTTTATTGTAGAGAGTTGTTCAAGATTAAGATTTTGCTCTATCTACTTAGGTTACATTTCAGAACCTGCTCCAGAAAAGAGATATAAACTAAGCAGTAAGGACTATGGACTTTATATAGGAAAAAGGATGGACAACCATCACTTACTCATGAGTAAAAGGTTCTTTGCCTGCTCCAGACAACAGATATTTTTTTCTACTGATTATTCAAAAGCACAATAGACAATGTTTCTCTCTCTCTCTCTCTCTCTCTCTCTCTCTCTCTCTCTCTCTGTGTGTGTGTGTGTGTGTATGTGGTTTTATGCAGTGTATGTGAATGTGAGACTGCACATATGTGTGTATGGTGTGTATGTGTGTGTACGTTTATGTATGTATGTATGTATGTATGTATATATGTATATATATGTATATATGTATGTTTGTATGTGAAGGAGAGGGACAGAGATAGAGAGAGGTGGTAGAGATATAGAGGGACACAGAGATAGATTGAAATAGAGAGATATTCTTACACTTTCTATATGACACAAAGAAAATTGAGGGCCATGCATTTATAATTCTAAAGAGTTCTTGGGTTAATGTAGATATTCACTTTGTAACTCTATGTCTTATGGAGATTTTATTTTCAATTTTTACTATGACAATCAACAGTTTTGATAAATATTCTCAGGCAGAGCAAAGAGCATGAGATTTGATATTAATTCTTAGAGAATGTCAAGCAGTGCATTTAGTAATATGCATGTACCTCCTCCAGGTATTACCATATCCATTCTTACTTGCCTGAATTTCAACTTTGAATCTCTGCACACTCTGTTTTTCTTATTAATTGATTGAAAATATATTTTAAAATTACATTTATTTTTGTATTTTGATCCATTCCTGCATCTTTCAGATTAAGCCTGTTTGTAGAGGATAATGTTTTGAATGTTCTTGGATTCAGTTTGAGAATATTTTATTGATTATTTTTGCATGAATATTTTTGATGAGAGTTAGTCTTAAATTCTCTTTCCTTGTTTAGTATGTGGTTTGGGTATCAGGGTAAGTGTAGTCTCATAAAATAAATTGGGCAATATTCTGTTTTTATCTTATGGAATAATCTCAGGAGTATTGGCATTAATTTTTCTTTGAAAGTCTGGTAGAATTCCATGTTAAAATAGTCTAGACTTGGCTTTTATTCTTCTTTTTTTCTTTTTATATTGGGAGACTTTTAATGATTGCTTCTATTACTCTAATGGTTGTAGGTTTAATGAAATTGTTTGTTAGATCTTGATTTAGATTTGGTAAGTGGAAACTATTGAGAAAAATATCCATTTCAGTGATATTTTTTCAATTTTGTGGATTATAAGATTTTAAGACCTTATTATTCACTTGATGTCCTCAGTGTCTGTTGTTATATCCTTCCTTGTCATTTCTGATTTTGTTAATTTGGATGTTATCTCTCAACCTTTTAATTAGTTTGTATAAAAATGTATCTATCTTGTTGATTTTCTCAAAGAACCAAATGTTTATTTTTTTGATTCTTTGTGTTGTTCTGTTTGTTTCTACTTTGTTAATTTCAGCCCTTTGTTTGATTATTTTTTGGTCTCTATTCCTTTCCTTTGCTTACTTCTTTTTGTTCTATAGCTTTCAGGTGTGCTGTTAATTTGTTCTTGTGAGAATTTTCCAAATTTTTATAAAGGCAGTTAGTTCTATTAACTTTTCTCTTAGAACTGCTCTCATTGTGTCAAAAAAGTTTTGGTATGCTGTGTATCATTTGCATTGAGTTCTAGAAAGTTTTTAATTTCTTTCTTTATTTCTGCCTTGACCCACTTTCTTTCAGTATAGAGTTGTTTAGTTTCTATGAAATTGTAAGGTTTCTGTTCTTATAAATAAACTGAAAGATCATAATCTCAGTAGATGCTGAAGAAACCTTTGAAAAAATTCAACCCCAATTCATGATGAAAGTACTGTAAAGATTAGTGATATAAGGGACCTATCTAATCATAACAAAGACAATTTGAAGCAAGCCTATAGCCAACATCAAATGAAATGGAGAGAAACTAAATGCAATTCTACTAAAATCAGGAAAAGAAATATTTACCCATACTCTCAATATCTATTCAATGTAGTACTTGAAGTTTTAGCTAGAACAGTAAGAGGGAGTAACAGTAAGAGTAAGTAACTGAGGGAGATCAAAGCATACAAATTCCAAAGGAAATGCCATGCCATTGTTATTTGAAGACGATATGACACTGTACATAAATGACTCTAAAAATACCACTATGGTAGTCGTGCACCTGATAAACACAGCAAAGTGGCTGACTACAAGATTAAGTTTAAAAAAATGAGTAGCTCTCCTATACACCAATACCAAATGGATTGAGAAATTAATTAGGGAAACAACACCTTCACAGTAGCCACAAATCATACAAAATATCTTGGAGTAGTGTTAACCTAGCAAGCAAAAGGCTTTTATGACAAAATCTTCATCTATTTGAAGAAA
Organism: Mus caroli; assembly: GCF_978045245.1. NCBI lineage: Eukaryota > Metazoa > Chordata > Mammalia > Rodentia > Muridae > Mus > Mus caroli. Next base: position 137,457,797 of record NW_028227261.1, on the reverse strand, counting down.
GAAATATAGGACAGTATCAGAAGATGGAAAGAATTCCATGCTCATGGATCAGTCAGATTAATATAGTAAAAATGGCCATCTTACCTAAGCAATCTCAGATTCATCAAAATCATCATCAAAATTCCAACATAATTCTTTATCTTCTTGAAAAGACAAATATCAATTTCAGATGAAAAATTATGCAAACCCACTATAGCTAAAACAGTTCTGAATAATTAAAAAAATAACTACTGGAGTTATCACTATGTCAGATTTTAACTTTTACTACATAGTTATAATACTAAAATCCCAATGGTATTGGAATAAAAACAAACACATTGACTAACTGAATGAAAATGAAAACCCATAAAAATATTCAAACACCCATGGACACCTGATTTCTAATGAAGAAGCCAGAAATACACATAAAAGAGAGAGAGAGAGAGAGAGAGAGAGAGAGAGAGAGAGAGAGAGAGAGAGAGAGAGAGAGAGCCTCTTCAAAAAATGCTGTAGTCAAACTTGATATCTGCATTTAAATGAATATAAAAATTTATATTTATAATTCCACACAAAACTCAAGTCTAAATGTATTAAAGATTATATCATAAAATCAGACACAATGAAGCTGGTAGGGGAAAAAGTGAGCAACAATCTTGAATGCATTGGCATAGGAGACAACTTTCTGATCATAAAACCAATAACTCACACATTAAGGTCAACAATTAATAAATAGTTCCTCAGGAAACTAAAAATCTTCTGTAAGGCAAATGAGACTATCAGTGGGACAACCAAGCAGCCTACAGAAAAAGAAAAGACTTTTAGCAATTCATATCTGAGAGAGGTCCAATAACCAAAATATGTAAACAACTCAAGAATTTAGATAACAAAAACCTAACAAATTATTCAATTAAAAATGGAGTACAGGTCTATACAGGAAATTCTCAATAGAGGAACTAACACATGACTGAGAAATAGTAAGAGATGCTCAACATTGTTACCTATTAGGGAAATGTAAATCAAAACTACATTGAGATTCCATCTTTCAATTGTTGGAATGGTGAAGATCAATAACAGAAGTGACAGCTTATTCTGGTGAGGACATAGAGCAAGGGAGAATTCCCATTGCTGGTGGGAATGCAAATATATACAGCAACTATGGGAATCAATATGACAATTTCTAAGAAAATTGGAAATTGATCTACCTCAAGACTCAGCTATAGTACTCTGGGCATTTACCCAAAGGACGCTCCATTCTACCACAAGGACACATGTTCCACTGTGTTCATTGCAGCTTTATTCATAATAGCCAAAATATGGAAACAACCTAGATGTCCTGCAACTGAGGAATGGATAAAGAAAAATGTGGTACATCAGCACAGTGGAGTATTACTCAGATGTTTAAAAAAATAATAAAGCCATGAAATTTACAGGCAAATGTATGGAATTAGTAACAATAATCCTGAGTGAGAGTCAGAAGAATAAATATGGCATGTACTCACTTTTAAGCAGATATTAACTTTTAAGTAAATGATAATCAAGGTACAACTCACAGACTCAGAGAGGTTAGATGAAGAGAAGTGCTCTAGTGAGGACACATGGTCTTCCCGAAAGAAGGGAAATAGAATCAATTGTATAGGTGGACTAAAGGCAGGTGGACAGCAATGAGGATAGAAAGTTGCTCATACAAAGTGGACAGTAGGGCCCCGTGACTGATGACAATTGCCACACAGCTCATTGAATGTAGAGAGGCTTGGCTAATGCTTACATGGAGCCTTCTTCCCTATGGCTCTACGATGCTTTGTAGATGATTATCTACAGGTTATGGAAAGAGAAACTTGGACACCAACTCAGCCACAAACCCCTCAAGCTACAATCTGTCCTCTCTATAAGTACTAGGGCATTTGTGAGAGTGGTCAACCAATGTTTGTTTTAACTTTAGGTCCTTACCAAGAGAGTGAATTAATGCTGGACACTGAATGTATAGAAAGCAACTAAAGAATGGATAGTCCAGAAACTTGGGGTAAAACAAAAGAGGTACGGAATTAAATGAAATGATTCTCAATGATATCCTCCTAGACTCATAGAATGGTGGTTTATCCAGTCATCATAAGAAAGACTTCTTCATCAGCAAATGAAAGTGAGTGAAATGTCTCACACACTATTTTATGTGGAAATAAAGTCTAAAATGAAGTTCTCTATTGAATTCTGTCCCTAGGAGCTCAGGGATCTAGGTGGAAGAGAAGAAAAGATTCTAAGAGTCAGTGGGACTGGAGGACATCAGGAGAACATACCTCACTGAATCAGCAAATCAGGCCTTGTATGGGCACACAGAGACTGAAGTATCAAGCACAGGTCTTACCTCAATTCCTGTGCATACGTATTGTGGCTTCTGGCTTGATTTATTTGTGGAACTCTTAATAGAAGTGAATATGGCTTGTATTTGGTTGTTGTGTTATGAAGGTCTTTTCTGAAGTAAAACAGAAGGAGGTGGTGAAATAGAGGGGACTTGGATTAGTACAGGTAGGTGAAACTGTGGTTAGTGTGTATTTGCATGAAAAACGAAACTACTTTTTATGAAAAATACAAAAAAGAAAATATTGTGTCAAAAAATATTCTTAGATTAATTTTCTCCTCCCAGAATATCAAGATCCTCCTTTTGTCTACACTCACTAAAGTCCCTATCTTTTATTTCTCTCATTAAAAAATAAAAAATACACATAATATGATAATAATTTGAAGTAAAAACAAAGCAATAGGATAATGCAAAGAAACTAATTAAATTTTTATTATTTTATTTATTTACATTTCAGATGTTGTCCCCCTTCCCGATCTTCCCTCCTTAAACTCACCACCCCATCCCTTCTTCCCCTTTGCCTCTTTGAGGATGCTCACCCCTCTAGCATTCCCCTTTGATAGGGCAACTAGACTCCACAGGACCACTCTGCTACGTATATAGCTGTAGCCATGGACCCACTCATGTATATTCTTTGATAGGTGGTTTAGTCCCTGTGAGCTCTGAGAAATCTGATTAGTGCATATTGTTTTCCTATGAGGTTGGAATATCCTTCAGCTCTTTCAGTCCTTCCCTAACTCAACTTTTGGTATCCCCAGGCTCAGTACAATGGATTGCTGTGATAGCTATATCTGTCTTAATTAGGTGCTGGCAAAAGCTCTCATAGGACAGCACTACTGGGATTCTGTCTGCAAGCACTTTTTAGCATCAGCAATAATAGGTTATGGAGTCTGCAGATGAGATGGATCCCAATGTGCTGGCAGCCTCTGAATGGCCTTTCCTTCAGTTTCTGTTGCATTTTTTCTCCCTGTGTTTTGTTTAGACAGGAAAAATTCTGGGTTAATTATTTTGAAATGTGTGGGTGGCCCCATCTGTCCACTGGGGATCATCCACTGGAAGTGTCCACTTCAGATTCTAACTCCCTGCTGTTGAATATTTCAGCTAATGTCATCCCCATTGGGTTCTAGAGCATCTCACATCCCTGGCAACTGAGACTACCTAGTGTTCTGCCCCCTGCCCCCCACATATCCCTCTCACTGTTACATATTTCTATTCATTCTCTTGGTCCTCTGGACTTCCTGTCTTCGCATACCTGATTCTGCCTCCTTTTTCCCTCCCACTCCCCTTTCTCACCTAGGTCCCTCCCTCCCTCTACCTTCTGTGATTATTTCTAAGTGAGGTTGAAGTATTCACACTTTGGAGTTCCTTCTTGTTAAACTTCATATGGTCTGTGAGTTGTAATCTGGGTATTCTGAGGTTTGGGGTTAATATACACTTATCTGTGAGTACATACCATGCATGTCCTATTGATTATGTGTTATCTCACTCAGGTTAATGTTTTCTGGTTCCATTAATTTGCCTGCAAAATTCATCCAGTCATAGTTTTTAATAGCTGAGTAATACTCCATTGGGTAAATGTACCACATTTTCTGTATACATTCTTCCATTGAGGACATCTGGGTTTCTTTGTCAAAGATTGATCAAGTGAGCATTGATGTGTGCATTTATTTCTAAAATAATATAAATAAGGCCGCTATGACATAGTGGAGCACGTGTCCTTGCTATATATTGGAGTATCTTTTGGGTATAGCCTGGACTTCAGGTAGAACTATTTCCAACTTTAAGGAACCACTAGATTTATTTCCAAACTGGTTCTAACTATTTGCAATCCCACCAGCAATGGAGGAATGTTCCTCCTTCTCCATATCCTTACCAGCATCAGCTGTCACCTGTGTTTTTGATCTTAGCCATTCTGATTTGTGTAAGTTGAAATCTCAGGGTCGTTTTGATTTGTATCTCTGTGACGACTAAGGATGTTGAACGTTTCTTTAGGTGGTTCAAGATTCCTCAGTTGAGATTTCTTTGTTTAGCTCTGTACACCATTTTTAAATGGGTTATATTTTTGGAGGGGTCATCTCACTTCTTGATTTCTTTGTATATTTTGTATATTAGCCCACTATTGGATATGGGGTAAAGATATTTTCCCAACTGTAGGTTACTGTTATGTCCTATTATAGGGTCCTTTGCCTTACAGAATCTTTTCAGTTTCATGAGGTCCCACTTGTCAATTGTTGATCTTAGAGCATAAGCCATTGGTGTTCTGTTCAGGAAATTGTCCCCTGTGTCCATGTGTTCAAGACTCTTCCCCACTTTCTCTTCTATTAGTTTCAGTGTATCTGGTTTTATATAGATGTCCTTGATTCACTTGGATTTAAGCTTTGTACAAAGATAAAAATTAATTTGCATTCTTCTACATGCAGACCTCCAGTTAGACCAGCATCATTTGTTGAAAATGCTCTCTCTTTTTAACTGTATGTTTTTGGCTTCTTTGACAAAGATCAATCAAGTGACCATAGATGTGTGCATTTATTTATAAAATAATATTATTTCAACAACAATAATAATTTGAAATAGATACAGCAGAGTATGAGATAGTGCAAAGAAACCAACTAATTTTTTTTTAAGTCAAAGCAAACCTATAGGGGAAAAATTGTCCAGGCAAAACATTATGAGACGAAAATCTCCAAAAGATCACTAAGTTCATTTTCAGTTCAATTCTACTGATCATTATGTCTCTTCTAATACCTATACCATACTGTTCTAATAACCATAGATCTGTAGTACAATTTGAAGCCTGGAATGGTGATAACTCCAGCAGTTTTTTATTATTTATGAATTTTGCTATCTGGGAATTTTGTGTTTCCATATGAAGCTGAAAATTGTCTTTTTAGGTTATGTGAAGAAGTGAGTTAAAATTTTGATGGGTATTGCACTACATTTTCATATTGATTTTGGAGGCATGGACATTGTCATTATATCAATCCCACCTACCAATAAGTATGGAAGCTTTGGTCCTTGTTATCTTCTTCAATTTTTTTTTCAATTTCTGAAATTTGGTATTAAACAAATCTTTCATTTTCTTGGGTAGAATTAACCAAACATATTTTTGAGGCCGCTGTGATAGGGTGATTGTTCAACTGAGACTTTTTCAGCTGGTGTGTGGATTAATCATAGGAAGGAAACTAATTTTTATATGTTAACTTCATATTCTACTATTTTGCTGAATTTTTTTTCAGTTGTAGAAGTTTACTGGTGGAATTTCAAGGGTGATGCAATCATAAAATTTTCATGTAAAGACATTTCAATTTCTTTCCTTTCTATATTCCCTTGATCTCTTTTAGTTGTTTTATTTCTCATTAAGACATCAGGTACTATTCAATTAGTATGGAGAGTGTGGGCTTTCTTTTATTCTTGTCTTCGTGGAAATCCTTTTAGTTACTCTTCATTTAGGTTGATATGTTTTGTGGGCTTCCTGTAATTCTCTATTTTTTTTAGTCCCCTTCCAGAACTTTTAACATGAAGTGTGTTTGATTTTTGTCAAAGGCCTTATCTACATCTAATGAGATGATCATGCCCTCTCAATTTTTCTTTCAATCTGTTTTTGTGGGAGATTGCATTTATTGACTTCCATATATTGAAACACACCCACTTCTTTGAGTTGAAACCTACTTGATCATGGTGGGTGACAATTTAATTTATTCTTGGATTTACTATGCAAGTATTTTATTGACAAATCTTGTATCTAAGTTCAGAAGGGATATTGATCCTTCTTTCTGTGTCTAAGTATTTTTTACATATCTGAGTAACTTCGGACTTGTAATAAATACTATGCAATATTACTTGTTTCTATTTGTATAATACTTCGAGGGGTATTGGTATTTGTTCTTTGAAATTCTGATAGAACTCTTATGAGTTCATCTGGCCCTGAACTGGTTTTCATTGAGAGATTTTAATTATTGCTTATGTCTCACTAGGAGTTATTAATCATTGATTTTTTTTCAAGGTGTCAATTATGCTTTATTGATTCTTTGCTGTTTTTGATTGTTTGTTTTGATTTCAGCCCTGTATTTATTATTTCTTTCCATCCATTTATTTGGCTATTGTTTCTTTTCATTATTCTAGAGCTTTCAATTAGACACTGCACTATAGTTAGTTTCAATTGTGCCCTCAAGTTACTAATATGTGATGTTTTCAATATTTTATGTAAGCATTTAATGGTACAACCTTGGCTCTTAGAACTATATACTCATTATGCTCTGTAGATTTTGGTAAGTTTTATTTTCATTATAATTTACAAGTATTCTTTCGTATCTTTCTTAATTTTTGTCTTGACCTACTTTTCATTTAGTATTGACTTTTAGTTTTCATTTATTTTAAATCTTCTGTTGTTATTAATAACCAACTTTCTATATGGTGGTCAGATAAGATGCACAATGTTATTTCAATTTTTGTGTAATTATTGTGACTTGATTTATGTCAGTTTTAGATAAAGTTCCATGAGGTACAAACTTTTTTGTTTGCCTGAAATGTTCTCTTATATCTGTTATAACTGTGTGGTTATGACACCATATAACAACAGCATTTCTTTGTTAAGATTCTACCCAGATGACCTGTTTATTTATGGCAATTGATATTGATCCACCCACTATCAATGAGGGTCAGTTTGCGATTTATTTTCTGTACTAGTATTTCTTTTATGAATTTGTAATCCTAGATGTTTAGAATTGTAATATCACCTTAGAGAATTTTTTTGATATGTATATAGTGTCCATATCCCTGACCTCTATTTTACAAAACAATTGTGTGTGTGTGTGTGTGTGTGTGTGTGTGTGTGTGTGTGTGTGTGTGTGTGTGTAATAACCCAAATGCTCTTGACTCTCTTTTTAAACTAGGCTGACTACAAACTTTACAGAGTTCCACCTGCCTTTCTCTTCCAAGTGCTGGGATTAAAGGCATGCCTCACTACACCTGGTCTATTCCCACCTCTTTTCATTAGTCTCTGTGTCAATTTTTTCCAGGTAATAAAAATCAATTGATTCTTTTTTTCCATTTGCTTTGAATATCATTTTTCTTCATCTTACCCTAAAATGAACTCTAGCCTTGAAGTTTAGGTATTTTTATTGAATGGAATTTTTAATATTTAGTATTTGTTCCATATGTTTAGTGTTTTGATTACTGTCTGATGGGGAAATTCTTTCCTGGTCTTCTGTATTTGATACTCTGCATTCTTCTACCTTGATTAGTACCTTCCTGCATAACTTAGGGCAATTTTCTTCTATGGTTTTGTTAAAAATAACTTCAGTGCTTTTAACTTGTGTTTCTTCTCTTTCCTTTATTTCTATTATTTTTAGGTTTTCTCTTTTTATAGTATCCCATGTTTTCTGAATATTTTATGCTTGGAATTTGTTTATAACATTTTTCCATTGAGATGGCCATTTATTCCCTCTTGTCTTCAGTACATGAATTCTCTCACCCATTTCTCTCTCTTGTTGTGGCATACTTTCTCTTTCTAAAACTTATATCCAATTTGGGCTGCCTCTGTACTTTTGACTATATGGCCTTCTGATGATTTCTTTTTGTTACCCTTCTATTATTTCCTCTGTTACACATTGGAATACATATTCTATAATATCTTTTGTAGACTCATAGATAATTATATTTTCACCATAAATAGAAGCATGCATATCAAGAATATAATTCTTATATTCTTAAGCTGTGGGTCTCACTACTTTTATATTTGACCCTCTAAAATTCCTCATATATAACCATGTCCTTTGGCATCAGCGTTGTTTCCATATGCAGGGTGATTTTACTTAAACTCTATTAAGTATTTTCTGTCAAGTATCATTTAGCTATTTGCTTTTGTTCTTTTGGAGTGTATTACAGTTTTATTTGATTTTTTTAATACAGTTATAATAATCTTTTTAATTCATGTATTCTAATTATTCTTACTAAAGGTTGTTACTGCAGGATTAGTAACATTTGGAGATGGCATATTGTCTACCTTTCAATGTATTGTTTGTATGTTCACTTATTTATTTTTATTATTTCTGCAATTGGACTTGAGAGTCTGGAGCTGATTGGCTGACTCTCTCTCTCTCTCTCTCTCTCTCTCTCTCTCTCTCTCTCTCTCTCTCTCTCTCTCATTAAAGCCCTATTGTGTTCACAACATGCACATTAGGACTTAGAAACTCCCCATGTCCATAAAACATTCTCAGGTTATAAATAAAGACAGCACATAAACACCCATAGATTATTATGTAAAAGGCTTCTGTAGTTAGTTTCTAATTGACTCACTCTGTTTGATGTGTGGAATAATATTTGGAACATGGCCTTTGCTAAAATATATATACTGTTAAGAACTTTACCATTAGCAGAATGTATGGAGAGCTCAGTAGTTAATAACCATGGCTTCTCTTACAGAGAAACTGTTTGATTCTAAGGGTCCACAGGGGGACTCACAATCTTCTGAAACTTCATTCCAGTTCATATGATATCCTCTGTCTTCATAAGACAGAAAGCAAAATAGCCATATACATAAATAAATTAATAAAAGTGAGATTATTATTTATGACCTAATTAGTCAAAAATTAATTTATAATGACTATGTCTATATTGAGTACATGTCTATATTGAAGTACATAGATGTTAGGATCAATAAAGTGTATTAAATAACCTCAACACATATTTGTAATAATTAATTTCCAGTCTGTATTCCATAGATACAATCTACTAATATGTATGTAATATAATTTTGTTCATTTCTGAAAAAAATCGTGCAGTAGCTTTATTCTTCCCATCTGTTCCACACAGAGATTTGAAGAATAGCTTGTTTTTAGACATTAAAGCAAAACAAATGAGCACCTTATTCTGGCTTTTCTTACTTAAGAAAATTTTCTATGTATTGAGGAGCTAGGATTTACATAGTAATCCTCTCCAATAAGAATAATGAGAACAACATCAAGTATGTGCTGTCTTCGGCAGTTTTAGGAAATGGAAACTATATAGATTAGTGTACAGAAAAGAAAAAAAAATAATCAAGGAAATTATTTCTTGAAAACTTCCACCTACCAGAAAAGTAGCTGATTCTATAGTCAATATTCATTTAAAATATAGATTTTTAAATTTGTGTAATTGAAAATATTCATTTTAATTTCAGCTAGACTTGTACTTTTTTTGGAATCTGGCAGAATCTCCAATGCTACAGAGTCCAAAGACTAAGAAATTAGCTAATAAATGACATTTTGGTGAATTTTTTCTATAGGAATTTTAATCCAGACAACTTTTTTCAGGGTGTTACACACTTTTTTTTTTTGACCAGATGTTCTTGGGAGTTGTTCTTTTGAAATATTGAAGTAACACTGGGCATCCTTCCTCTAAATTATATTTTACTGCTCTTGGATCTCAAGCTAGGTACTGGTAGAGATATAGTTCAAACTCATGTTTGGAAAGACTGTTCTTTCAACTTGATCAATTCTCTGAATGATTTTATTGTTTTCCTGCTTTTGGGAAGGATGGCTATGGATTCTGTCTATGCTCTCTGCTTTGGATAACTCTCTTCTCCCCATTCACTGTAAAGATCCATCAAGAGAAAACTTCTGTGCAATAGCTCATAGTGCAATTCCTTCTGTCTTCTGAGAAGACATTTGAATTTTATAAAAATAATTCCTGTTTTATTGACACTTTTCTAGTATAAGGAGACTGGGTTTGAGGGGGGACCTGGACAGTAGGACATCTTGCTCATTATCATCCTCACTATGGGAAGATGCTATTTATAAAGATGAGAAGTCCTACATGAAGTTACAGGAGTTATGTATATCTAATGAAATATTTTCTGGAAACTAGATTAAGATTAGACAGTTTTAGGAAATAGGAAGCATCAATAAAGTATATATTTATACTCTAGAATATATGGAAAATAGGGAGTGATATTAGACACAGTTTATGTTATCTTTATTATTTCTTGTACTCTGATTAGACTGAAGAAAATTGTGTAGCTTACCCATATCTGCCTGAAAACTACAGTTCTTGATAGTTTTACTGAGTTATATACTTTATCAAGGATTCTGTGATGATTTTATACAATGTAATTTTATGATAATCTCAACGTTTTTTCTAATTCCTCATTTTATGAGTGAGACCTAATTTGTATTTAGCTATGCAGAGACATGACTGAGATAGAGAGAATATCAGGCCTAACATGACTAAATTTGGGGAACAGAATGGTTCTATGGTGCCAAAAGCAGGTAGATAAAGAAGTCTGGCTCCTGTCCTGATAGTATCTTTTCATATACCAGAGACATACCCTAATCTTCTAAATTTTTAATTCATAGTCTTCATTTTGATTATTAAGTGTCTTAAGTGCTAAATATTAGTCTTTGTTTCCATTCCTTTTTAAATTAGATATTTCCTTAATTACATATCAAATGTTATCCCCTATCCTGGTTTCGAAAACCCCCTATCCCATTCCCCCTACCCCTGCTCACCAAACTACCTACTCCCACATCCCTGTCCTGGAATTCCCCTACACTGGGGCATCAAGCCTTCTCAGGACCAAGGGCCTTTCCTCCCACTGATGTCCAACAAGGCCATCCTCTGCTATATATGCAGCTGGAGCCGTTGGTCCTCCCATGTGTACTCTTTGATTAATGATTTAGTCTCAGGGAGCTCTGGGGGTACTGGTTGACTTATATTATTGTTCCTCCTATTGGGCTGCAAGTTCCTTCAGCTCTTTGGGTCCTTTCTCTAGCTCCTCCTTTGGGGACCTTTTGCTCAGTCCAATGGTTGGCTGAGAACATCCATCTTTATATTTGTTAGCAACTGGCAGAGCCTCTCAAGAGACAGCTATATCACACCCCTGTCAGCAAGCACTTCTTGGCATCCACAATAGTATCTGGGTTTGGTGACTATATATGGGGTGGATACCCAGGTGGGGCAGTCTCTGGATGGTCTTTCCTTCAGTTTCTGTTCCACAATTTATCTCTCTATATCTTCCCATGGGTATTTTCTTCCCCTTTCTAAAAAGGACTGAAGTAATAAATATTGAGTCTTAAGAGAATGTGAATATACTCCTAAAACTCTACCAAAATTGATACAAGGAAATAATCTTATGAAATTACAGTTCAACAGTTGATTTTTTTTCATTTAGCATGTCTAAAGCATTTAAGATGTCATAAATGTATCCTCTACTTAGATATGGTTTAAAATCAATAAAATACATAGAGAATGTTGAAAAATATTTTGAAAACTAGTTCTAGTTCAAAGGAGGTCAGCCAATTTTACTCATTCAGATACAAAATATGTAACAAATTCAGTAGAGTTCATGAATGTTATGGTAATCTATTATAATATTAGATTACAATCCATAATACTGTGGACATTAAAATTCCAACAGTGTTGAATGAAGATATTTACTATTGTATACATTAATTGTTCTTTAGCTGAGGCAGTGGTACCAGCTGAGTTCAGTTTATGAGTAGATAATTGAATTTTCCATAAAATTTAATATGATTTGCTAAAAATTAGTTAACCCTGCAATCAAAAGTGCCAACTCTCAATAGCAAGGTCTCTGATTTAGAACTGTAGACAGTGAAATATCAGCAGATACCTAATATGCTTTGTGTACTTATTGTTCTCTTTTGTGAACCATAGCTGTTTACTAGCTGGCTATGTATCAATTCCAGTCACTGTAATTTTCTCTAGTGAGACATCTTTATGTGAACAAATAATAGTTCTGACCCTTCACTGTATAATTTGCTGATAGGTGAGAGATCTTAGTCTTCATTTGTGAAATAGGATGTTATAAAGTCTATTATACACAGAATTATTACGAAGGAAAAAATGGGAACAACAGTGTTAGGAACATGGGATAGTTCTTATAATATAAAAACCTCCACAGATATCTGATTTAATTTATTTTTAAATTTTATTCAATCCTTTTGACTATTTTTAAATAAATTGAGGTTATTTGTTTCTTTAAAAATAGAAAAATTATATAATTTGTTAATGTAGAAAATTAAAACTGTTTTCTTAGTGACTATTGCTGTCTTAGCACCTGAAGAACAAATATGCATTGAACATTTCTTTTCTCATAGTTTTAACATACTGAAATGCCTAGTAGTTACTTCATTCAATAATTCTTTACACAAAATCATAGGTGTAGGTTGCACCTTAGAGCCATGTTATACTATTTGCCCTGAACAGACCATAGTTTATACCCATTCTCACATTATTCCCGAACACTTCTCCACACTTGGATGACAAATCACTCTGAAAGTTCCTTAGAATAATGATGGTCAAACAGAAACACAAAAGGAAGCAGAGAAAATGAAACTGCAGAGAACCAGGGAGAGAGATCAATTTATCTTATCCCAGCTGATAAATTCTTGAAGAGGTCAGTGGTTAAACTAACATTTTCTTCTTTCTATCCTGCCTGTGCAATAAAACAAGGATGTATTCTATCTTTGTATAGGTTTTAGCATTTAATTTACTAAATAAACTCAGAAGTCTGTCTCTTTGGGCAGACTTAATGTATATACCAAGGATGTGGATATTTCAAACTGTTGCTGTGCATAGCCCATCAGTTCTAGGACTGTGTTAATAGATCACAGAGAGAGCTCATCTATGGGAAAGTTACCTTCAAGAAATACTGTTCCAACTTTTTTTTTTAATCCTAAAAGTTCCTCACTTTTAAAAGTTCTAAGGCATGAGAGATAGCTTAGCGATTCAAAATGCTTTCTGTTCTTTCAAAGCCCTGGAATTAGGCTACCACCATCCAAGACCTTACAATGACACATAGTTACAAAGTTAGTGCACTGCAGGCTCTATTCTGATCTCCTCAGGCACTGGTACTCACATGCATAAATCCACACATAGGAACACACATGTACAAAAGATTAGAAAGAGGATAATAAATAGTCTTTAGAATATTCTGAGTTTTATAAGTATTGAAAAGTCCACAGCTTTTTATTACTAAACTAAATAATGCAAATGATAAGGAATGAAGGGACTTTTAACATCTTTTATTTTTATACTCATATTTTCATGGAAAACATCTACATGTTTTTCAGTTTAGCGTTAATAATAAAGAGGTTTTCCTCAAAATCACAAATGAAAATCTAACTCTACTAAACAGTACATAATACCCAAAGGCTACTTCGTATTGTAGTCCATGCTCTTCTTTGACCTTATGGGAAACAGGTAGTCTGGGGACTTGTAGAAGATGAGGAAGTTAAAAACACTATTATTCTTTGTGAAAAGAAACATTATGCCTTGTGTTTTTCTCTTTCAACTCTCCTCTTATGAATTGTTGTCTGATCATTGTACCACTTTGGAAGTGTGATTCTTATTTTCCTGAATTAATATTTCCCTTCATAGTCTCAAACTTAAAGGATAAATATGTTGAGTACTTCCAAAAATTAAAAAAAAAATCTCCTGTATATCTGAGTAAAGTGGCAAATGTCCAGCAGTTGTCAGTTTGATGAGATTTGACTTGCCTCTACATGTTAGTGGTTCAGTGGTCACAGGAGAGTATTCATCAGAGATGGTCATTAAGACTCAGAGGCAGGTGTTTTATTGCTCTGTTTCCCCATTTATGAGATAATGAGAGAGTGTTGAAAAGTGAATGCATATGCATAAAATCTTGGCACTTCTACTATCATAAAATGTTTCATTTGTGAACTTTTCTTCACTTAAAAATGTTTTACTTCTGAGACATGATTTCTGTTTTTAAATACTTACCAATTAGAAAATGAAAATTACTACTGGAACTCTAGTTTTGCTAGATGCTGGCGAGGATGTGGAGAAAGAGGAACATTCCTCCATTTTTGGTGGGATTGCAAGCTTGTACAACAACTCTGGAAATCAGTCTGGTTGTTCCTTAGAAAATTGGACATAGTACTATTGGAAGATCTATGATTTTGAATTGTTGTTCTACATTTATCTCTTAATCTTGGTAGAAATTAGGGCAAATTATAATTTACAGAAAATGTTGGTATAGACAAATATATTTAGAATTAAAAGTAATTTCAGTTTTTGCAACTATAAGGCTCTAGAAAATATTATTAGTAGAAAGATATATAATTAGAAAAAATTAGACTCATGATTTTAATACATGGAACATTTTCTTTCTTTTCTTTATTGTAATCTTTATTCTTGTTTTACAGTTCAATCATTAGTCACCCCCCTCCCGTTCTGCCCTCCCATATTTCCTCATCCCATTCCTCCTCTCCTGTCTCCAAGAGGATATCTCCACACCTGACACACACCCTAAGACCCCACTACCTGCCAGGCCTACTCACTCCCTGGGACCTATGTCTCTCAAGGCTTAGATGCATCCTCTCTCATTGAGGCCAGACCAAGCAGTCCTCTGCTGTACATGTTTGGGGGGTGGGGAGCTTTTAACAGCTGCTATATGCTAGCTGGTTGGTAGGTAGCTCAGTGTCTGAGAGATTTTAGGGGTCCAGGTTAGTTGAGACTGCTTGTCATCCTATGGTATACCCCTCCTACTCAACTTATCCCAAGCTTTCCCTAATTCCACCAGAGGGGCCACTGACTTCAGATCACTGGTTGTGTAAACATGTGCTTCTGTCTCAATCAGCTGCTTGTTGGGTCTCTCAGAGGGCAACCATGCTAGACTCCTGTCTGTAATTACATTATGGCATCAGTAATAGTGTCAGGCCTTGGAGCATCCCCTTCAGATGGGTCCCGATTTAGACCAGCTAGTGGACCTCCTTTTCCCTCAGTATTTTCCCCATTTTTGTCCCTGAAGTTCTTTTAAACAGGAATAATTCTGGGTCACAGTTTTTGACTGTGGGATCCCTCTACTTGATGCCCTGTCTTTCTACTGGAGGTGGATTCTACAAGTTCACTCTACCCACTGTTGGACACTTCATGTAAGGTCCCTCCATTTGAGTCTTGAGAGTCTCTAACCTTCCAGGTCTCTGGTACATTCTAGAGGGTCTGTCCACCTCACATTTCCTGAGGTTGTATCTTTCCATTCATTCTGCTGGCCATCAGGGCTTCACTCCTGTACCCCACCCCAATACCTAATCACATTCCCCGTTCTCCCTGCTCCTCTCCCTCAACTCTCCCACCCAGTTTCCTCCATAACTCTTCCCTGTGATCTTTCCTCCTTCCCAAGTGGAATTGAAATATCTTCACTTGGACCCTTTGAGCTATTAAGCTTCTTGAATTCTGTGGATTATATCCTGGGTATTCTGTATTTTTTGGCTAATATCCACTTATTAGTGAATACATACCATGCATGTACTTTGAGGTCTGATTTATCTCACTCAGGATGATATTTTCTAGCTCCATCCATTGCCTACAAAACTCAGGATGTCCTGAATAGGATTCCATTGTGTAACTAAACCATATTTTCTGTATCTATTCTTCCTTTGTGAATTTCTGTGTAGGTTTTCTGGGGCAGTGAGCTGTGCATAAACAGTCTGGTCCATGGTCGAGCACAGGCCTTGAACCCTGGGGACCCTCCTGGACCTCTGGCTCCTGTCACGGGTACAGCATCCCACATTCTCCCCTGACCCCGACAGAGAGGTATGTGGCAATCAGTCATGTAGGAAATGCCCCCAAGCTCCTGGTATTCTGTCTGGACTCCACCCCCACAGTTACCTGGCAATAGCAAGGTAAGCCCATCCCACGATATAAGGGCACTGCTTGCTCCCTCCTCTCTCTCTTACTCTCTGACCCTCTTACTATGATTCTCTTACTCTGCTTCTCTCCCTCCTCCTGCCCCTCCCTTTCCCCTCTTTCTCCACATGGCCATGGCTTTCCTTTACTTCTTTACTTTTCTCCATTTCTCTGCCTTTCTACAATAAATCCCATAAAACCATGGACTCCCTCTTCTCATCAAGACCTACTCTGCTAGAGCAATGGATCAGGTCTTCCCCTAGAGAGCCACAAATCTAACATCCGGCTATGCCCAAGCCATGGCACCAAGCCAAGCCAAGCCACTCAGTAATCAGCTAAAGCCCTCCTCTTGCCATTTTCTCCTTAGCTCCAGTCCAGCATTCACCCACAGGCCCACTCTGTTCTCAATTCTTCCACAACATTCAGTGGTACCTACAGTGCCCAAAAATAAGACCCTGCCGGTCTCAGCCTCCATGTTGGCTGGGACCCCCAAGCCGGCTTCTGCCAGGTCTGGGGGAACTCAGACTGCACCTTCCCCACCCCTGGTGCAGGGTCTATGGCTTCTCATAGCCCAACACCTGCCCAGTGGCTGCGTGGGTTCCGCGCAATAAAACGCCTTCCTTCTGCCTCGCCTTGTGGCTCAAGTCCTGGGCCAGATGCAGGATCCTATTTTTTTTTAACCCCACATGTTAACAGCTTCTGGCTATCACAAATAAGGCCACTATGAACATAACAGAACACATGCCTCTTTGGCATGGTCGAGCATCTTTTGGTTATAGCTAGGTCTTCAACTAGATCTATTTCCAATTTTCTGAGGATTTTTGAGATTGATTTCCAGACTGGTTGTACTAGTTTGCCAGCCCTTCATCAATGAAGGAATGCGGAGTAGGACCACAGGCCTCATCCGGCCGGATCAGCGCCGGGGTAGCGGGAGCGCAGGGTTGCCTGACACCCGCCAGCTACCCACGACCCCCACCGCAGGATTTTGGGACTGCTGGTGAGTGGAACACAGCTTCTGCTCCAATCCAATTGCGCGGGACCTGAGACTGCATTAGTTAGGGAAGCAGAAACCGGCCTGAGTAGGGCCACAGGCCTCATCCTGCCGGATCAGCACCGGGGTAGCAGGAGCACAGGGTTGCCTGACACCCACCAGCTACCCACGACCCCCGCCGCAGGATTTTGGGACTGCTGGTGAGTGGAACACAGCTTCTGCTCCAGTCCAATCACACGGGACCTGAGACTGCTCTGGTTGGGGAGAGAGAAATCCGGCCTACATAGGGCCACAACCCTCTTCCGGTCAGAAAAGCACCAGGGCAGCTGGGGCACAGGGTCAGCTGACACTCACCAGCTACCCACAACACCCACCACAGGATCTTAAGACTTCTGGAGAGTGGAACACAGCTTCTGCTCCAATCCAATTGCGCGGGACCAGAGACTGCATTAGTTAGGGAAGCAGAAAACTGGCCTGAGTAGGACCACAGGCCTCTTCTGGCTGGACCAGCACCGGGGTACCTTCAGCTACCCACGACCCCCGCCGCAGGATTTAGAGACTGCTGGTGAGTGGAACACAGCTTCTGCTCCAATCTTTAAACAGTGACAACGATAACAACTAACCCCAGAGATTACCAGATGGCGAAAGGTAAACTTAATAATCTTACTAACAGAAACCAAGACCACTCACCATCATCAGAACCCAGCACCCCCACTTCGCCCAGTCCAGGGCACCCCAACACCCCGGAAAAGCTAGACACGGATTTAAAAGCATATCTCCTGATGATGATAGAAGACTTCAAGAAGGACTTTAATAACACACTTAAAGAAATACTGGAGAACACTGCTAAACAGGCAGAAGACAATAAAGAGGAAGCACAAAAATCCCTTAAAGAATTGCAGGAGAACACTGCTAAAGAGTTACAAATCCTTAAAGAAAAACAGGATAACATAATCAAACAGGTAGAAGTCCTTACAGAAAAACAGGAAAACACATCCAAACAGATGATGGAAATGAACAAAACCATACTAGTCCTAAAAAGGGAAGTAGACACAATAAAGAAAACCCAAAATGAGGCAACACTGGAGATAGAAACCCTAGGAAAGAAATCTGGAACCATAGATACGAGCATCAGCAACAGAATACAAGAGATGGAAGAGAGAATCTCAGGTGCAGAAGATTCCATAGAGAACATCGGCACAACAATCAAGGAAAATGTAAAATGCAAAAAGATCCTAACTCAAAACATCCAAGAAATACAGGACACAATGAGAAGACCAAACCTACGGATAATAGGAGTGGATGAGAATGAAGATTTTCAACTCAAAGGACCAGCAAACATCTTCAACAAAATTATAGAAGAAAACTTCCCAAATCTAAAGAAAGAGATGCCCATGAACATACAAGAAGCCTACAGAACTCCAAATAGACTGGACCAGAAAAGAAATACCTCCCGACACATAATAATCAGAACAACAAATGCTCTAAATAAAGATAGAATACTAAAAGCAGTAAGAGAAAAAGGCCAAGTAACATATAAAGGCAAGCCTATCAGAATTACACCAGATTTTTCACCAGAGACTATGAAAGCCAGAAGATCCTGGACGGATGTTATACAGACACTAAAAGAACACAAATTCCAGCCCAGGCTACTATACCCAGCCAAACTCTCAATTAACATAGATGGAGAAACCAAAGTATTCCACGACAAAACAAAATTCACACATTATCTCTCCACGAATCCAGCCCTTCAAAGGATAATAACAGAAAAAAACCAATACAAGGACAGGAACCACGCCCTAGAAACAACAAGAAGGTAATCCCTCAACAAACCTAAAAGAAGACAGCCACAAGAACAAAATGCCAACTTTAACAACAAAAATAACAGGAAACAACAATTACTTTTCCTTAATATCTCTTAATATCAATGGACTCAACTCCCCGATAAAAAGACATAGACTAACAAACTGGCTACACAAACAAGACCCAACATTTTGCTGCTTACAGG
This sequence comes from Mus caroli, assembly GCF_978045245.1. Taxonomy (NCBI): domain Eukaryota; kingdom Metazoa; phylum Chordata; class Mammalia; order Rodentia; family Muridae; genus Mus; species Mus caroli. Next base: position 137,438,819 of record NW_028227261.1, on the reverse strand, counting down.
AAACTCATCTCAGAGAAAAGGATAGACACTACCTCAGAATGAAAGGCTGGAAAACAATTTTCCAAGCAAATGGCATGAAGAAACAAGCTGGAGTAGCCATTCTAATATCTGATAAGATTGACTTCCAACCCAAAGTCATTAAAAAAGACAGGGAGGGACACTTCATACTCATCAAAGGTAAAATCCTCCAAGAGGAACTATCAATCCTGAATATCTATGCTCCAAATACAAAGGCAGCCAATCATTAAAGAAACTTTAGTAAATCTCAAAGCACACATTGCACCTCATACAATAATAGTGGGAGACTTCAACACACCACTTTCACCAATGGACAGATCATGGAAACAGAAACTAAACAGGGACACAGAGAAACTAAGAGAAATTATGAATCAAATGGATCTGGCAGATATCTACAGAACATTCTATCCTAAAACAAAAGGATATACCTTCTTCTCAGCACCTCATGGTACCTTCTCCAAAATTGACCACATAATTGGTCACAAAGCAGGCCTCAACAGGTACAAAAATATTGAAATTGTCCCATGCATCCTATCAGATCACCATGGACTAAGGCTGATCTTCAATAACAAAATAAATAATAGAAAGCCAACCTTCACGTGGAAACTGAACAACACTCTTCTCAATGATAACTTGGTCAAGGAAGGAATAAAGAAAGAAATTAAGGACTTTTTAGAGTTCAATGAAAATGAAGCCACAACATACCCAAACTTATGGGACGCAATGAAAGCATTTCTAAGAGGAAAACTCATAGCTCTGAGTGCCTCCAAAAGGAAACTAGAGAGAGCACACATTAGCAGCTTGACAACACACCTAAAAGCACTAGAACAAAAGGAAGCAAATTCACCCAAGAGTAGTAGACGGCAGGAAATAATCAAACTCAGGGGTGAAATCAACCAAGTGGAAACAAGAAAAACTATTCAAAGAATCAACCAATCAAGGAGCTGGTTCTTTGAGAAAATCAACAAGATAGATAAACCCTTAGCCAGACTCACTAGAGGGCACAGGGAAAGCATCCTAATTAACAAAATCAGAAATGAAAAAGGAGACATAACAACAGATCCTGAAGACATCCAAAACACCATCAGATCCTTCTACCAAAGGCTATACTCAACAAAACTGGAGAACCTGGATGAAATGGAGAAGTTCCTAGACAGATACCAGGTACCAAAGTTGAATCAAGATCAGGTTAATGATCTAAACAGCCCTATATCCCCCAAAGAAATAGAAGCAGTCATTAATAGTCTCCCAACTAAAAAAAGCCCAGGACCAGATGGGTTTAGTGCAGAGTTCTATCAGACCTTCAAAGAAGATCTAATCCCAGTTCTTCACAAACTATTCCACAAAATAGAAACAGAAGGTACTCTACCCAACTCATTCTATGAAGCCACAATTACTCTGATACCTAAACCACAAAAAGACCCAACAAAGATAGAAAACTTCAGACCAATATCCCTTATGAATATTGATGCAAAAATCCTCAATAAAGTTCTTGCTAGCCGAATCCAAGAACACATCAAAACAATCATCCATCCTGACCAAGTAGGTTTCATCCCAGGGATGCAGGGATGGTTCAATATACGGAAATCCATCAACGTAATCCAGTATATAAACAAACTCAAAGACAAAAACCACATGGTCATCTCGTTAGATGCGGAAAAAGCATTTGACAAGATCCAACACCCATTCATGATAAAAGTCTTGGAAAGATCAGGAATTCAAGGCCCATACCTAAACATGATAAAAGCAATCTATAGCAAACCAGTAGCCAACATCAAAGTAAATGGTCAGAAGCTTGAAGCAATCCCTCTAAAATCAGGGACTAGACAAGGCTGTCCACTTACTCCATACCTATTCAACATTGTACTTGAAGTCCTAGCCAGAGCAATTCGACAACAAAAGGAGATCAAAGGGATACAAATTGGAAAAGATGAAGTCAAAATATCACTTTTTGCAGATGATATGATAGTATATATAAGTGACCCTAAAAATTCCACCAGAGAACTCCTAAGCCTGATAAACAGCTTCTGTGAAGTAGCTGGATATAAAATTAACTCAAACAAATCAATGGCCTTTCTCTACATAAAGAATAAACAGGCTGAGAAAGAAATTAGGGAAACAACACCCTTCTCAATAGTCACAAATAATATAAAATATCTTGGCGTGACTCTAACTAAGGAAGTGAAAGATCTGTATAATAAAAACTTCAAGTCTCTGAAGAAAGAAATTATATAAGATCTCAGAAGATGGAAAGATCTCCCATGCTCATGGATTGGCAGGATCAACATTGTAAAAATGGCTATCTTGCCAAAAGCAATCTACAGATTCAATGCAATCCCCATCAAAATTCCAAATCAATTCTTCAACGAATTAGAAAGTGCAATCTGCAAATTCATCTGGAATAACAAAAAACCTAGGATAGCAAAAACTCTTCTCAAGGATAAAAGAACCTCTGGTGGAATCACCATGCCGGACCTAAAGCTCTACTACAGAGCAATTGTGATAAAAACTGCATGGTACTGGTATAGTGACAGACAAATAGACCAATGGAATAGAATTGAAGACCCAGAAATGAACCCACACACCTATGGTCACTTGATCTTCGACAAGGGAGCTAAAAACATCCAGTGGAAGAAAGACAGCATTTTCAACAAATGGTGCTGGCACAACTGGTTGTTAACATGTAGAAGAATGCGAATCGATCCATTCCTATCTCCTTGTACTAAGGTCAAGTCTAAGTGGATCAAGGAACTTCACATAAAACCAGAGACACTGAAACTTATAGAGGAGAAAGTGGGGAAAAGCCTTGAAGATATGGGCACAGGGGAAAAATTCCTGAATAGAACAGTAATGGCTTGTGCTGTAAGATCGATAATTGACAAGTGGGACCTCATGAAACTACAAAGCTTCTGCAAGGCTAAAGTCACCATCAATAAGACAAAAAACCACCAACAGATTGGGAAAGGATCTTCACCTATCCTAAATCAGATAAGGGACTAATATCCAATATATATAAAGAACTCAAGAAGGTGGACTCCAGAAAATCAAATAACCCCATGGAAAAATGGGGCTCAGAACTGAACAAAGAATTCTCACCTGAGGAATACCGAATGGCAGAGAAACACCTGAAAAAATGTTCAACATCCTTAATCATCAGGGAAATGCAAATCAAAACAACCCTGAGATTCCACCTCACACCAGTCAGAATGGCTAAGATCAAAAATTCAGGTGACAGCAGATGCTGGCGAGGATGTGGAGAAAGAGGAACACTCCTCCATTGTTGGTGGGATTGCAAGCTTGTACAACCACTCTGGAAATCAGTCTGGCGGTTCCTCAGAAAATTGGACATAGTACTACCGGAGGATCCAGCAATACCTCTCCTGGGCATATATCCAGAAGATGTCCGAACTGGTAAAAAGGACACATGCTCCACTATATCATAGCAGCCCTATTTATAATAGCCAGAAGCTGGAAAGAACCTAGATGTCCCTCAACAGAGGAATGGATACAGAAATTATGGTACATTTACACAATGGAGTACTACTCAGCTATTAAAAAGAATGAATTTATGAAATTCCTAGCCAAATGGATGGACCTGGAGGGCATCATCTTGAGTGAAGTAACACAATCACAGAAGAACTCACACAATATGTATTCATTGATAAGTGGATATTAGCCCAAAACTTAGGATACCCAAGATATAAGATACAATTTGATAAACGCATGAAACTCAAGAAGAATGAAGACCAAAGTGTGGACACTTTGCACCTTCTTAGAATTGGGAACAAAACACCCAGGGAAGGAGTTACAGAGACAAAGTTCGTAGCTGTGATGAAAGGTTGGACCATTTAGAGACTGCTGTATCCAGGGATCTGTCCCATAATCAGCTTCTAAACGCTGACACCATTGCATACACTAGCAAGATTTTGCTGAAAGGACCCAAATATAGCTGTCTCTTGTGAGACGATGCTGGGGCCTAGCAAACACAGGAGTGGATGTTCATAGTCAGCTATTGGATGTATCACAGGGCTCCCAATGGAGAAGCTAGAGAAAGTACCCAAGGAGCTAAAGGGATCTGCAACCCTATTGTTGGAACAACATGATGTACTAACCAGAACCCCGGAGCTCTTGTCTCTAGCTGCATATGTATCGAAAGATGGCCTAGTCGGCCATCAATGGAAAGAGTGGCCCATTGGACTTGCAAACTTTATATGCCCCAATATAGGGGAATGCCAGGGCCAAAAGAATGGGAATGGGTGGGTAGGGAAGTAGGTGGCGCTATGGGGGACTTTTGGGATAGCATTGGAAATGTAATTGAGGAAAATATGTACTAAAAATATTAAAAATCAAAAAAAAAAACCAAAAAAAAAAAATGAAGGAATGCTTCTCTTTCTCCAAATCTTTGCCAGCATCGGCTGACTCATGAGAACACACCGCCTTTGCACATCAACATTGACATTATAGTCATGATTGTAAAGAATGGGAACTATAAACATGTTAAGTATAAAAGTAGAAAAATTGAATTTAATTTTGTTCTTTACTCTAGTGGTGTTAAAGTGCATTGGAGCATTAAAAAAAAAAAGAAACAAAGAAAACAAAAGAAAAAAGGAAAAAGAAACACTGCAAGTCTCAAAGGCAGTGAAGTTATCAAATTCTCACTTCTCATTCCTTCCTGGGTCACCAGTGTCTGGTTAATAGTGTTTTAACTTCAATATCTATGTGATCATAGATGTATGAGAAAGTACAGTGCATTTGTCCTTCTGTGCTTGGTTTAAGTCATACAAAATGTCCTCTCAACATGATGAGATTTCATATGATTGTTTATATCCGAGTAAGGCATAATCATTTGCTACCAAATCCTGACAACTTGAATTTAATTCCAGAACATACATGGCAGAAGGAGACAGTGGACATTAGCATGCTGCTCTCTTGTTTCTCCAAGTTTACATTGACATATTCACCATGCCCCCAACAAATCAATAAATTAACGTGAAAAGAATTTAAACTGCTTCTTGAAATACTTAATGCTTAATGAATAAGACTTGTGGAAACTAGAACAAACATAACAATTACATTTAATTGCATGGATTACCTCTATGTCTCTACTTAAACCATTGAAGATATGCATGTGTGTGCGTCTGTGTGTGTGATTTGCAGTCAGTTTTTATATCAAAATTCTTTTGTGTTATGAATTGGATCTTCTTCTAGAGGCAATACATATAATTCATGACAAATCAGATATGTAGTGACAGCATGTCAGAATTTTGATTTTTTTCTGTTGGTTGTGTTTCATCTTTCCTTTAACAAAGTCATATACTGACATCCAATAATGTCAAATTACTTTTTAGCTTATTTGTTTTTCTAGGAGTATTATTTGCTTTTTCTTTCCCTTTCTAATTTTGTTTCCTGAAATGTGATGTACACTATTTTACCATATCATATCAATTCCCATATCTCCCTGGAATATGTTTTAATATTCTTATTTTCATAACAAAGGACTAGATATCACATAGTTGTCATACAGCAATAAAAAGTGTCTTCTCCCCCAGTGATTCTAAAGCAAAAGGACAAAGCACATCAAGTGACAGTCACTTCATCTTAGAGTATCAAGCATCTGAAAAGGAGAGGTTTGCGGTTTTGCTTTGTTTGAAGCATTTCAGTTGCAGTGACAGAGATCGAAAATTTGAAAATTTAGTGTATAGTTCCTATACATATAATATATGCTTTATATATACAAAGACATACATAAAAATAGATATATATCAACATACATGAAAAAGAGGGAATGTTTTGACTATCTTGAAAAACTAGAAGGCACAAAGTAAATATTTCTACATTGGAGTACAAAACACTTTGGAAGCACAAAGCACTTTGGAAATGTCTATAATTTAATTAATTAACTAATAATTAATTAAAATATTGAGACAGTCTCTTAATGTAGTCCTGGTTGTCCTTAAAATCACCCTATAGAAAAGACTGACCTCACACTCAAAGAGATACGCCTGCCTCTGCCTTCTAGATGCCAAGATTAAAGGCATGGGCTACCATGGTAGGAAAATAATATAATATGATATAATATACACAACATAATATGTAAAGAAAAAACAAAAAGAAACTCATTTTAATAGCACAAGAAAAACAAAGAGGGAAAAGAGCCCAGAGAAGACACTAGAAACAGTTATAGATAAGAGACCTACCCTTTCCCATACTCAGGAATCCCATAAAAACAGTAACTAAAAAGCCATAAGTTCCCAAGATATAAGATACAATTTGCAAAACACATGAAACTGAAGAAGAACGAAGACCAAAGTGTGGACACTTTGCCCCTTCTTAGAATTCGGAACAAAACACCCATGGAAGGAGTTACAGACACAAAGTTTGGAGCTGAGACAAAAGGATGGACCATCTAGAGACTACCATATCCAGGGATCCATCCCATAATCAGCCTCCAAACGCTGACACCATTGCATACACTAGCAAGATTTTGGTGAAAGTACCCTGATATTGCTGTCTCTTGTGAAACTATGCTGGGGCCTAGCAAACACAAAAGTGTATGCTCACAGTCAGCTATTGGATGGATCACAGGGCCCCCAATGGAGGAGCTAGAGAAAGTACCCAAGGAGCTAAAGGGATCTGCAACCCTATAGGTGGAACAACATTATGAACTAACCAGTACCCTGGAGCTCTTCACTCTAGCTGCATATGTATCAAAAGATGGCCTAGTCAGCCATTAGTGGAAAGAGAGGCCCATTGGACATGCAAACTTTATATGCCCCAGTACAGGGGAATGCCAGGGCCAAAAAGTGGGAGTGGGTAGGGGAGTTGGGGGGAGTGTATGGGGGACTTTTGGAATAGCATTGGAAATGTAAATGAGGAAAATACCTAATAAAAAACATTAAAAAAAAAGCCATAAGTTATATTGATGTCCAAAGGACTCATGGTAGAAAACACACACACACAAGAACAAAAAACAAAAACAAAAAACAACAACAAACCATTCATCCATAGCTAGTGCGATTAAAAACTGGAAAAAACACTCTAGATATTAATCTGATGGCTCCTCAGAAAATTGCAAATAGTTCTACCTGAAGACCCAGCTACGTTACTCCTGAGTATATACCCAACTGATGCTTCACCATATCCCAAGAACATATGCTCCGCTGTTTTTACAGCACTCATATTTGTAGTAGTCAAAAACTAGCAACAACCCATATCTCCCTCAATAAAAGAATGGATTTAGAAAATGTAGTTCATTTACACAATGGAATACTATTCAGTTATTAAAACTAATGACATCATAAATTTTACAGGCAAGTGGTTGAAACTAAAAAAAAAAAACCCATCTTCCTGAATGAGGTAACACAGACCTAAAAGAACACTGATAAGTGGATGTTAGCCAAAAAGTGCAGAATACCTGATACATCCTACAGACTTTAAGCAGTTAAACAAGAAGCAATGTCCAAGTGAGGATGCTTCAACTCCACTTAAGAAGGGAGTAAAAATATTATCATGGGAGGCAGAAGGAGGATGGGACAAGGGTGGGAGAGGGCAGTGGGAGGGGACAAGGGGGCAGGATTAGTTATGAGGGGAGACAGGAGAAAAGTCTAGAGGTCCAAGAGAATGAATAGAAATGTATAACTGTCAGGGGTGGGAGATAGAAGTAACCTCTAGAAAGTTCCAGAGAACTCGGATGGAGGAGGTTCTCATCACTCATTGAGGGTGACTTTAGTTGAAATGCCTAACAATGGGGATATAGAACCTAAAGAGAACACCTTCAGTAGATAGTGACCTTCAGTCCCCTAGTGGAGAAACGAGAACAACAACTCACTTTTAAAGTTTTGAACCCAACATTGTTCTTGTCTAAAAGAAATACAGGCATAAAACTGGAGCAGTGACTGAAAGAAATGCCAATCAATGACCCATGCAACTTAGGATCGATTCCACGGGCAGGCACCAAACCTTGACTATATTATTGATGCTATGTTGTGTTTGAAGACAGGAGTCTAGAACAGCTTTCCCCTGAGAGGCTGTACTGTGGTGTGGTGAGCTGCACACCAGAAGCCTTGTCACTAGTCAAGAACAGCCTTTGATCCCCAGAGACCTGGCAGGTGCCTTTGGCCTGCAAGAGATGGCAGGTGTTTGGCCACATTCCTTGGGCCCCTGTCTCTCTTGCAGCTACAACCTCCCACAGCTCACACACACACACACACACACACACACACACACAGAGGTGTTAGGCCATCAGTCACATAGGAGTAGCACCAAGCCCTCCCACTTGCAAATAAGGTTTCCCCAAGCTCTCAGACCAAGTCAATGATAATTACCCATTGTTAGACTCTGACCCACCCCAAAACTGTATATAAAAATCCTATCTGGGTGTGTGAGAACTACTTTGTCCTAGAGCTTCTGTCTTAAGAGTTGTAACTCTTGGGAAGAGGTCTGCTCTCCCAAAACGCTTCCTGAAGCTCCACTGTACTCCTCATGTCAGCCCCTCTTCAGCCCAGGACAACCCTACTCAGTGCAGGGCGATGTGGAGTAACAGAGACAGAGGTGGAGCCAACTGCAGCAGAGGAAGGGGCAGAAACGACTTCCCTTCCCCTTTGTATGAACTCTCGCACCCAGCCGGGCCAGAGATCTCTGTGGAAAGTTTCTGGCACACTCTACCAGCAGCTAACTAAGACAGACTGACTAAGACTGACTCACAGTCAAATATTGGACTCAGATCAGGAAACTCTGTGGAAGAATTAGGGAAAGGATTTCAGGAACTGAAGAGGATGGAAACCCCATAGATAGACTAACAATATCAACTAACCTGGAACCCTCATAGCTCCCAGAGGGTAAGCCATCAACCAAAGAGAATATAGGGTCTCATCGGAGGTACATATGTAGCAGAGGACTTCCTTGTCTGACCTAAGTGGGAGAGAATGTGCCTAATCCTGTAGAGAGATTATGCCCCAGGTAGAGAGATGCCCATTACGGGCGTAACCTCTCAGAGAATAAGCAGAGGGGAGATGGACAAAAGAATTCTGTAAGTGGGGACCTGGAGGGGAGCAACATATAGAATGTAAATAAATAAAATAAGTAATAATAATGAAGGTAAAGAAAAAGTGATATAAATATATTTAAAAATAATAATATACTTCTTTTCATTTTTCTCATTGAAAATATTTTTTTCTCATACAGTATATCATAATTATAATTTTCCTTCCTTCTACACCTCCTAGTTCTTTCTCCCCTCCTCTCAGTCTCCAATCCATCTATTTTCTTGTTCTTGGTTACCCAAGCAGTCAGGCATTGCTTCTCTCTGGTGGAGTAGGTCATAAGACAAATCAGACATTGGTTGGCCTCTCCCTCAAGTTCTGTACTACCATTATGTCAGCAGATCTTACAGGCAGGACAAGTTGTATGTTGAAAGTTTTGTGGCTGGCTTGGCAAGGATACTTGCTCAACTACGCTCATAGGAGCTTTCCTCGTAGTAACCAGATACTAGAAAAAACTGAGGTGTCCATCGACTGAAGAATGGTTAAAGAAAATTTGGATTATTTATACAATAAAGTATTACTTGGTAGTTAAATAAAACATCATGAAAATTTCAACAAATCAGTGGAACTAGAAAAATATTGTCCTGAGTGAGATAACCCACACACAGAAATACAAACATGTTATGTACACACCTATATGTGGAAATTACCTCTAAATAAAATAAATCATGTGATAAACCACAGACCCAGAGAGGTTAAATAAAAAGGAGTGCTGAAGGAGAGATGCATGGATCTCCATGGGAAGGAGAAATAGAGACATGTAGGGATCAGAACAGAAGGGATCAAATGAGAGAGTGATGGGGGGGAGAGAGATGGGGGGAGAGAGAGAGAGAGAGAGAGAGACAGATAGAGAGAGAGAGAGAGAGAGAATTGGGAGAGACTAGTAGAACTGAGGGACAATTTTAAAGTCACTTAAAATCTAGCGCAAACAAAGGAAATTCCCTTGAATCTGTTTTTGATAGCCCTTGTGAAGACTCCAAGTAATGGAGTATATGAAGCCTGAAATGGCCATCTTCTGGTAGTACCACATTTTCTTCATTCATTCTTGTTTCCAGTATCTAGCTACTAAAACTAAAGCTGAAAGAACATGTTTAAGCACCCTTGTCGTAGAATGGCATATCCTTTCAGAATATGCCCCAGAGTGCTGTAGCTAGGTCTTCAAGTAGACTGGAACTGCAACATTGAGTCACACAATGCTTGTGTGAACTTGAACTCCCAGCAGTCATGGAGAAGCGTTCTGCTTGCTTTATATCCTCACCAGCACCAGCTGTCACTTGAACTTTCTAGTTTAGCCATTTTAACAGGTGTACCCTGGAATCTCAAAGTTGTTTTGATTTGCATTTTCCCGATGGCTAAGGATGATGAACATTTCTTAAAATATTTCTCCACTCGAGATATGGAACTTGTAAAATTCTCCTCCATGAGGAAAAGCCCTGACATGACATTGTGAAACAAAGAACCTCTAAAATACCAGTGAGTTCGTTTTCTATTGGCTGTCTTAAGAGTAGTTTGTTTCCTGACTGAGACTCCCTTGAAGAAAACTAAATTCTTATTTGCAAGTGATTGTCAGTTGGATATTGTTCCTCTGTGAAGGATGAGGGCATATGTTCACTTTTCCTTTCAGCTTTCAGACCCCATCAAGTACAGACCCATGTAGACAGTGACCTTACTTGCTGAGGCAGCCACTGGGAGTTAACATGACTGTAGATTCTCTTCACTAAGTCATATTGTTTCCTTGGTGTCCTTTATGTCCGGTGGCTCTTAAACTCTTTCAAATTCCTCTTAAATAGACTTTCTTGAGCCCTGATTGGAAGAACTGTAGGATTAAATTGAAATGTCAGGAGTTATTCCAATAGTCTGCCTCAGTATTTTACTTGGTTCTTTTATCTTGCAGCTTCTAATATTCTTTCTTTGTTCCATAAACATATAGAACAAAGCTTTGAGTGTGATGTGTTGAGGGCACTTTCTTTTCTGGTACAGTCTATTTGATGGTCTGTAGGCTTGTACCTTGTTAGGCATATATTTCTTTAAGTCAGAATTTTGTTTTCTTCTATGCTTTCTTTGAAAATATTTTCTGTTTGTTTAACCTGTGTTTGTTCATCCTTAGTTCTCATTATTTTTAGTTTTGGTTTTTTTTTTTTCAGTGTCCCAGAGTTCCTGGGTGTTTTGTGCCAGTTTTGTAGATTTAACATTTTTCTTTAACTGATGTATTCATTTCTTCTATTGGGTATTTAATGGCTGAATTTCTAACTTTCACTTCTAGTATTATTTGGTTGAGACTTGCATTGCTTATTCTTGTTTGAGTACATGAAGTTTTATTTCGAGATTTCCTTTTGTTAAAAATAATCAATTTTATTTCTACTTTTTATTCTAGTCATAAAGGCTATTTTTAAGATCTTTGTATTGTATTTCAGCTACTGTACAATTATTAGAGCCTACTTTGATAGGGTTGCTGGGGTCTACTTGAGACATATCATCTTGGCCTTTGTACATTGCATTTTTATGTTGGCATCTAAGCATCTGGACTTAGGGTGTTTGTAATTCTAGGTGCTAATATTTGGCATTGTATTTTGTGAGTGTGTCTTTTGTTTCCTGCATTCTGATGTCTTTCCTGCCTCATAAAATTATGATGGCTATGTGCTCCTTGGCAGATAATTCTTCTAGGACTTGAGGTTGTGTGGCCACTGAGATTTCTGGGCAAATTATGTTTCTTTATATAGGGAGCTATTGTTTATTAATGTGGATTCAGTGCTGCAGTTAAGTTACTTTTAGAGAGAAAGGGGATTTCAGTAGGTAGTCTGCTTCAGAGATAGGGATGGGACTGTAGGATTAAATTTAGAGAAAAGAAGAGAGATGTGAATCTGCTTATCTAAATAAATTGTATGGCCAGAATCAATACTAAATTTTATTTTACAAAAAAAAATTATGATAAAACATATAAATAAATCAACCTCTAAGAGATCAAATATTTATGAGTCCCTGTATCTGAGAATACTTTAGAGTTTTCAGAAAAACTTGTTCAAAGTATAATCATGGGCTGGAGAGATAGCTCAGTGGTTAAGAACACAGGCTGCTAGAGGTCCTGAGTTTAATTCCCAGGAACTACCTTGTGGCTCACAACCATCTGTAATAGGATTGGATTCCCTCTTCTGCTGTGTCTAAAGACAACAACAGTCCGTGCACATACATTAAATTATATATATATATATATATATATATATATATATATATATATATATATTTATATGTGTGTGTGTGTGTGTAAACACACACACTCACACACTCACACACACACAATCTTATAAACTAAAGCTAGGAATCTTAAACATATAAAAACATGTTGTGCACATGTGTAGCCTCTCCTTTTAACTAGATATCCTCAAATTGTCACTAAAGTTTCTCATATTTAAGTGTATGTTTTATCTTATTTAATAACAGAAAATGTATATGCAGCTTTTTTTACCAGTTCTTTACCATATTCATAGCATATGTTAGAGTAATGTGCATCAATGGAATGGCTTATTATTTTAGGAAAGAAGAAAGGATAGAAATGTGACTTATACAGATTGTTTTGCATACTCATCCTTTCCAGTTTTTTTTTTTTAATTTTCTACTACTATTACTCTTCAGAGGGATTCCTATGCAAAAGGTAAACATGAAGAAGTACCTAGGGCATGTTAAGTACCTGTGGATTTTATCTGGTTGGACAATTTTAATTTACTATCATCAAACTTAACAAGTTTTTAACCTGTCATAACCTGCCTATTCATTTCATCACAAAGATTATGTAACCTTGCCATATATCACTGTGTATGGTGACTATGATTTTTTCATTTATTTATTTATTTATTTATTTATTTATGTATTTATGTATTTATTCATTTTGCATCCAAATTGCAGGCCCCTTCCTCTTTCCTCCCAGTTCCACCCTCTTATTTGCCCTAGCTTATCCTCCTCCTCTTCTCTCCAGAGTAGGGAAGACTCCTGCTCCCCATACCAACTTACCCTGGCACATCAAGTCTCATCAAGACTAAGCATATTCTCTCCCTCTGAGGCCAGACAAGGCATCCCAGTCGGAGAAATTAATCCAGGGTCAGGCAACAGAGTCAGATACAGCCCCCTCTCCAACTGTTGGAGAACCCACATGAACACCAAGTTGCTCATATGCTACATATGAATAGGGCACCTTAGTAGAGTCCATGCATGCTCTTTGCTTGGTGGTTTAGTCTCTGTTAGCCCCCATGGGCCAATTTTAGTTGCCTCAGTAGTACTTGTAGTGTCCTCAACATCTGAGTTTCCTTCAGTCTTTCCAACAACTCTTCCACAAAACTCCATTAGCTCTGCCTAATATTTGTCTATGATGGATATGCGTGTGTTTCCTTTAGAAGTCTCACAGATAACAGTTGTGCTAGGCTCCTATCTGCATGTAGAGCAGAGTATCAATCACATAACAAAAGTGTTAGACAAATGATTACTTCTTTTAGAATTGAGTTCACAAGGTAACTATGAACATGAGTGTTTCAGTTTCAGGGGGGAACCAGGAGAGGCTGCTAGGTCATGTCTGCTAAATGGACAATGCCCTCTTTTCACTTAACAGCTTCTCAAAATCTCCCACCAAGACAAATCACCAGTATCCACAGTTCTTAGAGAACAAGTCTGCCCCAACGTAAATATAAGATGGTCACGTGAAAATGTTCCTTGAATCAATTTGGGAAGATTGGTAACATGTGGTATTCTTAGAAAAACAAAATTAAAAACCAGAGAAATCATCTTGGAGAATTACCTCCCTCCTTGGAGCTGCAGCCACTTTATGGTTTGGAGATCTTTTCCCATAACCACATGATTCTTATTTATAGTTAGTTAAGTGTTTATTTAGTTTGGCAACTTTGCCAAGCCTTAAGTAATTATCCTTCTTCAGATGATAAAAAAGTAATTCACTTGGATATCAATAGTTGCTAATGTGCTGCTTGGATGTTTTCATACTGATGAATTTTCCCACTTGCTTAAGGCCCTTGGGTTTGTTTATCTTTTCTGTAGGACCATAACTTCTCTATAACTATTTTCATTTTATTCTCTAATGAGTGCAAATATTCTACAACCAGTTAAAAATCGAAGTGATTCAGTTTTGAGTTTGTCAAACATAACGGAGATATGTTTCTTAAAATTGGCTGCTTATTGTTGACACTACTTATTTACACGGTATTTCATTTACACAATTATGAAATAATCAAAGTGGATCATGAGAACATCTAAGGTATATATATAGTATATATTTTATACATAGAAGTATTTCACAAGTAATATAGTAGGCACCATCTCTAACTTCATCACTGCTTCTTAGAAGTATTACTATTATATTTGAGATGACTGCCCATGATTTTTCCATGTGGGAAAATGTTTTAATAAGTAAAAATTACTTTAATCCTTCATATAGGTGTTTTCCAAAAGGCTGAAATATGTCTACACTAGCTTTAGGTTTCAGAGCTATTTCAAAAGATTGTTTTTCTGGGAGAGGACAATATATGTCTGTTTCCAATATTCAGCATCTATACACATTATGTGACAAATAACACCCACTCTTTAATAAATAGCAGTTCTACTGCCAAAACCAACACATTCATATAAATCAATAATAGACATATGCAAATATTTCATGGATACCAGAGGTCTTGTTTTATGGAAAATAGTTTGCTGACTACACATTCAAATGGTAACTAGCTCTGTTTAGAAATTTGTGTTTCTAACATTTTTTTTAACATATGTAAGAGATAGTGCCAAAAGAGAAAATATAAGTTAATTGATAGGGGTTGTATTTAGCTGCAAATTTACCTTAATGAGCTTACCTTTATATTTCTATATTTCTTATATTTCTAAAACTTATCTTTATCTTTTTTTGTCATGAAGTTTCAGTTTGTAATAGGCAAAGAAAGGGACAAATTGTTTTCTGAGAGTGTTAGAAAAATTATAGTAAAAATGATATAGTATATTATATTATATACAATAAAGATCATTTAAATTCTAGATATCTTTCATGTTGTATGTCAAAGGTAATATGTTTATTGGTTTAAATTTTCCATAATATTTAATCTCTTACAGTTTTGAAAATATAATTTGTAGGAAAAGTCAGAGTAGTAAGAGAGTTTTATTTTTTCAAGAACTATTCAGTGAGTATCCACTTTATGGAAATTTCAAGCTAAATGAGAAAATAAAAGAGAAATGAGCTTAATAATGTGCCTCAATGCATGAGCCAAGAATATAAGCAGTTATTAATGCAATAAGTGTGATAATTCTAAAAATACATCAGAAAATATAGGAAGTGCTTTATAGCAAGAGATGTCAGCACATACATTAACCCTTGAACTCTGGAGGCAGAAGCAAGCTGATCTACATGAGTTTCAAACCAGCTTGAACAGTGAGAACCAAGTGAGCCATGACCTCAGAATCAAAGCCTGTTTCAAATAAAAAAGCAAACAATCAAACAAATAAACACAAGTGTTTTCTATTCTGAAAGAGAAAAAGATTAATCAAGGCCTTAATTATATGCTGGATATCCTTTATGATTTTTTATACAAATTAATTTAAGTCTCCTTAGAAACTCATAGCTTAGCATACTTTAATCTCATTTTGGTTTCAAATAATTTGTAAAGTAAGAAATTTTTACATGTTTCTAATGTAATTAGCCCTATGGGTAAAATATTTTCAAACATTTCTCTACAATAATTTGAATGAAAAATATTGATTGAGTGTAGGACGGAACTCATTGCTGTACAGAAAGGAGAACCTTGGTTCTCATACAGTCTAGACAGTGGTGGGTTCAATATGCTATGCACCATCAGTAATATTGCCTTCAAATAGACATGGCTCTAGCAGGACCTATTTACTTACTCAGCATTGAAAAAACATATAACGATGTTTTAAGACCATTTTCATTCTTATTCACTTATAATTTATCTCACTTTTCGAATAAATTCTCAATCGAAAATAGGATTGAAGTTAATTTATCTATTACAAATAAAAGATATCTGTGAAATGAAATAAAACCAAGAACCATCAAACAGGGATATATATATATATATATATATATATATATATATATATATAGAGAGAGAGAGAGAGAGAGAGAGAAAATTTCAGTGGTGGAATGTTTGCATATGTCCTAGGTTTAAACTCCAGCACTGCATAAACTGGTGTGTGGTAGTTAATATCTGAAATCATGGCACAACAGAAGTTTAAGCATATCCTTGGTTACATATCAACTTGGAGGCCGCCTGTGCTAGAGGATCCCTCTTAAATTAAATTTAAAAAATGTTGTTGTTGTTGTTGTTATTGTTGTGGTTTAGAGTAAGGGTCAATTAAAGTGGGACTTTCTGTTTGCTACTCCAGATTTTCCTCTATTGCAGAGTTCACAGGACTGGTTATGGGGCACTGTGAGAAGACTGATCTTTCTGTGCAATTGTGTAACTGTAAGCTTCACGCGGCTTACATGAACTGGGTACTCCTGAGAGGCAGGCTGGGGCTGAAAGAGATGAGAAGGCGAGAAAAGAATGGGGCCAAGACAAATTTTTCTCTGATCAAGGCCCGTGAGTTTACTAAGAGACTGTGCTTATAAAGGGGAGAGGCCCATGCCCCGCCAATCCATTCTTGGTGCCTGGAGCCTGCCTGTGCAGGATAGAATGTGTCTCTAGAATGTCTCAAGGGTCTCTCAGCAGGTGGCAGAGTCTCGGAGTTGACATAACAATATAGCCATCTAAGTCGGAAGGCTACACCCCAGGTGATCTCATAATCAGTGGCTGCAAAGTCTGAAATCAGCCTGCTTCAAGGCTGAGGGAGGCTACACAATTGTTACAATCCGATCTGCAGCACAGGTTGCACTGGTGGCATTTATCAACTCTGGGATTTTTGATTTAGTAAATGAGTTTTGGAAAAATAAAATTTTATTCAATAGTGGGTACATCTATCTCTGCATCATTGTACTAAAATAAGAATTTGAATCAGCAGGACTGACACTTAACTTCCTGAAAGTGTTGAACACTCCATTCATTTTATTTGTCTGACGATCAGTGTTGACAATATGATAGTGTTGGAGTATGACAGAGCCTTTTCTATGTGGCAATCAACACTTTATGAAGCTTTGTTTGACTATCCACAAATCATACACTATTAATGAATTAAAATTTACAAAGAATGACTTTTTTTAACACAAAACAATGGACTTTTTTAGGCTTAATGTTCTTTGTGAGGAATTATAATCTACTAAGTCAGAGAAGTGGCTAGGTCAGAGAAATGCTGTGCTGTCTTGACTTGTTTCTGTTCTATTAATCATTACAATACAGCATAGCCTAAAATATCTACATTAGGCTTAGTCCTGAACTCAATAACTCCTATTCTGAGTCTGACAAGTACTTCCTCTTCATAGTGTCTGTTTTATCATCCAGAGGGCAATGATAAATCTAATTAACCTAAAATATGGTTGACAATTAATTAATATTTAAATGTTTCAGGAGAGAAATTAGACAATATAAACAGCAGCACCATGTCAGCTTCTTGACCTCTCATTATTTTTCTTGACATTGTTGTTCTCTCTTCACTTCGACATTGTGTGTAGCAATGATATTTAGTATATAGATCTTTCCTGGTCAAAAGACTAGGAAAAATAAGCAGAACAATCCTTTTTCCCTCCTAAGATTGAACATAAGAAGAATATTAAGTCTCTGTGGGCTAATACAGTCTATAAAATCTATATTGCACTTTTTATCATTCATTGAATACGTTGTGAATATAGGTCATTTTGGATATTATTCAATATTATTTAATGCAAAGGACCCTTGCAGGAAAAGGAATCAGACCTGTAGGCATGGATGCCAAGATCTGAGTCTCATCATATGCTACCATGTTCCTCTATGTGAGTCTGCCAGGAGGAGTCTACCATCATATTTAAGTCATTGTCAGCACCATGCCCTTGCTTATCCTTTTGAACTTGGAAGTATGGCCACAATGACTTGTCAAGCAACAGATAACATATTTGGACTCATTCTTGCCTGACGACCAGATCAGTTGCTTTCACCATTTCTAAAAGCCAATTGGAATCCCATTCTGAGATTTCTTAAGATAAAATATGTCAGTATAGTCATGAGTAGTGAAAAATCAAATTTAATTTAAAGTTATTTTGAATATATGATCTGCTGAATATACTAGAACATAAATGATGCCTATATATATATATATATATATATATATATTACCTTGAGCATTCCATTGAGGCAAGATTATTATTTTGAATTGTTACACCTGTGAAAGATTTCTGATTAATAAAATATTTAGAAAGAAAAACCATTGTAAATGACTGTCTAGACATATTGTCCTTCAATATTCACTATTACAGGCAGTCTCTTTCTGATGCTAGTCTCCCTAAACAAATGAAAATTTCCAACTCTGTTTCATAGGTTTGTTAAGTTTTCTTTTGGCTCCTCTTTCTCATGATTAATACTGAGCAATAGGCATGAATGTGGCTAGAGATGGCAGCAAAAAAAAATTATCAATCATAACATTTTCTGATGTAGAAAAAAAACCTCACTTTCCAAAAGTTTCTATAACATATTTTATACCTTCCTTTATTGTCTTGTGATTAGTAACCAGAGCCTTTGTATAAATGCCTGTCAGCATTAAACCCTCCTCATACCTATTGTATATTACAAGTAGACCACCAACCCTGTCTCAAAAACCAAAAACAAACAAACAAACAAACAAACAAAAACCAGTAGACTACCTTGGCTGCATAGTAGCATTCAATTTCATTTTAATGTATATTGAAAGGAATAAGTTCTGATGTAAAATGCCTGACAATACTTGAAGAGTTCTGTCTCATTAGTATTTTGAATATTGTGCTAAGCAAAATGAATTTATGTGTAAATCTGCCTTTCTGTTACATTATAACTAATTCTACAAAAACCTTTATAATTTAAGAATTAAGTCTCTAGGTTTTGTTTTGTTTTGTTTTGTTTTGTTTTGTTTTTTAACATTTCTGCGACCACCAATTTACAGTTTCTTGTAAATACAGTGGTTGTAATACTGCAATATCCTAGCCGGGCATAGTGGCACACACCTTTAATCCCAGCACTCGGGAGGCAGAGGCAGGCGGATTTCTGAGTTTGAGGCCAGCCTAGTCTACAAAGTGACTTCCAGGACAGCCAGGGCTATACAGAAAAACCCTGTCTCGAAAAACAAAACAAACAAACAAAAAAACAACAAAACAAAACAAAACAAAAAACACCTGCAATATCCTGGTAGTTTATATGTGAACTCACACCTACATATAAATATAGTTACAAGCACATGCAGACACACACACACTCGCACACAAACACACACAGAGAGACAGAGATAGAGAGTCAGAGACTGGCATATAGAGTTACAGAGTTTCAGTTGAATGAGCAAGTTTTGAATATCAAATAAAATGAAAAATACAACTATTAAATGTTTTAACACGTTTGATAATAGTCTTTAATTTCATACTCTTCTTCTGACTTTTATAATGATGTTGATGATGAATGATATTGGTATGGCCCAGGCATTTATACATAGACAATTAGCAACAGAATCGTGCTTTTTGTTTAGTTTCCACAGCTCCTACTATTTTGTTTTCTATTGTGTTTATGATTACAAATGATTAACATATGCCTGTGTTTTAGGAAAGTGCTATTAAAAGTTTATTACTCATTGGCTTGAAGGCAGATGTGTGAGGACATGCATTAGGCATGCTGTCTGTTGTGCAAATTTGTATTTTTTCAGATAAAATATGGATAAAGGCCTTATGAAATGAGTGGAACAAGAAGCTCATGGTTGAATGGGGAATGTAATGGTCCTGAGGCTGAACTGCATTAAATTACTCTCAATGTAGAAAGTGGGGTTTTGATGTGAGTCTTTCAAGTAGTAACTGTGGTAGTGTTTGACTATCACTAAGAAGAAAGCTTTGTGTGGTGAATGAAAGGACAAGAAAATGAAGAATGAAATTAAGAACAACAAAAAATCGTGGGGGTTCAGCATGGACAGCACCACTGTGGTGAACCAGTGATCAAGTAAACACAGGAGGCCCCATGAGATAAAGAAAAGAAAGGTGAAGCTACAAGGGAGGGTGAGCAACAGAAGCTTCCCAGCTACCTTGTCAGTGAGATGCTTCCTTAGGTCAGGAATCTTTATGAACCTCCCACTAACGGAAAACGATTTGTTTCCATACTTAATTCTTCTTTTCACTTCACACCTTCAAGTTAGCATGCTTCTTCTGGGGATTCACTATTTCTCCCAACGAAAGAGAGCCATACTACAGGATTAGATGTCAGAGGATCAGATTATCTATATTCAATAGTTCTCATATAAATATCAAGGAATAATGGGAACTAACAAAATAGCCCTTTATTTAATGAGCAGGCATACTTCTTGCAAACACACTTAGTGTCTAAAAAGCACCTTGATCTCTTGTATCAGTTGCTAGAGGTCTTTGCCTAGATGATGGTTTTAGAGACAGCCTACAGTTTTGAGTGTAACATCTTCTCACATTTCAAATGTTTATTCTATTCATAAATCTTCCATAACTTAGATGAGTATTATCACACACTTAATATTTTCCCATATGTTTTGATGTTTTCATTCAATATGGGTCCTTACTATTAAGGTATCCCAAAGTCATTTGAGAAGTAGCATCCTTGATTGTTGAGATATATATTCAAATTTTAAAATGCCAGATATTCTGGGACAAACATAAACTGAGAAAATGCCTCTACCCAGATTGTCTGAAGGCAAACATAGGAACATTTTCTTAAATCAGTGATTGTTGTAGAGATTGGCCAGGCAGTTGTAAGTGGTAATTTCCCTGGGTGAGTAGTCCTGAAAATTATAAAAAAGAAGACTGATCAAGAAAAGAAAGCATTCTAAATTAATTTGATCAAAGCGCATATGTACTCTTAGAGAATAAGGCAGCATGCACAGTTCCTGCATGGGTCTGCACCAGATACTCTGTGTATGGCTTCTGGTTTAGAGTTTTTATATGTGATTCTTGGGAGCAATCCTCTGATCCATTAGCCTTCACTGGATCTCTTTTTTTTGTTTGTGTTTATTTGTCTTGTCAAAACCAATGTGTTATTTTATTTTATTTCATTTTTTACTGGGAGACAGAAAAGGCTAGAAATGATGTGGAGAGCAACTGGGATGAGTAGTCGGAAGATAAATATAATCAAAATATATTATAGAAAAAGTATACTTTCAATAAAAGTTAAAAAAAATAAAAAAATAAATACAACTGGGGGTATGGGAGGAAAGAATTAAAGCAGGCTGAGCCAGCCATGGGAACAAGCCAGCAAACAGTATTTGTCCCTGGATTCTGCACTATTTTCTCTCTACTAGTCTCTATCTTGAGTTTCTGTTCTGATTTCCATGGATGATGGACTACAGGCTTTGAGGTGAAATAAGCCCTTTCTTCCCCAAGTTGCTTTTGGCCATGGTGTATTAATATAAATTGTAAATCCTAGTTAAGAAGGAGCAACTTATGAAGCAAGGGCTAAAATAAAATCATTTTAAAATGTATTTCCTTTATCTGTTTTTTCGCAGACCAGCATGACAACAGACCTTCCTGTCTCTGTTTATTTCAATCTCAGACTCTCTTTTCTAACTTTTCTCAAGCACAATTATATATAAGAGTTTGTGGATATGAATTCGATACACATGTGATAATATTCCTTTTATTATCAGAGTTAAGCCTTTATTTTTAATTATTAAATATAAATATATACATCCAATTAAAATATTTAGTTGAAACACTGATAAAGCATGTGACATAATAAAATTGGTATATTTTCAAAAGTATATTCCAGTAGGGCGTGGTGGAACAAGCCTTTAATCCCAGCACTCAGGAGGCAGAGGCAGGTGGATTTCTGAGTTCAAGGCCAGCCTGATCTACAAAGTGAGTTCCAGGACAGCCAGGGCTATACAGAGAAACTCTGTCTCGAAAAACCAAAAAAAAAAAAAAAAAAAAAGTATATTCCAGCTTCATATATTTTGATGTGATGAAAAATAAGATAATATCATGTCAAAAAAAAAAAAACAACTATGAGGAGGGTCTTTATTTCAACTTACAATTCCAGATTACAGTCTATTACTATAAGAAAATCAAAGACAGAAGTTCATACATGACATCATATCTGTAGAACAGAGAGAAGTGAATACGTGCATGTTTGCTTGCTTACTTGCTTGTGCTCATCTCGAATTCTCCTCTCTTAGCCTATGATATGGAGCTACCCACAGTAGGCTGAGCCTTTCTGCATCATCTGACTTAGGACAAATTTCCACAGACATCCCCACTGGCCAACCATGTACAGACAATGTAGAGAGATCTGATACCACTTCATAGGTGTGATATATCAGAGAGAGCAGACAAATGGAAAGAAACAGAGTAAGCAATATGAACTCTCTGGAGTCTTTAAAGTTATATTCAAAGACTATGTTTCATATAAATCTACACTAATTTATGAGAACATTAATTGAAACATAAATATCACACATATTTCCAATATTTCATGATGATTTGATATATGTATACATTTTGTAGCAGATGTCATAGTCAAAGTAATTCATATATACATAATTACATTGAGATTTTGTTCTGATTTTTTAAACTGTGAATAGTACAGTATTGCTAGTCACAGTTACGAATTGTTGCAGTAGGTTCAAGGAAACTACTCATCTTCTATTGAAAGGTTATGTATGCCTTTTGATCAAGGTCTCTCTGTCGGCCTGACATGAAAAAGAAAGGTGATGAAGAAACTTAACTCATCTACTTGGTTCAGGACAGAAAATAGTCTTACATGAAAGGAGACATTTTTGAAGCAAATTTTAATTTGTTTCATATTCACTATGAAAACTTCTGCTGGACTTTGTTCTTGGACTACTGCAATGTGTAAAAGATAAATAAAGATCATTTACAAAAGAGAAAAAAATAAAATGGAAAGGTGAGATACCACTATGAAGATTGGTGAGTTACTGACTTGGTTGAGCTATCTTGGCTAAAATGAAGTCAATATAGGATAGCAATTTTGGTTCTAATATATATTTTATGAATATCTTTCAAAAATAATATAGGCCTCTATTTAAACTGTGAAGTAGAATTATCTTAATTAAGAAATATCTGGTAAACAGCCCAAAGGAAGTCAGGTATTGGGACTCAAAATATTTGAAGGTTTAAGAGTCCAATCTTTAACTGTTTCTTACTTAATTTAACAGAAATTGTTCGAATGAGACTGAGGTTTATGTAAAATAAAGTAAAGTAAAATAAACATGTTTGAGTAAATAAATCCATTTGCCATCAGACCTGTAAATAATTTTCAATAAAGCTTCTTCTACTTTAAGATCCATATTTATCATCTACCTCAAATGTATGATTTTGTTTTGATGTTAAACTAGGCATTTAAGGTCTCAGTTTAAGGTGACTATAATATCCAGGAAAAATTCTAGTGAACTGTGAAAAATGCAGGTGTGGGTTTTCATTGTGGATTTGGTATCAAGAAAATTTATATGAATATCTATGAAGGAATTGATGTTATCAAAAGGAAGATTAAGGATAAAGTTGATATATATCTTACTATAGTAAGTATTGCTAGTCACAGTTACTAATTATAGATACCAACATATCATTTTTATATAGTTATGATTTTCAACATTAATATTTGAATTTGTTTCTATAGATTTTATATACTTTACTATAGCTTCAACTCACCTTTCATGTTGAACTCACTGTTCCGTACAATTTCTGATAACTGATGATATCAAACTACTGTTTGCTAACCTTGCACGCTGGTGATCTTATGAAGGTAAAAATACTATGATCTAATTGTCAATTTACCAATGTTTGAATTATCAGGGATTTGCAGATAAATTTATCTTTGGAATATTCAAGAGCTATGACTCTGCTTTTATAATTTTGTGTTAGCATGCATATTTTGTGAAATAAATTATATAAGAATGGATGCTCACAGCCAGTTATTGGATGGAACACAGGGCCCCCATTGGAGGAGCTAGAGAAAGTACCCAAGGAGCTAAAGTGGTCTGCAACCCCATAGGTGGAACAACAATATGAACTAACCAGTACCCCTGGAGCTCATGTCTCTGGCTGCATATGTAGCAGATGACCTAGTCGGCCATCATTGGGAAGAGAGGCCCCTTGGTCTTGGAAACTTTATATGCCTCAGTACAGGGAAATGCCAGGGTCAAGAAGTGGGAAGAGGTGGGTAGGGGAGTGGAGGGGGAGGGTCAGGGGGACTTTTGGGATAGCATTGGAAATGTAAATGAAGAAAATACCTATTTTTTTTTAAAGGAAAAAAAGGAAATGTTTTTAAAAGGAAAAAAAAGGACTAGAAGAACATTAATGTTTAAAATTTTCATTATTTTCTTATAATAAATTAGAGAAAATAAATATGAAAGGCAAAGGCCTAAATTTTGACCTAAAGCAAGATGATGCTTTTAAGAAATATGAAGAATGCAGTGGAAGATAACAGAGCAGAAAGAATATTTAGGATTGCCATTAATTCTTAGGAACAGAACAGGGTTTGGCAGAGAGGCTAATAAATTTTTGGAATTAGAAGTGAAGAAAGTGAAATTACAAAGATAATACAAAAATGATATTCTTATTTAAATTAAGTAAATGATTTGGTATAAACATTTGATATGAATTATCATACACAAATTCTTGTGTTTCAGTACAGAAGAAATAGATATTATATTCTCACAGAAATCAAAGTGAGGTGTCTGATTAAAGCTTAAAACCCAGAGGATGTACGTCTTTGAGTTAGTAAGAAGTAGGATTTTTTTTTCTTTTTAAATTATTGATGATGTAGTTTTGTGACCCGTCCAGCAGGTCCAGTTATTCGAGGGTCTCAAGGGGACCTTCTCCTAAGAACCAAATGGGGGGAGGGAGAGACGAGAACCAAGTGCAATGAATGACACAGGGAAGCACTCTGATTAGCATCAAGGTCTCACTGTATTGAGCAAGACTCAAGGCTTAAATGCACAAGCAAAAGGGGAAGTACTTCTCAGCAGGAGGAATGGGGCAGTGGAAAAAGAGGAAGTACTTCTCAGCAGGAGGGATGGGGCAGCGGAAATTTTTCTTTTGGCAACTACACGGGGAAGCAGGAACTTGGTGGTATCAGGGTACATCTTGAGGTCAGGACATCCTGCACTGATTTAGGGCTGAAACCATCTGTGGTTGTTCTTGGAGCGGTGTGTCAGTGGCTCGCTTTTGACCCCCTTTTCTTCTCGGGGGGAGAGGCTCAATTCTGAGATCAAGACAATAGAGTTGTCTTAATAGCTCCCAACAGATATGTAAAGAAAATCAGAAAAATTCTAGGTATATAGAGTAAAGCTTGGTGAAAATTTAATTTTATAAACATTATTACAGTAGCATAAAATATTCTCCCAAATTAATACATAAGATTGCAGACTAACAACAACCACTTTTGCAAATCAACAGAAGTTATCAATGAAGAAAACAGCCTATTGTGAGAAAAATTATTCTTTTTCTAGCTAGATATACTACATAAAGCTAATATTTATTACACAAAAATTGAAAAGAAAAACTGAATACCAAAAGTATGAATGTGACAGCAAATGAGCATGACATAATAAAATGAACAGAAGTTCTCAACAGTGAAAATACAAATGTCCAATAAATATTTTTATAATGTTGAGCACCTTTATTAAAAGGGCACAAGTGATAGTGAAATGGAACCTACTCACAGGAGTTAATTTTACATTGCTAATATCTTAAATGTTTTCCAGGCCCAATCATACTTGAAAGTAAATTTGAAAAAGGCATAATTCAACATACAATTTTTGCTTATATTTTCTTGTCTTATTTGTTTTTTTTTTTTTCAAAAATA
The DNA here is from genome assembly GCF_978045245.1 of Mus caroli. Classification (NCBI taxonomy): domain Eukaryota; kingdom Metazoa; phylum Chordata; class Mammalia; order Rodentia; family Muridae; genus Mus; species Mus caroli. Next base: position 137,412,841 of record NW_028227261.1, on the reverse strand, counting down.
ATAATGTCTAGTAACTTCTGGAGTTTTCTCTGGTAGTCTACACCTTTTGATCTTTTACAAAACTATTTATGTTGAGATTTTACTAAGGAGTTTTGTCCTGTCTTGTTCTTAGTCATATCTAACTTTCTGAGTGTCATATTTCAATTTCATACTTTGTTCTCTATTTCATTCTTTAAATAAAACCTCATAGATATTACATTTTATAGATATTTTAAAAGTTTTGAACAACATTCTTTTTGAATTATGTATTTTTTAATTCAATTGATATTTTCTAGTTCCATCCATTTGCATGCAAAACAGGATGTCCTCATTCTTAATATATTTCCAATTTTCGAGGAACCTCCAGACGTATTTCCAGAGTGGTTTTACCAGTTTCCAATCCCACCAGCAAGGGAGAGTGTTCCTCTTTGTCCACATACTCTCCAATATATTGTCTCTTGGTTTGTAGTAAATTGCTTTTATTATGTTTAGATATGAGCCTTGAATTCCTGATCTCTCCAATACTTTTAACATGAACGGGTATTGTATTCTGTCAAATGCCTTTTCTGTATCTATGAAGATGTGCATGTGATTTTTTTTTTTTGAGTTGGCTTATAGTGGACTTTGTTAATGAATTTTCATATAGTGAACAAACCTTGCATCCAAGTGAGGATGCCTTAGTACTGTGGGACAATGGGCTATGCACAGACAGGCTGGTCTCCAGTAGAGCTGAAGTATAACTTCAGTGGTGAAAATTCCCTCCTACATGGGATGGAAGGCTTTTTCTCATGTCTCCTGGACCCCTGGCTCCTGTAAAAGTTACTACTCTACAGCCCCCACAGGAGAGGTTTGTGGCTTTCAGTCACATTCACAATGTCCCAAACTTCTGACTTTCAGGCTAGACTCCTCCAAGTTACCTAGCAACAGCAAGATAACAAGCCCACTATAAGAGGGGCTGCTTAGCCCCACCCTGCTCTCTCCCTCTTAAGTTCTCTAAGCTTTCACCTTTCTTATTCTTTTTCTCTCTTTCTCTCTCTCCTTTTCACCCTTTTCTCCTCTTGGCCATGGCAATTCCCCCTTCTCTCTCTCTCTTTCTCTTTCTCTCTGCCTTTCTACAATAAAGCTCTAAAACCATAGACTATCTCTGTTCATCAAGGCACATACTAAGAATTCTTGCCTGCGTGAGACCTCTCTCCCTCTGCCCTATTCCTGTATCTCTGAGGCCTGGTGCTGTACTGGGGCCCCTTTTCTGTTCTTAGCTCCTCTTCTGTATCCAGCGTTGGATGTCAGAGTCAGAGAACCTGGTACAGAGGCTGCCCCTTGTCCACCCCCTGCCATGTGGGGTCAGTGGCTTCACACAGCCAGATGCCCACCTGGGGCCAAGTGGAAAGCTTCCAGCAGTCTTTCCACATCCACCTGCCCACAGCACAGGAACTTTGGCCTGACATTGGCTCTCTCCCTCCCTCCTCTTCTCCTAAACCACCAGCCCAACACAGCACCACTTGGGAGAGAAAGAGCAATCAAAAGTGTGGAGAAAGGGAGGAACCTGAGATGTAAAGTGGAAAGGGGGTGGGAGGAAGAGGTGAACCTCATCTGATATTGTGTGAGGGAAAAGTACTGAAGCCCTGAGGGCCAGCAGAAAGAATGGAAACAGGAAACCTTGGATTCTTGGAGGTTGGGGGAAATTCACCAGAAACCTGGGAGGTAAGAGACTCTCAGTACTCATGGGAGGGACCTTAGATGAAATTCCCTACACTGGGGAGAGGGAAGATGTAGATCCTACCTCTAGCAGAAAGACAGAGTATCAAGTTAGGGATGAGGTTGGCACCCCACAGTCAAAACTATGACCCATAATTGTTTCTCTCTAAAAGAACTGCCTGGATGGAAATGGAGAGGAACCTGTGGAAAAGAAAGTCCAGCGACAGGCCCAAAGTGGGATCCGCTCAAGGGGAAGACCTAAGGTCTGATACTATATTTCTGAGGCTATGTAGCACTCACAAAAAAGAAACCCATCATGGCTGCCCTCTGAAAGACCAATAAGCAGCTGAAAGAGTCAGATGTAGATATTTACACCCAACCAATGGACAGAAGCTGCTGACCCTTGTGCTTGAATTAAGGAAAAGGTGGAACAAACTGAGGAGGAGGGCAACCCTTTGGAGGACCAGCAGTCTCAATTAACCTGGATCCATGAGGTCTTTAAAACATTGTAGTAAGAACCGAGAAGCATACACCAGCTGATATGAGGTCCACAACACATATACAGCAGAGGAGTTCTGGGTCTGGGTTTAGTCAGAGAAGATGCATCTAACCCTCAAGAGACTGGAGGACCCATGGTGTTCAGAGGTCTGGTGGGATTGCTGGTGGGTGGAAGGGACATCCTCGTGGAAACAAGGGGTGGGGAGTAGGTATGGGATATAGAACAATTGGATGGTGGACTAGGAGGGAATAAAATTTGGAGTCAAAAATAAATAAATTGATAAATAAAAGATTAAATTAAAAGCAGAAATAGTATGTCAAAAATCCTAGATAATATTCCTTAACTTATATCTTTATCAGGATATTGAAAAAGTAGAATTATAGCTGATTGCATGTTTAAAATCATGAATATTTACAATTAAGATAAAACTTAAACCAATGGCAAAAATGAAAAGTAAAACTGTATGCTGAAGGCCATCAAATTAGAAATTTCTTTTTAAAGTACAGTATTGACTCTTTTTAAAAAATAGTATGACTACAGTCATTGCAAAGAAAGAAAACTCTCTCCAAACAACCTGTAGTTATATATTCACAAATTAATAACACCAATTTTTATGCATCTCAGTATTAGAAGTTTCCTCCAAAAATTTTTGAATAAGATGATAGATTTTCAGTGGTAAACATATAAATTTGTTTATGTCAATTACCTAAAAATGATAACCCTTTAGTGCTGTGGACTGGCCTCAGTCAGGCCCTCCATCTGCAGGGGAAATCACGGTCCCGGTACAGGTGAGCAGGAGTAGGAGAAAAGTGACAAATAGGAGCAAGGGAGTGTTGTATCTGAATGTAATTTGTCTCAAAGCGAGCATCAGACTTATAAGTGGCTTTTACACAAAACAGAGGAATGCATAGAAAAAACGCTAACAGGAATCAATTGGGATAAAAATCAATGTTAATAACTGGGATCAAGCCTCTTTGGGTCTGACCAGCACCTGGGTAGCTTGAGCACAGGGTCGGCTGACACCTGCCAGCTACCCACAACACCCACCACAGGATTTTGAGACTTCTGGTGAGTGGAACACAGCTTCTGCTCCAGTCCAATCACGCGGGACCTGAGACTGCTTTGGTTGGGGAGGCAGAAATCCGGCCTCAGTAGGGCCACAAGCCTTTTCCGGTCTGAACAGCACCAGAGTAGCTAGAGCACAGGGTCTGCTGACACCCAGCAGCTACGAAACCCGCCACAGGAGTTTGAGACTTCTGGTGAGTGGAACACAGAGTCTGCTCTAATCTTTAAACAGTGACAACAATAACAACTAAGCCCACAGATTACCAGATGGCGAAAGGTAAACGTAAGAATCTTACTAACAGAAACCAAGACCACTCACCATCATCAGAACCCAGCACTCCAACTTCGCCCAGTCCAGGGCACCCCAACACACCGGAAAAGCTAGACCGGGTTCTAAAAGCATATCTCACGATGATGGTAGAGGACATCAAGAAGGACTTTAATAACACACTTAAAGAAATACAAAACAACACTGGTAAACAGGTAGAAGACATTAAATAGGGAGCACAAAAATCCCTTAAAGAATTGCAGGAGAACACTGCTAAACAGGTAGAAGACAGTAAAGAGGAAGTACAAAAATCCCTTAAAGAATTGCAGGAGAACACTGCTAAACAGGTGAAAGACATTAAAGAGGAAGCACAAAAATTCCTTAAAGAATTGCAGGAGAACACTGCTAAACAGGTTGAAGACATTAAAGAGGAAGCACAAAAATCCATTAAAGAATTGCAGGAAAACCAGACCAAACAGGTGATGGAATTGAATAAAACCATCCAAGACCTAAAAAGGGAAGCAGAAACAATGAAGAAAACCCAAATTAAGGCAACACTGGAGATAGAAACACTAGGAAAGAAATCTGGAACCATTGATACGAGCATCAGCAACAGAATACAAGAGACGGAAGAGAGAATCTCAGGTGCAGAAGACTCCATAGAGAACATAGGCACAACAATCAAAGAAAATACAAAATCTAAAAAGATCCTAACTCAAAAGATCCAGGAAATCCAGGACAAAATGAGAAGACCAAACCTACGGAAAATAGGAGTAGATGAGAATGAAGATTTTCAACTCAAAGGACCAGCAAATATATTCAACAAAATTATAGAAGAAAACTTCCCAAACCTAAAGAAAGAGATGCCCATGAACATACAAGAAGCTTACAGAACTCCAAATAGACTGGACGAGAAAAGAAATTCCTTCCAACACATAATAATCAGAACAACAAATGCACTAAATAAAGATAGAATACTAAAAGCAGTAAGGGAAAAAGGTCAAGTAACATATAAAGGCAAGCCTATCAGAATTACACCGGATTTTTCACCAGAGACTATGAAAGCCAGAAGATCCTGGACAGATGTTATACAGAAACTAAGAGAACAAAATTTCCAGCCCAGTCTATTATACCCAGCCAAACTCTCAATTACCATAGATGGAGAAACCAAAGTATTCCACTATAAAACCAAATTCACACATTATCTTTCCACGAATCCAGCACTTCAAAGAATAATAACAGAAAAAAACCAATACAAGAACGGAAACCATGTCCTAGAAAAAGCAAGAAGGTAAGCCCTCAACAAACCTAAAAGAAGACAGCCACAAAAACGGAACACCAACTATAACAACAAAAATAAAAGGAAGCAACAATTACTTCTCCCTAATATCTCTTAATATCAATGGACTCAACTCCCCAATAAAAAGACATAGACTAACAGGCTGGCTACAGAAACAGGACCCAACATTTTGCTGCTTACAGGAAACTCATCTCAGAGAAAAAGATAGACACTACCTAAGAATGAAAGGCTGGAAAACAATTTTCCAAGCAAATGGTAGGAAGAAACAAGCTGGAGTAGCCATTATAATATCTGATAAGATTGACTTCCAACCCAAAGTCATCAAAAAAGACAAGGAAGGGCACTTCATTCTCATCAAAGGTAAAATCCTCCAAGAGGAACTACCAATTCTGAATATCTATGCGCCAAATACAAGGGCAGCCTCATTCATTAAAGATACTTTAGTAAAGCTCAAAGCACACATTGCATCTCACACAATAATAGTGGGAGACTTCAACACACCACTTTCACCAATGGACAGATCATGGAAACAGAAACTAAACAGGGACACAGTGAAACTAACAGAGGTTATGAAACAAATGGATCTGACAGATATCTACAGAACATTTTATCCTAAAACGAAATGATATACCTTCTTCTCAGCACCTCACGGTACCTTCTCCAAAATTGACCACATATTTGGTCACAAAACAAGCCTCAATATATACAAAAATATTGAAATTGTCCCATGCACCCTATCAGATCACCATGGACTAAGACTGATCTTCAATAACAAAATAAATAATAGAAAGCCAACACACACGTGGAAACTAAACAACACTCTTCTCAATGATACCTTGGTCAAGGAAGGAATAAAGAAAGAAATTAAGGACTTTCTGGAGTTTAATGAAAATGAAGCCACAACATACCCAAACTTATGGGACACACTGAAAGCATTTCTAAGAGGAAAACTCATAGCTCTGAGTGCCTCCAAAAAGAAACTAGAGAGAGCACACATTAGCAGCTTGACAACACAACTAAAAGCTCTAGAACGAAAAGAAGCAAATTCACCCAAGAGGAGTAGACGGCAAGAAATAATCAAACTCAGGGGTGAAATCAACCAAGTGGAAACATGAAGAACAATTCAAAGAATCAACCAATCGAGGAGCCGGTTCTTTGAGAAAATCAACAAGATAGATAAACCCTTAGCCAGACCCACTAGAGAGCATAGGGAAAGTACTCTAATTAACAAAATCAGAAATGAAAAGGGAGACATAACAACAGACCCTGAAGACATCCAAAACACCATCAGATCATTCTACAAAAGGCTATACTCAACAAAACTGGAGATCCTGGATGAAATGAACAAGTTTCTAGACAGATACCAGGTACCAAAGTTAAATCAAGATCAGGTTAATGATCTAAACAGTCCCATATCCCCTAAAGAAATAGAAGCAGTCATTAATAGTCTCCCAACCAAGAAAACCCCAGGACCAGATGGGTTTAGTGCAGAGTTCTATCAAACCTTCAAAGAAGAACTAATCCCAGTTCTTCACAAACTATTCCACAAAATAGAATCAGAAGGTACTGTACCCAACTCATTCTATGAAGCTACAATTACTCTGATACCTAAACCACATAAAGACCCAACAAAAATAGAGAACTTCAGACCAATTTCCCTTATGAATATTGATGCAAAAATCCTCAATAATGTTCTCGCTAACCGAATTCAAGAACACATCAAAACAATCATCCATCCTGACCAAGTAGGATTCATCCCAGGGATGCAAGGATGGTTCAATATACGAAAATCCATGAATGTAATCCATTTTATAAACAAACTCAAAGACAAAAACCACATGATCATCTCGTTAGATGCTGAAAAAGCATATGACAAAATCCAACACCCATTCATGATAAAAGTCTTGGAAAGATCAGGAATTCAAGGCCCATACCTAACCATGATAAAAGCAATATACAGCAAACCAGTAGCCAACATCAAAGTAAATGGTGAGAAGCTGGAAGCAATCCCACTAAAATCAGGGACTAGACAAGGCTGCCCACTCTCTACCTACCTATTCAACATTGTACTTGAAGTCCTAGCCAGAGCAATTAGACAACAAAAGGAGATCAAGGGGATACAAATTGGAAAAGAAGACGTCAAAATATCGCTTTTTGCAGATGATATGATAGTATACATAAGTGACCCTAAAAATTCCACCAGAGAACTCCTAAGTCTGATAAAAAGCTTCGGTGAAGTAGCTGGATATAAAATTAACTCAAGCAAGTCAATGGCCTTTCTGTACACAAAGGATAAACAAGCAGAGAAGGAAATTAGGGAAACAACACCGTTCTCAATAGTCACAAACAATATAAAATACCTTGGCGTGACTCTAACTAAGGAAGTGAAAGATCTGTATGACAAGAACTTCAAGTCCCTGAAGAAAGAAATTAAAGAAGATCTCAGAAGATGGAAAAACCTCCCATGTTCATGGATTGGCAGGATCAACATTGTAAAAATGGCTATCTTGCCAAAAGTAATCTACAGATTCAATGCAATCCCCATCAAAATTCCAACTCAATTCTTCAATGAATTGGAAAGGGCAATCTGCGAATTCATCTGGAACAACAAAAAACCTAGGATAGCAAAAACTCTTCTTAAGGATAAAAGAACCTCTGGAGTAATCACCATGCCTGACCTAAAGCTGTACTACAGAGCAATTGTGATAAAAACTGCATGGTACTGGTATAACGACAGACAAGTAGACCAATGGAACAGAATTGAAGACCCTGAGATCAACCCACATACCTATGGTCACTTGATCTTTGACAAGGGAGCAAAAACCATCCAGTGGAAAAAAGACAGCATTTTCAACAAATGGTGCTGGCACAACTGGCGGTTATCATGTAGAAGAATGCGAATTGGTCCATTCCTATCTCCTTGTACCAAGGTCAAATCTAAGTGGATTAAGGAACTCCACATAAAACCAGAGACACTGAAACTTATAGAGGAGAAAGTAGGGAAAAGCCTCGAAGATATGGGTACAGGGGAAAAATTCCTGAATAGAACAGCAAAGGCTTGTGCTGTAAGATCGAGAATCGATAAATGTACCCAAGGAGCTAAGGGAACTGCAACCCCATAGGTGGATCATTATTATGAACTAACCAGTACCCCAGAGCTCTTGTCTCTAGCTGAATTTGAATCAAAAGATGGCCTAGTTGGCCATCACTGGAAAGAGAGGCCCATTGGACTTGCCAACTATATATGCCCCAGTACAGTGGAATGCCAGGGCCAAGGGGTGGGGGTGGGTGGGTGGGTGACTGGGGGGGGAGGGGAGTGTATTGGGGACTTTTTGGATAGCATTGGAAATGTAATTGAGGAAAATACCTAATTAAAAAAAAAAAAAGATTGGACTGTAAAAAAAAAAAAAAAAAAAAAAAAAACTGGGATCAAAAGCAGGCCCTCCTAATGTCAGCTAAACACAGGAGCCTGGTGAATGCTCTGATGCACTGCTAGTCTATTGTTAAACCCACCACCAGGGGTGCTTTAGTAAATACCTGATTATGCTATTCTTCTGGGCCTAGTGAAAACATGCACCAGGTAAATTCCCTTTCTACTAACCCTTTCTTGAATAATACTTCAGTTCCTCCAAAAACCACAACCCACCTTCTTCCTAGGCCATTGTAAATTCCTGTGTATGGGAGTGACTCGGCTATTGTTCTAAGTATTTACTATGTAAACTAGCCCTAAAATCCCCTATTCCCTTCCCCCTTCCCCTGCTCCACAGCCCACCCACTCCCAATTCTCAGTCCTGGCATTCCCCTATACTGCGGTATAGAACCTTCACAGGACCTAGGGCCTCTCTTCTCATTGATGGCTGACTAGGCCATCCTCTGCTACATATGCAGCTAGAGCCATGAGTCCCACCATGTGTTTTCTTTGATTGGTGGTTTAGTTCTAAGGAGCTCTGGGGTTACTGATTAGTTCATATTGATATTCATCCTATGGGGCTTCAGACCCCTTCAGCTCCTTGGATACTTTCTCTAGTTCCTTCTTTGGGTACCTTGTGCTCCATCCTATGGATAATTGTGAGCATCCACTTCTGTATTTTCCAGGCATTGATAAAGGCCCTCAGGAGACAGCTATATCAGGCTCCTGTCATCAGATTCTTGTTGGCATCTGCCATAGTGTCTGGGTTTGGTGGTTGTTTACGAGATGGATCCCCAAGTTGGGCAGTCTCTGGATGGTCATTCCTTCAGTCTGTGCTCCAAATTTTGTCGCTGTAGCTCCTTCCATGGGTATTTTGTTCCCCTCATGGGTATTTTGTTCCTTTTAAAAAGGATTCTGAGATTCTGGGATAATATCCACTTATCAGTGAGTGCATATCATGTGTGTTCTTCTGTGACTGGGTTACCTCACTCAAGATGATGCCCTCCAGATCCATCCATTTGTCTAAGAATTTCATAAATCCATTGTTTTTAATAGCTGAGTAGTACTCCATTGTGTAAATGTACCACATTTTCTGTATCCATTCCTCTGTTGAGTGACATCTGTGTTCTTTCCAGCTTCTGGCTATTATAAATAAGGCTGCTATGAACATAGTGGAGCATGTGTCCTTATTACATGTTGGAGCATTTTCTGGGTATATGCCCAGGAGTGGTATTGCTGGATCTTCTGGTAGAACTGTGCCCAATTTTCTGAGGAAATGCCAAACTGATTTCTAGAGTGGTTGTACCAGCTTGCAGTCCCACCAACAATGGAGGAGTGTTCCTCTTTCTCCACATCCTTGCCAACAATATGTCTTAGTTAGGATTTTATTGCTGTGAAGAGATACCATTACCATGACTATAGCAACTCTTATAAAGGCAAACATTTTATTCTGGATGGGATACACTTACAGAGGTCCAATATATCTCTATCTTTGAGAGAAGCATTGCACATTGAGGTAGACACAGTGCTGGAGAAGAATGGCATCCTCAGGCAGGTAGGAGGAGACTCTCTCAAAGCCCATCTCCACTGTGAAATACTTCTCCAGCAAGACCACACCTACTCCAACAAGGCCACCGCTCCTAATTATACCTTTCCTTGGGCCAAGTACTGAAAACACCACACAATAAATATTTGGTCATTATACATGCATTTTGGAACATGGACAATATTAATAAGAAAAGAATCAGCAATTACCATCTACAGCTGAATCACAAGCAATAGGAAAGCACATAACAGAAATATCTGCCTTAGGTTCATTTTCTGTCCTGAGAATGAGAAAGAAAAAAAAAAAAAAACTCTACTTAATTTGTGTTGTGAACAACTTCACAGCCAAAGTAAAAAGTCACAAGAGGTTGAGAAACAGTGGCAGGTACAGGCAGAGATGATTTCATATGTAAATAAACCAACTGGAAGGGATGCCTGTAACTTTATCCATTGGACTTCAAATTCTGTTTCTTTGTCCTGGCTATCAATTTTACTAGAATTTTATTACTCCTGCATATTTTAGAGGTGACTGGAAATTAGTTTTCAATAACAAATGAGCTTAAACTTTAGAGATGACTAGAATATGACCATGGTTTCTGTGATGATTCAAACTTCAGAAGGTTACCAAGAGACTATTGAAGATATTAGATTTTAGAGAACGTTCTTCTTATTATGATGACTAAGTATATTTTGGGATAGGAATAACTCATAAAATAAATGATTATAAAATTAAATTAAAAACAAATTACAAGTATGTGTTTAGCAGAAAATCACAGAGGATTGTGTTTATATGGATAGAAGCACTTTGCATCAAAGGTTATTTTACTAAAGATTAAATTTAGGGTTATGGAATTCAGAACACAAATGGGCAGGTTCGTAAATTAAGTAGGAAATACCTGAAGGAGGAGAGATGTGAAGGGGACTTGAGGTCATGAAGAGCAAAAGAAAGGGAAAGAGGAGGGATCAAAGTAGACCAGCAGACCAAGCAGGAGAATGAATGCATAAATTCTGTCAAGTAACCCAAGTGCTTTGACAGCTTTCAGAATCTTGCTCTACAGTGTGTGGAAAGCTTTAGCATTGGCAGTGTGATGGGGGCCTTGAAAAGAGCCTTCAGCCCTGCAAGGAGGTTTGGAAAGGCCTAACAGTGTGTGACTGCCTTCCTAGATATGTTTGCTGAAGATATTTATAGGTGCTCATCAGAAGTGATGACTGCTTGCAATGACAGCGATGATGTTATTACCCAGATGACTTCTTTCTGTCTGTAATGATTTTCAAGGCGTGATAAAATGTCAAAATATATTGCTGTGAAGTAAACATGCAATAACAATTCAAAATACAGATGTGAGATATATAGCCATTTATTTTCATTATCGTTTGAAAACTGTTATTGTCCCTGTAATGAACATCTATGCTGGTAAGTCAAAATGAGGGAAAATATATCCTATAATAAAAAGGAAGAGAAAAATCAGAATTTTAATTTGCTTTCAGTATTAAAACATGGGTTGACAGCAAGAAAATATTCAAATAATAGACATTTTAATTTATGTTTTGAAATTTCTGTAACTTCAATGTGTTATGAGGCATATACATCATTATTTTATTTTGTAATAAAATTTGATATGTTCTATTAAACACAGCGTTAATACTTTTAATTACTTTGTTCACTTTTAGTTCCGAATGGTGAGATATTGAAAAGGTGCACTTTGAACGGGTAAGAAATACTAGTTAAGTATTATTGTTGAGACATTGAGAATATAAATATGAACAAGAAGTCTGAGTGTGCTCTGTCTCTGTCTCTCTCCCTCATCTGTATCTATCTCTGTGTCTCACATACACATGTATGGACATGTGTGAACACAGAAACACACAGACACTGAAACACACCCATACAAACACACTCATGGGTGAAATGAAGAAGGCAAACTAAAATGAAGGTAATATGAAAGAACTATATGCAAATCCATCTTTTAAGAAAATCAAACAAAACATTATAATTCAATTGGAAAAAGTAAAGGTTGTGTCACTTGAATGTGAACATGTGAATTAGATAGAATTTAGAATAGAACAAAATGGGGATCAAGCCATATTCTGTTTCTGGGTTGTATATTGAATTTTTGAATAGTTATGTGACATTTTCTGATTTGAAATGGTATCCTAAACTACCCTTATATGTTCTAAAGTTCAATACAAGTTTACTATTTTCTCTATTGTTAACCTTAACATATAGGATTGACACTATGAATGGAAGCTCACCTGAACACATGTAACTACAGTATCCTCATAGTTGTTTTTTTTTTTAATTGAATGAAGATAATTTTATTCCTTCATAATAATTATTTCAGAAAGCAGGCAAGTTTTTTAATATTGTTTTGGACTATCCCCAAACTAAGATTTTTGTTCATTAATATCAAGTGAGATAATAATCAAAATTTCCATTGATATGAAAAAGAGAATGTTATGAACTATTTTAGATTTATACATATCTAAAATTTTGTGATCTATCATATGGGTGCAAAAAATTGAATCCTGGCAATCTAGAAGAAAAGTCAGTGTCCTGACCTTTCTAGCTATCTCTCCAGCCTTTGAATGAATACTTCTTACCTGTACTTATTTCTTTTTGTAAAGAAGAGTTTTAGGTAAAATACATTCAGTGATATATGAAAATATATTTCGTCCTATTATTAACTATGAAAGGAAATCATGAACATACTTAACTTCTCTGTAAAATAAGAGCTTTCATTTATTTATTAGTAGGTGAAAAAAAGTTGTCAGATTTCCTTATATTTTTAAAAATATTATAACTTTAGTCATCTAAACATTTACTTCTTGTTTTTTTTAACAAGTGATGATGAAACATTAAAAATGTTAGATAAAAAAAACTGCCACACCTAGACACACTCATACAAACACATATAACACACACATACACTCACTGTACACCTAAATTTATAGAATATAGAGGAAATATACATAAAATTTATATGCGTAAAATGCACGGCCTGCTATAATATAAAGCTGTTTAAGTCAGTCACAGTACCAAAGAATGGGTTAATCACATCACCATACAGCAATCAAGAAATTCTTATAGGAGATAGAAATTATAAATCTGAGCCTCACTAATGAGAGGAAATTCTCTCAGAAAGTTATCAGTTTATTTCCACTCAGGAAGAAACTTGAGTAGAGTCAACATATAAATATAAGTTCTGGGTATGAAATGGTGTCATATTTCATGTGTTCCAAAATGTAGGACTGTAATGTATTAGTTACAAAATGTGTATTGTTGCTAGTTTTAAAAGAGAAACTCTCAACAATAAGAGATTCATTTCAAGTAAATCTGTGGTTCTTCATCATATAATTACCAATAATTAAATACCTTCTCTGTGCTTGCAACGGCATATAAGAATAATCAGACCAGAGAATTATAAGTCTTTTCAATTAGAAGGTCATTTTGATTCAATCAGTTGAGGCTCAGGGTTCTGAAATACCATGATAACCACAGAGGAGGGGAGAAATTGTTAGGTTGACTAAATAAGACAGGACAAATGGACAAAAGTAGATGTTTATTAATTTTATAAGAGAAAACTTAGTTTGACTCCAAAATCCATTTTAGCACCTAAGGGTGAAAAGAAGTTGTCTGAGGGTTTTGCGTCTGTGAACAGACACAATGACCTACAGATCCAGAGGTTCAGTTCATTATCATCAAGTGGGAACATGGCAGCATCTAGGCAGGCACTTTGCAAGAGTAGCTGAGAGTTCTACATCTTCATCTGAAGGCTGCTAGCAGAATACTGACTTCCCAGCAGCTAGGACTAGCGTATTCAAGCCAAGTGACACACTTACTCCAACAAGGCTCTTAATAGTACCCCTCCTTGTGCCAAGCTTATACAAACCATCACAGAAGTTAAAAAAGAAAGGTGCTAAGGCCAATCTATTACATAGCAATTGCCAAAAAAATTTCACCAGACACATGAAAAGGGGAAAGAAGTTTAATTATGATTTAAAAGTAAATATTTATAAATATTATGATTAAATTAAAGTGACATTTTATGATATAACCAGTAGAGTATTCAGTGAAGAAAGTGTGAATGAAATGTGATGAAATATGAAGGAAAAGAGTGAAAATGGAAAAAAATTATATTGAGTGAGGTAATCTAGATATAAAAAGAAACTAAATGTTCCCGTCCATATATGGATACTAGTATTGAATATTTGACTTTGTTTCTTTGACATAGAGTGTCAGTAAAAGCCAGAAAACTAAAAAGATTTCATGCCATTGGGAAAGGGTTTTTTAAAGATAGAGTGGAATTTAAAGAGTGATATAAAGGCATGCAGAAATAATTCTGAGGGTATAAGGGTAAATTAGTGAGGGGTGCCAGATATGAGACAGTAGGGAGCTGAAGAAAGCATAAACAAATAAAAGGCTGTGAAAGAGAATATTAAAATCTACCACCTTATAAACAAATTTAAATTTTTATTTTAAAAATGATTTTGAAGGGAGACACCTTAAATGACTGTAGAAGTCAGTTTTTAAACATAATTTGGGATACTTACAAGTGAGCTGATTTTCACTGGTATTCCAGAAGTCCCTGAACCAATACAGGATTTTGCCATTCATATTGCCTTTCCTCAAGAAATAGATGATACGCCCTTATTGCTGAAGATACCACATCTTATATTGCATGATATAGACAAATTAATCTGGAAGTGATCAGAATATTTCTTTCATGTTTCCTAATATTCCTAACCCCAGAAGTTGCTATATAGATTGTTGGATGGAGAAAGACATCAATGGCCTTACCTATCTCTGGACCCTACAGCTACAAAACCAATCTACAAAAGCGCACTATTGTTTATAGGGGTAATGCACAGCAGAGACTGTATTTGAGGCTCATGCCACAAGAGAAAATCAATGCCTAGAATTGCAAACATGTTCATGCCAAGGAGACCATAGGCCTTATTTAGAACTGAATCGTGTTATTTAGCTAAATTTACACAGTATCAAATTGCCTTCTAAATGCTTATGTTTGTACTTATATACAAATAGTACTCTCAGTCTCAATCAGAGAAGTCTCTTGCCAGTGAATGGTGAATACAAAGAGTCGTGATTGTACAAGATTTTGAGAATAAGGGGTGGATGAGTATTTAGCCACTAGTGAGACTTTTCAAACAATCTTCCTAAGGTTCAAGGAAAATTGTGGAAGATGAAGTAGAAAAATATATGTGCTGTAATATTGGGAGAAGTGCTTTAAAATGCCATTTGCGGGATAATATACAAATAAGACATGAACCTAGGAGCTGTGGATACCTACACTGGATCTGGACAAGAATAGACACACCAACAATTTCTCAGTGAGCTCATTTCTAGAGAAGAAAGATTCTCCCTGTTTTAGCTCTGCATCTAGGAGTAAGGCCTTGTGAAATTTCTCCCACCCACACTGGTATGTCAAAAGCTAGAATCAAAATGTTTAACATTAGCCTTAAAAAGATTTATTAGATAAGTTATAGTATTATACTTGTATTTTCACTTAGCGATTGTATTTTTCCTCCTCTGATTTCCTACCTCCACAAGTCTAGAGTTTGTGAAAGATACTCTGAAATACTAGTTTCAATGTAAGACCACTAGAGTAGCAGCTCTCAAGTGGGTCATGGTCCTTTTGTGGGTCTAATGACTCTTTCACCAGTGTCACCTAGACATCATTGCAAAACACAGGTATTTGCATTATTATTCCCAAATAAAAAGTACAGTTATGAAGCAGCAACAAAAACAATTTTAAGTTTGGGGTTACCACAATATGAGGAACTATATCAAATGTTTTAGGATTAGGGAGATTGATAATCACTGCTCTAGAACTTCTTATTTTGTAGGTCTGCAGAGAAATTTATATTTCACATAAGTTCCCAGGTGACAGCTAGTCCTTTCAGCTAATCATACTTCAGGAAATTACAGGAGTAGAAAATTTTAATGGTGATATTCTGTCTTCTACAATATACACTATCCCTCTCTATTTCTTTATCTTTATGATTTTATAGTAAAAAATGCATCAATAATTCTGCCATGGTTATTTTGGCTTCCCCTTTCCTACTTTTTTTTTCTTCTTAATTGCTTTTGTTTTTTATAGTCTGGTCCTTACCCCCATCCTGGTCCTGCTCCCATAGTTTCTCATCCAATTCCTCTTCCCCTCAGTCTCCAACAGGATGTTCCCTCCTCCAGGATCTGCACTCCCTGGGGCTTCAAGTCTCTTGAAATTTAGGTGCCTCTTCTCCCACTGAGGCCAGACATCAGTCCTCTGCTGAATATGTGTCCGGGGACCCCAGACCAGCTAATGTATGTTGCCTGGTTGGTGGATCAGTGTCTGAGATAACTCATGGGTCTGGGTTTGTAGAGAGTGCAAGTATTTCTATGGGGTCACCCTCCTCTTCAGCTTCTTCCAACCTTTCCCTAACTCAGCCCCATCCTACTTTTAAGATGATCTTCTTCTAGTCATACATAAGGATATTTCATAATAATACTTTTATTTTCAAAGTATTTTGTCAAGGAATTTTTTCCTGGTAAATATAAATACTTGTATCAATTTCCCCAAATATGCTTTTGATATATTTCAATGTTCTATTCTGTTTGTCTTTTCATTCTATAAATATATTATTTATATATCCATTCTTTATGTATTCTGCTTCACCTATTGGAAAATAGACTCTCTAAGGACATGTTTATTTTCTATCTGTATCTACAATGCTCAAATTATTTTAGTTCATTTTAAGTGATCATTGATTTAGTGAAGATGAATTTGAGAATGAGAACTTCAAGAAAACACATAGAGCATGAAGAATGAATGAACTCAATTGATATGTCATCCATACAAGAATGATACTACATTAAAAATGGTTAATTAGTAGCATAACTATTTCTAGAATTTTAAGTGTTTAACTGCAAGGACTTCTTGAAGGTTGCTCATGTAGATATTCACTGACTAGATGTTACCTAAACTGCCAGAGATAAAGCTGGTGTTCACTGTTAACATAATGTTAAAAAACTTAACCAGAGAGGAAAAACATTATTAGAAGCCTTGTTCCCAGATGTGATCAAATAAACAATCTTGCAAGGATACATTAACAAATGCATCATTTAGATGTTAAATCTGCCTCCACACTTTCTATAGCTCTAAATGTTCACTATTCACTGAGACAGCCTGTGTCATTCTCTATATATAAGATGATGATTTTCAGCTAAATTACATAGTAGCATGCCTACTGAATGGTGCCAATAAAATACAAGAATCTCAAGTTCCACATGTCCATATAGGGTTTTCCTCTCTGTTTCTGGCTCTCAGTGGTGTTTTCTTAGTACTCACTGACCTAGGAAGTAGCAACATCATACACACATGAGAGCTTCCAAGCAGGCCCAACTTGCCCTATCTCCCTCTTTCTATAGCCCCCCCCCCGAAGTTCTTGTTTCTTCTACTTGACCCTTATAATCTTGATTATACTTCACTTATCTACCAAACCAAATACCAAGGGGCCTCTCTTCCCAGTGATGGTCGACTAGGCCATCTTCTGCTACATATGCAGCTAGAGACACGAGCTCCGGGGGGTACTGGTTAGTTCATAATGTTGTTCCACCTATAGGGTTGCAGATCCCCTTAGCTCCTTGGTTACTTTCTCTAGCTCCTCCTTTGGGGGCCCTGTGATCCATCCAATAGCTGACTGTGATCATCCACTTCTGTGTTTGCTAGGCCCCGGCATAGTCTCACAAGAGACAGCTATATCTGGGTCCTTTCAGCAAAATCTTGCTAGTGTATGCAATGGTGTCAGCGTTTGGAAGCTGATTATTTCTAATCTCTGTTTCTGCTTGAGTTTTGTATTGACTTTTCCAAATGATCAACTGTGATCATAACTTTTAAGCTGGATAAGCCATTTCTTCCCTAAATTCATTTTGGTTATGTCATTTATCATAGCAATAGAAGGAAAATTATGACAGAAATCATACCTCATTTGTAGATGCTAAAATATATTGGATAAAATAAAAGTCAATTCAAATTTCTTTGACAAATCATTGGAGAGATTGCTCAGCAGTTAATAGCACTCACGTTGTAGCTCACAACTGTCTGTATTTTCAGTTCCAGGGAATATGTCATCATCTTGCATTTGTAAGCACTGAATCCATGTGTTGAACAAACATCCATTCAGTCAGATATTCATATACACAAAATCAAAATAAGTAAGTATAAAAACTTGAATCTGTTTGAGCATTAATGTTCCAATTTTCCTGGTGTTTGTGGTTTTTTGGTGTATCACATTCCATTATTCTAAAAGCCATGGATACTGGAAACCCATGGATACTAGGAAGCACAAGAAGCAAGCCAGGCTTTTCCTATAGGATAATGATCTCTACTTGAGCTTCTGGTAGCTCAAGCTCTCTCTAAGAGCAAATTGATCTCAGTAGAAGATTCCATGCTCTTTTGTTCCCAATCTAGTGAAAAGCTACATCCTTTAGGTGGTAAAGATGTATTCATGTTAGATCTGGCTTTTTGCTTCAGTTTGGAATAGCCATAAAAGGGTATCTTAGTCAAGAGAACCCAATCTTATTGACTGAAGCTTTAACAATTAATGCAGCAAAGTTAATTTTTTCCCAGATAATAATGTATTCTTATTTCTTTACAGCTGCTATAGTTCCCTGGAACATGGCATCACTATACTGACCAAGTACAAACTGTTTATTTTGTGTGTAATGAAAAATATTATAGACATCTAAGTTCCATGAAAAATACATAAAGAAATTATGAGTTGCTACAATATTTATTGATAGTTTTTCCATCATTACTTGAAAATTAGGTAACAGAGATGAACAAATAATCTAGTCAAAATTACTTACCCTTTAGAATATGCTATAATGTACAATCTTTTTTGAGTATAGTATAATATCGAATATAACAATTTCAAGAAAAAGAAATATGACAAAGTTAATTTGGTTTACTTGGTAATACATTGTGAATTACTTTTTCTGTTATATTTTGACTCTGAATTTAGAACTGTCTTTTGACTTACACGAAATTATAGACCCTACTGAATTTTTATTATTTGTTTTTCTCCCTAGACACTCTATTGATTATCCTGTGTTATGCTTGGGATAGCTTCTTGTACTTCCTGTCTATTTGGAAGATTTAATTAGGTCCTTTTCAGTCACAGAGATAAGAGAATTTTAACCAGAAGATTTCTTGAAATCTGTTCTATGCAAACTGCTGCCATTGAGAGTGAAACAGAGTTTCAGGTGTGCTAGGAAATCTGTTTAAAGCCATCTTCTGCCTCCCCTCTTCCCGTTGCCCATCATGATGTTACTGCTCTAGTTGGGACACTTGCCAAGTACATGCTTATGCTCACTTCTTGACCTTCACTCTGTTGTTTTACAGCCACTCAGCAGCAGAACCATTAATAACATCTAATAATAACTGGCTATTTCATTGATTGGTTTGATGATGACTTCTCTATGTTTGATTCTTTTTATATATTCTGTGTCTTCCTTACCCCCATACTTGCTACATGAACCTTTTGTGAATCTTTCAACCACAGCTGCATGAAAATAAAATCCTAGGGGTTGAATAAATATTTATGGAACAAATGAATAAATGGAGAGAGTTGAGTAATCAACCAATATACTGCTGAGGTTAGAATCTCATTTCTTTGGTCAAACTTCCTAATTTCATTTAAGTGTTTTGACTTCTATTCTACAATTCAAGCTGAGAATTCACACATGAAGCTCTGCATTCCATGATTTATTTCTGTAGTTGCTGAGGAGAATTAATATATTAGGTTATTGTCTATATCAGCTTTGTAAACCTTTGTTCACTGAGTCTCTTTAACTTCCAATATCCTTATGGAGCACCTGCATAATTATTTATTAACATATTTCTGATTCTTTTTGTTTTAGTCCACATTATCAATTAAAATGTCTGCTTCACCTTCCATGTGTACTTTCTTGCCTGTGTAAGTTGTACCTAAGATACCCCATTCAGTATATTTAAATATGGAACATTGTGTTTAATTGCACAAGGTCATATCTATACTGCTCTTATTTTTCTTACTCTTGCATAAGAAAAATACTCATATGCAGGGACTATACTTAAAACTGATATATAAAAAAGTATGTAAGTTTAGAAAAGTTTTTATATGTTATAAAACTTAAGACCTACAATGCAGAAATTTAATTAATTCTGAGCTCAGGTTCATAAACGCCAAACATAAATGTTAGAGTGGCAAAAATACAGAGCTCTGTGTCTCTCCAGTTCACTCTTCTCAGTCTGCAAATTAAACCCACAAGTGTGAAAATGCCAAGTGACCACTGAACCATTTCCAAGTTAATAACATTTCTGTACGAATCCATTTGGACTCCCCCCACCCAATCTGGAACATTTAATCATTTCAAACCAAGTTGGTTTGATTATAAATGAAATGCAGTGGCATTTCCAGGGTGCAAACTCCACAAACTGGATTCAATTACCAAATTTGCAGAAGGCATTTCAGAAATAACTTGAAGTTGTCCACTATGATATTGCAAAGAGCCTCAAACAAGAGAGATTATGTCCACATCCTGTGCCAAATACTTTTACTTTAATTTTTGAGATATTTCTGGTGTCACAGTTAGAATTGCATCAAACAACCATGGGTACAAAGCATAAAACCAGTATCTCGTATGTTACAGTCACAGAATTTTCAAAGAGATATATACTCTGATCATCATTTTAAATAATAATTTTTGTATAACTTTACATTTCCAAAAGGTATCTGTCAATATTCTGTGCAAAACAAGACAAAGAACAGAAAGAAAACAGTTCACTGAAATAATGAGTTAGTAAGTACTACACACACTTGGACACAAGAGCTATAGTATAGCTCACTAGAGACTTTAGCAATTCCTATATACAAGACACATTTGCAGATGTCTCTTTCTAATCAAGATATTTGATATGACAATTTAAATACTATCTCCTGCTTATTATAAGCAAAGAAGCAATTATAAAAGCAGAACCAGCAAGTGGCAGGGTTTTATTTTAAAGAGTCCGTCGTGTATGTAAAGGAAAGTTTTTAAGCTTGACATGGTATTCTGAAAACAAAGAAGAAATCAGCAATTCCAGAAATCTGGTGTCATCTCTAGGAATGCTGGCATCATAGGAGCCACAATATTGGCCATGAGACCGAGTGAAAGAGCATGATAGACCTTCCTGGAGAGTTGGACCATCAGAAGTTGTCTGGCAAAGTCTATAATGGCAGGAAATTTCTTAGCAGTCATCCCAGACACTTTATGACTCACTTCTTGCTGCTTCTAAACTTTCCATATTTCACACTGTTTGATCATAAACTGGTTTCTCTAGGACAGGTCTTTGGTAAAGGTACTCTATCACATTTAAGAAGAAAGAGAGATGATAAACAATAAACGAAAGAGCTAAGTACCATCATGTTAGTATTTTGTGGAATCCTGTTAGGAAATACTAAGTTGGTTTTAAATAGCAGTTGGTAGTGAAATCCATTTTCCAGTAACACATTTGATGATCATGATGCTACTGACTGTTTTTCATGAGTAAGAACATCCAATATTCTAACATTTTATAATACGTGTGTGGCATTTATTTGAAAATTTTATAAGAAAGCTAGTTAATACTTTTATAGTTGGGGCACGCATTTTTTAGTCAACATATTCATAGCAGTAATTGGTGGCATTGGGCAAAAGTCTCTGCTAATCAGATTACATAACATGATTTTTGTGGTGTTGTTTTATGATGTTCAGTTAGCTGCAAATAGAGAACAACAATTGCCTCAGTAGTGTTTGCCTCCATGTGTGCTTCTCTCTCTAGCTATCACATGTATAATTCCAGCTTTGGCTCCAAAATCACAGCCAGATGGACATTTATGTTTACCTGGTTCAAGTATGCTTGATTTATAATACTTGGAGCTGCACAATAATTTAGACTAATGGTGGTTGCAAAAAAGAATTAAATGAGAGAACCTAAACAATATTATTGATAAATTACGAACAGGTTTATTCAGCAAGCAACTTAGACACCTGGAGCCATTAGCAATATGTAGACCATCTGTGTGATCTTGTTTACATTCTCTTTTCTTCAGCAGGGATTTGTAAACATTCTAATCCTTCTCTAGTCTCAAATTCTTTTTCTTTAATATATGCATACATATATTAAAAACCTATTATATACCAGAATCTCTTCTTTTCACAACTTTATATGCATTAAATCTAGATTGAAATATATGAGGTGAGTTTTTTTTTCCTTTTGTTACAGACAAGGAATGGGTGGGTGTTCAGGTATCAGTAAGTTCTAAATCATAAATAAATAATAAGATTTATAATTGAATTAAGTGGTTGAATCATGGCAATGTGATATAAGATTTTGATTTTATTATAAATGTTTTATTGCTCTTGATTAATTTACTAGAGAATTATTGTGCCCATCTGTCTTTCTACCATTACAATAACTTAAATTTTACAATTATAATCGTGTACCTCATAATTATGGAGGTACATTCTGAGAAAGGTATCATTAGGTAATTTTGTCATTATGTAGCCAATGTAGTGTGCACATAGACATAGAAACTATAGATCATTCAATCTTAGAATAGCTCAGAAATTTGAGCACAATCCTACATGTGTGCTGTTACCTAATGACTCATACTTACCCAGAGATCTCAAGAGTTGGCTATTTCTATAATCAGCTTTCGTGCATTAATAACACTCAGTGTGGATCAGTTTTCTTTCATAATACATATTTTCTATGATGTTCATATTCTCTTTTACTTCTTTTCACATCATACCATATCTACCCAGAATTCAAGGAGCCAGTAAAAAACTTTTACCATGGCTAAAATAATTTGCATTTCTTAAATCCACTCTGTTCTCGGATTCTACAGTACATATTTTCAGTGGTTGCATCTTTTTCTTGTTGTTTATGTTGGCTATTTTGATCAGCATGACTATACTATTACTCAAGAGTCATTGCAGTGGTCTCTCAAATCTTACTTCCTGTGGAAATGTCACTCTCATTCTCCCATTCAACTGACTTGCTGTGTTTTATTGTGTTATCCTATGGAGTATACCATTATTAAGCACTCAAAATACATGCTCAATGCTAGGGGATGTTTAACATATCTGATTTAGTCATCAAAACATATACTATGGTGTGGATAATATCATTTTCATGTCTCAGTGTTATGAAAATATTGAATAGTTTCAATTTCTTTTTGCCTGAATAAATAATCACGAGACTCCATCTGTGTCAAAGTGTTATATCCCTTTTCAATCCCTGCTCAGGTAGGCAACATACTTAGAGTGTACATGGAGTCACAGTTTAGTAGGGATCATTTCATATGCTCACTTTAAAACATTGCAGTCTAATATGACCCTCTCCTCTCATAAAACATATATTCCTATAGTAAATCCTATTAATGCTACTTTCAAATTCATCATAATACTTTAGAACACTTTTAAGAAACCCTTCCATTACCAACTGCTCTTATCTATTTCTTGAATTGTTTTACTAGTATATTATTAAAGGTTTGTGCACTTATTAACTACTTCATCCATTAATCCAGTTCTAGGGTTTCATCTTACACACACAAATTAACCTTTTAAAAATTCAGGACAATCATTTCTCTATCCAATTTATTTTTTTCCAAAGGTTCTCTTTCTCATTCAGCAAAAAGCAGAGTCCAACAGTGGCCCAAGCTATTGTACACGATTTTTGATATCTGTGGGTATGACTTCTAGACTTTCAGGCACTCTCTTTCTCATAAATTCCCTGTACCCACATACACCACATACTCTCTCATCTTATTAACCATAGTCTAAGACTTTGTATTTGTTTATTGTGCCAGTTAAATATTTGTAAAAATGGTATGTAATAATTTGTGGATAATGATTAATATCCTTGAAGGGAGAGTGAAAATTACAGGTATAAATTTTAGCTTGCATAATTTCATGTTTATAAAAGTTTTATTTACTTGTGACTAATTTTTTAAAGTGAATTTTGTATTTACATTTTATTGTGAGAATATTTAAAAAAGTTTGCCTGCATCTCACAGCTTGCAAATGAAAAAGATATAGAAGATTAATTACTCTGAAACATTGAGTAGTAAGATGAGATTGAAAACAATCTCAATATACCTAAGCAATATTGTCTCCACTGATTATAGGCATTTAGTGCAAAATATTGTAAGAGAGAATTAAATGCATGAAAATAGTCATGAATTATACTTGCTGGCATAGAACAAAAAGTTTGGATAAGAAAAAGCAATGTAAAGTTTATTGATATATATCACATATATAAATGCTTGTTTATATAGCATAAAAACCCAAAGTAAAACATTTTCAGGTTTTAATCCTATGGACATTTTTTTAAATTAAAAATTAGTTCATTTTTTTATACTCCATATTTTATACTCCCTCCCACTGTTCCACAGCCTGCACCTCCTCCCCACTCTTCTGTCTCTACTGGGATATCCCCACCCTATCCCCTAGCCCACTTGACCTCTAAACTCCCTGGGGCCTCCAGTCTCTTGAGGGTTCAGTGCATCAGCTCTAAAGGATAACAGACCTAGCAGTCCAGGCCTCTACTGTGTGTGTTTGGGGCCTCATATCAGCTGGTGTATGTTGCTTGTTTGGTGGTCTGGTGTTTGAGAGTTCTTGGGGGGTCCAGATTAATTGAGACTGCTGGTCCTCTTACAGGGTCGCCTTTCTCCTCAGCTTCTTTCAGCCTTTCCTAATTCAATAACAGAGGTCAGATGCTTCTGTCCATTGGTTAGGTGCAAATATTTGCATCTGACCCTTTCAGCTGCTTGTTGTGTCTTCCAGAATGCAGTCATGCTAGGTCCCTTTTTGTGAGTGTTCCATAGCATCAGTAATAGTGTCAGGCCTTGGGACATCTCCTTGAGCTGGATCCCACATTGGGCCTGTTGCTGGACCTTATTGTCCTCACACTCCTCTACATTTCCAGCCCTGTAATTCTTTCAGACAGGAAAAATTGTGGGTCAGAGTATTGTAAATCAGAGTTTTGACTGTGGGATGGCAACCCCATCCCTCACTTAATGCCCTGTCTCCCTGCCTGAGGTGGGCTCTATAAGTTTCCTCTTCCTACTGTTGAGCATTTTATCTAAGGTCACTCTCTTTTGAGTCCTGAGAGTATCTCACCTCCCAGGTCTCTGTTGCATTCTGGAGAGTTTCCCCAACATCCTACCTCCCGAAGTTGATGTTTCCATTCTTTCTGCTAGCCCTCAGGGCTTCAGTCCTTTTCCCTCACCCAATACCAATATCAGGTTTCCTTCTCCCCTGACCCCTGGCCACTATCCCTCTCAGGACTCTTCCTCGCTCCCCACTTGTGATAGCTTTATTCTTTCTCCCAAGTGGGACTGTGTTGTTCTCTCTTGGGTACTTCAACTTGTTGACCTATTTGAGTTCTGTGGACTGTATCTTGGGTGTTCTGTACTTTTTTTTTTTGCTAATATCCACTTATTAGTGAGTACATACTATACATGTACTTTTGGGTCTGAGTTACTCAACAAACACCAGGGAAATCCAGATGTTGAAAGGCAAGCATGAGACCATAACATTAGCCAAAATATCTGGGCATCGGCAGAATACAGTTCTTCCACCACAGCAAACCTTGAATACACCAACACACCTGAAAATCAGGAATCTGTCCTAAAATCCTATCTTATGAAGATAATAAAGTCCTTTATGGAGGATTTCAATAACTCACTGAAAGAAATACAGGAAAGTACAGGTAAACAGGTGAAAGAATTGAATAAAGTGATCCAAGATCTAAAAGTAGAAGTAGATATAATAAAGAAAACACAAATGTAGTCAAATCTGGATATGGAAAACCTAGGAAAGAGGTCAAAAATTACAGATGTATGTATTACCAACAGAATACATGAGACAGAAGAGAGAATCTCAGGTAGAATAAGATAAGGTAAAAGAGAATGACATAAGTATCAAAGAAAATTCAAAACATAAAAAACTCCTATGGACATTTTTTATGACAGTAATTCTCCTGATTTTCCAATGTTACTTCCTTTTACTCCCAGCGTGCCACAGATAAACAATATACATATTTTAATGACAAAAAGAAATGATAACTGGTTCAGTACTTTCAAGCCAGGATAATAAAATTTTTATGAAATGTATTTATTTGCAGATGAGAGCCCCACAATTCCTATCCAGCAGAACTAAATTTGCTTCTAGCTGGATTCCTTCTCTTCAAGCTTAGCCTCATAAGTATCTCCTTTTGCTCCTCCAACGTTTTAACTTAGCATTGAGTGAAGAGATTTATTACTTATTGTTCAATTGCTAATATGAGAGGAGAGTATCAAATATATGTTTTACTCACAGTTAGGAAGATACCACTTTAGGACAGCTTGCAGGTAAGTATCTCATTTGCAAGATAATCCCTTTATGCTTCAGTCATAAGACTATGGGGGCCTACTTAGAATCAATATTACAGTATATCACCTAGGGAAATGAAGATTTTTGGAATTAAACAGCAGGATGTCCAAGTAGTTAATTCAGGACAAGAATTCTACAGAGAGAGTCCTATACACTGTGCATGCTAAATACATGTAACATCTTAGGAAATTTTATTAACCCAACCCTGGAGAACTGAAAAAGTTATCATTTCCTTTTGCCTCTAAATTTATATACTGATTATCAGTGGTGTATTAGTAGTGAAAAGAATTGACATTGAAAGATTAGGAGACTTACAGTCATAAAAATGGTCACAGCTTAAATCCTAAAAATGCATTATTTGGTATAACAACTAGCCAATTGTTGTAATGAGCACACTCAGTTTAATGATACACTGAAAATATTGTTTACTACTTGTGATTCTCCTTTATTAGTTAAAACTGTGAACAAATAGAACAGTTATGAAATATTACATGTAAATAAGGAGATAATTTGAAATCCTCAGTAGTTTAAATATACCTGTACTTTACAGTACTCCCCAATCCAGATTGTTACAGACTGGTGATTATTGATATTTGAAAGTAGTAAGAAAGGAGACATTGTTTCTCAAGCATCTAAGACTCATTCAAATTATATTTAAACTCAAGAATGTATTACAGTAAACCTCAGTAAACATGGATTTTGATATTAATATAATGGCATATGAACAGAAATCTTTGATTCTGAGATGATAAAGTCAAATTTATTTTCTATCGTAGTTATATATAAAATGACTCAAATGAGACTTTTGTGCTCTTATTATGTCTGTCACCACCTAACAACTGTGCAATTTATATGCAATTCATAGAAAAAAGTAAGAATTGCCAGAATATGGAGGAGATAGTAGATTCCCATTGTTTTCATGAATTTATGACAATGATGTAGGATATTATGAAGTTATCATTTACTAAATGTCATATATTTATTTTTTGCTTTTATTATTTTATGTGTATTTATGTTTTACACAATATATGTTTATTCGCCATGTTCATATTTGGTACCCATGGAGGACATCCACAAAAATTGATGTTTATCATCTGACATATAGCTATTGAGGATTTTATTTGGGTCTTCTAGAAGAACAGTCTGTGCTCTTGATCTGTGAGTCATTTCTCAGGCTCCCTACTTGGTATAGATTTGGATGTAGAGTGTTTCTAAGGAACTACTGTGGTGGACTAAATAGATAATTTGTAGATATAGTAAAATCTGATGGTTAACCTTTTCATTGTTATTATATTAAATGGTCAAGAGTATTAGAAACAACCTTGGTGACAACAGAGAGGTGATATTTTTGTTTGTTTGTTTTGCTTCTCAAAACAATTATATCATGAGATTTCTAAGCCAAGTAATGAATCAGTCTCTTGATAGAGCAATGATGTGATACTATTGAGAAGAAGGACATGATTGAGACAGTAAGCCATTGGCTTACTGTCTTTGAAAGCTTCTTTGCTCCTCATCCACTTCCTATATTGTCTCTGTATGAATTTATCCATTTTTCGTTCTCTGTTTTCAGTAACATTCTCCTGAGGGCCACATATCCTCACTTAAGTAATGTTCTGGACAACTACATTAAGATAAAGACTGAACTTTGAAACTATGAGTCTAGAATTGTTCCCCTAACATCTTTTGTTATGTAACTTGGCCATAGCAATACTAAAATAACTAAGGCATGGAAGAAATAAGATGTTGTTTACCATAATAAAAACATTAATAATGCATCTCACTTTTATAAGATGTGTGAAAATAATGAGCAGTGGTTTAAATGTGGTTCAAGTTTTGATGTAGTGACATTCATTAAGTTAAGGTAGTAATTTTCATAGTGTAAAAATATGTGAAGTCCTTAGTGATCAGGAAAATGCAAATCAAAATGACCCTGGGATTCAGTCTTACACCAATGCAGAATGGCTATGATCAAAACCTCATGTAACAGCACATGTTGGTGAGGATGTGGAGAAAAACACACACACATACACACACACACACTCCTCCATTGCTGTTGGGATTGGAAATTGGTACAACCACTATGGAAACCAATCTGGAGGTTCCTCAGAAAATTGTAAATAGATCTACCTGAAGATGCAGAAATACCACTCTTGGGAATATACCCAAAAGATGCTCCACCATGCCACAGGGACACATATTCCACTATGTTCACAGCAGCCTTGTTTGTGATATCCAGAATCTGGAAATAACCAGTTGTCCCAAAAGAGAAGAATGGATACAGAAAATGTGGTTCATTTACACAATGGAATACTACTCAGATATTAAAAATGAGGACATCCTGAGTTTTACAGGCAAATGGATGGAACTGGAAAATATTATCCTGAGTGTGGTAAGTCAGACCCAAAAGAATATGTATGGTATGTACTCACTAATAAATGGATATTAGCCAAAAAATATTCAAAATACCCAAGATACAGTCCACAAAACTCAAAAAGGTTAACAAGCTGAAGGACCCAACAGAGTACACCTCTGTCCCACTTGGGAGGAAGAAGAAAGCAATCACAAAGGGGGAGGGAGGGAACTGAGTGGTAAAGGAGACACAGGACAAGAGGGACACATGAACAGGTATTGTGTGGGGGAAAGGACTGGAGCCAGAAGGACCAGCAGAAAGAATGAAAATATGCAACCTTGAGAGGTAGGAGGTGAGGGAACCCTTCAGAGCTTACCAGAGACTTGGAAGGTCAGAGACTCTTAGGACTCAAAGGGAGAAACTTTCAATGAAATGCCCTACAGCAGGGAGAGGGAATTTGTAGAGCTCACTTCCAACAGAAAAAAAAAAAAAAAAAAACCAGGACATCAAGAGAGGGATAGGATTGCCATCCCACAGTCAAAACCTCTGACGCATAATTGTTTCTCTCTGAAAGAACTGCAGGGACAAAAAAAAAAAAAAAAAAAAAAATGGAGAAGAGCCTGAGGAAAAGGAGGTCTAGGGGCAGGCCCACAGTGATATACAGCTCCAGGGGAAGCCCCAAGGCCTGACACTATTACTGAGTCTATGGAGTGTTCACAAAAGTGTCCTATTATGACTGCCCTCTGAAAGACCCAAAAAGCAGCTGAGTCAGATACAGATATTTACTCCCAACCAATGGACAGAAGCTGCTGACCCCTGTTGTTGAATTAGGGAAAAGCTGGAAGAAGCTGAGGAGGAAGGCAACCCTGTAGGAGGACCAGCAGTCTCTGGGCCCCCAAGATCTCTCAGACACTGAAACACCAACCAGGCATCATACACCAGCTGATATGAGGCCCCCAACACACATACAACAGAGGATTGCCAGGTCTGAATTCAGTCAGAGAAGAGGCACCTCATCCTTAAGAGAATGGACTTCCCAGGGAGTGAAGGCATCTGGTTGGGTGGGGTAGAGTGGGGACACCTCATGGAGACAGGAGGGTGGTGAGGAAGTATGGGATGAGGAACAGTAATATGTATGGTATGTACTCACTAATAAGTGGATATTAGTCAAAAATATTCAAAGTACCCAAGATACAGTCCACAAAACTCAAAAAGGTTAACAAGTCGAGGGACCCAAGTGAGTACACCTCAATCCCACTTGGAAGGAAGAAGAAAGCAATCACAAAGGGGGAGAGGAATAAAATCTGGAGTTAAAAAAATAGATTAAATTATTTTTTTTTAAATCAAAATATGCCAAATTAAAAAAATTTTTCCATGAATAATAGCTTAATAATTATACTAGATTAGATGATAAACTAATGCATAGATAAGTAGAGAAGTAGATAGTTAGATGCATACATACATATTGAGATGATAGATAGTTGGTATATACATAGATGCATATTTGCACAGATACATAGATGAAAGATAGGAGAGAGAGGGAGGGAGAGAGAGAGAGAGAGAGAGAGATATTCTGTTGTATAGCAAGTAAAATTATTTGGTAAGGAAGGTACCTCTTTACAAAAGCACATGGGACTAAAAGTAATGTCAAACATCTCTCAAATATTTTTGATATCTGATATTAAACATTAATTTATCTTTCTTATGCATCAGTTTACTAAAATAAAAAATCAGAGATTTGAAATTTACCATCTTTAAATTTCTACACAAGTCTATAACTCTGCAATGTTCTCTGGTTGCTTGAAGATCAGCCCTCTTTTCAAATCCTTAACATTATTATATAAACTGGAATAAGCTGGTGTTCCAGCTGGCTGCCACAGGGGCTAGGGAAGTTAATGGAAAGAATCATAAAAGAGGATTAATTTTGAAGTCTGGATTTTCATCATGGCATCCACATTTGACATGTTTATGTGAATAGAATGAAGCCACAGATTTTGAATATGACCTAAGATGTCTGAATCTCAGCCATGAACCACATTTAAAAGTAACTAAGATCCCAAATATCTACATTTTAAATATCAAAAGTCAACGGTAAACAAAGTGTCTATTGTAAAATTAAATGTAAGTATATTATAAAAGTAGAAAACGAAGCTAAATGATAGTGTCATGGAGGTAAACTCATCTTTTTAAGATGCCTTATTATCATGAGGCTACATAAATTTTTCAATTATTGTCAAATATAATTATTT
The DNA here is from genome assembly GCF_978045245.1 of Mus caroli. Taxonomy (NCBI): domain Eukaryota; kingdom Metazoa; phylum Chordata; class Mammalia; order Rodentia; family Muridae; genus Mus; species Mus caroli. The sequence continues at coordinate 137,382,038 of NW_028227261.1, read as the reverse complement.
TAAACAGGAAGTTCTCCAAGTTTTGCTACTTCTCTGTTTTCCTGGCCAATAACTGGTATTTAAATGAAACCTCAATTGCTACTACATTATATACTTATTCTGTGATAGAAGCTCATATCTGGACTGGGAAAACTGAACAGGTGACATACTACAAAATTTTTATCACCATTCCAAAGGACAATATTTCCTCCGGAAACAGTCCTCGTGAGATTGTACTTTACAAGGCACAGTGAAGAACATACATACTAAATGAAACAAAACCCCTTAATGTATTTTTTATTCATCCTCACAGAATTTTTACATAGTAATAAATTAGTGATTACTAATTAAATGTCAGATAGGTTATCATTTCTCAATTACTTTACTTTTTAGTGACACTTGAAAATGTAAGCAAATTTATGGATAAACAGAAGTCACTAGAGATACCTTTGCTTTGAACATTCTTTACTTTAACCACAAACTGACATAAACATGGTGTCCTAGGTACATAAGTTTATAAATTGTGAGCCATTTTGTGAGAATATGGTGCCTTTTGTGAAAAGAGGATGGTAGATCTGTGATTTAAGAGCTTGTCACAGCAAGGTGCTCAACAATTGTATGCAATTATACCAGCTGGACTGTTAAAATAAGCAAAGTATTTCCAGAACTACCTGAGCAAATCTATGTAATTTTGATAATGCATTTTTGCTTCCTTCGTAAAATGACTTTGAATGTGTAGAATTTTTCTAAGTCTAGAAATAACTTTTTTATGTCATTTACTATTTCATTTCATCTTATCCATCTTATGCTTTACATATTTCCAGCTACCTATTTGAGAATAATTTACTGTCTTTTTTATAAGTTAATAGTTACTGAATTTTATTATGTTAAAGATAATTGTAAGCAAAACTTTTGATTTTGCTATATCTAATGGTTGTACAAAATTAATACTAGTAAAGTAGAATGTTATTTTTAATTTAATGTATTTTTCAGAACTAAACTCTGTGAGTATCGTCATCACTAGAAATTTTAATTAAACTAAAGAGATCTTTGTGGATATGGAAATGTCTAACTGAACTTTGTCTTTATCAATGTCTTATTGAAGAATAATTTTCAACGTATCTCTCACAATTTTGCATACATTTCAAAGAAATGGCTAGTTCCTATTTATGTAGGCTCTTTTTTCAGTTGTTTTGATCTCAAAAAAAAAAACCATACCCATAAAAGTGGACATTTTTATGTAACACCTAAACAGGTATGCTTGTTGTGTGGGAATGTCTATAATAAAATACTTGAGCCTCATAGGCTTCTTTCCTGTATCAAAGCCAATGCATATCCACGTGTACTTATGAAATTATACCACCGCAGGACCACAAGTAATGAAATATCCTTTAAATATACAATTTGAATACAGAATAATGGATTCTATCACTAATCCAAATGATTCTTGTGCTTTCCGTAGTCCTGCAGTTAAGCACGTTCATGAGATTTGTTAACTTGCTCAAGCTCAAATATGAATATTAAAAACAAAATAAATCAAAACCAACACTAGGTTATTTGTGATATTCTCCATGTACTTCTCTAATTTTGGCTTATATTAATTCGTTGTATTTGTCAACATATGTTTGAATCATATATTAACTAACTTAGGAAGACGTTGATCCACAGTGTATCTATCTAATGGCATTCCATAAGTAGTAGTGGAGAGAGAGACCCAAGCAGTTTGCCTCAAGTGTTAAAAGTTTAGCCTTCAAAATCTTCTAATAAACAATAGAATAAAAATTGTTGAAAACTCTACCAGGATCAGGGCATAAAGATTTGAAAATCATAAGAACAATAATATAGTAACTATTACAAAAGTAACAAATACTTTTCTTTGATAACTTTATATGATAACACATTTAGATTTATTTCTTTTCTTTATGGGAGTAGCAGAATATTTCATTACATCTATGAGCCATAATTAATACAATCATTGCTCTAGTGATGTGCACATTAAGTTGCTGAGTCAATGAATATAAATAAACATTTACAAATTTATTATACATTGATAAATTATCTTCTCTTTAAAGCTGAACTAATTTACACATTAAAAGCAATAGCAAGAGTCTCTCTTTATCACCGTCTTCCATTATCATAAATAGGCATCATTAAACTTCAATCCTTGTCAATATGATGTATGAATAATTTCCTCCAAAGGTTTTAATTTATAGTGGAAGAATTATGAGACTTCTAAGCCAGTCTTTGATGTGCAATAAATTATCTAAAACCTCAGCAGCTAAAAATAACAAACATTAATGTCTCACAGTTTCTGTGTAAGCAGGTGAAAAAAGCAGATGCAACTGAGTCGAAGTCCTCATCAGAGTCTCCTACTTTGTGAAGGAGGGAATGCAGTAACATCATACTCAACCCAGTCAGGGACGTCCTTCAAACTGACTTACATGCTTTCTGGCATTCTTGGTTTTATTCAAATGAACCTCTATATTTTCAATTCAAGCTTACTCACTTCATAGGAGCTGGTGATTCGTGGGACAGAAAGTGAGAGAAAATTATAGAAATGAATCCAAAATCATTCTGTATCCTAACTGTGGAAATAAAACACATCATTTTAAAAACTTTTAAGTCATTATTAGAAACTGGTAACTTGATAAGCCTATCATAGGACAGAGAACTAAACAAGGTTGTGGATTTCTACAGGCTCCTCAAGACCTAGCTATCATATGAGGAATGGAGGACAGACTTTTAGATATGTTGTTATGTGTGCATGACCATAAATATGCTTTTTAATTAGCTGGTCTATTGTTTTTAAAATTAGCTCTCAAAGTAATAAATTTCATATATTCTCATATATGTATTTCTCTCTTGATCTTCTCTTTTCTTCCTCTTGATATTCTTCCCATTCCAATATTTTCTATATGGCTTTCATGCCATAATATCCTGTTTGCATCTTTGTTCCCTACCTGTCCCTTAAGGGTTCTTTATATTATCCCATGATTCCCTTGAATTTTTCATGGTTTCGTGAATTACACTCATATCCAAATACATTTTATTTATTCATATATAAGATAAAATGTAAGTTTTCTATGTAGGATAAAACTTGAGGAATTTGTGCTATTTTCATTTACATTACTCTGTCCAGCAAATTTATTTCCAATTTTATTTTTGCAAGTATCATGATTTCATGTTTGGAAAGTAAAAAAGTGTATTTGTGTATGTACCACATTTTCTTTGTTCATATGTTGGTGAACATTTAGGCTTGCTTGTTCCATTTTCTAGCTGATAGAAATTCTGCTGTGATGAACGTAGATCTTCAAATATCTCTGTGGTAGGATTTAGAGTAATTAACACATATATCCAGGAGTGGTATAGCTGGGTGATATAGTAGTTCTGTTTTTAGCTTTATAAGAATCATACATTTGGATTTATTTTTGTGTACTAGTTAATAATTGTGGGTTGCAGATGAAAACCTGAGAAAATATGTGTTATTGAGTATACAAACCATTTCAAATTCCAGTGCTTCGGACCGCACAGTGAAAAGTTCCTTAGTAAGGATCAGAGAAAAGGCAAACCTTTCTGTGGTCTAAGTATGAGTGTTTACTAACAATTAACCAGTGTGTACAATAGATAGCAAACACAGCATCTGTCTCCCAGTTGACTGTACCTGAGACTGCTCCCCTATGGAGACTTACAAAGCATAGAAGCTAATCTCCTCTGCTTGTGCTGTTAATGACAAAGATGGTGAGTTTCTTTCATAGTTGATGCCCTACACTGGAGTGCACTGAGACTACCCAGAATTTCTGTGCCATTTCTTCACTGTTATTCTTTCTTCATTATTTACCACTTCTGTTAGATTAATCCTTAAAGCCATGTAGGACATGCCATATAGTCACATACAGGTTTTGTTTGTTTGTTTGTTTGTTTGTTTTTTATACCCACACCTTTGCAAACACTTGGTGTTTGCTTTCCTGGTGTTAGCCATTCTGACTTAAATGAGATGCAATATCCAAGATTAATACTTCCTCTAAACGTTCTTAACCTAATGAAGCTGTAAGAGCTATATAAAAAGTGTGGCCTTGAAACCATGATATAGTGTAACTCATACGATATGAAAGAACATGGTGGAGGGGAATATTGAGAGTGACAGGTTTAAGCAGGGAACATGTATGGAAGAGAAGAGACAGTAAGATGTGGGTTAACCAAAAATAAAGATGTCTGAAGAAGCCTTATAGAAACACATTAAAAAGAGGTACCTTACATGGGTGAGTAATTATGTTTTCAGAAGGCATGGTTTATTAAATGATAATCCCAATGGAAAAAATGGCATATATTTCTTCAAATTATTAGTCAGGGAGAACTTGGAGGAAACCAAAAGATGAAAGAATGTTGCAATTGTTTTTGATTGCACACAATAACTAGACGGTAAGAACTCGTTGCTAAAGACACTACCCTCCTTAACTGAAGAACATAGATAAGTCAGTCTTGAACTGACAAGGTGACTACCAGCTGGCTAGCTCTGACAATGCCAGAACTTACTATGTAGGCTTTTGAGTGAGGAAAAAACACTGATAATATTACCCAGAATTTATATTACAGGAGATAGTACTCAAATGCCTGGTAAGGTGTATCTAGTTGTATGATAGTTGCATAAATATTATTGGGATAATCAACTAATTATTTATTGGATAGGAGAGATCCCATGTCTCATACTGTAAAGCAGGCCAAAACCTATTTCTGAGAGTTCATGGGCCCAAAGGAAAATTACCTAGTGTTTTTCTCAGTGGTCTTGCTTTGTGCTTATCTTGGTCTTGGTTAATTAGCATTTAATTCAGAGATTTATTCTGATAATTCTGTTCTAAGTATGTACAATAAATTACTGTGACCACTCAGTCATAAATGGGACATCGATTTCATGCTGCCTCCTTCCTCAAAGGATCAACGATCATCAGATACAAGGTGGTGGGAAGAGTGTAAGAGCAGGAGGAAAGTTGTGAACTGGTGCCTTCTGGACATGATGGGACAAATGCACAGATGAACTCCCAACATCTCTAGTCACCTGCTCACTGCTGAACCAGTAAGATTCAACCATGAATGAGAAGTGACTCTTAAAACCCTCACCAACCACACCATAGAAGCTAATGCAGTTCATGGCTTCTAAGTGAGGGATGATAATTTTTGCAGTGGGAGTGGCCACTGGTAGGTTGTCCATGCCCCAGAGGATGGTGCAACATAACTTTCTATTGTATTCAGTGGGTAGTTAATTTTTAAAAAGAGGACATAAAGAAGAGAGCTGGGGGAAGGTAGTGTGATGAATATGATCAAAATATATTATCCATGTGTGAAAACTTCAAGAATAAAAAACCTACATATTGACTAAAACATGGAATAGATCTCAGTACACAAAATAAAAAATTTTTATTAGATATTTTCTTCATTTACATTTCAAATGCTATCCCCTTTCCTAGATTCCTCTCCAAAAGTCCCCCATACCATCCCCTGCCCTGCTCCCCAACCCACCCATTCCTGCTTCCTAGCCCTGGCATTCCCCTGTACTGGGGCAAAGTACTTCTTGTGAAAGAACATAGACCTGGGTTTGTAGCTACGGGTACTCATGTAAGAAGATGAGCTTAATGGCTCTTGCACCTAAAAGTGCAGAATGACAGATGAGCACTGACCCTTTTAAATGTGGATCTATAAAAATGTTATGTGTCACTTCAGCTACATTCTTGATTTTAGTTTCCAGTAACTAGTAATGTGAACTCATGCAATAGCCAGAGAGAGTTATGTCTCATGATTTTTCTGTTTTATATGCATCTGTAATTTCACATTTTCCCACCATTTTTGATCTGCTTTATTATGTAACTACTACTGCTAAGTGTATTTTTCTAGAGTTTATGGTTTGTTGGGATAATTTAGAGGGGTGTGTGTGTGTGTGTGTGTGTGTATTTTAAAACTAGTTGTGTTGATTTGCAGAACATTTGAACTTCATTTGTATCTCTGGGAAAATTTATTGAGAGTGATGTTAGGTATTGGTTGGGAAAATATAGTTTAGAGTTTGCTTGATTTTAAGATAAAGGCACCAATGATTAAGTAGTGAAGAATGTGAACATGAGAAGGAAAGTATTGCATTAGACATACAAGAATTTAAAGGGCTAGAGATGTAAGTATAGAGAAAATGTCACAGGTGCGAACAAAGAAAACAGCCATAGTAGACTTTCCTAGTGAGATACAAGTTAAAACACACATACATGAGCTCTCAGTTAAGGCTCAAATTATAAATAAAAATTTAAAAAAATTTTGAAATGAAATAAGGGACTGTTGAGTGCTCAGCCCTAAGTGAAACAGGATTTTCTAAGACATAGATTCTATGACACTAAGAAAGATACTACAACTGAGTTTGCCTTTGTAAGAATTATCAGAATATAATAACTATACCCATCCCACATTCCCACGACTTTGAATGACTTACCCAAGCAATGGAGAACAGGACTTTTCTGCTAAATATCTCCTAGTCTCTGTTCTATTTTTCCGTAAAATATGTCACTCTCCAGTGTCTTCTCTTTGGATACCAGCTCATGCTCCCTATCTTATCAAGCACTTGTTTGCATTCCACCAGCCTGAACACTGGCTGCCCAGTTCTTGTGGTCCCTTCATGTAAGAATGTATTCTTAGGAGCTACAGCTGTCCTAGCTAATAGGAACAGTGTGATGCATCTGGAAGCTGGTAGCTTGGCTATGTCTTTGTGGAGTCATTTAAAAATGTACATATTTGTCTTTTCCCTTGTATTTTCTCTTTAATGATTAGAATGCATTGTGGTTCTAATGTTAAGTTACTTTTTATCTAGTAAATTAAAAAGGCTTCTGATCTAATTTTATGGATTATTTAATATTTAACTATAGTTCCCAATCTCAAAAGAACACACATAATATACACTCACTGATAAGCGGATATTAGCCCAGAAACTTAGAATACCCAAGATAAAATTTGTAAAACACATGGAACTCAAGAAGAAGGAAGACCAAAGTGTGGAAACTTCATTCCTTCTTAGAATGGGGAACAAAATACCCATGGAAGGAGTTACAGAGACAAAGTTTGGAGCTGAGATGGAAGGAAGGATCATCCAGAGACTGCCCCACCCAGGGATCCATCTCAAAATAACCACCAAACCCAGACACTATTGCATATGCCAGCAAGATTTTGTGAGGCTACTCCAGTGCCTGGAAAATACAGAAGTGGATGCTCATAGTCATCTATTTGATGGAACACAGGGCCCCCAATGAAGGAGTTAGAGAAAGTACCCAAGGAGCTAAAGGGTTCTCCAACCCTATAGGAGAAAAAACAATATGAACTAACCAATACCCCTAGAGCTTGTGTCTCTAGTTGCTTATGTAGCAGAGGATGGTCTAGCTGGCCATCAATGGGAGAAGAGGTCCTTGGTATTTTGAAGATTATATGCCCCAGTACAGGGGAATGCCAGGGCCAGGAAGCGGGAGTGGGTGGGTTGGGGAGCAGAGCAGGGGGAGGGTATAGGGGACTTTCAGGATAGCATTTGAAATGTAAATGAAGAGAATAGCTAATAAAAATAAAAAATAAAAATCTATAGTTCCCAATAGAACAATGTGGATGGTATACAAAATAGAAGAGGGATATTTCTGTTCTTTTTTAAAATCTGTTGAAAAGTTTTACAGAAATCTTTATTATTTGTTTATTTTTCTTTATTTTCATTGAAAATAGATTTTTATACAATACCTTCTGATTACAGTTCCCCTTTCCCATCTCTTCCTAGATCTTTCCAACCTTATCATTCACCCAAACTGCCATCCTTACTAGTGCCCTATTATTAGAAAAGAGGAAGAGTTAAAAAAAAAACTAGATAAGATAAAATCAAAACAAACAAATCAGAAGAGGACAAAATAAATATATAAATAGAAAATGAATCAGAATAAAAAGTACAAGAAATGCATGTACTCCCAGAGACACAGATACACACATTTACACAGAGAACCAGAAACAATAATATAAAAGCAAAGCATATATATATGTATATATATATACATATATATATATATTATCTCTATCCATATATATATACATATATATATAAATTATTATACTTATCTCTAGCCATATCTATCTATCTATCTATCTATCTATCTATCTATCTATCTATCTATCTATCGATCTACAAAATTCCAGACAAAGCTTTATGAGACAAAGATCCTCAAAAGAGACTATTGCGTTCATTTTGTATTGACCATTTACTGTTGAAAAAGAGGCCTACTCTTAAGAGTGGCTTGTATCCAGTGTAACTCCACAGGAAAATGGTAATTTTTTTCCTTTACAGGCAATTGTCAATCAGAAATGGCTTCTGGGTTAGGGGTAAGGGTTAGTGTTCACTTCTCTTCTCAGCACTATGAGTCCATCAGACTTAGACCTATGCAGGCCCTGTACGTGCTGTCAATCTCTGTGAGTTCGTACTTGTGTCAGTTCTGCTGTGTCTAGAAGCCTTGTTTGGGCTGTGTCTTCCAGCCCCACAACAGTCTCTTTAACTCCTCTTCCACAAATTTTCCTGTGCCCAGAGATCAGAGTTTAATGGGGGATATGCTATTTAGGTCTAAGTGATCCACAGTCCCTCAATGGGAGTATTGTCAAGTTGTTGGTCTGTATATTTATTCCTACCTACAGCAGGAGGAAGCTTCTCTGATGATGGATGAATAAGACACTAATCTATTAGTTAGAAAGATGTTGTGGTGAGTTATTGTATTGTTGTATTTCTTCGGCAGACCAGTAGTATTTGATTTCCTCTACATTCCTGAACTATCTAGTCTTTGATCCCATGGTTATCTGAGCAATATTGGAAATGGGTTTCATCACATGCAGGAATATTATATCTAGTCCAAGATTAATTAGATACTCCCACAACTTCTGTGCCAGTATTGCTTCAGCACATTTTGTAGACAGGTCATCATTATAGATCAAATGTTTTGTACCTCGGTTGCTGTTTGCATTTCTACATTGGTAGCATGCAGTTCACTTTCCAGGAGCATGAACATTAGTTAGTAAGGGTGAAAGCTCTATGTAGGTAACATCTTGACTTCTGTGTTCAATGAGTTATTTAGGTGCTGCCTTCAGCCTTATCATCCTTTGGTGGAGAGCAATCAATAATCTTGGTAATAGTCTCAGTTCTTCAGGGATTTCCATATGGCCACTTTAGCCAAAAACACAATTAGATTTAACCAATTCCTGGCACTGAGCATTTCATTGTTGGCAAGGGATGTTTAGTTTGGTTCAATAACAAGCTATTGTTTATTCCATTTATATTTCTTTCATATATGTATATATTTTAAGAAGCATCTGCTGTATTAGGTTTCCATACAACCTTTCAAATGAGTCTCAATTTTAGTTATTTCCATATTCTTTTGCTTACCTATCTCATTCCTTCCATTCCTCATATGATCTTTCCCAAATACTTATTAATTATCTTTCCTCTGTGCTGACTTTAAATATACACAGCTGGCATTTTTTGTGTAATTTTGTATTGGTTATTTTAATTATTTACATTTCAACTGTTATCCCCCTTTCCAGTTTTCTCTCCATAAGCCCCCTATTCCACCCCCCTGCCTCTATGAGGGTGCCTCCCCATCTGCCCATCAACTGCTACCTCAGTGGCCTAGTGTTCCCTTATTCTGGGTCACCAAGCTTCTACAGGACCAAGGAGCTCCCCTCCTAGTAATGCCAGATAAAACATGATGTTAAAAACAGAGAAAAGTGTACTCCTTAAGGTCCTGTAATCACTTAATATGGTAAAGAATTTTAAGAAATTCAAAACAAACTACATTTTTCAGTGGTTTGAAAATGATAACCCAACAGTATATATCAGTAAGTAACTATGAAAATTTTTAAAAGAAAAATAATGTTTTAGTTACCATTGTAATCTGATTTATATGGCAAAGCTGTTAACTGCTGAATGAATCAGTATTTTTAGCTCAACACCAATCACTCAGTTTTTGTCACAGAAAAACCTCAAATTTGAAATGTGAATTTGAATTTTACTTCCCAGTGAGAATAAATTATTAATCTGAATTCTTTCTCCTAATCTTTTAAAAGCTGGGTTTCTCTGAGTTGGTTGGATAGGTCATTGCAACAGCTGTCATTCCCTGTCCTGTCTTGAGGATATGTGATAGCTCTTTACAGTGCTATCATTTGTCAATTACCTACATATTCCTTGGGAATGTAATCTACTGCCCTAGATTCTTAAAACCTTTTTCTACATCATTTTGTTGATCTGAAAAATTGTCATTCTATAAAGTGGGTTCCACTCTTCCTACAGGAACATGATAAATAATTGATAGCATAATAGGTGTTATGATTTCTTGCCTTCTTCCGAGATGTGATCCATTTTTCATCTTTGGATGATGTAGTTCTCAGTATGTATTGTTTCTTGGTACTTTTTTACTACTATAGATGAATTCATGACTGGATAATTTATGGTCAAATTTATTTTCTCTGTATTCAGAAAACTGGAAAGTCTAGGTTCATGTTGCTGGCATCTAGCCAGAATCATCTTGATGTGTCATTCCTTGATAGAAGAAAGAAAGGGATGGGAGTGAGGCAAACTTATTCTTATTATAGTGAGTTTTCCCATTCTCATGGTTTAATGACCTTAAAAAGTATCAGCCTCAATATTGATGCAATCATAACTACATTTTCACAGTTCTTTTGTAGAAAGCAAACATTAAAATGATGGCATATTGAAATGTTCCCAGTTGCCCCTCAGTTACTAAGGCAGAAGTTCTGTTATCCAGATAATAATCTTTTTTTTTTTTTTTTACTGTTATACACACTATGATGTCTATCAGTTAGCCAGTTATACCAGTTTATCTTACTTCTTGTGATCAGAGTACATTTTATAATTTCATGATATTATTTAGAATTCACATAGTGCCTTGTACACGATGCACAGAGAATATTTTTACACAAGCTATACCATAAAGCACTAGTTGTTATATATTGTTTGTGGTTAAAAATTACCTTTGTTATGCTAAAGACACATGATGTTTTTTCTGATGCCAAGCATCTTTTGCTTACTTCCTGATCTGTGACAGAAAATAATGAAGTTTAGAGTTATACTTGATATAAAAATATTTATATCAAACTCAGAGGCGAAATCAATCAAGTGGAAACAAGAAGAACTATTCAAAGAATCAACCAATCAAGGAGCTGGTTCTTTGAGAAAATCAACAAGATAGATAAACCCTTAGCCAGACTCACTAGAGGGCACAGGGAAAGCATTCTAATTAACAAAATCAGAAATGAAAAAGGAGACATAACAACAGATCCTGAAGACATCCAAAACACCATCAGATCCTTCTACCAAAGGCTATACTCAACAAAACTGGAGAACCTGGATGAAATGGAGAAGTTCCTAGACTGGTACCAGGTACCAAAGTTGAACCAAGATCAGGTTAATGATCTAAACAGCCCTATATCCCCCAAAGAAATAGAAGCAGTCATTAATAGTCTCCCAACCAAAAAAAGCCCAGGACCAGATGGGTTTAGTGCAGAGTTCTATCAGACCCTCAAAGAAGATCTAATCCCAGTTCTTCACAAACTATTCCACAAAATAGAAACAGAAGGTACTCTACCCAACTCATTCTATGAAGCCACAATTACTCTGATACCTAAACCACAAAAAGACCCAACAAAGATAGAAAACTTCAGACCCATATCCCTTATGAATATTGATGCAAAAATACTCAATAAAGTTCTTGCTAACCGAATCCAAGAACACATCAAAACAATCATCCATCCTGACCAAGTAGGTTTCATCCCAGGGATGCAGGGATGGTTCAATATACGGAAATCCATCAACGTAATCCAGTATATAAACAAACTCAAAGACAAAAACCACATGGTCATCTCGTTAGATGCAGAAAAAGCATTTGACAAGATCCAACACCCATTCATGATAAAAGTCTTGGAAAGATCAGGAATTCAAGGCCCATACCTAAACATGTTAAAAGCAAACCAGTAGCCAACATCAAAGTAAATGGTGAGAAGCTTGAAGCAATCCCTCTAAAATCAGGGACTAGACAAGGCTGTCCACTTTCTCTATACCTATTCAACATAGTACTTGAAGTCCTAGCCAGAGCAATTCGACAACAAAAGGAGATCAAAGGGATACAAATTGAAAAAGATGAAGTCAAAATATCACTTTTTTGCAGATGATATGATAGTATATATAAGTGACCCTAAAAATTCCACCAGAGAACTCCTAAGCCTGATAAACAGCTTCAATGAAGTAGCTGGATATATAATTTACTCAAATAAGTCAATGGCCTTTCTCAACACAAAGGATAAACAGGATGAGAAAGAAATTAGGGAAACAACACCCTTCTCAATATCACAAATAATATAAAATATCTTGGCGTGACTCTAACTAAGGAAGTGAAAGATCTGTATAATAAAAACTTCAAGTCTCTGAAGAAAGAAATTCTAGAAGATCTCAGAAGATGGAAAGATCTCCCATGCTCATGGATTGGCAGGATCAACATTTTAAAAATGGCTATCTTGCCAAAAGCAATCTACAGATTCAATGCAATCCCCATCAAAATTCCAACTCAATTCTTCAACGAATTAGAAAGTGCAATCTGCAAATTCATCTGGAATAACAAAACACCTAGGATAGCAAAAACTCTTCTCAAGGATAAAAGAACCTCTGGTGGAATCACCATGCCGGACCTAAAGCTTTACTACAGAGCAATTGTGATAAAAACGGCGTGGTACTGGTATAGTGACAGACAAATAGACCAATGGAATAGAATTGAAGACCCTGATATGAACCCACACACCTACAGTCACTTGATCTTCGACAAGGGAGCTAAAAACATCCAGTGGAAGAAAGACAGCATTTTCAACAAATGGTGCTGGCACAACTGGTTGTTTTCATGTAGAAGAATGCGAATCGATCCATTCCTATCTCCTTGTACTAAGGTCAAGTCTAAGTGGATCAAGGAACTTCACATAAAACCAGAGACACTGAAACTTACAGAGGAGAAAGTGGGGAAAAGCCTTGAAGATATGGGCACAGGGGAAAAATTCTTGAATAGAACAGCAATGGCTTGTGCTGTAAGATCGAGAATTGACAAGTGGGACCTCATGAAACTGCAAAGCTTCTGCAAGGCAAAAGACACCATCAATAAGACAAAAAAACCACCAACAGATTGGGAAAGGATCTTTACCTATCCTAAATCAGATAGGGGACTAATATCCAATATATATAAAGAACTCAAGAAGGTGGACTCCAGAAAGTCAAATAACCCCATTAAAAAATGGGGCTCAGAACTGAACAAAGAATTCTCACCTGAAGAATACCAAATGGCAGAGAAGCATCTGAAAAAATGTTCAACATCCTTAATCATCAGGGAAATGCAAATCAAAACAACCCTGAGATTCCACCTCACACCAGTCAGAATGGCTAAGATCAAAAATTCAGGTGACAGCAGATGCTGGCGAGGATGTGGAGAAAGAGGAACACTCCTCCATTGTTGGTGGGATTGCAAGCTTGTACAACCACTCTGGAAATCAGTCTGGCGGTTGCTCAGAAAATTGGACATAGTACTACCGGAGGATCCAGCAATACCTCTCCTGGGCATATATCCAGAAGATGTCCCAACCGGTAAAAAGGACACATGCTCCACTATGTTCATAGCAGCCCTCTTTATAATAGCCAGAAGCTGGAAAGAACCCAGATGTCCCTCAATAGAGGAATGGATACAGAAATTATGGTACATCTACACAATGGAGTACTACTCAGCTATTAAAAAGAATGAATTTATGAAATTCCTAGCCAAATGGATGGACCTGGAGGGCATCATCTTGAGTGAGGTAACACAATCACAAAGGAACTCACACAATATGTATTCACTGATAAGTGGATATTAGCCCAAAACTTAGGATACCCAAGATATAAGATACAATTTGCTAAACGCATGAAACTCAAGAAGAATGAAGACCAAAATGTGGACACTGTGCCCCTTCTTAGAATTGGGAACAAAACACCCATGGAAGGAGTTACAGAGACAAAGCTTGGAGCTGTGATGAAAGGATGGACCATCTAGAGACTGCCATATCCAGGGATCCATCCCATAAGCAGCTTCTAAACGCGGACACCATTGCATACACTAGCAAGATTTTGCTGAAAGGACCCAAAGATAGCTGTCTCTTGTGAGACTATGCAGGGGCCTAGCAAACACAGGAGTGGATGCTCACAGTCAGCTATTGGATGTATCACAGGGCTCCCAATCGAGAAGCTAGAGAAAATACCCAAGGAGCTAAAGGGATCTGCAACCCTATAGTTGGAACAACATTATGAACTAACCAGTACCCCGGAACTCTTGTCTCTAGCTGCATATGTATCGAAAGATGGCCTAGTCGGCCATCACTGGAAAGAGAGGCCCATTGGACTTGCAAACTTTATATGCCCCAATATAAGGGAATGCCAGGGCCAAAAGAATGGGAATGGGTGGGTAGGGAAGTGGGGGGCGCTATGGGGGACTTTTGGGATAGCATTGGAAATGTAACTGAGGAAAATATGTAATAAAAATATTAAAAATTAAAAAAAAATATTAATACCATTGTAGCTAAAAATTAAATGTTTGTGTTTTTACATACTGCTTGCTCTATATAATTATGTAATTATGCTAAGTAGCTAAAAGCCTTTATGCTGTAGCACATTATGTTACATGCTTAAAAGCCTTAATTCTAATATTGTCATGTTCCTTTAATTACTCTTTTTTCTTAAAAGAAACTTATAATACAAATTACATCATGCTTGAACAATGATGACATCATGGGGCTTTTTTGATGGCAGTGTTTTATGCAATTATTCGAAACTTATTAAGAATCTAAAACAGGTTCATAAAAATAATACTTAACTAGAATTTTAACTCTCCAAATTCTGTCTTTTGTCAAATTCAATGACTCTATCCATGCTGTGTTTTTTCTTATATGAAAAATTGTAGAAATTACACCTACACTATTCATTTGTGAAAATTTAAAGAATATGGAAAGTAAACAAAAGAGCAAATAAACTGATTAGTGTTTATTGGTGTCTTCTAGATTATATACATATTATCAGAATAATTCATGCACATACTTTTTCACTTACCAATGTGCAATGAACATTATTTTGTCAGTCTTGTGTTATAAACATTGCTTTTGGTAACCACCATTCATGAAATCCAAAAGCAATGGATCAAAAGGCTGACATGTAGGGAATTTATTTTGCTAATTCCTGTGAGTTTTTTTTTTTTGATAACTTCAATTCTTTCCAAATATTTATTATTCTGAGAAACTATTGAAGAGAACTCATGTGTCTTATTCAATGTACTCAGAGAAGCACATATTCTATTCTAATATTCCTGATATTCTATATTGCTGTGATACTTTTTGTTCATGTGTTATTAAAGCCAACTTCCTGTCCCTGAATGCACCATTATAGGTTTCCTTCACATATCTTTATCTCAAACTTATTTATTAATATAATCCCCAGTTTAACATTTTGCATTATTTAAATTATTTAAACATATAAAATATATTAATAGTGTATATTTATATATTGTATTATATATTATATAAATAACATATGTCTATTTTTATTCTTAATAAATTTCAAATGATTGACAAATACATATGTGTGTATGTGTAAATAAATAATTATTTAAATATTACTTAAAAATAAAATATAATTAAAAACTTTTCCCTTTCTTTTCTTTCAACAAATCCCTTTCATGTGCCTACCCTACTCCTTCTCAAATTCATGGACTCTTTTTGCATATGTATACAAGTGCATAAATATATAAATATAACCTGGTTTGTCTATTTAATGTTATTTGTATGTATATCAGCTCAGATTGACATGTGACATGTGACCATGTGAGCTGGGGTAACCAATTAGTGGGCTCTTCTCAGGGAGAAGACTCTTTCGCCTCTCCACATACTTTGGTTGCATTTACTCTTTGTCTAATAGTGAGCAAAGTGAGATTTTTTCCCTTTTCTGTTACCATATCCATTCATGATATTGTTTTGGGGTTCTCCCTTAGGCAGCTCTATTATGGAGATATCATTTGTATAGCTACCATATTATGTCTAGGAAACTATCTCCCAACAGATATCCTACTTTGGCCTTTACAACTGTTCTAATCCTTATTCCTTGTTATTTTCTGAGCTTTATATTTAAATTTAGGAGTTGAGTTGTAGATATACCCATTGCTACTGGACATTCAATTTAGCTACTTTGAAATATCAGGAAGTGCTGATAACCACTGAGCAATCTCCCCAGCCTTGAGTTTAATGATTTCCAGCTTGTTGTCAACATGTTTCTTTAAAATATCAAAGCTTAATTCTACCTTTTATATTCAGCCTCTTCCCACTTAGGCTGAGTTTGTTTAAACCTGCATGGTAGCTCATGCCCAGACTCTCACAGAAAATTCTGGAGATCTTATGCTTGAAAGAATCCATTCCCTCCTAAATGCTTTTATAATTCAAAATCTTCCAATGGTAATGAATAGAGATTCATGACAATGCAGAATTTGAGTGTCATTTAGCCATAAACGTAAACTGTTTCATTTAAGTAGGCATAGTGTGGCTGATATGAATATCTCACAAAATAGGTGGGTGAGAGTAGTTTTGATAAGAAAGTACTACCAATAAGAAGTGTTTCATATTATCATTCACATAGAGAAACTGAAAGTAAGACACAGATCAGTAAACTCACTTTTAATACTGCTTAGCTATGCAGTCTTTCCATGGAAAGCAGTAAATATTGATTATAGGTTAAAGACAATTAAAATAATGGACCTGTTGCTGGCAGCCATACCAGATAGTTCTTGGCACTAATAACATTTACCACATAAGCAATGACTGTCAAATTTAATGAGCAAACACATTTTCCAGGAAAAAGCATTTAATATCCTTTTTGCCAAGCATTGGCAATATTCAAACTGTGGGTTAATACTTTTTAAAAGTAAAGACACCATGTAGAAAATGTTGATTTTTTTAAAATAAGAGAAGTAAAAAACTTCAGAAAGATCATTTGATTTATAACTTTTTCACTGACTGATAAAAAATGAGACCCCTCTGGCTCTTCAAAAAGAGTGGTCCTGTAAAATTTCTTTCAAACACCATGAATAAAGATTTCATAGGCCCTAAAGGCTGAACTTATTACTGTTGTTCATATTAATTTTCATGGTGCTAATCTGCCTCCTAAATATTTGTGTTTATCGCCCATACACAAATGCTGATCTTGGTCTTAATCAAAGAAGTCTTTCTTTGCACAGATAGGTGATAAATACAGAGACCCAAAGGTGTTCTTGATACTGAAACCAACTAATGGTTGAGCACTAAGCCCTTCACAGGGCATTTATACTGTTCTCTTTAAGTCTCAATAAGCATTGTACAAGAGAAGAAAGAAAGAATGTTGGAGTTGGAAGATATTATGAAGGTCTGTGAAAAACTATCTTCTAGGTATGACATAATCAGCAATGTCATCATCTGATGGTAGCTGTGTGTATCAACCTGAAATGAACCTCCATGTGATTGGGCTTTCAACAGTCAGTTATGGATAGGGAAGAACTTACAAGAACATACCCCTCTATGCTGGTGATACATCCTAGAAAACCGTTTATGCATGGATAAAACTGTCAAATAACTAATAACTTAATAAAAGCAGTGTGTGGTCTAACTTGAGGACCATCCCATGGGATGAAGCCTATGCCTGACAATGCTTAGATGGCCATAAATCAGAGGCTGGTTAGCTCAGACCAAATAGGACTGGCAGAAAAAAAGTGACTCATATGAAGCTTTTCACAAGAGAAGACTGCTTAGGCATGAGTTTAAGCCAATAGAAAATCTTTATTAGGCAGCTGGTGACTATGGTATGTTATGCCATTGTAGCCCTTAGTCTTTCTTTGAACTAGCTTTTAAGCACAACAACCATGTTTTGGACTTACATACATCAGTTAGAAATAGCAAGAATATGAACAATAGAACCCCAAAAGCAAGGGTAATAGATTTAGAAACATTTTGATATATATGGACATTGATGAAGTTGGTCTTTGTTTTCTTTTTGATAGATGATGTTGTCTACCTGCTGAGTTGTACAGCCTGAATGGCACTTCCACATGCAGTCAGTTGTCTTAATGTATGGGGCCCTGTTATATTCCCCACTGATCTTAGTGAGTGAGGAGAATCATGGACTCCTCCTGTTTTAGTTTATGATGTAGGATCCTGCTGTTAATCCAATTAGAATAATAATTGCAGGCTAGTTCTGTTAGTAGAGGAGTTGGCTAGGAAAGCAAAGAGAACAGAGACTGATACCAATTATATATTCAACCATGGCAAGACTTTCTCTACTTAGTAATGATCAAATTAGCATTGAAACAACAGGTTTCTTCTAAAGCTGTACATAGTTTCCTCTTGAGAAGTAAGCCTAAGCCTCTCCATTTTGTAGGATCATTTTTGTAAGAAAGACTAACAGTTATTTAAATACCTGTAAATTATCATTAGCCTGCCTGCTTAGATTAGAAAGCATGAAAAGAGGCATATTTCAGTAAAAGATTGGTACATGCCCACAAAAAAGTCTCAGGAGCACTGTAATTTTGTTGTTGTTCATATGATTAACCCATAGGGCAAAGTAACAGGCATCAGAATTAAGAGAAGTGCCTAGGTTCAATCTTTTAGATACTAGACAAGTTTCAGGCACTTCTAAGTTCTATCTATAAAACCAACCAAGTACTTTACCTTCCCAACCTGGTTGGATCTTGGTGAAGTCAGTTTTCCTAGAGTTCACTGGGGTATTGGTTTCTTTTTCTGATCCCTTCCTGGGTAAGTGTTTATGTTTTGGGTTAATATTAGCATAAATTAAGAATCTGGCTGAGACATCTTGCACAAGACTTTTCAGTCTAGGTATAACATACCTTGGTCTGAGCAACTTGGGAATTGTGGACCACAGTAGCCTGGTGATGAATAGTCTGGTGAAGGCTATGTAGAAGCATGTGAGATTAATTGTGCCATTTTTTGTACTCCACTAATCTGTGGGCTACATCACCAAAGCATCAGATTATCAATAAGCTCCACTGGTCTTTAGGCCATTTGTGAGGCAGCCAGGTTAGTGGCTGGCAGTTGAGAATAGTAATTTGTAGGAAAAGCCAAATAATCTCTAGAAGGCCAAGTTTTTGTTGGTTTGTTGTTTTTGTTTTGTTTTGTTTTAGTGTTCTTTTTTTCCCCAGTGATGAGACCCCTCCTCTATAGATTATATCATGAACTTGCACAGTAGTAAAAGATTACTGATTGTATGTGTATATGGTGGTTGATATTTCTTTTCCTTATTTGAGAGTCTTGGTCAGATTAATCAGTTCTACTTTCTGGGCTGAGGTACCTGGCTTGGGCCCAAATCATTTCTGTTAAAGTAACAACTTCAGCTCCTGGACAACTGATTTCATCTTTCATCTCATGACAGCCATGTACAAGCACCTGCATCATCATCATGCAGGAGGGTAGCCAAATTTGGGTTTCTTAAATCAGCCTCAAGGGTAGGCCAGGGATAGTGTCTGGAATTCTGGAATTCACAGTTAGACAGTCAGTGTTATGGTGCTCCTTGAAGGAGGGCCTCAACCATGTTGTGGAGTGTTGTAAATAGAAGATCTTGACCTAGAGTTAGTTTGTCTTTCACCAAACAAGCTGTATCCTCTACAGGTTTTAGGCAGACTATCCTGTGGCTATAGGGTTCAATTATTTGGATGGGTATGTCACAGGGAATTTCCATGAATCAAAGTTTGAGTTAAAACCCCCTTGGTAATCCATTTCCCCCAGAAATCTGTGGTGCAATGACAAAAAAAATCTATGTTTAATGTCCATAAATCATGGAACAATCTGGTCAAAGTATGATGCCCACTGTAAGTTCTCTTGGGTTGGTCTGTTTAAGAGATTGGTTGACTCAACTCTGCCAATTGGAAGAACACATTTTTCACATTCAAGACAGTACACACCTATTTCTCCTAAAGAATCAGACTCATGAACATCAGATGTCTCAGGTTTCTTCACAGGACAGAGACCTATGTATATTCCAGGATGACTGGCAAGGCATCAAGATGCCTGTCTCTTCAAGCCAGGCAATGTGGTCTGCAATTATTCCTTTTGTTTCCAGGATTATTGGGTGTGGGGCCATGAAAGGCAGCCTGTTTTGGTTGAACTAAGCTTGCTCTGGAGACCCAGTAGAAAACTCTGCAAGGGATAGAACAGTGAGCCACATTCCCAGGGACAGGTACCTGACACCACAGAGGCCCCAACTCCATAATTATATGACTATCAGTCACATAGACAAAGACCCAAGCTCCTGGCATTCTGGCTAAACTACACCCCCAGAGTTACCTTATTATATCCAGGTATGCTCTTCCCCACAGTTACCTGGAAACAGCAAGGTAGCCCAATGCACAATAAAAGGAGCTACTTGGCTGTTCCTTGCTCTCTTATACTTTCAACATTCTTACTCTCATCTCTAGCCCTCCTTCTCTCTCTCCCCCTTCTCCCCTCTTTCCATGTGGCCATGGCTGGCCTCCCTCTTTACCTTCTCTCTTTCTCCCTGCCTTTCTACAATAAAGCTCTTAAACCATAGTCCAACTCTGCTTATCAAGGCCTGCTGTACTTGAATGAAGGGATAGGCTTTACCCTAAAGAGCCATGTCTAACCTTCTGCAGGAAGCCCTTCCTGTGCTCCCATCATGGTCAGGACCAAGGACTCTCGCCTGATGGGAACCACCCAGCACCCTCTCTCCCTCTTCCCTCTCCTCCCTTTGGCCCTGGGGATGACCGAGCCACCCCTGGGTTCCCCACTTTCTTCTCAGTTCTTCTGCAGTGTCCAGCAGCATCTGTGATGCCTGAGACTGAGAACCTGTTATCTCTAGTCTCTGTGAGGCCCAGAGACCTTGGACTACCCCTTGTCCACCCCCTGGCAGGCTGGAGTTCCATGGCTTTGAACAGCCAGACACCCACCTGGGCCACGTGGAAAGTGTGAGCAGTCCTTTCTCATTCCACTCCCTTTATTCCCCCACGCCCACTGCCCTACAGTTGGGTACTGTTTAAACTGAATGGGGGTAGTTCAACTGTTGAGTTGAACATTGATGGCAATTTGATGTTGGGCCAGGCCTGAGGGTTTGGTTTCTGCCTATATTCCTTGGAATCTTTGTTTTCAATCTGCAAGATGGTCCAACTGCATCTTTTGATTGGAAGCATAAATTTTAGCTATGGAACATTCTTGTCAGAGGGCAAGATATCACAACTTTTATTACTATCTGTAAGGGTGACTCTTATAACCAGAGAAGGTGATAGTGGCTTTCAGTTTCTGTGAAAAGTCTCATCCCAATCAGTTTTCTCTTGTTAAACAGCATTTAAGTAAACTCTATAAACTGGGACTGCTAATATTTTTAACTTTTTAAAATTTTAAATATTTTTTCTAATACCTGGGGCAGAATCATTTTAGTGGTTGTCTTTAATCATTCTAAAAGATACCCCTGCTCTTCCGGCCAGACCAGCACAGGGGTAGCTAGAGCACAGGGTCAGCTGACACCCGCCAGCTATCCAGGACCCCCACCACAGGATTTTGAGACTGCTGGTGAGTGGAACACATCTTCTGCTCCAGTCCAATCACGCGGGACCTGAGACTGCTTTGGTTGGGGAGACAGAAATCCGGCCTCAGTAGAGCCACAAGCCTCTCTGGTCAGAAAAGCTCCGGGGTAGCTAGGGCGCAGGGTCAGCTGACACTCGCCAGCTACCCACAACACCCGCCACAGGACTTTGAGACTTCTGATGAGTGGAACACAGCTTCTGCTCCAATCTTTAAACAGTGACAATGACAACAACTAACCCCAGAGATTACCAGATGGCGAAAGGTAAACGTAATAATCTTACTAACAGAAACCAAGACCACTCACCATCATCAGAACCCAGCACTCCCACTTCGCCCAGTCCAGGGCACCCCAACACACCGGAAAAGCTAGACACGGACCTAAAAGCATATCTCATGATGATGGTAGAGGACTTCAAGAAGGACTTTAATAACACACTTAAAGAAATACAAAGGAACACTGGTAAACAGGTAGAAGACAGTAAAGAGGAAGCACAAAAATCCCTTAAAGAATTGCAGGATAACACTGCTAAAGAGTTACAAATCCTTAAAGAAAAACAGAATAACATAATCAAACGGGTAGAAGTCCTTACAGAAAAACAGGAAAACACATCCAAACAGATGATGGAAATGAACAAAACCATACTAGACCTAAAAAGGGAAGTAATTTGTTGAAACATCTTCAACAAAATTATAGAAGAAAACTTCCCAAATCTAAAGAAAGACATGCCCATGAACATCCAAGAAGCCTACAGAACTCCAAATAGACTGGACCAGAAAAGAAATACCTCCCGACACATAATAATCAGAACAACAAATGCTCTAAATAAAGACAGAATACTAAAAGCAGTAAGAGAAAAAGGCCAAG
Organism: Mus caroli; assembly: GCF_978045245.1. NCBI lineage: Eukaryota > Metazoa > Chordata > Mammalia > Rodentia > Muridae > Mus > Mus caroli. Next base: position 137,359,513 of record NW_028227261.1, on the reverse strand, counting down.
TAACATGTAAAGGCAAGCCTATCAGAATTACACCAGATTTCTCACCAGAGACTATGAAAGCCAGAAGATCCTGGACGGATGTTATACAGACACTAAAAGAACACAAACTCCAGCCCAGGCTACTATACCCAGCCAAACTCTCAATTAACATAGATGGAGAAACCAAAGTATTCCACGAGAAAACCAAATTCACACATTATCTCTCCACGAATCCAGCCCTTCAAAGGATAATAACAGAAAAAAACCAATACAAGGACAGGAACCACGCCCTAGAAACTAAAAGAAGGTAATCCCTCAACAAACCTAAAAGAAGACAGCCACAAGAACAAAATGCCAACTTTAACAACAAAAATAACAGGAAACAACAATTACTTTTCCTTAATATCTCTTAATATCAATGGACTCAACTCCCCGATAAAAAAAGACATAGACTAACAAACTGGCTACACAAAAAAGGCCCAACATTTTGCTGCTTACAGGAAACTCATCTCAGAGAAAAAGATAGACACTACCTCAGAATGAAAGGCTGGAAAACAATTTTCCAAGCAAATGGTATAAAGAAACAAGCTGGAGTAGCCATTCTAATATCTGATAAGATTGACTTCCAACCCAAAGTCATTAAAAAAGACAGGGAGAGACACTTCATACTCATCAAAGGTAAAATCCTCCAAGAGGAACTATCAATCCTGAATATCTATGCTCCAAATACAAAGGCAGCCACATTCATTAAAGAAACTTTAGTAAAGCTCAAAGCACACATTGCACCTCATACAATAATACTGGGAGACTTCAACACACCACTTTCACCAATGGACAGATCATGGAAACAGAAACTAAACAGGGACACAGTGAAATTAACAGAGGTCATGAAACAAATGGATCTGACAGATATCTACAGAACATTTTATCCTAAAACAAAAGGATATACCTTCTTCTCAGCACCTCACGGTACCTTCTCCAAAATTGAGCACAAAATTGGTCACAAAACAAGCCTCAACATATACAAAAATATTGAAATTGTCCCATGCATCCTATCAGATCACCATGGACTAAGACTGATTTTCAATGACAAAATAAATAATAGAAAGCCAACACACACGTGGAAACAAACAACACTCTTCTCAACTATACCTTGGTCAAGGAAGGAATAAAGAAAGAAATTAAGGACTTTCTGGAGTTTAATGAAAATGAAGCCACAACATACCCAAACTTATAGGACACATTGAAAGCATTTCTAAGAGGAAAACTCATAGCTCTGAGTGCCTCCAAAAAGAAACTAGGGAGAGCACACATTAGCAGCTTGACAACACACCTAAAAGCTCTAGAATGAAAGGAAGCAAATAAACCCAAGAGGAGTAGATGGCAGGAAATAATCAAACTCAAGGGTGAAATCAACCAAGTGGAAACAAGAAGAACAATTCAAAGAATCAACCAATCGAGGAACTGGTTCTTTGAGAAAATCAACAAGATACATAAACCCTTAACCAGACTCACAAGAGGGCATAGGGAAAGTATTCTAATTAACAAAATCAGAAATGAAAAGGGAGACATAACAACAGACCCTGAAGAAATCCAAAACACCATCAGATCCTTCTACCAAAGGCTATACTCAACAAAACTGGAGAACCTGGATGAAATGGAGAAGTTCCTAGACAGATACCAGGTACCAAAGTTGAATCAAGATCAGGTTAATGATCTAAACAGCCCTATATCCCCCAAAGAAATAGAAGCAGTCATTAATAGTCTCCCAACTAAAAAAAGCCCAGGACCAGATGGGTTTAGTGCAGAGTTCTATCAGACCTTCAAAGAAGATCTAATCCCAGTTCTTCACAAACTATTCCACAAAATAGAAACAGAAGGTACTCTACCCAACTCATTCTATGAAGCCACAATTACTCTGATACCTAAACCACAAAAAGACACAACAAAGGTAGAAAACTTCAGACCCATATCCCTTATGAATATTGATGCAAAAAATCCTCAATAAAGTTCTTGCTAACCGAATCCAAGAACACATCAAAACAATCATCCATCCTGACCAAGTAGGTTTCATCCCAGGGATGCAGGGATGGTTCAATATACGGAAATCCATCAATGTAATCCAGTATATAAACAAACTCAAAGACAAAAACCACATGGTCATCTCGTTAGATGCAGAAAAAGCATTTGACAAGATCCAACACCCATTCATGATAAAAGTCTTGGAAAGATCATGAATTCAAGGCCCATACCTAAACATGATAAAAGCAATCTACAACAAACCAGTAGCCAACATCAAAGTAAATGGTGAGAAGCTTGAAGCAATCCCTCTAAAATCAGGGACTAGACAAGGCTGTCCACTTTCTCCATACCTATTCAACATAGTACTTGAAGTCCTAGCCAGAGCAATTCGACAACAAAAGGAGATCAAAGGGATACAAATTGGAAAAGATGAAGTCAAAATATCACTTTTTGCAGATGATATGATAGTATATATAAGTGACCCTAAAAATTCCACCAGAGAACTCCTAAGCCTGATAAACAGCTTCGGTGAAGTAGCTGGATATAAAATTAACTCAAACAAATCAATGGCCTTTCTCTACACAAAGAATAAACAGGCTGAGAAAGAAATTAGGGAAACAACACCCTTCTCAATAGTCACAAATAATATAAAATATCTTGGCGTGACTCTAACTAAGGAAGTGAAAGTTCTGTATAATAAAAACTTCAAGTCTCTGAAGAAAGAAATTATAGAAGATCTCAGAAGATGGAAAGATCTCCCATGCTCATGGATTGGCAGGATCAACATTGTAAAAATGGCTATCTTGCCAAAAGCAATCTACAGATTCAATGCAATCCCCATCAAAATTCCAAATCAATTCTTCAACGAATTAGAAAGTGCAATCTGCAAATTCATCTGGAATAACAAAAAACCTAGGATAGCAAAAACTCTTCTCAAGGATAAAAGAACCTCTGGTGGAATCACCATGCCGGACCTAAAGCTTTGCTACAGAGCAATTGTGATAAAAACTGCATGGTACTGGTATAGTGACAGACAAATAGACCAATGGAATATAATTGAAGACCCAGAAATGAACCCACACACCTATGGTTTCTTGATCTTCGACAAGGGAGCTAAAACCATCCAGTGGAAGAAAGACAGCATTTTCAACAAATGGTGCTGGCACAACTGGTTGTTAACATGTAGAAGAATACAAATCGATCCATTCCTATCTCCTTGTACTAAGGTCAAGTCTAAGTGGATCAAGGAACTTCACATAAAATCAGAGACACTGAAAGTTATAGAGGAGAAAGTGGGGAAAAGCCTTGAAGATATGGGCACAGGGGAAAAATTCTTGAATAGAACAGCAATGGCTTGTGCTGTAAGATCGAGAATTGACAAGTGGGACCTCATGAAACTGCAAAGCTTCTGCAAGGCAAAAGACACCATCAATAAGACAAAAAAACCACCAATAGATTGGGAAAGGATCTTTACCTATCCTAAATCAGATAAGGGACTAATATCCAATATATATAAAGAACTCAAGAAGGTGGACTCCAGAAAGTCAAATAACCCCATTAAAAATGGGGCTCAGAACTGAACAAAGAATTCTCACCTGAAGAATACCAAATGGCAGAGAAGCACCTGAAAAAATGTTCAACATTCTTAATCATCAGGGAAATGCAAATCAAAACAACCCTGAGATTCCACCTCACACCAGTCAGAATGGCTAAGATCAAAAATTCAGGTGACAGCAGATGCTGGCGAGGATGTGGAGAAAGAGGAACACTCCTCCATTGTTGGTGGGATTGCAAGCTTGTACAACCACTCTGGAAATCAGTCTGGCGGTTCCTCAGAAAATTGGACATAGTACTACCGGAGGATCCAGCAATACCTCTCCTGGGCATATATCCAGAAGATGTCCCAACCGGTAAAAAGGACACATGCTCCACTATGTTCATAGCAGCCCTATTTATAATAGCCAGAAGCTGGAAAGAACCCAGATGTCCCTCAACAGAGGAATGGATACAGAAATTATGGTACATGTACACAATGGAGTACTACTCAGCTATTAAAAAGAATGAATTTATGAAATTCCTAGCCAAATAGATGGACCTGGAGGGCATCATCTTGAGTGAAGTAACACAATCACAAAAGAACTCACACAATATGTATTCACTGATAAGTGGATATTAGCCCAAAACTTAGGATACCCAAGATATAAGATACAATTTGCTAAACGCATGAAACTCAAGAAGAATGAAGACCAAAGTGTGGACACTGTGCACCTTCTTAGAATTGGGAACAAAACACCCAGGGAAGGAGTTACAGAGACAAAGTTCGTAGCTGTGATGAAAGGATGGACCATTTAGAGACTGCCGTATCCAGGGATCCATCCCATAAGCAGCTTCTAAACGCTGACACCATTGCATACACTAGCAAGATTTTGCTGAAAGGACCCAAATATAGCTGTCTCTTGTGAGACGATGCCGGGGCCTAGCAAACGCAGGAGTGGATGTTCACAGTCAGCTATTGGATGTATCACAGGGCTCCCAATGGAGAAGCTAGTGAAAGTACCCAAGGAGCTAAAGGTATCTGCAACCCTATTGTTGGAACAACATGATGTACTAACCAGAACCCCGGAGCTCTTGTCTCTAGCTGCATATGTATCGAAAGATGGCCTATTCGGCCATCACTGGAAAGAGAGGCCCATTGGACTTGCAAACTTTATATGCCCCAATATAGGGGAATGCCAGGGCCAAAAGAATGGGAATGGGTGGGTAGGGAAGTGGGGGGCGCTATGGGGGACATTTGGGATAGCATTGGAAATGTAACTGAGGAAAATATGTAATAAAAATATTAAAAATTAAAAAAAAAAGATACCCCTAATGAAAATGGCTTAAAATCTCCTTGGTCAGTGGAGAACAGAAGGAAAAATCTGTTCAGTCCAGGACACGTTGCCTGGCAGCAATCTCCCTGCCTGGCCTTTGGCCAGGATTTTTCATTTTTTACAAAGAAAGGTGGGTTTAGGGACCACTGGTTGAAAACAATACATAAATTATGAAAGAAAAAGGAATGGAACTTTTTCTTTTCCTTAGAGCTCAGCCCTAGGGAAATTTTCCTTCTCTGGAGGAGCATGCAAGAGCATCAAGAGTGCTCACCTGAATAACTGATTTTCCCCTCCTGTGTGTATTCTACTTAGATGGCAGGGAGCTCTGTATGAGAAGCCCTGAGAGGCCAGGCCCCTCTCCACTCCACAGAGGGACCAATCTAGACTCTGCTTTGGCAAGAAAGCACAGAAAGCAAGAAAGCAAGCAAGTGTGCCTGCTCCTTGAGTAGGATAGCAGAAGTTTTACTTTGTTTTGTTTCTATTTGATTTTTGTTTTGGTGGGGATGTTTCCCTGGGTGATTTGGTAGAGCTAAAATGATTTTGTTTCCCAACAGGCGTTAGGAGTCATTGGTCTTATACCAGGTAGGGGGAGGATCTCACACCAGAGAAAGTCACTGGTGAATACAGAGAAACAATACTGATAGAAACACATAGAAAAACAGATGGATGGATGGAGAGAGAGAGAACTAGAGAAAGAGAGCAAAAGAGAGAGAGAGAGAGAGAGACAGACAGACAGACAGACAGACAGACAGACAGACAGAGACACAGATGGAGACAGAGAAACAGAGAGAGACAGAAAAAGAGACAGAGAGAGACAGAACTAGGGGTGGCCAGAACACATGTATACACCTGAAACAAATTGAGAAGATCATATGCCCATGTACAGGGGAATGCCAAGACCAGGAAGCAGGAGTGGGTGGGTTGGGAAACAGGGCAGGGGGAGGGTATAGGGTGCTTTGGGGATAGCATTTGAAATGTAAATGAAGAAAATATCTAATAAAAAAAATGGGATCCACTGATTTCTCACATGGTTCTCAGACACTGGATCCACATCTTTGTCCAACCTCTCTTATGTGACCAAACATAAGGTGCCTTAACCAGACATATCTACAGAGGTGACACACCAGGTGACTTTCTAATTTGTTTCCTTTTTTTGGTAGAGATGTCATAATCCTCTGAAACATTAGACAGTGCATGATCAAAGGGAGCCCTGGGGACCTGGAATAATTCAGGTTAGACAACCCCTAGGAATCTGCTGACTCTTGCCTATTTCCTTGGTCCAAAGGGCTCTGAACTACTGAAGCCTCAAGGTTTGGTCTCTGAGATCTCAGTGGGATCTTCGGAAATGTTGTTGGGTATTCAACAGAAAATAATCTTTAGACAAGGTTTAAGCTAATATAAAGTCTTTATTAGCCAGTCATTGCTAACACTGGATACTTGAGATCTCAGTGTAGCACCAAGCCTCTTCAAGGTGAGCTTTTAAGCACAACTATGTTCCAGATGACATACTTCAGATAACAGAAGTTAGTGAGAAGAACATTAAAAGCCAAAGTCAAGATTAGTACACTTAGAGGTTTTCTCATAACATTGGCATTTGATGAATTAGTTATTTGTTTTCTTTTTCTTTTTTTTTTTTTTGTCAGGTGATAAAACTTCCATCATGTAGTCAGTTGTGCTAAGGTCTGGGGCACTTTAATAATTCCTAATGATATTATGCTACCCTCATAAGTCTGTTTCTTGTCTAGTCATCATCAGAGAGTCTTCTTCTGGCAGTAGACAGAAACAGGTGCAGACTCATAGCCATATGTTATGCAGAGGGAAAGTCTAAATTGGAGGTCTCTATTTGGTCCTATCCCTAGGAGTTCAGGAAACACCTGAATGGAGGGTGGATTGTAGGTGTCAGGCAAGATGGAGGACATCAGGGTAACATGGATAACACATGTCTACCAAATCCACTAAGCAGTGTGCACATGGACTCACAGAGATAGAAGCAGTAAGCACAAAACCTGCCTGTATCTGCATCAGGTTCTCTATGTATGATATATATGGCTGTTAGCTTGGTGTTTCTGTGGGATTTTTGAAAGTGGCAGTGGGTATATCTCTGACTTTTTTGCCTGCTCTTGGAACTATTTTTCCTAGTGGTTACTATGTCCAGCCTGGCTTTGAGGGCTTTTATCTTGAATTATTGTATCTAGCTTTGTTGTGTTTGATTGTTGTCTCTTGGAATCCTGCTTCTATCTGAAGGGAAACAGAGGAACAGTGGATCTGGGAGCATGTGAGGGAAATGGGGAATAATGGAGGAGTGGAAGGAGGGTAATCTGTAGTTAGGATCTATTGTATACAAAAAGATCTATTTTCAATTAACTTTTAAGAATCCTGTGCTTATTACAATTACTAAGACATTGTTAGTACTGCACTTATACAGCCCATTCTGAAAGAGGTTTAAAAATAAGCTCTCTACCCAGCATTCTGAGGCACACTTGGTTGAAAGAGAGGTAGATGGTTCATAACCCATGTAAGGAGGAATATGGCCCCAGAGTGGTTCCTATCACCATAACATATCTCTTATTACCACATGGGAAATAACCTGAAAGTAATTAGACAAAGAAACACTCAGACACTATAAAGCTAGAGGAAAAGCCATTATATGATGAGTGATAATAGATAAAGACAATTACTATAGTCTATTGTAGACACTCTAATAATTATAAGGCCATTCTGAACATTCTTCAAATATGTGCTAAGGGTGGTTTCAGTCTACAAGGGGGATAGTTTTATGTACTAAGAAATTCCATCCCTGTAACAAAGAACAGACTACTTCCAGCAATAATGTTTCAAAGAGTATTATATTTTATTTTTTCTCAATTCATATCAAGTAAAATACAGAAACTATCTGATTAAGGTAAGATTTGCTCTTTTATTCTCTCTCTCACATTTCTGGTTCAGTCATGACCATCTTTAAGTGTCAATAAAACATCTTCTGAGCCAAATCCTTTATTTCCAGATTTTGCACTCTAATCAATCCCTTAGTGTACAAATAGTAAAAAAAAAAAATGCCAAAACTATTATAAATTTAAATATGTCCCATCCTTAAAACTTAATAGGGACATTTTTCCCCCAAGTACCTTCATGACTAACCAAACCAATGTTGTGGTATCTAGGAACTTTCTAGGTCTAGCCTTGTTTACGACCATACACCATATCTCAAAACTCAATGCTCATGCTACATCTCTGCGAAGTCACCTGGAGTTCCTTTAATCCATTTTCTTCTGAACACTTTCTTAGTTTATGCTATTTGATAGCATTTATGTAATTCTTGCCAGAGTATTTCAGAATTTTTTGGACTCACTGACCACAGTACCATTCTACTCCATGGGAGACACCTGTAACAATTCTATCTAATGTTTGTTTATTTCTCTTTTGGAATTCCATAATTACTATCCTAATCTACCTTAATTGTTAGGACCAATCAATAATTCATTTGATGTCATCAACATACATAATTAGTAATAAGAAACAACTCCAAAGATATTTGACATGTGCACACAGGAAGTTTCAAAATGAAAGCCATCTCTGCCTTATTATAATGTTATCTAAGTATTACTTTCATGACTAACACAATGGCATAGGTGGGTAGAGAGTTGAGGCAAAAAAAATTATAGTAGGAAGTTACTTTTAGCAATGTAAATCATGGAGAGTAACTAAATGAGTTATCAAATTGTGAAACAAAATTTCCAACTTCCAGGAAAAATTTTCGGGTTTAGTTTTGTAAATGTACATAATTTAGCGCATTTGAATCCAAAGTTACAAAACTAAATGATTTTTCACAAAAGCTAGATATTTTGGAACTTTCTGTAAGTCCATTTGTCATAATTTGGTTTTAAATTAAAGTGTCTGTAGCTAGAGGAGCTGGTTCAGTTCCATATTGGCCCCATGCTTGCTGATTCAGTCTCTGTGAAATAAAATATATATATATACATATATATATGTCTTGTTCAAAGAAGTTATGATAAAATAAAATTAAATGTTTGCTTATCTGAAAAAAATAAATGAACCATTTTAATGAAGTAGGTCTCTTGTTATTATTACTTGTTTATAATTATTTTTCCGAATTATTTTCCAAACTTCCTCTAGGAATGTTTCTAATCTAAAGGAAATAGTTATACTATAGTCCCAAACTGTGGAAAGATCTGTACAAACACGATGCTTCTCTCCTCTCAGCTTTATAATTTTTACTCCATTAAATGTTCCAGTTAACTATTAGGTTTAGTTTTCATATGGATTTCATTAGCTAACTTAAACAAGATGCCTATTAGCACATTGGCACATTGTTTATTAGGTATTCATAGTTAAGCATATTTGATTAATGTTTGGTTACCTTTTTATAGCCTATAAAATGTTGTCTAGGGAAAGAATGCATTTAGAGATGCTACTGCAATGAGTACTCTATGTTGAGAATTTTGAAACTGCAGCTGCTTGGGTCACCTATGTCCATATGTATATTCCCTTATGTATGTTCTTGTAGGTAACCTCAATAAATGTAGTGATTTCCCAAAGCTATACATAGAAAGATTTGCTTCTTTGGTTTGCTGTTAATGAACGATCTGGGGAGAATAGATATGTGACCATGTCTCCCAGGGAAAGGAACAGTAGCACAAACCTAACTTGGTATTTATTTCCTCTGCAGCCTTTAATTTATGTGTATTCATTCTTTTACGGTGCTTACATTGTCTTACATCAATGCCTTTGCCAAATTTTTGTCTCTACACAGTACTATCCCTCTTTGTGTTCATTTTCAAACCCTATTTATATATATGATTCAGTGGAAATTTTATATTTTTCATATATGCACTTTTTTGACTACATTCTATTGAAATGATTTCTTATAGCTCTGAACCACAGGATAATTTTATGTGTTCCTTCATTAAATATACATAAAATGTAATATATAACCTTTACAATATTATAACCTTATACTGATAGTCATGACCTAAAAATAATTTCAGATATATATTAAAAGAGGCAACTCTGTGCCGGGGCCTAGCAAACACAGAAGTGGATGCTCACATTCAGCTAGTGGATGGATCACAGGGCCCCCAATGGAGGAGCTAGAGAAAGAACCCAAGGAGCTAAAGGGATCTGCAACCCTATAGGTAGAACAACATTATGAACTAACCAGTATCCCAGAGCTCTTAACTCTAGCTGTATCAAAAGATAACCTAGTCGGCCATCACTGGAAAGAGAGGCCCATTGGACTTGCCAACTTTATATGCCCCAGTACAGGGGAACACCAGGGCCAAAAAGTTGGAGTGGGTAGGTAGGGGAGTGGTGGAAGGGATGGTATGAACGACTTTTGAGATAGCATTGGAAATGTAAATGATGAAAATACCTAATAAAAAATAAACAAAAAAAGAGGCAATTCTGTAAACAACTCTCAAATGGCAGCACACATTCTACCAACAAGCATTTAATCATTAAGTTATTTTAAATATATCCCTTATTATTTTAGTATATTTGGTATTAGTTCTGCCTAGCCTCTGTGCATAAGTCAATCTCTAGTGAAATACTTTCTACTCTGAACTACTATAGGATTATATATCTTTCCATATATTGTCCCTAATAATTACAGCTCTTCAAGCATGAGATGAGTCTTTCATGACTTGTACATTACATTTGACATTTCCAAGTGAATATTTCAGAATTTATTTAGTAACATTTGTTTGAACATAGTAAAATTCACTTCTTCAACTGATTCTATGAATGAAATCATTCCTGGAAATACTTACTCCATGAACAGTCATAAAACTAACTATTTTCAAATGATTCCCCTATATCACAGATCAGATTGTTATGCACAGAACAGATGCCCTCCTTCTAAATATTAGTCAGTTGACTGGTGTTACTGAATTGGGATGAGTGTTGAATTGTAATGTAAAAAGGTCACTTGTGACTAATAGTGATGGAAGGGATTTTGGTGTGAACAGAGTCATAACTAAAATATCCTTAGAATCTGTTAGTGCTTCAGTGAATACCAAAGCTAAAACTAGTGGTGATTTTCCATTATGCATCACATATCCCAGTTGGCTCTTCTCCTAAGAAAGCTGAGATATCAGAGCTAAAATTTTCTCAGAAGTGGCCATGTTTGATATATGGAAACCTTCCAAATTTTCTTGCACTCAGAAATCAAGCGAATCTGGGCAGTCAATGGGGGCTAAAATGCATAAGAAGAAAGCAAAATGCCAGATGACTATACCAGAGCATTTTCTTTTTGCAAGGAACACAGAGCTTTTACAAAAGTGTGTGTGTGTGTGTGTGTGTGTGTGTGTGTGTGTGTGAGAGAGAGAGTGAACAAACACTAGTGGGAATAGAAAGAATAGGCAATCCCCAAGGAAAAGTAAATTATTCATTACCTGTCAGGAAATAAAAGACACATCAGTTCTAAATAAAATAAGCTTTCTCATCATTTGCTTCATTTGGTCATGCATTTCCTTATATTTATGGTTGAAAATTCCTCTGATTATTTATGCTTTTATTTGGTCAGTGTTAAAAGATTACATTTAGATTGTGAACAGTCTCCTATTCTCATTCAAAGCTCTATTGTGTCTCAATCATACTCTAGAAATATATTGACTTAAACATATTTATATTCATGATTATCACATTCATGGTAATAGCTCTATTCCAGGTTATCTTAAATATTGACAAAGCCAGACTCTTTAATGAATACTTAAGAGTTGACAATATTACAATAACCCTACCATCATCCCCAACCATTCATGTTTCCTGTTCCTAAGAGTTTTTAATGTTACTTTGTAAACCTGTAAAATTTGTGGAGAAAGCAACAGTGCTACCAAAACATGAAATGCTAGAGATTTTAGCATTTGGAATTTTCTCCTAAAATAGCTTTTGCAAAACAGTTAGTTTTCTATTGGAGAAAATTGTTCTGTGTCTTAATTATTTTGAGAAATTATCAAGTTTGTATCTCTGTCTTGAATATTAAACCCATCACAGTGTCAGAGATGTTTTACATTCTTACTAATCTTCACTTAGTCTTTGTTCTCTACACTTATGTATACAGAAGATTATTTATTACACATAAAATTATTATCTTCTTACTAGTCTGCTGCTTTTTGGAACCTGGTTTTAAAAAGATAAACAGTTTGAATTTATCTTTAAGTTTTATGCTAGCCATTTTTCCTAAAATGCAAATTTAAACTTATCTTTGCTAGGAATATATCATGAGCTTTCTATTATCTCCAGAAGGATACATCCTACTAGCTTACCAAAACTATTTATATATAGTACTACCTGTGTACATTTTCTGCCATCATACATTTGAAATTATACCTACACTGAAGGTAGAGATTACGGAACATTCTGTCTATCTTCTATTAAGGTGACAATACAGTATTTTCTATCTTCCTTGAAGTTACAGTTCTATTTCCTTATAAATAAGTAAAACAAAACAAAACTCCTGTTTATCCTCAAACTCTACTAATAAGAGCATATGTTCAGAAACTCTTTCCTGATTATTCTTGGCATCACAGCTAGTCAGTGTATTGTGTAACTGATTGACATATAGGAATAAGACAACTCCTCAAAGCCTTGCAGTATGTCTCTTTTTTTTATCCAGTTTTCAGTCTTCCATGTGAGGTCATTTATTTCCTCTGCTCTTTATTGGCATAGGGCATCCCTGTTTCAGTTAAGATTTTCTTATTTCTCCCACAGCTGTCTTAAGGTTACCATTTTAATACCATTTTTCCATCCCTCTTCTAGTATTTCAAGTGAATAGAGTACCACATCCCAAAATATACAAGCCAAACATCTGGAAACATCTGGAAATGCTGCTCCCTGTTTGCCTTTTCCTTTCCTCCCATTAGTCACATCTTCCTTCAGGCTCTCCCAGATATAATCTCTGTCCTAACTACAATAGTAATCTCTTAAGTGCATTTCTTTTTCTTTTCGCCAATTACTTTTCCAAATAGGAGTCACACTAATTATTCCAAATCATTCTGAATGTAAATTGCTATAATTATTTCTACTTCCTCTAAGTTTAAAACCTAAATTTCTCACTGCACTAGCTTGTATTATGCCAACTTGTCACATGCAAAAGACATTTGGGAAGAGGTAATTGATTGAAAAGAAAAAAAAAAAAAGCTTCTTCCGGATTGGACAGTACACACACCTGTGGCGAATTTTCTTAGTGATTGATGGGAAAGACAGAACAATGTAGGTGGTGGTGTTTTGTTTGTTTGGTTGATTGGTTGGTTGGGTTTTTTATTGTTGTTGTTGTTGTTGTTGTTTTGTTTTGTTTTGTTTTGTTTTTGAGACACGGTTTCTCTGTATAGCCCTGGATGTCCTGGAACTCACTCTGTAGACCTGGCTGGCCTCAAACTCATAAATTTGCCTGCCTCTGCCTCCCAAGTGCTATGATTAAAGGCGTGCACCACCATGCCCGGCTAGATCTCTCAGCACCTCCAGCACCATGCATGCCTGGAAGCTGCCATGCTTCCCATCATGATGGTAATGGATTGAATCTCAGAACCAGTAAGCCAATTCCCATTCAATATTGTCCTTTGTATTGGTAATGGTGTATCTTTACATCAATGGAAACCCTAAGACAAATGACTACCCAGCTTGTTTCATAGGTAGATTTGCTTGGAAAATATTTTCCAAGACCTTACCCTGAGGTGATATCTATCTGTTGGGAACAAAATAAAAAAAAAAAGGGGGGGGGGCTCTGGGGAAGAACGGAAGGAAAAAGATGCCCACGCCCCACCAGAGTTTCCCTATTCTCTGATCAGTCAGGTGTGGGAGGGTTGCTATCTACCCTATCCACTCATCCCTGGGTGGGCATTCTTCTATCCCACTCTTCAGAGGTAGCCAAGGGGCAGCCCTGCCTGGGCAACTCCTCCACCCAGCTACTTTGCTAAAGCCACTAGGGCTGTAGGAGAGAGGGATGAGGGGAAGAAGTTCCCAACAATGAGCAGAGTGTACAGTGGAACTTGAAGGAGCAGAGTAGAGACTCTCTATGTTTTAAGAGCTTTATTATAGAAATGCAGGGAAAAGAGAGGATAAGGAGAGAGGGGGGGAGGCTAGATAGAAAGAAAGAGAGAGAAGAGAGAGGAGAGGAGAAGACAAAGAGAAAGGGAAGAGGAAAGAGATGTGAAAGAAGTGAGAGGTGAGAGGACAAAGGAGTGAGAGTAAGAGAGTGAGGTGGAGGCCTAACAGCCCTTTTTATAGTCTTCACTGTTGCTAGGTAACTGGGGAGGAGGTTAGCCTGAAGGTAAGAAGCTTGGGCCATTGCTTACATGACTACTGACCAGGCTTCTCTTGTGGGGGCTGTGGGAGGTGGTACCTTAGTCAGGAGCAGGAGTTCCAGGAGCATGAGGGCATGCCTACCATGTAATGTAGGTGAATTATGACCATCCCAGTTCAGACCTCAGCTCAGCTGGAGACCAGTTTGTTGTGTTTGAGGGTAGTGGTTGTTGTTGTTGGTGGTGGTGGTGGTGGTGGTGGTGGTGGTAGTGGTGTGTGTGTTTGTGTGTGTGTGAACACATGTGTGTATGTGTATGTGTGTCTATGCAAGTGCTCCCTTTTTTTACTTTCTGTCTTGTACATTTAAATCTGTGTCTTCTTGAATGTGGTTAACCACTTCAGGTTGGAATTTACCTTCTATCACTCTTTATTGGACTGAATTTGAATATATTGCTTGAACTTAATATTATCATGGAATGTCTAAATTTAGTTTTGCTAGGTATAGTATAGTACTCTGGAATGATATCACTTACCTCTTAGAGTCTGTAGAACATCTCTCTAAGCCTTCCTTCCTTTTAGAATCTCCATTGAGAAGTTGGGTATAATCCTAATTGTTCTGACTTTATATGTTACTTTGTCACTTTTCCTTGCAGTTTTTAATATTATTTCTTTGTTCTGTATGTTTACTGTTTTGGTTATTATATCTCCAGGGAAATTTTTTTCAGGATAATTTGTGATCTGTATGCTTCTTGTATTTTGTTCTCTTTTTTAGTTTAGGGAACTTTTTTTCTGTGATTTTGTTAAAAATAACTTCTGAGCTGGTTACCTGTATTTCTTCTCCTTACTCTATTTGTATTAAACTTAGATTTAATCTTTTCATTTTTGTTCTAAATTTCCTGTTTTTTAATCACCACTTTTATTTTATATTTAATATTTTATTTGACCAGTATACCTTTTTTTGTTTTATAATATCTTCAAAGCCTCTTCAGTCTCTTGTATTTTGTTGATGAAGCTTGACTCTCTGTTTCCTGTTTCAGTTCTTACATTTTTCATTTCCTGATTTCCCTCAGTTTGGATTTTGTTAATTGGTTCTATTTTCCCTTCCAGGTCTTGCAAGCTTTTATTTACTTTCTCTTAATCTTTGTTTATGTTTTTATAGATTTCTTTAGGAGATTTATTCATCTCCTCTTTACAGACCTCTATCACATGGAAAAGGGTGGCTTAAAGTTTTTTTCTTGTACTTCAGTGATGTTGGAATATTCAGAATCTACTGTGTTAGGGTTGCTGGGCTCTCGGGTGCATATTGTCATATTCTTATCTGTTGTGTTTTTATACTGGCATTTAGGCATCTGAGATTGGGACTATTATAATTCCAGGTGCCAATATCTTGTCTTTTCTCTGTTGTGGGGTTGGGTGGGGTGTTTTTCATTAGTTTTCTTTTTCTTTCTTGCTCTTAGAAGAATGAGATTTCTTTGTACTGTCTATAGAAAAAACCTGGATTCTCATATATGTAGAAACATTGGTTTTCAGGTAAAATGTGTTTGTGAGTATTAGAACCTAAAATGCAGGAATGGGAATGGCCTGAGTATGATAGAGGAAACCCATCAGGTTGAATAAAACAGGTTATCCCAACAACATCCTTTTAGTTATTCCCCCTGTGAATGGACACAGATTCCTACTACCTGCAACAGAAGATCTGCTACAAGAACAGGGTTAGGGTGGTGTCAAGTTGATGAGACTGGGTTATTGTATTTGTAGAAATGGATGGACAAATGAAGATATGCAGTAACTCTTCTTCCAAATAGAACAGTCACTCTCTGGAAGTTCATAGGCGCCTCTGGTCAGGAAAATAGGTAGGCTAACACAGATCTTCATTGATCCTTCCATTCTGTCAAATGTAATGCAGCAGTCTCAACCCCTATCTCTGCAGCAGGCCAACTGCAGAGGCCTTTCATCCTTCCTCTCCTTATCTCCAGTGGATTACACAGTGGAATGCTTCTAACCTCCCTCTCCTGTACTTCTTGCTTTACCCCAGTCACCAACTCCAGAATGCAGTCCCTGGAAGCCCACTGGCAACTCCTGCCAGGGAAACAGGTAGAACTCAGTCTTAAATTCCATTTCCAAAGTAACTATAAAAAGATAATTACAAGTAATAAATTCTCACAAGTAATAAATTCTTCAGTTCCATGAACAATAATTTATCAGTTTTCATATTTAGATTTTAAAATCAGTTGATTATGAGCTATTATTTGTAATCCTAAAACTGTTGAATTCTACTTATTTTTCTTATTTTATATTTGTGAATAACAAAAGTACACAAAGGAGCTCTGTAGATTTTTCTAGAGTTTATGTTTGAACAGAAAAGAGTTGACTGTTAAAATATTGTCCATAGATATGAGTATATATTATAAATACTCAGTGTCTAAAAAAGATGTTAAGCAGGAACAAAGATGCATAATCATGCAAAGAGCATATCATGGGTTAAAGTACTTGACACACTATATCAACATCACAAAAGGGCAACCAGCATAAGTTCTTTTGCCAGGGAGTCACTGGATACTCACCATTCCCAGAAGCCTCCTTGTCAGCCTTCCTGGAAAACCTCTATTAACTTCAAAATCCTAACACTGAAATTCCACACTCTACATAAACAGAAAGTAACATAAGACACACCTTTATACGGGAGAATAAGTCTTCATTGTAATAAAAAATAACTTAAGGCATAATTGTTTCAAATAATTAATAAGCCATCCAATATTTTCTCTATTTTTTATTAAGATATTTAGACTAAAATGTCTAACTTTTACAAGTAAAGAATATAAGGATTTTTTTAAGGCATACAAAAAGATAAAGGGAGAAAAAATGGAGTTTTCTCAATGTATAGCAGGCCTTGAAGAATATTGATGATGAACTTATTGACTACCAAATATTACTCTATTTTGTAGTTTTCTCTATTTCCACCTCAAGTGCATGTGTAGAGTTGGGGATTCTACAGAAATAAAAACTTTTTAACAATGAGTGAGTGTTAATAGAAATATATAAACACTGAGATCTGTACACATATTATTTGTGCTTTATTAATTGCTTTGTAAATAAATTGGACGATTTCTTGATAGTTAAAATATATTGCACTGGGATGGTCCCACAGACCCCAGAGGACTCTCCACTCCGAAGGCACGCTAGCACACCAAGGATCTTGGGATCACTTCTTAGAAAACCAAGAAGATGGAATTATAATTGTTGCCTGGAATTTGAATGATGGTATCTTAGTTAAAGTTGTAATTTTTTTTAATTGTTTAGACTCTGCTCATCTGTACCGCAGAGAGGAGTCGCCTCCAGAGAGGACTCTGATCCCAGGACTCAGGTGAGAGCGCCATTTTGTATCCCAGGTCTCTCAGAGACCAGCCTGTTCAGGAGAGTGAGTGGGCCACAGAAACAACAGAGCTTCTTGGATAGGGTCTCTTTGGTCCTTCATCCTCAGCTAGGGAACAGAACTGGGACCCAGACATCTGGGCACCTTCCCTGCCAGAGGAGAGCTTGCCTGCAGAGAGTGCTCAAACCACTGTGACTCAGGAGAGAAGTGGACTCCCAGGAATGCTGACAGAGGCTAACAGAATCACAGAAGGAACAAGTTCCAGCCAGAGACAGCTATAACATCAAACACCAGAGATTACTAGATGGTAAAAGGAAAACATAAGAATCTTACTAACAGAAACTAAAACCACTCAGCATCATCAGAACCCAGTACTCCCAACACAGCGAGACCTGGATATCCCAACAAACCAGAAAAGCAAGATTTAAAATCATATCTCATGATGCTGGTAGAGTATTTTTAGAAGGGCATTAATAACTCACTTAAAGAAATACAGGAGATTACAGGACAGCAGGGTTACAAAAAGAAACCCTGTCTTGAAAACAAAAACAACAATAACAAACAAACAAAAAGAAAAAGAAAGAAAGAAAGAAAGAAAGAAAGAAAGAAAGAAAGGAAGGAAGGAAGGAAGGAAGGAAGGAAGGAAGGAAGGAAGGAAGAAAGAAAGAAAGAAAGAAAGAAAGAAAGAAAGAAAGAAAGAAAGAAGAAGGAAAGAAAGAAAGAAAGAAAGAAAGAAAGAAAGAAAGAAAGAAAGAAAGAAAGAAAGAAAAAGGAAGGAAGGAAGGAAGGAAGGAAGGAAGGAAGGAAGGAAGGAAGGAAGGAAGGAAGGAAGGAAGAAATATGGGAGAACACTGCTAAATAGGTAGAAGTCCATAAAGACGAAACACAAAAATCCCTTAAAGAATTACAGGAAAACACAAACAAACAGGTGATAGAATTGAACAAAACCATCCAAGATCGAAAAATGGAAGTAGAACCTATAAAGGAAACCCAAAGGGAGACAATTCTGGAGATAAAAATTCTAGGAAAGAAATGAGCAAACACAGATGCAAACATCAGCAACAGGATACAAGAGATGTAAGAGAGAATCTCAGGTGCAGAAGATTCCATAGACAACATGGACACAACAATCAAAGTAAATGCAAAATGCAAAAAGATCCTAACTCAAAACATCCAGGAAATCCAGGACACAATGAGAAGACCAAAACTACAGATAATAAATAGGAGTAGATGAGAATGAAGATTTTCAACTTAAAGGGCCAGCAAATACCTTCAACAAAATTATAGAAGAAAACTTCCCAAACCTAAAGAAAGAGATGCCCATGAACATACAAGAAGCCTACAGAACTCCAAATAGACTAGACCGGAAAAGAAATTCCTCCTGACACATAATAATTAGAACAAAAAATGCAATAAATAAAGACAGAATATTTAGAGAAGTAAGGGGAAAATGTCAAGTAACATATAAAGGCAGGCCTATTAGAATTACTCCAGACTTCTCACCAGAGACTATGAATGCAAGAAGATCCTGAACAGATGTTATACAGACACTAAGAGAACACAAGTGCCAGCCCAGACCACTATACCCAGCCAAATTTTCAATTACCATAGGTGGAGAAACCAAAGTACTCCATGACAAAACAGAATTCACACAATATCTTTCTATGAATCCAGCCCTTCAAAGCATAATAATGGGAAAACACCAACACAAAGATGGAAACTACACCCTAGAAAAAGCAAGAAAGTAATCCTTCAACAAACCTAAAAGAAGACAGCTGCAAGCACAGAATCCCAACTTTAACAACAAAAATAACAGGAAGCAACAATTACTTTTCTTTAATTTCTCTTAACATCAATGGACTCAATTCCCCAATAAAAAGGCATAGACTAATAGACTGGCTATACAACAGGATCGAACATTTTGCTGCTTGCAGGAAACCCACCTCAGGGTCAAAGACAGACACTACCTCAGATTGAAAGGCTGGAAAACAATTATCCAAGCAAATGGTCCTGAAGAAACAAGCTGAAATAGCCATTCTAATATCAAATAAGACAAGGAAGGGCACTTCATATTCATCAAAGATAAAAACTACCAAAAAGAACTCTCAGTTCAAAATATCTATGCTCCAAATGCAATGGCAGCCACATTCATTAAAGATACTTTAGTAAAACTCAAAGCACACATTGCACCTCACACAATAATAGTGAGAGACTTCAACACCCCACTCTCACCAATGGACAGATCCTGGAAACCGAAACTACACAGAGACACATGAACACTAACAGAAGTTATGAAACAAATGGACATAACAGATATCTACAGAACATTTTATCCTAAAAAAAAAAAAAAAAAGGATATACCTTCTTCTCAGCACCTCATGGTACCTTCTCCAATACTGACCATTTAATCAGTCGCAAAACAGGCCTTAACAGATACAAAAATATTGAAATTGTCTCATGCATCCTATCAGATCACCACAGACTAAGGCTGATTTTCAATAACAGCATAAATATTAGAAAGTCAACATTCACATGGAAACTAAACATCACTCTACTCAATGATACCTTGGTCAAGGAAGAAATAAAGGAAGAAATTAAAGACTTTTTAGAATTTAATGAAAGTGAAGCCACAACATACCCAAATTTATGGGACACAATGAAAGCAGTCCTAAGAAGAAAACGCATATCCCTGACTGCCTCCAAAAAGAAACTAGAGAAAGCATACACTAGCAGCTTGACAGTGTGCCTAGAAACGCTAGAATGAAAGGAAGCAAATTCATCCAAGAGAAGTAGATGGCAGGAAATAATCAAACTCAGGGCTGAAATCAACCAAGTGGAAACAAAAAGAACTATTCAATCAACAAAACCAGGAGCTGGTTCGTTGAAAAAATCAACAAGATAGATAAACCCTTAGCCAGACTAACTAGAAGTCACATGGACAGTATCCTAATTAACAAAATCAGAAATGAAAAAGGAGACACAACAACAGAACCTGAGGAAGTCCAAAACATTGTCAGATCTTACTGCAAATGGCTATACTCAACAAAACTGGAAAACGGATGAAATGAACATCTTCCTAGACAGATACCAGGTACCAAAGTTAAATCAGGATCAGATTAACAATCTTAACAGTCCCATTTCCCCTAAAGAAATAGAAGCAGTCATTAATAGTATTCCCCCCCCCCAGCCAAAAAAAAAAAAAAAAAAAAAAAAAAAGCCCAGGACCAGATGGGTTTAGTGCAGAGTTCTATCAGACCTTCAAAGAAGATCTAATCCCAGTTCTTCACAAACTATTCCACAAAATAGAAACAGAAGGTACTCTACCCAATTCATTCTCTTAAGCCACAATTACTCTGATACCTAAGCCACACAAAGATCCAACAAAAAAGAGAACTTCAGACCAATTTCCCTTATGAATATCGATGCAAAAATATTCAATAAAATCCTCACAAACCAAATCCAAGAACACAACAAAAGAATCATCCATCATGACCAAGCATGCTTGATCCCAGGGACTCAGGGATGGTTTAGTATATGGAAATTGTATCAACATAATCCACTATATAAACATACTCAGCTACAAAAATCACATGATCACTTCATTAGATGCTGAGAAAGCATTTGACAAAATCCAACAACCCTTCATGATAAAAGTCATGCAAAGAGCAGGAATTCAAGGCCCATACCTAAACATAATAAAAGCAATATACATCAAACCAGTAGACAATATCAAATTAATGTAGAATAACTTGAAGCAATCCCACCAAAATCAGGAACTAAACAATTCTGCCCACTCTCTCCCTACCTAATCAATATAGTACTCAATGTCCTAGCCAGAGCAATTGTAGAACAAAAGGAGTTAAAAGGGATACAAATTGGAATGGGAAAATTCAAAGTATAACTATTTGCAGAAGATATGATAGTATATATAAGTGACCCTAAAAATTCCACCAAAGAACTCCTAATCCTGATAAACAGCTTCAGCGCAGTATCTGGATATAAAATTAACTCAAAGAAATCAGTGGCTTTTCTCTACATAAAGGATAAACAGGATGAGAAAGAAATTAGGGAAACAACACCCTTCACAATAGCCACACACACAAAAATATATAAAATACCTTGATGTGACTCTAACTAAGGAAGTGAAAGATTTGTATGACAAGAACTTTAAGTCTCTGAAGAACGAAATTGAAGATCTCAGAGGATGAAAAGATCTCCCATGCTCATGGATTGGCAGGATTAATATAGCAAAAATGGCTATCCTGCCAAAAACAATCTACAGATTCAATGCAATACCCATCAAAATTACAACTCAATTCTTCACTGAGTTTGAAAGGGCAATTTGCAAGTTCATCTAGAATAACAAAAAACCTAGGATAGCAAAAACTATTCTCAACAATAAAAGAACCTCTGGTGGAATCACCATGTCTGACCTCAAGCTGTACTACAGAGCAATTGTGATAAAAACTGCATGGTACTGCTCTGAGTTACAGAGGGACCTCGAAGGAGTAGCAGAGGCTTCATCTCCCTTCCCTTGCTGGGGCCTTCCCACCTGGCCTGGATAGAGGTCTCCGTGGAAAACTTCTGGTACCTAGGCCCACACAGGGGAAAAACTCCTGAATAGAAGAGTAGTGGCTCTTGCTGTAAGATCAAAAATCCACAAATAGTACCCCAAAAAGTTGCAAAGCTTCTGTAAGGCAAAAGACACTGTCAATAAGACAAAAAGGCCACCAACAGATTGGGAAAGGATCTTTTCCAATCCTAAATCAGATAGAGGACTAATACCCAATAAATACAAAGAACTCAAAAAGTTGGACTCCAGAGAATCAAATAACCCCATTAAAATGGGGTACAGAGCTAAACAAAGAATTCTCAACTGAGAAGCACTTGAAAAATGTTCAACATCCGTAATGATCAGGGAGATGCAAATCAAAGCAACCCTGGGATTCCACCTCACACCCATCAGAATAGCTAAGATAAAAATTTCAGGTGACAGCAGATGCTGGAGAGGATGTAGAGAGAGAGGAACACTTGTCCATTGCTGGTGGGATTGCACGCTGGTACAACCACTCTGGAAATCAGTCTAACTGTTCCTCAGAAAATTGTACATAGTCCTACTAGAAGATCCAGCAATACCTCTCCTGGGCATATATCCAGAAGATGCTCCAACTTGTAATAAGGAACTATGTTCATAGCAGTCTTATTTATAATAGCCAGAAGCTGGAAAGAACCCAGATGTACGTCAACAAAGGAATGGATACAGAAAATGTGGAACATTTACACAATGGAGTACTACTCAGCTATTAAAAACAATGAATTCATGAAATTTTTAGGTAAATGGTCAGATCTGGAGGATATCATCCTGAGTGAGTTAACCCAATCACAAAACAACACACATGGTATGTACTCACTGATAAGTGGATATTAGCCCAGAAACTTAGAATATCCTAGATAAAATTTGCAAAGCACATAAACTCAAGAAGAAGGAAGATCAAAGTATAGATACTTCATTCCTTCTTAGAATGGGGAACACAATACCCATGGAAAGTAGTTACAGAGACAAAGTTCAAAGGTGAGATGGAAGGAAGGACCATCCAGAGACTGACCCACCTGGGAATCATCCCATAAACAACCACCAAACCCAGACACTATTGCATATGCCAGCAAAATTCGGTTGACAGGACCCTGATATAGCTGTCTCTTGTGAGGCTATTTCAGTGCCTGGCAAATACCGAAGTGGATGCTCACAGTCATCTATTGGATGGAACCCAGAGCCCCCAATAAAGAAGCTAGAGAAAGTACCCAAGGAACTAAAGGGTTTTGCAACCCTATAGGAGGAACAACAATATGAAATAACCAGTACCTGCCCCTGCCCCCCCCACACACACACAGCTTGTGTTTCTGTAGCAGAGGATGACCTAGTAGGCAATCTATGGGATGAGAGGCCCTTGCTCTTGTGAAGTACAGGGTAATGCCAGGGCCAGGAAGCAGGAGTGGGTGGGTTGGGGATCAGGGCAGGGGGAGGGTATAGGGGACTTTTGGGATTGCATTTGAAATGTAAATGAAGAAAATATCTAGTAAAAATTGTTTTGGAAAAAAAATAATTGCACCATGATATAACTATCAAGTAGTGTCCTGTATTCACCTAAAATTGCTGTTTATTAGAAACCTATAAAAATTTTCCATTGTATTCTAAATACCTTAACACTTTTAAATATTCAGAGAAATAACAGGAGTCTTATTTTAACCTAAGTCCCATTTGTGCATTTATTGTTGGCATATTTACAAGTTGGTAGCTAACCTTGTTCAATGAATACCATCGTTTTGACATTTTGAGGGAGTCAATACTCATTTGAAAAGTTATGTTATTTGATTTCATAGTGCTAACATAAGCTACAAGAAACAATACTCAGAATGATTAAAAATCACTTTTGTCACTGCCTTACTACTCACTGTAAATTTCTCATTATAAAAATAATCATGTTGAACACATTCTTAAAGTTCTTCCTAGCTAATATTTGCCTTTCCTACCATATGTATACAAAAAAGTAATGAAATAAATTGTTAAAAATGTTTTACTCTGTTAAACTTTATTCTTCAGAAACTCCAATACTCCAATTCAGATTTCCTCTAGACTTTCTGGGTACATTCTGAAGGACAACACTCTTGAAGATTAAGTCAGTTTTTATGGTAATTATCAGGAATAGATGGGTTGGTACTGGCACAAACAAAGATATTGAAAGGAACAATGAGAATATGAGGTTGCTGTCTTTGGAGTATCAAGATAAGTGAATATATATATATATATATATATATATATATATATACACACACACACATATGTATGTTTGTGTATGTGTGTGTGTGTTACAAAATACAAAACAAACAGGTCCCAAAACTGATTTACTGTTCCTGTAAGCAGGAAAGTAGCAGTTGAATACACGGGCTTCAATATAGGGTTTCTTCGCAAAGAAAACAATACCTGAGAAAACATACTATAAAGTTGTTTCAGGTGACTTACCAAAAAGGAAATCTGTGCATTTTCTACCACAGGAATCCACCAGGCTTCAGAACTGGCAATCTAAAACTCAATCTCTTAATTTCAAGTACATATTTAATATAAGTAGGCAGCAAGTGATGGTTTATGCCCTAATGCCCTAGTTACATGTTGAAATTGTTTTGTAATTTGAAGGTGATGTCTTTAGAAGATATAAAATCATGAGATTGGGGACTTCATAACTGATACTAATATCATTATAAAAGATAGCTAATTTTTTTTTTTTTGCTCCTTCCAACATATAAGGTTACAGCATGAAGGTGCTTACTGTCTATGAACCAAAGAACAAATCCTTATCAGATAAGAAATGTTTAGGCCATTAATCTCATGCTTCCAGGGTTCTAGAATTGTAAAAATTGAATTTATGCCATCCATCATAAGTCATAGGGAATCAGGGTATAATTTTCTCTTTTGAACATTTATTTATTTTTATTTTTATGTGTAAATGTGTCTTGCCCATATGAATGTCTGTGTACCTTAGTCATAGCTTGCTCCCAGCAGATGGCCTCAGAACCTCTGGAACTGGACTTATAGATAGTGTGAGCTGTGATGTATTGGTGAAAATTTAAACCAAGTCCTCTGCAATAGCAAAAACTCATCACAGCTCCTGCACATTCACAGGTCCCAATCAGGCAGGCCTGTAGGCAAGTTTGTAGAACTTTCTGGATTGGCAATTGATATGGACAAGCCTATGCCACTACAAGTAGTCCAGGTAGTCTTCATCTAAGAAATCAAGCTGAGATCTAGATCTAGGAACAAAGTCAGTAAACAATGGCATTAGATAGCCTCTGCTTCAGTTCTTGCCTCTAGTTTTTTTGTTTTTTGTTTTTTTTTTTGTGGGTTTTTTTTTTTTTGCCTTAAATTTTTGCTTGAATTTTCCTCAAGGGACTCTAATTCAGCCCTTTCCTCCCTCATATTGCTGCTGATCATTGAATTTATCATAGCAACAGAAAGCAGACTAGAATATTTATTATGTCATACATTTGGGATTGTAATTGATATGACATGTTTAAGGACACATAAAACATTCTTCCATGTTTGATAAGAACATCTGTTCCACTAACATTAATTTCTCATAGGGATTCTTCAATTCTTGCTAATTAGATTTATTCTTCAACAAATTCACACATGTATACAGGGCATAATGATTATTCTTACCCTTTTTCTTATTTCTTTCCTCACTTTGTCAATAAACTTTCCCTTTAGAAGTCCATGATTTACATTGGTCTAAATATTTTCTTTTGTTGTTTTTTTTTCTTTTATTAACACATTGACTGCAACCAGGGCTATCTTCATGACCAAGGATATTTAATTATCAATTAGAGTTTTGTGAGCACACTACCGGGATCAAATCTGAGGACAATAATTTCTATTTCCCTAACATCCACACATAGTTCCCCAGATACGTGTAGGCCTTTTTGAATACCCCCCCACCCCCGGCTCATCCATGGCTACATGTTGACAGTTGGAATGTTGTGCCGGTCCAGTACAGGCAACTAGAACTGCTATGAGTTCATCATTACAATAACTGTGTCATACCCATAAAACAGCAGTTGAAGCTTTTCTTATCCCTTTGCTCTTGGTCTTCTTCTCCTGCCTTTTTACAAATTTCCCTGAAGTTGAAAGATTGTGATATACATGTCCTGTTTAGTGTTGAACATTCAACTGCCAGTACTTCTCAGATATCTGTGCGTTCACTAGTCTATGCACGTACCACTGTTGCAAAGAGAAGCTTCTCTAATCAAGGCGAAAGATTAGGATTTCAGTATGAGAATAAACATAAATAGACATTCGTTTGACACCATGACAAATTGGCAAAATAAAAATCGTAGGTTTTTCTCTTGAGTACTACTGTATCCCTAGCTGTTGTTTCTTGATAAAGTTTATTACACCAAGTATGTAAGGCATGTATTACCTACTGTGGAGCAAGCTTTAAATACAATCATAGACTGGTATTCTTTCAAGTTACTCCCATATTAGAAGGCCACTTTTGTTTCATAAGGCATTTTTTTTTTCACCTGGGCATTGTACCTTACGGGGTTCATTACTCATAGCACTAGTATTACCTTTCCTCCTCTAGCAACTCAAACAGCCACCTTTCACATTACATACTTTAACAAGCAGGGAAGATGTTTACAGTTAACTTACACTTTAATTTCTCTGTACTTGGAAACCTAGGTTGTCAGTGTATTTAGCAGTAGAGTTTAACATCTTGTCTACACTAATTTGTGGAGACTGTAGCTTTCTCCACTTATAATTTACGGAAACGTATCTCATATATAGTATTCGGATTTTCATTTGTTTGTCTATGGCTTCTCATGTTAGCATTATGCACTTGTGTAGGTTACCTTCATTGAAAGTTTTAAAACTTATTTTTAATTAGTTTTCAGACTGTAGGTTTCCATATGTCTTCTTAAAACCTTAGTTTTAGTCATCTCTTTCCCCACTCTCTTTTTGTCCTTGACCATCATATGTTTCCCCAATTTAAGCCTCACTATCCTGGTAGTCTCTAATTGCTACTTCTTGTATTTCACCGGACTTTATTCTCCTCTGTGATTCTTGCTTCTCTCCTCTATCCTCCACATAACACAAACATTACATAAAAGTAATCATCCTGATTTATTTCAAATTTACTTCTCTTTTATTATATATAGTTTCAAATTAAAACCATAGTTGCTTTGCATGTGGATGATGCTTTCTGTGGTACTAAATACAGCTGATACAAGGTCCTGATGAGGTCCTGGTGTTGAGAAGGGAAATGCATACAAGTCTCTAACCATAATCTGGAAACTATTGCTCACAAAGAAATAGTTTTCTCCAGTGGAGTCATGCTTGGTATACAAAACACTTAAGGGTAGGCCAAATGCCCTCCATAGTTGGCCAAAACAAATTAAAATTAATTGTATTTTAGGAGGCTTATTGTTTATTTGTTTTTGTTTGCATGTATATTATGGGTTCCAAATTTGTTTTATGGGTTTTCTATGTGCACAAATATGCATGACTCAGAATATAAGTTTCTATGCTTTTCTTTGGCTTTTTTTGTTGTTGTTTTTATTTTTGTATTGAGGCTTCTTTATTTTATCGTTTCTTAGATGCCTTTTTATATTTTGTATTCTAATGTGAGAGATAAAAAGAAAACCTGTGGCTCTGAGATGGTGGGGAAGGAAAAACTTAATTGTATTAACTATATTGTATGAAAACTTAATTGTATTAACTATATTGTATGAAAACTTAATTGTATTAACTATATTGTATGAAAAATCTTTTTTCAATATAAAAGCAATAGTTAAATATATTGCATTAGGTTTTCATTGTATACCACTCAGTGCAATATTACCTCTCAATAATTCTATTCCATTTGTAAGATTT
The DNA here is from genome assembly GCF_978045245.1 of Mus caroli. NCBI lineage: Eukaryota > Metazoa > Chordata > Mammalia > Rodentia > Muridae > Mus > Mus caroli. Next base: position 137,331,585 of record NW_028227261.1, on the reverse strand, counting down.
AGAATCTATGAATAATAAAATTGTAAAATATAAGTATATATGTATACAGTAAGAATTATCTAACAGGTGAGTAAAAAGAAGGTCAGGAAATCCTTATGAAATTAATGTGTTTGCTGACCTTTCCATCAAAGTAACATTAGTTAGAAAGAATACAGAAATGTATATGAAAAGACTTATATAATATAGGAAAACAGAAAACAAAAGTGAGATGTTTGGGCAGTTTGCTTTCCCACAGATACTTAATAAAATTTGACCAAAACCTATTTAGTGGTATCCACTATTAAACAATGTGGAGAAAATGAAACTATAAAATATCAGGAAATAATTTGCATGCCATTCTAAGATATCTAGTTATAGGATTGATGAGCCTACACAAAATCAAAGGAATTATGTGCAGGTTGAGTTCCAAGGGAAAGTGTGTGTGTGTGTGTGTGTGTGTGTGTGTGTGTGTGTGTGAGTCTATATATTCCTAGAGGATGGATATTTTGGTTGAGGATAGAGCCACTCATGCTACTAAAAACCCGTGAGTTGAATTTTACCAATATTTAGTTAAGATAAAAGTATCCTTTAGCCAGATGGGATTGTTACTAAAATCATATTTTTCAGCCTGAAGATTCCCATTTTCTGGAAAATGGAACAAGTGTGAATTCTATAAATGTCAAGCAGAATATGAACTGAGAAAATGCGTGTGAAAGCTAGTCAACTAGCCCACAAGGCAATATTTTGGAATTCAGGATATTAGTTTGTGTATTCCAGAAGTAATTTCAGTGAAAAGCCTTTTAAACAAAAGATATATAAGCCGTAGTTTGTGAAGTAAGATTGCAAACAATTCCCTAATCTCAAGTTTAGAAAAGTTTACAAAAAAAAAAAATCATGAAGTAAGTCACCTAGAAAGAGTATGCAATTTCCCAAACTATATACATCTAAATATAATACCCATTCATATATATCTCTGACCAACAGGCATCCAAATGTAGTCAAAAATAGACTTGTCAGCTCTCTTTTATTTTATAGTTATGATTTTCTGGGATTAGGCTCATTTGATACATTGAAGATACTGTAATATTAGAAGAAATGGGCTTGATCTTATCACTGACATTGAGACTTTTTTCCTTTAGAATATAAATTCTAACATTTGACACCATTTTGTGCATGAAAAAAACTCTGATATTTGTAATATAAAGGCAGTAGTTAAAAAGCTAACTAAATACATGGGAAACTTCAGGTTTTCCTTACTGTTTTATTAAATGACTCCTAGTGCAGTAATTTTCTGTGAATATCAAGAACATTTCGTTAATTCAAAAATACTCCTTCCTATTTTAATGATTAGCTACTAAGGAAATCTGAACAAAAGCTAAGAAAACAACAAAAAAAAATTTACCAGTAGTTCTAATTTAATTACTTTCAGCTATTTTGAGTTTGGTATTAAAAGAGTCCTAAGATAATACTATCAAGTTCTATAAAATCAAGAGCAAAGACAGTGTGACCTGCAGAGTTTGAAGGATATGTTGCAATCTCCCTGGCCAACAACTTACAGGAATATATTCCACCCATGAGACTGGAATTTTCCTTTTCTTCTCTTCTCTTCTCTTCTCTTCTCTTCTCTTCTCTTCTCTTCTCTTCTCTTCTCTTCTCTTCTCTTCTCTTCTCTTCTCTTCTCTTCTCTTCTCTTCTCTTCTCTTCTCTTCTCTTTCCTTCCTTTCCATTCCCTTCTCTTCTCTTCTCTTCCTGCTTTCCTTCTCTTCCTGCTTCCCTCCCTCCCTCCTTCCTTCCCTCCTTCCCTCCCTCCCGCTCTCTCTCTCTCTCTTTCTTTCTTTCTTTCTTCTTGAAAATAGATTTTTTTTCTCCCATGCAATACATTCAAACCACAGTTTTCCTTAGATCCACTCCTGCCAGTTGCTCCCCACCTTTCCTGTCACATACACCTACTCAACCTCTGTTTCCTCTCAGAAACAAGCAGGCTTCCAAAACACAACAACCAAGCACAATAAAACAAGATCCTATAAGATAAGGTAAAAGTTCTCATTCATAAACTCCCTTTGGTTGCTCCTTCATTCTCTGTGAGTCAATATGCACCTTGTTTAGTTGATTCCACGGGTCATGTCCTACTGGTGTCCTCAGTCTTCTCTGACTCCTACAATCTTCCTCTCCTCATTGTAGGGGTTTCTTGAGCTCCTAGGAATGAAACCTGATGAAGACCTCCAAATTAGAGTCTCTCTCCCTACATAATGTCTAGCTATGTTCTCTTTACCAACTCTCATATTCTGCTGGAGGAAACCTCTCTGATGATAACTAGGCAAGGCACTGATCTATGAGTAAAACCCTATGTCATGTGAAAGGTGTTATTGAAAATGGGGGGGGGGGCCTCCAGGATAATTCTTTTTTTAAATATTATATTTTATTGCACTTACAAAAATAAGAGGTTTCCCTACTTTGGTTATTCCTCCCTTTTCTCTCATTACTTTTCTCTATCATCTCACCTTATTGCTTAGATTTGTCTATTTCCAGTTATTTCTATCAAAATTACAAGACTGTGTAAAACCTCATGCTTCAGAAATTCGTACCTTGAAGTAATTTCAAGATTTTCCTTTATTTGTGAACCTTGATAATGTTAAAAATGGCATGGCAAGGAAAAGAAGGGCTAGTAAAAAGTCACTATTCAATTTCAATAAAATGTGCTAATTCTTCTGCATTAGGAATAATACTCCTAAAATAAATCTGAATGAATATTCAGCATTTCTTACATCATTCGTTGGACAAGTACTGGAATATCTGCGTCAAAATTTTATCTCTTTGTTAAAATTCATTGTCTTTCAATCTTTAAACATTCTGAAAGACAACACAGATAATATCAAAATTGTAAGAGTGTTTGAAAACAGATAAGGACATCTATAGAAAATATTATCTGAACTTTTTATAGGTCCTTTGAAGCAAGTCCATGGGGGTGACACTGAAAACATGTGGAAAATGAGAATAAAATTCCTCCTGTTGAATTCAGATACTACAGAGTGGAAAAAGTACTAATGTTTAACCCAAAAGAAAGCTAGGAGGAAAAATCCAATCTTTGAGTCAGCAAGCTAGAATCAGAAATAGGCCTTAGGGCAATAACAGGATAATTAATTGAAAATTTGCTAGAACTCGGCCAGCATGAGATTTGTGTTCATGCAAAATTGCTGAGACTTTCGCCATAGGAAAAGTTTAGCAAACAGTGCTCTGCAGTAATTGCTGAATGGAATTTACTTTTACAGACATTTAAGATGAGTGTCAGGGGAGAAAGCAAATCAAAGTACAGTATGAAATACTTGAAATCCACATAAGAAGACTGTAATGGTTTGAATATGCATGACTGAGGAAGTGGCACTATTTGGAAGTGTAGCCTTGTTGGAGTAGGTGTGTCACTATGGACTTGGTTCTAAATACCCTTGTCCTAACTGCCTAGAAGCCAGTCTTCTCCTATCTGCATTTTTATGAATATGTAGAACTCTCAGCTCTTCCAGTACTGCCATGTTCCCACCTTGACAATAAAGAAATGACCTTTTGATTCTCTAATCCAGCCCCAGTTAAATATTCTTTATAAGAGTTGCCTTGGTCATAATGTCTGTTCACAGCAGTAAAATCCTAACAGAAGAAGTAAAACCCTAAGATAGAAGTTAGCACTAAGAGTTGGGTATTGATGTGATAGGTCTGACTTTTGTTTGGAAGAACGTGGATTTGAAGAGTTTGAATTTGCAAAGCAGCAGAATGCTTTAAATGGAGCTTTATGGGCTATCCTAGCAGGAATACACAGGACTTTGTTGCTGAGAGTAATATGAAGTGTGGAGACCTGGTTGAAGAGGTTTCAGTGGAGTACAATTTCAGTATGTGGTGTAGAGACTGTATTTGTGGTGTTTTGGTGAAGAATGTGCCTGATTTTTGCCCTTGTCTGAAGAGTCTATCTGAGTCTAGGGTAAAGAGATTTCTTTTTTAACTTTTTAAAAGAAAATTTTTGACTTTTAAAATAATTTTTGTTTTGCCAACTTTTTATTAAATATTTTATTTATTTCCATTCCCAGTTTCCCCTCCAGAAACACCCTATTCCATCCTACTTCCCCCTGCTTCTATGAGAGTTCTCACTAACCTACACACCTATTCCTACCTCCCTACACTAGGGCATTGAGCCTTCCCAGGACCAAGTGCCTCTCCTCTCATTGATTCCCCACAAGATCATCCTCTGCAAAGAGGTCATATTAATTGCATTGATAAAGAAAGTCTTTAAAAAAAAATCTAGGCAGAAACTTTGTTTTCTGGTTAAGTCTCATGAAGATGGTTTTAAACAAGCCTCGCAAGCTTAGTAAAGAACGATATAAAGTATGTGGTTCAGGTAATAAAGGGGCACCAGGAAATAAGTGGAGCTAAGTCGTGGTTCAAAGGCTTGGCAATGTTAGAGGCCATGGATGGCCATTAGTGAAGGTGCAGCCTCTGTTGCAGTTAATGGCCCAGGACTGAAAGGATTATGCAAAAAAGTTGAGGCTTGGCACCATGAAGAGTGCCTATGAGATGATATTGGTGAAGCCTAGATGCAGGAGAAGACCCCAGTGCATTAGAGATGACAGTACCATGGGATGATAACCAGTAACAGTAGGAGCTGTGGAGTGGAGTCAACCAGAACCTAGAATGTTACAGAGGACAGAGTTGGAGATGTGATACAAGCCTTTTGGAGGAGTTCAGAAGATCAGAAGATCAGGTGTGGATGTCAGACATTGTTAAAAGAAGCTGTAACATTGAAGTTGCCTTGGATACCCAAAGATGTTGGAGATGCCAGAGCCTACCTGCTGAGAAAAGATGAGGAGTAGAAGCAGCTCAGAGAAAGAACTTTGTGGCAGTTAACAAAGATGAAAAAGGAGTGGATATCTAAAGACCGCTTTGACATTAGACATTGAGATACAGAGTTTAGAGTTTGCCCATATGGTTTCCTGTTTTGCTCTGGGGAATTACAGTTAAGTGATTGGATGAATTTCAGAGAAAATTTGAACTTTAGACTTTTCATATTTTTGAGACTGCTATAGACTATGGGGACTTTGAAAGATGAATTAAATGTATATTACAATATGCTATGGCTAGGTATAGCTCCACACACTTATATGTTTAACAAGCCTATGGGTGCCAGGGAGTGGAATGTGCTGATACAATCTTTTTGCATATCTATCAACCCACATGACCATAATCTAATATAGAAGAAGCTTGAAGGAATGGATCCCCTTAGTTGGCAATTCATCTTTGTTATATAGCAAGTTGTATATAGATGAATGGTTAACTCTTTTTTGATAGCTAATCTGGATTTTCAACTCCCATGGTTAGAGTTACTACTACTGTGGTGAAACAGCATGATCAAACAATTGGAGGAAAAAGTCTTTTAGCTAATTCTACCATATTACTAAGGGAAATCAGGACAGAACATCAAAGAGGTCAGAAAACTGAAATCTGAAGCTGATACAGAGGCCACAGAGTCATTGCTTATTACTTGTTTCCCATGGCTTTCTCAGCCTTCTTTCATATAGGATCTAGGACCACCAGCTCAGGAATGGAACCATTCACAGTGGTCTGGGATCTCCATATTAAATCACAAATTCAGAAAATGCTGCAAAACTACAAATTCTGGAGACATTTTCTCAATGGCGTGGTCACTTCTTTCAGATAACTCTAGCTTTGTCAAGCTGACATAAAACTATCAAGTACATCAACTTTATGTCATTTGTAATATCCATGGGAGAAAAATAACCACTGGGTGTTTTTGTGAGGTTTTAAACTTTGGATAATTAAGGTATGAGGAACTGCCTTAAATATGGGTGGTACCATTCCATGTGCTTGCATTGAATAAAAGAAACTGAAGCCATTTTGGATAAAACTTCCATTTTAAATAATAGTCAAATAAAGTTTAAGATCCCAATACTCATCTGGATGAGCAACATATTGGTTGGTAAGTTGAGACTTGAATACTGGGCATGTTGCCCTGACATAGTTGGGTAAACCACCCAATGAAAACAGGTTAAGTGTTTCATAAAGAAATGTTCCTAGGAAACTCCCCTATCACTAATCCTAATTGGTGAAAAAGGTAACTATAACTCAGTACATATGATTATAACTTTTTGATTTTATGCCTAAAAGGTCTATAGAATTCTGGCTCTGGGTAGCGATTCAACTTCTGAGTCTTCTCTGTGTTCCTGATTAGTCAGTAGCAACATAAACCCCATTTGTCTCCATATAAGGACCTAATTCTTCCCAATTTAAAGACCAGGCTTTATTTAAAAAAAAAGGTCGAAGGTGCCAGCTTCAGGAATAGAACATAACCTAAGTAATCCCAGAACCTAAGTAATTAGACACCAGCTGTAGGAACAGACCATTAAATCCAAGAGACTGTCATAAACTCCCCTTCCAAAGAACAGCCTGGGGATAACCTCAAAATTGGAGAAATATCTTATCTGAGAATGAGATGTCTGCACTGGACAGCCCTATTTCATCACATGGTTCAATGTTCATGACATAGAAATGTAGACCAATGATCACTTGTCACCTCCTAATACTCATCAATGAAATTCTAGATTTTGTAAACCATCTAGATCGTTCCCCAGTTCCCAAAAGAAGGTCTGCATGCATGTCTCAGGTTGCCATTTTAGAGAATGGTTGAACCATCCCCCAAGCTGGTTGTTTCTGCAGAATAAATGCTCTTTGTATTTGCATAATATCTGAGTCTGGGGTCTTCCTTCAGCAATTTTAGGCCCTTACAGCAGTTTGATTATAATAAACTTTTCTTTTCTGTATTGACTTGGTATTTGACTTGTGTTAGTTCCAAGAAAATCACATTACATTAGAAATACAAATAAATACACAAAAGTAAACTGAAGATTGTAAAATATTCATAAGTATACAATATAATTAAACACAAAGTACCTCAGAAAAACAAACTCAATAAACAATTCTGAAATTGAGCTTATATAAGAAAAATAAAGCTAATGTTTTATTTAAATTATTATTTGAAAATATAACAAACTTTAGAAAGAGTCAAAAGAAACATGCTTTACTTAGAAGAGCAAAATGTTAATCATAATAACATTTTCATTATTAAAATGAGCTTATTTAGCTATAAAAGTGAATACACAATGGAGTTATTTCCTTCTTAGAATGATCATTAATTTTACATGAAATGCTTTCCTACCCTAACACTAACATACTCACACACACACAGGCACACACACACACATATATATATAATATCCATATATATATATACATTATATATATCCATATATATATATATATATATATATATATATATATATATATATACACATACACACACACACACACAAATATATACAACAACAAATATAGAGCCGGGTGTGGTGGCAAACTCCTTTAATCCCTGCACTCGGGAGGCATAGGCAGGCGGATTTCTGAGTTCCACATCAGCCTGGTCTACAGAGTGAGTTCCAGGACAGCCAGATCTATACAGAGAAATCCTGTCTCGAAAAAAACAAAAACAAACAAACAAACAAAACAAAACAAAAAACGAAAACAAATATATTTGTTAGTCTGTTATATATATATATATATATATATATATATATATATATATATTCATTCTCCTTTAATTTTGGCCAAATAATTAAAATGATAGAATTTGAATTAGAAAAATGTCACTATTACTATTATTATTACTATTATTTACTCACATGTAGAAAACAAAAATTGTAGATGAGACTAATGTTCCAGAATAAATTCAGTATATGATACAAAAATATAATTTACTATTCAAAAAGCTCAACCATTGAATAATTAAAAAGTATATTAGGAAAATAAATACATAAGTAGTGTTGAAAATGATAAATATTGGCAAAAAAAATCAGGGATCAAACACAAAGCTTCTATTAAGAAATACAGATTTCATGGGAAATAGTCTTCATAAGAAAAGAACAGAAACAAGGGAAGACTGTCTATCAAAATTAAGAGAGAAAAAAATCCTGAACCTAGAATTAATCACTCATTCAAGTGTAAGGGCCTTCAAATATTTTAAACCTTAAAAATATAAATACTTTCATTTGTGGGTAATTAATACATGATGTTTCCCTCTTTACAAGTGAAAAATCAATCCAACAAGGAAGAGAACTATGAGCACAAAGTTAAAAACTCTGGTGAGCCAATACTTTGAGAATCTCTATTCATGTTTAATACTTATTGATTATAGAAGCTTTTCAATTTTATGAGGTTCTGTTGTTAATAGTTGATCTCAGAGCCTGGGCCATTGGTGTTCTATTCAGGAAATTTAGCCCTGTGCCAATATGTTTGAGCCTTTTCCCCAATTTCTCTTCTACTAGATTCAGCCTATATGGTTTTTATGTGGAAGTTCTTGATCCACTTGGACTTGAGTTTTGTACAAGCAGATAAGAATGGAACAATTTGCAATCTTCTACATGCTGACCACCACTTGACCCAGCACCATTTCTTGAATATGGTGTGTTTTTTCCCCACTGGATGTTTTTGGCTTCTGTCAAATATCAAGTGACCATAGATATTTGGATTTAATTCTGGGTCTTCAAAACTATTCCATTGATCTACCCTCCAGTCTCTGTAACAATACCATGCAGTTTTATCATTATTTCTCTGTAGTAGAGCTTGATGTCAGGGATGGTGATTACTGCAGAAGAGGAGGAGGATGGCAAGGAATAATGTGCAGGAGAGGAAGAAGGAGAAGTTGCCATGTGTTAAGGGTCAGGAGAATGTAGCCCTGACTGCTGCCCAATTGGAGTTAAGAGCAGTCCAGATGGAACATAGTAAATAGTAAGTAATGAAGCAGGATTATCGATAGATAGGAAAGTAGTTTCTAACAGCATGGAGGGTAGTCATGCCCAGCTATTGTGATATGAAAGCATTATTAAAAACATAAATGGGGAAGCCAAGCATGCTGGTGCATGCCTTTAACCCCAGCACTTGGGAGGCAGAGGCAGAAGGATTTCTGAGTATGAGGCCAGCCTGGTCTACAAAGTGAGTTCCAGGACAGCCAGGGCTATACAGAGAAACCCTGTCTTAAAAAAATAAAAGGGACCTCATGAAACTGGAAAGCATCTGTAAGACAAAGAACATAGTCAATAAGACAAATTGGCAACCTACAGAAAAACTTCACTAACCCCACATTTGATAGAGGGCTAATAAACAAAATATATAAAGAACTCGAGAAGCTAATCAGTAATAAAAAGTAAACAACCCAATAAAAAAACGGGGTATAGAACTAACCCAACAATTTACAACTAAGGAGTCTCGAATGGCTGAGAAGCATTTAAAGAAATGTTCAAAGTCCTTAGTGATCAGAGAAATACAAATCAAAATGACCCTGAGATTCCACCTTACACCAATCAGAATGGCTAAGATCAAAATCTCATATGACAACACTTGTTGGAGAGGATGTGGAAAAAGAGGAATGTTCCTCCTTTGCTGGTGGGATTGCAAACTGTTGCAAACACTCTGGAAATTAATCTGGAGGTTCCTCAGAAAATTGGAAATAGATCTACCAAGCTATAAAACTCTTGAGAATATATTCAAAAGATGCCCCACCATGCCACACGGGCATGTGCTCCACTATGTTCATAGTGGCCTTATTTGTTATAGCCAGAAGCTGGAAACAACCCAGATGTCCAAGGACAGAAGAATGGATTCAGAATATGTGGTTCATTTACACAATGGAATACTACTCAGCTATTGAAAGAGAGGCCCATTGGTCGTGCAAACTTTATATGCCTCAGTACAGGGGAATGCCAGGGCCAAGAAATGGGAGTGGGTGGGTAGAGGAATGGGTGGGGAAGCGTGTGGGGGACTTTTGGGATAGCATTGGAAATGTAATTGAAATAAATACCCAATTTAAAAAATATGGAAAAAAAAGAACGAGGACATCATGAGTTTTGCAAGCAAATGGATGGAAATAGAAAATATCATCCTGAGTGAGTTAACTCAGACCCCAAAGAACGTGCATGGCATGTCCTCAATAATAAGTGGATATTTGAAAAAAAAATTATAGAATACCCAATATACAGTCCATAGAACTCAAAAAGCTCAATAAGCTGAAGTGCTCAAGAGGGGATCACCTTAGTCCCACTTGGGATCGAGAAGAAACAATCATAAGTGGGGAGGGAGAGAGGGACCTGGGAAGGAAAGTGGACATTGTGGGGGGGAGGGAGTGGGCAGAAAAGGGGAACCTGATCTGGTATTGGGTAATGAAAAAGGTCGGAAGCCATGAGGACCATCAGAAAGAATGGGGGCCCCATCCAGAATGCACCAGAGACCTGGGAGGTGAGAGACTGTCAGAACTCAAAGGGAGGGACCTTCGATGAAATGCCTGACAGTAGGGAGAGGGAAATTATAGAGCCCACCACTATCAGGAAAACAGGGGATCAAATGAGGGAGAGGGGGGCCATTCTATAGTCACAATTCTGACCCATGATTGTTCCTTTCTGAAAGAATTAGAGGTATGGAAATGGAGAGAAGTCTGAGGAAAAGAAGTTCCAGTGACAGGCACAAGGTGGGATCCAGCTCAAAGGGAGGTCCCAAGGCCTGACACTATTATTGGCTATGGAGAACTCACAAAAAGGGACCTAGCATGACCTTACTCCGAAAGACCCTGAAAAAATCAGATGCAGATATTTGCACCCAACCAATGGACAGAAGCAACTTACCACTGTTGTTGAATTAGGGAATGCTTAAAGAAGCTGATGAGGGAGATCCTGTAGGAGGACCAGTGGTCTCAATTAATTCGGACCAGGAAGCTCTCTCAAGCACCACAAAAGAGACAGCATAAACCAGCTGATATGAGGCCCCCAACACACATTAAGAAGAGGAGTGCCGGGTCTGTGATCATTTAGAGATGATGCACCTAATCCTCAAGAGATTGGAGGCCCCATGGAGTTTACAGGTTAGGTTGGGTGGGTGATGGGGATATCCACGTGGAGACAGGGGTGTAGGGAGGAGGTGTGGGATGTGGAACAGCCATAGAGTGGACAGGGTGGGGGATAAATATGGAGTGTAAACAAACAAACAAACAAACAAACAAATAAATGAAAAATATCAAGGCTGTGAATGTTTTTTATCAAGGAACTCAATAACCGAACATAGGATAGAAAGCCCAGGTATGTATTTAAATAATTTCTACTACATTTTATAGACTTGAAACCATTCAAATGGAAACAAAGTACCTACCTATATAAATGTAGATCAAGTAATTAGTTTGATAAATCAAAAATCCAAACATAATCTTCACAAAGCTAGATGAATGGGCATATTTTATTGACAGAGCTAAGATATAATAGATACATTGGGAATATGCTCAAATTCAGTTTAGAAAAGGGCAGGGCAAGCCCTGAAGGTCATTGTGAAGCCCTTACTTACCAAAATGTGGAGCTTCATTCATTGAGTTGAGTCAAGTAAAGTAACAGCCAATTTGACAAGGGGATGCTACCTAGGCACACAAATACATATGAATTAGAAAGATGCAAAGAAATTGGAAATGCTGAAGGAAACTGACCCAAAAGCTATAACATATGACCCACAAAACTCACAGTAAAATGGTCAGCTCAGGGCAGATGGAGTGTGGCTTAGAAAATCAGAAAGAAAGAAAAGTTTATTTAAAATAAGGCAGGGAAAGGGACCATTCAATCCTCATATACTTAATGAAACTCAACAAAACACTTCTCCACAACAAAGATAGCTTGTAGCTGTGGAACCCAAAAGGCAATAATTGTTCAATTCAGCCAGTAACACAGGTATGTCTTCCTAAATAAGAAAAACTTTATTTTAGTTCACATTAAGTCAGGGAAATCCTGCATCCAATTTAAATGTAAAAATAACAAAAACAAAACAAAAAACAAAAACAAGATCAAAAAACGAAGAGTATAATGATGTTATATAATTATTAATTGCATCAAGAAATGCTATACCTCCAATCATACTCTTCAGAGGTGGATAGAGAAAGGGACCTGGTTGGGAGAGGGGGTGAGAGTGGGAAAAGAGATAGTCATTATTTGTGGCAAGGAAGGTGGGGATTGCTGGGAATGAGAATCGAAATTTGTGGAGTCCATCTCTGGAACAGGGAGGCTATGCGGAGTCTATGGAGGTGACCCAAGCTGAGATTCCTACTATCTACCAGTTGGAGATATAGAGACTAAAGTGGTTACCTCCTGTAGCTACACAGGACTGCCAGTGAAGTGAGGGGGAACAACAACACACCTGTAAAGCCTTCAACTCGAATTTTTAATATGGAAAAAAAATGCACAGGGATAAAGATGGAACAGAGACAGAGGGAACAGTCAACCAATGACTGCCCCAACTTGAGACCCTCCTGATGTGAGAGAGACAACCCCCTGACACTACTACTTATACTCAGCTATACTTGCAGACAGAAATCTAGCATAACTGTCACCTGAGAGGCTGCATCTAGGAATGGTGGAAACAAAGGCAGACTCACAGCCAAACATTAGGCAAAGCTCAGGGAGTTTTGTGGAAGAGTTTAGATAGGATTAAGGGGACAGATGGGTCAAGGACACCACAAGAAGACCTTCAGAAACAACCAACTTAGGCCCAAGGAGGCTCACAGAGCCTGAACCACCAACCAAAGAACATGAAGGGCCTGGAAGATGTGCAGCTTTGTTTACATGTGGTCCCTTGATTAGAGCAGGGGTTGGCTCCAACTCTGTTGCCTGGCATTGGATTCCCTTCCCTGCACTGCCCCTTTGGACCTCTGCAGGAAAGGATGTGTCTAGTATTGCTGTGTTACATGTCCCAGAGTGGGATTGTATCCAAGGTGGAAGGCTTCTCTTTGTCTGAGGAGAAGGGAGCAGGAAACGGTGAAGGGATTTGTAAGGCAATGACTGGGTAGAAAGGAGGGAAGGGGGCGGTGATTGGGATGTACAGTGACTCAAATAATAAATTATTGAAAAAAATGCTACACTTACATTGTTGTATAGGAGCCTAACCTTTAATAGCTGAGCCATCTCTTTTGCTTGCTCTTAAGACCCGTTTCTTCCTAACTGGGTTGCCTCCCCAGCCTTCATGTGCTGTTTAATTATCTTATTGTATATTGTGGCATGTTCAGTTGATGTCCCTGGGTGGGGTGGTCTTCTCTGGATGTAATGAAATTGGTGGATTTGGGAGAAAGGTGGAAGTTTGGGAAAGTGGGAGGAGTGAAAGGAGAAGAAGCTGCAACTGGGATATACTTCATAAGAGAAAAAGAAATAAAAATAAAATAAAATAAATGTGAGAACACTTTCATACCAAGAAGTCAAATGATAATGATGTTAAGACAGATTAAAACATGAAAGTACTTAAGTTGATAGTAGGTGTACATTTGAAAATAGAACTAATATGTTAAGTTGGATGGTACCATGAAACCAACCCATTACTCTAATCAGTGGTAAATAAAGCCAATTTGGAAAACAGATACCCTGCTGCTCTACAGTATCTTAGAGTATGTACAGCATTGAAGAGACATTTTTATGTAAGGCAGAATTTATAAGTGAAGAAGAAAATATAAAAATAGAATTTCTATTTTTGAAAACCCTAATGACACAGATCAAAATATTATTATTGTAGAAATAATTTAGGAAAATATAAAATGTTCCTTAATAATATGAAGTGATTATAGTTGAATCTGACAACTTCACAGAACAATTAGACTGCATGTGTTTTATTGCTAAATAGACTCTGTATAAATTATCATTGCTAAAAATCAAACTTCTAGATTTTACTACCGTGTTACCAGAAGTACAGAGAGTAGAGGAACACTTTAAAGCACACATAAATTTGCAGGTAATAAATATATCATGTGAAATATTTTACCATACAAGGGTCACTAGGGAGGAGGATTACTGTGACTCATTTAGAGGCTGCATACCCCTGTCTGTACATGTCCCTTCACAGGGTCACTGACTCTTTGGGCATGCCATCTCTAGCCCTTATACTTCAGCAATACTTCCCAATTTGAGTTAATTTGAATGATCTAAACAGGAGGATGCATGACAGAAAATATTACATTTGTGTATTGATTGTTGCATCATGGATATTATATATGAGTAAATGTGAATGTACAGGTTTATAAAAATGGGTTCATAAAAGCAACCATTTACAGAGTAATTAAAGTTTATATTCATTTTACTTAGTGAGTACATGCAGTGATCCTTGTAGGTTTATTGTAGTTTACCACTATACCTTGAATTTGTTTCATCAATTTTAGACATATTATTTTAATGCAATAATTACTAAGGTGAAACTATCATCAATATATTTTATCTACTCTTAATTGCATTCATAAATCAAGAATGATTTACTTTTACAATATTAATTTCATGCTACTAAAAAACATTATGAAATTCTTTCTCAGATGTTTGAGTACTTAATTATTCCCTTCCTTTACATTTCATTTGTTTCTATCTTTCATTGCTTATTAGTAGGTCAAACACTTATGTAGCAAATATGAAATGATAGTGCCAGACAGTACATACATACTTAAAACTCAGGGAGTATGGAGACTAATTCCTCTTCAACAAGGCCTTTACTATTATATAATTGTACAAGACCAGTAAATGAATGATTGTAGAAATCTATAGCAGCCTTGAAATTTTTCTTTCTTTAATATTTATTAATTTGATATTTAAGATAGGTTACTTTATCTTAACTTACAATTATTGGTTATCATGTGATAACCAATAATTTTTGTTGCAAATCTTTTGTGAATTTTACTTCAAATATTGTTAAATGGCATAAAAACTTATTTTATAATTTGTTTATACTTATTAAATTTCTTCATACTGTATTTTAACCATATGTTCACAGTGTTTCGGTTTCTTTTGTTTTTATTTTTATGCATTTTTATCACGATGTCTGAAAGCTTTGAAATTGAAATCTATTAATTCGTTATAAATACTATCTTTGTAAGTCTAGCTCAATGTTTTTCTTTGTCTAAATGCTCAATTATATTTTCATTTGTTGAAAGCAACTAAAACTGTTGATATTGGTTCATTTTCCATCATCAATTATGGTGCACACTGGATAATTGACTGATAAAAGCTCTGATTTCCAAGCCCCACAAATAGTCTAAATCCATGGGTTAGAGACAAGAAAAATTGTCCTTTAATTTCCACAAGTCACCATTCATGTCCCCCACCCTAAAGACATTAAGTAATTAATTTAAAAAGTTATCAAATATATTCTTTGTTGATACAGGACCATAATTTTTTTTCCACTTCTGTTCCTTCAAAATTTTCCATCCTAGATTTATGTGCATGTACATCTCCAGTATTGCACTCCTGTCTAGACAACGGAATAAAGAGGCTTTCACCATTAGCTGGTTTACATTAGCTATTGACTAATGTAAGCTATAATGACTTTCTATCATATATGCTAAGACTTCACTCAGCTGACCAGCTGAAATTTCTGCACTCATTTTCACCATCTTGTAATCTTTGAATTCTGAATGATATACATGGCAATTTAATGAAAATGTGGTTTACTGAAAATCTACTAGGATGCATACATCTGAAAGTGGGAATTTATCTCTTAATATTTTTTTTCTTGATAGTAAAACACATGATCTTCAGGCTACTAATAAATCAAAACAAATGTCACACTTTACATGGAAGCACATTGATTTGTAGCAGCCATAAAGAACATTTAGATTAATTTCAAATTTGTTCAGTCAACTCTGTAAGTATTCTTGTAGCAAAACCTCAAAATCAGTTATTTCTGGAATGCCACTGAACATAGAATGCTTAACTTGTATTTGCTTTTCTATGCCTGTGTAAATATAACTTGTCCCTTGTAGTTAATGAGGGTAGACAACATACTATGTATCACTAACAGGATTTCACAGGACTACTAAAATAAGGTTCCAATTTTTCATTGCAAGCATGAGATGGAAGGTTTGCTTGGGAAGAGCATCAGCAATACTTGCCTTGCTTGCTGCTTACACAGATCAGGTCTTCCATGGAGGGCTGATTCACTCTGTATGGTCATGCTACACAGTGACAGCACAGTGGAAGATGTTGCTATGCTAGGAATCCTTGAAGATTTATTAACAGTTAAAACTATTTAGCTTGGAAATCAACATAATGGCTATACATTGGACATCAGAGCTTAATTTCTATATATACTTATAGACAAACCATTAAGGCATTTTTCCTGTTTTTAAGCCTCCAACTTATCCCAGGTTTTAAAAATTACATTTATATGTTTATTGCTTGTTTATATATACATGTATATCATGCAATGGACATGATCAGCGGAGATTACATGGAGTCTGTTCTTTCCTTTTATCACATGGGTACTGTAGATTGAACTCAGGTATTCAGATGTGGTGATAAGTGCCTTTACCCCCTTACTAATTTTGCTGTCTACCAGGTGCTTTTAAATAATATGTATGATCAAATGTGTTCATTTTAGAGAGGACTTGAGTATGATAAAAACACATATTTTAAAATAACACATACATTTTTATGAGTATTTTTCCTCAATATAATATTAAGTCCCCAAAGGAACCCCAAAATTTGCATATATCATTATATGGCTTTATGACTCAACACAACATAAATTATTCTCACTAGTATACTGTCACATAAACAATATATGCCATAAATGTAATTTTAAATCTTAAAGTAGCCACATAAATGATAAGAAATGAAATTAATTAAGATTTATTTCCTGCCCCTAACTTTTTAAGAGGGAACCCCTATGGAAGAGTTAGGGGAAGGATTAAAGGAGCTGAAGGGAATGGCAACCCCATAAGAAGACCAACAGTGTCAATTAACCTGGACCCCTGGAAGATCTCAGAGACTGACCTACAAGACAAAGAACATGCACAGGCTGGTCCAAGGCGCCTGGCACATATGCAGCATAGAACTGCTTGTCTGAATTTAGTGGAAGGTGATGCATCTAATCCTGTCGAGACTTGATGCCCCAGGGAAGGGAAATCCAGAGTGGAGTGTACCCTACCAGAGACAAAGAGGAGAGAGATGTGGTGAACAACTCTGGGAGGGCAACTGAAAGTGGGGCAACATTTGGGATATAAATAAAGAAAATAACTAATTAAAACAATACAAATATGTATTCATTTCATATGTGTTTGCCTGGGTGTTTGCACTCCTAGGGCTGGTGACAAAGTCAACTGAATCTCACAACCTACAGTTATAGATGATAGCAAACTAACATGTGGGTGATTGGAAATTGCAGGAGCAACAAGTACTCTTAATCACTTATGAATCTTTTCAGCTTCCCAAAAAGATGATATTAATTTAAGTATCTACATTTTCCCAAAAATTTCTAAGCATTTATAGCTATAAATTAACATTTAAAACTCATAAGACTTCAGGGCCTCAGGTTGAGTGCATTTTCATTTGTTTACTTTATTCTTTTTTTCTTTCTTTCTAGATTTGATCTTGCTGTGTAGCTAGCCCTCCTGTAATTTGCTATGTGGACTAGGTTGATCTTTATCTCTATAATGAAATGCAATGTATTATAAACATTTTAACATTACTATGAGAATGATTATGATAAAAGTAAAGGCTGCAAAACATAAACAGTATGTAGTTCATGAGGATATCAGAGCCATTACTAAAGTCACATTTGCAAAATTGGAGGAGGTGGATCATTAGAAAATGTGTCAATAATAATGCTTTGCAAACTGGCTTGTTACTGACCATTGAGGCTAGAAAACAAAGATCAAGCAACAGTTGTATATACTTCAGAGTTAAATGAGTACATCTAGGCTCTTTTACAATTTCTGAGATGTCATCTATAAAAACATTTATTATCACCTGTGGAGAAATCATAAATGAGAAAGGATTTTATTAGAGATAGACTTAGCCCTTCTTTAGACAACTTATATATCTAAGTAGCTCATTAATAACAAATCTCATGTGGCACCTCTTGCATCTTATTAAGAAGAAAGCAACACATCCATTCCCTATCAGTTAGAGTGCCACTAATCCTCATAACTCCAGCCTTTCAGAACTGTCTCAGCTGTATGCCAGCTTGCCACACTTAAAGAGCATAATTATGATGTGTCTTTATGATTATCTAGCCCTATATATTAAAATCAAAATTCCATATATTAGAATCTTAATGATGAGAAAACCATCTTTACTGTAATACTACTCACATTTTTTTCATTATCTGGTTCTTGTATTGTTTCCAATAAATTATAGAACCTTTGGCAGGACCAAAATCTTTTAGATGCTATTTTATTGCCTGCAATGAATCTTTCTTTCTTAAGTTGCTTTGTCTTTTAAAAATGTTTACTTATCTCACAATTCCAGACTCAGATATAACCTACCCAATTAAATCTCCAAATTCCTTACTGAAAACAAAGTGTTTTTCAAGAACAATTGCCTCTATATCTGCAATGGGATCTTCTAAAATTTGGTTCACTTACTACCATAAATAGCACCATAATTTATTAAAGTTTGTTTTCCCCTCTGCATTGTGTGTGTGGAAATTTGCTTATTGCAACTTAACCCTTAACATACTGTTGGCTTCAGTGTAGAGCCAATGAGATATTGACTGAATAAAATCAAAGTGAACTGGCAGTAGTTTTCTGATAGATTATGTGTGTTTGATATCTTGGGAGATATTGCCTGCAAATTATTAAGTAAGAAGTTTTTAAAGCCTCAAGTAGTAATTATGTAGTGATTCCATTTGTTTTAGCTTTTTGTGTATTGGTATTCTTATGTTAAGTGCCTGTTCAAATTTATTTGAATCTTTTTAAATTATGAAATATGGTTCATTATTTGTAGTATTTTATTTACTATTTTTATTGAGAGAGAGAGAGAGAGAGAGAGAGAGAGAGAGAGAGAGAGAGAGAGAGAGAGAGAACATTTGTGCACTAATTCACATGTGCCATAGTACATATTTAGAAGTCAGAGGTCAGAGGAAAACTATTTGGGGTAGTCCACTCTTTACTTCTATTTAGGATTTCTGGTGTCAAACTCAAGTTGTCACAATTATGTAGCAACTGCCTTAAACTGCTTAGCTGGCTTCTCAGATCTACATCATCATAAAACATTATCTCCTAGAAACATTTATTTTCTTATAAACTGTGTTTCCATGGAGTACTTTTTCTATGTAGTCTCTCAATATATATCCCCCTTGTGTTTACTTGCTATTAGAAGCGTTTGTTTCTTTAATAAATTTGGAGAAGTTGAGATTTAATGTTTGTTTCATTTGAGGTTTTCAGACTTTTAATAAATTTGTTCATAGATTTTACATTGAATCAATTATTTATAGTTTACTTTCTTTAATGTTTTTCATTTTTATAATTACCTTTACATTTTGTTCCTTTCACTTCTTTAACCATTTGTAATTAATCAATTTACTTATAATATAATTTACTTGCTTCTATTGGTCTTATTATTATGTCTCAATAATGTGTGAATGAATTCATCAATGATATGTCATTAATTCTTAAAGGAGGAACATAAACAATTTTGCTATGCTTATAATTATAATTATAAATTAAAAATTATGTTTTATTCAAAATCTTGAAAAATTATGCCTTGGTCAAAAGAAGACCACTTTGTTGTAAATTCCCAAAGGGCATGAAACTAGTTAATGGGTTGACTGATGATGTACTCCAACCCAGACATTGAACTAGGGAACTTAGTTTAATCTATCTCATGATAGTGTTTCTTAAGATACTTAATTCAAAACTAAATGCACTTAGATTTTAAAGAAGACAAATTGAAACTTGATCATGGCTGTTTAAATTGTTTTTCTTTATGACTTCATGGAGTTATAAATTACATATTTTAAAAATCACTACCATTTTTTGAAGTTGTTAAGACTAGAAAAAATGATATTTTAAACAATATTTTATAGCCCCTCACCTTAGCCAGGAGGAACACACAGCATGGAAGCTCCTGCTGAAATACTGCTTTTAAAAAAAGGAGTCTGCAGCATCTTAGTTACAAGGCAAATAAGCTAACAGTTGTTTTTTCCTAGAAAATTCTCAGCAATTGTGATTATTATGATTCAGCAAATGACATAGTGCTTTTTATTTTGAAATTATATCTAGAAAAACAAAATTTTTGATTTGTCTAAATTAATAAGATTCCTGTAGCCACTTCATTTGTTTTTTGACTGGTCTTAAATGCCAATATGCTCTGCATGTCTTGGTCATAGAATATTGGCTTGTAAGTTATTGGCTATGATTAAAAATTGTAACTCTGGTAACAATAAAGTTAGCTTTAAACTGGTTACTTAGGGTTGGAGTCATTTCAAACAATGATATGTGGTATAAACCAGCCCAGGAAACTAGGCCTCTAAGGATACTTCTAAATTGGGATAATATTTTATGTAACTCTTATCCTAGAAAGTAGACTTAAAAGAGATAAGATTTAAAACAACGTGTCTTTAGTGAAGCATTAAAATTTGCACTGTCATGCATTCATATGTATGAATTGGCAGCCAAACATCGTAACATAAAAGTGATGTTTCTGGTATTGATTTTTAAAGATAATAAATTGTTTGAAATTGGATTTTGCTTACAAAACGTGTGTGTGTGTGTGTGTGTGTGTGTGTGTGTCTGTGTGTGTGTGTGTATTGTAACATTGCAAAAGAAACTTAAAAATTATGGTTGAAATTGCCAACGTTTCATTGACCACAGTTTGCAGCTTGATCACAAATTTAAGATTTTTAACTCACCCATATATTGTGATTAGGATGATTACAGTAGTAATCATCTTATGAGAACACTAATGCAGCTACCTGCAGCCATCCTGTCATACAAAGACAGACTTATCAAGATACATTCGTCTTTGTGCAGAAATTGGACTCTCATACAATAAGTTTGGCTATGATTGCTGCTTTGCAGGGGACTACAGTACAAGCAATTATTTCACAGTACAAAAGTTATAAGGAATGTTTTAAGTATAAGTCATCTTAAGAAAGAATGTCCAAAATTGAAGAAATAGACAGCCAAATTGTTCCACACTACAGGAGAGATAATCTTTGGGTCAAAACTCAGACTGTATACTCAGATTAAGAAATATTCACATTTGAGTTAATGCAAAGCTCAGAGCAGCTTCAGAAAGGCTTGTGTGGTGTTTCCGTTGTTTTGCAATCCCTGCCTAGGGAAGTTCTTGAGACATTGCCTCTCCTTACCTTCTGGGGATTTTTTTCTTTTTTTTCTTTTTTTAGATAAACAACATTGTTGCAGATCTATCCAGGTGTTGTTAAAAATAAAGTTTAAATTGTGAGAAGTCAATGAGGCTGTAGAACTACAGAGGCATTACAAGCAGGCTTGCCTACTCTATATACAATTATTATAGATTTAAAAGTTTGTTTTTTCATTTACATATTTTTTCTGGCTAATACTTTGAATCCTTCATTGTATATTGTTTGTTAAATGGAATGTAATTTATTAGCAAATGCCTCTGAAGGGAAGTTTAGTTCAAATATTTGCTCTTACACAATGATCTTTAAAGTTCTAGGGAGTAGCTATTGCTCCAGAAAATATTCAGAAGCAATACCTTTTTATTATTTATGGTCTTAGTTAACCTAAAAAATTGTGGTACAGAAAATTTAAGGAAAAAAAAGATTTGCTTATTTCAAACTATTTTCAAGCTTCCAAGAGATGTTAATTGGCGAAGACCTCAGCTTAAGGTCTTAAGGTTACTTAAGCCTTGGTTAGATGTTATCCAGGGTAATGAAAAATCACTGGTGAGAAACAAAAGTCTTTGCAGAAAATTGAGAGTGTTTCTGTGATCAATTGTTATCAATTGTAATAAATGGTAATCAAATATTAGCTGCTTAATTTAGTTATTTTTAATGTGCCACAGCAATTGTTTGGCAAAAGAGAACATTAATGTAAAATCATCTGTCTTCATCTCTAAGTAAAATTTTAACATCCAATTTTAAGGCTGCTATGGTGCTAATAAAGAATTCTTTGGGGAACTTAGTCTGCACAGGTGAGAGTGTGCACCACAGAGGCAGACAGCTTCTGGGACAGGCTGGAGCCACAGAGCCCCTGAGGCAGCACCCTTTTGGGGCCGCAGACATCCAGCACCCTCCCAGCCAGAGGACAGTGGTCTGCCCTGCACGGGAGCCCTCTGCCTCAGGAGCAGGGAGTGCCATCTTGGTTCCGGGACTCCTCTGAACTTAGGAACTTAGTCTGCACAGGTGAGAGTGTGCACCACAGAAGCTGACAGCTTCTGTGACCTGCCAAAGCAACACAGCATCTGGGAAAGGTCCTGTTTTGGGCCTTCTTCTTCGGCCAGGAGGAGGTCCAAACACCAGATATCTGTGCACCTTCCCTGTAAGAGGAAAGCTTGCCAGCAGAGAGTGCTCTAACCACTGAAACTCAGAGGAGAGAGCCTGTCTCCCAGGTCTGCTGATAGACATTAATCAGAATCACCAGAAGAACAATCTCTACAGAGACAACTATAACAACCAACTCCAGAGATTACCAGATGGCAAAAGGTAAACGTAAGAATCTTACTAACAGAAACCAAGGCCACTCACCATCATCAGAAACCAGCACTCCCACTTCGCCCAGTCCAGGGCACCCAAACACACCTGAAAAGCTAGACGTGAATTTAAAAGCACATCTCAAGATGATGGTAGAGGACATCAAGAAGGACATTAATAACTCACTTAAAGAATTACAGGAGAACATTGCTAAAGAGCTACAAGTCCTTAAAGAAAAACAGGATAACACAATCAAACAGGTAGAAGTCCTTAAAGAAAAACAGGAAAGACAACCAAACAGGTAGAAGTCCTTAAAGAAAAACAGGAAAACACATCCAAACAGGTGATGGAAATGAACAAAACCATACTAGACCTAAAAAGGGAAGTAGACACAATAAAGACAACCCAAAATGAGGCAACACTGGAGATAGAAACCCTAGGAAAGAAATCTGGAACCATAGATGTGAGCATCACCAAGAGAATACAAGAGATGGAAGAGAGAATCTCAGGTGCAGAAGATTCCATAGAGAACATCGGCACAACAATCAAAGAAAATGGAAAATGCAAAAAGATCCTAACTCAAAACATCCAGGAAATCCAGGACACAATGAGAAGACCAAACCTACGGATAATAGGAGTAGACGAGAATGAAGATTTTTAACTCAAAGGACCAACAAACATCTTCAACCAAATTATAGAAGAAAACTTACCAAATCTAAAGAAAGAGATGCCCATGAACATACATGAAGCCTACAGAACTCCAAATAGACTGGACCAGAAAAGAAATACCTCCCGACACCTAATAATCAGAACAACAAATGCACTAAATAAAGATAGAATACTAAAAGCAGTAAGAGAAAAAGGCCAAGTAACATATAAAGGCAAGCCTATCAGAATTACACCAGACTTTTCACCAGAGACTATGAAAGCCAGAATATCCTGGACAGATGTTATACAGACACTAAAAGAACACAAATTCCAGTCCAGGCTACTCTACCCAGCCAAACTCTCAATTAACATAGATGGAGAAAACAAAGTATTCCACGACAAAAACAAATTCACACATTATCTTTCCACGAATCCAGACCTTCAAAGGATAATAACAGAAAAAAACCAATACAAGGAAGGGAACCACGCCCTAGAAAAAACAAGAAGGTAATCCCTCAACAAACCTAAAAGAAGACAGCCAAAAGAACAGAATGCCAACTTTAACAATAAAAATAACAGGAAGCAACAATTACTTTTCCTTAATATCTCTTAATGTCAATGGACTCAACTCTCCAATAAAAAGACATAGACTAACAAACTGGCTACACAAACAAGACCCAACATTTTGCTGCTTACAGGAAACTCATATCAGAGAAAAAGAAAGACACTACCTCATAATGAAAGGCAGGAAAACAATTTTCCAAGCAAATGGTATGAAGAAACAAGCTGGAGTAGCCATTCTAATATCTGATAAGATTGACTTCCAACCCAAAGTCATCGAAAAAGACAGGGAGGGGCACTTCATATTCATCAAAGGTAAAATCCTCCAAGAGGAACTATCAATTCTGAATATCTATGCTCCAAATACAAAGGCAGCCACATTCATTAAAGAAACTTTAGTAAATCTCAAAGCACACATTGCACCTCACACAATAATAGTGGGAGACTTCAACACACCACTTTCACCAATGGACAGATCATGGAAACAGAAACTTAACAGGAACACAGTGCAACTCACAGAAGTTATGAATCAAATGGATCTGGCAGATATCTACAGAACATTCTATCCTAAAACAAAAGAATATACCTTCTTCTCAGCACCTCATGGTACCTTCTCCAAATTTGACCACATAATTGGTCACAAAACAGGCCTCAACAGATACAAAAATATTGAAATTGTCCCATCCATCCTATCAGATCACCATGGACTAAGGCTGATCTTCAATAACAAAATAAATAATAGAAAGCCAACCTTCACGTGGAAACTGAACAACACTCTTCTCAATGATACCTTGGTCAAGGAAGGAATAAAGAAAGTAATTAAGGACTTTTTAGAGTTCAATGAAAATGAAGCCACAACATACCCAAACTTATGGGACGCAATGAAAGCATTTCTAAGAGGAAAACTCATAGCTCTGAGTGCCTCCAAAAAGAAACTAGAGAGAGCACACATTAGCAGCTTGACAACACACCTAAAAGCACTAGAACAATAGGAAGCAAATTTACACAAGAGGAGTAGAAGGCAGGAAATATTCAAACTCAGGGGCGAAATCAACCAAGTGGAAACAAGAAGAACTATTCAAGAATCAACCAATCAAGGAACTGGTTTTTTGAGAAAATCAACAAGATAGATAAACCCTTAGCCAGACTCACTAGAGGGCACAGGGAAAGCATCCTAATTAACAAAATCAGAAATGAAAAAGGAGACATAACAACAGATCCTGAAGACATCCAAAACACCATCAGATCCTTCTATCAAAGGCTATACTCAACAAAACTGGAGAACCTGGATGAAATGGAGAAGTTCCTAGACAGATACCAGGCACCAAAGTTGAATCAAGATCAGGTTAATGATCTAAACAGCCCTATATCCCCCAAAGAAATAGAAGCAGTCATTAATAGTCTCCCAACCAAAAAAGGCCAGGACCAGATGGGTTTAGTGCAGAGTTCTATCAGACCTTCAAAGAAGATCTAATCCCAGTTCTTCACAAACTATTCCACAAAATAGAAACCAAAGGTACTCTACCCAACTCATTCTATGAAGCCACAATTACTCTGATACCTAAACCACAAAAAGACCCAACAAAGATAGAAAACTTCAGACCAATATCCCTTATGAGTATTGATGCAAAAATTCTCAATAAAGTTCTTGCTAACCGAATCCAAGAACACATCAAAACAATCATCCATCCTGACCAAGTAGGTTTCATCCCAGGGATGCAGGGATGGTTCAATATACGGAAATCCATCAACGTTATCCAGTATATAAACAAACTCAAAGACAAAAACCACATGATCATTTCGTTAGATTAGGAAAAAGCCTTTGACAAGATCCAACACCCATTCATGATAAAAGTCTTGGAAAAATCAGGAATTCAAGGCCCATACCTAAAAATGATAAAAGCAATCTACAGCAAGCCAGTAGCCAACATCAAAGTAAATGGTGAGAAGCTTAAAGCAATCCCTCTAAAATCAGGGACTAGACAAGGCTGTCCACTTTCTCCATACCTATTCAACATTGTACTTGAAGTCCTAGCCAGAGCAATTCGACAACAAAAGGAGATCAAAGGGTTACAAATTGGAAAAGATGAAGTCAAAATATCACTTTTTGCAGAAAATATGATAGTATATATAAGTGACCCTAAAAATTCCCCCAGAGAACTCCTAAACCTGATAAACAGCTTCGGTGAAGTAGCTGGATATAAATTAACTCAAACAAATCAATGGCCTTTCTCTACACAAAGAATAAACAGGTTGAGAATGAAATTAGGGAAACAACACCCTTCTCAATAGTCACAAATAATATAAAATATCTTGGCGTGACTCTAACTAAGGAAGTCAAAGATCTGTATAATAAAAATTTCAAGTCTGTGAAGAAAGAAATTATAGAAGATCTCAGAAGATGGAAAGATCTCCCATGCTCTTGGATTGGCAGGATCAACATTGTAAAAATGGCTATCTTGCCAAAAGCAATCTACAGATTCAATGCAATCCCCATCAAAATTCCAACTCAATTCTTCAACGAATTAGAAAGTGCAATCTGCAAATTCATCTGGAATAACAAAAAACCTAGGATAGCAAAAACTCTTCTCAAGGATAAAAGAACCTCTGGTGGAATCACCATGTCTGACCTAAAGTTTTACTACAGAGCAATTGTGATAAAAACTGCATGGTACTGGTATAGTGACAGACAAGTAGACCAATGGAATAGAATTGAAGACCCAGAAATGAACCCACACACCTTTGGTCACTTCATCTTCGACAAGGGAGCTAAAAACATCCAGTGGAAGAAAGACAGCATTTTCAACAAATGGTGCTGGCACAACTGGTTGTTATCATGTAGAAGAATGTGAATCGATCCATTCCTATCCTTGTACTAAGGTCAAGTCTAAGTGGATCAAGGAACTTCACATAAAACCAGAGACACTGAAACTTATAGAGGAGAAAGTGGGGAAAGGCATTGAAGATATGGGCACAGAGGAAAAATTCTTGAATAGAACAGCAATGGCTTGTGCTGTAAGATCGAGAATTGACAAGTGGGACCTCATGAAACTGCAAAGCTTCTGCAAGGCAAAAGACACCATCAATAAGACAAAAAACCACCAACAGATTGGCAAAGGATCTTTACCTATCCTAAATCAGATAAGGGACTAATATCCAATATATATATAAAGAACTCAAGAAGGTAGACTCCAGAAAATCAGTTCTGAGCCCGATTAAAAAATGCGGCTCAGAACTGAACAAAGAATTCGCACCTGAGGAATACCGAATGGCAGAGAAGCACCTGAAAAAATGTTTAACATCCTTAATCATCTGGGAAATGCAAATCAAAACAACCCTGAGATTCCACCTCACACCATTCAGAATGGCTAAGATAAAAAAATCAGGTGACAGAAGATGCTTTCGAGGATGTGGAGAAAGAGGAACACTCCTCCATTGTTGGTGGGATTGCAAGCTTGTACAACCACTCTGGAAATCAGTCTGGCGGTTCCTCAGAAAATTGGACATAGTACTACCGGAGGATCCAGCAATACCTCTCCTGGGCATATATCCAGAAGATGTCCCAACCGGTAAGAAGGACACATGCTCCACTATGTTCATAGCAGCCTTATTTATAATAGCCAGAAGCTGGAAAGAACCTAGGTGCCCCTAAACAGAGGAATGGATACAGAAATTATGGTACATTTACACAATGGAGTACTACTCAGCTATTAAAAAGAATGAATTTATGAAATTCCTAGCCAAATGGATGGACCTGGAGGGCATCATCTTGAGTGAGGTAACATAATCACAAAGGAACTCACACAATATGTATTCACTGGTAAGTTGATATTAGCCCAAAACTTAGGATACCGAAGATACAAGATACAATTTGCTAAACGTATGAAACTCAAGAAGAATGAAGACCAAAGTGTGGACACTATGCCCCTTCTTAGAACTGGGAACAAAACACCCATGGAAGGAGTTACAGAGACAAAGTTTGGAGCTGTGATGAAAGGATGGACCATCTAGAGACTGCCATATCCAGGGATCCATCCCATAATCAGCTCCCAAACGCTGACACCATTGCATACACTAGCAAGATTTTGTTGAAAGGACTCAGATATAGCTGTCTCTTGTGAGACTATGCTGGGGCCTAGCAAACACAGAAGTGGATGTTCACAGTCAGCTATTGGATGTATCACAGGGCTCCCAATGGAGAAGCTAGAGAAAGTACCCAAGGAGTTAAAGGGATCTGCAAACCTATAGGGGGAACAACATGATGAACTAACCAGTACCTCGGAGCTCTTGTCTCTAGCTGCATATGTATTGAAAGATGGCCTAGTAGGCCATCACTGGAAAGAGAGGCCCATTGGACTTGCAAACTTTATATGCCCCAATACAAGGGAATGCCAGGGCCAAAAGAATGGGAATGGGTGGGTAGGGAAGTGGGGGGGGGGGATGGGGGACTTTTCGGATAGCATTGGAAATGTAATTGAGGAAAGTACGTAATAAAAAATATTAAAAATTAAAAAAAAGAATTCTTTGATAAATTCATCAAAGTATTTTAGAAAAACAACAACAAAAATTGTGTCTTCAAAACCTGACGAAGTAACTGTTCCTCGTTCCAAACAGCAATTAAATTGGTTATTACAGAATATTGGTATTTGGCCTATTACATAGAATACTTTTTAGGTAAAACTGATAATCACTATCCAAAAGATAAGTGTTAAATATTGGTTCTATGCATGCTTTTGTATTTTCTGTCAATTTATTCATGCATGCATCCCATTTACTATATTTAAAACAGCCCTTCTATGGGAGAAAAGTATATGTGATTGAATCACATGTTTATTCTTTTGAGTCTCCTCTTCCTTCAGCACAGATAATTAAATTGTGTGCTGTAGCCAGTGTTTTAAAATGTTGAATTATCAAGCTTTAATTTGTATACAAATAATACACACACACACACCAGGGCTTACAATTGTTTAAAATTGTTCATTTCTTAGATACTATGAATTTTCAAATTTGCAACTGTTTATGCACATACAACTCATAAGAAAAAAATGCTGTTAAAGGACAGTCTTGGGACATTTAAGAACTCATTCTAGATTGCCTGGACAAGACCTCTTAAGGCAATGCCACACTAGATTTTTATCCCAGGCAGATTACAGGCCCTACACAAGAATAATTGGCCATATAATCTCGTTCTTTACATCATCAAAATAGTGTTGGATTGGGATAATATTTTAGTATTTTTACAGAATATGCACTTCAAATTGTAAAGACTTGTTCTCAGTGTTCTCAGTTTCTACCTGTTTCCACATAATGGTGTTAATTCATGAGGACTTATATTTTATCAATTATTGCAAATGGTTACTCATATTTCTGATTTAAAAAAAATTCACATGTGACTATTTATACCTTTTCAGGCTTTCTAGCTACAACTGCTCTAACAAGAGAAGCAACTAAAAGTGTAACTAGCCATTGCCTATGTTAATTTTTTTATGCTTGGTGCTCCAAATCAGATCAAAACAGATATTGGAACTGGCTATTACAGTCTAGTATTGGAGATGTTTTGTCAACGACTTATTGTCATATGGCAGGATCCTGAACAGGTACTTAATATGGGGATGAGGACATGCTTGTGTTTTCTCCACAGAATGCTGCAGGAGCATGCCAGCTGCCAGAATGATTCGTGTAACAGGCTGACCTGTGAGCTTGCTGAGTGCCCTGATAATGCTGACAAGAAAGCTGTATTGGGTTCATGTTCTTGACCCACCTTTGCTTGTCTTTGTCCCAGATTAGACATGCTAAGCTGCCTTGCTTCAAGCTTTTTAACTTTATGGGACAGAGAACATTAGAGATTTGTGGAAACTGCCTTAGAAAAAATATTTAAAAGGAGGAGTTATGATGACTCTTCTCTTTCCTTTAATGTGACCAGTTATTCTTACTCAATCATGGACTGGTCTAGTAATAAATCAAATGTTAGAGATTCCTATTATGAAGAGAGCTAAAAATCTTTATTAGCCAGCAGAGTTAACTTGGAGCATAGCCTATTTACAGGAGAAGTAACAGCTTTTCTGCTGATTCCCAAAGCCACCTCCCCCACCCCTGGAGGTCAGAGCTTGGACTTGATTGTTGCTAATTTGCAGCTGAATAGAGTACCTGGACTTACCTACAGACAGCCTTAATCCTGTTGCTTTTCACTTCTTGGCTTTGTATTTCAAGCAGGTCAGTTACCTTTATGCAGGCTTGTCTTCAGCAAGCATGCAGACTCACCTTCAGCAAGCACAGGGGGTAGAAATTCATAGATATGAAGAGATGCATTGAGTACATACTGTGGCTTTGGTCGGATTGGGAAAAAGTTGTGCTATGATGGCCGGCAGTCAAAGACGGGCCACCGGGTCTCTGAGTTATTCAATGTAAGACAGAAGCATGTGCCAAGATGCAGTGGTTTGTTCATAACACCATAGAGACATGTTTGTGCAAATAAACACAAGCACACTGCACATGTTCTCCAGGACAGATAAGAATAAATTAATAGAATACCTAAGTCCCAAGACAGGCGTGGCCACCAGCCACTATAATTCTCAGGCAGTACCATGTAACATAAGTAAATTTTATGCCCTAGTCAAGCTAATTTTTTTATTATATATTTAGGGAGGAATTGTAGCTTTCCCCAGCCTTGAGCAGGCTGGCTCAGACCTGTTCTGCCACTGTGAAGAGGCTGCCTAGGGTGGAGTCTTCTGATCTAGATGGGTCTATTGTTGTGCTACCTGTGCTATTCTCTACCCACTGAGAGGCTGAATCTGTTTTCCGGAGATCTTTCTGATTAAGGAACAGCCTGGCAATCAAGTGCTGACGCCTGGTGTAGTGGGGGGATGGGCCTTCCCCTTTAAAAGCCAGAGTAAACTCTGGGCCTTGATCTTGTCTTGGTCTTATTATTTCTTACCTCATTTCCTCCCATACAGCTCCAGTCTCCCATTCAGGAACCCGATTTGTGTAGCTGTGGGTAGCTACAATATTTTATAAATTATTTCCAAAAATGAATTTCATCATATTCACCAAGTACCAGAACTGCTCCCAGATCCACTGCTAAATCCCATTTTGTTTTTCTTGTTAGTGTTGTTTTGTTTGATAATCTCTTCTTTTGTTAGTCAAGCCAAATTTGCATTGTCCAAATATTCTTGAGTGTGGAGTCTTCCCTGGTATAGGGGAATTTTAATTCAGCAACATGGGTGCTTTTTTTTAAGGAATCATATCAAAAGACATTCTGTGTCTATATGATCCAGCCAGAGTGCACAGCATGCCCTGGATAACAGCATCATATGCTTGGAATATAGATAAACCCTTAGTACACATCTTTAATCCCAAACAATGAAAGCAAGTTTAGTTGTTAGAAGGAAGCAACCATGTTTGAAAGTGATATGTAACTGAGAGGCAGACAAAGCAAGGATCCAGAGAAAGATTTGACAGAATGAGTCATAGATAGGATATGCTCAACTCATAGGAGAAAAGCACAGGAAAGAAAGGTAAATTAAGAGCAGCAAGGGAGAGAAGCTGTGGTGTGTGATGTGTGGTGTTGTATATGAACATGGCAGTTTTACTAAGACAGTTTACAGAGAAAGAGTGTAGGAAGAACAAGTTAGACACAGGTGAAGACAGAACAAGCCACAGAACAAGAACGGTTCAGAAGATTAGAACATATTTAGCATGAGGCTATGCAGAACAATTCAGTCAGAAGGTGAGGGAAGCTGGATTGACTCAGTCAGCTTGGAAGATTAAATGGAGGCTAGAAGCTTCCAGGCCTAGACCTTAAACAAAAAAGAAAATGCACTGGGCTCAGCCCAAGCTGTATATTCACAGAAATTGAATGTTGGCTCTCATCTCATCACTTGGTCTGAGTAAATGAAATTTATACCCTGGAACATGGTCAACTTACTAATGATCACAATCTTATAGAAAATAGATTCTCCTTTTTCTAGCTGCTATCAATGGCCAATTGCTCCTTAATTTGTCACAGGAGTTTTATGGCCAGAATCCCTTCTCCAAAGTGGATCTTTATTTGGCTTCAACTTTTCCAGATATCGTAAATGCTGACAAAACAGTTGTGAGTTCAAATATTCTTTTATTTTTCTGTGTCTTACAGGTACCCTTTCCTCATGGTTAATTCTATGTGGAAATAGAATGAACTATTCTTTACATTCTTCTACAATGAACTCAGGGGCTTATACATCCAGGAGTGAAATAGATGTCCCATTCAGGGCTGATCACTCTGAAGTCCCTTATTCTCTGTACCTCAGCAGTTATTTGTCTTTATGCTTATTGCAGTTCACTTCCAGAAGGTTGAGATATACTTTAATTTAGGAATATATAGATACATCATTAGAAATTTATTTAATAAAACATAGCCATTTGACACAATAAGAGCAGTAGATTCTCCATGAGGCCATGACTAATTATAGGTTTTTGGCCTTGACAATATGCTCAATATGAATACCATCTCATAGAGTGGGTCTTACATCCTATTAGAAAGCATATATCTAGCCCTATGATATTGGTGCCGCAATTGTACAATGTACAAAATATAAATAAAGAAATTGACCAGTAAAGGCAGAGAGGATATATCATACAAGCAAAATTATTAGGGCACACAGCATTCACATCTAGATAACATGGATAATTGCTTTTATCTTCCAATAGAGTAACTAATACTACAAAAACTAGATAGTAGGATGAAGTTTTCATAACAGTATCTTTGTTTTTTCAACATTTTACAAATAAATTTTACGGTACCGTCAGTAATAGAGTCTTACAGTCAAATTTGTGAGGGCACATGGGAGAAGTAGCAATAGTCTGAAATATTTGAGGCTCTCCCGGACCCTGCTGGCTAATAACTCAGTGGTAAACTGTTCCTGGTATTGGGTGATGATTTTTGTTACTGTTGTTTTTTTATTATGCATTTGTTTTGTTTTGTTTTTCCAAGCATGTGGTGTCTCATCTTTTATGCTCATTTTGTTTCAAGTTCACTCCCTTCCTCTTCTTACCCTTCATGTTCACAGGATGAGCTCTTACCATACATTGTAATACATGCCTGCCAGTGACAAACCTCTCTGACTTTACTGGTAAGTTTCTTTATTTATATT
Organism: Mus caroli; assembly: GCF_978045245.1. Lineage (NCBI taxonomy): Eukaryota > Metazoa > Chordata > Mammalia > Rodentia > Muridae > Mus > Mus caroli. The sequence goes on along the minus strand of NW_028227261.1, from coordinate 137,298,778 downwards.
TGTACATTTCAAAGTGTGTCTTAAACACATTTGTAATTTTAGTTTTCAGTGTTAAAATAGTTCTTCAATATCTAATTCTACTGACTGGCAGTGATTTAAGTGAAAATTGAGTACTCAGTGTTCTTGCTCAATTCCTTTGGATGTTTTTCTCTTCTGACTCTTTAACTTTTCTTTTCTTTAATTACAAATAGTTTGATTACAAACTATACTATGTATAAATCTAGTAGTTACTTGTTTTTTCATCTATCTTCCTTAAACTTTCTTAGGCTGTTTGGCCTTATAATTACTACTATTTAAATTTAATTTACTTATTGGCTCATTTTACATCTCAATATCAGCCCTTTGTCTTCTCCCAAAATCTCCTCACACAGATTCTCCTCCCCATTCCCTCTTCCTCTTTTCCTCACACACTAAACACCACCTTACCCCACTTCCTGGGTAATCAAGTCACTGCACTACTAGGAACATCCTCTCCCACTGAAACCAGATAAGGTGGCCCAGTTAGAGGAATGGGATCTGGAGGCAGGTAGGCAACAGTTACAGGGACAGTACCAGCTCCAGTTGTGGGGCACCCAATGAAGACCATGCTGCACATCTGTTACATTTGTGCAGAGGGCCTAGAACCAGCACATGCTTGCTATTTGGTTGGTATTAAATCTCTGTTGGCCCCAAGGAAGGAGGCTAGTTGACTCTCTGGAAGCCCTGTCCTCTTCCTGGCTTTCAATACTTCTCTCTATTGTTCCATCAGACTCCCCAAGCTCCATCTAATGTTTGGCTGTGGGATTCTCTCCATTGGCTGCTGGGTGGAGGATCTCAAAGGACAGTTATCCTAGGGTTGTGTCTGCAAGCATAACAGAGTATCATTAATAGTGTCAGGGATTAGTTTTTCCAATGGGATGGATCTCGGTTGGACATTCATTCCCTCTCTGCTGTATCTTCATCACTGAACATGTTGTAGACAGGACACATTTGGAGTTTTGTGAGTAGGTTGAGTTATTCTTGGCTACACAAATTGCCTACTTCAGGATCCATATCACCCACAGATAGGAGTCTCAGCTATAATCACCTCCATAGATCCAAAGGGGCCTCTCTCCTCTCCAAGTCTCTAGAACATCCTCCATTTCCCATTCACTGCCAATCTCTGTTCTCTCTACACTGTTCTCTCTACATCTTGTCCCTGATTCTGCTCTCTTCCATATCCCATCACCCACCCATTTCCCCATCCATCTATTTGTTTCTGCTTTGGAAAAAGATTCATCCATTTTCTCTTGGGTCTCCTTGTTATTTGGTTTCTTTGGGTCTGTGTGGTTAACCTGTACTTTAAGATTATTATCCATACATAAGGGCAGAAGTATATACAACATCTGTCTCTTGTGGGTGGGGTAGGGGAGATCTGAGATAACTTACTCAGGATGGTAGTTTTCAGTTCCATCCATTTATTTGCAAATTTCATGATATATTTGTTTTTGGTATCTGAGTAGTAGTCCTTTGGGTAAATGAACCACATTTTTTAAAATCCATTCCTCAGTTGCAAACATCTTGGTTGTTTCCAGTTTGTGGCTATTACTAATAAGGCTGCTAAGAACATAGTTGAGCAAGTGTCCTTGTAGTTTCCTGGAGTATCTTTTCAGTATACACTCAGGAGTTATATAGCTGATTCTTTAGGTAAAACTATCCCCAATTGTCTGAGAAACCACCCAAATGATTTCCAGGGTAGTTGTATAAGTTGGCATTCCCACCAGCAATGGATGAGTGCTTCCCTTCTTCCATATCCTTGACAGCGCGTGTTATTCCTTCAATATTTGACTTAGCCCTTCTTGTTGGTACAAGTTTTAATCTCAGAATTGTATAATCTGCATTTCCCTGATGGTGAAGGATGTTGAGCATTTCTTTTATTGCTTCTCAGGCATTCAAGATTTCACTACTGAAAATTCTCTATTCAGTTCTATACCCTATCTATTATTTGGGTTATTAGGATTTTTGTGTCTAATTTCTTGAGTTCTTTATATATTTTGTGTACTTATACTCTGTCAGATGTAGAATTAGTGAAGATACTTTCCCAATCTGAAGATTGCCATTTGTCTTATTTCTGGTGTCCATTGATTTACAGAAACTTTTCAGTTTCATGGGGTCCCAGTTATTAATAAAATATTAATAACCAAATTAATATAATCTTAGTTCTTGAACAACTAGTGTTCTGGTAAAGAAATTGTCTCCTATAGCAATGATTTCAAGGATATCCCCCACTTCCTGTTCTATTAGATTTAGTGAAGCTGGATTTATGTTGAGGTCTTCGCTGCATTTGGACTTGTGTTTTGAACAGGGTGATAGATATGGATCTATTTCTATTCAGCTACATGCAGACAACCAGTTAGACCAGCCCCATTTGTGGAAACTGCTCTCTCTGGATGTTTAGTGTTATGAACGTTTTAGATTTTGAGTTTTCTTTCACTGATGTATTGATTTCTTCTATCTTATCTTCTACACCTGAGATTCTGTCTTTCGTCTCTTATATTCTGTTGATGATACTTATGTCTGTAGTTCCTGTTCTCTTTCCTAGAATTTCTGTCTCCATGATTGTCTCAGTTTTTGCTTTCTTTATTGCTTCTATTTCCATTTTCAGGCCTTGGACAGTTAGTTATCATATCCTTTACCTGTTTGTATTTTCCAGAATTTATTTAAGGGATTCACTTTCATCCTCTTTAAAGGCTTCTGTGATCTTTTATAAGATTGGATTTAGGGTCATCTTCTTGTGATTTGGTTTCCTTTGAATATCTAGGGCTGGTTGTAGGAGGATAGGTGGGCTCTGCTGGTGCCGTATTGCCCCAGTTCTTGGTGCTTTTGTTCTTATGCAGTCCTTCAGGCATATGGCTTTCCCTGTTGTTGGGTAGACAACCCTGATGATGGCAGGATTTCCTGGGAAGGCAAGAGGAGTTGTGGGCCAGACAATGAATGTCTCTGCTGGCTGTGCCTCTGGTGGAACTTAATCTGACTGCTATGCTCCAGAGGACCAGACCACAAGGGAATTGGAAGGATAAGTTTCCAAGTGGGGTATTCTTGGGATTCTCTCACCTCCTCAGAGAAGCAGTATGCTCTTGAAGTACTGTAAGGCTTCTGAGGACCAAATAGTGAACAAGTGCCTACAAATAGAGGTGAAGGTACTACTAGTAATACACCTCTGCCAGCTGCACACCAGCAGAACTCAATACAAGGGGATGGGTGGGGTGGGTTTGAAAGCTGAGTATTGAAACTGGACTCTCTTCTCTTCAGATTTTTTACATTCAGTGGAAACTGCTGGGCTCAGACTTCACGAGACAGAGGCTCTCTGAATCATTTGCTGCAGTCTCCCCTGTCTTCACCATCCAGGGCTCTTAGTTCTGATTCAGAGATAAGCAGATACATCTGAGCAAAGGGAGATCTGGAAGGTTCAAGGACAGCCTGGGTACAATTCTTTGTTGCTGCACAGCTGACTGTTGACTCTCTTAGGCTGGCAGCTGGTTACTACTTTTGATCATCTACTGAATATAGCTAGCAACTCCTTATCCAATTATGCAAGTTTCAACTATTCAAATAATACATTTACTACTTATCCTAACATTACATTATGGAAGATTTTATTTTACCCTCAGATAATCTGATATGAGCACTCTTAAACCAATTCTAAATTTGTAAACTTTAAAGTTTTACATGTTCTTTTAGATAGTTTTTTTTATTTCCACTACTAATTTCTAAGATCATTGATTAAAATAATTATTTGGAGAAGGTTCTATATGCTTATTTTAGTTTTAAGGATAAACTCTTGCTATGCGCCTTAGGCTAACTTCGAACTCAGAATCACTTTGTTTTAAGTTTTAATAGCTAGTATTTTAAGCATGTGCTAAGATAATAAGACAGATGAATCTCAAAGTAATGTTTAAGCTGCTAGAATGTTAAAAGAATTTTGAATAAATAGATATAACATGTATTTGAAACAGAAATCTACAAAGTTTCTGATAAAATGTTATTTACCTTTAGAAGACAATGAAACATAAAATTTTAATATACTTATATAGTAAACTGAGAAAAGATATATAAAATCAATTATTTGGTTAAACACAAATAGAAATGGTAACTATTAAATGTATGCACCATTTTCTAGTATTTATACAAGGTTGGTTCAAAGTAAAAATTCCTCTTCAAAGAAGAATAATAACATCTCAGATTAAACTAATTTTTAACAGAGGGTTGTTTTCTTAGGATCAAGTTTAGTGAAAATAGTACCTTTAAAAAACTTATTTATTTATTTATTTATTTATTTATTTATTTATTTATTTACTTTTCCTTTCAATAGAGGAATTTATTCCAAGTTCCACAATGTTGACATTAAACTCAAGATTTTTACCTTGCCTGCCAGGATTGCCAGTGTAAGTGCACTGTTAGACTGTTCGGATAATGACAGTGATTTATTTATTGAAATAAATAAAACTGAAAAATATTTCATTCCTTATTTTCAATATTTTATTTGTGAGATTTTTTGCTAGCATCAATATTATATTATGTTAATATGGAACCATAGATATAACACCAGAAAGGTGTATCTCAGCACAGACTTACTTTTAAAATAAAGACTATGGTACAAAGTATACAATTACAGCATTAAGTTATTTACTTTTTAATTCTCACATGATTTTTTTCTAAAATCAGATATGTCTAAGGGGTTCAGAGTTCTTATGTGGTATATTAAAATATTTATAGATTCAAATATGATAAGAAAGTTTAGGTTATATTTATGAGTATCCTGAAAATGGAGCCCCCAAACCAGAAACTTTTATATATACAGATGAAAATATGAATAAGTTCAAGTTTATTTCTAAATATTTTAAAAATGAAACCAAAAACCAGCCAAACAAATAAACAAACAAAATAATTAAGTACGTTGAGATTTTTTTGCTGGCATAAATATTCTATCACAAACTCTTCTGTTTGTTTTGTAAAAGCTTTTATAGGAGTATGGTTTTTTTTTAGAATTTCAAGACAACAAATTTTAGAATTCCAATACGTTCAGAGTTCTTTTACCAACCATTTTGAAATTTCCTAAATCTTTATGCACTTTTAAATTTTAGATACAAAAGAATTCTGCAAGATATTTAATGTAAAATAAATTTTCATACTGCACTATCTTCTCAAATCATGATTCCCATTGCCCATTTTATTATCTTATATAAAAATATAAATATTATAAAGTAAACACAATTTAGAATTAGTAATTTTTAATCAATATGGTGCCTAGGAGTGATGCTTTTGTAGGAATTCAAAATTATTTCCTAAATCAATTAATAAATAAATTTGTATATATTAATTCATATGTTTTAAAAGGAGTATAATTTCTACCTTCTTACTAGGAGAGTGACTGTAGAATATTCTTTTTTTTGATGACATATTTAAGCCTACTGTAATTGTGTAACTATGTATTCAGACAATTTTGCATTAGATGAGGAATTAACATGGAATGTTAAATAATGATATCTGGTAAAATGAAATTTGATTTAATCGAACTCAATTTCTACTCTTAGTATGTAGTTTGCCTATACTATTTGTACTGGCTAGTTTTGTGTCAACTTGACACAGCTGGAGTTATCACAGAGAAAGGAGCTTCAGTTGAGGAAATGCCTCCATGAGATCCAACTGTAAGGCATTTTCTCAATTAGTGATCTAAGGGGAAAGGCCCTTTGTTGGTGGGACCATCTCTGGGCTGGTAGTCTTGGGTTCTATAAGAGAGCAGGCTGAGCAAGCCAGGGGAGGCAAGCCAGTAAAGAACATCCTTCCATGGCCTCTGTATCAGCTCTTCTGACCAGCTTGAGTTCCAGTCCTGACTTCCTTTAGTGATGAACAGCAGTAAGGAAGTGTAAGCCGAATAAACCCTTTCCTCCCCAACTTGCTTCTTGGTCACTATGTTTGTGCAGGAATAGAAACCCTGACTAAGACACTATTTTAGTAATAAACAAATATCTGTCGTTAATATTTAATTTACAAATATTATTTATTTGCCATGTTGAATTTACTGTATAACTAGAAAAAGTATAACCCGCCATAATTTAATACCATATATCCTTGAACCTTTAGTGTATATTATTAAGATTTTATGCACATTTATATATTTAAATTTACTTTCTTTCTTTCTTTCTTTCTTTCTTTCTTTCTTTCTTTCTTTCTTTAAAAGTGGTTGATGCAGGGTCTCACTTAGCCCAGGTTACCCTTGATTTTCTGATCCTTCTACCTTTAGTTTTCTGAGATTCTCACTATAGAATAGGGTTGCATTGACTCAGTATCTAGACTAAACTGAATTTGAACTCTTGTTTCACTTCTGTGTCAGCTTAAGTATAGATGTAAGCCAACACAACTGGCTTATAGTTAAAACTTCAAAATTGTCAATGAAATTTTTAATTACATTAATTTAAAAACTCGAACATTAAATTAATGTGATGAAAGAGTGTAACCTAAACATGGTATATTAAAATATTCCAAACAAAATAGTATTTGGGATTTTTTGACTTTTTTGTTTGTTTTTTGTTGTTGTTGGGGTTTTTGTAAGGATTTTAGAAAGTTTTCATGAATGTAAAAGATCAAAGACTTAGGAAATTGAACAGAGGTGTGTAGCACAGATGCCAGGAAAGAAAGAGCCACCGAGATCCCACACTGATGAGATTAGCTGAAATATCTCACAAAGGGGAGGGAGAAGCTGTCAAGCTCATATCCGGAGGTTAGGCATGCTCGCCCAATCCCCAGTGAGGGATGAGGCCACCCACACATCTCCGAAATTTTAACCCAGAATTGCTCCTGTCTAAATGAAACACAGGGACATGGAGTGGAGCAGAGACTGAAGGAATCTATCCCACATGCAGACATCAAACTCAGACAATATTGCTGCTGCCAAGAAGTGCTTGTTGACAGGAGCCTGATACAGCTGTCTCCTGAGAGGCTCTGCCAGATTCTGATCAATGCAGGATAAGGATGCTCTGCTAGCAGCCAACTAAGACCCCATGGAGGAATTAGAGGAAGGACTCAAGGAGCTGAAGGGTCCTTATCTGGCATCAATGGGAGGGGAAGCCATTGTTCCTGTGAAGGATTGATGCCCCAAAGTAGGGGAATGATAGGTCACATGTGGGTAGGTGGGTGGGGGAGCACCCTCATAGAAGCAGGGTAAGGGATGATGGGATAAGGAGTTTGCAGAGGCAACATCTGAAATGTAAATAAATAAAATGTCCATTTTTTAAAAGAAAGAAATATCAGCATTTTAAAGGAAATTGAGTTGTTGAATAATCAAAAAGTGACTTTGTGTTTGAACCGTAACTGAACCACTTATAAATCTTTGACTTAAGTTTTAGTTTCTTTTAATTTCAATTCATTTTTCCTACAGAGCTAAGGTTATAATATAAATTTCAAAGCTTCATTTGAATCTTAACATATTGGGGAAAACAGTGACCAATATGCCATAATTTTTGTCTTTTATATTTCTTCTTTATTGAAAATAGATTCTTCACTCACATGATACCTCCTGACCACAGTTTCCCCTTCATGCACTCTTCACAGTTCTCCCTCTCTCATTCTTCCCTATCTTCCAGATTTCCCTGCATCAGTTTCCTCTTCGGAAAGGACCTGACCTCCAAGAGACAAAGGCCAAATAGGAGAAAGCAAGATACAATAAGACAAGGTAAAAGCCCTTCATATTGAGGATGGACAAAGCAACCCAACAGGATGAAAAGAGTCTTAAAAATAGGGAAGTATCAGAGATATACCCTCATACACGAATAGTGGTCCCACAAAAAAAATCCAAGCTAAGAGTTATAACACATAGACAGAGAACCTCTAAATCAGGCATGGTGGAATATCCTGCCCTTTACTTAATCCCAGCATGAAGGAGGCATAGCCAGACAGAACTTCTTGAATTCAAAGCCTGTCTGATCTACATTATGAATTCTAGGAAAATCAGAGTTATAGAGAGAACCCATCTCAAAACAAACAAACAATAACAGCAACAACAAAGTCAGGAGAGTAGACCATCAAACTTGAGCTACAGAACCCTGTAAGAAGACAGACTATGCAGATGTAATCTGGTGATGATGTCCTTGAAAAACTTATCAATGGTTTCCAAACATACATTAAGAATATGTTCTCAAAGTAGATGAAATTTGGTTGCAGGTTACTACTCAATTCTTTAAATTCATGTTATTTAGTATATCACATAATGAGTAGTAAGACAGACACTCAGGCATAAGAACCACATCACATGCTTTAGATAGAAACTCTGAGATGAAAGTTTTCATATCTCATTACTAATCCTTGTAGTCATCTTCAGCCAACTCATAAATAATGTATATCTTCTCAAAGAAACTAAATACAAAAATATAGCAAAATATAGCTGGTACTATAAATCTGTTACGTAGTCATAACACTGTCAGTCACTACTTTAAAAACCCCACCTTAAAACTCACTTATTTGTATCATAATTTACTACTCATTTAGTTCAATGTAACATCACAAAGTATCATACTATAGCATATCATTAATTAGTATATCATACTATGCTAACAACAAATTCTAATTCATTAATGCTATTCAAATAAATAAGTCAGTTCAAAAATAAAACCTGCAAAGTGTTTCTGATATTGATAAAATACTTTTCTTTGACACATATTTAGATCATTATATATATAAGATAACATATTCTTATAATAGATATATTGGTGTGTTTGTTTAAATGTGGTTTAAAAAACTAATAGTGACACTGCACAACCATTAACAGACTTAAACACATCCTACTAAAAAATGAGAACATTGAGGCTTTTGTGGAAGGAATTTAAATTGAATTTATATTCACCAATCCCTGCCAAGATTTCTTGTTTCAGTCATGTAAATAAATATGAGAAAGAAGGCAACTTGCATATAATAGATGAAGTCACTATTTTCTTAATATTAACCCCACGTGTGTCTAGGTTAGCCAAGAGAAAGGAGAACACATAAAACTCACATGTCAACTTGAGTAGAACTTGTAGTGAAACACACAAGAGGGCCTGAAAGAGGAAATAGGATGAAAGAGGATGGTCAAATTTTTATAGAAATACAACTGGCAGTTTTGAAAGATATCTTAAACTACCTTGGATGTGGGAATTGCTTTTTTATGGAGATTTTTTCAGCAGTATTCTTTCTTTTTAATAGACTTCCTAAAGACCGTGACCTGATGAAATAGCTGAGAAAAAGTTTATATCACTTATCACTAAGTTTAATCTCATAAGTAGGGGAAATGGTGGTGCTTTGCTTCTTTAATATTAAAAACACCTTTCAAAATGAGAAACTGCCTCGTAGAAGAACTATCTATTTCAATTGACAATAAATTATTAACTAAATTATTCTGAGACTGCTGGCTTTTCTAACATTACAAAAATCATGTTAACCAGAAAAACCAAAACATCATATAATGCATTAGAACTATTCAAGCTGCACGAGGATAATTTCCACTTTCTAATTTATTTTACATTTTTATGTATCTGGCTGATCACCTAGGTAGTAAAGCTGATAGACACAATAAAATGCATGAATAAATTTATTATCAGAAGCAGAGTGCTAATTTTAGCACAAATCAAAGTGATTCAGAATGTAACAGAAATGTTCTAGCCATTTTGTGAAGTCATTAAAGAAAGCTGTGAGTGAGGGAAAGGCTCAGCCATCAGCACAATGTCAATTCACTGGGCACAGTGATCCCATCTCGGTCCTTAATGAGAAAAGAAACGATGTATCTATTTCTTTGCTGTTTTGGAAATGTCATGTGTAAATGTCTTTGAGACGTGTAGTCCAGGATATATGATCCAATTTTTGACATTCACTTGATCAGAAATCTTTCTTATGAGGCAGCAGAAGAGGGCAAGTCCTCTCTCACTCTGCTTCTGTTGACATGTGTAATTGTAAACTTGGAGACTGTTGCTCTGGACCTTTATGGGAAGAAATAAACATTTCTTTTTGGCCATTTAAGTCAGTTAACTTACATGTAAATGTTTTGTGTTCAGTAACAATATACATCATCATGTGATCAACACTGTTTGGTGCAAGAACATTTTCATGTAAGTTAGAAATTTGATTATGTGTTGCTCTACCAAATCCATTATGTATGGTAAAGTGCCATTGAAAGAGAGGAGAAAGTTGTAAGACTGAAAGAAGTTTTATTGTAGTTTTGTCCTCCAATCTCATAATAAAAATATCCACCTGCCTCATCACAATGTTGAAAATGTGTCTTATATTCAGAGCTACTTAAAACACATTGGTAAAAATACTTTCTATAGGGCTAATTAGTTCAGAACTATATCTCCTGATATTAACCAGTTAGTTTAGTATTGAAATACATGCTCCATTAGCCTGCTGGATTTCCATTTAGAGGCATAAAGCCAAGAAAAAAACATTTATGTTTAGAATAGTTGACAAAGTTGACACTTCAAAAACATATATCACTTCAGAGCATGAGTTAAGATGGTAGAATGACTTTAGATAATAATATATGATAGTTATAATAATATATAATATATGAAATATGTAATATATAACAATAAGATATGTTAAACAGAATAAGATATTATGTTTTCAAAAATTTTCTCCACATACGAGGCACTGGAGTAAGGTTAGTTTATTGGCAAATTTTAAAAAAATGAGTATTATATATTACTTTAATATAAATTAATAGAAAAGAGAAAAGAAATTTTGTTTCTTTTATGAAATATGAGTAATTGTGTTAAAAATGTGAAAATAAAAAGTATTACAAATAAATAACCCCAAAAATTTATACATACATTTCTAAATCTTATTTTAAAGCTATTTACTTATGAGAATGTTTTACCATTGATTTCAGGTGAAATAATTGAGACACATTATATATCGTAAGGAATGACTTTGAACAAGTTTAATTTGACATGCCTATCCACTAAATATTTCAAGAAGCTATAAACTCTATAAAAATAATGTCACGGTACACTATAAAATCAAACAATCTTTCTATACTCATCAATAGGCTATTGAAATACATGCTGTAGAGTCTGTACCTCAATAATTACACACACACACATACACACATATGTATATAAACATGTCAAGGCTTGGAAAGAATTTCCTGAGAGAAAAGTGTTGTTTTCAAGCAGTGAAAACAAGGGACTGAAAGTCAAATATTGTGTGCAAGGTGCCAGTCTAGTAAAAATTCTAAAAATTCCATGGATATGTAATGGGTTTTCTGATCAAACTCAGAAAGGCGATATAAAAAATTCTTGGATCTTCTAACCAAGTCATAAATCCTACTAGAAAAATTCTAAAAGTTATTCTTTCTGATCAAAGTCAAATAGTCAGAAAAATTGTACAAGAGCTGTGTTCACTCTTCAGCCAGCCTTTCCTGGATAGCTGCTAGAAAACATTCTAAAGTAGCAGTGTCTAAGTGACTAAGAAATTCTATTAGAAAAAAAACTGTAAAAGAGCTATGAAAATCTCTAAAAGAGATGTGCTTGTTCTTTTTGGATTTTGTAACCAACATCAGAAATTCTGTTAGAAAAAAATTCCTGAAGAGCTGTTTTTACTCTCCAGAGATCTCTGCATAGCTCAGCTCTTGTTAGAGAAAAATTCTAAGCAACTGCTATTGCTTTTGCAAGCTCCTCTCCTGCAGACCAAATGCCGAGGCTTCATTTTTATATCTATTTGGTTATTTTACTCCAGGTTCCCTTTTGTTTATCCCATGAATCATCCAGTGACCCCAGCCCATTCATTCTTAGGAGACAGCAAGCAAGCATTTTCTATTACCATTGCAAAAGAATTCAGAGATCTGCCTGCCCATATTAAGAATAGATGGTAAACTGGCTGCATAGGGCCTCATCCTGAAATTATCATTCCTACTATACCTGGGCCTGGGATTGCTGTGTCCCAGGTCTAAGCAGAACTCAGGAATTTGTCTGCCTTTTAAAGCATAAACAAATAATTTACCTGGGTGGGATCTCTTGTGATCACCACTTCCTAAATCCCTTAGTATCTTTCTGAGAAGTTGTCTTATAGTGTAGCTGCCTCTGTTCCTTTAGAATTTCGAAGGCCCTCAAAATTCATATTGGATACTTATATTGTTGAATAGTTGAAAAAGTGTGTATTTTCAAACTCATGCTTTTAGAGTTCTTTTCCATATCCTTAATGGCAGTCCTGAAGGTCCTAGCATCTACCATTTGCTGAAACATTACCCATACCCTAGACTTCTGAACTTGTGCTTTCTATAATTATCATGGAGTTATTAATTTAACAGGGAGGACATTCCTCAGATGAATGTGAAAATATATGCATTATTATACAAACAAGCTCATGGCAGCCATCAACACTTGTGGAGTCCTATGTCTACTGGTCGTGTCCCAGTGGCAGGAACCATGTCATTCTGTCCCCACCAAGGCCATGCTGCACTTGGCATAAATATATAATACATGTATATTATATATGCATTATATATGCAAGTATGTATTATGTATAATACACATAAATAGTATGGAACACATTACATACAATATATAATCCATAATATGCCACATACTATAAAATAAATATATTATGTGTAATAATATACTACATATGTAGTATGTAGGGTATACGGGGTTGTATAATATATAATATATGATATATGATATATGATTGATATATGATATGTGATATGTGATATGTAATATGAAAGTATGCTATGCTGCTTGTACTATGCTATGTAATATGTGATATATGAAATATGAAATTGAATACAGGGTATAGAGTATAGAATATAGAATATATACTGTATCAGGAGTTTTTGTTCCTAGTGATGGAATCAAAGAATTAAATAGACACCAAATATAATAGCAAGCAAAATGAAAATAATTTATTAAGAAATGGCCTTGACAAGAAAATCTTCAAGATATTGAAATATGAAATTATAGAAAATACTAGGCAATAGAAAGATATTCCCCTGTTCTTGGATTTGGTAGAATTAGTGAAAATTCCTATACAATCAAATTTGCTTTACATATTTAGTGAACTACCTACTAAAAAATTCCTACAACATATTTCAAAGGTTAAAAAAATACAAGAATAATTTGGAGCCACAACACTAAGGATAGTCAAAATGATACAAAGTGGTAGAGTTACACTCGGTAGTATTAATAAACCCAACATAAAAATTATACTATATAGTCATCAAGACAAGTTGGTATTGGCACTAAAATAGAAAGAAAAATTGAAGAAAGTTAAACTCTGAAAAAAGGACAAAGCTATTTCCATTTGAATTTTGATAATAAGGCAAGATCACAGATAGGAAAAAAAAAGATATCTTTTTCAATGAATGGTGCTGGCAATACTGGAGTTTTACAATCTGAGTAAAAAACATAGATCTTTATGTTTCACTTTACACAAAAATCATTGTGGGTTAAATAACTTAATTCTAAACCAAAAAACACTGCACTTCTATCAAAAAACCATACAAGGATACTTTTCAAGATATAGGAGCAGATGTTTTTAATAAAATACCACTATCACAAGATAATCCCAAGATTCAACAGATGGAACCACATGAAATTAAAAGGTTTATGTACAGAAAAAGAAAAGAGAAGCAGAACAGCCCACCAAATGGAAGAAAAATCTTTACCAGCTACACCTCAAAGAACTGATAGGAATTACAAAGAAAAAAAAAAGATATTATGAACCTAGAAAGTAAAATTGTCAATAAACAAATGGATAACTTCCCTGAATAGACAAGAAGGGGGAAAAAAAAGAAGCAAACATTGCTAATATCTATTTTTAAAAGTATTGAATATCTTTGGCCCTTAGGGAAATGCAAGTTAAACATTACTGTATCACCTTACCCCAATCAGAATGTGATTTTATTAATAATTCTTATAACAAATATTGAAGAGAATATGGAGAGAAAGGAAATTTTACTTAGTGTCATTGAGGTGCAAAATAATACAGGTATTTAGGAAACTCATTTTATGATTTCTTTAAAAAACTGAAAACAGAACTGCTATAGGAACCCATTATTTCATCCCTGAGCAAATACCAAGATATCAAATATCAACATATATTGAAAAGAGAAAAATATTCTCTCAAAATTTGCAGTAAGATGGGATGAACCTAGAATATATAATATCAAGTGAGGACACACAATCTCAGTGGAAAAAAAAGTGAGGTGGGGTGGGTATTACGGGGACATCCTCTTAGAAATGAAAGAGGAGGAAACGGGATGAGAAAATGTCAGAGGGTAGAATAGGAAGGGAATAATGACTGGACTAAAAGTAAATTAAAGATAATTTAAAAATTAAAGCTTCCAATGGAGAGAAGCAACACATGATACCCAACTGCCAGCTATAGTAGGGTATGTTTAATCCAGAAACATGGCTGTTTTGGCAAGAAGTCACATCCAAAACCCATCTAAGTCTATATGATCCTGACAGAGGGCAAACACAGCTGGTTTAAAGTATGTTCCAGCTGGAATACCCTTATTAGACATCTTTAATTCCTAAAAATGAAGGTAAGTTTAGTTCCTAGAAGGTAGCAGCCTTCTTTGAAAGTGACATCTAATTGAGGGGCAGACAAATTGACCAATCAGAGAAAGATTTGAAAAAATGAGTAGGAAATAGAATACACCCAACTCTCACAATAGCAGCACAGGAAAGAGAAGCTACTTAAGATCAGTGAGGGGGAGAAAGGTAAAGTGGATTGTATGGTATGTGTGTTGGGCTTACCAGGACAGTTTTAGAGAGACAGGTTACAGAGAGAATAAGCAACATATAGAGGAAGAGAGAATGAGTCAGAGGTTGAGAAGGAGGCAGAAGATTAGAACATATTACCAAAGTTATCATGAGGCAAGTCAGAGCATTTAGTCAGAAGCAAAGAGATTTGTATTGAGTCAGCTTGCAAGATTACATTTGTATAAAGGCAAGAAGCTTCCAGACCTATGTCTAGAAATAGTTAGAACAGAGAAATAGATGCTCTGAGCTAAGCCAAAGCCATGTGTTCACACAGCTTTGGTAAGACTCTCATTCTCCTCACTTCATCTTAGTAAATAAAAGCAACATTTACAAGTTATGATGTGTATGGAAAGTTGTGAGGAGCTTGATGGCATAACCATAAGGATGCAATAATGGCACTGATGTTTTTTTCAGTAACCAAGGCTCTCTAGTTGTACTTAAGGCCCACTTAACTTATTAATTAGCCAACCATCTGAAGATACTAGAGGTTTGAATCCTAGAGGAGAGCAGCCACTTTACTAAATCAGCATAATCCTTAACTACACTGTAAACACAAGGTTTTATACTCATAGATACATTTAGTCCATATCTCTCATGAAAGATACTTCTTTTAACAACAGACAGAAGGTATTGCAGTAAATCAGAACCAAACAAAATGCAGAATTATAAAACCTAGTGCCAAATAATACATCCCCAACATAACCCCTACAGCTAATGCTCAAGACTTATTCTAGAAAACAGGTGGAATGAACATAAGAGCCAGGAGAACAGGAGTTTAGCTATGAAATTGTGTCTTTTAGAAATGCCAGAGAAATGACATCATGCTGTTTGACCTACATGAATGTATAAAACTGACATAAAGAAGGATGACAGCCATAGATATGTTATGTGGAAAGGGGAAGACTCAAGATGCCTCAAGGAGGGAACAAACAAACAAACAAAACCCCCAAAACTCCAAAACAAACAAACAAAAAAAACTACAGGCAAGTAAGGAATTATGAGAGCAAGAGATATAATTCTTCCCCTAAAAGAGCATACCAACTAGTTATACAATACAAAAGGTCCAGCCCTGAAAATATATACATACAAGTAGCATTACATGGACTAATCCACATGGAGACAGACAGTGAGTGAGGAGGAGGCATGGGATGTAGAACAGTCAGAGAGTGGATGGGGTGGGGAGGGGAATAAAATATGAAGTGTAAACTAATTAATTTAAAAAAGAAGTTTGGATTTATACATTTAGAAAAACACACATACACACAGACACACAAACACACACAGAAAAAAGAAAGAAAGTAAGAAAGAAAGAAAGAAAGAAAGAAAGAAAGAAAGAAAGAGAGAGAGAGAGAGAGAGAGAGAGAAAGAGAGAAAGAAAGAAAGAAAAAGAGACCTGAATTTGGAAGAGACTGGGGCAGAGAGAGAACATAAGAGAGGGATTAGATGGAGAACAGAGAAGGAGAAAAAGGTTATAATTGTATTGTGCTTTCATACAAGAAAAACAGATATAAATAATTAAAAATAATAAAAAATAAAAATAAAAGTTTAGTGGTATAAAAATTATCAAGTTATATAGATTTTTAGTTTAATTTTTTTTGTAATTGTTATGTCTTTTTTACAGTAAAATTTAAGCAATATCCAATAAGTAGGAAAAGGTTGGTTAAAAAGGACATTCTATCACTTAAAGAAAAAGAAGTAATAAAATTACAAATGAAAAGAAAGCTAAAATATAGATAAAAATCTTATAGCCCACAGTCCTTGTTGCACAGAGTTGGAGATTTTAAGTTACCTTATCCTTGGTTTCTATGCTTTTTTTTGAAAGCATGGGTTTTTGTCCCATTGTTATAGCCTAGCCATTTATATTCATTATTTATTACATATGAATTTACATATGATTTAATGTGTTGCATGTCAATTAACTTCTTCAATGTCCAAGCAAGGGTTTTCATTTTTGTGTTATAAGAGGCCACACATCTTTACTCCCAGACGTTCTGTAGTGCCTCTGTGCCCTTGTCAGTGGTGCAGGATAAGTTTATTTGGCTTTGCCTGGAGGGTTTGCAGCTTTTTCTTTTTCTTTTTTTATATGGTATTTTTTGTAAGTTTTTGTCAAGTCTTTCCAGACCCTATTCTCTGCTGGATTCTCATGCTGAAAATTCTGTGACCCAAGCAGGCTTGGTATATAAATTCTCATAAGTTTATCCTTGCCACAGGAACCAAGAAGGCAAAAATTATTTTCAAACAGAAAAATATGATTTTATTATTACTTTTAATAATTATATATATATTATATATATACATACATATATGTATATGTGTATATATATATATATATATATATATATATATATATATATATATATATATATGGTTCTTTCACTCTCTATATATATTATATATGAGACACACACACACACACTATATATATATTTCTCTATGGCATTAAAATTTTATGAGGTGGAGGCCAGTAGAAAACTATGTCTCCAAAATTTCCTTAAGAGACTTTACAATGCAACAAGGGCATAAATTTAGACAAAGAATTTTAGGTTAATTTTATTTCTAAGCTATTAGGAGGATTTTTTTGTTTGTTTCTTCCTATTAATATTAGATGTACCATGATACATGCTTGTGAATGTACCCAATTCACCTTAAAAATTTTACAATCTATTGTAGAGCATTATTTTCACTACCTAATATTCATTTTTTATATTAAATTTTAGAAAAAGGAGCCTATAACTCTGAAATCTTATAAAGATCTCTAAGCGGTTCAATAACCAGGAACAATTTATGGAATTCCAACTCTAATTATAATTATCACGGCTCCATTCTTACATTTTCATGGATCTTGCAAAATGGACAATACTGTAAATAACAGTAATTAAAAATAACAATAATTGATTACACTGTTTTTCCTAATCATTTTTGTGTTAATTTTACTTTTACATAATAAAATATGGCATGTTTCTCTCCAGATATATTTTTATGAATAACTTATCAAAAGAATATATACTATCCATATTATTCAAATAAATTTTCCTTTCTAGATCCATCCTCTTCTCACACAAGTCCACAATATAGTTAATGATATCATTTTGATTTTGAATTAAGTAGGTGAAAACGGCTCTTTATTTTTGTTTTTGTATCTTTGTATTAGATATTTTATTTACATTTTATATGTTATCCACTTTCCTGGTTTCCTCTCCGAAAACCCCCTATCCCCACCACTCTCTCCCTGTTCACCAACCCACCCACTCCCATTTCCTGGCCTGGCATTCCCTTATACTGGAGTATAGAGCCTTTCCAGGACCAAGGACCTCTCCTCCCATTGATGACTGACAAGGTCATCATCTGCTACATATGCAACTGGAGCCAAAGATCGCTAATGTATACTCTTTGGTCGGTGGTTTAGTCCCTGGCAGCTATGGGGGTACTGGTTGGTTCATATTGTCGTTCCTCTATGGGGCTACAAACCCCTTTTTCTCCTTGGGTCCTCAATCTAGCTCCTTTAGTGGAAGCTAGATTAGCTCCTGTGCTTAGTCCAATGGTTGACTGAGAGTATCCACCTCTGTATTTGTCAGGAACTGGTAGAGCCTCTCAGGAAACTGCTATATCAGGCTCCTGTCAGCAAGCACTTGTTGGCATCCACAATAGTGTCTGGGTTTGGAGACAGTATATGGGATGGATACCCAGGTGGGGAAGTCTCTGGATGGCCTTCCCTTCAGTCTCTGCTCCAAACTTTGTCTCTGGGTATTTTGTTCCCCATTCTAAGGAGGACCAAAGTATCCACACTTTGGTCTTCCTTCTTCTTGAGCTTCATGTGGTCTGTGAATTGTATTCTGAGTTTCTTTGCCAATATCCACTTGTCAGCGAGTGTAATCGATGCGTGTTCTTTTGTGATTGGGTTACCTCACTCAGGATGATATTTTCTGGTTCCATCCATTTGCCGAAGAATTTCCTGAATTCATTGTTTTTAATAGCCGAGTAATACTCCATTGTGTAAATGTACCACATTTTCTTTATCCATTCCTCTGTTGAGGGACATCTGGGTTCTTTCCAGCTTCTGGCTATTATAAATAAGGCTGCTATGAACGTAGTGGAGCATGTGTCCTTATTACATGTTGGAGCATCTTCTGGGTATATGCCCAGGAGTGACAATGCTGGATCCTCTGTCCAATTTTCTGAAGAACCATCAAACTGATTTCCAGAGTGGATGTACTAGCTTGCAGTCCCTCCAGCAATGGGTAAGTGTTCCTCCTTCTCCACATCCTTGCCAGCATCTGCTGCCATCTGAGTTTTTGATCTTAGCCATTCTGACTGGTATGAGATGGAATCTCTGGTTTGTTTTGGTTTGCACTTTCCTGATGACTAAGGATATTGAACATTTCTTTTAGGTGCTTCTCAGCCATTCAGTATTCCTGGTACTCCTCAGTTAAGAATTCTTTGTTTACTGAAATTGGCTCTTAAGAAGCTTTCCTACACAGAACAGCTATCAATCCCTAAAGTGAGTTATGGCACTATTAGGATAAAGCATTTTGTAATGACTGCAACTAACATATATTTAAAAACAAGTTATGTTTCTTATTGGAAATTTCACTAATCAGAATTACTCTATTGATTTTTCACTGCTCTGTGGCAGTACATCCTGAATATGGAAATATTTACACTGTGAGGAGATGAATCATTTTTGGTTTATAAGAGTTTTCTTAGAGAGAGAAAAAATCAATAGAATTGAAGTTACAACCAAAATTGTTTAGAAACTTCAGATACAAATGGAAATGTTAAAGTGTATAGTATGCATTATAAATTATGTGAGATTTTTCAAGAAAATTGATATTGCATGGCAGATTGTATTTCAAGAGGTTCACAAAATTTACCAGCAGTGTTAAGATTATTATATTTACTGATATAGAATAAAGTATTTACTGCTCCTACTCAGGTACACATAGTTCATTACATGTATAAATATGTTTTAATACCTCTATTTGTTAATTACAATAATCACCTGTCACCTCTAGGAACTTTTGTAGAGAATTTGGTTTATCATTATTTTATTAATTGGAAACTAACAAACGAAAACACAGGCATTTTGATTCCTCTTTCTACATGCTATAGTCACTTCAAAATGGGATCAACGAAATTAGAGGTCTACTTCCAATCAAGGAGAAACACACTTGGCCTGGTTTTCTTACAATAGGTTTCTGAATTTGGTGAAAGGCTCAAGTTGTTAATCATGTAAAGCATAATAATAACTGCCATAAAATAGTATAGACTGCTGCTCTGTTAATTCTAAGTAGCATGTAGGAAACAAATAAAAAGTAGTTATCACAGACAAATGTGATTATTTTTCACCAACATCAGCAGCATCCTTTGTAAAGAATGTCATAATTTAAACATATTTTCATTGCACAATTCCTTTAATGTACAAATTCTCATAATTAAAATTATCTGTTCTGCTACTACTGTCCCTGGAGAGATCTGCATATCTTCAGTGACACAGAATCTCAGTCTAAAATTGGAAGTGGCTATGAGACTCTTCCTATCCATTTTCCTAACCTTACCTCCAAATATGTCTCAATGAATTTAGCCAGCATTTCCTAAATATTAGTGGATGGTCCTAAAGCAATAACCAAACATCCCTCTTCCTTTAACACACAGACATTAATATTACTTTTAGCTAGCATTGCCATCCAGAAATCCTTTCTCATGTCAAAGTAAAGCCTTTTTTAAAAATTTTCTCTGCTATACCCCTTGTTTTAATTCTAAGGGCCAATCCTATGTGTCTTGCTCATTAGCAGTGTTCAGATAAATAGAGTCTGTGACTATAGGAAGAAATCTGGTGCTTGATTTAGGAAAGGTACAAGATGCCAGATGCCAGTGGTTTTTTGTTTGTTTGTTTGTTTTTTATCATTTTGTTTTGATTCCCTCTCCCTCTCCCTTCTACCTCTCCCCCTTCTCCTTCTCCTTCTTCTCCTCCTTCTCCTTTTCTTCTTCTTCTCCTCCTCCTTCTCCTTTTCTTCTTCTTCTTGTTCTTCTTCTTGTTCTTGTTCTTCTTGTTCTTCTTGTTCTTGTTCTTGTTCTTCTTGTTCTTCTTGTTCTTCTTGTTCTTCTTGTTCTTGTTCTTGTTCTTGTTCTTCTTCTTCTTCTTCTTCTTCTTCTTCTTCTTCTTCTTCTTCTTCTTCTTCTTCTTCTTTCTTAAGGAACTAGGCACTACTCTGCTTCCCAGGTTAACCCTTGAGGTAAAGACAAAATTTATAAAGGAAAAATCTCCTGTCCCAAAAGGAAGCAGAAAGGATTTTCCACCCTCTCTGATTATGGAAATCTCTGTCCTTTGCAAATCTGTTTTCTCATGTTCTATTTTCTCAGTCTTAGGAATGATGTGGACTCTTCCTTCTGCCAGGACCTGTGTGCTTCATTGTAACCTTCCTTCTTCTACTGAAGTCCTGCTGTTCCTCTTTCTCTCTTAGGAGTGTTTGAGCAATTCTATGGATTGTAACCTTCAGTTTGCTATTGCACAGGCAGTCTCTGGACTCTTTTATTTTACAGAAAACAAAACAAATCTGTACACTGAAAGCTTGTTAATGTAATCTTAATCTTTTATAGAGAAGGGTTATCATTTCATATTCTCTTTCTCACATTACATTCTTGCCTTAGAATCTCTCTCAATCAACTTTATATCCCATCACTCCATGACTTACTCCTCTCAAGATCAACAAAGATATGTGGCTTCCAAAATGCTTTCAATTTCTTTCTTTTATAATACCAGGATGTGACATGATTTGGCAATTCTTTCTTTTGTCACATCCTTTCTTTTGGCACACTCTCTTACATTTCTTTTTTTTTCTCTTCATGCTCCATTTAAAACTTACATATCTCCTTCAAGGAAATAGCTTCTAATTAAAATCCTTGAAACCAGGAATATGCATATGCATGCAATGGTGAATTCTATGTCTCTTCCTAGATGTCTACTATCCACCTACAACTTGATATTCCTTCAATGTTCCCCATTTTAAGCCTGGTCTAGTGACATGGTACTGCCATTTATTTAATTCTCAAGCTAGGTGTGCAGCCATTACTTAGACTATTTTTTAGCTCATCAAACCTTGGCTCTTCACATCTACCATCATTAGATATTGTTGCCTCTTACTGTAAAGATGAATCAAGCCTGTCTAGCTTCTACAATTCACACTAAAATTATTCTTTATCACACTCATCATTATCTTTGTTTAATATTGTTTAATAACATGCATAACCAGATCCTCTATTCCCACTTTTACTTTCACAATACATTATCTATAACATGCTAACAATGATATTTACTTTTATTTTATACTTAAGAAATTGCTACAAACATATTACACATCAATTAATTTTATTCCATATCAATGAACATAATATATCAAATGTAAATATATGCAAAATTCCAACTAAAGTTTGAATTTCTCTAGTAGAATATGGATACTTCTGAAATCAGATATTTTCTTGTCTATGTTTACAGCTGAATTTGCTCCTAAAGCAAGATAAAATGCTTAATGCACACAAAGACCTGGTAAACACAACTTCAGAAAGGTTGTTCCTAGGCAGGAAATGAACGTATGGTCACTGGGGAGACAGGTAAGAGGCTAGGATTTTCACCTTTTTCAGCAGTCACACCATTCTCTTCTCACCTTCATTCTCCCCCAGCCTCCATCCCAGAGCACCACTCTCTCCTTCTGTTTGCCCTCTTTGTGTTCATTCTCTTACTTGGTTAATGTTCTGTCTCTGCTTTAATTAAGTTTTCACTCCATATGCTGCCTGTCTCAGAGGAGAAAATTTGTTTATAATGTTCATTAGCGGGATAGGCCCCAGGGAGAGTGTCAATGTGTCCTGTTAACTGATTTGTAGAGGAGGATACTTGCTAGGCAATTCTTCATAGGCCTTGTCTACTTGTCACTGTCTACTTTCTGCATGAGATGATTTTGACTTCTACGCCATCATTCACACTTTTCTGGCCAGTATGACAAAGACCTTTTAAATCCAGTATAAGGGAGGACAGCAAGATGACTTAGCAAGAAAAGGCAGTGTTGGTAGGCCTAATAACCTGATGTTGATCCTGGGGATCCACACAGTGGAGGAAGAGAACTACTTTCAACACATTATTCTCCATATGCTGGACCTGTATCCATTGTGCATACACACACACACACACACAAATACACACACATACACATGAACTCATGCACACATATACACACAGACACAAACATATACACACAAACATACAGTAACACAAACATAGGCAAACACATAAACATACACATTCATGCACAGATACACACATCAAAACTGCCCATACATAAACAGGCACATATAACCCTACACACACATGCGCGTACACACACACACAAACTCTAAAAATAATATAAAAGAGCCTGGAAAGAATACTTAATGATGAAAAGCACTACCAAATCTCCCAAAAAACCTACATTGATTTTCAGTACCCACATAGCACCTCACAATCATCTATAATTCCAATTTTGGGGATCTGATGCCCTCTTTAGGATTCTGAGGGCTCTGAACACTCACATGATGTGCAGACATATCTGCAGGCAAACTACACATTAAAACAAAAACTATTAAAATAAAGTGACTTTAATGAAAAAAATCTTCAAGTAAAAAAATTGCCCATATTTGGCACTTAATTCTTCAGTTATTTCTATCCTGTTAACTCTAATCAATTTTTTTTATTATTAAACTTCATTTCCTCAAACATACTTTTCCCAGGCTCTCACAATTTTGATTTTTCTCTACATGTTGCCATTCCATTGCTGCCACACTGAAACTGTTTGGCATAGCACATGGTTTATAGGAAATGCTTAAATATATATGTTAATAAAAATAACAACTAATCTCCTTTAAGTGCTTACCTTAATATTCTAGAGGATACGATTCTGAGCTTAGTGCTTACCTCAATATCCTAGAGACACATGATTCTGGGTTTATTCAATTGCCATTATTCTATATTATTCTATTTTATATATATGTAAAAGTGTCCATGAAAGAGTCTTTCTGAACATCTTGTATTGACTATCAAATGTTCAGCCCTGAAAACATACATATTAGTAAGTTATAGACCAACAATATATATATATGTGTGTGTGTGTGTGTGTGTAAAAATGGATACATGTGATTGTTTAAATGGGAAGAGAGAAATAATGAAACTATTTTATGATCTAAAAAATAAAAAACTGAAAAGCTATTCTGAAGTAGATAAACTATATGCATACTCTTTTTCTTTTTAGTCACATAATGATATGACCATCTTCTACTCTTCATAAATATATTATTAAGTGAGATACTCTGAGTTCCTAGTCTAAGAAATCATGTTTTCCTATCAAGCACAGAGATTTGGACAGTATAAAGTTGTAAATCATTGTAGGTGGTTTATAAATTAGGTGCTTGAGAATAAAACAATCTTCTGTTTCCTTGGTAACTAAATTAAATTTCCAGAAATCATATAGAACTACAAAATGATGCTGATGTTACCAGCTGTGACTCTCTTTATAGCATTCATTAAAGTATTTTCTTTATTTCTTTAAATTTCATTCAGAATTTAATTTATAAAGTTGTCTTGATTACTCTAGAAACATAGTATACATTTTCAGTGATTGCTTAAGAAAACATGATGATGATAATAAGGATATTTTAAAATATCATCCTGTATAGATACATATAGGATAACAACTAACTTTCACTTACATAAATTATCTGTTCTCTATATGTCTCCTGAGTATATTAATATTCTCTACTTAAAACTTTACCAGTTTCCACTTGAATAACTAGGAAAGACGTTTATTTAACTCAGCCATGGTATATTTATGAAGATAAGCACCTTTATAAAATACTCAAGAAATAATTAGGATAAATACTACTGAGTAGATGTGTAAAACAAATGAATAAGTATCTGTAAAATAAACAGAATGTTAAAAATAGAAAAAGGCATAGAAAAGATAGGAGAAGGGGACATTTCAATGTTTAAGTTAAGCTTAAATGGTCTTTTCCAGTTCTTGAGTGCTTATCCATCAAGTACTTTTTCTTTCTTGATACTCTATCCTACTTCCCCTGTCTTGTCCAGCTAAATTATATGTCATGCAATATAATACATATAAAGTTACAATAATATCTTAACTTTCTTTTATATTTCAGAAGAACATATACTCAACACAAATTCATACTCTGTTTGCTGGAGTATGCCTCAACATGCCACACTCTTAATTTATGCAGGTATATAATATTATTTGTTATCTAGAAATGCCCTTCATCTATTTTGCAGAGGTTTTGTTCATCTTATATGAAACACTTGACAACATTTTTTCAGGAAAGCTCTTCTTGAGAAAGATTAAGTATTATCCTTTCTGTGCTTCCAATTGCAAGGCACTTTACCCATTTTTCTATTAGAAAAGCTTTTGTACTTGTCTATGTCTGCAGAATATCTTGCATTTTTTTGGTACATTCTTTGTGGTATATTCAAAAATCATCATGGCATATATTGATATAGTTGTCAGCTTATGATAAATCCATTTATGGAAGCGTTCTCCAGATTCTACTATTATTTAACACTGTATTATATGTGAAGAATTATTAAAGTAGTAATAACACTTTTTATTATTATTACGGAGAACTAATATATACTTCTACTAACCAAATAATTATACCAACATATAAAATATTATAAGAGCTACAAGACAGGCTATTATTTAAACATGGCCTTGGTGGAGCTGAAAGCATGATTAGACTAGCCTCAGAATTCATAAGAAATGAATTAAAAGTATTTTTTTATTGTTTAACATACATGTTTATTTAATTATTTCATTATCTCCTGTCTTAGGGTTTTCCTGTTGTGAATAGACACCATAATCAAGGGAACTCTTACTAAGGACAACTGGAGCTGGATTACAGGTTCAGAGGTTCAGTCTATTATAACATCAAGGAGGGAGCTTTGGCAGCACCTATGCAGGAATGGTCCAGAAGGTGAATTATACATGTTTATCTGAAGGCCACTAGGAGAAGACTGGCCTACAGTCAGCTATAATTAGGGTTTTGTATGTTTTTTTATTTTTGTTTTGTTTTATTCATTTTTTTGTTTTTGTTTTTGTTCTTTGTTGTTGAATTTTTTGTTTGTTTATTTTAGAGACAGAGTTTCTCTCTGTAGTCTGGCTATCCTGGAATTCACTCTGTACACTTTGTAGACCAGGCTGGCCTCTACCTCAGAAGTCAGCCTGCCTCTGACTCCAAAGTGCTAGGATTAAAGCCATGTGCCACCACTGCCTGGTTAGGATTAGGGTTTTAAAGCACACACACACAGGGACACATTTCCTCAAACAAGGCCACACTTCCAAATAGTGTTACTCCGTGGCCCAAGCTTATTCATGCCACCACAATACCCTCATTGTTTTGTTGGATATTTTGTGTGTAAAATATTTATCTTACCTCATTTTCTTCTCACAGCAAACATATGATCTGGTAATGGCCCAGTATTTATTATGACTGAACCATTTCTTACCACTTAGTAAACAACAATAACAAAAGCGACATGCACTTACTTGTTTAGTCACTGCTAATAAATTTCAAGTTGAGAAAGCTAGAACTTTGATACAAAAATTCAATAAATATAGATAATTAAATGTTAAAATGGAAACATGCCTGTGATATTGAGATGCAGGAAAATTTTATGTGGCCCATGGGAGAAAAAACTGTAATTGGAAACATTTGGGCCTTTGAGTTAGATTTTCATGAAAGGATCTTCTGAGGGCCTTGTGTAATTTAAGTCCACAGTACTTACTCTCCCTGGTGTAGCTGATCGAATTTCTCAAAATGCTGCTCATATAACATATCAGCTGGATGAAAGATAAACTGGTTGTAAATAGCACTAGTTTTCCACAGGACTTCTTGTTTATTATTTACCTGAAGAAACAAATCATTTACTCCTGACTTTAGCTTGAGAAAGAGATGCCTTTTTATACACTGATTGTGTAGTTATCAATCATTTTGTGCTTTGTAACCAGAGTTATTTAGCTATAGATAAATTAGAATCATTACTGTTACACAGTTTCAGGGGCTAGAGAAGATAAAGATATTTAAACAAAATTTCATCAGCACAGAATTAACACATAATAAGCTCTTGGAAAAGCTGTCAAATAAATATTCAGTATGAATGATGTGTTCAGCATTCTAATTATAAAGGTACCTTCTATAAGGAGATTATTTGTCTATAATGAATTGTCTATCTATTACTTCATTATTTTGATTTATATTTGCTAAATAACAATTAAAGTTGAATAAAATCATAATTATTGACTATAGTCTGCAACAAACACATTTATGGGTAGCTATAATCTTGAGAAATTGTTAGCTTTGGAAGAAGAAAATAGATCTGAGGCCCTGTTACTTCAATGTATACAACAAAAAAAGAACCCCTGATCTTACTGCATCTTTGGTATCTAAAATTCTGGGAGAAATAAGATCTTCAATAGCTAGAGATTACCCCATGAATAAGATGAAATATGTATTATTTATTTATTCAATATTTATTATTCATATTCCATCTTAAAGCAAAAAAATCATTTCTAACAAATTAATATTATAACAATAGCACCATAAGCATATTCAATGGGCTCATTTCCCATATACTGACTTCCATATTAATCAGTTTCATTTATTAAATCAATTACCTAGCAATACATAAAGTAGAACCAGAAACTGATGTTTTGACACATTAACATACCCTCAGTGGTATAATATATTTTAGATCTTACTGTGAAATGTGTACTTTGAAATGGAAATTTCCTACACTGATTTCAACTCCCATTTTTCCATAATTTCTTGCCTTTTAGTCCTCTTCGGCATGACTACTTCTTTTTGTTCCAGAGCTTTGGGTTGTACTGTTAAGCTGATAGTATGAGATATTTCCATTGTTTAATGTAGGCATCTAGGACTATGAACTTCCCTCTTATCTCCACTTGTATTATGTCCTATAAGTCTGTATATGCTGTCTATCATTTCATTTTCATTAAATTCTAGAAAGTTTTTTTTGCTATATTTTGGTTTTTCTGCTTGATACAGTTTTTCTTTATTAGAGAAATGTTCACTTTGTATGTGTTTATAAGTTTCTGTTGTTATCTAGCTTTAATCTTGTTGATCTGATAGGATAGAGGGAGTTATTTCAGTTTTCTTGTATTTGATCAGACTTATATTGTATACAAGAACCTGGCCAGTTTTGTAGAAAGTTTCAAACTATTTTGTGTTTGGGTGAAGTGTTTTGTAAATATTTATTAGGTCTAGTTGGTTGGTTATGTCAGTTAACTGCATCATTTCTGTGTTTATTGTTGTCTAGATAACCTATCTAGTGGTAAGAGTGGGGTATTAATGCCTTTCACTATCAGTGAGTGAGAAACAATATATGATGTAAGCCAAAGTAGTGTTTCTTTTAAAAACTTCATTGCCTCACAAATGCCCAGTACAGGGGAATACCAGGGCCAGGAAGCAGGAGTGGGTGGGTTGGGGAGCAGGGTGAGTAGAGAGCATAGGGGTCTTTGGGGATAGCATTTTAAATGTAAATGAAGAAAATATCAAAACAACAACAATAACAAACAAACAAACAAACAAAAACTTCATTGCCTTTGTATTTGGGGCATAGATATTAAGAATTAAACTCTAATCTTGGTGTCTTTTTCCTTTGATGAGTATGAAGTGTCTTTATTCATCTCTTTTGATTAATTTTAATTTTAAGTCTATTTTCTTAGATATTAAAGTTGTTACACCAGCTTACTTATGAGGTTCACTTGTTTGAAATATCTATTCCCAACTATTTAAGCTGAGGTAATGTATTTCCATGATGTTGAGCTGTGTTTCTTAGATGTAGAAAAATTATGGATCCTGTTTTCACAATCACAGTGTTTGTTAATTCCTGTTTTTTTGGTGGTGGTGGTGGTGGTAGTGTGGGTGCATGTGTGTATACACATGTGTCTGTGTGTGTTTGTCTGCCTGTATTTGTGTGTGTGTGTTTCACTTCTTTTGAATTTGTATGTTCGTATTTTTTCCTGCATTTTTTCTGAAAATTTTATTGGATACTTTCTTTATTTACATTTCAAACGGTATTCCCTTTCCAGGTTTCCCTCCCTCCTGGAAACACCCTATCACCTTCTCCTTCCTCCTGCTTCTATGAGGGTGCTCCTCTATCCACCCACCCACTCCCACGTCCCTGCCCTCAATTCCCCTACACTGTGGCACCTATAGAGCCTTCATAGGAAAATGAACCTCTCTTTCCATTGATGCATAACAAGGCCATCCTTTGTTACATATGCAGCTGGAACCATGAGTACTCCTTTGTTAATGACTTAATCCCTTGGAGTTCTTGGGAAACTGGTTGGTTGATATTGTCTTTCTTCCTATGGGGTTGCAAACCCTTCAACTCCTGAATTTTCTTATTTGTTTGCTTGTTTGACTGTTTATTTATTATATCTTAAATATTGCAAACAGACAAACCAATTAGATCAAAGGTATAAGATTGTAAAGAAAAAAATGAAAGTATTTCCCAGCATTCAGGAGTCAGAGACAGGAGGATCTATGCATTAGAGGGGAGGGGGCAGGGGCCTGGTCTGCAGAGCAAGGTACAGTACTGCCAGGGCTATATAGAGAAAACCTGTCTTAAAAACAAAACAAAGCTGTTATTTTTATTTGCAGATGATATGATAGTGGATATAAGGGACCCCTCTTAACAATTCTACCAGGGAACTCATGTAGCTCATAAACACTCCCAGGAATATAGCTGGATATAAGAATAATTAAAAAAAATTAAAAGGTCAAGTAAAATATAAAGGCAGGCCTATCAGAATTACACCAACTTTTCACCAGAGACTATGAAAGCCAGAGGAGCCTGGACAGATGCTATACAGACACTAAGAGAACACAAATGCCAGCCCAGGCTACTATACCCGGCAAAACTCTCAATTACCATAGATGGAAAAACCAAAGTATTTCACCACAAAACCAAATTCACACATTATCTTTCCACATATCCAGCCCTTTAAAGGATAATAACAGGAAAAAAAACAATACAAGGAAGGAAATCACATGTTAGAAAAAGCAAGAAAGTAATCCCTCAACAAACCAAAAAGAAGACAGTCAAAAGAACAGAATGCCAACTCTAACAACAAAAATAAAAGGAAACAACAATTACTTTTCCTTAATATCTCTTAATAACAATGGACTCAATTCCCCCATAAAAAGACATAGACTAACAGACTGGCTACACAAACAGGACCCAACATTCTGCTGCTTACAGGAAACCCATCTCAGGGAAAAAGACAGACACTACCACAGAGTGAAAGGCTGGAAAACAATCTTCCAAGCAAATGGTCTGAATAAACAAGCTGGAGTAGCCATTCTAATATCGAATAAAATCGACTTCCAACACAAAGTTATCAAAAAAGCTAAGGAGGGACACTTCATACTCATCAAAGGTAAAATCTTCCAAGAGGAACTCTCAATTCTGAATATCTATGCTCCAAATGCAAGGGCTGCCACATTCATTAAAGACACTTTAGTAAAGCTCAAAGCACACATTGCACCTCACACAATAATAGTGGGAGACTTCAACACACCACTTTCATCAATGGACAGACTGTGGAAACAGAAACTAAAGAGGGACACAGTGAAACTAACAGAAGTGATGAAACAAATGGGCTAAACAGATATCTACAAAACATTTTATCCTAAAACAAAAGGATATACCTTCTTCTCAAAACCTCACTGTTCCTTCTCCAAAATTGAACATATAATTGGTCACAAAACAGGCCTCAACAGATACAAAAATATTGAAATTGTCCCATGCATCCTATCAGACCACCATGGACTAAGGCTGATCTTCAATAACAACATAAATAATGGAAAACCAACATTCACGTGGAAACTGAACAACACTCTTCTCAAGGAAGGAATAAGCAAAGAAATTAAAGACTTCTTAGAGTTTAATGAAAATGAAGCCACAACATACCCAAACCTATGGGACACAATGAAAGCATTTCTAAGAGGGAAACTCATAGCTCTGAGTGCCTCCTAGAAGAAACTGGAGGGAGCACACACTAGCAGCTTGACAACACATCTAAAAGCTCTAGAAAAAAAGGAAGAAAATTCACCCAAGAGGAGTAGACGGCAGGAAATAATCAAACTCAGGGGTGAAATCATCCAAGTGGAAACAAGAAGAACTATTCAAAGAATTAACGAAATGAGGAGTTGGTTCTTTGAGAAAATCAACAAGATAGATAAACCCTTAGCTAGACTCACTAGAGGGCACAGGGACAACATCCTAATTAACAAAATAAGAAATGAAAAGGGAGACATAACAACAGATCCTGAAGAAACCCAAAACACCATCAGATCCTTCTAAAAAAGGCTATACTCAACAAAACTGGAAAACCTGGACGAAATGGACCAATTTCTAGACAGATACCAGGTACCAAAGTTAAATCAGGATCAAGTTAACGATCTAAACAGTCCCATATCCCCTAAAGAAATAGAAGCAGTCATTAATAGTCTCCCAGCCAAAAAAAGCCCTGGACCAGATGGGTTTAGTGCAGATTTCTACCAGACCTTCAAAAAAATTCTAATTCCAGTTCTGCACAAAATATTCCACAAAATAGAAGTAAAGGGAACTGTACCCAACTCATTCTATGAAGCCATAATTACTCTGATACCTAAACCACAGAAAGATCCAACAAAGATAGAGAACTTCAGACCAATTTCCCTTATGAATATCGATGCAAAAATACTCAATAAAATTCTCGCTAATCCAATCCAAGAACACATCAAAACAATCATCCATCCTGACCAAGTAGGTTTTATTCCAGGGATGCAGGGATGGTTTAATATATGGAAATCCATCAACGTAATCCATTATATAAACAAACTCAAAGACAAAAACCACATGATCATTTCTTTAGATGCAGAAAAAGCATTCAACAAGATACAACACCCATTTATGATAAAAGTCTTGGAAAGATCATGAATTCAAGGCCCATACCTAACCATGATAAAAGCAATCTACAGCAAAGTAGTAGCCAACATCAAAGTAAATGGTGAGAAGCTTGAAGCAATCCCACTAAAATCAGGGACTAGACAAGGCTACCCACTTTCTCACTACCTATTCACCATAGTACTTGAAGTCCTAGCCAGAGCAATTCAACAACAAAAGGAGATCAAGGGGATACAAATTGCAAAAGATGAAGTCAATATATCACTTTTTGCAGATGATATGATAGTATATATAAGTGACCCTAAAAATTCCACCAGAGAACAACTAAGCCTAATAAACAGCTTCGGTGAAGTAGCTGGATATAAAATTAACTCAAACAAGTCAATGACCTTTCTCTACAAAAAGAATAAACAGGCTGAGGAAGAAATTAGGGAAACAAAACCCTTCTCAATAGTCACAAATAATATAAAATATCTTGGCGTGACTCTAACTAAGGAAGTGAAAGATCTGTATGATAAAAACTTCAAGTCTCTGAAGAAAGAAATTAAAGAAGATCCAGAAGATGGAAAGATCTCCGATGCTCATGGATTGGCAGGATCAACATTGCAAAAATGGCTATCTTGCCAAAAGCAATCTACAGATTCAATGCAATCCCCATCAAAATTCCAACTCAATTCTTCAACGAATTAGAAACAGCAATCTGCAAATTCATCTGGAATAACAAAAAAACCTAGGATAGCAAAAACTCTTCTCAAGGATAAAAGTACCTCTAGTGGAATCACCATGCCTGACCTAAAGCTTTACTACAGAGCAATTGTGATAAAAACTGCATGGTACTGGTATAGTGACAGACCAGTAGACCAATGGAATAGAATTGAAGACCCAGAAATGGACCCACACACCTATGGTCCCTTGATCTTCAACAAGGGAGCTAAAACCATCCAGTGGAAGAAAGACAACATTTTCAACAAATGGTGCTGGCACAACTGGTTGTTATCATGTAGAAGAATGTGAATTGATCCATTCCTATCTCCTTGTACTAAGGTCAAATCTAAGTGGATCAAGGAACTTCACATAAAATAGAGACACTGAAACTTATAGAGGAGAAAGTGGGGAAGAGTCTGGAAGATATGGGTACAGGAGAAAATTTCCTGAATAGAACAGGAATGGCTTGGACTGTAGGATCGAGGATTGACAAATGGGACCTCATGAAACTGCAAAGCTTCTGCAAGGCAAAAGACACCATCAATAAGACAAAAAGGCCACCAACAGATTGGGAAAGGATCTTTCCCTATCTTAAATCAGATAGGGGACTAATATCCAATATATATAAAGAACTCAAGAGGGTGGACTCCAGAAAATCAAATAACCCCATTAAAAAATGGGGCTCAGAACTAAACAAAGTATTCCCACGTGAGGAATACCAAATGGCTGAGAAGCACCTGAAAAAATGTTCAACATCCTTAATCATCAGAGAAATGCAAATCAAAACAACCCTGAGATTTATCTCACACCAGTCAGAATGGGTAAGATCAAAAATTCAGGTGACAGCAGATGCTGGAGAGGATGTGGAGAAAGAGGAACCCTCCTCCATTTTTGGTGGGATTGCAAGCTTGTACAATCACTCTGGAAATCAGTCTGGCGGCTCCTCAGAAAATTGGACATAGTACTACCGGAGGATACCGCAATACCTCTTCTGGGCATATATCCAGAAGATATCCCAACCGGTAAGAAGGACACATGCTCCACTCTGCTCATAACAGCTTTATTTATAATAGCCAGAAGCTGGAAAGAACCCAGATGCCCCTCAACAGAGGAATGGATAAAAAAAAAATGTGGTACATTTACACAATGGAGTACTACTCAGCTATTAAAAAGAATGAATTTATGAAATTTTTAGGCAAATGTTTGGATCTGGAGGGCATCATCCTGAGTGAGGTAACACAATCACAAAAGAACTCAAATGATATGTACTCACTGATAAGTTGATATTAGCCCAGAAACTTAGTATAGCGAGGTATAAGACACAATTTGCAAAACACATGAAACTGAAGAAGAACGAAGACCAAAGTGTGGATACTTTGCCCCTTCTTAGAACTGGAAAGAATCACCCATGGAAGGAGTTACAGAGACAAAGCCTGGAGCTGAGACAAAAGGATGGACCATCTAGAGACTGCCATATCCAGGGATCCATCCCATAATTAGCCTCCAAATGATGACACCATTGCATACACTAGCAAGTGTTGAGTGAATGGACCCTGATATAGCTGTATCTTGTGAGACTAAGTCGGGGCCTAGCAAACACATAAGTGGATGCTCACAGTCAGCTATTGGATGGGTCATTGGGCTCCCAATAGAAGAGCTAGAGTAAGTATCCAAGGAGCTAAAGAGATCTGCAACCCTTGAGGTGCAACATTATGATCTAACCAGTAGCCCGGAGCTCTTGACTCCAGCTGCATATGTATCAAAAGATGGCCTAGTTGGCCATCACTGGAAAGAGAGGCCCATTGGACACGCAAAGTTTATATGCCCCACTACAGGGGAACTTCAGGCCCCAAAGTGGGAGTGGGTGGGTAGGGTAGTGAATGGGAGGGTATGGGGGACTTTTGGGATAGCATTGGAAATGTAAATGAGGAAAATACCTAATAAAAATTAAAAAAAAATTAGTAGTCCTTCTGTATACCAATGATAAACAGACTGAGAAAGAAATAATGGAAACAATATCTTTAATAATAGCCTCAAATAATAGGACATATTTTGGGTAAATATAGATAGGTAGGTTAAATACTTGTATGATAAAGTCTTCAAGTCTTTGAAGAAAGAAATTAAAGTGGATATTAGAAGATGGAAAGATCTTCCATGATCATGGATTAGTAGAATTAACATAGGAAAGTTGCTATTCTACTAAAGCAATCTAGAATGCAATCCCAATCAAAATCCTAAGAATTCTTTACAGACCTCAAAATTTCAATTCTCAACTTCACATGGCAAAACAATAACAAAAAGTCCAGGATACCTACAGCCAACCATCGGACTGATCCTAGGAACCCCTATGGAAGAGTTAGGGGAAAGACTGAAGGAACTGTTGGAGTGAGAACAGGAAAAGCCCATTGGCGTGACAACAGGAAAAACTTACTGGAACCCTCAAAGCTCCCAGAGATGAAGCCACCACCAAAGAGCATAGGTTAGTCCATGGCCCAGCTATATATGTAAAAGAAGACTGCCTTGTCTGGCCTCAATGAAAGGGGATACACTTGGTTCTGTGGAGGATTGACGCTGCAGAAAGGGGGGATGCTAGAGGAGTGATGTGGGCATGGGTGGGTGGGTGGAAGCATACTCTCTTAGAGGCAAAGGGCAGATGGGATGGGAAATTCCTGGAGGAGGGAACAGGAAGGGAGCAGCACTTGAAATATAAACAAATAAAATCATAAAAGAAAGGGGAAAATCCAGAATACTTAAAATATTCTTAAATAATAAAAACTTCTGCTTGTCTCATGGTTACTCTTTTCAGATTGTACCACAGAATAACAAATAACGACATAAATAACCATAGTAATAAAAACCACATGATCTTGGCATAAAAAGAGGCATGTTGATAAATAAAATTGAAATCACAGACAAAAATCCACATATTATCAACATCTAATTTTTGATAAAGAAGGAGAAATACACACTTGAGAAAAGATAAATGGTTCTGGTCTAATTAGAAGTCTGTATGTTGACAAATGCAAATTTATCTATACTTAGGACCTTTTAAATCTCAAGATTAAATGTATTAAAGACTTCAACGTTAAACCAGATATACTGAACCTGATCAATGAGAAAGTGTGGAATAGCATTGAAAATATTGTCACTGGATATAGCTATTTGAATAAAGCACTGATTTCATAGGCACTAAGTTCTACAATCCATAAATGGCAAGAAGTTTATGTAATGCAAAATACACTGTGTAAAGGAATTTTAAGGCAGCAATATGGCTTCTTTGGCAACGGATCAGATACAAAGAGTTTCTCAGTTAACTTGGATCTAGACAAAGGACAGACACACTCCAGTTAAAAGTATGATCTGACTGGAATACAGACATACTTTTAGGACAGATCTTTAATCCTCAACAATGAAAATAAGGTTTCTTTCTAGAATGAAGCAGCAATCTTTGAAAGTGGCATCTATTTAAGGAGCAGATAAAGTGAACTAATCACAGAAAGATCTGCGAGAATGAGTGAGAGAAAGAATATTCCCAACTCGCATAATAACAACCTAAGAAAGGGGGGCTATTTAAGAGCAGCGAGAGAAAGTGTGGTGTATGTGTATTGCACTTTTACTGGAGAGTTTTACAGAGACAGGTTGTATAAAGAATAAGCTAGACACAGGTGAAGACAGAAAAAGCCAAAGTATGAAAGGAGTCAGAATTGGAATATATTGCCAAATTTAGTAGGAGGTGAAGCCCAGCAATTCAGTCAGAAGCTGAGAGAAGCCAGATTTAATCAGTTAGCTTGGAAGATTAAATTCTATGGAGGCCAGAAGCTTCCAGGCTTAAAGATGAAAGGAATAGTTATAACAGAAAGGCACTCTCTGGACTCAAGCCAAGCAATGTTTTAGCACAACTTGTCTTTGGCAATCATCTCATCCCTTCACCTGAGAAAATACACACTGTCAATCAGACAATATGTAATCCACTAAATGGGAAGAGAATTTTATCAGCCCAATATCCAATATAGGACTAATATCCTAAATATATAAAGAGCTTGAAAAACTAGATATCAAAAAAACCTAGATAGTCTAATTAAAAATAGGGTACATATCAAAAGTACTTTGAGATTTCATCTGACTCCTGTCAGAGTGGCTAACATCAACAACATAAATAACAATTTATGCAGCAATTACGTAGATCAAGGGGAACAGCCCTTCATTGGAAGAGGGGGTGCGAAGTTCTACAACCACTATGGAAATCCTTAAGGTAGTTTCTTTGAAAGTTAAGAAACTATCTATCATACCATATATCTTTAACAGTGTTAGGCATGTCCCTAATCTTAAGGAAATTGCTCAACTGTGATCATTATGGTTTTATTCATAATACTCAGAAACTGGAAACAACATAAATGTCCCTCAACAGAAGCAATGTTAAAGAAAATGTAATAGATTTACAGGATGAAGTATCAGTTATCAGATATCAAAAACAACGACACCATGAAATTTGTAGGATACTTAATGGGAAGTGAAACAAGATCATCATGAATGAGGTAACCCAAGCCAAGAAAGATACATATAATATGGATTTACTTAAAAGATACAACCAATAGACTCAGACATGATAGGTAATGAGGAGTGTTCTAAGGCGGAAAGCATGGCCCTCTCTAGGAAAAGAGTAGAATGGATTTTATGGACAGCCTAGTGGCAGGTAAGGAAGATGAAGGGGTCAGGGAGCAGAAAGAATGGGGTGGAGAAAATGCAGTGGGAAATAGCTGGAGTTGGAGGTGGTATTTCAGGGAGTGGTATGTAACCTTAATGCAGTGTAAACATTCTGGAATCTATGAAGGTAATCTTAATGAATACTCTCACTCATGGGAGATATGGAGTCTCTTATTGTCAGGTAGGGGTTCCAGTGGCAAGACTCAGTCGTATTCATTTGAGTTGTTGGCCAAGAAGGTCCCATGGAAATCTCCAAACAACCCTGGCAATTGAAAAGACAAAGAATTGTTCTCTGCAAAGTGACAGCATGGCCCCAATGTTAAAAAACCACCCACATATCTCACTGAACATAAAGAAGTCAAGCTGGTGCCCACATGAACCCTCTACTCTACATTCTTGGTGCAGAAAAGTATTGCACAGGTAACTGGAAGAAGTTATTGAAACCAACACAACCCTAAAATTTGTCACCCACAATCTGACCTGCCTGAAAAATATGCTAGGGTAGCAGTGACACATAACATCTGGGAATAACCACCCAATATTTGTTTTTACTTAAGATCAACTACATAAGAAGGGAACCTCGCCTGACACTTTTTGTGTAAACAACAACAAAAAAAAATCCTAGATAACCCACAGATACAGGGTAAAACCAAACACTTCTTGTCAAAACAACAACAACAAAATGTTCCTAATGATAGTCTGCCATACTCATAGATCAGTGCCTTCTCCAGTCATCATCAGGAGGCTTTCTTCTGCAGTAGAGGGGAACAGATACAAACACTCAGAATCAAACATTAGGCCCAGACAGAGTCTAAATGGGAGGTCTCCAGCAAATTCTTGTCTTTAGAGCTCAGAGAATCCATTGGAAGTGGTGGGAGAATGATCTTAAGAGCCAGAGAGGATGAAGGTCATCAGGAGAACAAGGCTATGTCAGTTAATTAAGCAAGGTTTATATGAGCTCACAGAGACTGAACCTGCATGCAAAGGTCCTATAGACATCTGCATCAGGCCCTTTGTAATTATATTATATATTAAATTGGTATTTTCATAGGATTACTTTGAGAGAAAAAGTGTGAGAACAAGTGGGTCCCTGACTCTTGTGCCAGTTTTGTGGATTCTTTTTCTCCAAGGTTGTTGTATTCAAATTCAATATGAGGCTTTTTTTACTTCATTTTACTATATTTTATTTTTTCATGTTTGATTGTTATGATTTAGAGCTAGTTATTTTATAAAGAGATATAGAAACTGTGAAATCAAAAGGTAGGGGAGTTAGGTAAGAACTAGGAAGAGTTGAGGAATGGAAAACAATAACCAGGATATATTATAGGAGATAAGAATCTATTTTCAAATTCCAAAATTAAAAATTTGTATAAGCTCAGTGATTGGTGAATTACATTTAGAATGCCTACTTGTCTAAAATGATCTGTGCAGCAGTACATATTCTCTACTATAGCCTCTGTCAGCACTAAAACATGAGTCATGATTGGTGCAATATATGGCTATTCTATATGCAATGAATGGACTCCAAAAGCAGTAATTGGTAGACATTTTTAATTGATAGTCAGAAGAGAACTTTTGGACAAACTCAGAAACCAAGCAATGATGGTTACCCCATTGTGGCTATTGACTTGCTTGCTAGATAGAGGTCAATTTATTTTGTCTGGATAGAAAATTGCTCGACTATTGTGGTGAATGCGTAAGTAGGTAGGCTTCTCTATTAGAAGCTTCTTTTCCTCTGTCACAGCTTACTGACACATAGGAACATTAAGGACAAACAAGTAGCTGTGCTATTACATACTTTTAAGACTCTTAGGTCATGAATTCACAAAATCTGGGAACTTTCAATATGCGAGCACATAAAATAAACTTTGTCCCTTACAACTTTAAAATTGATCTAAGTACTTCTGTATTCTGCAATGTTCTGTTCAATGTGTTGACAGTGATTGGGGTGAGATAAGGGATGAACACTTCAGAAGATGTCAAATGAAACTTGGGACACGTTTTAGCCTCTAAGGTCCAGTAATCAATGATATCATTACGTTAATCTCCTTTGAAGACTGGCACAGCATGATACCTTTTATATTCAAATATTATAGTATCAAAAATAAATGCAGTGCATGGTGTGCACATTCATTCATATGTCAATACAGGTGCAAATTTCTATCTTAAGATATTTCATTCTAAATACAATCCCAAAATTATAAGCATTAAAAATAAACACTAAAACTAATCATCACAAAAAAAAAACCCAAACTATAATAAATGCTTGCAAAAATGAGGGAACCCTTATAGTCCATTTTTGGAATGTAAAGCTAATGAAGCAAGATTTTCTTCATACATTAAAAATGATGCATTTATATGATTCACCCATACATCCCTGAGAATATATCTCATGAAATCTCAGCATACTAAACACACACACACACACAGAGACAGAGAGAGAGAGAGAGAGAGAGAGAGAGAGAGAGAGAGAGAGAGAGAGAGAGAGAGAGAGAGAGAGAGAGAGAGAGAGAGAGAGAGAGAGAGAGAGAGAGAGAGAGAGAGAGAGAGAGAGAGAGAGAGGCAGACAGAGAGACAGAGATAGAAGGACAGTCAGGCAGGCAGATAGACAGACAGCACACACACACACACACACACACACACACACACACACACACACACACACACACACACTAATTGCTTTGTTATTCAGGGTGCTAAATTTTCACTTGTATTGAGACCTGAATGTCAAAGTGTCATCTTAAGTAATCTGATGAAGGGTTTCCATTTAGAAGTATCAAGCCTGATGTTTCTGTAAGTGTGTGAGAAACATGCCTTACATTATTCTGAGATACAGAAAAGAGCTTGAGCAGATGTTGTATGTGTTTCGTTCTATTACATCATGTAGATAACATTCATGAAGGAATAAATAAGAAGGTGACTTAAATTTATGGTACTTTACAGTTTTCCTAGATGATGTGATTGCTCAGATATTTTGGAAATTGTTATAGTTGATTCTCAAAAGATGCTGACGGCTCCAAAATTTCTTCCAGCAATGAAAACACGCAAAATTAGACAAATTGTATGTCATAATGTTAAAAATTTACATAGTTTTGGTAGTTGTATATGCTAATTTAAGAATTACTCTTATACTTGATTTTAGGTTGAGTGATGATACCTTTTACTGAGATGTGTTGAAGTAGAATATGAACCTTTTAGTATCAAAGACAAGACTTTGTGCCAGCATAGCACTTTGTAATTGTAAAATAATTCAAATGATGCAATAATGGTATCACAAGAATGTTTGGTTTGGTAAATTTGAAACCATCTGTCAGACTTTGCTTTTCTTGTGGTAGAGATTGAACTAGGGTACTAGCTATACTCAGGAAGCACTTTGACAGTGAGCTACATACCTATCCTCTAAAGACAGTCTCAAAGCCTTTCATCACACTTAATGTACACATGTAAACTTCCTCATAACAATGATCAGGCAGAACCTCTTGGAATGATTTTCACACAGATAGCAAGGCCTTTTCATGTGACCTTTATTGGTGACAAACACATCTCAATGAACGATGTATTCATTCAACCATGGTCCCTTTGTTCATCTGTTTTAATACCAGCTGACACATCATTTTCATCTCTGCTAGCCTAAGTCTATTGTTGAAATGTAAAGGTACGTTAATTTGACTGTTTATCTTTAGACATATCTCATCAGATTGAAAAAGCTCTTCCTTTGCTACCTTGTCCTACTAATCAATAATCTTACAAGAATCTAGCTGAATCCAAGGGAAACATGGGACAATATAATCACTCCTGAAATCACTGCTTTGGTTTGAAAATTCCCTACATTAATCTTTAAATGTCTTTCAAATTATATAAAATTTTTGGTATAATTATTTAGTGTGCCTAGTTACTTTACTTTTTTATTAATTCATTAAGGATGTGTGTGTGTGTGTGTGTGTGTGTGTATTCTGTCTCTCCTACCAATGCTTCTGAAAATTAGCCAATGATGTGAAGCTTTAAGAATTGTTTTAACAAAATATTGAAGATTTATTTCACTCCTACATTTTCTTTGTGTTGCCAGGTTTTTGTGGTTATAGGATCACCAACTGTGTGAGTTCTACAAAATGAAGGAGACAACATATTAATCCCATAAAGTTTTTGAATATAAATGCTCTGACTTTTCAGTCTATGACATAACCTATTCTTTATTTGTTCTGTGATATTAATTGGTCATATTTTGCACTTTCTTTCTACAGGAACTTCAAATTATCATCATAAAACCATCCATCCCATCTTCATCTCTTCCCTTCCTACTCCTCTCTGTTCCTCTCTACCTCATATCTGCCACACACTTTTCCTCCCCTCCAACTCTTTCCTCTACTTTTCCTACTCATGATTCACCTCCACTCTTTCATTTCTCATACAAATTTGTTTCCTGAGCTAAAAATTTCCATTTCTAACCATGTCTACCAGTCTCTCATTTCTGTGGTTTCCTTGAATCTCCAGGGGTAATTGGAATAATGATAAATTATGCCACCATAAGTTATAAATTTCTGAATTAATGTTTTAAAAACAAAATGAACTACATTTAAGAGCAGTTTCTCCATATAAAGATGTGTTCTATATAAAAATGACTTGGGATTTAATATCTACAGTGTAATATTAAATTGGGTGACTCCAATAATAACTCTGCAAGCATTGTTAATAAAACATTTCCAATATATAATTGCTTAGAATGGAAAATGTTTTTCATTCTGTTTATCGTTCAATTATTTCTCTTTATACCTCTTTTCTTCTTCCTCTCCTCCCTGGCCACACTTCTCTTCACAAATTAAATCTCCAAGAAACTT
Source organism: Mus caroli (assembly GCF_978045245.1). NCBI lineage: Eukaryota > Metazoa > Chordata > Mammalia > Rodentia > Muridae > Mus > Mus caroli. The sequence continues at coordinate 137,256,779 of NW_028227261.1, read as the reverse complement.
GAATGCTGGGACCATGAAGCTATAGTCTCTATTTATCT